>NC_061770.1:15991005-17394755 GCF_022458985.1 Mugil cephalus
GCTCACAATAGGGGGTTTCCAGAGAAATACTGGAGACGATCTCTGCTCAGCTTCTTCTCTTTCATCCTCCTATTCTGAAACCAAATTTTAACCTGGCGGTCGGTGAGGTTTAGCATTCGGGAAAGCTGAAGCCTTTTCTCTTTGTTGATGTAAACGTTAAAGAAGAATTCCCGCTCCAGCTCTCGAATCTGAAACTTGGAATATGGACACCTCTTCTTCCTTGTCCGAGGTGCGCCTGAAGAAAAAATAATTATATATATTAAAAATAAAATAATACGTTTGTTACGGGAAATACCAGAAATATCACACGAATTATATGCATATATATAGAGAGAGAAATTGATAGATATATTTTTATTTTTACTTTTAAAGGACAAAAAAAAAAAAAAAAAAAAAAAAGAGGCTGAAGTGAAAGACTGTCCAAACGCAAAGAATTCAGTTTCAGTGGCAATAGCAATGATTACGTTTCAGTCCACATTCATCAAGCGAAGTAGCTAAGGCTATCAGATAAACCAGCCATAAAGAGTGTTAAATATCCGAATCGCTTGGAGTAAACTTACAGGCTCTAAGTACGTGTTTATCTGTTACAAATACACAACAACAAAAGTATTTCCCCGCATTATGTGCGCCACATTCCTCTGGAGCTACACTAACAATTTACACTATCTTTTGGCAGTGACTTGAAACGCACTGCCCTTGTCTGCAGTGGACCCTGGACACCTCTGTGGTCCAATAACTTCTTATCAAACAGGTGACCGGGGAAATAGATTTTTTTTATTATTGTTTTCTGGGAGATAGAGTGGCAAACGCCGGGTCTCAGTTAGCATGTATCTGCTGCCTGGCTGAGCTACATGAGGCTAAAGCAAAATATGACCTATGTGCAGCAGCTACTTCAATCCTTCAAATCCTAACATATTATTTACTTTATTCTGGCTATAATCACTAACATGTCAGGGGAGGTCTTGGTGTTCAATAGCTGAGAAGTAAAATGCAGAGGGAATCTAAATTTCCGTCTGAATTAGAGGTTTTGCAGCGGCTATTGTGGAAATAGCCTAATATGCAGACCTATGCACTCTCTTGAAACATAAACGAGGCAAAATAGTCGACCACTGATTCATTTGCTGTCTGATAGGAGACGCACGAACCGGTTCTCATGTGTCTGGACAGTCAGATAGAAGAGAACGCGTTTACCCGTAAAGTGTAATACTCTTTGCAGCATGTCTTTTGCGGAGCAAACCCAGTGCTAAAAGAAAATTCACAAGACGCCAAAAGCAATGTTCTGCCCAATTGGTTTTTACTCCCGACAGCCCAACGAGAAAATCCCTTAAAATGCCCAACGCAAGTTCATGATCAAAGTTAACATTTGTCACAATAGCTCTCTCTTAAAAATTTCACAGACTCTCACCATAGAGGCGTCTGTGTATAACATCCCCCTTTTTTCAAAGCGCTTTCCCATCGTAAAAATTCTTCTCGTTGCAAGAAAGAGCTTTGTAGGGTTATAATAAAATCCTTTGAATGCTTATAAAACTCCACATAAAATCTGACCGACAAAACACCGGGCTAGTCCCCTTAACCTTCCCCCATTTTACAGCTTCGGTATACCTACTCGAGTGGCTGCTCTTGCTGGCGTTGCCGTCCTTGGTTGTTGCGGAGGAAGAGGTACAAGAGCCTGAATTTGTATGTTCCTCCTCATCTTCTGGGTCTTTTTCCTGCTCAGGAGCTCCGGCTACAGAGGCTGTTGGCTGCTGTTGTTGCTGCTGCTGCTGCTGCTGTTGGGAATCGCTTTGGAGCTTCCCCCCTTCGCCCTTTTGTAAACAATTGTCTGACTGATTGTCCGTGCTGCTGCAGTATGCGGTCTCAAAAAAGCGGTCGAACCCTTGCGGAAGGACGTTGTTTTTCCCCACGCCGGAGTAAAAACCTGTGGAGGGGTGATTGGAGCCCGGATGAGTGTGATGGTGATGGTGGTGGCTGTACACACTCTCGTTCTTCATAAGCATTTCTGTCATGGTGGATGGTGGAAGACAGTCCCTATGCACCAGATCCTCTCCCGAGTAGCACGACGCATAATTGCCTCTGTGGTGCCATTTACTAGCAGGGTCCAAGCCGTATGAAACTTCCCGTACCGGCTGAGACAGATTTGTGGAATAAGGGTAGCTGATTTGCCGGGACGGGGCCTGTGGAAGAAACGAAGAGACGGCAGAAAACTCGGGGACGTAGTAGGTGCAGCTGGGGAGGTAGATATTGGACGCGCAGCCTGTCCTGTCCGCAAACTCGGATGTCCGGTCTTTGCGCGTCTGAGAGCAGAAGTTGCCCAGATTCACCGAGTTAAACATCTTTCTCTCTCTCTCGTACTCCGTACTATAGATAGATGTTTTGGATACGAGCTGCAGCAGAAGGGAAAAATTTGGGAAGGCGAGATGACGCGCAATCCGTCTAAGTCGCCCCGCAGACACGTGATCGAAAGTAGATATTGTCATATATCAATTTGGAAGAGTTGAATGTGTAGGAGTGGTTGGCTTTAGGTAAGATCGAGGAGGTTCAAACGAATAATTTTCAAACACCACAGGCGCACTATGAAAACCAGTAACAGATCCTTGTTTGCTGGCTTATGACAATTAGAGAGATATGTGCAGTGTGTGTTTATGTTTATGGGCTGGTGGTAGGCTAGCAAAACAGCTACAGCTCCTTAAAAAGACATAGCACAAACTACACAGAGCACTCAGTGACGTGCATTTCATAGTGTTATGGCGTTTTAAAGGTAAGATTATTATTATTATCATTATTATTATTATCATCATTATTATTATTAGCATTATTAGTATTATTATCATCCTGATTAATACTGCTGGAGTAGTGACACTGTTATTCATTTTAATCAAATCAGGCGAAATTATTACCAATAGCGCACGCAGTACATCAGAAAGTATAACACTATATGACAATGAACGCTATGAATGTAACCCAAATAAGGTATAACCCCGTTAAAAACAATCCCATGAGCTCAGACGTCGCTTCACTCTTTACATAAAGTTTGAAAAACCACATTGAATGTATCACTGATACTCTCCCTTGGACATTTTACACAGCTTTTAATGGTTTTTATATTTTGATCCCCCCTTTTTTATTCTTTAACAGTGATCACCTGCAACACACTGTTAAATAGAAGAGGGAAAGATCCGGGGTCATCTCTTTAAAACTATGCAACATATTAACACGTTGTCCATTTATGTACGTGTGTCTTTTGCCTCTCTTTCAACAAATGAAAAACATTGCTGCGGTGGACGACTATAATTACGTTGTGAGGTGAACCTGAACCAATGGTTAAGCAATGCAGAATACACAGCATGCATGTTGAGTGAGCAAGCTCTAGTAATCGGTCCACTCTCATTACTCCCTTTGACTTTGGAACATGACAGAGTCCATGGAGGATAACTGCGCAATTCAATCCCACGTTCCTTGTTCAAGTCCCTGCACGAATCGCTACTACAAATTAAGTCCTTAGACTATGCATCACATCCAGAGGAAATATATGTCCTAATTACAAACACACGTATTAAAAAATAAAAGAAATAATAATAAAAAAATATATATAACTAGTCTCCTGAAATTGCTGGATTTTACATTACTCCAACGTATTGGCAACACCAGCCAGAATATTCAGTGTGTGAGTTTTTTTCCTTGAAAATATTCAGATTTATATGTTCTTAAACAATAAAATCAAATATTTTTGAAGTACAGCTTTTGTCAATAAGGTTCAAAGCAGAGCATAGATTAGTCATCTCAGTAACTGGCTACTGAAGACATTCAAGCTGGCCCCACTGACCAAGTATGTGTCCGACATTTCCCTATACAATTAAATAAGTCCCCACTGATGTTCCAAGCTGCTATGAACATTTTATTTTCTACAAGATGTCGACATTTATCTGTGAGTGAATGACATGACAAGCTCCCCGGACTTGGAATAAAAGAATTTGCAATAAAATGAATGGTTTCGAGAAAAGATGCGCCTGCGTGTGATTTCCTGCGTCATTGTAAACTTTTAATTGTACTGTTGAGGGCCATTTTCGAATCTTTATAGACTAACTGATACCATCACAAGGTGAAATTAATATGATAGCCCATTGTTTATGATTATAGGCTGCTCCCTAAATGTTGCAATAGGGTCTCAAATTATTGCCCAGTATTCCAATAACACAATCGTTCTGTTACAATCTCTTACGAGACACCTGTGCTGTTGAAAAATAATGGAAAGAAAATATAGTGTTTTGGGTGATTCCCAACAGCCATGAGAAGAACTAGAAGCAACATCATCAGACCTAAGCACTGGAACCCAGAGTTCACTCCAGGCGTTATTTGTGAAAACGTGGCAATGGCATTAGCTTGTTTACTACCTCTATAGACAAAAGGTTGTCTCACATGATGCATCCTGCATCCAAGTACAAAGAAAGCAGACAGCTGTCCAGACACAGCACTTGAATTTGACCACTAAAACCCTATCTACGTCCACCATAAAACTCAGAATAGCTGTAGTAAGGCTAAATCCCTTTGTTCTATAGGAAACCATAAAGGTTTAGAATGAAAGGAATTTGGATTTCAGCAGCAAATATTCTGCAAAGCAAAAGAAAGAAAGAAAGAAAAAAGAGCCGGGGTATCGGCGCGCTAAGTTTTCACGTTGAAAACACAACGCTTGTTTTTTCCGGAAATTTTAAATTGACTATACATTTAAGAAATCAAGTCATTTAAAATCCACTAATAATGGAACAAAAATAAAACCAATTCAGCTTTTTTTTTTTTTTTTTTTAAACATGACTGCGAATTCAAATATCTCATTAAAATTATCCAAAATAATGAAAAATAGATAGAGGAAGCACTAATGTGAGTTTGATTTGTGCCCCATATGTAAATTTTAGTAGATCAACAACCGCAACTATGGAAATATTTGTACAAACATACTGGCCTGTGGCCTACGCGGACACATGTTCGACACATGCTGCTGTATAAGCGTTGTGCAGTTGCGCAACAATAACAATAATTCGCACATCAAAATGTCATTGCCTATTTTAAGAGTATGAAATATATATTACATTGCGTAATTAAAAAATAAAAAAAGCAGAAATTGGGACGTTGATTTTCTAAAATCTGAAACGACGCCATACAAATTGGCCCTGACTATAATAAAATCTCTGAGTTATGACGTTTAAAATGTATCCGTATGTTAACAATACTCTGATCAGAAGTAAAGAAAGACAATAAATAAAACCTACAAACTTTTCTTTCAGGAGGCAATAACCGAGCCACGGCACAGTCCAAAACAACATTGTCAATTCATTTCCCCATCATCATCATTTCAGTGATGCGTATTAGCGCCATATAAATAAGTAATGTGAGGGTATGAATAAGCAATGCACTAATAAAATTTAAAAGTTAGCTGCTGATCAAGACAACAGGAAAAATGAAAAGACTCCACTATACTCAATAAGAATTAAGGGGTTTAAACAAATGGGCAATAGGACTCCTGGCTGCATTTAAGTCGCAGAATTTGTCATAATGTGGCAAAATATGGCCAGGCAGCGTCCATCCCCTTGCAGTATCCGCTTTCTGAAGGTTAAAACACTGGCTATTCTCGCCTTAGTGCGCTCGGACCATCCGTCAAAGAATACGGTTTACCATGTGTTTATTTCCCTGGATAGGCGACTAGCAGCTGAAATTCCGCTAGCAGTAGGACCCAGGAAAGTTTGATTAAGTTGCACCAAATGAGCAGGCTAAGCATATGCAGAGATTGCAAGCAAACCGGTTCGTATACCCGACTTATTATTTCCTTCCTATTTTGTTTAATAAAGACTAGTAATAAATATAAGTGCAGGTTCCATTAAAGTATGGGGTAATCACAATGCTCAGTTGACTGTTTGGCAATTCCTCACTTAAATATCACAGTTGAAGCGCAGCCTTTACGATTGTGCCCAAGGAATTTAAGCTATGTATTGCTACCTAGCAGCATAAATACAATGGCTAACCTAGGTGTCAACCTCTTGTAAAGAAAAACTCTCAAAAATGGTGCTCCTAAATACTACAATGTTTTGGCTCCCAGTCGATAAAGCATGTGCCAAATGATTCAACAGTCACAACACACGCAAACATAGACACACACACACACGGACACACACGCACACACAATGGGCGCAGTTCAAGACACTGCTGCACAGTTAGCTGAAGTCAGGGCTAAATGTGGGAAGCCTGTGTAATCATATTACTGTCCCCTCATGGCCTAGATAAGTTTAATTGGATGTAAGTCGGGCAGTTAAACTTGGCTGTATGAGCTGCGAACAGTTTCAAGCAACACTAAAGAGCCTTGTTTTTTCTTTAACTGAGATCTCAATGAATGCACCTAACGTAAAGGGTTTGCGGTGGCAACAATAGCTTACAAGATAAGGATGTGTGTTACTGTTACATTTAGAGCAATCTCTAGGGTGTATTTCACTTTCAACCACTAGGACATAAAGCTTTCACAACAATGTGTTAACTTTTTTTATTAGAAGTATTAAATGATTTCACATCACAAGAAATCGCCCAGTGCAGTGTCTCCTGGCTTCAGCTCCTATGTGGTATTTAGATGTCCTGGAAAAACCCGGAAGCCATAGGAGCTGAGAACCCGTAAACACGGAAGTGTGTCTATCTTTGAACAAATTCTAGAGAAGCCAAAAGCAAGCTTGTGTTTGGCATTTTGCTAAAGGCGATCTTGGCTTCACAGTCGGTTAATATTTTTTTCTTCAAGTCTGAATAAAGAGTATTTTATGCAAGGACTGTACTTCGGGCTATGGACTGTCACATGCCGATTTATTTAAAAATATATTTTTAGGCGCTGCATGTATTAGGCGTCCATTATCAGCACAGTTAATCTTCTAAGATATCTTTATCAGAGTTTAGAGTTAGGTGGAGATAATATGCCCAGTGTTTGAAAACAATTCAGTGTTGAACAACTGTTGTAAATAACCTGTTTGTGCCTGGATTCGGAAATTACGCACCAGACGGAGCAAAATTACGCACGAACTATGAATCTTTGCGCATCGGTTTGTTTTGAATTTGTCATGGTGCAAATGATGCACTTTGATATTTTTTAAATCATGTTTTCGACACATTTTGCTTATGCACTATAATTATAGGCAATTACTTTGTCAGACCCTAGAAGCAAAGGTTTCACATTTCATTAAAAAAACAACAACAACAATATTGTATGTCGCTTCCAAGTCTCACATCGAGAGAAAGTGTTAGAGTGGCAATCATGTAACAAAATCGATTGTAATAATGTTTTGAACGTTTCTATAAACTGGACTCGTTGGTTATTCTCGCATCGCTGGACAAAATGCATTATTTTTGTTTGTGCCGACAGTGCGCAGGAGTGGTTCAGTGTGGGAGCCCAAAAAAGAAGCTCCGTGCTTTCAACTACAGACTCAGATATCGTGGAAAAACCTGTTCAAACACTTAGTGCAAATGTTTGCTTAGCAGACGGACATACAGATTTTCGTAAGACCCCATCATTTTAAATACAAAGAAACTATACATTAAATATGAATACCTATATACGTGGGAAAGCCCAAGCTACCGTGCATGCGCAGTAAATAGATTCCGACCAAAACTTAACAGATGATAGTTAATTTCCCATTTAAAAAAAAAGAAAAAAAGAACACACACACAACAAAACAACAACAACAACAAAAACTTTAAGCAGGCAGCATCACTTGTGCAGCTCTTTGTTGCATACTTGACCTTCAGTCGATGCGTTAAGGCCAGCTTGTCAAAGGAGCGTCTTACAAAAGCTAAAATTTGGAAGCTGATATGATTTGTTAGAGAATCGTCTATTATTCAAACAAATCATTTAAGTGAAACAATACATTAAGCTAGGTAGATAACTGACAATGCCGTTTACTATATTGTCACATAATTTCAAACCTAAAATAAAAAGGGGCAATAATATCATAAGGAGCTAAACAACAACGTGAGACGGAACGGTTACTATGTTTTTTAATCGCGACCTCTATCAATTTTGTGATGTTACGTCTTTCCACCGGGGACAAATGGTCTGAGAGGAATTCGGCTCCTTTGAGGCAGCAATGAGACTTTCACACTCCGTATTATGGGTTGGAACACGCGACGCCACTGAAAAGAAAATTGATAAGACGGTACATTTCAGACAAATAGAGTTCATGGAGAACTCATTTCAAATCATGTCAAAATCAATAGATATATCAGCTCTGAAAGAAGTAAAACTATATGGATCTTCCATGTTACGCATCCTATCTTCTTTTTGACACATTATCAGTCTTTTGAAACGCACGCCACGCACGTCTAAACACTCTACACCCCCCGCACACACTTTAGTAGGAAAGACATTGCTTTCTATTTCTCTAGCCAGCTTTGTGCCATAAACGGCAGAGGGGCGTCGGGGGACGCAGACCACATGCCACACAAGTTCTCTGCGAAGGGCACTGTGAAGCTCACTGACCTTTGGGACGCGGAGACAGGCTGCCATAAACAGATTTAGCCAGTCTCAAAGTCAAAAGTGCTCAAGAGCAGTGAAAGGCCTATTGTAAAAAAAAAAAAACCTGCAAAGCCAAATATCTGGAGGTTTGTCTGCAAAGATGCCAGTTATCTTTTGACTTGTTTTGGTTTTGAACTCCCATTTTATTTAGTATGAAATTAATTCTACACAGAACCGATGCATACACAACTAATTAGGGCCAACGAGCTTTTACGCAGTGATCATTTTTAGTTCTGTAGGAGAGTGAATGGCAGGTAAAGGGCGCAGTGCAATGTTTAGTGTTTTGTTGCACGTGAAACAAACGCTTGTAGCACAACATAAAGCAAGGCTAAGCAAAAGACAGAGACCTCTAAAGAAAAAGGCAAGACAAAAAACTATACACAACAAAAACAACAACCGATAAGTCTGGGTTGAAGTTCAAGTTAAAATTATGTGTTCAGTCATTCGTTTGGCACCATTCCAGGACCAGGCTGCCATGTAATTCTGTCTAAATAATCCCCCTGTTTTACAGAGGATTCAGCACGCAAATGCTAACCAATGCGTGCATCATTAAATCATGGTAGAAAATACAATCACGCTGTGTTTAAGGTTGAGTTATTTTGGCGTCAAGAAATCGCATCGTAGCCAATACGCATTTGGATTCACAAATTATGCAAATCGTGACTGCTATAAATTGTATTTTACACTTTGCTGTTTTAACTAAACGCTATTCTACCGCCGTTTGTAACAAATCATTGATATCCTGCTTCATATCTATTGTCTCTCCAACTCTCCTTTCAAGTCGCCAAGTTGTTTCGCGCATTTTACAAGACCAAAAGCATATACAAAAACTAGCAACACTGTATTAACGTATGCAGTTGCTGTTCTATTGCTGAATGAAATAGACATTGTTTGAAACAGAGCTGATCAGGAAGATATGTTGACAAACATCAGCAGAGGAACCGCAAGAAAGTCGGAAATATAATGCCGCATTTTGCATTTGTTGTCCTCCGCTAAACAATTTAACTAGGCAACACACAAACATTAGACGCTGGCTCTGCCTTCATGGTCAACAGCGCGTTTGATGACCTGAAAAGATTGGAGTTGTTATGAATGATGTCCCCTCAATGATCAAATTCAATAAACGCAATTTAAGATCTCCTAGTATTGTTTCATAGTCTGAGTTAATACTATACTGCAACAAATACTTGGTACTTAGACATGCTTTGCATTAGACGGTGCACATTTTAAAAGTGATGCACTGTGTATCCCTTAATTAAAACACACGGACGTTGTCATCGGTGCGTAAAAGGGGACATTACGCGTGCATTTCTTTTATTATGCTACGGAAATAATTCAAATTCAGTTGCCAGTGTGTCGTCTTATATCCATGGTAAAAATGAGGGAATCCATTAATTGCAATTATTATCTGAACCACCTTTTAATCAGATGCGTAAACACACATGACGAGCATGTTTCCAAAACATAAAAACAGCACGTGTCAGACATTTCGAGCCGACATGTAATGAATCTCACAAACAATCGGAGAAAAATAACACGAGGAGTTCATAACATTTACAGTGAATTTTGTAAAAATTATTATTTTTTATAATCTGCAAAGTGGCACGTTGTGCCGGACTTAGTGAGAGCGTGTGCGTTTCTCTACTGTAAGATCCTATTTGTTTAAATGCACTTTGAGCTCAAACAGTGAATGGATACATATGAAAACCATTTTGTTGCGATTTAAATTACAGTCAGGCAAATCTGGAGATGGTGGCTCTGTGCGGTAACAGTACAATTATCATAGGAGAAACAGCACTTGTATATTGAACAAAACATATTGCAGGAAGGCATTTAATAACTCACAATATAAATTATCGCAATTAAACTGAAATGTGGTGATATCTTCAATGATAGATGTTCAAAGGAATAGTTAATCAATAGCAAAAAGACCGTGTTAAGCATGCGAGCTTACATTTGCTTGTGTGTGTATGTGTGCGCGCGCGCTCGTGCGTGTGTTGCGACCATGCATGGACTCCGGAATGTCATTGAGTGGGTCGGTTGTAGGAGCGGACGTTCACAGTTCACTGAAAAGCCAACATCTGATCTCAACATTGAGATTGCACAACTGTTTCCAGTGAACATACTTCACCGAGCAGAGACCGGGAGCTGCCGAAGAAGACGAAACCTATGTGTTCTATGCTTGGTTAGTTAGCCGATAGGAAAACTGCATTGTTTTGCACTTGGTTGCCAGTAGAGAGAGCCTTGTGGATTTTTAGAAATGGTTCGGTATAAAGCTGTCTAGGTAGTTTGCAACTGTGTACACTGTTTGAGGAGGACTGTTTATCTGGTCTGTGCGCTTGTTATCATAAATCATATTTTGATATACAGTTATTTAAATCCCTAATGCAAACCAGGAGAGAGGATGCACAAGAAAAGACAGTCCAAGAGCACTGTATATGGAGCACTGGGGTGTAACCCTATTACTGCTTTACAGAGCTATTGCGTGTTTAGCAGCGTCGTTATAGGGTTGTAGCATACCTGTGACATTGATTAGGTCGAACTTCAATAGAAAGTACAAGTGTTTAGGGGGGGAAATGTAAAAAAAAAAAAAAAAAATGGAGGGCTTTTACTTACTTTACTGTCCAAGCTTTCTATAACCCAATATTTAACGCAGGATGGGGGTCAGAATATGAACATGGCCGCCATTTTGCATTTTAGTAAGCTGTCATTGCTATCTATAGCCTACCTTTAGATCTGCGGCGGTCATAATATTAAAAAAATAAATATTAAAAAAAAGCCAACCTGTGTGGGCTCCTATACATTTCACAACATGTACAATTAAGTGCCAACAAAACATTCTCTTGAATGCTTCCAAATGTCCCATTAATGCTCAGACCTTTATTTCACTATTGTGGACACATGTATTTTTTAAACTGTGTTACAGGTCACCTCTAATAAAATAACCCCACCAGTCAGCGCGCAGAAAAGTTCATCTTAAAGCAGAACATTCAGAGAAGCAACCCAATAACATACTGAGGTGGCACCAATAAACGTTTCAATATTCAGTTTATTGAAGACCTTACGCATATACATTCATATCATTATTACTTTTACAAGACAACGTAGCAATCCTTACAAGCGCAAAGAAAGGAATGGGGGGCGACGTATGAGAACGATAATAAACAACTACTACACAGAAACAGGGTTTCTTTAAATGTCATGAATGGTAAAACATTTCTTACATACCATTTCTTTATATCCATTCTTGGCAGTATATAGTTTTGGCCTATACATTCCCAACCCTTACAACCACAAATAGGCTATATGGAATGCGATATTGTACAAGACGATCAATAACATAAAACACTATTACATAGCGATAAGGGCTCCTCAAATAGGATGCAAATACTAACATATGTAATTTCATTTTACAAAGTTATACACGAGTACAAGATAAGGAAAGGGACAACACTGAGCACATTGCAAGGAGCAAGTACATTAAGTAGGCCTAATATGTAGGCCTTCCCTCCTTCCACCCTAATAATAATAATAATAATATAACAATAATAATAATACATTCTTTGTAGACGTTTGTGTCAAAATGTTTTAGGGTATTGGCTTTTGATTTGTTCAGAAAAAAAGTATAAAAAGTCACGTACAGAAATAGTGGCCCGCAGAACATGACTTTTCGAGCTATATCATATCAATAACATGCTGCAAACGTTTCACTGCTATAGCTTAATACATGATAGATAATACACTGAAATATGCCCGAACTGAGTGGTTACACACTTATGCAGGCCTATAATTTAATTTTTCTAAATTTCTAAATAATTACGTGAGCACCAAGTTTAAGAAACGCTCTTTTAGGCCTAAAACGTATCAACCCGTAGGCGGTTCCCTGGTTTAACTGGATTGGCTTAAAATGTAGTAATGCGGTCTTTCCATTACAGCTCCTTGTGGGTTTATAGTAGGATAGACTATTTTTTTTTTTTTTTTTTTTTTTCACTGGCAGTCTGGACGTAGACTTTTTTTTTAATAGCAGCTCAAAACCGTTTTCAAACGGTGATCTCACTCAACTAAAGAAATGCAACCCATGCAGAGTTCCGTGGTTGTTGTTAAGACAAGTTTCAAGGTAATAAAAGTGTAAAAAAAAAAAAAAAAAACCTTCAAGAACTTGCCTACACATGACCAAAGTCATAGCAGTTAAATTCGTCAATGCGCAGTCGTAAAGATATCGATATGGATTACACTGCGGCTTTAGTCCTCCCTCTTGTCACGCAGACACCCAGACTTCCACATCTCCTGTCCGTGACCGTGAACGTGCCCACAAACGCAGCGACAACGATGGAAACGAGACAACGATGATGCTCCTCTTACCCAACAAACAGTCGCTGTGGAAGTTAAAGCAAACAGCAAGAAGATTCTTGCTGACTTCTTCATAAAATAAGAGAAATTGTTGCGAAGATGCGCTCCAGTCAGGCTTCTCTGAATGACTGGTATCTGACTTCGCTGTTATTTTTAGGTCTATTTTCGGCTCTTATAACTGCACAGCTCCCGCCTTATTTTCTCAGACTAAAAATTGGAACAGAAGAGATGCTGTTATTATTAAAAGATAATGCCTTGGAGACAAATTTAACGTGGCTTACATACTTGGGCCGTATACCTATCTCTTGACAAATCAGAAAAACCAACACAGAAAACACATTTTCACAGCTTTTTGTGCGATTATGCCCCACGAAAAGAAGGCTCGCAGATAGCGTGTAGCTTTGGACGCCAGATAGTGGCTTGTTTGGGGGCGTTTTTAGCCCGCACCTCTGAGAAAAAAATAATATCAGAAAATAAAGTAATGATTGCCTGCAATGTAAAAGATGGATAGATGGGTGCATGCATTGAAAGAAGGCCTAAGGGAGCATAGAAGGCTTGGCTTTTTACTGCCTATCGATTCACCTTCTGCCGCATCTCTAAAAGTAGGCCAAAGCTTGCTCCCTCAGCATGAGTCTCTTCTTCTTCATCCTGCGGTTCTGGAACCAGATCTTGACTTGTTGGTCGCTGAGGTTCAGGCGATCGGAGAGCTCCCTCCGTCGCTGCCTGGTGATGAACTCATTCAGCATGAATTCGCCTTCTAGCTCAGCCAGCTGAAGTTTGGAATAAGGTTTGCGTTTCTTTCTGGTCCGAGTGTGCATCGGGTACCACGGGGCACCTGGAGGAGAGGAGGGAGGAGGAGGGGGCAAGCAACGGATTAGTCACCACAGTTGCAAAATCACGGTCACCTCCAAGGTTATGGTGAACTTAACAGGGGCATCAGTTGTCCATACAAGTTGGGTAATTGCAGTCAATTCCACGTTTAAGAACACATTTACTTTAGATTCACATTTCGAGTCATGAATGAATCAAAACAAAGCATGTCATTCTGCAAAACACACCAGTATTTAGTAGTTGACTGACATATTTTGAAACACCTTTAGAAAAAGCTCTATGAAGGAGGGTTTCTGTTGTGTATTATAGTATGATTCATCTGGAAGCAGTCACTTCCTCCACTAAGAGACAGATTTGTTTGAGTCTATGGCTGTACTTATCTGATCTCAAATCCCATATCTGCACAACGGGCACTTCTCCATTTATGTGCAGCATATATTTTATTTATATTTTATAAGTGCTCATTCTTGTTTTTTTTTCAGCTTTCACTGTGGAGACCACCAGTAGGCTATACCGCGGTTTGTGTCACAGGAAGTTTTATTGTTGCAGTTACAGCAGGATTAACGTGATAATTAAGCCGTGCTTGCAAATACCCCTACTTATTTGAGAGTTTCGGAGCATATTAAATGATTCTTGAGTTGCAGCGACAAATATTAATTCTGTTTACGAGTCACTAAAAAGAAAACTCTCACTATCCAATGCAGCCAACCAAAGCGACTTACCTCTTTAAATCAGTGCACTAATTTGTGTGCAGCTGCATACTGCAGCAATAGACCAAAATCTACTATCTATGAGCCTGAATCACACAACCTTATCTAAGCTGTATGGAAATTGTAGGGCGGAACTGATTGTTTATTCAAAAGCTGTAGGCAATAAGGTTTTGTGAGGTTATCTATAACTGTGCAGAGCCACATGGTGCATGGAGTATTTTAGGGCAGCCCCTAGCGGCGTTCGCGCACCACGCAAGTGCCCTGCAGGCTAATCCAGGCTGCAAGTTGTGCATCACGGTAACAAGCTGTAATGGCGCTTTAATAGCACACATGTAAGTTGCATGCAGCTTTCTAATAAATAACAGACCAGTGCGTTAATAATTGTGATTACAAAATAAAAAAAGGTACCCACCTCCGCCTGCGGCTATGTTGCTTGAATGGCTTCCCGGTGACACCAGGGTCTGTGTGTCGCTGGACGGAGGCTTGCTGCCTTCGTTGAGAAGAGAGGAGCTGGAGTCGGACTCCATTGACTGACAGGATGGCGGGTCTTGCGTTAGCTGCTCGGTCCCATAATCATATTTGGAAAAGGCGGCACTGCTGCCAATTCCACTGTGCATCCCGTGGTCAGATGTTAGGGATGATGTGTCTCTCGCCCTATCCTCTCGTTTGAGGCTGTTGCCACCTGAGCAGGTCTCCCTGTTCCCGTTGCCGTTGTTGTAATAACATTTACCGTCTTCTGGTCTGGTAATTTCACACGACCGATTGAAGGAAGGGTTAATAGACACGGGGCTGCTAAAGTAGGATTGAGAGTATCCATTGCACGGCTCCGAAGGATTCCACGGGAGGGAGCAAACATTGTCCCTTCTCGGGTAGGAGAGAGACGGTAGCCCCGCCAGTTGTCCCCCTGAGGCTCTAAAATTCGGAAAGTAAAATGTGTCTCCAGTGTGGATGTTTACCAAAGGTCCCACAAACCCTGGATTAAGGAGATTATGCTCGCCCATTTCCGCGGGCCCGACCAACAGCTTCTAGTTTATTGCAATCTGACATTTAACATAGTTAAACCTGGAGGGGCGCCTGATTGGTCATCCTCAAACCACGTGTCCAGGCTAACTTCTGCTACACATGGTACCACCCACTTGGTCTATCTCAGACAAAACAAAACATTAACTTCTGTATTACAGAGGTTTATGTGCTTTTTAAAAATACTATAAACCTTTTATTAAAAATGTAGAATCTTGTTTTTCCTCACGTTGAGTCCGAAAGAAGCCCAGGCTGCTTCTCATTTTACACTCGTGGAACTGTCCATGGCCTCGTTTAATGTCTTTATAAGCTGGCAAAACTTTTTTAAATGCTATTTTTTATGAAAACTGTTTTTCTTGAAGGAGAGGGTGTATATGACATCTTGTTTTCTAGCAAATTATGGTTGAATTCCATGTCATATAAAGCTGTGATGTCCCAATTTTACAAGCTTGTTTTAAGAAAAGACTGATGCTCATTGCCGCACTCTACTCATATTTACAGTAACAGGGTCAGCAGGTTGAAGCCACTGGCTCTGTAAAAGAGGACGATATTCTACAAGGTTACTTTAAGAGGGTATATTTCACATAATATTCTCTAGTACACCTCACATGAACAACTTTAACAGATACCTCCAATAAACGTTCGCAGCCAAACTCTGCTGGGATTGTTATACCTCTCACAATTCTTTTATATGAATTTTACAAGATATCAGAGGGCACTTAACTGATTCAATCAGCCGGGAGCTCCTCTGCTTTATATCTCACTAATTAGCTGATTTGTAGAGGCAGATCTGAAGACACTGAACAAACATGTGATGCGTCATGATATGGAGCGGTCTTCTTCTTTGACCTCTGTTTACAGATTTACAAAAAGAAAAAAGAAAAAAACTTTCTGGAAACTGAAAAAAGAAATTCTCAAGAGGAAGAAAAAAACTTCACTACTATATTCACAGAATTCAGGCATTCTGCACGCAGCTGGCTGAACTATATCTTATATAATCATTGGTCGTCAAACCGCCCAAACATCATCCGCGAGCGTACGGCGGCTTTTACATTCCTCTACTGGGTCCACAGGCTTCTTATTAATTTAAAAAATAAATATGTGAAGGCGTGCCACTCGTTCATAACTATATTGTATCAACATATTTTTGCAATCCCACTTTCCCTTGATGTATTCAGATTTTACCATCACCCCACCCTCCACTAAGAAAAACTAAATCAATTTATGGATCCCAAATGTTCTCCTAACTCAGCAGCGGGGATCTTTGTGGTAGTAATATAAAATAAGCTAGATAAGTATAAATAGTTGCCCCATGAATGAAACAAAATTAGACTAAGAGGATATATATATATATATATATTATATATATATATATACACACACACACACAAACCAAGCACAGACGTATGTCCTCAATCCACTCAAGTTCACGAGTGACAGTCATGGTGAGTTGAACTTGATGTTGAACTCAAATAATCCATTAAAATAAATAAAAGTATTAGAAATTACAATCAATAAATTAGAGTAAGTGGTAAATAACAGGAAACAATGGGGTGCGAGCAGATCGTGAAGGCTATAGCCTATTTCATAAAAACAATGATGTGGATATATTTGAAAATGCGCCAGTGAAAACAACATATAAATAATATAACACCCGAAAACTAATTAATTTGTAAGTACGGCAATGAATGAATGTTTCCGTTAGCTGATAATAACATTTTGAATTAAAGGGTTATCAGAGAGGTTGAGCGTTACAGAAGCTTGCACATGCGTACTGGACGGTCCCAGCTGCGTGTTACAAACTTGCCAATGATGTGTTATGTGAGAACGTAAGCATTCATTTAAACACTGGTTTGGGAACGATTTGCAAGTCAGTCGATATTTGATCGCCGTATCCGTCACTTGTGACAGTGTGTCCTATCTAACCTAAAGGCACCGGGCCTGACTCTAGCCTTAAATAGAAAGACAAATATCAAATGTTTAAATTGGAGACGCTCTTGAGCTTCCCGTTGTGGTTTCACCCCGTCACTTGCACTCGCTGCCTCTCCTATCACTGCACATACTTGCATCTAGTTAGTGAGTCTCGCAATGCAGCACATCAACCCAGTATAATATCTTAGGCCTCGGTCTTATGAGGAGCATTTAGGCGTCTTGGTATCTTCACGGCTTCTCGTGTTACTATAACAGTTACCAAAAGCAAAACAGTGCAATGTGATGTTTACAACAAAATGGACGGCCCGCACGGCTATCCGGTGATATACAAGCTTAAGTCTCCACTTTACCTCGGAGAAAGAGGCCATGTGTTGCGCCTCCTTTCCTCGCCTCTCCACGCCTCCGATCCACTGCTCCCGCAGATCCGGATTTCACATTCAAACAACTGCTAGTCTGTTGAGCGCATCTTTGGCTCGGCGGTGATGTCATGCGTGAGCCAAAGCTGCAAGCCGTGTGCTTTAGCAAAACAAAAAAAATCTGCTACTAAAAAAGAACTTGGTAAACCGAGCATATAGCACTGTCAAGGTCACTGTCTAGTACACTGTCTGCTCTATATTGAAATTAGCCCCCTGGAATTCACTGGTCCTGTCCAGACAGGGCAATAGCCTAAACAAAGGGCTTTTCTTCTCTTTTTCTCTCTTTGATTCTCTACAGGCAGGTTGCCACAGTTATAGCCCTGTGCAACCCCTTTAAAGCTTCCTTCAAGGGAAACCAACCACCTAGGGAAGCCTAAACAACCCACAGAAACGTTTTAGTTGAAAGGTTTGGGCGATCTTTTTCATTTGTTTACAACAACACACAATATTTAATGCGCCTTTGCTACACAACGAATATCAATTCCGAATAAGCTTTTACAATAAAACATGTAGCATTAAGAATCACACAGAGGATAATGCTATTAGTTAAAATTTCAAAGTCGCCATAATATATGTATACACACACACACACACACACACACACACACACACACATTTGAACTTGACCGGTACAGTTGTAGTGTAATAAGCTCCTATGACCTATTTGTGCAAATAAGGTATTTTAAAATTGTAATAATTTATCAGGATGATTTAGTTATTTTTAAATTCTGACTGAGAAGCCTCAGTGCGTATGTGCTCGTATGTGGCTGTGCGTAATATATGCTACGGAATTATCAAGAAATTCATTGTAAAATACTCACCCCAAGAAGACTGTTTGTGATGAATAAATGGCGATTTTTCAAACCAATCTTGGCTCACGTTGACAGTTGAAATTGAATTCAAAAATAAAAAATAAAAATAGCTTGGACTTGGACAGTTTTTTTTTTTTAAATCAAATATTAGAGCTATTACATGTGTTGCATATGCACATATTCAAATAACTAAATACATGAAAATAATCTAAATCGGAGCGACCATGATGGTCGGATATATAGGCTACACAGAATTAAATCACAAAATTATGCACGGACTGCATTAATATTAATATCAATGTGTTTAAGTACACAGTGATATCCCAAACAAACATTTCCGGTTTAGCTCAGGTATGGTTTTAGTGCAAACGTCTGTATTGGCTGGCCTTCAAGTTTAACAGCTAACCAAAATAAAAACACATTAAACGATAAAAACAAACCCCTGTAAACTCGATATTCCATAAATAATAAAAACAGACGTTAAAATGAGACAATACAAAGTTAAAATCAGGACAGGGGGATAAAAAGAAGTTATCTGAACTAAAATAGCCATAAATTAGAGACAGTTGCAACACTTCCTGATATTTTCCACTGGTCACCACCAGAGGTTATCAGACCCCTTTCTCTTGTCTGGCTGACAGCGGCCTGCAGCTCTGACGCCCCGACACACAACCACGAGCACGGCTACTTTTTACATTTAACAAAGTAAACTCAGCAGCTGATCAGTGTGTTGAGTATCTAAAAGGTCTTAGTTTTGCTTTTTCTTTGAAATGCTGCGGTCTGATTTAGTGATAGATGTGTCGTGTCATCCTTAGTTTGTCACAGCAAATGTTAACCCTGGCGTAGGTGTCCGTGATTACTAAACTACAGCTTCAGCGAGCACAACATTAATTTAACAAAAAAAAGTGTGCGTTGCAGAGCAAAATTTATTCCACTGGTGTGTTTAGGACCATTTGTAATTTGCATATATGGACATATCTGTATTTATCCACTGCGTAAATATTTTGTATTTATTGTAAATAAAAATGAAACATCATGTGTCCAAGTATTTTTTTGTAAGGCAAAACAACTACTACTACGTTTGTTTAAAAGGTAATGTGGATATTCATCTGCACATTTTGTTGGTTTAGATTAGTTACATTATGTAGCAAATAATTAAATGCAGTATCAAACAAGTTTTGTTGAAATTTCTGGCAAAACGTTTTAAAATATCAGAAGCGAGAGTAAAAGTTAAGAGCTTAAAATACGTGTACAACACATATTTGTTTAATTTTAACTTTATTTCCGCTGTACGCCCTTTTGAAATATATATATATATATATATTTTTTTTTTTTTTTTAAAGTATAAATCCGCCTGTCACTGCATATTATCCATCGCATTTCTGCAAGTTAGCTTTGTCTAGTCAATGCACGGCTTTTCCTGTAGACTAAAAAGTCATAAAACAATAGTCCATGTAGGCCTACGGCCAAAGTAGGAAGAAAAACGGCCATACCTTTAATCGTTATACAGTGGGCGACGTCGTGTTATTATTTCCTCTTGCTGTGGAGACAGTATGGCTGCTTTCTGCGGATTACTGGTGTTGGTGTGAGACGTCAAAAGTCCTACCTGTCCTTCGTGGTCAATAACACACACCTCACGATCAGTGCATGAAACCATTGGCGGTTCCAGAGCCATGGGCCAGAACAAGTACTTTTAAAGGTATTCTGCAAAACACAAAAGAGCAAGCGCCCAAATGTTAATGCAAAGCTCTGAGGGATGGTCAGAAATGCAGGTCAGAGGATATCGCTACACTTCCCTTTTTATGTATTTATGGCATGTCATTAAGCCCGGCCGTCTAGACAGGGAAATAACACCTTGTTTGCCTACAAACAAACCGCGAGCATTGGTGTCCAGCCCCCTATTTATTATTCACAATCTGCTGTGATGTCAAGGTCAAAGTGACTGCATAGTCATGGTCAAGGGTAAATTAGGAGACTCAGAACTTTCCACGCGGATTGAAAATCCAGGAACCAGACAAACAAAAAAGTTGAAGCCGGACGCCTTTAAAACCTCAAGAGATCTGAAGAATCTGGAAAGAAGTGGAAAGAATGATACTGTCGGAGTGCCACATAAAAAATAAAACCAAAACTCACATAGTCATATAGCTTATATATTACATTGAATAGATTCAAGAGGGCTTTTTGTCGTATAGCTACATTATACGACTTTATAGTATTTAATTTAGGCATCCAACGTTAAATATTCGGACTAAAGAAAAATATCAGAACGCTTTTATCCGTTACGCCCGGCACACTAGTTTGGGTCACTGTTTATTCAGGTTCAATTCTAAAATTACAGAGCTGATAAGCGCAAGTGACAATAATCTTAAAATAAACTTCAACAGCGGCTGAATTCTTCTCAGTACGCGGTATACACACGTTTATGTCCACATTTGTATTTGTACGAGATACACCTGGGAGCACGAACAACAAATACCTCCTCTATACCTCCCGTACATTTAAACAACATGCATATTCGTCCACGTCCTTTGTGAAGAAAAACTAAATGCGTTATGTCGCATTGGACGGACTTTCACATTCAGCGTGTGACCGCATTAGATGCTGCTATTAGTATGTGCTTTGCCTGGCAAAACAGTGAGGCTCTATACCTGGTCACAGATTTAAATGCATCCTAAAGTCCATAGCTCAACTCACCTGTGCTTTTTGCATACTAGGTTACAGATGATCTAAGCAGGATCCAAACGCGCGACAGGACTATACAAGTATCATGTGCCACAGAAGTACATTTACGGAGCACATGCTTCACAAAACTATTTTTTATTCCGCCATGTAATGTTGATATAGTAGAGAAATCCCAAACGGCAAAATGCATTTTGGATAATGACTCAAATGCTGTTAGAGAAAACGATTCTCGCATTCTTTACTTAGGCGAGTTTTTATGTTCCAATTATAAGAATAACAGTAGCTAATTTGTACACGCGGATTATTAAAGGAACATAATATTGTGGTAACGCAGTAAATGTTTCTCTGAAAGCCGACATATAGATCGCTTGATTTGCCTTTCGGCCTGTTTGCAACAATTCCACTGATTGAACGCCTGCCAAGTAACAGTTAATACACCTTTAAATTTTCTTGAAGCAAACTTGGAAAAAGTAAGCGGCAATCTTCCCGCCGATTAACTTTCTCATACAACAATATCTCGCATGACGTAGCTGGAAATATCCAGCCTGAGCTGGAAAAAAACTGATATACAACAAGACTCATTTGGATTCGTTTAGTTCCTATAAGAGTCAGAGTTTGCAAAACGCTGCTCGCTAATCATCCGTAATCACCGTCATCTCTTATTGCAACCGAGGCGACTCCACGTTGCCCACTAATTCCTAATCAAGCACTTTGCCACATTAAATCTTCCCTCGCCCATCCGCTGCTGATGTTGTGCGAGGAGGGAAGGCGACAGTGTTCTGGGCTTCTGCTTAGTAACTTGAAACGAAAGGAAATGCTGTGAGCAGGACGGTTGATTGACTTGGATATTTGAACATTTTCATAATCATCATTTATTTATGAAACACGTTACCAGTACGTAATTCAACACCACAATACAGTTCACATACTGCACCAAAGTAGAAATTACAGGCTTCTTACAAGGCGTGTGACCAGCTCCAATGCTACACTAACAAAGTCCAAACAAAATAAAACGATTGTGCATTTATGTGTAATACTCACTGACTTTAATGGTTTACAATCATTCCAGTTGCATGACAGAGTCCTTCACTGATAAAGGAAAACATACAGGTTTTGGGATATTCCAGTTTACAGTTCCGCCATACTAGATAATATGAATTAAATAATAAAGGCATTGCACTATACAGATTAACAACGTAGCAGCCTTTGTTTCACCCCAGGCTTTAGAGAACATCCCACACAGAGGAGCATATCTTTTGAAATTCAGACGGATTTTTTTTTTTCCTTTTTTAAAAATCGTTCTTCCTTCCGAAAGTCTTTCCTGTGAGATTTCGTCGAAGATGATTGAGTCTCAAGTTCAACGTGTCTTTACGCCACAACAATTCGTGTCCATATGGCGACGACCGTGTCTTTGAAAAATAACATCAAACTCTCCTCGGTTTCGATCTGCTCGTTGCAAGTCCTAAAATGTCATCAGTCCTTTTAATATTTGGCTTGAGAAAAAAAAAGAGGAAAAAAAACACGCAACGCTTGCCTTTGAAATACAGATATCGTTTTAAATATTATATATTTATATATGTACATTCCTATAAAACAAATGAGAAGTGAATATTCAATATTTTCACAGTTTTTAGAGCATTACCTCTAAACTGAAAACTTGGGACTTGATGGGGTGGTCGATGGAGTTGAACTTAAATATTAAAAAAAAACACTCAGCCAAAAATGTTCTTCAGCAACGATATTCAATGCAAGAGGTAAATATATGGCGTGATGTTTTTGGAAGGTATGAGTTGCAGTTTTAAGGAGGTCGCACATCTCATCAAGTGGCGTGCATGTGATTGTTCTTGGATTTACTGACAAATTTCTTCTCTTTGACTCGTCGGTTTTGGAACCAGATGGTGACTTGACGCTCTGAGAGGTTGGTGGCGGCCGAGATGCGCCTTCTCTTGTCTTTGGTGATGAATTTGCTGGCTGCATATTCTTTCTCCAGCTCCTTCAGCTGGATCTTGGTGTACGGGACACGCTTCTTACGCCCACGGCGATAGCTGCTGACCTCAGGCTGTAGTGGCACAACATCTGCAGCAGAAGAGAAACATTCCAGGAAAATATTAGACTGTGCGCCAAGAAAGAACAAAACGTGCACAAGGTTTAACTTCACAAACGCAGCTGACGAAACTAGTCGACTCTTGAAGGAAAGCAGGCTGGTCGTGTCATGCTTAGCTTTAAATACTGACTGTACTAGACTGAGAATAGGTACACAATATAATTAAGTTATTTAGCTCAAAGGTCTCTCTTTCGCTGTGTGTGTGTGTGCAGGTGGGTGGAGGTGTGTGTGTGTGTGTGTGTGTGTGTGTGTGTGTGTGTGTGTGTGTGTGTGTGTGTGTGTGTGTGTGTGTGTGTGTGTTGGGATGGGACGGGGGTTAGAGGAGTAGATAACATAAATTTAGTTGAAAGTCAGGATCTCAGCTGTGCTTGATCCGATGGAAGACAAATATCTCCCAGACTAAAAAAAAAAAATCACGACGCAGTATAGGTCACCCTTTAGTTCCTGTAAATGAAGCGTCAAGCTACAGCCACTACAGTGGGCATTGTTTCCGGTGGCCAGTGTTCATTGTTTCCCCTTTGGCCGCATGTCAATACTTAATCTGCTGGCTGAGTATCTACACGCCAACATAAACGTTGTTAATAGCATTTGAGATAAATCTGTCGTTAATATGTTAAATTAAAGTTTGAGGGGTAAGACGTATTGCCTGGTAAGAAAACACAAGAAATCTACCCTCAAAAATGAAGACTGAAAATATTAAGTTATGAATAAGTATAAAGTTTCACGGTACAACTACTTTAAGGGAAGTTTAACATTTAAAAAAAAAATAAATAAATAAAAATCCTCAAATTTCCAGAAAGACAAAAACGCATTTTGTTCTGTAATGTGTATTAATTATCGCGAAGTGAAATTTGAAATTGTGGACCAAATTTGTTAAATTTGCCAAATTGCAGTAGCTCACCAAAATGGACCGAGGGAAACACAGCCAAACAAAAATGTCAATAGCTTAAAACAAATAGAGACATGGGGCTTTTTAACCCCGTGTAATTTTATAATCAAGGATTGTGGATTTTCATATAAAATAGTGGTATTATTATTTGGGCTACTGAATTTTCACACGTTGTCTAATGTTTTGCATTAAATGTTCAATTATAAGTAGATGAGGGACAACTGTGTAGAGTTTACAATTACTGTGTTGCTTTTTATTTTAAAGTCAACTAGCTGCGTCTGAGTGGACGTCAGTTCATGTGCATGTCTGAGACGACACAGTACATGGACAGCGCGTGCTTGTGTGTTTGTGCACGTGTACGCGCGCATTTGACGCTGTGCCCATGCATGCGTGGCTTGCTCTCCTGTATTTGCAATATCGAGGGGGGAAAAAGGTAGTAGTGGTGGTAATGGGTGGGTGAGTATGGGTATCTGAAATTAAAATAGCTACAGACTTCACAAAGATAATAAACCCAAGAGATACATGAAGCACTCTAGTAAACACTCTGTAAACTGCATACTGGTGTGGCTCCTGTGTCTATTATCAGATATGATACATGATGTGTGCAGTAATTAAAGCAAAAGGCGATTCTGAATTATTGTGAGAACTGTTCTGTATTTGTGAACTACTGTCAATGTCTGTATGCAATACAAATGTTATTAATGAATGCTCAACTGTGCCAAAGACGCACCGCAGGGCGCTGAGATTTATTGGCACAATCCAGTAAGCTAGCTAAGTCACTAGATTGCCATACAGGGGGCAAAGGTATGCACTGGTGTTCCTTCATTTTCTACGTGACAGAAACTGAACTATACTCATCATATGACTGCCTAATGGTCAACTGGTCAGAATGATCAGCCAATAAACGGTTGTACTGATAAAAAAATAAAAATAAAAAAACTCCTTGATCTTACACTGCTAAATTGTCATAATTTTAGGCACAGTTTTCAGAAAAGTCATGCTAATTTGTTTAGTATTAAACTGCCCAATATCTCTGCATAGAATGACAGGGTACAGAAAAGTACACAAGATAGCTGACATGGAGATTGACAGTTGACAGTGTGATTGTTAAATATATACGTTAGTTTCCCTGGACTCTCGGTAAGCTGATCTAGGGACTTAAACACAATAAAATTCATGGACTAGGTAACAACATCAGAGCAGAGTAAAAATATCTGACTACACTTAAATAGCTTTCTTAATGTGATGACATAGGCATTGAAAGCCTATAAGCTGCTGGACGTATATATGAATTACAGCTCATGCTAGAGGGACCTTAAAAGCATAATAATTTTTTTCCATACCTGGGAAAGGTGATTTCCAAAGATGAGTTGACTGCGTTTGCTCTTTGGAGCAGTACACCTGCCCATCCCAGCCATTGGAGAGAGCCCAGTGCTGGTAGCCCTCCATGGGGATCAAGGCGTCGTGCCGCGGTTCAGGATGGGCACTGATACTAGGGACCACAGACACGTCGAGATATCCAGGAACAGCCTGATACGAGCTGGCGAAACTCGGGTAGAAGGCAAACTCTTTCGCTCTGGTAGACAGTTCTTCCGTGGGCAGCGCTGAGCTGGGCTCGGCGTATTTCTCTGCGGGATGGTACGAGCAGGGCTTCTGCTGCAAGTTCACGTTGTGCGAGTGAGATAATCTACAGCCGTAATATGGGTTTCCAAAGGGATAACCATAACTCAAAGATGCACTGGACGATGTTTGTGGAGCGGGGCACTGTCGGCCGGTGTCTGGAGAGGAAATATCCGAGTAGACGGAGCCCTGGTGGGTCGCTAAGGTGCCAGAATGTCGTCCCAGCGCGGGGTGCGACATCAGGTCCCTGCAGTGGGTCGCAGGGCAATTACCGCTCAGTCCCTCCATTGTTTGGCTTTTATTCTGGTTGTTTTCATTCGGGCTTTTTTCATAAACGTACATCAAGGTGTCCGCCCAGCGTGGATGCAGAACCAGCGAAGTCGTCATATCACGGGCTGCCGATGCTTTTTAAAAGTCGACTACTCCAAGACGGACACCTCATTTCCAACTACATTTTACACCGAGCGCATGCGCACACGAGGCCCCTGTGTGTCCACTTCATTAAGAATCTGGCACGTGATACGCTAACAAGTCCTACGAGATTGCGCTCGTGAGCAGGGGAAGAGCAGCCCTTTAAAGACCCACTGCCTCGCATGTCACCGTTTTTTCCCGCAGAATATCGCCTCATATCATTGGCTTAAATCACCTAGACCCACACCCTTAAAGGGGAGTTCGGATCTGTTCGAGACTGGGGCAAAACGAAAACAACCTGTGAAATTTAGCCGACTCCAGTTTCCAGCGAATATAATACCATATGAAAAATATGTTGATACAAAAATCAGTAGATCGGGGAGGAAAAGTACATTTTTCAAATTACATGTTTTGCATCGCATTGCTGTTCAACGCTGCATAAAAGTTGTGTCTGCCGCTTCACGGTTGGGCGGACTATTTCCCGTCTGAGCTTTGGTTTGATTATTAAAATGTATAATAACCAGAAACATTATTTAAAGTGAAATCTGTTGCATCTATATCAATTTAATGTCCATCATGTAACAGCGATGTTAGGCATTAAGAAATACGCAGGTGTAGAATTTAACGTGCATCTATAAATCGTGGAGTCTTATCTTAAGACTCCTTCTTTGAGCCTTTCCTTCAGATCCGTATCTCTCACTATAGATCACATATTAACATCCTCAGAGGATATTTAAAGCTGTGGAGAAGTAGTTTTATAGCTGTGCATGATTAATAATAATGTTGCCTTTAAGGGTTGGATATTTTGAATTTATTACGATTTATAACTTTTAACACGACATAGTCTGTTTTTATAGAGCTAAAACAAAAGAATTTGGTATCTATAGGTCGTGTGTGTGACTGCGTATTGTAATGTACGATGCATAAGTTTTAGTTTAAGGATTAGCAAAGTTGAATGTGTTGACTGAGTGTCACCTCAGTAGCAACAGCAGCCACAGGACGAGATGCAGGCTATCAGGTAAGAAGGCGTCGTGACAAATTGGGTTTCAGTACACATCTAATGTTTTATTTGGTATAATTATAGTAATCCCACGCAATGAATGATATCCTCTCTGAGTTTATAAACAAGTATTTCCTCAACATATTTTGGAAAAAAATTATGTTTGGCCTTAATTCACGGAAAGAACTCCAATCTTTTTTCACTGGCGGTAACAAGACAATTAGGATGAGGATTAAACGAATTCATGTGATGTTTCTGTTTGAGTGGCCCATTCATCCATGCCATACAAGTGGATGTTGACGCTTAAAGGCGAAAATAAGAACAAGGGGTCGCTTTCAGCTGGGCTGTGTGTAGGCTACAGACCTTATTTAATTAGACCTCATGGTAGAAATGCGGACCAATTCCCCCAATAACACTCCGTCTGCTATTTTACCCACGTTTTCCGACAGATTTCAATGACTGGCCATCGGCAAAAGTTTTTTTTTTCTTTTATTTTCCTCCAGAATCCCAAATATCTTTTTAGCTCATCTTAACACCAGATCCTTTATTCGCAACACTTGCGGACTCCATCCATTCATCTACTCTGCAGCATTTAAAAAAAAAAAAAAAACAGCAACTTCTGGTTAATATTTAAAACGTTACAGTATTTTCACGTTTGAAATATTACTGAAGGGATAGGCCCGCAACGCATCCATAAAGTTGGCTTTCTGTGATGCCTATACCATGAGTCACTCATAAAGCAAGCTACAAGCTGCCCTGCAAAGGGCGCATAGTTTATCAACATTTTTGCAGTGCAGAGTTGCCTTGGGAATAATCAGACCACCGTTGTGTATTTGTAAACAGTACTAAGGAAGCAGGGCCCCCGTCGTTCCTCGGAGAGAGACGAGGGTTCTTTTGTCTAAAGGAAATTACTACTGCGAAGGGCTCATCCAAACGGCAGCTGCACGGAAGTCCAAGGTCAAGGTAAAAAAACGCAGACAAACAGGGTCGTAATCAGAGTCTAGACAGACAAGAATGAACTTCACACTAGAGTATACATGCCAACTATCTCTTATTTAGAGACCCTTACTCGAAAATATTTGCTGTGCGTGAAGAGGGGGAGAAAACTACAAATAAACCCGTGAGTTGATATTTAAAAGAACCGGAATTTATCATTTTTTTACGCAGCAGGAAGCGGTTATTTCCAAAGATCCTGCTTGAGATATTTTTAAAAAGAGAGAGAAAAAATATGAATGGCAATATTTTTTGCAGTTTGTTTTTAATATAGCGAGATTTCATACTTTCTACCAATATATTTTTGTTTGTAGGTTATGGTAATGTGTGTCTCAGATAAATACACCGATATATTGGTCAAATAGGCGGACAGAGGGGTAAAACACTAAAAAAGTTAAATATGCTTGTTCATGCTGGAAAAGAAATAACACAACAACTCGCAATCTTAAATCCTTCGAAAAAGAGACCAAATGAAGTACTAGCATTTTCCACTAACAAATTATTTAACAGTTATAGATGGAAAATAGTTTGGCTAAATATTTAAGCGTCTGGCGCACCTCAAAAACAGGATAATATATGTGCCATGTATGCCAGGGACAATATTTCAGCCAGTATCTAATATACAACTTCACAGACAATGAACTTTAATGTATAACTTTAAAATGCTTTATCTTTTATTAATACTAGAAAAAGTTGTCTATACACAGGTGGGCTCTTTCATGGTGAAGTTTACGCATGTTTAAGGTTTGCATAGCAGAGATAGTTTTTTCTGTTTAATACAATGAAACTAACTTAAGTTTAACCTTTAGTCACCACTAAGACAGACATGTGCCATGAAAGCGGGCATTTTCTCACCTACTTTACGGCGTAGGTGGTGCTGGTTGTGCTGGACACTGTCTGCAAATTTGTACATCTTAGGTTAGAAAACCACACGAAATGAAAGAATTTTCTGATTATTTTTTTTTTAATTTTTACTCAATGATAACATGTTGTGGATATTCCGTAAACACAATCGCCACATGAGTCAATGTAAAAACTGCACCTACAGAATCAGTGAAGCCGTCAGTAAGCTACTGTTCAGCCAAATTGCAAAATCAAGGGAAACTCCAGCACCTCTGGGTAAAATGGTAAAACTGTGACTACGTGGCGTTACTGAAACAATAACTGAATGTGTGAGTGAGTTTTTTTTTCTGCCATTTTCAAGTAAAAACCGTGCGACACTTTCAGTGTTCTAGCTGCACACATCTGAGTTCAAGGTGGTACTTCATTGCCAAAAAAAAAAAAAAAAAAAAAGTTTACAAAGATTTGTCATCGTTTTGATTTTTAAGCGTTTTTTTTCCCTAAAGAAAGATAAAGAAAACTGTCAAACAGTGTCACTTCTCCGCTGCACTTTCACTTATTTCAGGAAGCGTTAATAGAAATAACTATCAGTGGGCCTATTATGACAAGCAGCCATGATGTGTTGCTGTAAATATCTTGACAACCAGACATCATGTCCTTCCAGACAGGCCCTGTCAAACGGGGAGCGCCTCTCTAATGCAGAGGTTTGTGGGGGAGGGGGACGCACCCATCCCCATACAATTGCTACCTACCTGCAGCTTCCGCTCTCCAGAACTGACTGCATATGCACATGACTGAGCCGATCACTGTTAAGCAGAATATGCCCCGAGAGCTTGTGTAGTCGCAATTTCGATCATGCAGAGTAATTCTGTCTGTCTGTATACAAACTAGTTTTCTATAAATTAACTCACTCATTTCAATCTCGTGTCGTATTAAATAATTAAATGCACACCGACTAAACCCCTCAGAGGAAACAGGTGAAATATTCACATTTGTCAGTTTTCTCTAGACACACCCTATTGGTCACATTTTGTTGTTTTTTTTCTTCTTTTTCCCAGCACAGTCCCCAATCAAATGACACTGTGAATGACATGTCTCCGTCTCTCCCCCCTACATGTAGGCCTAACAGTTCATTTTAGATTGTCAAACCTTATCTCACCCGTCTTGAAAGTGATGCAAATCCGTGGGCATGAAAACCACTTGGAAGAGGCGATGTAGCGATCCAAGAATGCGCTGACAGCTTGCAGGTAGTGTCTGCATGCTGAAATCAGGCTGCGTTTATGAGTTTGCATACAGCTTCGGGCTTTGCTGAGATCGAACCGATTTTATAATCAGAGTAAAGCGACCACTATTCCATTGACCAGCGAACGGAGGACTGTGTCAGTGAAAATAAAATGAAATAGCTGTGAGCACTATTCGGGCTATGGTCTTGGTGCATTTTCAGAGATTTTAGTAAATGAACCAGACGAACCCCGAACACGGTATCTGGACTGAATGGACCAATATTGGACTGTGGTGCAAACATAAATATCACAGTAAATCAAGTCTGATATTTAATTGGAGGTAGCAAGTTAGTCACGAGCTCCACATGTACTACGAGTTACAACTTAACACGTTTCTCAGCAAAACAGTGAATTTTCTCTTCCTTAGTAACAACGTGTGCTGCCTTGTGTGGCCTGTGTGCGTGTGTGTATGAGAGAGACAGAGACAGACAGTCAGAGAGAGACGGTGGGCTGTTGTTCACAAGGCTGGAGAGCAGAGCAGTCCACTGTCATGAAAACATTCCTACAAAAATAAAACAGCATCTCAATCTGGTGTTTTCTCGTGCAGGCTGGATTCAATTTACGATCAGAAATGTTCATAATCGTAAAAGCCAAGACCACTGATCTTGAATGCCAACAGTCAGGACCCAGGAAGGCATGTGATTTTTGTCAAGAAAATTCCAAAAGCGTGGTCGAAAATATAAAACTAGGGCAGGAGAGTGTTGGTGCGTGATAAAGAATGGACTGAACATGCAGCAGGTGGGGAGGGACATTTGAGCTGACCATGTGCGTAAATAGATGAGAATTCTCTTTATTTCACCCCTCGCCAGGTTCGCAGAATCCTAAATTGCCGCATTTGTCGCATATCCTGCTGCATATGCGTGAGTATAATGCATGGACGTCGCCATAGCGCTGTGCGAAAAGTAAATCTACTTCATCACTGGTCTTATTGGTAGGGCGCTATGTTTCCCAACCAAACCGAGATTAGCTATTCCTGAAAAAACACAGTTATAATAAATTGTTGTATGGGGGGCAAACGTGTAGAGTGTAGGCCATGCAGACGTGGAAGGGGAGTAGCCATCTCTGCATTCACTTTACCAACCAGCACCTTGTTATATGTGAAATAGACTCTTCTTAATCTTTACGCAGTTAACCGATGTCGCCTACTAACTTTCTGCTAAAGGAACGGCTTTAAAACAACATAATATGGCGTCTCTGGAAACCTGGTTTCTGTTGAAGTTACTTGATTTCTTTAAGAAAGTCACCAAAAGGTTTGGATATGTTTTTGCCACTTATCACACATATAGTATAGATAGTATATAGCAGCTGTAGATGGTATTTGTAAGGCGTTTTTCTCAAAATCAGTGCATGGAAAATATTACACAGGCTATACTTTAGGCGCAATTGACTAAGGATTTGACTCGTTTAACCTCACCCAGAGCAGGTAGAATGTGAGAGGATGGCTGTGGGCTAACCGCAAAATAAAGCAGGCCGGGCGGAGCCGCGCCCAGAGCACAGAGGGCAGGCTGGCAGACCACCGCTGCAGCCAGAGCGGATTTACAAAATACACCGTAGGCTTTACAGCCTTCTCATTGCGTGCACTTATCATATCGCAATGATTCACGGCAGTGATTCACTATTCCACATTGCCGGCGAGGGTTTATCAAAATATAAAGGGACATGTTTTTGAGCGCCAATTATCCAATTACTAAAAAAATTATATTCAAATTTCGACAAACAGCAGCGAAGTGCAATTAAATTAGTCAGGGATACAACACCGGTTTATTAACAAGCACGTTTAACCGCAAACATTTGCAGAATTTCGCACAACTTGGATGGGAAGATACATAAAAGTGATCACACAAATAGATACAAACATGTGGGAGATTCATTTCATAAGCTGGTGAGTGGTTCCAACACAATAATAGTCTACTACTTTAGATAGAATATTGCTGCATCCCAATATAGACCACGCTGGCTACAGGGACGCTGCAGATATCCACTATCACCAAAACAAAATATTACACACGGTCCATAAAGGAGTGTGACAATAGCTACATATATAGTTTCTAACTGAGCACTATGACGTTTCGATTATTTTATATTTAATTAGATAATGATATCACCATGTTTCAAGTCAAAACACTGCAGGCTCGGCCCTTCCTGCCTCATATCTTTATGTGCGCTGATGTTATCAACAAAATGTCATGTTCTAAAATGTGCCCCGTTTGTTTGCTTTAGCGCGGTTTAAAAGCCACGGTTTAAATGTAGTCCTCTGAGAGTGGTTTGCTCATTTTCCTGTTGCAGTCTGGAGAGTGAACCGGTGAGAAAGACGACAAAATAAATCCACAGTTTGACGCGTCTCGTCGGAAGTCCAAGTTCAAGTTAAGAGAGGCGGTCGCTCCATCCGCCCAGACAGCAAAACAAAAGACACACACGTTCATCATTAATCATCTCAGCTTCTTTTCTTAAAGAATGAAGCCCTTTAAACTTTCTCCACATATTTCAGACATAATGCGGATTAATTTAAAGAAAGGGATTATGCAGGATAATTTTGATTGAGCTTCTATTTCTGGTTCAATTACAGAAAAAAAAAAAAAAAAAGAAAAAAAAAGATGCATTTCTCCAAACGTCCAAGATTATGTTTAAAAATACAAAGAGTTCACAACAGCAGGGTGTAGCCTAAATATGACCGCAGGAACAACAACAATCAAATTGGACCACTTAGACAAGGTCGTGATTTTTAAAGGTTATTTTCATTCTGCGTTTGGTCATTCAGCACAGGGGGAAATGGGTATCGGCATCAAAATGTTTTTCAAGGGTATCTTCGTTAATTTCAAAGTCTGCGTTATATGCCAGTCCCTGCACCACTTGCATTCACCCTAATGTGCACCACAGATTATAACATCGTGCAGCGTTCACATATAGAAACGTGTCAGAATGCTGAGGGCACATGCTGTGAATGTTTGCGAGCTTAAGACGCCTACTCAAGAAATGTGCTGCCAATTGAGTCGAGTAAAACCTGTTTCTGAACGCAAACAAAGCTCCGAGTATAGCATATATAAAAAGGCAAATTAAAATAGGTTTCCTGAATAGAAAACAACAAGGAAAGGCGACTGAAAATGCAGCCACACTCCACAGATCAAAGTCTTCACCCAAATCTTTATTTAATTAATGTTTTGCATTCTGTTCCTCAGATCAAACGTGGAATGGTTTCATTTGAATAATTCATTGTTAAATGCACCTTCATATATCTGTCATCGGAACACTCGTGGAATACATACAAATATATAAATTTATTTGCTTTAACAGTTCAACATAGAGATGAGATTTTGGAACAAAATGTAAACAGAAGAGCCAACTATGATTGCCAAATGGTGTATTTATATGGTCCACCCTGTGAAGCCCACTATGCTTTAAGACGCCAAATAAAAAAAATCCCGAAATTTACTGGAAGCGATTTTAAGGACAACAACTTCCTCGTCCAGTATGCAGTCGTTCGACGACTGTCTGAAAAGCCTAAAATCAAATAAGTTGTTGGTTTGGAAATGCCGCGGACTGGAAAATTATGTCAGCACCTGCTTTTTGTTGATGAGCTCGTTTTGAAGAAGGAAATCTTAAAGTGAAATGGTGCACAAGAAGCCACACGGAATCCCACAAGGAGCAAGGCAGGAGTAAGACGTGCCTAATATATTGATCCAAATAGTTTAGGGACGTCTGAAATATGGAACCTCTCGCTGTAGTCGGCGCTGATACAAGTACAGTCATGTTCACCACGAAATCCCGTCAAGCTTTTGCAAAGCAGCCGTCCTTAAGGGATAAACTGGTTAGCTTTATTCACGTTTATTGTAAGAAGTGAATCATAATCTAATCCAGCAGAAGCATGGCGGCGGAGTTTATTTATTTATTTGTTTCACCTTAAATTGAGCCAACAGGTTAGTACATTTTGAAGTGACATTTAAAAATACATAATTTGCCAAGTTTAAGTCTTTGGACACAGACGTACAACCAGGATAGTTGAATCAGAATTCAGTCAATTTAGTTTTTAGCTGACAGAGCACAAGCGGATCAAATTCACATCATAACGCGTTTATCTTTCTTTGTGAAGGGAAAGTGTATCAATTTTACAAATAGTGGCTATGATGAATGAATGAATGAATAAATAGGTGCACGCAGTGCAACCTTTCATACTGCACCTACCATGCAATCAAAGATTGAAAGCTTCTCACGCAACAGTACTGAATACCTCTGATCGTCAGCGTCACTCGCTGGAGGTAAAGTTCAGTCATCAAACAGTAACATTTTACATTCATTCATGTTTATACATTTCCTCGCTGTTATCACACGCTGTTCCCGTCACTCATTTGAATTCACGTCTAAGCATGCAGTGTTTGAGATGTTGGCAACGAGGCGGAGAAAAGCAAAAATGGTGAATCCTGAAATAACAGACGTTTTGAAAATTATATTCGGTAGTTTTTACAGCGTTAACTGACTCTGTGTGGCAAAGACAAGATTCAACTGGAGACTATGTTAAATATGAACCTAAATTTCTAAGAGCTCCCTACTCCAAATGACTTGTATGACAGTCTAATTCAGATCCTTCCTGAAATGTAACAGAAAAGCATGGTTTTCCTTAAGATTGCCTGGCTTTAAAAGCCTTTATTTGTATGTGGGTGAACATCAGATTGGTTTATATATTTGTTATCTGGCGTGTCATTCAAAATGCCCTTCAGTTCACTTGTGGCACAACACAAAAAGTAAGCTAAGTAGGCTTAATCAAAGGGGAATTATGGTGGAGTTATATCGACTGGATACTGTCTGAGCGAGCACATCACCCTTCGCTTTCCTGCGCATGGCCTAAATGGAAGGAGATGGACTGACAGGCCAACGAGGCAAATTAATGCGCTGAGCAAAATCAGTTCCGGTTCATGTGTTCCGGTGGATTGCACACATTATAAAAGATGAGCAAGGCGAAGTTCAAGTTCAAAGTCCCTGTGCACAGACAGAGATTGGTGTGCTTAAGAGAGGACACCCCTCACCTCACTCACCTCGCTCGTAAACCAAAACAGTAGTCGTTTGCATAAGCATAGTTTAAAGCATAGTCTAAATCCGATCCTACTTTAAAAAAAAAAAAAAAAAAAGAGAGAGAGAGAGAGAGGAACCTGTGCAGCAAAAAAAGAAGAAGCCTCGCATTTCTTATATGATATGAATCTGATCTGTCCGTATTCGACCTGACTTAAACATATATTTAAATTATTACATGAGAAATCGTTTGGTTGTAGAAAGACATTTATTTTAAGTGTCAATCGCATTAGAAATTCTATCTAGAGGAGGTGGTCGCTCTTAATGGGATACAAATAAGTGCCAAAATATTAGTTATCGAAGTTTTTTTTCTTATTTCAAAACGTTTGTCTGCTACAACACGTTTTTTGTCGGTCATCACCAGCAGATGATTGCGAAACGGTACATTACCTTTTTTATGCTATGTATTAGTTCATAATATTTTGCAACATGCACAAAGACAAAGCCAGTTCAACTCGAGCCATTCATGAGATAATTCTATATATCTAAACGAAATAACATTTAAAAACGCAAGAAAACCCTAATTGCATGCCAAAACTTTTATATCACGGCCCGTGCTGTTGCGCGTTTTGTAATGATAAAAAAAAAACGTGCCTCTTTTCGCTGAGACTTGTTCTACGAATAAAAAAAAAATATACAAACCAAATGCAAGAAATTGCCGTGCTTTTATTAACATATTCAGGGAAGTAATAGGGCGATGAAAAACCACATTCTCACACTTTTTTCTTCCTGCGTGGGATTTTTATGGCGCAGCCAACAAACTCCAAAACTTCGGACCCTGAACTGCATGACCGCAAAAATGCATCGGCGATTGAGAGCTTTAATTAATTTTCTATTTAATTGTACAATTAACGACTGAAGAGGCTGTAAAATAATCCGCATCGCTAAGATATTAAATGCGTGAGAGGGTTTTACATGTTGCTATATGGCAATCATTTTGTCACTATAAGATAGAGAATACGAAATATCGCGCCACATCAGAACATCCGACTAATTTTTACCTGTTCACTAATAATACAGAGAGTAACGAAAGACGACAAAAACTCCTTCAAATGCACTATTCGGTTAAGAATAATCTGAAGATGAGGGGCTGGATATTAAAAAAAAAAAAAAGCTACAGTTTCAGTGTTATAAATACTTTTTTTTTTTTAGCTGGATTACCCAACCCAAAGCATTAAACACATTAGAGAAACATTCACTACTAATGCTATGTAGTAGACTTCCAGGAATCATAAGAAATATAAAAAATGTTAGGACGGATATTGTTTGAATATAGACTTCCAGGAATCATGTCATTACTTAAGAAATATAAAAACTGTTAGAACGGATATTGTTTGAATGTAGACTTCCAGGAATCATGCCAGTACTTAAGAAACATAAAAAATGTTAGGACGGATATTGTTTAAATGTTTCTACCAATTTTTCAGTGCAAATGACTCCGTCCTTCCTATTCAGGCAGCTCTTGTGCACCTTATAAAAGCTAACAGCGTAATCTAACGAAGCATTTTGATGCATGTCATTTCAAAGAGATTTAATCAGGACTCTGGACATCCAGACTTTAAGTGGACCGTGAACTTGGCGACATGCCGTAAATAGACACAGCCTTAACGACCTAGATGAAACGTTCTATTAAATAATCTAATTTTTCGCAGTGAATCTCGCCGTTTGATAAAATACAACCCCGTCACGAACACCAAGTGGAAATGGCCGTCTTAAGGTTGGTGTAGAATCCTGGAGCTATCCCAGGGCAGAAATAGTTGTCCTTGCTTAAAGGTCACAGTAAACACAAAAACACCACTTAGTTTAGCTGAATTTGGCTTTGAACCTGGAAGCGGCCATTCCAGGAGCCAGCGGAGAAGTATCAACTATCCCGTATATTCACGTAAACTGCAATTAAAAGACATTCATAAAGCAACAGCCTGAGCTCACTGCAAGGCGCTAGCTTGAAGCTAAGAAACTGATTGGATGGTCAGTTTTAAGCTGGTGCTAGATGTGAGCCACAGGCTGCTAAATGAGCATCTTAGTGTCGAATGGATTGGGGATTGCTGCTGTTTTGATGAGGATTTGAAATTATTTCCCATAAAACTGTACTGGCTAGAAATGTTATTTTGCAAAAGGTGAGAATTTGTGTGGAAAAGAGTGTAACCATTACACTGACAAGACTGCGAGTAACAGAAAACCACATCATTTCTTTTTGGAAAGCAGTAGTAAATACACGATTATCATCATGACATAAAATTAACATGATTTTGATGAATAACTGGCATTTATCAACTTTCATTTCAGGATCAACAGTGAAAAAGTTATACAGATTCATAACAAATGTGAGGTAAAATATACTTTTATAAAAAGTAAAATTTAGGGCAAAGTCACCTTGTTAAAACATTAATTATCCTGTTTTGCATTTGGGGACCTGCACCACTGGATGCAGATATTATGTCATGCCTCCTGCAAGGGCCGATGGCAACATCATAAACCATTAAACTCAGGATTCAGTGCAGTTCTGAAGATATTTTATTACTCGGATATTGCTTTCATCTGAAAGAACAGTGTTTCGTTGCAGATCCAACATCTGCATTTTGTTTATGCATGGCTTTGGCCACTGAATGCTGTCGTTTTTTTCAGATACAGGACACTGTCAAGCTTCAGACACGTAGGCATTACAGTTCAGTGCATCGTAAAGTGCTAACATTAAACAGAGATTGCATTATCTGAATTATTTGTTGTAAAAATGTAAATTTACCAAACAATCCTAATTTATGATTGTAGATTAAGTGTTAAAATTACCATTTGCACTGGTTGCTGGAAACCAAACTGTTTTAATCAAAACTTTAGTCACATATTTGATGTTAAATGTAATGGACAGTACGGGTATAATGTGTCTGACTTCATTCAATGGCTGAGTCAATGGACTATACACAAGTATGTATTTAGAGAGGCAACATGAGAGAGCTCTGGGTAGTTTGAAGTAGTTTGAAGGACATCGATGTATTTTTGTTTGTGCATTTCTGCATTTTCAGGCGGTGGAAAGTTGTCATTTACTTGTTCCCATGTTATGTGAGGGCATCACAACCACAAGAGTTTTTTTTTCTCTCTCTTTTTTCCCCTTTATTTCACGAACAGATATTTACCATTTGAAAAAGTCATTCCACATGTTGGTGGCATGGAAGAAAACCCTGGTGGAACACTTAATAAAAAAGCACAGGAGTCACATTTTGAGGGCATTCAGTAAAACGTCTGCCATGCTGAACTTTCTCAGTGGTTAATATTCTATCTTGGAACCAAACCATACACTTAAAGGAAGCAGAACACTTGGCCCGTTATTACTTCTTTCAGTACCTCTACTTTCAGTGTTTTAAACAGCAAATAGGACAGAGCATAATAAAGAAACAGGGCTTACCATTATACTGATATAAATACTCACATCTACAGTGTTTACCTGCAAACTTCAACTGAATACATACATAAAGGTATTGTATAAAATTCTTATTACCTTGTTTGCTTCAATTAAAGAAATCTTTTGACGTAACATTTTGGTACAAAGAGTGTTAAACTAATCCAACCCAGCCGATTCTCTTGCTTCTTTTATTTTACACATAATTTATATATATTCACCTAATCAAACACACAATTTTACTTACAAAGATCCAGTTTTAGGATTGTTCAATACCTCATTAAGGTATTATATTTTCACCTACTTCTTGCAGTTCTAACGAATTTTTAAAACACATACATTTTAGACACACACACACACACACACACACACACACCTCTCTCTATCTATATCTACATATATACAGAGAGAGAGAGAAGTGATATATTTAAAATAAGTAATTTCTATTTTGTCAGTTCTAGTTCACAAAACATTTTACAATTTGGACTAGCTGAGTCAGCCACACTGACAACAACTTCCAAGTGGCTGCGGCAGGTTTTACATCCGTTTTATGGGGAGAGGACAAATAAATCCTGACTATTTTTTTTTTTTTTTTCTTCTCGCCCCACTTCGTGTTACCTTGCAGTACTCTATGCTTTTGGCTCTTCTCATTAAAACATGTAAAAGTTAGAACAAGTTTTGAAGCCGTCCCTTTTTGTTACCGGTCTCGTTGGCTGCGAGTTTGAGGGGCAATATTTGATGAAAAGCAGCTTTATAAGAAGTAAACTTTAAGATTTATCTGCTAAAGCTGCAAGTTATAGACACACACATATATATAGATACACACGGGTGAAAAAGCTAATTCCAAGTAAAATAAATTGATTTATTTTTTCCATCAAAGAGGCAAACTTGAAATATCATTTAGTAATACTAATAGAAAAAGGGCTTGTAAGAGAAACAAGTAAAAATATCTGCAGTTACCTGCTGGGTGTTGAGTGGAGCTATATGTACATGATCTGGAGGCTGTTCATCCCGGCTGCTACAAGCCTTTGATTCAAGTAACAGCAGCTTAAAAACATTTAGGAGGATGTACTTATTTACTGGAAATGTTTCTAGGACTCATTGCTGACAGTTAAGTAAACACCATGAGGACATGGGCACATTTTAAAATACCAGCCATCAGGAAGACAGTTAACAGTTTGTGCTCTGAAATAATGCAAAGTCCAAGGGCATGCACAAACCACAAGCAGAGAACAGTTATGGAAAACTAAATGAATCACATTTAAGGATTTCAGTACCAATGAAGTCCTGAACATAATATATCTGCACAGAACAATGCATAAACTGCCTTATGCCAAAATATACCAAAGTCATTTTCAGCAAATCTGTGGCATCGTTGTTGACTTTATATCACTCGTTCCACGTAGCTCACTACAACATTGTGGCCATGCTGTGGCATTATCACGCGAGTTTCAACTGTGCACTACCAGCAGGAGGTAACCGTGCTGACCCAACATTATTTTAGTTCAGCACGGCAGCGTAGCGAAGGCCCTGCGTGTAACCAAGCTGTCGTCACAGAAAAATGATTGACTCGATACTTGTGGTCACACAAACAAATGGAAAATATTTTTAAGAGGCCGAATACTTTTCCCTGGCAGTTTAGTTCCTGCTCAGAGACAATCGTGTTGCTGTCATATAAATTTTAATTTCACAGTGAGTTAATGTTCAACAAACTGGAGCCTCGGTGTTGTCGGTTTCAGGCAGAGCTGCAGGAATACACCTTTACTGTGGCAGGTTATTGATAATGCAACACTTTCATTCCGAGGCAGCTAAATGAAGAGTGTTGCCTTGGAAACTGAATGCTAATCAACGTTAATTCACACTGGCAGTGTGCCTCCACAGATGGCAGATTATTTGGTCCGTGGTCCAAACTTAAATATTTCAACACCTATAAAATGGAGAGCCACAAAATTTTGTACAGACGTGCATGGTAGGGGTAGAGTGCAGCATACCGACCTCTGTGATTTATTTACCTTCTTTGTGGACACTAGCAGATTAACATGATTAGAGAAACATCTCAAAGAATATTTTACAGCTTTTGTACACATTGTGTACAGACAATCACAGTTCTCACACCACGGTTCCTAATGGCTTTGATAGTCATATTTGATCTAGCACCACCATGAGGCGCACACATCCGAATTTATGTGAAATGTCTCCCGACATATTGAATGAATCACCACACTATTCGGTGCAGCAATTAGAATACTCTTAATGATGAAATACCGTTTACATCATCATCAGGATCTCAAATGGTCCAGTACATGTAAATGTAATCACTATGCCAAAGAACAGTCCCTTTAAGGTGGTAGTTTGGACAGCAAACACTGATGTATTAAAATTAATATTCACCTTGCCCTTTTGCTTTCAGTGTATCAGATTGAGGCAATGACACATTTATTCAGGTAGCAACAGTCCATATTATTGTCTTATTCTGATGAATCGACCAACACTTACGCACATACGCAAATCAAGAGCTTAAGGGCACGTCCAGTGATTTTAATCTATTATTTCCAAATTTCCTGTCAGTGTGCCAGTTGCACTCAGTTTATCTTAGTACTTTGCCTCAATTATAATCTTTGTTCCACTACTGTTACATCATCAGTACCATAACAATAAAAGATCATTCTTTAAGGTCCCAGTCTGGGAATAGATACGTTTCCATTTGCTATTTGTTGAAACCATCACAAGTTGTCTTTAAATGTATTACTGCAAAGTTACTGTACCTGTTAACAGTGTTAAATGTGTGTTATTATTCAACCACACCACTTCTTAAAGTTTAGCGCTGCCACACAGTGAGGTTAGTTTGTTGGTGGATATTTTGTAACACCTTCTGATTTGGTCTTCACAGCTGTACGGCTCAGAGACTAATGACAAAGAAATGAAGATAAAGATAAATTATCCCACTAAATGAAATGCATCCACCGTTACCTCCTCAGTCAAGAATAAGGACACGAAAAAAAATTACTTTTCAAGAAAAAATATCAACAATTAGACACCTATTAGTCATTTTTACAGCAAAGCAAAAAATAGTGTAGAATGGTTATCTTTTTTTTTATCTTTAAATACATTTTGTAATTTTTCAAAAATTTCCAGTGAGAATATTATATTTTAAAGAAATCATAAACTGCACAGTTGGAATTTTGAGACTGTTGGGTAGGGGGCTGAGTGCCTAATCAATTTTCTGACATTATATTACACCTATAATAGCACACATTTTTAAAATAATAATAATAAGTGTGGGTTCATCAATAGACTAAGTTGCCATAGGGCGATAACGCCTGAACTAACTTTCCCAGAGTACATCTTTGAGCCTATTCAATAGATTACTGCTGCAATACTTCAATCTTTCTACCATATTTACCATGCAAAATTATTTTAGTAATACTCCAGTATATTCATGACACAAGATCATAAAAATATACAGTCATTTAAGGTTTTGTTTTTTGTTTTTGTGAATCTGTTTTTTTTGTAGGACTACTGATAAAGTGGATGTAAAAATGTCAACAAATCCTTACATAGTCTTAACAAAAACTCATTTTCACAACTACACTGTCTCAATTGATCAGAGCAAAAAGCCTTTTGTATCTAATTCTCCAGGAAAGGCGTAAGCAATACTTTGTAATGGTATTAGGAGAGCTATAAAAGTGTCAGAGTCCTGTAAACAGGCAATCAGAGAATGAGCCATGCTCTGTTGCTTTCAGGCATCAATCACTAAGTAATGAAAGTGAAGTCTGAAAAAAAAAAAAAACTGCTGTTGACATAATGGGATAGGTCTACACTGTTTGCCATTAGTGAACAGTGAGGCTTATTTTCATTTATTTTGTGCAAATATTTTTCACAAATCAAAATATTCTGACCAAAAAAATGTAGAAAATGACAAAATAGAGAACAATTTCCCAAGTGTTATGTTCTGACAGTTGACAGCAAAGCAAGGATAATATTTAATTTGGTGGGGTCCTCATGGTATTCCAACAAAACAAAACAAAGTAGTACGGTTGTAGTCACACTTTTTCTACGTTTTCTGAACATCCCAATACCACTACATGGTTTACAAAAAAATCTTTTTCCTTCTCTGTTCACTTATTGTTATAATTCTTGTAACTATTGTGTATGCAGTATTGTGTTTTTCCTGTTATATAGTAAGTATGGTGTTGAGTGCCTGTACATTGCTGCTGCAACTGTGAATTTTCCCAGTTTGGGATGAATAAAGCGTCCATCTATCCACTCAATCAGAATAAGAAGGGCCCAGATAACCAATGTAATCGGAAGACACAGTTTTCAACTGAACTGAGAGGGGCTGTTTAACCCGTTGACAATGCATTGCATAAGAAAATATAAGCGTCTGATAACAATGCAGAGTCTTGATTGGATCATATCTCTCTAGCTGGAATGAATGCATTCCTTATAAGCTTTTGCCATTAGGGACAGAAACATTATGGTTGCAAAACACTGTTGTTCCAAAAAGTGTCTGAACAATTGAACCGAGCCAGAATTGATGCGAGGCGAGCTAATGAAAACGTGGGTTTATCTCACTACGGTTGGGTATTTTTTATTTATTTATTTTTTTTCTATTGCATGAACTAAATGTTGTCAATAAATTTAAGACAAATACATGACCTCCTCCTTCTTTGGTCTTATTTTTCAGCAGAATCAACACGCAGATTTTACTTCTTACGCCACCCCTAGATTGACAGCTGCAGTTCAGGGTAAATATCTTGTCAACCATTGGATATACTGCCATGGAATTTGCCACAAATATTTATAACCCCTAGGCTAAATCATGACTGTGGTGTCACTGTGACATTGATCTTTTATACATTCATGGTCCCCTGAAAACAAAATCTAATAACTTCGATTATTACTTTGGTTTACTTCACTTTACTGCCAAAGTTAGTCCCATAAGCCTTAATTGATCTTTACATTTAAAGCCAATTTTCACACACTAAACTGTATTATACACACCAGTATGTTAGCAGTGTCATTGAGAGAATGTTCCATGCAGTGCGCCAGACAGTCTCACAGATCAGTTAGGATTGCTGTGGACTCAGACAATGGAAATGTTAACATGAGACCAGTTTATTGGACAATAGAAATTAATAGGTGCTTTGCTATTATGTGGCTGCACTACTACCTCCAGTTGACGTCTACCTCCCTCAGTGACTCAGTGTTCAGTGGATCTTAGCTGTAGACAGGGTTGGCTAACACATTTTTAGAGAAATTATGACACACCACTTTTTTAGAAAGGTTACAGCAGGCAACGTGTTTGGCTACCACGCTGAAAATCCTGTAGCACAGATTGAAAATATAGGAAGTACTGTAATGTAGACGGCATGGCATTCTGGCTACAACGTCACTTGACTAGAGTATGTTTCCTTAACGTCAGTCAGTGGTCGCTGAAAGAAAAAAGACACGAACAAAAAAAAATAAGGCTGAGAAAACAGTAGGATGTGGCACTCCTCACTTTCTTTCTCCAGCCGTGTTCATTTGGGCTCTGGTACTTTGGAAATATTACTTAAGGTTTGTTGCAATCATTTTTGCCGCATCTCAAATGCGGTTAAAAACATCTAACAAACCGATAGTTAAAGATCAGAGTGAGCATTAAGAGAAATAAATAACCAGAAATCTCAAACAGCATGCCAACTAATCATATAGTAAAAGCATGACTTTATAATCAAGTTTGTAAAGATACAGGGAACAGTATATGTAGGTCAGCTGAGTGGTAATGAAAAGGTTTTAGCCAGTCTGTCTTGCAGCCATATTGCCGTCTCTTAATGGACCAGTGGAAAAGAAAAACAATAACTTAACATGCAACGCTTACATGGGCCGTCCAAGACAACACCGGAGATTGTGACTGGTGAAAAATGTTTCAATTCGTATAGAGATGTGGATGGTGCATTCTTTACTTGCTATAGGATGAAACACTCAAATGAATAATCTGCCACAGTCTGTAACAACTGATGAAGCTAAGATTAAGGAGAGTATTTATGTTTAATGAAATAGAAATTTGTACTTTCAGTTGACTTGTACCTTGCTTATGAGATGGATGTTTGATTTCAGCCCATAACTACTTTAGAGACCTAAGAAAAAACAAATCAAACCTTTTGGGACTCTGTCCAACATAACGTTGGATAACGTTGTAAACATAGCCGACAGACATTGTGTCTTATTTAGATATGGCTGAGGTTGTAATTTGGTGCAGAGATGTTTTGAGCTGAACGCTAATGTCAGCATGCTTGAGAAGAAACAAAACAGGAATAAGCACCTCATCACCACCACTTCATCCTCTTGTCACCACAGACACCTATACGACATTTAAAAGGTAACGTCCCAGTTCCTTGTGGTACTATTGCAAAAATCAATATCTGCTGAAATAACAGCAATCCTTTGGAAAGTCAAGATATTTTAGTTGGACAAAAGTGGTCTGAAGAGAACCAGGCCAAGACCAATGTATAATAATTTACTCGCAGTCATAATCAGAGATTTCTGATATAGAAATTCAGGTAAAACCACATGAATACGTTTGACGATGGAGGTCAACAATTATGTGCACTTGAGTCCTTGTCAAAACAATTTACAGTTTACACAACTAAGCCTTACAGGGAAAGGTAAAGCTCTTTGTATTTTGCAACATTAAGCAATGATCAGTTTACCATAGCATACAGAAGAGGGGAGCAAATGGGCATCGTAATGATGTAGAAGGCTACAACTAGGAGTACGCCAGAAAAACCCAGGAAGTATCCAAGAAAACCTTCCGACTCCCCATTGAAAAGGAAACCCTGCATACAGATGAAGGATTGCATTCAAACGACGACAGGTTGGTATAATAATGATAATAAATTTTATTTGAAGGCACTCAAGGACACCGTACAAAGATACACAGAATACACATTAAAAAGAAACCACAATAAAATGATAAAAACAATAGAAGCGACAGAGCAACTGGCGTCAGACGGAACGAGCAGTTTTAAACAGATGTGTTTCCAGTTGTGATTTGAAACGGGGGAGTGCATCAGCGTTTCTGATTTGAGGGGGCAATTAATACCAGAGACGGGAAGCAGCGCAGCTGAATGCTCTGCTCCCCATGAGGGTGAGACGGGCAGAGGGGACAGACAGGTTTACGGAGGAAGAGGATCTGAGGGACTGCTCCCTCAGATCCTCTTCCTCTGTAAACCTGTCTGTGAGTGGGAACATGGAGGAGGTCAGCCAGATATTGAGGGGCGAGGGTGTTGATGGCCTTGAATGTTAACAAGAGGACTTTGAACTGAATACGGAAATGAACCAGGAGCCAGTGGAGCTGTTGTATACACATAAATATAAATATAAGATGAAGGTCAGCCACAACATTAAAACCACAGAAGACGTTTAACAGTAATCCTCTTGTGACAATTCAATGTTCTACTGGGAAAGTTTTGGTCCTGGTATTCATGTGGATGTTACTTAGCACATGTACCACCCACCAGACCAGGCACCGTCACTCCATAGACACTTTTTAATGGCAGCAGCTATCCCCGGTAGGACAAAGCCTGACACAGACAGACTCAAAAATGGTTCCGGAACAACTCAAAAAAACATTAAAAACAGGTGTTGACCTGACCTCGAATTCACTAGATCCCAAACTGATCAAGATTCCGTGATGATCCACAGAGGCCCCTCCCCTCAACCCACAGGACCCAAAGGCCCCCACTAACAACATGGTGGTTACAGGTGGTTTCAATGTTGTGACTGATCAGTGTATGTTTGGAGCAGATACAAACAGCTGTCCGGCATACTCCAACTGTGAAGTATTCTGGGAGAAATATTGTTAGGGTTTGCTGTTGCTTCACTTCCTCGGGGATTGTGCAGCTTGAAATCACTGATTCAACTATTCTGCATCAAATCAAGAGTGCTTAAAGGTGATGTGAGGCCAACTGACCAAAAGTTAAAGTGGACATGATAATGATAGTAAGCAGCAACCAAGGAATGGTTATACAAAGGACTGGTCTAGAAAGAAACGCCAAAATTTGAAGTCCATTAAAATTGTGCGGGAGATTTAAAAATAATAAAAAAAAATTTAAAAAGGCATAGCTACAAGTTATTACTAGTAAAGGGAGAAATCATTCTGAGGTCAATATGTACCAATTGTTACATTTTATATTACATGGCCAACACACAGATCTCTTCAAGAACCATTGTTACATGTCTTTGGTTAAAATATTTAATAACTCATAAGTAAATAAGGATAGTATAAAAATGCCTCCACTGGTTATGGTTTTGTGTCAATTAAGCCAAAAGGCTCTTGTCTACGTTGTTTACATTGTCATTCATACATAAGTACATCATCATAAATACAAATATGGAGGAATAATTTGCATTAAGCTACTATTGCCAAGCAAATAAAGGAATATTTGAACCTTTTGGGAAAGTCTTAATAATTTACTTCTTCTGGACTCTGATGCTGTGTCTGTGATGATGTCTTCAGAAACTGTGATATTTACAAAAATGTATTTGAGCTGGGATATTATGAATTAAATCAACTGCAATATAAAAAAAAATCAAAAGGGTCTCACATGTTAATGAAATTGAAAGCAACTGGTATTAGTATATATACACTTATTCACCATTTTACCAATAACACCTGCTCTGGACCACTTTTGTCTTCAGAACTACCTTCATTCATTGTGGTATACAGGCAACAAGAAGATGGAAATATTGGATGTTTGGTCCAGATGATAGCAACACACTGTTTTTTAGACTGCAGAGGCTAATGTTCAAGAACAACACCAGTTTGAGATGACTTCACTTTGTGACATAGTGGAAGTAACCATCAGAAGATGGGTACACTGCAGTCATAAATGGATGGACAGGTCGTATAAACTCAAATCATTCTAAGGGTCCAGAAGTGTGCCAAGAAAATATTCACCACATCATTAAAGCAATACCAGCCTGAAGTGATGACTGAGGATGGATTCATTCCTTTAAGTTGGTTTCTAGTGTCCAAATCTGGAGACCCCTCATGAACTGTAGCCTCGGTTTCCTGTTCTTCTGCTGCAGCAGACCACCTCTTACAACATGTTGTGCGTTCTGAGATGCTTCTTGGGCACACTTTGCTTTTATTTAAGTCAGTTCCTATCTGCGCAAACCAGTTTGTCCCATCTTCTCAGGCATCAAGAATGCTTTTATTTTTCTTTATAAATCTCTTCCCCAATCGGTTTGGTTTGAATTTCAGCTGATTGCCTGGATCATGTCTACACGCCTAAAAGCCTAAAATCTATCCTTAAGTGCTAAAAATTACATAACACTAAAATTACAAATCTGAATGATTCTTACAAAGTCAGTATTACAATAAGAATCCCAGCTTAAGGTCATAAATATGTCTCTTCATAGAGACCATTTTCTGTTTTTACTCTTGACACAAATTGATTTAGTGGAGATGGTTATGCAGTAGCCGCTATGCTAATATATCTTATCTTATGTGGAATACACCACATATAAATGAATCATATCATTATTTACTGAAATACTTCAATTCAAAACATTTTCAATAATAAAGAAATCAACTTCAAACCTATTTATCTCACTGTGTAGTAAGTGTTGAGTCGACCTTCAATTATAAGCAAATTAACCAAATTAGTTGACAGGAAAAAAAAAAATACTTTTTTCCCCCTCCATAGATTGTAAACAACTAGATGTTAAACTCTGAATGTTTAGAATTTGGACTATGTAGATCAACAGATATCAGTCTGGGCTGGGGATGTTAAAGATCAGTATTCGGGCCGATCCAGGAATTTTTAAAATGATCGGATCTGATCGGAATCCGTTTTAAGCCAAGCCATATTTTTTGTAGGCATTTATTTGAGGTCTGCCATAAACCGAAAACCACATCCTTTTAGCACCATATTAACGTCTTATTCTTCTTTGTTGCCTAGCATCGAAGCCAAAAAGAGGACAACAAAAAAAAAAAGCAGTACTGCTGCTTCTTCTGTTTTAGTGGCAGTTGTCTAGAGTCAAAGCTGCCAAAGAACTTTATTCTGGAAAATTAACTCAGACAGTAATTTGTAAATTGTGCAACGTACACATTTGGCAACGTGGTAGCAGGAGATTGTTATTCAATACTACCAACTATCATAAAAAAAAAAAAAAAGAAAGAGAATATGCAGTGTACACTCACGTGAAGGCTACACCAAAACAACAACAAACACTGTATTTCTAAAGAACGTCAAGAAAATTATTACCTAGACTGTTACCGGTTAGACCAGCCCATTTCTGAATACAGAGCCCAGTTTTTTTGGAGCTAGGGTGAGCTACCGCCTATTTACTTTGACAGCCCTATTTACTGCACTTAATAAAGTTGCACGGTGCACACAGTGATGTAGGAGAATAAATAAGATAAGAAAAGCCTTTGCGAATCTCTGGGGGAGGACGTTTTGTTTATTTAAGATCAGATCCACACTCGGATCGGGGTGTTAAAAAAAAAAAAAAAAAAAAAAAAAAAAAAAACTTTGATCAGGACATTTCTAGTTTGGGCTAAGTTACACTCCTGGTCTGGATCAGTCATTCCAGATGTGTATACTTTCAGTGTAGAAACCCGTTCCACAGTGTTTGTTAGGACTGGTTCTTAAAATTACAAGTACACCAAAAGACAGAACAGTAATGCCATTATATCAAAAATAGCCTGTCCATTTAAGACAGACTAAATTATTCAGAGGGCTGTCAAGATGTGACAGGTTTTCACAACAAAGCCAGACTACAGGAAACACACAACAGACAGGACCCACACAGGCAAAGCAGAAGGCTGTAAATGAACAAAAGAGGCCTAAACACAGCTGCAAGAAAAACATAAATCAGCCAGATTGATGTCCATGATTTTACTGGTTTACAGTAGAGATAAACAGACATACAGAGATGAAGAGAAATGGATACATGAAGAGGTTAAACTTCCCATTTTAAGCCGAGCATGTTAAATACACTTTGACAGCCTTTGCCATCTACAAACTGAATAAATATAAATAAATAAAATCATTTAAAAAAAAAGCCAAGTTTCTCTTAGTTTAGAAATATTAATATGCATTAGTATTTTGGGATACCATTAAAGTTAGGAGATGCAAAAGTGTGCATAAAATAACTGTTTACAACCAACCAGGTTGTTCAGGGCATATACCATGTGTGGTACATGCCTGAAGAACTCTGCTCTGATTCAAAATGTCCTCCATTTTAAGATGTACTGTAAAAAACTAAATGTGGATAAAATACATTTAAAACAAATACCAGGAGCAATTATTGCCTAATGGGCAGTTACAACTCACATTTAAGAGAGAAAAACATTATTTAAAATATAGTTATATAAAATAATTTGTGCACAATACAAAGAGCACTGGTTGATAGTTTACATTTTTGAGGGTGAAGCGCTTTGCACTGCATAGTGAAATTTGTAAAGAAAAGCTGGATTTCTAAACTTTTATTGCCAAAACTAGAGAGACTTGTAGATGGGAAGGTCTCTTACAGCACAGCATTAATGTTTGAGTGGCACATGTAATACAACATGTAATATGTGTTTTAGTATGTTTTATGTGTTCCTGTTTAAAATTAGGTGTAACATAAATTGTTACACGAAGTTCAGGCTACAGTTTTTGGCTACATTATGAGTATTTATAGATATTTCATGAGCCATAGCTTTTCACTGTTTTTTCATCACATCGTAACTCAAAAATAAAGGTCTTCTTTACTAGACCTTTTTACAATCAATAAAGTGTTTTTTTAATCTTGTTTAACAGTCAGTTACTGTCAGTTTTTGTATAAAGAACTCAGGCAATAAATTTAAGAATGAAATTTACTCCAATCCCTTGTTTTAACTTTTGGTAGAAGGTTGTTTGTTTATTTATGATTGGATTTGGCACAGGACCTTCAAGTTGTCCAAAACTGCAAAAGCTGCGAATCAAAATCACTTTCTGTGGTGCATCTCTCTCCACTGCTGTACCTCTAGAGAGTTAACCACTAACGGTCATTTGACAAGGTCTTTAATTCTCTTCATCTAAGCAGTTTTTCCTCGACTTCAGTGGGTTTTCCATGTCTGCATGAGCACACACCCATGTCTGGAGCCTTAATGTGTCCCTGTGAATAATTACACAAGTGTATGCATATACCATTGTAATAAAATCCTTGCAAAAGGAAAAAAGTTAAATTTTTAATCAGACCACAAAACCCTTAGCTTTGTAGTAAAGAAAGGTGGATTATAGCATGTCTTTGGGACTTATTTGGTCATGTGGGTGGAGTTCAAACTAAACAGAAAAAGAGCTAGCTTCTCTCATCCACTTCTGACCAAATGGGGGAAATATGCCTCTGCACAACATGACTCCACCAAGAGCTTTCCTGCCCACTTCCAACGTTTTTTCCATATTAATTATTCAGAAACGTTTCCCGTCTTTTGACACCTGTGAAGGAGTTCAGCCTCTCATTCCATGACGGCAGAGACGGATACTACGTAATTAGGCTTCATATGTTTCCAGTTACATATGCTGATTTCACCCTTTTTCACTGCTGCCTTCCTCTCCTTCACTCTCCAACTCCAACACCACCACCACTACAGCTAACCACTGCAGAGCAACATGGAAGCCATTAGGTGGCCTCTTATTAAATAGCCCGAACGCCGATGTCACTGTATAAATATTGTAATCTGTCAAGGTGATGTCAAGTTTCCACCAAAACCGTAAATTCATTTGAAATTAGTCATTAACCTCTGTGGGAAGAGTAGAGCATTGTGGATCTCATGAACATATACATAATTTAAAGCAACTGGTTGGAAAATTTATTAGCTTCTCTGTCACTTCTGATGGATTTAATCGATAGGGAACCTCAAGCAAATATTTATCTTTCAGTAGCTGTTGGCGTTGTGTGTGTGTGTCGGAGATTCTGCTTGTCTTAATCATTTTTCCTCATGTCAGGCTTTGCTTAGGTACTGACATCTGGGCATTTATAGCACTGGCAAGTAATGGCTGCTGGCTGAAGTTTAGCATACTTCAAGCCATACCTTAGAGGGCTAGGCAGGAGTTCGTTGAACACATATTCCAACACTAATTTGAGCTACTCTTGAAACAAGGCAAAAGTTTCCCAGTTTGGACTAAGACAGCAAAATTCATTGTGCATAGTTAATTTGTTTTTACAGAATCTTTAAAACACTGCCTGACCACAACATACCACCAGTATCATCTGTTTATATTGTGAGATGTACCTACTATTTTAGGGAAATACTAAACAATAACACTTTATTTTGACCATCCAGATTGACCCGACCGTGATTGTAAGAAAAGTTGAGTAGTTGTTTGTTGAAAAATATGAAAAATCACAGCTTCACTACGCCGTCAATCATTTTGCCATCTCCACAGGTTATAACGATAACAAAAAATATCTTTATGACAAGGCGTAACAGTTGACTCAAAATGTGCCAACACAAGAATAAATGGGAATGCCAGTCGAGCACCATATGCAACTAATTATGAACGCTTTGGTGTGTGTGTGTGTTATTTTGTTTGTTTCTTTTTTTCCCCAAGAAGGCATGAAAGGTAAGGAGACAGAGACACATGAAGATTTGTGGGTTCTTTAGATGTCTTATTTTTGGATTCATACACAAATAAAAGAATATAAGAAACTAAATGAAGGCTGTTGTAATAGCTGTTGCAGCAACCCAGAGCTAACATCAATAATTTTATGGCCACATACGGTTTCAGATTTATGCTGATAACAATCCAAATCTTACTCCACCTCACCAAGAACACTTTGTTCTTGTGTTTAATCACTGGTACTGGCAGGGAGACGGCTGTGGTGGTTATGAAATGTAGCCAAACATGTCAGAGAGAGCACCAGGGAGGATAAAACTAGCTCAATTTTACATTTATTTCTTTGGTATTCTGATTTGTATATCCAACAAATAATCAGTCAAACAATAATAATACCAACTCCGTTTTGAGACTTTGGTTGCTCATTGAGTTGTCCTTGGTCTTAAGAAACAAAAGACTTAAGGGTCAGTCATAAATCAATGCAGACCCTGTTTCCCTTGGGCTATTCAGCCACTTGGGGTGTAAAACGCTCAAAGGCAATGAGCACTTGAAAGTCTGGAGCTGTGGACAGATTCTGCCCAGCAATTATCCTGTCTGCGTGCCTCCTAAACACTGCATACCAGATATGTTTGGGCCTCTTCAGCCACAGTCCCAGTTATGGAGACACAGATGCTAATGACACCATATTTTCTGAGCTGCAGAGACAGAGGGCCTCTGGCCATCACTTCTAAAACACATGCCACACAGCCTGCACCACCCACACCACACAGACCTGTTATTGATGACCACTGACGGCTCTCCTCTTCACTCGACTCAGGGTGGCTGCCATAGGCAACAAAGCAGTAAATACAACGTGTCAAGGTAACATAACTTACTCATAACTGCTTATCAGTCACCTACATTTGTCATGTTAGTGAGGATGAATACCCCTTAAAGATGTGTTCATAAACTAGACATGTTTTCTCTTTCCCTGGTAGAGCTGTATTAGATTTTAGTTAGTTTCTTTTTTTGGGCTGCTGACCAGTAAAAAGTAAACTGACGAGCACCTGTCACATGGATTGATGTGTCCAGCTGGTGTGCAAGAGGTGGGCTAAGAGAAAGAGTAGCAGGGGCAGCACACATTAAGTCTCATGGTCAAGATGGGAGGGGCGTGGCTGAGGCCCATGCAGAAGATTTGAAGATGATAGAAAGACGAGGTAAGATGGTAGGATACGAGGGTTGGATTGTTGAAGGAGAAGGTGACAGGGAGTGACTCTACCTTAGATACTTTGAAGGTGACTCAGTATGACAGAACATTCCCAAGGGTTTACTACTGCAAAGAGGGACAGACAGAGAGGCAGAGAGAATTTCAAGGTGCAGGAGCTCTTTGCAGATGTCTAAATACGCAGTAAATCACTCTGAGGACCTGAGGGTGCTCAAATGCTTTTTGACTGAATCCGTCTCCCAGCCCAGAGGCTCCAGAATGACTAAAACATTAATAGGAGTCTTCGGGGTAGCGGCAGTAGCCCACCCATCCCCCACTAGTAACTGCACAATCCCAGGACTGTGCAAACATAAGGCCAAACCAAAATGGCGCCCATTCAGATGTTGTCCAAATGAGTGTTTTGTTTGAAACCAAGAGAATGCTTAACTGCAAGACAGGCTTGTGCACAAACTATCTATTTGGCCGTGTGTCCCCATTCCCATGAGTCATAAAGCGGCCCCTGGCATTTGAGCAGAGAGGTCTGTGTGTCGAGTTACAGGTGTTCTTTTTAACACGGTTGCTCAAAAAAAAAAAAAAAAAGAAAAAAAAAAGGTTTATGACTTTTCTTCTATGGAGGGCCAAGGAAACAGAAGTGACATTTTGCTTAAAAAACAAGTTTAAACCTAGGATGTAATCACCTTTATAGCACAATAACAAATAGACTTACGCAGCGTGCTATGCAACTATACTTCTGCAATTAACATACTTTTATCCAAATACCCGCTGAGCAAAACTTCAAAAGTTCTCATCACAAAAAAAGTGAAAATGCTGAGAGGGTGAAAACTAATTACTTCTGAATGAAAGCAAATTGGAATATTTAATTGTATTAGGGACCATGATTAATGCATGAAGACTCATTATACTAAATATAAATAGATAAATAGTAGAAAAAAAAATGCAGGACTTCACATTTTTTTTTCTCAGTAATATTCAGTAAGATGTTTAGTGCAGCGCCATTATTCAAAAGTGCAATAACATTAATGTATCTATTCTTATTGCTCATAAATAGGCCTAGTAGGAAAATGAGTAGTAGTGAAATGAATGGAATTCTTTCAGCAGTTTTATAGGTTCAAAATTATAGCTCCACATTTTAAATTCACTGAACTGTAGCTGGCAATCTTACTTGGAGAGTGAATAAATGTTCTTGTTATGTATGCTGTTTAAACTTCTTGAATGCTTTAACATGTTATGTATATTGTTTTAACATCTTTTTCCAGGGACACTGTGCTATAGATAATATAATCTTCATCTCCCATTCTGCCACCTCTGACCTCCAAATGGAAAATGACCAGCATGATTTAATGCTAATGAAGAGAGTATTAATAGGGGATATAAACCACTGCACCATTATAATTACAACAAAGCTTCACGGAAGTATATTCACAATTCAAAATCATTTGAATACATTTTGCGGCAATAAAAATAATTATTCTTCATTCATTATCTTTACATAGATAAGCTTAATTTGAACCGTACTTTATATTTTAGTACTTAAGAACAGAATCTGCAATATTTCCACAAAAGGCAGGAGTGGGGATCTGCAAAGTCAAGATTACTGGTGGCTTTCTGCTGCTTTGATGTGTGTGCTCGTCTGCCCCCTGGCAGATGCAGTCGTCATTGCAGTAAGGTTTCCTCTGAAAGGAAAACCACTCCCTACAACAGAATGGCCCAGAAAAAAAAAAAAAAAAAAAAAAAAGGTACCGCATCTTATACATATTTAACCATCTCTCATTATTTTGGGGTTCATACCAGGATGAAAAACAGCAATTTTCAGAAGCAAAAAGGCACCAACTTAAAGTCCCAGTGTAGCTATAAAATTTTTAAATCACACTAGTCAAAAGAATGAGGTTGAGTACGATGCATATATGCTGTTTAGAGGCCGACAAAAGTCCAAACTCTTAAGTGAAGACTGGGACACGGTTGCTTACATTTCAAAAGCTGCAAGTTAAGACTAGATGCCTAGATGAATGTAGCCGATGCAAATAATATATTTTCTGGTCTCGTGCATTGAAACATTTAAATAATCTCCTGCCATCCAGATGAAATTACAGTCTTTCCTTTTTGTGAACAGATTTTCTGGCAAAGTCTAAATGCCACAAATTACAACTGCTTTCCAGTTTTTGGCGAGTGAACAAATATTTGTTTCAGTCAGAGCCAGGAAACGATGTGTATCTGTTTTACTTAAGAAGAAAATACACTCACAACTTTAACCTAAAAGCAACACCAGTACATATCCACTGGTAACATTTTATGTGACCAAGAAGTGTATTTCAAAGTATGGTAAGAGACAAATGACAGAGGACAACACTGCTCATAAAGTTAATGCCTTTTTGTTTTCATTAACCAGTCAGTGTAGAAAGGCTTAAAACAACCATGTATATATTTTTGTCATTCTATTTTACATAAAGTTTCCATGTTGGCTGCTACGCTAGCTGTAATGCAGTAAGGTTAGACGTGTTGTTAAACTACCCTCTGTCACAAACAGATGCTGTGTGACTGAACTGCAGAGTGGCCCACCTAAACTGATGATGTGTAAATGGTGTACTGCATTACAGTACCTCAACCTAACTAAAGGTGGCAGCACAGCCCCTGACACCAGACTCGGTTAACTGATCACCACCAGAGAGCATCTTTAGAGCCTGGACATAAACCACACAGATGCATCTGGTAGATGGCCGTCAAATTTGGTGAAGAAATCCTGTATGAAAATGAAACCTTCATAAATTCATCGGAACTAAACCCCTGTAGTCAGCTGTCTACTCTGTCCTTGTTACCATCTTAGGTGAGAAATACAGCATTGCCAATTTCACTCCTTAAGGAGTGCTTTGTGCTCAGTAACACCGTCCCCTGATAAATGGACAGAGGGCAGAACATGCGAGAGGGGCCACTGCAGATGACCATGCATCACTGCACTCATTTCACAGTGCTTAAAGTCTGCTCAGTACAGAATGACATCACTCAGCCAGGACCACTGGAGCACAACCAGAGCCTGTAAGGCTATTCAAATTAATTAACAAATGACCTTAGATTAAAAGGGGAGTCACAGATCAGACAATGAAGGCATTTGTCAGTTGAACAGGCAGGGATACTCTCACATGATGCCTTTATAGCGCTTCTCTGCTATGAAAACCACACTCCCTCGTGCTGCTGTGAGTAAGATACACACTGTATTATTCTAAAGTTAAAATAAAAACTGTGACAAGGTATTGTATAATTTACTTATGTGTACAACCGTTTCATTGAAGACCCAGCTTGTATTAAAACGCCTTTGGATAGCCTATAAAAGCATCACTGCTTGTTTTTTCTATTTGGAGAGGAAAATTCCCCAATAAAGAAGCACCCTGGTATCCTGTCACAGCGCTGTCTGATAAAGTGCGAAATAAGCCGCAGCCAAGATGGTATTTTCTTTTATTTCAAGAACAGACTATATCTGTACCATCTCAGTGAGACAGGTCAATCTCAAGCTTTGCTAATACAGTCCTATGGACAGGGGATAAATCCCTGCAAGGCAACAAAAGGCAGATCAATAAAGAAAGCATGTAAACAAACCACAGTGTAAATGAAGTTGAGACGGATGGAGAATGGGGCAGTGAGGTTGACCAGCAGTGCTTCAAATAAAGCACACTGCCAGGGACTGAAAGAAGAATAAAGGGCAGAAAGCCAGGGCGACGGTCGGGGTGGGAGTGAAAATGAGGAGAGGAAGATGCACGGCCATGAAATAGAGAAAGGAAAAGGGAAAGAGGCAGAGAGCGTGCGAGGGGATGGGGGGAGTGAAAAATTGAGGGAGAGAGGGAAAAAAAATGGTAGTGTAGAAGTGATTTATGGTAGTTGTATAATTTTCTACAACACTGCACCCCCCACCCCCCACCCCCCCCTTGCTACGGCTCTCCTTACCTCCTCCATATCCCACCTTCCCACTAGGGTGTGCTCCTCCTCACTGTCACACCAAGGAAAGGTCCCTGGCCACACCAGCCAGTGATTAAGATTCTGCAGTGATGCGACTGCAGCACTTCGCAAATGGAAGACTGGACATAATTTCCCTAAAATGCTGTTTTTTATCACCTATTTCCCCTTCATCAGCTTGCCGCACACGATTGATAGCTGATGGCACCTCTGACAACTTAACGTTTTTATGGCTAGATTTATGGGCTATCTGCTCCTCTCCTTTTACAGCTGAAACTCTGTAAAAATGCTTATTTCTCAGATAAGGAGAGGGAGGGTGTGTGTCTATGTGTATGGAATAGTATCATACCCGGCTAAATGTATGTATGAGAGAGAAAGGGCCCAACTCTCTGCATTGCAGTTGAGAACTGTGCTGGGCTTCCAGGACTTTATGGCTACTCTGAGACTGAAATTACCTCTGCATAGCACCATGGATTAAAATAATACTCCTCAGATGCTACAACCAGAGCTCTCATCACCCTTCCTTGGCAGCACACATTTGCCGTCGTCCCCTGTCTGGGGGATGAACAATTGAATGCAACGAACACTCTTTTGTTTTGTGCAAATAATTTGTGCACTGTGAATCTTCTCGCTCAGATATAGGCCTATAATCATTTATTTTATTGTTTTGTTTTTTTTTTTTAACAAGGGGCAAAACTGGGAGATAATATGGTAAAACATTAACAATGAAACACCCGCACTATATGAAACACGAGAAGCTCTAAAACACGTTGATCTATTTTTTTTCTTCATCAAAAGACACTTGAGCATGTACGATATATGTTAGTTGATTATTATTTAAAAATAAAAGTTTAAAACATAGTTTGAAAGCCATTATCGGTCTGAAGTTAAGACAGGATTAGCCAGCTACACGTTAGATGACCTTTGATGGCTATAAACACCTGAACACCTGAGTACAAACTACCTAGTTGGGTGTGCATGTGTGTCTGAACATGCTAAAGCTAGTTAAGAGGTTTTAAGTGTACTGGGGGGGCTGGTGGACTTACTGGGTTGCAGGGGAAGTGTGGCCACTGCAGGTTCCCCTCCCTCTGGTCAGATTTACAGCCAGTAAGGGCTCCCAGTTAGCCTTCTCCTCTCCACACTGATGAGCCTGGCAGATCCCAGACAGACGCCTCAGGGGACTGGACTGTGACAGAGGAGGGGGGAGGGGAGCAGAGAGAGAGCGAGGGATGTGAAGAGAGAAGGAGAGAGAACCAGTTTGATGAGATCAGTGATTCATAGACACCCGGGAGGACACACCCTGGAATGGGGTAATACCACACATGTTTTAACTGGGCGGGCCTATAATTCATTAGGGTTACCAAGGCTACAAGGAGCACCTTAGGAGATAGGCCCCAGAAATCACCAGCCTACTGTACATAGAGGCTACATTAATATTCACAGTTGTAATACGCTCACTCTTCGTGAAGCAGACTAATCTGTTGAAAAGAGAAAAACAGTACATTTGATGCCTGCATATTTCCACACCAAGTCACAGGTTGCTCTGTATTTTCTACAGCATTTTTTTCTTGGCACTGGCATGTGTCTGCATCAGAGAGTGCCAGTGGAAATTTTATGACATGAAATATGTAACTGGAAAAAGTGCAGCTTAAATGTGTTTAAATAGGCCTGCAGCCATCTAGCTGTGCAGCAAATCCAGCATGGTGCTAACCTCTTCCAGAATCAAAACATTTTTAATGTTGCAAGTACCATTGTGCCTTACGCTTCATTACGGGTAATATATATGCTAATTAGAGAGCACCACCGTGACTCTCAATGACAAAAAGTACACACCAATGTTTATTAGGGTCCATATTTAAATTTAAATCTGCCAGAGCAGATCTTGGCTACCTAAATCTGAACCTGAATGTGGAAATACAGTATTCAAATGAAGGGTTCCACACAAACTAAATAAATTCTACCCTGTAAGAGTTTATCCTAAAAACATTTTAACATTGGATCATTAAAGTCCTGTTATTCATACAGATTCTTCCCCCATTTCTCTGCCAATTTCTCTTGCAAGAGAATTCTTGAGCTTTTCGAGATTTGTACACAAACATATACACAGCTCATGAATACAGGATAAGAAATCGTGTATATCACAAGTTAAGATTCACACCGCTTTTGAGTGAGTGACCAAGACAGAACCTTCACAAGTCATTAAAAGCATTTTACCAGAAGATGCAAAACAGCTTTCATTCAGTCTTCACTGGAGAGCTTAAATGCTCTAATTATTCTGTATAACCACTGTTGCTTTCTCTGTCTTGGTTTTTATAGGGGTTCAGTGAACAGGTATGATATGATTGCAGCTTGTGGAGACCGGACATGTTGTTTTGATTAAATGCAGGGCATTTATTGCCATGTGAGTCAGAGTCCTCATTTCTAGAGGGTGGTTACACTGAACGAGATCATTACAGCGTTTCTCAGCATCTGGGCGGTCCCGTGTGACTATATTGCATTATGGCGTTTTCCCTTATCTTATCTTCAAACAGCACTGGCCTGTTGACATTGCACTGTGAGCTTCTTGACATTTCTGAAGTATTGAAACAGGTACTAGTATGACCTCAGCGGAATAAAAACTTCTTCATCTAAATACAAATTAACAGGAGACTATTAATCACATAATGTAAAACGTGGTCAGTCCTAAAAGGCCACAAACTGGGTTATCCGTTGAAAAATGGCCTCTTTTTGATTAAGCAATCACATTGCAAGCATAGGCCGCAGAGTTTTCATAAATCACTTCAAACATACATGGCATTTGATTATAACCCATTAGCAATGAGCAACAGTATGTGTGTGTATGATGTGCACTGGGGCGGGCATGTGCACGTGCCTCATCTCACATTTTCCATGGTCTGCTCTTTAGGATGTTCCTCATTAGTGTGAATATTAATGCAACCAGAATGGGGGGGAAGAGGGGAAGAAAAATGTAAAAGGAATTTGGAAGAGCTTTTTAAAAGGGCCATTTCATCAGAATCGTTATTTTTTTGCGGTTCTCTGAAGGCTCGTAACTGGCGGTCTATGAAGAGAGACATGCCGCAGTGGGGCTTAATTTAAAACCAGAAAGGTCACTGCACCAGGAAAGGTCCTCAGCTCAGCCAAAAATATAAAATGAGGAGGAGAAAAAGAAAGCAGTGGGGGAGAAGGAGTGGGCCAAGAAAGAAAGCAATATGAAAGGAGATCAGAGGATGCCGAATGGGAAGGGGGGACCCTCGCGGGAGGAAACACGTTCAAGTGATTTGGAAAGACAGTGTTATGGAAGGGAGTACAAAAATGGAAAAATACTGAGGAAAAAAAAGAAAACACAGAGGATAATGAACTGAGCTGCAATTGAACTGGAACAGGTTTTTGTTTACTTTAATGGTGTTTTTGCAAGTAATTTGTTATAATGGCCTACAATTTCAGAGAAAAGCACTGCATCCACACATAGTGAAGGATTGCCAATCTGTCCAACAATCTGTGTTGGCAGAAACACAACCCTCCCCGAGCCTTTGCTGAATTAGGCTTCCCATGCTTGGGACTTGACCAGCGTGCTAATGGTCAGATGGGAAATTAGGTTTGCCATATGCAACTCAGCACAAAATAGGTACAACTTTGAAAACTGCATTTTTTCTCCCAGAACAGCCTGACTACAAAAGATGAGGAGGCCTTGACGTGGCTGAGAAATGCACGTCATGCGTTGGATTCAGCCTTGTTAACAATAATGAACCACTCGAGTCGCCCTCCCCCAGCCCTACAGTGCATTCCACAAACTAACATTCTGGTCTTCAATCATTTGTTTATCTATCAGCTCACTTTAATTGTCCACTGGGTTTTTGACTGCACCACATTACATAAAAAACACACACGAGCCTCATGGCAGCGCCACGACAGCCTCTGATGTAAAGCCTCACGGTTTGCACAGATAAGACGAGTTCAATTTTAATGCCGCTAGCACACCGAGAAGCACCAGGCTCACTTGTAAAACAGAATGCCCCCTTCGCTTGTAAACGCAGCAGCCCAAGAGGAAGAAAGAGATGGGGGGTTGGGTCCGCTGAGGTGGGGCTGAATTAAAAGGAAGAGAGGTATTCCACTTGTCCGACACCAGTAATCCATCCAATGGATCAATTTCTTCTCCCAGATTCTCAATCCATTCCCAATCTCCTTTAAAAACTAATACCCAATTCCAATCACAGGTGCAGTAAAGCATATCTTGTAAAAGGTCATAGTGTGACCTCTGAGTTGTCTAAATTGGATGCTGCTTGACCCACTTTCCTCTGAAATACTGCACAGCCTGCTATAAAAGCCCCCCACACACAATCACATCACCAGTGGGACCAGCATCCAGCCCATCAGTAGGTGTTCATTTTGATGTTGTGTCACAGCACAGAGAATTTAACAAGATGTTGGTTGTCTTTGTTGAGGGAAAACAGGAACCAGAAAACACAAAAACACAGGCGAGGGAATTATTCGGGGATAGGTGGATCTGTGCGTGCATGTGTGCTTGCCATAGGCAGCATACCGGCATATAGTGGAGCATCTCTTTGCAGCCAGCCGAGGGAACTGATCAGATGGACGATCAAACACTAATCATTCCCTCACGGCCCATACCGAGTAAAGCTGTCATTAATTTTGCGGAATTACATCAAATCTGAGACATTCTTTATGTGGCCCACGGCCTGTAGACAGTTATACGACAGGGACTGCTGCGCTAAGCAGATGGGGCAGCTTGGCCGTGCATACTAAATACCACCGTCCCCCATTTCTCTATCTCCTCCCTCCCAACACTCTGTCCTCCTTCCAGGCACTCTGCCTCTGCTCCCTCTTTCTTTGTTTTCTACCCTTCTAATGCCTTTCCTTGACTCATGCAGGCCCATTGATTACATCACCCTCCCCTCAGCAATGCACATTATTTAACTCAGAAGTGTTCATATTTCTTTACATAAGACCTTGAATGAAAACTCTACTTGTATTCCAACAGTTTTATTATGCATCGGTTTAGTACGAGGAGAAAATAAATTTAGTGTGATGAGAAAATAAATTGTTTACAGAGATAAATCTTTAATGTCTGTCTCTTGGATGTTGACAAGTATAACAGTTTACTTGCCTATACACAACAGAAGGTCATAATCCCATTTGAGGTTTCCGTGGCAACTGATTACTGCTGAAGGCAAGTTGCAATTTATGACTAGTGACACATACCTGCCATTCCCTTTGAATGAGACATGTGGCAAGCTATATTCAGACAAACCACCTCAGGTAATAAAACCGCAGTAGCACTCAGGGGCTATACCATTTTCTTACGTTGAGAGGAATTCTGAGTCAAGCTGCAGGAAATCAGCAGATGACAGGGATTAAATTTGTGTGGAACAGTTCTACAGCCAATAAATAAACAACATGCTCGAGCAATTGTGCCAGAACAGTTGTTAGAGTTTAAGGGTTTTTTCCCCTACATAATGCTTGAAAGCGTAAATATTAGTCCAAGTCCTCCAAAAGACAAAACTATAAATTCAAATGCATGCGTGTGCAAGTTTTAAGGGCAGAGGTGGGACGTTACGGCAGACAGAGGAGCCATAACAGCAGGCAGCCAGGTCAAGATCAAGCAGTTTCATGGACAATACATTTTTAGCCTAGTCTCTATTATAGCGAAGCCTCACGTTGCTACCGCACAACCATCTTTTAACTTCACACAAGAGCGATTGTTCAAAGTCAAGGCTATCAGAGACAATGCCCTAATGCTTTCTCACAGTACCATAAAGTTAAAACAATTAGCAAAACAGTAACAATGCCACTGAGAGAATAGGCTTAAATGAATCTTACATTCTTGGGTAAAGCACAAATGGCTGTATGTTTATCATGTCAATGCTTTTAAAATCCAAACATTGTCCAATTGCAATTTCAATGCAAAATATCTTTTTAGAAAAATTAAGATATCCATAGGTACCTACAGCAGTAACATATTTAAGTAAACATTTTTGATTATTAAATGTATCATTTTATTACAAAAGTTAAATATTTCATGGCATCTGCAGTGTTTCTTATTCAGTGTTCGTTCATGGAAACATTCATATGCGTATGACTTCCCTACACAGGAAACATAGTCCATTTACTTTGCCGATAACTCCATCACTACGTAATTCTTAAATGTTCAGAAGTTTAGCATTCAGTTATTTGTGATGCTGTGTATATATGCGATTCAAAGATACTGCAGCATTTTATTTCAAACTAATTCGGTCACGGATGTACGCATTTGGTGCAGTTACAAGGCACTTGGGGCAGATCTGTTTTGCAGTCTGTGACGTACAGGCTCAGAGGCAACTGCAAAGGAGTGTGCATTTGGCCACACGTCATTCATCTTGCCTTGCTTTCAACAACTACGGGCTCATCGAGTGGCCTGCGCACTCTCACGCAAAGGCAAATCATTTCCGAATGCTAAGAAACTAGGCTTTTTTTTTTTTTTACTGGTTTCTAAAAGTTCTGAATTTTATATTTTAGAAAACTCAATGTAAGGCAATAGTCCATAAACACTTATTTTATCATATTAACCTCTCTGTCCCCAATTAAATTTCATTCTTTTCTATACTGTGAAGTCGTGTATGTGACTTTTTATACCGGTTTGTTGAATTGCTGACAGAATCAAAGCACAAGCAAGATAAGAATTTTGAATAGAAATAAAGGAATCTATTTCTTTTTTTATACATTTCCTTACACACTACCCTAAAACACACTTGTAAACAATAGCTACTGAATGAACTAGTCATTGCAGTACAACCTATTTAATTATCTCACTGTGAGAGAGCCACTACTTCCATCACCACTTTGCTCACACAGGCTCAGCACACTATTAATCCACTTAAACACAATTTATAGGGTCTCACCATCGACTGTCCGTTGGCATAAAATTACATGAAGCATCCTTATAGTGTCGTCAACAGACTAAATTAGCCAAACTAGACTTACTAATTGAGGCGGAGTAAAGTACTGTGTGACTGGACTGACTTGTCAGTGCGCAGAGATAAATAAGCAGGTTATGGGCAATATGATAACATCAATAACTCTAATAATATAGGATGAGCATTACTGAAGCCACGGATGAAGATTTAAAGCTCCAGACCTTAAATCTGAAGCGTTAAACTTTCATTTCTGCTTCAACCACCTGGGTTTTTGCTTTGTGCTGAGAATATGGCAAAGGGGAAAAAAACTCTGAACTCATTTCTAAAATTACAAAAGGTAACATTTAAACATGTTATTTATTGAAAAATTCACAAAGTCAAACAATGTAACAAATATAATTAGTAACCAGTAAAAATCCTTAAGCTCAACCTGTTGCCATCTACCTACTCAGCCAGTCATATAGTGTGCTTTGCTGTTGAAATATCTGCAAAATATCAATTCTTCAAAGTGTAGCTATTTAATAAAAAGCAGAGGAAATGTGGCTTAGGAGTTTTCTAATCCATCTCTATCCCTTTTATCTTACAGATCTTCTATATTAGAGGAAAATACAAAAAAAAAAAAGGTGTGTGCTCCAAATATTCCACACGTTGTGAGGTGATCTACGCAGCCTAAAGAGCAGGAACTGTGTCTTTTAGAGGTTTTAAGGACACTGCCTGAACGTGACAGCCTGAATGCAAAGCAATTGGGTTTTCAAGATGGTATACTGCCATCTGCTGTCCAGCACTGTCACATCCACACGCTCTTAAATTTGTCCTCCAAGTTGCAGGGCACAGCGAGATGGCAATGCTCCTCTCTTAGACAAATTGCCACATTGGGACGCTTCCAAAAAGCAGGATTAGATTATTTGTAAAGTCTTTCTGGATAAAAACCCGACTTCTCCATCAAATCTGGAACATGGACCGACATCAAAAGATGTCTGGTCTGGTGATTTTCCTCAGCAAAGTTGAACACATAAGCTGCTTAACGTCAACATGCTCCTGTGGGAGATCACTCCAAACTAAGAGCTATGAAATCATATAGTAGTTACAGTTTATGTGCGGGTCCAAGAAAAAAAATAAAAATAAAAAAATAAAAAAATTACAATATTATCACCATTTAAATTAAACAGCCTTCATAATGGGAAATGTACTTCTAACTAAATTGAAAATAAAGCACAGGTTTGTTGATGGCCAATAGAGCAAGTGCCATGTAAACATTTATGAGAATCTAGCAACACAAATAATAATTGCAAATGGAAGTATCCATTTCTATTATTGCATCCGTTACTCGTTGTTTTGCTCATCGTTAACAAGAGACGCTTCCTCTCATTGGTCGATGATTTGTTGACGGACGTCGGAAAACAACGGCGGCCGATGAGAAGCATCATATTACGTCCAGCAGATTTCTTCTTTGAGTCTGGGGATTGTAGTTCAGCTTGAGACATTACAGCGTAGAGCCAGCCACAGTATGAACAACAGTTCCCAGAATGCCGCGGTGGTAGTGAAGCTGTCGTGGTTGTGTTTTGCTTTGGCTTTTTTTCTGTTATTGTTTCGAGTTATTGGAGCAACCGAGCCAGAGGAGCAAAGCACGGCCGCATCGTTCGTAGTTGTGTTGTTTTATTGCGGATCGTGAATCTCGCATACACACGACTCGTTCAGGCCGTTTATAGAGAGCTGAGGGCTGCGAAGGTAAGCGAGACATCAAAGAGGAGTGGAGATGATGTGCGCAGATGACTTTTGTAGTTAACAAAGCCCGCATTGTCCCGTCTCATTTGCTCTCGCGTCACCTTAATTAACTGAGTGGACAATAACGATTAACCCGCACAGGCTCACGTCTACCCGCAGTGGATGTGACTGCACACTTGTCTTCTTAAACTTGCATCGATGTGCGTGGCACGCTTTTCTCGACATGTGCTACTGTTGGGCCTCAAGCCTCGTGCTGTGTAATATGATCCCTGTCAGGGCTGCTGTATATTTTCAGTGCTGCTCTATAGTTTTCAGCGACATTTGTAAACTAATTACACAAGAAACATGTCTTCCTTCCAGAGTCTGTGTAGTTTCTTCAAATAGAAAACATCTGTAATTAAGCTGGATTCTTTTATGAAGATAAAAACAAGGGAAAGTCACAGTTAATCCATAATTACACTACATGTGTACTATAACCCCATACTGAGTACACACGTGTGCACTATGCTAAATTCACAAATATTGCTTTCTGTGCACTAGCAATGTGGCTGTGGGATTCCTAAAATGCATGTAAAGTGTCTAAGTGGAATGTGAGTGCATACATGCTAGAGGCCCCAGATACCTGGGGCTGCATGTGCACACGTGACAGTACATTATAGCAAACGTTTTTGGCGAAGACTTAAATAGCCCTGGTGACAAACACGTAACATGTCATGTTGCTCAAAGTCCATGCTGTCAGTGAGGTTTAGTTCTGGTGTCACTTGCTCAAGTGTGCGCTCTGTCAGGATATCTTCTTACCCTGAATAAATATTCACAGACAGCCGGACTGCTCTTGTTTTGTTTGTTCTCTAGTGGTCACCTCTTACCCATTTCACAATTTGCTCTTCTGTCACTTTCTACCTTGGACTTAAATGTTCTAAAAAACGTTGACAACGGAGGCTTGATTTGGGCTTTTTGTTTTCTTGCAGGTGCAAAATATCCTGCCTTTGTTTTGTGTTGCCATGGACAAGGCTTGGCGGGTGGAGTTTAGAAACGTGGGCTGCAGTTACTTCCCTCAGAGCAGAGTCGATTGCCACTATACACTGAGCTCACAGCACAACTGGGCCAGCAATGACTGGATAGGGCTCTTCAAGGTATCGTTAACTTGATAACTGTCACAAAAATCAAATGAATTGAGAGTTTCCAGCTGCAAAATAACAACATGTGTGTGCGCATGTTTTCTTTCTCAGGTGGGATGGTCATCAGTGAAGGACTACCACACGTTTGTTTGGGCTCTGGCCCCTGCTGACTATCACGAGGGAACAGATGTCAACTGCTGTGTGCACTTCCAGGGTACTCATGTCCATGTTTTCCCCAATACTATTTATTTCCCACAGTTATGCATAATATGTAGTACAGCACATAAAACCTTCAGCAGGAGATTGTGGTTTCTGCAAAATGAATTTCTCCATTGTATTCAAAAGGATAATGGCTTACACATTAAGAGAAGACAATCTTAAAAGACCACTTCCACAAACATAAAATGGAAAATATCCTGTGCAGAAGACAAATATGCAGTTTGCTCGGTCTGAAACACAGACAGCCTCTTTCATGGTTTGAATTAATTTCTTTAGTAAGCAGGACGTTGAGTAATGAGGACGACAAAGACAATGGCTCAAAGCCTGGCTCTGCTGAATGCAACTTCTCACTGGAGAATACAGTGTTCACTTTGTCCTGTGTGTCAGGGGCAGCTGATAAGACTGATTCAGTGTGAGGGGCACGTGTGCAGCAGGTGTAGCATTGACCCCAGGCAGAGTGATTTATCGCTAACTTAAGCATACTGTCAATGTCATTCTTCAAGGGAAGAAGAGCAGAGGAAGGAAAGTCTAAAGAAACCAATGATGGTTCCTTATCACCAGCGATGCAGTGATTTAAAAATATGGTTGCCTCTGGTGTGACCTTAGCTGGTGTTGTAAGTTGAAATACAGCTCATAATCTTTGCCATATGTCATTCTTCCTGTCTGGTTTCAATCTCTGCCTTTTACTGTACAGTACGTGTAATGTGTTGTGAAACAGAAATTCCAAGTAAATCATTCTAAACATAAAGCTATGGCCTGTGTGAGATAAGGACAATATTAGGTTAGCTCACTTGATAGGCTGGATGAAGTCACGGAGGGTGGCTGGCTCCTCTTTTGTCCGAGCTAGAGTCGGGAGGTACTCGTAGCATCAGCTCCATCTGTACAAATTAAATACAAACACAAAAATGTGAAGATATGGAAAACGTGTCGTTATAAGACTAAATACACAATCAGTTGCAAGGTTAAGCTAATGGTACAACCAAAATGCAAATATGGTGGTAGAAACATCAGCTAGCAAACTAATTGGAAAATAAAATAAAATAATAAGATGTTTGCTTTGAAGCGTCTGTGTCTGTTTGAGTAAGTAGCTAGAAAAAGCTTATCTTAGCACAAACAGGAAATGCACTTGAGTCTCCAGGCTAACAATTAAGTGCATAGGCTATTCAACGTCCGGAAAAAACAAACAAATACTTTATTTTCCTTCGGGATAAATACCATATCTATTTATCTATTAACTAGCTAGCTAGCCTGCTTGCTTCTCCTTGTTTGTTCACTACGAAGGACACGGAACCACAGACTGTATGGTAATTTATCTTATTTTTCGCCATGAAAATTCAAACGTATTTCAATGAGTCCCCGAATAAAGGGTTGATCTTATCTGAAACATGTAAGAGGTATTCAAATTGGAGAGGATATCCTGTTGTATGCATGAGCAAACAGGAAACAAGCGCACGACGGAATGAGAAAACAAACATTTCTGTGCTTTGATAGCCGCTTCCGAAATACGGGAACACCTGTCGGAGATAACTAATTATCCAAGTCAGGTACAGTCCTCGCTGAATCTAATGCCGCTATTTCAGGTATTCTGTGGTCATTAAAAGAAACATAATGAAACGTGTACTCACTTGAGGAAAGCCTTTGTTCTCGACGATACGCCAGGGTATGGAAAATAAAAATGTTTGTCTGAGGTCAGATTAAAGCAGGATTCGGGCGCATTTTATTCATTTAGATTAAATCCAAGATGGCGCAGTGCGCCATTTTCAAAGCACACCTGTGCTGATTGCATTGCTGCCACTAGTGGTCGGAGGCTGCACTACAACGATAGCTTCACAAAGTTTAATTTGAATTTATTTATTGGACTGCAGGAACTGTTTTCAAGAGAATTGCAGCCAAGTGCTGATTTAAATTAGTAGATGTTCATCAGCATACATCCCGAAAAAATACAATATACATAAAATATGCAAGTAACAATATAAAATACATAAGACATAATCTTAGCATCACCTTATATAGTCGGCCCGCAACACATAATAGTAACAAGTGGTCAAAGTGTTGAAATAATGGAGACACAAAAAGATAGGTGATAATACATAGATAAATATAAGACAAATAGATAAATCAATGGAAGAAAAATTATTTCGAGGACCCTTCCCACCTGGAAGGCACAAGTGCAGCCATAATGAATACCGATATGCTTTCCTTACTGTCAAACCATCTGTGATAGGAGTCATGCAATTATCTGTAAAATACTTTATGTATTATAGAGCTAAATGCAGAGTCTTAAAATGCAAAATAAAAGTGACCCATATTTTAAAATTACCAGAATCTAAAGATTCACAGTTGCCTTGAGTGTTTAGCTCGAGAGGTAGTTATTTAAGACTACAACCGAACTCATTGCACAGTGTCTGAGTTATGCAGAAACACATTGATTCAGATTATGCAGATTGATTTGACTAACATGTTTGCTTTGTTTTCACCACTTTTAAGCCTCCTACCTGCCCAAGCCCAGCCCCCAAGAGTATGAGTTTGTCTACGTCGACGCTAAAGGAGAAGTGTGCTCCCGCAGCTGCAAATTCACTTTCTGTGCACCAAAACCACTTGAGGACCTGGTGACCCTTGAGGAGGAGCCCCATGGAGAGGAGGGGGGCACGGACATGCTGCTGGTGGTACCCAGGGCTGAACTGCTGCAGGTGAGCGCAACAACTAGAGATAAGATACTGAGGGAGAGTGCTCCATGGATACTGCAGTTTAGTGCTGCCACAGCACAGTTATGGTTCTTTAAGTGAGGCTTACCTCCTCCTGTCTCTTGTCAGAGTCGATTGCAGGAATGTCTGCGAGAGCGTGCTGAGCTGTTGCAACTGCAGGAGGTGGCAAAGAAGCAATGGGAGAAAGAGAAAGAAGAGCACAAGAAGGCAAGGCAGGCCGGGGACAGACGCTGCAAAGAGTTGGAAAGTGATATCTTCAGACTCCAGGAAGAGCTGAAGTGGAGTACAGAGAAGATTGAGGAGCTGGAGAAGAAGCAGAAGGTGATGTATGGTGCTTAAGCAAATTCATGCCATCATTTTCATACTTTCCTCTGTACCTGTGTCCTTATGCTCAGACAAAATCCCTGTAAGGAAAAAAAAAACTTCAGTTCAACAGCAAATAAAGGAAATTGTATAATATAAAACTGTATTATCAATCCTAATAAATATTAAATGTGTGTCTGGTCCGTTAGGAGGAACAGATTTTAGGAGAATCACTAGCCCAGGAGAAAACTGCTTTAATGGACGCAAGGGAGGCGAGTGAGGAGCGAATCAGAGAGCTAGAGGAGGACATCATAACCCTGACACAGAGAGCTCTGGAAAGAGAAACCGAGCTGGAGAGGTTTGGCTTTTTTTTTTTTTTTTTAATTCTCCATTTCTTTCTTTTAATTTTACATGGTTCTCAATAGTTTTTCACTATCTGTAATCAAATCTGGGTCTGCAGAATGAAAGAAAGAGCCAAAAGGGCAGGAGCTCTGAGAAAAGAAGACGAGAGCGAGAGAAAGAACCTGCAGGTACAACTCAAAACATACTGCGCAGCATGAAAAACTTGTGTCTGTGTCATTATGTCTTCAGCGTCTCTGTCGCGCCTTTCTCCTAGACCAAACTAGAACAGACTGAAGGTGAGCTCAAAGGTCTGTCCAAGGAGTTCCAGGGCCTGAGGAACTCCCTTGCCCAGAGAGATACCAGCGTCCTGCAGCTCCAAAACACTATCACCACCCTCACTCAGAAACTCACCGTGGCCCACAGGAAAGAGGTGAGAGGTCGTTTCATTCTAAATCACAGTAAAGGGGTTTAAGAGGCTGAAGCAAATCATCCGCCACACCAGATCTGTAACCGAAACACGCGTCCCTGTCTATTTATGGCCAGGCGGAGAATGAGGCATCGCTGAAGGAGATGCGGAGCCTGCGGGAGCGTCTGCATGCGAGTGAGCGTGCCGCTGACGGCTTAAAGAGCGACCTAAGTGCAATGGTGGCCCAGAGGGATCACGGGCAGGCTGAGCTGCATCAGGCTCGTCTGCAGGCCGCCCAGCTCACGCTGCAGCTTGCGGATTCCAGCCTGGCCCTGAGAGAGGGTAGAGCCCACTGGGCCGAGGAGAGGCAGAATCTGCAGCACGCTGTTGAGGTACTGCTGCAAAACATAAAATCAGGACAATTTAGTCACTGCTCGTTTTATTGCACACCGCAGCTGCGAAGTGTCTGTGTCCAACGATGCTGCTGATTGGGGTGAATATAATACATACCACATAGTAGCGTGTTTCTCGCCCGCACAGAAAAGCCACGAGCGTCTGGAGAAAGTCAACACAGACATGCAGAGGATGGAGGAGAGGCTGCAGGAGGAAAGGATGGAGAGAGTGAAGCTGGAGGTGGAGATTGGAAGAGAGAAAGATTGCAACCGAGTGAGAAAATGTTTCCGTTTGTCTAAAGTGGCTCAGGTTCAGTAAGAAAAACACTTTGAAAAAGAAATTGGTCAGGTAATTTTGTGAGATTTAGCCTCTTCGCACGCCAGGAGTCACACTGTGCATGAGATGGCTGTGATATACTGTGTCCTGCTGTGTTGTGATGATGTGTGGTCTGCAGGTTCAGCTGAGTGAAACCCGCAGAGAACTCCAGGAGCTGAAGGCCAGCCTCAGGGTCGCCCAAAAAGAGAAGGAGCAGCTACTTGCAGAGAAGCAGGTCAGAAGCAAACTATTTGCATCTGTGCTAATAAATGTTTATATGTAATCCTTCGAAGGCAAAGACCTTTAGCCCTGTTAATTGTCAGTTTTTGATTTATTTGCTATTTGTACTTTTTCTTCTGCCAAACTTAAGTATTTTTGTTTTTCTGTTATGTTTTTTTTTTATTCAATAATTATTATAACTGTATTAATAATAAACAAATGCTCTGCTGATGTAACAGCGAGTACTCTGGTACTGTGAATGTCCCGGGCGTAGGGAATCTTCTCTCTGTTGTTGTCTTCTTGTTATTGTGCAATATAAATAGTTTATAGTGCAATATAAATCGGAGGATTTCAGGGCAGTCAGTGTTGTTGCTGTTAAAGAGCCTGCAGAGTTTTTGTCGGCTAACCACCATCATATTTGCCAGCTACAGGCAGAGGAGGTAGACAATGTTTTGAAACTCAGCTCTGTTCTAACATTGGTCACCTGGGAGCAGCAGCCGTTCTGTGGCATACGATAAATAAAAACTGAGGTTTAAATGTTTATCAAACGTGATTATTGTATTAATATAATAGCAAATGTTGTATTTGTGTGTAACCTTTTTTTATTTTTTTTTTTTTATGTGGCTTTGGCTTGAAGCCACATGATGAGGGTTATAAGGGCGATGACTGCTCAAGCCACTATCAAAGTCTCACCCCAGGTGTGTGATATGATGCCTTTATTTACCTCAACAGGAGTTGATGGAGTACATCTGTCACCTGGAGCAGAAGATGGGAACCATGGCCAGCGCCAACTGGAGCGCCGCCCCTATTGCCTCTGCAGGTGCGCCGAGCCGCACATCAATCCACCGCATGCCCCGCAGATGTGAACAATAAAAAGTGTTAACTATCATTCAAGAGCAACACTAAATATTGTTCATGGTGGTCTGGGTTGTGGGCGACAAGAGCGGCACTCTGAGGGAAAGTAACCACGTCTTTCTTGCCGATGTTTCTTTGTGGCAGGGCGCCCCGACTGCGTGCTGTCTGACTCCGAGGATGAGAACCCAGAGGCTTTGCAGATCCTCCAAACGCCAAGCCCTCTGGGACACTACAGCCTGTGTGAGCAGGGCCAGCCCGAGTCCTCACTGCTCTCCACGCCTCCTCCCTCCCCCAGGGAGATGGACAGGAGCGCAGTGGTCATCAACCAGCCGGCCCCGCTCTCCTTGCCACACCAGGCCAGCGCTGACACTCAGGCGCACAGCTCGGATTCGGTGAGGCTTCGCTATCCGAGCCATTCGGCGTCGCCACAGCGCAATTATATGCGATACTCAAAATGAGCTATGCCTCTTGCGCTGATAGCGGCGCACACCAGTTAAACATGGGCACGGATCGTTTGATATAGACATTATCTCTCAGAAGCAATTAGCTCGCTAGTCTGCAAGTTATTAGACTGTAATAGCTGCTGGACAGATATGTGCTAAGTGTCTCTGTGTGTGTCTCATTTCCTGGTTGAGGAGGAGGAATCTGATCCGCTTCAGTGTGGAAGGAACAGCTCCGGAGACGAAACAGCACTTTTGTTGCCCGAGCTCACGGATGCTGTTCTCAGGTACAGACTCCCACCACAAACATATTTAAAAAAAATCCAAAGCTTGTTTATATAACAGCTTATTATATTTATCTAATGAGGTTTATGGGAGTCCCACACGTTTAGGCTGGGAGTCACTTGATTAAAGTTTCCAACTTTTCAGGAGTTAAAACTACCTCCACCAAGTGTTTTTGCTTTTTATCCATACAATTTTGACTTTTTACTTAAAGTACAGTAGCAATTTCAGCGTGTGACACTGACTTGTAATAACCGCACGACTACTTTTACTTCAAAGTTCTTCTTCAACCACTTTCTTTCACATTGTTGTTGCATGAACACAAAAGTGTATTTAATGTTGCACATGATATAATAGCCTCATAAAGCGCCCATCTTATAACCTCTAAAAGGAAGAAATAACTACTTGCCGGCAGTCAAATAATGTTGAAAGATGTTCCCCTCGATAAAAGGAGGAAAAAGAATTCCCGAACAAGGGGCGGTGAGACAACAAATCGAGGGCAGGTGAAGATTTTATGTTGAAAAATAATGCAGATTTGCATTACTGACTGCAAATGAAAATTTCTTTGATGCCAAACCACACAGCAGCTATCATCCTGTCATGCTGGCTGGTTTTAAACTCCGGCAATGTGGCGTGTTTTATGAGCACATGACTTGATTTGTGTGTACAGTCGCGCTCGGAAAAGTAATTAGAGAACAAAGCCAGTGTTGAGCGCCGCGGAAGAAAAAGTTTGAAATATTGAAACCCATCACCATAAAGTAATTGGAAGGAGGAAGTAACGCAACCCGTGCTTAAAAAACTGCACCCAAAGTACAAGAGTAAATGTACTCAGTTACTTCTTTGGCCTCTGACAGGAACGGTTTCACTTGTACACGATGAATTCAAAGCCTTCTAATGCACACAGACATACGCAGGCAATTATTTATGGTGACAGGGCGACTGTGGCTGGGAGATGGAAGTTTTGAATATGTGGTCGTAAAAGAAGTTGAGTCAGGGTGAAGTGGGGGAGACTGTTTGAGACAGAGTTGGGGCGTGGGAGGGGCTCGATGGGAGGACAAGGGGACAGACAAGTTGACAGCAAGCTGTAGCAATGATTTACCTGAGGGGTGTACCGCAGTCACGGGCCAATTTTCAGCATCATTAAGGCTCCCGCTCTCCCACTCACCAGTCTAACCTCCTCCTTCAACCAGATTGTGTGTTTTCGACACGCACACACACACTCTCTCTCTCTCTGCTTTGTGTCTTCCTACAGTGATCTGGCTGACAACTCGCTATGGTAATCCAGCCACAGCCGCCACATCACAGAGAGGACTACGCTGGAGTTCGCGCGTTTCCACATTACTTCCACTAACAAGCACATACACAGCTCACTCAGTACACAGATGAAATGTTAATATGCAAATATATCTTGGTATTTCCTTCTCTCTAGACTGTTGCGTTATTGCCCTTGCTGTTTTGCCAGTGGTGGCAGGTCAGTGCCGTGTTTATGACTGACATAAGGCCGGTGCACCGGTTGAGGCGGCGGGGGCTTTTAGGCACGGGCTCTGGCATTTGAGAGTTTGCAGGCTGTAACAGAATGATTTCTGTTGAATCATTGCGATGTTGAGAGCTTTACGACGGATGTTATGTCGTTTTTACGGCGTTTCTGATTAGGAGTCATGACAGGCGGTGTAATTATGATGTTTTGTGCGGACCTGGCTCCACTGGAAATCGCGGCAAAACTCTCTTCCAGCATTAAATTCTCCACAGCAGCTTTGAACACTTTTCATGGCGGCATAAAGCAATGATACGGCGTCATGCTAAATTATATCCCAGTAATGTAGGTCTATGACATCATATTTCTCCTCCATTTGCTCAGAACTAAGATTTGATATGCACTTTCTTGTACGCGTTAGCGGTTGATTGTTGTCATGCAGATGCAGTTAACATGATTTAGCGACGCGGATGCCGTCTGAGACAGACAAGCTTTAAAAACAGTAGCTTATAGAACAGATTGTGCTCTATTAAGATGCAACTTTCTGCTTCGGTAACTTCATATCATCCTTCGTATAAAATGAACGCTCAGAAGCTTCGCGCTATAGATCAGCCGCAGTTTTTATGCGCTAATTAACACAGATTTCATAATTATTTAAATTTACTAGCCGTTCATTTGGATATCTAGCATCAGTCTTTATTATAGAGTTTATATTGTACAGAAATTCACAGTGACGCGAAGTTTGTGCCTAAAACAATGACAGAAAATCATCTTTATAGATCCCGACATCAGCATCATGGTGTTTCCCCTTAGCCCTGTGGCGATGTACTGCCTACTAAAAACTGCTGCCTACCTTTTAATCAATACTGTATGCATTTTTCACAATTTTCTATTTATAATGATTTATGCTGCAATTAAATTTATCTTCAGGTTTACTTTGAAATCCACACAACTCTTTGTGCAATGTGTAACTAGGTTTTCCATGCTTGGCTCAGAGAGTTTGCTAGATACGTGTGATTGATGCTTGATTTTATCTGCTGTATTTGCACCCTATTTTTACTATAGAGGAAGTTTTTAGAAGAAACGTTGGTATACGGATACTTAATATGTCCTTTAATTGTCCTCCTAATCACCGCGTGTGTCGTGCTCACTCATGTTTTCGTCTGTACGCCTCACACCTTTTGCTTTAATGCACTCACCTGGGTTGAGATGTGAGGCTTGAGTCGTGGCGAGATCTTCGGTGCTAACAGAAAGGGAACACGTCGTGTTGCAGAGATGCAAAAAAAGAAATGTGCAAAGATGAAACAGATTTTAATGTTTAAACAGCTTCAGCAGGAGCCGGATTATTGAGGTGACCGCGAAAGGAGTAAGCCTTGCGTCAGTAGAGATGCTGGTGTCACGCCACACATTTGATATATACATTGTAAGTTGGAGGGTTTGCGAGGAGCCTGGTGTTACTTTGCCAGAAGATAGAACACTAAATGTATTCTCCACAGTCCTTGTTTGTTGTTTATGTCTTAAGGAAGTTATTTTTTAATGTTCCACTGAGGGCTCCTGTACGAGCTCACTCCTCGTCAGGCCTCCCGCTGCAATAAAGCTCTCCGGTGGTTACGGTTTGTTTTGAAGTTTTGTGTGTTAAGGTTATCCCACGTGTGCGCCCCCTCTGTATTTTCCTACCATTCATGTAACGGGGTTCGGGGTGGGGTTCTGCATAATAAAACGGTTTATGTATCCATTATCGGATGTAACGTGTCTTTTTCTGGCCAAAGATTACGGCAATATTTTGATCCACGTATGACATTTCACTGGTAATTAACTGTGCCGTTTCCTTTCGCAGAGCCGCGTCGCATGTGTGTTCCCTTTTGGCTCGTTGCCGGTTTCATGTGTGTTTCTCATTCTGAATTCCCTCTCCACTCACCTTTGACTTCCTCTCAGTCCCTGCCAGCCCCTCTCCACTCCCCCCTCAGGTCTGACCTCCTTACCATCTTCATCTCCAGTCCCCCGCTCTCTCTTTTTAAGCTCTCCTCCCGTTCTTCCACCACACTTCCTCCATCTTAAGTCTGGGGTGACGATAGCTAATTATAAAATCAATGATGCCGGGCTGCCTAGTTTACAGCCCCCTCTAAAACCTTAACTGGGAAATCACTGTGGGATTGATGACTCCCTCACTCTTTATCTCTTTTAATTAGAAATGTAAAAGATATGAAGACCCAGAGGCCAGAACACATCTCCTAGTTTTTATGACCCCGACGCCTGCCTTCCCAGGGCTCGCCTCCCCCTTCCCCACCCCCCCACCCCACTCCCACCCTCTACCTGGACTTGTTTATTTCCTCTGCCTCCCTCCTGGCACACCCTCCATTCTCACTCTTGTCACAGATACCTTTACCCGTTTCTTCATCACTTTCCCCATTACCCTTTCTCCAAGATGGCCCGCCTGCCTCTCCGCTCGTACAGGGGGAAGGTGTTAAATTTATGGTCTTTGCACTTGAAAACGTTTCTCACCTTCTCCTCACCTCTCCTCTCCTCTCTCCCCTCGACTGGTCCCCAACCCTCAGTGGAATCACTGCATATGTAACAAATGACGAACGTGTCCTTTTTTTTTGTCTGCTCTGACACAAGCAGCGGGCACAACGCTTTGGTGCTAATTCACATTATGACCCTGCTCCCGACTCCGCGCATCCAGCATGTGACATATACACCTCTCCGTCTTGTATATAGCTTCAGGTGCACGTAGAAGGACCTTTAAGTTTTTTTTTTTTTTTTTATCACATCAAAGCCGGATCACATGCACCTCCAGTCCCCCTTTATCACACTCTGAGCCCAGGCCTTTCCTCCCTAACTGCTGCCAGGAGCACTTGGGTTCACTGAGCTTTATCCTCCCAATCACTCTCCGAAGAGCTGCAGCCTCTGTTGGTCCATTATCTGCGAGTTGGCTGAGACGCCGCTGCAGTTCGCCCTGATGTGCAGCCACCTCCGTCTCTGGGTTGAAATATTCAAATGAATTTCTTTGGTATGCGCACTCATGACCTACTTTTATGGATTCTTTACTATTTTTGTGAATAATTGATGTCCTGTGGCTGTAAGAATATTACAAGGGAGGGCCTTTATTAATTCATAGTACAGTCGTACCTTTAGGTGTCACATTTCCATCCCTTTTATCATTTCCCGTGAATAAGCCTTCCTATCTCCAGTAATTGCTTAATCAAGCATCGCTAACGCGTGAGGGTGAGTATAGAGAAATCCGACCGGGCTCCTTTAAATTCCCTCAAGCAGACCCAAACCCTCCCATGGGTTCCCATGGCAACACCTCGCAGGGTTCAGTATATGAGGCAATTTGATTGTTCCTTGTAAAATACTGTATAATGTATGGGCCTTATTTTAATTCCAGTCTGGCGTTATTGATCTGTCTTTAATGATAGTTAATTAAAGCAATCATATAATTGATAGAACCTCATCTCTGTTTATCACCCTCCTCTGATTCTCTCTCTCTTTGGCTCCCTATTAATAAAATCAAGGTGAGGTATTAGTATCCCGCTGAAAGAAGTGATGTTTACTATCAGTGGCCCCTTTATTAAGAGGATTCCTGCTCGATCAAGAGAAGGGGATCACGTCGGTGACAGTGATGTAGTCAAGATAAGCATTATAACCTTGACTAGCTGTGACCAAGGCATAACTCTTGATTGTTGGCGATGTTTACAAGGGTGATCTGTAAAATGTTTAAGGACATCGCAGGCGCTGCTTGTTTCAAACCAAGTTGAGCTGACAAAAGTGTTGACTTTGAGTTTAACGCTCCAACATCCACTCATATTTCACAGGTCATTACCAATGAGACGGATCCAAGAGACTCTTCTGCAGGCTCAAATATCACATCAGCCCAGTATAATCTGAGGCCACGTTGGACCACTTAATAACTGAGAGCATCATTTTCATTTTCCCTGGCAGACCTCTAATATCTGGAGCAGCAACCAACAATTATTTTCACGATAAGTTAATCCACTTTATTCTGATTAATCTTTTAGTCCATATAACATAAAATTTGCGGGGAAACGTGATCACTGCGTCTTTGCAGAGCTGATGGTGGTGTCTCGGCCTTACGTTCACCGATCAGGCGTAACATTATGACCACCTCCCTAAGAGTCAAAACAGTTGTGACTCATCAGAGAATGGACATGGGCCTTCTGAGGCTTTGGGATGTAGTGAATTTGGAGGCCAGGTCAACACTTTGGGTTGTTTGTCATGTTTTTTTGTTTTTTATTTGTTCCTAAACTGTTTTTTAGTGTGTCTGTGTCAGGTCGCATCCTGCTGGGGATGACTGCTGCCATTAAGGAGTGTGGGGTTGAGGCCTGGTCTGATCTAGGTGGCTGGTTCATGCCTACATGTGTGCCAGGTCCAAAAGTTTTGCAGCAGAATATTGTGTTTTCACCAGATGCTAAACGTTATTCACGTCTCCCGTCATTGGTCCTAATCTTATGCCTGTTTGATGTATGTTGGTGTAATGTGTCTAAAAATTAAGATATATTTATTTTTTATTTGCATTTTCTGTCTTATTTCTTTTGTGGTTTTGTTTAAACATATTATAGGTGTCATAAACCTCTCTAAAATTCACCAATTAAACCGTAGCCAGCATATTTCCTTCTTAACTTTTAGATCACTGTCAGGACATAACTACAGTAAAGTACAATTCTGAGATGATTTTTATTTTATTTTTTGAACGCTACCACCTGCACTGCTCTAACTGCAGAGTGAAGAAATCTTAGGAGCAGACCTTTATCTGATGTCCTTGTTCAGCAGGAGGCTGTGATTTATTAGCCTCTGCACCCACAGCTCTCCGGGATCCAAATCACTCCTGTGCAGAGAACACTGCTGCATGAAGCTCGGCCTGCAGTGACGGTGCAAGAGCTCCCTCTACTGCTGAATCCTGGTAATGAACTATGACAGTCAAGTCAAAGGTGTTCCAATATCTTCTGTTTGTGTGGAGTGACATTTATGTAGAGTATGAGACTTTTTTTTTGCATGATAATAAAATGCAATAACAAGTCAAACAATCTCACAAAAGTTAAGTTTATTGTGCCTCTTACTGTTTATATGGCTTTTCTTTGTATGACAAGAGTTGACATAAACAGAGGATAGACAACACCTTGGCCATGTTGAAAAAAAACAAACAAAAAAACAAACAGGAAACGTAAGACAACATAATCTCAATGTTCTGCCTGCATTACCATCACTAACATCATGACAGCCCAGCAGGGAGAGAAAAGATGAGGTCATCACACCATAGAGTATTTGTGTGATAGCACCATGCCAAGGACGTCCACCCAATGACTCGAAAACACATTCGCACGCGCACACACGCCCACAAACACACGACAAAAAAAAAAAATAAAAAATGAGGAGACCTGCCCGCGTTCAGGAGATGGGACCTCTCGCTGCTACAGAAAGAATGTTCTTATTGCTTCAAAGAGAGACAGAGTAAAAAAAAAAAAACCTCTATACTGTATGTCAGCCTTTCCCAGCTGCTCGCCCACTGTGACGTTTTGGCAATAAAGAAATGATACATGAGAACACATAATCCTCCGCTCCTCTTCAGAAAGAAGTGAGAATACACACAAGAGGACATGATGATATAATGGCTTTTGGGATGAGAAGGCCGTTTGCTGCATGGATGCCAGCGTGAACACAGGCAGGACGATGAAGATGATAGCCCCCCCTCCCCACACACACACACACACACACACACATACACACAACTTTAAAGAGTCAGACTGGCATCCATGCTGTTTTTCAGACTTGTCACCTTCTATGTACACACAGGGGGGAGAGGTTGAGAATCCACACGTAGTCAAGAATACACACATAAATATTGCCTGTTTCTAGCGTGCCTGAAAGCAGCTAGGGTTTGGTCCTTACTGAAAAGCCCTGAGTCTGATTCCAAAACGTCTTCCATAAGGATTCCTGCTTTCGGCTTGCATATGCCTTTATTCATTGTGTCGATGCATATGATGCTACTATGTGTGGTTGTTTTTCGTCTGAATGCGCGTGTTCATCTACTGACATCATCGGGCAGTGCTCCAAGGTTGATTGTATTCAATAGGTCGATGCTGTCATCAGTTGTGTGTTAGATAAATGCTCACACATGGCGGCTCTACCTCCTAACGGGTGAGATGTGCCTCATTTGAACGGGGGGAGGTTGGGTGGGGGGGGGGGGGGGGGGTCACGCAAGTGCTACATATACAGTCGAGTCTGAACCCCTAGGGATGGGATTTGACTTTATTGATCGTTATTGACTGTTCTCATCGGCCTGATAAGAATAATCGCCGACTCAATCCGAATATTTGTTTGGATAAAAAGAATGTAGAAACTTGGAGGAAAACATTCTCAACGGATTGGAGGGTTTGGAAGCGGCTCTCGACTCCTGTCCCTGGTCGGCACATCTGCTGCCACCGAGCGTGGAGTGAAAGGAGTTTGTTGCAAGCGTTTGTATCCACTGCGCGTGAGACTGAAGGTGTGTTTTCTTTTTAGTGCATGAGTGAGTGAGTGAGTGAGTGAGCACTCAGCTGGATTGTTGCTGGAGTCCCTGCCAGCAGTCTAACTCATGCTCCAAAGATGACTTTTCCTAACTTTGGCACAAAGATGCACTTACTTTCTGCAATGACAGCATAGGTCGGCTGTAACAGCTGTAAAAGAGAATAATGCCAATTCCCTGATAACAGAAACGGATTAAGTCACTGCAACATAACAATAGTCCTCTGGGTTGATTATCATTGACATCCGCGGTGAGCCAAAGTGCTCAAAGAAGCCCAAGCTAAGCATCTGTAGCTGATAAGGAAGACCCAGCCAGTACTGATTACCCTTCTTTCCCTCTGAATTTCTTCTCAGGAAAGCTCTTCAAAGAAACAAAAAACTTGTCTAAAGAATTCATATATAAAACCAGAATAACAAATAAAAGACAAATATAATGGTATACAGATATGTATTGACGTATTCATAAACTGAAAAAAAGAGAAAAAAAAATATTCAAAAGCAGTAACAACAAAAACAAAAGATTAGCATACTCAATTTGGTTTTGCCCTGTACTCTTGTTTCCTTTTGAGAAATGCACTTGTTGTAATCCATCAGAATCAACTGCTCAGTTCTGGAGTCTGGTTTGGCCATTCCCCTGTTCAGATATAAACAACAATAGTGGGAAATAAAAGAAGAAACATTTAGCTTTCTCAAAGAGGTTAGGTTCTTTTTGTCACGTTAACTTCCCTCGTGGCTACGCCAGGAGTTCATACGGTTTACAGTTGTCTCCTCCTTTGCTTTTCTGCAGTTCTCTTGTCATGGACCAGGTGGCCTGAGTTAGAAGTGTCTGTACACTTAAGGCTCTGCTGTGCTCCGCTGAGGAGGACACAATGATGTGCAGTAAAAAAGAGAGAAGGAGGGGGAGGAAGGCCAGCATTTTTGAGGTGGGAAAGTGAGTGAGGTTGTGCTGTTTGTTTATGTGTGTGTCTGTGTGTGTGTGTGAGAAGAACCTCTGTGTGCATGAGTGTGTCGATGCGCCAAATGCTCTGTTCACTGCGCCCTCCCGACGAGGCCTTTCCTCGACCCATCTATATTATCCAAAACCCCCCAGGGCTCCCCGTCACTGTCCGAGCCCCTGTCTCGCTCATCGTCCCCCGCCTCTTCGTCGTCGTCCTCGTCCTCCTCTTCTGGCGACGGCTCGCTGCCGTTCTCCGTGGCCCAGGTGTCGTCCTCGTCCTCGGCCTCCTGCTTCAGGACGAGCGCCGGAGGTGGCGGCGGCGGCGGCGGCGGGGGAGGCGGCGGACTGTCGTTGGAATCTGTTTGGTCGTCGAAGGCCTCTGGGTTCTCAAGCATCTCCCTGATCAAAGGCGGCATTGGCCCCGGGATCTCCATCTTCAGGGTGATAGCCCTCTCTGCACCTGGGAACAGGAAGAAAGGTGTTAGTGACCGGAAAGACGGCTGCAGTGGTGAAAGAGTGGCACGGCAAAAGGCCGAGGGTAGTGGATTTATTCCCACAATTTACTCTCTACAAACATACCTTTTGTGCTGATGCCCCTGAGGTCGGTGATCTTCATCAGCATGCGGGGGAACATGTGAGGTTTGTTGGGTCGGCGGCGGCGAGCATAGATCTTCAGAGCCTCAAGTAGAGGCTCTTGAAGTTTATCCACCTTCTGGGGCTCTTCTAGATCCATGCGGTCTGATGAGGAATGCAGGCAACACATTATAGCTTTCTTTTTTTTTCTTTTTTTTTTACTGAGAAAAAATATTATTGTTTGAAAATGTCTCTGCACTAAATACTTTTTCTTTTTCTTTTTTTCTTTTGCTTTGTACTACTAGCTCTGCCGAGGCAGTGTCATAACCGCGTAAAACCAGATTTACTAAAAAGCCACTTCCTCTTTCCAAAGTGATTGAATCAGTGTACGAGTGCGCTGCAGTACCTCCGCAGATGAGGCAGATGGCACTGAGGAGGCCAGTTTCTGTGTCGTCCATCTCCAGGGGTAGAAGCTGGCCCGCGAAGGCAAAAACCAGGTCCGTGAGCGGCCCGAAGCCTGCGTTGTGCATCTGAGTCCGGTTCAGAGTCAGGCCGTCTGAGAAGGTCATAGTGTCCTGTTCTGGAGTGTAGCGTGTGCAGATTCTCAGCATCTAAAGATGAGAAAAAGGGTGTAAAGCATTAGAAACACTGAGGAAAATGTAATGTGAAGCATCAAAAATATCTGCAGTGCAGTTAAACAGAGAGATATCAGCTAAGGTGTCATAAACAATAGAGTAATAAACTTTCCTGCATTACCACCTTTAACCACCAGATGCCAGTATAACCTAAAGTCAGCATAAGCATTTTTGGTCTGTTAATTTACTTTCAGAAGTGAGTGAGGAGGACAGAGGGGTAAGGCAAAAACTGTGGCCTCTCACCAGTATGTCCAGGCAGGCTGACTTGAGCAGAGTGATTTGGTCAGCGATGGTGAGGGTGGTGAAACCCGGAAGCCGCTTGGCAAATTCCACAATCTTGATGATACATTTGGTGGAGAGCTCACTGAACTTGTCCCACAGACCCAGATCGAGCTGGACACGGTGGTCTGAGCTGGAGTTCTGAACGCACACAAAGACACACACATTTTATCGCGTTTGCACCGAGGGCGAGTGCGTCCGAGCCTCACAACACATTTACATTTTACATCAATCAAAAGGATAAAAAAAAAAAAAAAAAATCCATTTACATGTTGCATCAATCATTCAGAGGCCACACAGATGGCTTAATGGGGAACTGAATTAGTTAAGCCACCACTATGTTGAGAAAGCTATGGTGAATTTACGCCTTTGCATGCAATCTGGGAGCCCTCTGTGACGGTGGCAGCTCGGGGAGCGTTGCCACACATGGCAGAGGGCGGGCAGCGGTTTTGCGACGTGGGCTCGCGCGTGCAACTTACGGTGGTGTATTTTCCAAGTTGGCAAAGAGACGGGAAGGTTTCTTGGTGAGCCTTGCTGACTTTATTGACCAACTCCTCTAGCTCCCCGCTTAGCTCATAGCTCTCGGGAAGCACCACCTCCTCCTTCACATCCTTCTTTTTCTTGTTTCTGTCGTTGCGCACCGCTACAGCGGGAAGAAAAGAAAAAGATCCGCCGTTAGGAGAGAGATCTGCTGACATTTTGTACTAAATCCTATCTTTGTTCACTTTCAGAGGTGCGTGTTTAGCCTCTAACACCACTCCCAAGGACACGTTGCTCACTAGCGGTAACCAGATCTCAGCAGCAACATAGGCCCGCTCTTAACAGCATTAACATATTTCCTTTAGTAAGGCACGGACACGGGCTATCTCCTCCTTATCACCCGTTCACTTCCTTGTCGATCTCTCTATCCACTTGACCGGCGCACATGGGCCAGTCCACTCTCTCCCTGGCTGCCTCCTCTCCCTCCTCCTCCTCCTCCTCCTCCTCCTCCCATACTTTCCTTCCTCTCAGGATATCCAGTAATAGCAGAGGCACAATGTGATCCCGGTCTTAACACACATCCCACACAAACATTACACCCACATGCATGTCCCACGGGCTCTGTGAAGGGCAAGGAACTGCCACTTACACACGCAGCCGTCCACGCACAAGGTCGAATTGAGGAGGGCAGCAAACGTGGGCCTCTCATTCCGCAAACAGCATGAATCCTGCCACCATTATCTGTGTCAAAACTACAAATTTGGTTTTCTTCTCGGGCCGCCTTTATGAATGAAAGCAGTGTTCTGAGCTGGCCAGAGGGGAGAGAATTTGTGGTGGAACAGGAAGTCGGATTCATTTTGCAAAGTGATTAGTCATATGATTGGTACACTGGCCAGCCTCGCCCTGATCACCACCCCTGGTAGGCTCATCATCTGCTTCTGCCTTTCTGCTGCACAGAGTCTGTGAGTGTACATTAATAGAGGAATAAGTGAACCTAGAATCTTCAGCACATGACATTTTTTTTTTTTTTTAGAAGTGGGCCTCTCTATGTTTCGGTCCTCACCTTCCTTTGACATGCCCACCTCAAGGCACTTCTGCAGCCTGCAGTACTGGCAGCGGTTGCGTGTGACCTTGTTAATCTGACAGTTCTTGTCTCGGTGGCAGGTGTACACCATGTTCTTCTGGATACTGCGACGGAAGAAACCCTGGAGCATCAGGAAGCAAGAGACAAAAGGGGAGAGGGCAGGAAAGAGAGAGAATGTAATATGGTTATCAAATAAAGGATGTGACATTTAACCGTTTCAATTTCATACCGCCGCCCTTTGCTAATCCCTCCCGTTCTGAGTCGAATCAAAAATAGAAAATCTAATTTTCTATTTCAGTTGTTCGCTTTCTCTGCTTTTGTTCGCGTTGACTCAGTTTTCACAGTAACCCACATTACTTGGCCGCGCTGCAGATCTCCTGCAAGGCTTCTTAACTCGACAGAAAGCTAACTGATGATTCTTGCAATCCAGCATTTTAATGGATGTATGTAATACATCCAGACAAAGCAGATCTTAAATAGCTCTGGCAGGTTCTTCTCACCTTGCAGCCCTCACAGGAGCTGACCCCATAGTGGTACCCTGAGGACTTGTCCTGGCACACAAAGCAGGGCTTGTAGACACGAGGTGGGGGAGGCGGAGATGGAGAACTGGGTACCATCTCCTCTGAGCTGGTGCTCTGAGTCTCCACCGCTGTGGACAAAGGAGAAAAAAAAGTCAGCAGAGCACATGAGTACATTGTTTGTCACTTATGACTGTCCTACAGCCATTGTTCAGTCAACAAATGCCACATGTGCACTTGTCAATACATGTAACAGATGGGAAGGGTCGAGTGTGTTTAACTGGATTCTGACATGATGTGACAGCTGACAACAGCTCTTTTCCCTTTTCCATTTGCTTCGCAAGGCCAACAAGTGATAGCGCGCCGGTAAACATGCCCGGAGGTGGACGGAGATACATTATCACATTCTAGCTAGCGCTGACCTACAGGAAACAGTCTTGATTTCCTGGCACCGATGTTCTTCTGGGGATATTTTTTTTTTTTTGTTCGTGTGAAACAGGAGAAGAGCGACTGCCTGACAGCAGACGCGAAACTATTTTTACAACGGTAAGCAAGAGTGCCACTGACTGACAAGTTGTGAGATAAGGATAGGTAGCAGAGTGAGCTTCTGAAACCAAGAGTCGAGGCTCGCTCTTCCTCATTCCACACGCCGACAACAGCTCATGCGGACCTCTCGCACGCACAAGAGTAGGCACATGACAGACACACAGGCATGCAGGGCTGGTGTATAGCTCTGCTTCGCCTGTTCAAAGTGGATCACAGGGGTGACGTCAGCACATCCCCGAGCCACGCCATGGTACATTAAACTTCATTATATACCAAAGTGGACCCCATATAGGCTCTCTTGGACGTGTGCGCTGTGCGGATTCCAAAGTTCCCCCGAGAAACATAAGCCGCTGCACACGTATAGGACCAGACCCTCACCACACATGCTGGCCTGCACAGACTCACCAACACATATGTGCCCCGCAGCCACACACACTCACACAAACACTTTCACCCTTGGTCACCCTCTAACTTTCAACCCCCAACCCTGCATCCCAACACCCCCTGACACACAAACCCTATTTTTCTCTTGTTTCCTGGCCCTAAATTCCTCAGTGCAGCCCTGCCAGGTTTTAACAGAGGCCTAGGCTCGTAAGGCGGCCTATAAAGGCGGTCCCATGGCTGGACAGGAGGCCCCAGCCCGGCTGGCCTGCACTTTATTGGGACTCGGTCACCTTGGGCAGCTATTCACACCACCAGCTGTAGCTCCCAGCCCGTAAAAAAAGCCAATCATAAAATAAAAAACAGGGAGGCTCTAAAATTCTAACTTTTACTGCCCCCTCCTCCATCCCTGCACCTTCAATGGAAAGCACAGAGGGCTTGCCTAAACTTAACCTAGAATCCCCCTCCTCCTCTCTCTCACACCCAAGGTTGAGGCAAAAACCACCAGCTTGGCTTTTTACTAGAGAGGGGAGACTTCAAAAAGAAGAAAAAAGGGGGCGTAAAAAGAGGAATTTGATAAAAAACAGAGAAAGGGGCAGAGGAGGGAGGGGGGGAAGGGGAGAAGGAGGAGAGGACACAGTTGCTCCTGAGGGCAAGTCTTGTTCAAGACCAAGTTGAACACTTCTGCTGCAGCTGCTGTGACTGGCCCGCTACTACCTCATTAATGATAGTAGCAGAAAAATGTCAGACATTTTTCATTTGTTGCCTGCTGCTCAAACATCTGTTTTTGATATGCATTTTTATATTTGACTCTTCAGAATCTGCATTCGAAATTCCTCCTTTGAAAGTCTTACTTTGCTGGAGGCAAAGATGTTTTCCATTAGTTTTTAGAGCAATCCCAAAGCCAAATGTGCAAATCAATCTAAAACCTGAAGTTTACGCCCACTGAATGTTTCTACAGCAGTTCTCATATCTCCTCGGCCAGAATGTAACAAAGCAGCAGGGTCAGTGGGAGAGCAGAAACCCTCTGAACGTGCCATGAACCACTGTGTTTATGCAATAATAACAGCAGCAAATGAGGCTCCAGACCCGCCGCTGACAACCCTTTAGAAAAGGACAAACCATATGTGGCGTCAAGTAACGAACACTGACGGACGCCGTCTAAATGGATCAAGAAAGTAAGCCAAAGAGAGAAAGTCCCTCCCGGAGAAACCTCGTACAGCGGCGATAGAGAAAAATGCGGCCGTGGCTCTGTCAACACACTGAACCTGGTTCCTGCCACAGAACATGACTCCTGAACCCGCCTCCCAGACTCTGCCTCATTCAGCCCACTCCATCCAGATCCTCTGCGCCACTTACCCCAGGGCGCCACGGAGAGAGAGAGCCCATTCAGGCAGTCACCCTGAGCCCCTTTTCCCAGTCTCTTCAACTCAGCTCATCACTGTTTAGAAAACAAAGCCCAGTGAAATGAGAGGCCCTCCTTATCAGCGCTTCGGGGCCTGGGGCACCATTTGCATGACAATCCGCTGGCCGAGGACTGTGAGCTGATGACGGACAGATGAGATGAGAGAAGTGGGATAGGTGGGTGGCTGCTGTTGTGTTGGGGGAGGAGAGGAGGATAAGAGGCAAGAAGAAGGGATAGTTATCAGTAGCCACAGTCCGCTTCCTGCAAAGTATCAGTTTTCTCCCTAATCCCTTGTCGCAATTCTCTCTGCGCACAAGTGGCCCAGCTGCACTGAGCAGACCTAATCCTCCGGTCAAGTACGCACACGGATACAGCACAATACAAAGACTCGGAACTACACACACAATCTGCCACAGCAGTGTTACATTAAAACAGCCTGAGCGAGATGTTCAGTACATCATTTTCCGCGACCTCATTAGACGTGAACTGTAACTGCACGAGACAGAAATAGCTGAAGGTGACTTCAACTAGGTCAATTACATTAAATTCTGGGTCAAGTCAACTGGGCCAATCAAAGTCCCTTCAGAATCAACAGACTCAATATTAGAGAATACGGCCAGAGAACATCAAAAAGAAAACAGGTGACTACAGCCGAAGCTCGACATGGAAAAGGGAGTGTTTTTAATGTATGCGAGCAAAGGCATGACTATGCAGCTCCTGTTTTGTGTTGCAACACACTCCTTTTAACTGAGCAGCATATGACATTCTGGCAGTGTAACAACTATTCTTTCACAATAGGCCAGCAGATTTTGTCTACGTGACTTGCTGGTGTGATTGAATCTTCAGTCGGACACTGTTCCAGAGGTCTAGTCTTGGCATGCGAGGGCGAACGCATAGGCCGCTTGTGTCGGAGAACAGAGCACACGCGGCGCGCCACCCGAGCGAGCGGCGCGGGGAATATTTGTAGGTGTTCGTTTTTTGGTTTTTTTTTGTGTTTGTGCGGTTTGCAACTCTGTCCCTGCAGACCATATTTAACTTGCAAATGGAGGACTGTTGGTAACAGTGTGCCGGTGAGCAAGTTTAAAATATCCCCCTGTTTGTGTGAGTGAGTGTGTGTTGTTTTTTTTTTTTGGTTTTCTTTTGTTTTGTTTTTTTCCCCGTTTGTGTTAAACTGCAAACACAGGCATGTGGGGGGGGGGGGGGGGGGGGGGGGGCTTTGTCTCCATCTTTACCTTCATTAAAAAGCCTTCAAAGCTTCCTGTTGAACGCACCGAGCGGCTAAAGAGTGTGAGACTGGGGCAGGGTGAGCGAGAGGCTCACTGTGAAATGAGGGGTGGGCACTGGGCAGACAGCAGTGGCAGAAGGACGGCAGATTGAGAGAGGATGGTGAACAGTGGGCTGAGAAAATTGCTGGCACACTAGGTGGGGCCTTTGAGGGTGCCCTTGGCCCTTTACACCGCGACAGAGGCTACAACACCGCAGGGTACTGACTGAGTGACCAACAGCACACCATAAAGGTTTCCATGAAGAAGTGCGCTTCGCGAAAGAGGAAAAGAAAGTACCACACCCTTGTCAGTGGTGCCAGCACATTTTACACTCCTTCTCTCTGTTTCTCTGCCCACGTCTTCCTGCCATCACTCTGAGGCTTCTGCTACAAGGTCTCACACAGCAGGCTCATTTCCTTCCTCTTTTCAGTACCAGTCTTTCCGGAGGATCTCCGTCATGGCTTTTGCAGTCACTTTTCTATGTCCCTCGCTGCTACTCCGTCTTGCATGTGCTCTCATTTCCCACAGGTCAAATAATACCGCAAGCTCTGTTCAAGCTCTACTGCACGCAGTTGAGTCACCTGCGAGCTTTCATGTGGGAGGTCTACTCTATTGTGTGAGTTACACAATCAGTCACAATGGTACCTGGCTAGTGAGAAAGAAATAAAGATAGCAACAGAGGAGTTCGAAAACTGGGAGGAAGACGGGAGGAATTCCTGAGTGTGTTGACAAGGAGAGCGGGGGCGCTTTCATTAAAGGTGATGAGCGGTGGCAACACCTTTCAACAGCTGTCAGAGAGCTCATTACCTGGGCTCCTGCAGACAGACGCTCACAAGCCTGTTAAAGGGGCCCCACTGAGCTGTCTTTTTAAGGCAAGGCCTGCGAGAGTACAGGGACCGGGAGAATGGCCGAGGTGGTCTGAGCGGAACGTAGTCCGAGACGTTAAGGCACACACACACTCCTCTGGGAATTTACACCCCTCTGTCAGAAGCAGCAGAAAGCCACGAAACACAGGGAGACACGGACACACGTGTCCGCGTTCATGGCGGCCCAACGCCAGGCGCGCACCGTGTGCCGACTGAAAAACATTTTGGCATTTGCTCATAGCTGTCGTGAGTGCTAGTGACAAAACATCGGGCTTTTCTGGAGAATGACACAATGGTGCCATGACACACAAACTGCGCCCACCACACAAACACGCAATTTCATGAGCGTATAGGAAAAAAAAAAAAAAAAAACAGTGTACAAGCAAATCACAGCAGAGCAGGAAAGGCAGCAGGTGGGATAAGCATGTATCCTCAGGGCACATTTTAAAAAGTGGAATTACCCTTGCAGTCTGGTGCTGCTCTCAAAACACCCTTTCTTCTTTACAGCACCTCATAAAGGGCCTTTTGATATTTTCTTGATGGAGTCGGCCAAGCCAACATTTGGCAGCAGGCACCCCCCCCCCCCCCCACCCCCCTTTTCCTGCACCACACAACCCTGTCAAGAAACACACAAGTTGGCTTCAAACAGACAAAACTTGTCCACCGGGCAGCCTGTCCCCCGTGAACCGAGCAAATAAAAGTTTCCTTCAGACGCCCTTGAACAAAACCTGAGGAAGGACGTGTTAAAAGAGAGGGGGGGTGTGGGGGGAAAGTGAAGGAAATATAATTTCAATACAAGGATTTCGGTCGGTTGCCCTTTATGACTAGCGCAGGAAAAAGCAGACAGTCAAGTGCAGGTCTGTGGAAACAACGTGCCCCCTCATCCCCGCGGTGAGCTCCAGCTGACTCTTCATCTGCCCACCAGAAGACAGAGAGAGGAACACAGCTCACCTCCAGTGACTGGGGAGTGAACCCGGACCTGGCAGTCCTGCAGAGGCCCGGGCCGTTGATCATGTCAAGAAGACAGTACAACTCACGGGCAGGCGAGGAAGCAGACAGACAGACAGACAGGCAGGCAGGCAGGCGAGGTGAGGAGAGAAGAGGAGAGTGAACAGTCATCGAGGGAAACTCTGAGTCTTTGATCCCTGGGCTGTTTCTCGTCCTCCCAGACTTCCTCTCACCATCTGTAGCCCTGGCTCTCACCTGTCTGTCTCTGGCAAGGCCTCTAGCGCTTGTTCAATTGCTATTGCTTCCTCCCCACAACAATAGAAACCTACAAAAGTAGAAGTAGTCCGGCCATGGCTGCGGCCTCGCTCTGTCAGAGGAAGTGAGGGGAAAGGAGGATAATGTAAACAACAACAGTAGTATTCACTCCAGCACATTGGGGAAGCACCGCAGACCAGAGTGTGCAGACGCTAGGCTCCGATTGGAAGGAAAAGCACACCCACATGTAGTAACGCACACTTCATTTCCACTCAATATGTAAATGTTCATGCCAACGCATTTGCCCGCAGTACACAGCATTTCCTCTTGTTTTACCCCTGGGCGGTGCTTACGCTGAAGCTCGGAGGTTGATACTAAAACGTGAGGTCTATCCATATAGTGTATTTTCTGTTTTTCTCCAACATCTGGTCATTAGGGAGGACTTTAACGGCAACACTCAGAAATGCAGAAACAAAGACCGAGGCTGAGGATATAATAGACCGAGCAACACCCGCGGAGCAGCAAGGAAAGGAGTGTGGCTTCCTGATGTGTACGTGAAAAACTGGCAGTCCCCCTCAAACGGGCACAAAAACTCAGAGTCATCACACACTCTGAGAAACTCTTGCTTTGAGTTGCTCAGCGGAGCATCGATGCGTATCACAGTTTTTCACTTTTGCTTGGCAACCAACAGCCAACTGCCAACTGTTGGTTGCCCAACCTCGCGTCTGGGAGGAGGCTGCGGGCGCTCTGACGACTCACTCAGCTCGGGGCCGTACAGTGATTCACTTCCTTTCGTGTCTGTGTCTGGAAGCGTCACAAAAGGAACATATGGGGCAATAATGCCATATTTTGACATTCTGAGCGTTTCAGCCAACGCAGAAGAACCGAAGAAGCGAAACGAGCAAAACCCCGATTCAGTCAGTCCCCCTTCACAGCAGCGCACCCTCAGCTCAGTGAGCATTCTCGCACAAGGCGTAAATCATCCCGAGCAGCCCCTTGCGCCTTTTCTGGATTGTTTCTTGTCTAACTGGCTGTCCGTTCTGTGGGTTTTCTGTATGTGATTCCTGGCAAATGTGAGGTGTTCATGCAGCGAAGCAGGAGCTAATAAATCAAAATGGCTACAGCCAGCTCTCATTCAAGCACAGGTGGAAGGCATGGAGTGATTATCTGTTAGTTCATAGCTACTGAAGAGCGTATCTTTTTTTTTTTTTGCACAACTGCTTGTGACGCGTGTGTAAAAAATGCACTTCTCGTGTCAGATTCACAGCAACATATGCACATAAAACACAGAATGTGCTAACATCACTTGTGTTAGACAGGTGTTGTTTTTTCCACAGCAGCTCAGTTTTAGATTATGAAAAAAAAACATATTTTAATGGCTACATCTCTTGTTGGCTAAGTTTACGGTAAGCAGGGATCTTACATGTGCAAATTCTAAACAGCCAGCACAAGGAAGGGAATGCAGTGGGATGAAAGGAAAGATCATTACTGGACTGTAAATCCAAAAAAAAAAAAAATACATCCAAAATATGACTAATACATGAACTTAAATCAGTAAGTCAGTTTTCACAGCTGGACAGTTGACTATTTGTACATCTTCTAAAGGAAAACTGCGTGGCCTCAACAATAAAATTTGACTGTAGGCTGTGAAGTAATCTGATTACTGACCAGCTGTATGCAAAATTCTCAAGATACGTTCACCTGCTTCCTGCCTGCCTTAACCTGATTTCTCCTAATAACCTGGTTTGGAGTGAACAAGTAAACACAAATGCGCGCACACATACACGTATGAACATCTGTGAAGTTTACCACCGACATTCATCTTCCCCCTGTTAAAAAAAAAATAAAAAACTGTCAGCGAGGTGCACAATTACAGGCATGTCAGCTCACACACACACACCTGTTCCCCCTCACACATTCAAAATATACACACAACACCGAAATGGGCATGTAGTGTGGACATGCAAACAAATGCACTAATGCAAGTGTATACAAATGAACTCATGCGCCATTTCCAGAAAGATGGTCATGGCAGTTGAACATATTGGCAGAATTTGACTAATGTCCAAGGGAGAACAGCGCCAATGGGCCTCCCTCCCCTTCTTCTTTTTTTTTTTCTCCCACCTCTCCCACCTCCCTCTCGGCTCCCAGCTCCTCTTCCATCACTCTCCACCCCTGAGCCCAGATAATAGCTGGACTACACCATCCGCTCGCCACTCCCTGCCAAACACTGTCGGCTGCGTAAACACGGCCCATTCACATACACACACACACACACACACACTCGTGCGCGCACACAGAGGGAGGACAGTCAGTGCTCGTCTGGGCTTCTAGTCCCGGGCTTGGCTGTCCGAAGTCTCGCCTTCTCATAACACTGAACCCCTAGCAACACTGAGGCCGAGCACTGTCCGTCAACAACACGGTGGTAGACACACGGCGCCGAGCTGACACACGCATACTCTTGCATACGTTATAAACAAACACACATGTAGCAGGGTGTATCACGTGTTCCCCACTGAAATAAAGTACCTCAGGTGCATGCATTAGCACACACACACTCACACACACACACACTCATACACAGTTTGCCAACTGCCCACGCCTTTGTACAAGGGAAAATGTGCCTGGCAGGGAAAGAGCAGTTCTCAGTAAACAGCTACAATAGCAGCAGCCAGACATGGGTGTTAGGGTGGGCTGCCACAATACCTCCGTGAGCAGCAAACTATTGTGAAAGAGCTTACAAAAGTCCACATTTCATACTGGAGCTCTCACACACACACACACACACACACACACACACACACATACACACACACACACACACACACACACGGACTGCTAATCCAGTTGCCTCATAACAGACAATTCTATCAACTGCAGCCGAACAGGATTCCTTGTAGTGTTTCGAGGCGAGCGCTGTTGGGAAATGTTCCTGGGGAGAAAAAAAAAATGCCTGCCAGAGGTGGCAGATTCAGCCGGCGCACGGTGGTCGACGGGTTTTATTTACAGTGGTGTGACTGACGTTGCTGAGCGGCTATAAACTGCTATTAGAGCGGAGCTGGATTCCAGCACAGGCTTGAGGAATCCGGCCTGGCACATTGTCTGTCTCTGGGTTTGACACAGCAGTCTGGGTGCCCAGCGCCAGTCAAACAGACGCGCAAACACCACATACGCTGACATATAGGAGTTCACGGGCACACACGCAGGCGTGGGTTGACACTCGATTTTAGAAGTGTGAGCAGAAGCCCCGCAGGCAAAAAAAGGACTCGTGAAAAAAAATAAAAATAAATACTTGAGGCAACTGCCTGAGCCGATTCTGGTTATTTATAGGCGGCACTGCCTATTAATGGACGCAGCCATTACTGTGGGGCTGAAATGGATCTCTGAACAAGGAGGTGTAACACTGCAACACAAGTAGTTCGGAAACTGAAAATGGTCCCACGCTATAAAAAATGTTTTCCATGTTGTAATGTAATATGATATGGTTACACATGAATATTGCATGGCTAGAATGAAGTAGGTAATAATTATGCTGAATATAGGTTTACATTCATTTGACTGCCACTGCGCTATGAATAAAACAAAAGACAGCCTTTTAAAACATTTAATAAATAGGCTTTATTACACTACGGTGTAGTTGCATATGCATACAATGGCATTTCTAAGTGTTCATTAGTGAACTAAAGGCTCTTTGCACTTGACAGCAAAAATTAGGTGTTTTTTTTATTACGGGTTAAAATTACAAAACAAAAACAGTTCAGTCTTTGTTTTCGTTGTTTGTAGGTTTCTCTTAATATGGATTTTCTCCCTCAGACATCTTGTTTAGTTGCGCCGCTGTAATTGTTTTGAGAGAAGTGCGAAGGTTATTCCCTTGGACGTATCGATTACGACCTCAGACCAGCTCGAGTGCTTTAACTCCAGCACGTTGTTCTGATATTATCCTGAGAGGATAACATCAGTCAAAGGTCTGGGCAAACCTTCTCATTCAGTTCGCCAAGAAGGTGTGTCCAAACTTTTGTAATAAAACGGTAATATATTTATTCCTCATTAGAACTACTCAGTCTCCTTCATTCTCCATCTCTGCTCCTCCCTCTCTTGCCCTCACACATGCACACCGCCCTAACCAAGATAGCACCATCTAGTCCCGGCCCTGCCCCCTCAGGCATTCTAATCTTTTAATTGAATCTTTTGTAATTATAATGAAATAACTGCGGACTTCTATCAGGGAGAAAATGATCGGGCCAGAATGTGCCAGCGGTCACAGGAAGCTCTTATTTCTCCGCCGCTGCTGCCAAGATCTATACCCCCATTTCAATTAGCTGCTCAATTCACATTTGAACAGCACATTAAGGGAAAACAAAGAGGCGGGTGAGCCTACGCATTGTGTGTGTGTGTGTGTATGTGTGACTGCACACTTAAAGACGAATCACTCAAGCAATCTGTTACTTCCACGCCGGGCCCTCGCGTGTATCGCTTTCTAGCATCAGAATTAATATCCGAAGTGTGTTCAAAAACATCAAGGAATGGGTGTATTCTGGCGAGGAAATACACACTTTCCCTTCTTCTGACCCTGGAGAGCTGCTAAACGTAATTGCCTCATTCTTCTAAGCAAATGAACATTGACATAGAGGGGATTGGTCTGCATGGGCTCTCTCAAATGGCTTCCCCGGCAGTTGACTAATTCAGTTCTCATTGACGTATGACTAAATCAGTGTCCATTATCCTTATGTGTGGGGCAGCTCAGATGTAGTACCAGCTCCGTGGCATAAGGCACTTAAGAGCATTACACAAGCCGAAGCTGGTTGAAAGGGTCTCCTTTTCAGTGAGCTGACAAGGGCCGCCACACATGCAGCAGATCTGACATTGGCCAGGCCGCAGCCTCTGACTAACCTCTGACATTGAGGTCCCCCACTAGCGAACAAAAAAACAGGAAAACTGACCGCACACTTTTAAGTCCTCAGATTGTCCCTGGCTAATGGCCAGCAGCAGTGACACTTATCACTGCAGGCGATTTACTGCCAAGACAATAGGACATACTCATCTGGTGGAAGATTTAGTGGGACAAACACTTTTTTTTTTACTGCATTTTCCACAGTGCATCAAAGCAACGCTGACAATTTCGGAGATTTAAACGCACCTCAGATTGTTTTCGCGATAGGAAAAGAAGCCCAGCGATTTATTGTCCGGCAATAAGACGGGGGCCAGGTGACTTTCTTTGCAGACGCGGTGGTTATTTTGGTGCGAGCTTGTGTGAGCGCGACATTAGCAGCCAGACAGGTCCCTCTGTTGTGCAGCTGGGCTGGCTTAATGAGATATCAGACTCAAACATCAATTCATCAGCTTCATTGATGAGGACAATGAGGGGCAACTGCTTCGGTAAAGAGAGGCATTATGGCTCCTTGTGCAGGGATAGGGCGGCCTTGTTTACAAAGGTTATTGAGCACAGAGGGCTTGAAACAGTACACCACGGCGGCCTCCACTATGCTCTGCTCTGCTAGACTCAGCTCTCTTACCCTCGGGGCAGTTTCTCCTGACTTTTTATACCTTTGATTGTGCAGAACAAAGAGCCAGAAGAAAAATGTACCTCTGGAATCCGGAGGCTTAATTTTTAAAATGCGTGCATGTGCGTGAATGGGTTAAGAGGAGAGGCCACGGAGGCCTGATTGATTAAATAAACAAATCTCATCTTGTTATCATCAGGGCTCCCCTTAGCTAAGCAGAGCAGGCTGGGCTGGTTGGAGTCCCCTCTGGCCTCAGCCTCCACTGACAGGGCATCTGTCTTCATTAAAGCTCAGCCAGTGTGCATGACGGCCACTGAAATGCTGGTGTCTTCACGATTAATGAAGACAGATGACCCCCCCCCCCCCCCTCTCCCGCGCCCCGAGAGGCAGTAAAAAGGAACAAAAAGCAGGAGAATGAACAAACAGAAAAACACACACAAGAATGTCACAATCACCTTCAAAAAAACAAGAACACATTAAAGATGTTGGTTGGATTGCGACCGGTTCCTCTTATTTTTCACGGTTGTATCTCCAGTGTCATATCTGGCTTTGCTCCCTCCACACTTCTCCCACCAAAACACGCTCACACACACACGCACCCCCACTCCTTTTCCACTCTCACACACTCCCCTCACAGCAGCAGCAGCCCCCTGGAAATGTATGGAAATGGACCCCAGTTGTTGTTCGAGTCAAGGCCTTGTCTGAAGTCGGAGGCTCGCGAAGGGAGAAAAAAAAAAAAAGAGTGAAACAGAGAAGAGAAAGCTGACCAGAATATCCCTTTGTGTGCTTTCTTATTTATTCATCCATTTATCCACTAAATAATTCATCTAATTATTAATTCATGGCTCGAGAAGAATATCATTATCCAAGTAGTAGTATCCAGAAGCATAAACAAACCGCTGACCTACGGAGACTGTAGCTGGCTGCACAAAACTTTGAGCAGTTGTCTATATTTGTCATTAACCTTTCATGAGAAATGGATTGGAAACCAAAGCTGCAGTGGCAAAGTCACAGCGTGACTGGAAGGTAGACTAAGCAGGGTGCCTCTGAAACGTCAGTGTTTCTCTTCCTGCCACTCACCACACGTTTTCCTCTTACTAGTACGCTGCACCTGGCAAGGTCAAAGCTCAGGTGGCTCACATTGTCGCTGAAACTTGACTCCGCGAGCTCAAACTCACAAGTCAAACACGGGAAACGAGGACGCACACATCATATCATAACAGAGGGCTTCTCTCAGGCATGGCTGAGCAGCTCAGGCTAGTCGAAGGGGGCGAGGAAAGGAGAGAAGAGGAGAGGATAGGAGAGGAGACTGTCTGTCCCAGTCTCTTCCTGTGCTGCTCTGTAGCCCCTGACAGCAGCCCCCTTGGCCGAGCCCTGAGGGGTAAACAAGCCAGCAATGAGAATGAGAGAGGGAGAGAGGGAGAGAGGGAGAGAGAGAGGGAGTGACAGTGTGTGTGAATGTGTGTGAGAGACAGCGAGAGAGAGAGACGTGGTTGTGTCATAGAAGAGAAAGCCAAACAGGATGCCACTTACACTGAACACTGGCACTGCCCGTCCAGGCGAAGGGGTCCAACCCTGCAAAGAAGGGGCTCGCCTTCCGCAGCATGCACGCACCGCGGCTGGTGACATCATAGAGCTGACGGGGGCCCATTCCCAGAGCCTCCATACAGTCGAACATGGCACCCCCCCACCCTCGGCAAAAATCACTACGAGTCCTCAGTCCCGCCTGAGTCCTGCCCTGATTCTGCTGCTCACGTCACTCGCCGAAGCGCTGACAACAACAAGCAGCAGCGGCAGCAGCAGCAAGAGCAGCAGCAACAGCTATCTGGGTCTGCAACCTTCTTCCCTTCCCTCCCGTCACTTATCTCTCGCTGTCACTCTCTCTGTCCGTTCCTTTCCTGCCGATGCCGGAGTTTCCCTCTTTCCCTCCCAGCTGGAATGCAGATCTGGTTCCTGCCTGGCTGGGCTGAGCTGAGCTGAGCTGAGCGTGACTCTACTCTCCCCCTGCCCTTTGGTGAGCTGCTCCCCGTCTGCTGTAACAGACCTAAATAACAGCCTCTCACAGCTCTCGCCGAGCCCCAGACACGGCGGAGCGAACCAACTGCCTCTGCATGACGCTCTGAGAGGGGGTGGAGAGAAGCAGAGAGAATGCCAGAGAGGGAGGGATAGAGAGAGGAACCCGGGGAGGGGAGTGGAGGGGATGGGATGTGGAAGGGGAGGGGGTGGGGGTGGGGGGGTCCAACAGAGCCTGCACTGGAGGAAGAGCTGCCTCTGGTTGGTGGACAAAACTTTATTCCCATATTCCCATGCTTTTTTGTCTGCGCTGTTTCTCTTTCATGTTTCAGCCCCAAAAGAAAACAAACACAGACCACCACCCCCCCACATCCCATCGTCTTCCATTGAGACATGGTCTCTGTCTCAGTCTGTCTTTGCATTGCACCTCCCCCCCGCCCCCCCTCCAGTTCCCTGCAGTAAATATGAGCCCCCTTCCCCTCCCTTCCCCGAACCCCCCGTCTCTAATCATAACCATATTAAAGTCCAGCCACTGGCCGGGTGTGTACGTGTGTCAGAAAGAGAGCCAGAGAGAGACGGAGAGAAAGAACATTGTGCTGTGGTTGAACCCAGAAACCAGATGCCAGGGTAAATCCCTCCCTCCTTCCTCTCTGTCTGTTCGAGGGAACAGAGGATGGGCAGTTCTTTCTGTCTCTCCCTCTGGAAGTGCTTTAACAGTGATGAATGAGGGGCTGCCTTGCTCAATCCCCGCAGCGCATTTACACAGACAAATACCCCCCAATATACAAACACACCATGTGCTGGACACACTTCTCACAGGTTCACTTGACCTTGTTCGTGATTTATATGCGAGTAAACTTTGCAAACGGATAGAGGCGCGAGGGCGCAGATGAAACGAGGTTGCACGAGCGATTATTTCTATGTGGTAAAACAAACCCCAGCGTTTTTTTTTCCTTTTCACTGGCATTCACACCAATCAAATTCATCCTCCTTTAACGGCGTCCGCTCGGTGTATTGATAAAAAACAATTCAATTTGAAAAACAGAAGTGGCCTCGCTGTGACAGTAAATCAAAGGAAATCAATAGGCGGTCTGCGGTCAATAAAAAAGCCTGTCACTGGTCCTAACTGTTGCTCAGTAGACGGATTGACTCTTGCCGGGCTAAAGCAAACAGCCCGATACAATGGGAGATATATGATAATAGAATGGCTTCAGTCTGCGAGCTCCGCACATTCATCTCGCCCCCACCCCTGTCAAACCAGTACAAGTGGTACAGCCCAGCAGGCAAAAAAGACACCATTTCCTGTCAATCTGTGCTGCTGGCTATGCTCTCCATAAACACACAGTGCCCTCCTCCCTCCCGCCCTCCCTCCTCCTCCTCCTCCTCCTCTGTCTAACACTTCACTCTTTTTCCTGTCTCATGAAAGAAACCGTGCCTTCACGTTTGTGGCTATTTTGAACGATTTTCATTACAATGTTTATTGATCTAAAAGCTATTCCTCCAGCCGAAAACCTCCTGTTTATTTTCTTGAGCTGGCACACACACACACACACACACACACACACACACACACACACACACACACACACACACACACACAGTCTCGCACATGTGGCTTGAAAGCCACGCTCCTCAACCACACAAACAGACACACATTTAATGGCTCTTTTGTTGCATCAAACGGTAAACAACATCAGTAGTCTTTATGTGTTTCGTCATACAGCTGTCAGACCATAAAGAGGAAGCTTTATGACAGCAAGAATAGACCACTGAGGCCAGATAACAAACTGCTATCTTCCAGAGATGCCACTGCAAGAGTTTGCTGTTGAAAAAGTTAAAGAAGAAACCCCTTGTTAATTTTTCTACTTCATCATTTAAAAAAAAAAAAAAAAAAAATAGAAAAAAAAATATATATCCATGTCTGAATACGTTTCAGATTATATCATTACTGCCCGGAGTCACATTTTTATGATCTTCCAGCATTCTTCTCACACTCGTCTTTCGTCTCCTTCCTGTACTTTTTTTTTCTTTTTTTCTTTTTTCTCTCGCTGCTAGTTTCATACGGCATCCTGGAAACTAAAAACTGGCTAATCCCCTGGTGCTCAAATGTTCAATGTAACAGCGGCGCTGTTCGCCAGGGCTGCTCTCCGGACCGCCGAGCTACGGCGCAATCAATTTACAGTATCATGCGCTCACACTTAAAACGCTTTTGTTTTTGGGGGGATTTATGGGGCCTATCCGATTCCCGCGTCTTTGACGTTTCTTTTTACTGTGTTTGAGAGCATAACTCCTCTTATTGGCAAACGGAGCTGTGACCCATCCAGAGCGTCGGAAGGTTTGCAGAGCGAGTTTAGACATCTAATCTACACATACTCCATACTGCTGCTGACCCAGGCTGCCTCCCCCTACCTCCCCTCACCCCTCCCCTTCCTTCCCCAGCCAGAGAGGTTGAACTCTAGAAGAAACCCCCACTGGGCCACTAACTTTCCCCCAAAACTTATCCTGCCCTCCCTCCTTCCCTGGCTCACAAGTCTCTCCATCGCTCTCCTTAATTCTTTTTTCCCCCCTCTGTTTCTGCAAATACTCTCCCCATTTCATCAAGTTCCCTATGGCCATTTTTCCCTGACTGCGTGATTTGTTTTAGTTGACAAAGTCCTCCGCATTCGTTCCTGGTTTTGGAAAAGTTTCATTTTCAGTGGCTGCCAACTTGCCGGACATCTCGTGTCGACTTCTGCTTTCAATCACGTTCAACGCCTGTGATTAGGACAGATTTTGACGCATACGTCGACGGCAAAATGTTTGAATTTCTGAAAAGATTCTAACGCTCGTGACATTTCCCGTGTGCATCCGGAGAGTAGACGGGGACAGCCAGCCGGGCCGAGCGAGCCTATAGCGCCGTGTGGGCTTGATCCCAGGAGAATCAGGCTTTACTACTGACATTCTGTCGCTCACTACAGATAAGACGTATACAACACATTGTTGCCACTTCCTCTGTATACAGTCATTCAGTTCATCCAGCTTAACCGTCAACAACACAGCAGTGTGTGAGGCAATAAAGACAAGTCGCTGCACTAAATGCAGCAGGGTGATTTTGAAAGGAATGCAGAGCCTTTTCCATTTCTGATGTGAGCATGTGTGCAGTGTGCAGACATGCTGAAACAGATTGCTGGTGATGATAGAGACACTAAACACCCGTGCAGGATGCCCTCCCACTACAGCCAGACTCAGAAAACACACACACACACACACACACATCCTCTACAGGTTGATTTTTGAACTGAACAGCAGAGCCGACCAACTGGATCCGTGCAAACATCTCCCGCCGGTTCCATTAATAATAAACGAATGCATTCACGAAACGGCACGCCACGTTCGTCGGCACAAACACGGCGCAATCCTAGCATTCTTCGGCTTTACAACCGTCAACTGCTCTGCAGGTTTTACACATGTTCTCCTCTGAAAAGACATGTAATCTTATCCACTCATCTACTGCTCTCGCACAGTATATCTCGGGCGATACCAGATCGTGTCACCGCGCGGAAAGCAAGGCTTCTCAGAGAGCTCACTTCTCAGGGGCCCAGCCATGTTCACCTCCGCTCCGCTCACATGCCGGCCCTACTGAAGGCCCAACACAGTTTCTTTTCGGAACACTATCAGCCCTGGCCATCTTTCAGCTTATCCTTTTTTTTTTTCCCCGTCTCCGATTCTCCCTGTATCTGCACTGACATTTTGCTACCCGTGTTCTGCGGGGAGATAGAAAGACAGATCTTTCAGTTGTCCGGCCAAGAATACGAACCCCCGTTTTGTTCTCGTAGGTCCGCCCTGGGACTGTGTACCCTCCCACGCCTTCGGAGGACCCAGCCCTCCGTTTCTCGCCATTGCGCACTTCTCGTTTTGCACGTGCCCACGAAAGGCCCATCCGAAAGCAGACCCCTCCTATTTTTAATAGTAGCTTCTTTATCTTCATCTGTCATCATGTCAGAGCTGCAGTACACTCTGTGGTTTCTCTCTTACCAGCAACCTCTGCTGACTTGTCGCACATGCACGCACGCAGACACACTCAAGCACGCATACGCATTTGATGCAAAGGTGGAGCAAGTTTCCAGCACTTAGGGCAAATTGGCTCCAACTTGCTGACAGGGATGAGAGGAAATCCGAGGTGAAAGCTGAGGATGAAAGAAACGGGGGAGAAAGAGAATAGCGCGAGGGAACACAAGAGTGCATAAGCCAACAGGGTTTAGGTGGATATCATCACAGGAGGAGATATTCCGCTCACTATCATTTTCACAAAAACTCCTTCACTGGGTGCTTAAACTGTCTGGAAAAATAAAGCAGGCCCTTCTGTACATCTCCCCCCCTCGTCTATTGAGCCGTGGCCAGCGCCGGGTGAAAAGTAAAAAGGCCAATGTGAGGGGAATTGATTTCCAAAAAGGAGCGGAGTTCCTCCGAGAGCTGTCATCTCGAGGCTAGTGGTCGCCTAGGGAGATGAAAGCAGGGATGTCAGATGACGCGGAGCTGTTTATTAAAGCCGAGGAGGCTCCAGTCTCACTGATAGATCAATGACGCGGCCAAACGGCGATACACACGCTGTCATCGCACACAAGCGCACACAATTGGTCCGGTCCTAGCATTGCTAATTTGCTATGTAGATCATGGTCACAGGAGAAGTGATGCCAGTGAGCAGATGGCTCTATAACTGTGCTTCTTTTTTTGTTTTTTTTTTTCTTTTTCTCTGATTAAATGCCACCACTCGCAGAAAAGATAAACACTGCAAACTTTGATTTACTGTAATAGCAGCGCCTGCTCCAACATTTGATGTAACTCTATCTTTCATGATGTTGCTGAACTGAGATTGCATCTGGCTGCTGAGCATAGCTGAGCGTATCCATCAACTAGGTCTCTTTTAAAAACACTGTCAGAAGCGATCGGGAATTGAATTCTTGCATGGTTTTCATTAAGGTTCTGACTGCAAGACAATGTTGATCTTGTTCTGAAGGAAACGCAGTAAAGGAAGATTATTATAAACAGCCCCAAATCAGTTCCATCTTATTTTAAAACGGAGAAGCAGGAAGGTATCGATGTATATTATTGTACCGAGTAACAGGTGACTTCACTGCACTGAAACGTTCTACCTCAGTCTCATTTTTATCATGAATTATCCACAGAGGTTCATAGACAAGGCGTGATCAGATGTATTTACACCGATCAGGTGTAACATTATGACCAGCACATGTTGTTAGTGGGGGACCTTGGGTCATATACGTTGAGGGGAGGGGCCTCTGTTGATCATCCTGCAGATACTTGATCAATTTGGGGATCACCTTGAACACTTTTCTTTTTTAGAGTTGTTCCTGAAGTGTTTTTGTGTATGTTTGTGTCAGGCTGCATCGTGCTGGGGATGTCTGCTGCCATCAAGGAGTGTCATTGCTATGAGGTGTGTGTGCCTGGTCTGGTCTAAGTGTGTGGTACAGGTCTAAATAACATCCACACAAATGACAGGTCCAAAACTTTCTCAGCAGCACACTGTATTGTCACAAGTTGGTCGATGTCATTTACTTGTGTATACATATACACAATTTTTTTGTTCAAAAGCATCATCTACGAAATTTTCACCCCAGTCAGGGCCCATCGCTGCCTCCAATAAATCCAGATAGATCAGGAAATGCCACCAACACTGACAGAGGTCAGACATGGATTGACTTTGCTCTCAAGTGCAAACAGAGAAACAAACACTCAGCTGTCTTTAGAAGTTTTAAAGGTGAGGTAGCATCACAGTTTGCAAAGAGCCCCGAAGAAGAAGAAAAAATAAAGGAGTGAGATTTTTTCCCCTCCTGCATGTGAAGGGAAGCTTGTGCCTGCACAGAAGTGGGGGGCAGCAGCTCCTCATTTTCATATCCGCACACAGATCTCTTTCTATTTCGCCTCCCTCTCTTAGCTTCTCTCAAATATACAGCGTACCCACATAAGCACACACATGTGCATCCGGACGGATCCAGCTCTACGCCATCAATAGCGTACCTACTGAACCTACCTCCGTCAAGGCTGGGCTGAAACCCAGCACTCCAACCTAATGAAAATAAACAAAGCGGCACAATATGCTGTTTATGCTCCGCTTCTCCTCCTTCGGTGGAGAAAGCTTCATTCTGCTCGTCGACTTCCCTGCTGTCCCGCTCCTCCATTTAAAGGTTCCCTTTTGCATTCCCTCTCGTACCACATTTCCCACCAAAATGGCTCCTTTACGCAACTCCCCGAGCTCCCTGAGCCAACATGACCTCCTTATGCATGTGTGTGTTTAAGAATGCAATGACTGTTTTTAATTATGTCACTCTGCGTTAGGATATTTTTTCCCTCTGCTGGAACAGCTTAGTCCTTTTCACAGCCTGCCTGACTAAATGCACTAAACTGCGTGTGTTTGTGGAAATATGTGTGTCTGTGTGCACGCACAGGGACACGTGCATATACCGTGGGCAGCCACTACGCTACGCTACACGGGTGAGCGTGCGTATGAATCTGTGTGGATGAATTCATGGCCGACACACTAACACACAGCTGTTCACCTTGCCTCCACCAGAGGCACAACCGAGCAGACTCAGGCGGCCTTTCCGCAGGTTTCAACACGCCATTCATTCCAGTCTATTAATACGAGGCTTTTGATTTCACCCCACTGTGATACGGCTCAAACATCCACAGCTGAGCCTCTCATGACTTTTCTGGATACATCACTCAGCGTAACCCTACAAATTGTGGTATGAATGGAAAGTCCGATCCCAGCAGAGGACTTTAGATTTCGGGCCAGGCCATGTGGGCTGAAGGAAATGACCTACTAGCTTTTCAAAACATCCCTGTGGCTGGTTTTGGGGCCAGGGCTCTGGCCCTGATTGGTGAAAGCTTAGAGAGGTGTTTCAGGGCTCAGTGATGATGTTATCACATAGTAAGTGGCCTTAATGGGCTTCCAACTGTTTGTTTGAAGGGCTCCCATAATGACAGGGATCAACTGATAACAGCCTCCGCTACGCGCTGCACGGGGAGCTATCAGACACTCTCACGGATGAACAAACGCCTCTGTGCATTTATTCAGATGCGACTAGCGAGGACGGGAATCTGCAGCACGCCCCCGCTGTCACATGACTTTAAGGTTGAAGTGAAGCGCTAAGGTTCTCTGGGTCCACTTCCTCCGTGTCAGCGTCAAGAATGAAGAAAAGCCTACTATTCCTGCATGTGCAAACACAGTCGGCCCGGGCCATGCCGCCACTCTCCTCCCCTGTCTCTTCCCACCTCTGTGCAAAACAGGTATTTGCAAAGACACTCTGGTGCCAAAACAGAGCGCCGCCATGGGAGGTGCTCCGACAGGTCGGCACAGCGCGCACACCCAACAAAGGAAGGTGTCACCCGGGATACCTTTCTAACAACAATTACACAGGCCGAGCAAGAATGCAGAATTGCGGACCACTCTCACAAGCACAGCAACATCCGCGGCGTCGCTCTCTTTATGTGGAAGGCCTTTTCTCAGTATGTCCTACAGACGGGCCTGACAACAATGAGCTGGACTGTTAAGCCGACTCCTGGAGACGAAGTAGAAGGCGAAGAAAAACAGAGCCTGGGGAATGTCCAAACCAAGGCCTTTTGTCTTTTTAAGAGAGCGGGGAATGAGACTGCTGTCAGCAAATTGACTTGTAACATTCCTTGCCATAGGATACACCAATGGGATGTTTTAAAAGCTGATAAAAGCAGGAGAGTTTTCCACTGAGCGGCCCACGTTTCAAATGAGCCTAAGATGTAAGATGAGAAACGTACTGCTGTTCAAAGTGTTTAGAATTAGGCAATTAGCCTATTAATTAATTAATCCACTGAGAGAAGACTAATTAATATTTAATTTAACATTTGGTTAGCTGATTTATCACCATTTAATAGAAGATAAACCTTTATCCAGTAAACTTTTAATATCCTAACTGAGAAAAAGTTGACAGGTTATGAGCAGTGGACATTTATTTGTTAAGCTTATGCAGCGTCACTAACAAAAAAATATATGTTAAAAAGTCAACCTCGACGCTGAGTGGAGGCTAATTGACGCTATGATCCCGACTTAATCTTTGACCCCAACCTTGTTTAAGCTCTGACGGAGAGCTTAATCCAAATAACTGCGGTCCTTAACCCTTGTGAGCGATACTACTGCCAGCGCGGATGTGTCAGTACAAGCAGTCATGTATGAAGCCCCGGTTGCCTGCATGTGGTTGCCTGTGTCTGTTTTGTGCTTTGATGCTTGTTTTTGTTTTAACTCATGCCAGTGTAAAAACCAAAAAAGAATCCATCTGTCAGTGCGGTGGGATTTCATTGTGCGTTAGGGGGTATGTTTCTGGTTTTTAGATGAAAGAAGTGCTCTGTGTGTGTGTGTGTGTGTGTGTGTGTGTGTGTGTGTGTGTGTGTGTGAAAGAGACCAAAAGAGAAAGAGAAGGAAGAGTGTCTCTGGTGGTGTTTGCTTGTGTGTATGTGTGTTTTTCTTGCAGGGCGTGTTCTTGGATTCCACCACACCAAGACATTACCCCCAGGTGCTCTCGCTCTCGCTCTCTCTCTCTCTCTCTCTCTCTCTCTCTCTCTCTGTCCCTCCCTCTCTCTCGCTCTGGTTATGTGAAAATACCTTGAGGATTAGGTGGGCAGCAGCATTGAGATGGGGCGGGGGGGAGGCGGTGGGGTAGTGATTGACGGCTGAAAGGCTGGAGAGGTGCTCAGGCATGCTGCGGTGGGGTAGAGAAGGGGACTGCGCACACACATGCAGGGGGCTTTCAGGCTCTGCACTCAGCTGTTGCCACCCACACCCATTATTACCCCTCCACCACCACCACCTGCCACCCCTCTAATGCTGCACCCAGATCAGATTTCAAATTCTTACCTTTACCTCATGCCTTAAGCTCAACAAAAGTGTTGATTCTTCCCTCTCTGTCCTCCTCCTTCAAGTCACACTCACATCCTCATGAGTAAATTACACTGCAGGCCATTTATACACGGATCTTTCTCTGACCTAGAATCCTGTTGTTGATTAGGGGTTCCCGAGACAGGCAGGTGTTTTGAACAATGGGCAATGTATGGCGGTCCTGTGTGTCTAATCTGGCTAGTTTTTGCATGACAGAAAAACACTCTAGATTGCCAACAATCCTCTCTTTGTGCTCAGCGCTCCACACATGATCCCATTTTTTTTTCTTTCTTTTTTCTTTTTTGCGCTTCAGAATGCAACAGTGTCCCCTGTGGTGGAGCCTAAAACTGCACGACATCTGACATCTGAGGAACATGCATTTGTCACCTGAACGCCGTCATTTCTGCGTAGGGCTGCGCGGTACCGCTCCAACCTGAATAAAGTCTTCGAGTTGCAAAGTTTTCAAATATTTGTAGCTCCTCAGTGCTCGTCACCTCGCGTGAAAGAATGTTGTTTTGTCTGTAATTGCAGACTTGTGGGTTGTCTGCCTCACAAAAGCTCAGCGAGGGGTCCACGACACACGCACACACACACACACCAGTGAAGTCAGAGCCGCAGTTTGCGGTCTCAACCACATCGTCTACAAGCATCAAGCGCATAAGGAAACCACAGGAGCAGAGCAATCACTGTATTGTTGAAAGTAGGCTATTTCCTCATGGTTTTTATTGGGGGATTTTTTTCTCTCTTTTTTTTTTTTTTTACCACTCGTCCTATATCACAAACAGGCCCGAAAGTTTTCCATTTCCACAAAATTACACATAATGAAGTGTAATTTAAAAATCCGTATTTTCCTCTTTCCAATGCATGTCAAAGTTGTTTAATGTGACTCTGGCTAAAACCGAGGTAATGGTGATACACGAGAGCAAAGTGAAATGCACGCATTGATGAAAATGACTTACAGAGGGCGGCCATCTCTTTGGGCAGGTCGGCTCCAAATCTCCCAAACAGGCTGCTGTTGGCAAGCAGGTCGAAGGGGGAGTGGCTTCTCATGGAGTTGAAGGGAAAGGGGTAGACAGCAGGTGGGAAGCCGGTCATGTGACCCACCTGCTGTTCCCTGTTGGTAGCCATGGCGACGGAGCACCCAGGGGTCCACAGCAGGCCGCCGGGCAAAGGTAACCCTCGCGACACCTGGAAATCCTCCACAAAGTTGAAATCCGTGTCCTCTCGAGGGCTCTTACGATGTGGGGAATACACGGGCGGCAGAGGGGCCTCTGGTTTACTGAGGGAAAGTTGGACTCCACTTTCAAAGAGTCATCCAGTCACTTTTCTGAGGAGGAGAGGACAAAGAACAATCATTCCTAACTGATAAATTCACCACATAAAACACAAGGATGAGTAGTTCTGCTTGGCATTGACGTGATACAATCTGCGGTTGACGTCGTGATCCGCTCTGGATTCCACAGACGCGATTCACCTCACATCAACTCTGAGGCACGGGATGGTTTATTCCTCGGCTTTAATGTTCGAAGGACGTGTAAACTTCATTCCAACAGGTATGAGAGAATGGGAAGGGAAGGGAAGAGGAAGTGGGGCCTGGGACGCCGAGAAAGCGTAGCAGATAAAGACATAAGAGAAAAAGAATGAGCGAGCTGTGAGAGGAATAGCCAGAAAAACTGGGACTGGGCGAGGGGAAAAGAAAATAAGAAAGAAGTTTGGAAAAAGTTATAACAGGGAAGAGCGGGAGGGAGGGAGGGAGGAGAAAAAAAAGGAGAGAGAGAGCTCTTGTTCGTGCAGTTTTGAAGAGCTTCCAGACTTCTACAGTGATTCCAGGCTATGCCATATGATTTAAATCACCAGAACTCTACTATAAAGAGCTCCTCTGTTCCTGCTGCCAGCCTAGCACAGCAGCCTGCCTCTTTGCCTCTTTCCCCCAGGACCAGAGGCCCAGACACGGGGTCCAGAGCATGAAGAAGGGAGGGAGGAGGAGGAGGGGAAGAGGGGGGAGGGGGGGTCGATGGGTAGGGAAAATGAGATCCACTGATTGCTAACTGCTGCTGTCACTTCCAACTATCTTCTCTTGAGGTCGGGCTCCCATCCCACAGAGTCATTTTGGCTTTAACCTCCTGCAGCCAGCTCGTCACTTTGACTCCGCGCAGTAGGCACAGGCAAGTCAGACTCAAGTGTGGACAAGGCTGCAGTTATGCCCCACTGTTGACTCTTAATACAAGAAGGGGGGGAAATGGAGGAGCAAAAAAAAAAAAAAAAAAGACGCTAAGTCCTCCCATTTTCTTTTTTCGTGTTTTCTTTTTGCCTTTTTCTTCCCTAGTGTGATTTCATGAGTGGGTGGTGTGATCAGCTTGTTTTTTAAATGTGGCTTTGAAAAAGAGCAGAGCCAAGGAATTTGGAACTGCTGTGGCTTGTGAATCTGGGAGAAAAGACAGGGAAAAAATCTCGGTAATGAATTCGGTATAAACAAAGAAATGAGGAGTGGGGTGGGGGGGGGGCGGGGGTTGTGTGTGTGTATATGTGTGCGTGTTGGGGGGGTGGCGGAAAAGATCTAAGGCTGAACCGGTGAACTGCTGAACTGAGCGAAAATGCACAGTGAGAGGAACAGTGACAGGGTCTGGGCACTTGGGGGCACTAAGTGGTGGCGCCATGCCCAGGAGAAAGAGGGCTTTCCAAGGCGCGCACATATGCGCCACACACTCTGAAACGCATACACATGCAATCAAGCGCTCAAAAACTCCACACGTCACATGTGTGAGAGCACCCTCTGACACGCGCAAACACACACACACACACACATATACACACACACGCGCACACACCTCTCACCCCATGCCTTTTTTCCAGGGCTCTGGCTCCCTCCCTGCCTCTCTTTCTGGCTCTTTCTCTTTCAACAGAGCCAGTTAATTACACCCTACTGCTGCAGGCAGCTTCAAACCACCACTAATTTAGAGTTCCATTACAGTAAACTGTTCCACATGTGCATCCAGGGCCCAGGCAGGCTCGGGTGGCCACGTTTCAGGAAGGAGCAGCCGCCGATAGGCACCCACCCCCATCCTGCCAACACGGCCGTACTGCCATCTTTCTTCTTCTCTCCCTTTTCCCCCCTCTCCATTTCTTGCTTTCTATCTCCTCATCAAAACTTCCCAAGATTTATTTTCACCGTTCCCAAATCTTACACCCCTGCCCCCCCTCCTCGCTCTATATAATCATATCTTTACACCCAATCCTCTCCCCCGCCTCCCGCACACCATCTCTATCCCTCTACTGCTTATACAACTTGTACCATGACCCTGTGCAGCGGTTCCACTGTGTGGCTAAGGCACAAAAACATCACTTAAGATTTCACAGTGGGCCTAATGGGAGAAGAGGTACGGCCTGGAAAAACACAACTGCCAGCAACGCGCAATACTCACAATGTGTACATGTGTATACGTGTGTGCGTGCGTTATGAGTGTGCGCTTGGCCAGCGCGCGGCCCGTTTGGATATCTGCTTCGTGAACTCGAAGCGGGCCCCATAAACGCAGCACAATACGTCTGCGAGGGCTGGAGAAGAGAGACGGATGGAGAGGAAAGCTGTGAGAAAGGGAGGAAGAACAGTGGAGAACACGACATAATAATACAAGGTTTTTTAAACGAGCTTCAAGACACTCGTCCTGACTGGCAACTCTTTTTTTTTTTTTTTTTTATGACTGCAGCGTCACCGTGTATTCAGATGTATGTGAAAAAAAAGAAGGGAAGCGAGAAGGGACAACACTATTAAATAAAGAACCAAAGCAGAGAGACAGAGCCTTTTAAAATAGAACCCAGTAACTTCGCTCTCCCCAAACACAATAATGAATTAATAAAAGAGTTGGCGCCAGTGTTTTTTAATGAGTCACATCAGCCCAGCAGCTTTTTACAGAGCCATTTATGTTTTATGTCGGGTCCTGTGGTAGGCTCACTTCGCCAGCCCGTCTGGGGCTATAAGGGGATAAGGGGAATTTGGAGTGACCTCATCCCCTGTTAGCCAGGGCCAAATGGGCACGGAGGGCCTCCCCACTTCCCCTGAGCCTGGGGGGCACACAGGAGGCAGCAGGCGGCCAGGCAGGCAAGGGCCAGGCACCAGGGCCAGCTTTGGGTGGGTTCACGGCTGCTGCTGCCGCTGCCGCTGCCGGGACTTTCCATCATTGCCTAAGAGGTGCAGTGTAGTCATTTAAATTTACTTCGGTTGTTTCTGTAAATAGTGGCGTGTCAGACCTCACAGTATTTCATCACGTTAAAGCAGGCTCATTGGCTACACTTGAGATAATCCGGTGATTTTATCAGGACGGGACGCCGTGTAGCAAATGAAATGAACTCAATCAAGCCGGCAATTTGGAGACAGCGCTACAAGACGGGGCACGCTCGCAGAGAAGGATACTCTCCTGTTTTCCGAGGAGTTTGGGTTTCAGCTAAAAAAAAAAAAAAAAAAGATGGAGCAGAACGAAACATCGAGAAAGAGTAGGGAGAGGGAGAAAGAGGGAACAGTTCCCACAGATTGAATGTCTGTCAAACAAAGGGTATCGAATGCACTGTGTGCAAAACAACAATTGTGCCTTAACCGTTGTGACAGAGTGAGGCCCCTCCGGCAATAAGAACTGCAGTCAAACATAACAAATAAATCACAGCATCTCAGGAAGCTCTGCACCACACAACCCAGAGAGGCAGTTGTTTTATTTTTTTTAGTCAGCGCAAAAAAAACCCACAGGTGATTACTCTGCATACGAGAACGTCATTCTGAAAGCCGCGGCTTTCCCCGCTTGTTTACTGGTGGACGTTTCTTATTCCAGTCAAGGATTAAAAAAAAGAAAGAAAAAAAAAGGAAAGAAAGAAAGAAAAAATGTGGCAGTGCGATTGTAAATATTTAACTTCGAAGTCAATTTTTTACAACTCTTACCACACCAACTCTACTTTTTGTTTCCCTGTTCCTGGGACTGAGTCTACACATTTTTTTTTTATTGAGTTTGTGTAGCAGCCGGTGCAGAGCAGCAACTCAAAGCCTTTACTAGAAGGACGGAACCGTAAATTCACAGCCTCCAGATAAATGAACTGTGCCATGTATCCTGGCAAGGAAAGCCTAACAGAATCACTCGAGTTCTCCCCCCCCCCCCCCCCCCCCCCCCCCAACTTGCCCACTCCTGTTCATATTTCTGACAGAAAACCCTGCAAGTCTTCCAGGCTCTGTCTTCAAATTGTCAACATCGTCAAGTGATTTATGTTCAGTAACTTTGTAAAGGAAACGACTTGAAGCAGAGCGGGCAGTGTTTGAGTTTTGGTCTGCAGATGAAATCATACTACCGCGGCAGTTAAACAATGAATTCACAGTCCCGTGTGTCTAACCTGAGTTGACAGACTGGCTTTTCCAACTGCTCGGAGCAAAATAAACATTTAATGTCATCATCACTGCTTAATGTGCCCACACAGAGGCACCAGAAAAATCAGAACGCTCATATTGAAACCGGATCGTGAGAGCATTATCTGATCTCGCTGCTGGCGTCAGCCGTATTTTGGCTCTGAAAACAATATCCTCAACACTATTATCTGACGCAAAGCTGTCAGCTTCCAGTCTTTCAACAAGTGGCTGGCTAATGGCTCCGAAAGAGACACTGACTGACAGACAGTCCAGTGTTTCCAAACAGACCTGCATTCCATCACCTAAAACTTGTTTGACATCTGCCTGCGCCTGGCATCGCACAAACACATATTTGCTTGCAGCAACAATGCAAAGCAGCACTCCTGTGTAATCATTTGTCACTGAAAGAAGTAACATTTTGCAGCCCCCTTTTGTCTTCCTACCTATAAATCATTTAAGAATAATTCCTTTTTTCTTTTTTTTCTTGTTTAAATGTAATGTCACATAACAAGCTCTGTTGACTTGCAGTGCTGGAGGGAGTAATGGAAAGAGTGAGAACTCAGAGTAAGACATAAAACACTTTGTGACATGATGAAGTCATCCTGACAGCTTTCTGTTTCCATGATGTGGTGGAGCTCTTCAGAGCGCTCAACGAGGAGACTTCATCTGCTGCTCGAGCAAAACAAGGAAGGACAAAGACGCTCAGTGGTGAGAAGAAATAAAGAGGGAGAGAAGTTGCTAACGTTGCTAATTCGTCTGAAGACCTAATTACCGAAGGAAGGATCCACGCAGGCAGCTACGAAGGTGTCTCAATTCCTCAGCTCGGAGAGAAAACAATCCTTCCTCTGTATAAAGCGAAGCATAATGGATGGGCTTCACCGCCGCCGCCTTTAGCCGCAGGAGTCATAGCAGCAGTCAGACACAAGCAGGCCCAAACACACACAGGCAACCACAGCATGCACGCCAGTGAGTGCACTCTCACACAAGCTCAACTTTGTGCCAAAAGATCTTTTAATGAGGACTTGGAAGCTGACTGCGAATGCTAAATCCTCCCAATCAGAATGGCACACCTGCAAAAATAGACACAGGAAATGGTGCGCAGATAGTTTCCTAGTTAATTATAGCGTTGGGGCGGAGAGCCCCTCGATTCCCCTAAAACCACCTGTCTAACCCCTCCCTGCCACTTGGCGTTAATTGCTATAGAAATTCCAGAAAGGGACAGGTATCAACAACTCCCTGATTTACCACTAGAAGCCGAGTCACAAAGAAGGACTCACAGTAGGTTTTGCAATGAGCCAGCCTTCCTGGGTCCACTGTTGTTTCAGTGGTTTCCACAAAACCCGAGATTTATTTACACATTAAGCTTTTGACATTTCCAAACTTTGACAGATTTACAGGAAGAAATAAAAAATCTGAGCGATACTGTTATCATAACCTGTGTTTCTCTTGTTAGGTGTACATTTAAGGCGCACAACTACGCAAACGTCCAAGAAAGGCGATCTCTTTAATGTTTCTTCCATGTCTATACACTAGGTTTTTAGTAGAATATAATGCTGAGCACTGTATATAAGGCAGCGCTGATAGTTGATGAGTGCGTGTGTGAGAATCGCTAAAGAATTTAAAGGCAGGCCTACTGCCTGATGAATCAGTGTACATCACAAAAATAGAAAGAATGCTTTGAAGCATCAGTGCTACACACTCCTAATCACTAGTACACATATAATGAGCAATGACACATGCTCATCTGGAGCGTGTGACAGCAAACACTAATAATAACTGATTCCAAACTGTCAGCGAGGAGAAGCCATATGCTGCGACTGTGCAGCATGAAGGTAAAGCTGCGGCGCATGGACGGCCCGTCCTTGACTAAGAGCCTTGAGTGGTTCATCGGAGGAAGAGGAGGAGGAGAGCTCCGTGACATTTCTCAATACTCGGAGTCCGGAGTCGAGCTCCGCTTCTGCAGCTCCAGATGTCGCGAGTCGGTGTCAAACTGGCAGACCAGATGACAGCGCGGGGCTGCGCAGATATCTGTGGCCTTCAGGCAGGGGTCTCCTGAACCGGAGCCGTGTGTTGTTTCAGTTCACTTCAATCAGACCGTCAGACCCTCGCGCTTACGTCATGTCCACCGGGGGAAATAAGTGGCGGACAGCAGGTGCAAAGCTAAAGAAACCAAACCGAAGCGGTTCGTGTACTCGCCAGTCACTATAGGAGCAATAAACTGTGGAGGGAATCTCCACTCTGACATCAGGTGTCTGATCTTTATCTGATATCCAAATCACACGGCACTAAATGTACCGTGTTACACATGGCTGCAGCAAGCGAAACCTGTTAACCTAGCACATGTGCCAGCATCAATAAATAATATTCCCTGACGCGCTGCTAACTATGGGAGCACAATGAATAAACTTTCAAGTAAACCAAGACCAGAGCTGCAGACACACCTCACTCCACAGGAATTAGCCTGAGCTGTTTAAAACATGGAAAACAATACTCCTCTTTGCCAAGTGTTCATATGTTGGTTATAAAAAAAAAAAGGTCAAGGACTGGTGACTCCTCTAGTGAATACACATTCATACACATCAAACACATGCGAGCGTGTACACACTAACACAGGCACATATGCTAATAATAAAGAGCTCCACAGGCACCAGGTAACACTTGAAGCGCTCGCTAATAAGCACATATGCGCACACAGGCGCACACACACATGGTCAAGTATGTTTTCTCATAAACTCAGTATCACGCTCGCATTCACAAAGCACAAAGAGGCGAGCGCACTACACCAGCGCACGCAAACACACACACACGCAAACACACACACACGTGTGTCGGGACGTTTTTAGTGTTTACATATGAAAATCTGGTCACATTTTGGAGCACAATGATTAATTGTCTCAAAGCCTCTCAAGTGTCTTGCACATTCGCCCTCTGCATTCAATTAAAACCGTCGAGCCAGTCCCAAAAGAAAAGCACTCGCTGTCTCCCCTTCTTTCTTTCTTTCTTTCTTTCTTTCTCTCCCTCTGTGAAAGGAGGGTGAATGAGAGAAAGGAAAACAAACACCGGACCAAAGTTGTCCGTTCGAAACTTTTCAAGTATGAGTTACTCACGAGCCCTCGTGCTGCCGACACCGACGCCGACGGACAGATGGAGCGCCTGAGAAAGCGCCGTGATGAGCGGAGCCAGCCAATAAAAAGAAGATGTGTGTTGCGTTCAACAGAGTCCTTCTAACAGCGAAGACAGAGTAGCAGTGAGCCGCTCTCTCTCCCTCTCTCCCTCTCGCACTCTCCTCCTCCTCCTCCTCCTCCAACCTCCTCCTCTCTCTCAGTCGCTACCTCTTAAAATCACTCCTTCACTCCCCAAATACAGGCGCACACTCATTCTCTCACTCACTAAGAAATAATTATACCCTGATTCATAAGGCCTTCCTTTGTCACGTGACCCCAACATTTCAAATATACAGTACATTTTTTCACAAGCCACAAAATGCCTTGGGGGGGCGGGGGGGCCCAGAGAGCTTAAGTTTCTGTTTTTAATTCTCTTCCCCTTCTTTGTCTCTTGGGTGAATTATTTTTTTTCTCCTTCGACTTCTTAGCTGAAGCCAGTTTACCTACAAACTGTGTTAGACCGTCCGCGTCTCGTCGGTGGGTTACGTGCGTCGGGTTTACGAGGAGAGGATGTTTTAGCATCGCGAACGCTACAAATCATCCACTTTGTATTGTTTTGATTTGACACAGGCGCCGTTTCAACAGCGAGCCAAGAACTTCACCTAGCCATTTATGCCTGGTGTGATCAGTTTAGGGAATGATCCCAGGCACACACTGCTCTTTTTGTTTGTGCGTGTGACTCATATTTCCATTGGGCACTGTGTTTTATTGCTTACAATGTCTCTGCAACAAACATCCCACAGCTTACGACGATAAATCACTACTATTATTACCACTGCTAATGCTACCGCAACTTAATACTGAAGACGGAGAGCATGAGGAGCCTTTTAGAAACCATGTAAACACACGTTGGACACATGAAATCTGAGACAATATCTAAAACATTCTGCGCTTACTGATGAAATGAAAACCAGCGTTTGGCATGCAAGGCCAACATTTTTCTGGGCTACACAACATCCGGCATCACATTGCCAAACATTATCGCCGAGGTGTTTTTTGTTGTCTGTTTAGGCAAGATTTAAAAAAAGAAGCAGAAATCACTTCTAAATCGAAACTAGTGTTGGCACATCAGCTAAAGGGAAGTCTCGAGCGAGATGGCAGCGCTGCGCGACAGCAGCAGCAGCGACACATCTGGGTGTGCCCCTGAACGTGCCCCTCTCTCCATATGAGATCATATGTTTCAGATCTGTGTTTATGTGTTTGCGGTTCTGGGTGTGTGCCCTGTTTTTCTGAATGTAATGTTTCTCAAGTTGTTTTGGTTATGAGGAGTACCTCAGACCTCAAACTGGGAGGAGAGGGCACACCTTAACTGGTACTTTTACCTCTTCAGATCAACTGCGCTTTCTGCAGGAAAGGAAAAACAAAAAAAACAAAACAACAACAATACATACAGTATGTACAGTCGATGAATGCTTCTTTTATAACCACCATCTTGTCTAAAAACACACACACGCTGCAAAGAAGCGATGCCCTTCGGCCTTATTGGTCATGCATCGCTTCACCATCTCACAGTCAGAAGCAGAACTGCCAAAAACAATGCTGCAACTCCCATTCTCGTGATCGCATTCGTGTGCGTTTCAGGCCGGCCACCTGTTTTATTTGTACACCTCAGCGACTGGCTCGGAACTGAGACAGATCTCACCCTCAGATACGCTGACCCCGATATGTCTCCGGGATAAAGTCAAGCCATCTTACTAAGAACAAAAAAAATAAAAATAAAAAACCCCTTCTCGGCCTTGTTCTCGTTACTCCTGCGCGTTTCCGATCTTTACAGTCACATGTGGTCTACGGTAGCCCCGGTGTCCTTCAGACATTTTTGATGTGGATTTGCCAGTGCCTAATCAGGGCGAATGAACGGATAAGCAGTGAGAGGCACTGTTGCCTTTTTGCAGAAACCTTATATTCAGGAAGCACAGATCTAAGCCATACTGCAAAAAGCCCTTGAGCTGATCCTTATCTCGTTTACATTTGATTTATGTGTTGCTTATGAGGCCACAGAGGCTAATGGGAATCTCTTTACTGTTTACATAGCAGTGCTAAATCAGCACGTGCTTAATATGAAACAAGAAAGTAAATAAATATAGCTACAGGACACTTCAACAACTAACTGCTGTTTTAAAAAAACAAAAAAAAAAAAACAAATCAGGCCGACTGAGACTACGCATTTGTGTCACAATGTGTAGTCAAGTGCATGAAGATGTCAGTGTGCACAGCATGCTGTGGCCCTTATTAAATTATTACAGTAAGCTTGAGTGTGTGTGTGGGAGGGTGTTTTGAGTTTCGCGCATGCTGTTGCAGCGTGTAACGTGTGTGTGTGTGTGTCCTCGTGACTTGCGTGCACGGATGAGTGTGCGCAGGCAGTAGCAGCAAGAAGGTCAGAGGTTACTAGTGTTTGTGTTTCAGTGTCAGTGAAGTGTGCTCCAGGCAGAGATTTATGATCATTGTGTCTGGAAGGCTGCAGAGTGGGGGATAATGAAGACAGATCAGGGTGCTATCTCCCTCTCTCTGGGCACCCGTGGAAACGCGGCCTATGGCCCCCGCCATTCTCGTATCATTAACTTCAGGCCGTGACATCATAACGCACTGCCCTGACATCAATCCTAACACAGAGGAGTCACACACGCGGAGAGGCAGCCCCTCGCAGGAAGCCATCCGGCAAAGACGGGGGATTGTTTCGGGCGCGCGACTCCGCAGCTTCTCCGGGTGTGTTTACGAAGATATGAAATATTCATGGAAACATCGTACTCGGCCGTGTGTTTCCACTTTGGACTGAGCATATTTGCATTCACGAGGCAACGGAGCAGAGGCCTGGGGCTTGCTGGCGGAGGGAGACCAACGAGGGCAGAGAGGGAAGAGGAAAGGGGGGATGACGGAGGGAGCAAGAGAGGGAGGAAGTAAGGTTAGAGGGGTTAAAGGGAGATGGAGGGAGGGGGGGAGGCAAGGACGACGGTGGCGCGGGGAATGTGAGAGAAAGAGGTGTGAAACAGAAAGAGGGGAGGGGAAGAAAACTGCGGGGTGAGAGGGGGAGAGGGATATATTGGGGATTGGTGGCGGGGAGGGGAGTAGGGGAGGGGAGGGGGTGCAGAGAGCTGATGCCTGTGGCGGCAGGTTTCAATCAGTAACAAGATGCCTGTAATGAGATCACTATTTCCCCACGTTCAGATTGATGTCATGTGAAGTTTGGTGCCGCACCGAGGCAGGCAGGCAGGCAGGGGGACGCAGGACGGACGCACACTCCCCACTCAAGACTCATTTACACCCACACACACACATGCAGAAACGCATTCGCACACAAACGTCCACTTGCTCACACTTCTAGGTTATAGATTCATACACACATCCTGCGAAATGAAGGAGCTCATTCATCCCGCCTGGCAAAGTGTGCTCGTTTAGAGTCCAAGTGCCTTGAAGTGAAAACATACACAGAGGAATACTACTCACAGGAAAGTCTGTCACTCACGGCAGAGGAGAAATATATGTGTTAGAGACCGAAGGGCATGAACCACCATGTAAAGCTCTAACGAAAACAAATGAACGCAAAGCACGGAGCAGAGAGAGGAGGAGGAGGAGGAGGAGGGGGGCAAAAAAAAAGGGGGGGGAAGAGAAAAAAGAGGAAATAAAAAGTGCGAGTGCACTTTATGTACATACTTTAGGGTGCATTCAGAGGTTGTCAACACAGCCACCAGCGCATGTGCCAGGACATGAGCGCTCGGCCTGTTCCCCGACATGTGTGTCCAATGAAAGGTGAACGGTCCTCCTGTCTATACTTTCCTCAAAAAAATCAGCCATGATGTCACCATGAACCCATCTTGAACCCACCTCTGTCAAAAAGCATTACTCCAGCCCTCCCTCTCTCTGCCTCATTTTCTGTTCCACCTCTCCCTCCTTCACGCTCTGTTCCTGCCTCTCAAATTCTTCAGAGCTCCCATTCTTTTTTCTTTCCTCTTTTTCATATTTCCGTATTCTTCAACATTTCCCCTCTCCCGTCCATGTCTCTCTTCTTTTTTTTTCTCTCCCCCTTTCTCACCGAAGAACACAAGCTCCTTTTTTTTTTTTCTTTTTCACTGGCAAGCGTGGCCTAATTGAATCACCAAAACGTGCAGACGTTTGCCAAAAATGCCAGGATGTTCTGATTATCATAAACTTTGTTTAAGCTGTGGTTTTTCAAAAAAAAAAAAAAAACTGAAGAATGCTCTGGGTGCATGACGAAAAGCCAGAAAAATAAAACCAGAAAAAAAATGAGCGATCGGGGAGAACGCAAATGAAAGAGGGGAGAGGGAAGGAGGGAGAACAGTGGGGAAGAGAGGGGTGGTGGGGGCAGTGAGAAGGCAGCCAGAGAGCCACATATGGAAGTGATTCTGTAATTACTGCAAATCTGTGAGCTCAAAAGGAAAGGTCTTCTTTTCCATGCCTCCATCCCTGCACATAAAACTGCCCTTGTGAGAAAGCTGGGCACTAAATACTGCACAGGGAAAGTGAAAAAAAAAACAAAAAAACACAAAGTTTTCATTTGCTTTAGCATCTTGGCATGCGTGGCTGGAGCATAAACGGTATACGTTTAGCACGGCCAGCTGAAATAGACGCCTATTTTAGAGATTTTCTGTACAGATGGAAAAGATCTCTCCTCATCATGAGGCTAATTCCACACAGTCTGCTGCTGGAACATTTTCTGCATTCTTCGCTCATTTGCTTTGCCTTCCTGGACCCAATCAACCCTCCTGGACGGTAATATAAAACAAACTGGGAGGTTTAGGCCGGAATAAAAAAAAAAAAACTAAGTCTCTCATCAGTCACACACCTGACTGGCATCATACACATAAGGCTCACATTCAACAAGGTGCGTGAGGGAGGGGGCGTTGAGGAAGCTGGCTGACAGACAGACAGACAGACACAGAGAGAGACAGTTATGAAGAGTGTCTTTTAAGCCCCGGGCAGAGCAGTGCTGTGCAGGTGTGTACGTTGGCAGTGACTTCTGTTCTCCGCAGTCCCCACACAGCTCAGGCAGCCTGTAATTATCTTGTGCCCTGCCATAACGTGTTCTCATGATGAGTGTAACACGCATAGCCTACAGTAAACACACGCCCGGATCGACGCTGGCTGTGATACGTTTGTTCATAGACACATCCAATTATTAACGACGGGAGATGATTTATGTAAAGTACACAGCCCCTACCTTGTTCGCCCGAGAGAAGTTTATGCCTCGGCTTCAAACGCGAGCGCATTCCCACAGAAGTTTGGAGCGTGAACAGTGGATGCCACGGGAGCGCACGGCCAGCCGAGTTTGCTCTGAAAAGGAGACAAAACAAAGTCACGGTCAGCCGTCAGAAGATCCCTCTTTGGTCTTTGCTCCGGAGATCATCGCCGTCATTTGTCAGATTACCTCCGTTTGTTGCCAATCGGTCACTGTGTCCCGGCAGCTCAGGGGCGTTGATGGGAGCTACCGTGCGGGCCGATTTCTGACACTGTGACTCCCCCTAGTGGCGACTAGGAGTCCAGCACACGTCCCACTGACGATGGGAAGAAAGAGAAAGAAACTAATAAAGACATAAGTGAGAAACGAAGTGACTCACTACATGAATCAGCGTGCACACACACATGCGACAAAAATAACTACTGATCTTGCTGCTTGTGAAAACGTCTAACGTAAATAAACTGCCAATCATAGTATTGCTGTAACAACGAAAACGATCACTTTGTTATATTCTGTTACTTTGGAATATACAAACAAGCAATTCAATAGACCAATTACTTGCTGGGATAAATAAAAAATAAACCGAATGATTAAATGAGCTCTTCTTTCTAATAAAACCTCATATAATTAAACAATTGACCAATTCATGTAATGGCAAATTGTCATTTCCATAAAAAATATTGTGTAAAAATACAATATAATATATATGAGGAAAATAATATGACAAAATGATGAAATAATAGAGATAAACAGATACATACAAACAGATAGATAGATAGATAGATAGATAGATAGATAGATAGATAGATAGATAGATAGATAGATAGATAGATAGATAGATAGATAGATAGATTTAGATATTTTGTCAGTTCTCTGTATTGCCATGCGGGGGCGCTTTTCACAAGCTGTATGTGTAGGTCACACCGTGCTCCAGAGTTTGTTGCTGATCCAATGTTGGGACTTCTTCGCACAAGTTTCAGTATTAACATTATTAATAATGTGACCACTTACAATCATCCTACAGTGTGGATAAATGCACAGGTTTATAACGTTTTGAGTTATTATGTATTTTCCAGCAATCATCATTTTAACCGAGTGTTTATTTATACGACTCGTTCCAACAGCATGTTATTGGCTTGTCGTAGGTCTAGTTGCGTATATATATTTTCCCTTGGCACATGGGCTTTAAACTTGGCACTTCATGGATGTTTGGCATGTCTCAGTGTTTACCATCCGTTTACTGCGCCGCTTGTCAGAGAGCAGGCAGTCACGGTGAGCCACGCCTATAGTCCATGTGCTTCATCCTCCAATCTCTTCATCCCCTGCGCACCACACGCTCCCTGTTTTGCATAAAATGTGTATCAGTAGGGCAGCGCTCTCCCCGGCACATGTAGAGCGCACATGTAGCGTCGCTTTTCTGAACACACACCACGGTCGAATAAGCGCATCAAACTCCCCTCAGCTCCACATCCCCGCCAATGAAAATGCACAAAGGCGTGAAGGGGAGAGAGAGAGGGAGAGAAAGGACTGCGCGAGATACAAAGAGTGAGCCAAATCCCACACAAACAGACACAACACAAGTTGGGGCGAACGGAAAGGCGGTCACATTTCCTACTCACCTGCAAACGTGATTGATGTGGGTGTTTGTATCAGTGGGTGTGTGTGTCATGCCTGACACTGTTCGCTGATGTGCTGACTCCACTTTCTTGGAATTGAAGAGAATCGTTTAATCTCCTCTCGTGCAGCATCACGCGGGCTTGAGCCGAGGTGCGGTATCCAGAGCTCAGAAGGCATCCAGGTATCTTGAGGGAGACCACTCATTGTCGCTGACCGGCTGACACCTGCACACCTATCTACCTACAGCTCACCGAGAGAACAACTTCGCGTGCACCGGACACATTTCCATCACTGCATCCGACTTTTGCGCTCTATGGAGCAGGTGTCTTGCGCACAACTATTTTTTGACTTTTTCGTCCGTCTTCAAAAGACTTTTGCTCCAGCCTAGTGACAATTGCAGACGTCTACCGTCAAGTTTATTCAACGCAGCATCAACACCTACAACACCTAGAAATGGATCTCAGTCCCGGCGGTGGTAAGATTAACTTTATTTCTAATATGTTTCGGATATTTCATTATGGTAGCAATGCTGTATATGACATAGGAATTAATTAATGGTTCATTGTTTCATTCACGATGCTCCCAACAATCAATATGTTAAAGCAAGTTAACAGAGTCTGACTTAAAATTATTATCATTTAAATATAAATGCAAAAGAAAAAAAAATGCAGATTAAAGCAGCTCTGCAACACTTGATCATGGCTGCGTAAACCACCCCTCAGAATATTTTCAAATATCTGGGAAATTAACAATTATGATAGCAATACAATATTAGATGTAAAGTTTTTTTCCCAGCCATATAGTATTTCCCAACCTTAATATCATTTAGCAAGTTTGTGACTTTTCTAATTATTGAACCGACCGTGTGACTAATGCATCTGAACGATTTTGCGGTTTTTGCGCCCCATTAAAACGTTTCAGTTGTTTCTAATTTAAGACAATTCCAATGAAAACCCTCACGCAAAGCTGTTAAAATGTTGCTGTGCCGCGTTCAAGTGTTGCAGAGCTGCCAATGACAGCGAACCTCTCACGCAGAAGCGAGATTGGCCACTTCCTGTTTCTCTCCATGAAAACAAACTCACGTGGAGCCCGAGCACACCGTCATTGTAACCATAACTGCTTATAGTGACATTGTTCGTATGGCGTGGGAAGGAAAACAACTTTGGCGTAGAAGGTTTGTTTTCTTCCGTTATCAAAGCTATCGCTGAAGTACCTGCAGTATAAAAGGTGATAAGGCAGGGTTTATATCCGTTAAGTAGCATTAGGCAGTTTTCTCGAGGTCAGCCAACGCTGCACATGCTTCCTGCTTTCCTCTCCTAATTGACGGTGAATCATTTACAACAGCGACGGTCACGTTTCAGCACAGGTGACCGACGCGCCCTGTGATCAGTCAACATGTTATTCTGTCTGTAGGCAAGGCTGAACCCACTCACACTATTTATGTGTGAGTGTTCACACTGGGTTTATGTTTACACTGATAAAGTGGGCCAGTGTTTTCCAAGGAACAAGAAATTGAATTCAGTGCCTGAAAGATTTGATAAGGCTGTAGTATTGGTCAACTGATAAGGATAAGACTACTTGGCCTTTCTGCTTGTTTTGATCTGCGATTGGAGGGTGCTGTCTTTGATTTATTTTTGTCCATTTTTATTCTTTTAATGCATCTACAGACTATGTTTTTGATAAATGAAACTGCATTATAAATGATGGTGCAGTTTCTCCCCACTTGTCAGTTTGAATACAAGTGACCCAGGTTGACTGACCTTTAATTTTTCAATAATGTTATTGGGGAGTTCATTCATTTGCTCACTGTAGGGGTCCAAGCAAGGCCCACAAACATCATCATGCCCACGTGACCCCATTTCTCTTTCAACGTGACATTGCCCCAAAGCTGCAACGGTTCCTTTCAGATCTATACTGTATGCCACAGGACAGGCCCAAATACATGATATTCATGTTTACTGCATATGCAGTGTCAGTTATAACAGTTTGCATTGGTCTATTTAAAAACTAAAGTCTTGATACAACAATCTGATTCACTGCACCATTTGCTGTGGCATTGTTTTGATAAGCCTTTGCAGTGTCACAAGATTTATTTCCATCCAGTGTTGCATTATTTTTTCACAAAGACCTTGTGTTGATTTTGGGAGAGTCTGATCACTGCGCAAATCCTTTTCCGGCACATCCCAAAGATTCTCAATGGGGTTGATGTCTAGACTCGGGTGGTGGCCAATCCATGTGTGATAATGATGTCCCATGCTCCCTGAACCACTCTTTCACAAACTGAGCCCCATGAATCCTGGCATTGTCGTTTTGAAATATGTCTGTGATATAAGGGAACTAAAACAGAAAAAAAACACTGATGGAATAACCTGGTCATTCAGTATATTCAGGTAGTCAGCTGACCTCATGCTTTGGGCATAATGTTGCTGAACCTAGACCTGACCAGCTGTAGCAACCCCAGATCATAGCACTGCCCCCCACAGGCTGGTACAGTAGATACTACGCATGATGGGTGTATCACTTCATCTGCCTCTCTTCTTAACCCGATGCCCCATCACTCTGGAACAGGGTAAATCTGGACTCATCAGACCACTTGGCCTTTTTCCATTGCTCCAGAGTCCAGTCTTTATGCTCTCTAGCAAACTGGTTAGCCTCACTGCTTAGTGGTTTTCTTAAGGCTACGCAGCTGTTTAGTCCGAAGCCCTTGGTCAGTTGGACAGTTCTTATCCCAATTTTAATCGTTTCTGCTTCAGTCTCCTTAGATGTTTTCTGTGATTGATGCATGCCAATGATTTCACCCTTCTCAAACAAACTAACATCTCTTGGGATGCGTCTTTCTACACGGTTGTTTAAGAAATGAGAAGCTACTCATTGCATAATTTGGGATTAAATAACTTGTTGCCAGCTGAAAGATATATATATAAAAAAAATGACTCATACAACCTTGAAATCATGATAAAAGGTCAGCTGTGATGTGGTATGTGAGTCTGTTTCAACTCTGCAAAGTTGAAACTGCACTGCAAATATTTATTCTGCTCTGTCATGAATGTTTTCTTTGGTGGACCGAAATAGCATCAATAGCTACACCTTTGCTGTATTGTGTTGGGTGTCTATTTAGGTGTCTAATGACAATCACATTCTAAAAAAAGATAAATGCACTTAAGCCACTGGCACTCCTGTCTGTACAACTTCATGCACATGTGCACTCACCAAAACTTCCTGTGACGCCCCCCTGCTGGAGGATTTCTGCATTATTTCCTGCGTGTTTTAAAAAAGGCAGATGCCACCAGTTGGACATGGAAGCCAGCTTCTACTTGGCAAAACCTTTAAGCAAATTTCATTCGTGCATGGGGGGTAGTTTTTACCCAATGAAAGTCATAAGCAGCCTTAATAAAATATTTGCGAGGTAATAAAGAAACCCCATTATTTTAAATGTGATCAAATAAGTCATAAGTTATACATTATTTTCTAATTGCAATAAATTAATGTGAAAACAGTTCACATGTGTGGACAATAAAATAATATAGCCTATCCCATAATAAATATGTGTCCACAAATCTATGGACAAGAGGACAAGCTAAACATCCGTGTTTTGTTGACATTAATCAACTTGTTTTCTCCCCTGTTCACAAGCCCACACTAAACTGCCTTAAACGTCCCTAGAAATTGAGAGGTTTTGAAAGTTTTTACAGAAGTTTTGTCATCACACCGTTTCACTCTCAGTGGATGCGGCGGCCGACCGACAGTGCGAGCAGTGCAGCAGCAGTAGCTGCTGGTGCACAGTCAGACCACCCCACCGCATGACACGCTGCTCTCTTTCATTCCGCACTTTAATTATAAGCCCCTGGCGGACTGTAGAAGCTCTGGCTTCTGGCTGGAGCGCGGCTTTCGTGTCTTCCCAGCGAAAGCTCCGTCAAAAAAGCCTCCTCACGTGGCTTCCTTTGCAGAGCCGCGTGCGACGCGTGAGATACCGGGGCCCTCCCCCGCGCGCCTCTCTCGCCCCCTCCCTCCCCGCCGCGGTCGCTTCAGTGCTGATGCCGCCTGCGGTGATGGTGAGGGAGAGAGCTTGGTCAGTGGGTCAGCGATTCCACGCATTAACTTTTTTTTCTTTTTTCTCTGTAGTCACGTTTTCCCGCCTCATGCACGGTTTCACTGAAAGCCCCATTCTCTCTCTCTCACTCTCTCTTCCCTTATTTCCTCATTTGAATGTGTGACTCGTTTTTGACTCTGCAACATCTGTCCCCAACTCATCGGTTCAGGGCACGCATCCGCTTCGAGCGTTTCAACGGGAACGTGACTCTGCTGTTAAAAAAAAAACAAAAACATCTCCCTATCACCAGCTGCGCTTTCCAAACAGATAGCAGTATAAATGCTTTGAGATTACGCATTTCTGTTCTTGATAATTAAAAAAAAAACGAACGTCAGTCAACCGTTTTACCAAACTGTAAAACGAAGGCTATTAGAAGACAGACCACATTTCAGCGTTTATAATATATATATATAATAATCTGCAGTTCATGTCGTTAATTGCATGAGCCGGAGCTGCTGTGCCGCGTGGCACCAGAGATGCTAGAGGCACATAGACACAATTCTATCAAGTTCCTGTGATATTGACCTACTTACACAAGCCTGTGGTAATGAAGTCTGCTGCAGACACCCAAGCAGCATTCTCAGATTGGACACTGTGTGTTCTCCAGCGCAAAATAGCTTCTTTTTTTTTTATTGGCCATACCCTACATAATTATCCAGCACAGTTATCTCAGGATTTCAGCGCTCATATTTATAAACTTCACACCACAAGGACAAAGAAACAACCGGTTTCCTCTCATCACTCCCTGCGTTAGAAGTTGAAGCAGCAGTGAAAGTTGAAGATAAAGGGTGAGACGCTGCATGTAAAGGGCTCACAGCTCACGTTTCTCTGCCTGCCCTCAGTCCCAGGCAGATTAGCTCTTGCGCGGTTCTTAAGACGAGTACCGACTGACTCAATTAATGCTGTCTGCGGTGACCTAAATTGTGTACACTGTGGCAGGTTGAACGGCAGCCTTCTTTGTCTGTGTGGGAAATCCCACAGAACAACTCTGTAGCCTGCATGTTCCAGCAGGTGCACTGCTGCATTGTGTCTGATGGCTAAATATATCAATATTTTCTAAGGAAGGTGTTTTCTCTAACCTGAGAAGCGTGACAGTATATTTATAACCCCTAAAAGTTTTAGAGTTTCACATGGAACCAATTTGAATCATAACAACAATGAATGTTTCTCATAAATGACTGACAATGGCAATAACCCTGTTGTGGACACTTCCCGCAGCCCTCCTCAAAAGCAGAGTAGTAAATGGGCTGTTATTAATTGACAGTGTTTACAGCACAGTGGCCCTGAGGGCGTCATTCACAAACACTAGGCTACTGTACATGTGAGCCTTCAGGTGGACATGCAATGTGTCTGGGTGGCGTGGGCTGGGCATCAGTGTCTGACTTTAAGCTCAGGAAGTGGTGAGGCAGGCCCTGCGTCTGCTGGATCTGTCTAGGCTCTGACATGAGTCAACAAATCCACCAACACGTGCTGCTGGGGGGGGATTAGTAAAACATTTGAGCTAAACAAATGGCAGGGAGAGGTCTGCTGCACGAGTTCCACAAACCAGTTAGTGAAACCACTGTGCCATGGCAGAAACTGCCTGTATGTTGGAAATTCCTCAGCCGCACGTGCAAATCGACCATAAATCAGACGCAAATTTGCTCGCATTACTCCGCACATTTAATTAAATTCGCATCTTATTTGCCTTTCTGATTGCCTCTCTGCTCAATTCTACTGTAGTCTACTTACAGTAGATACAGTCGTGTTTTTTTTTTTTTTTTTTTTTTTTGTTTTTACTCTGCTCAAAAACGTGACTGGCATTCTTCAATTGATGGTGGCACATGAACAGCAGTGACTGAGACTCACGCTCCGGGAGCTTCCCGGTCAGCGAATGTTTATAAACACACGTCTGACTTCGGATTGTCTACATTTCAACACGAGGCTGCGGATTTGGTTCGGCCGGGATCCGTGTCAGGAGTCCACGCATGTGAGGCGGCGGTCAGGTGTCGTGCTGTTAGCTGGCGCTGGGCACGGTGCCAGGGGAGAGAGGCTATTATTGGAGCGGAGGAAGCAGCAGACCCCGCAGACACGTGAGGTCGTGTCTCAGCTCATCCACAACGCCTGACTGGATGAGAGAGAGAAAGGGAGAGAGAGAGAAAGAGAGGGAGAGGGGGAGAGAGAGAGAGAGAAACGAAACTTCAGAAACTGTTGAACGACTAATAACACTCCACATATTTACGTGGCGCATGAATACTGCATTAGCACGGGACAGGGTTTACTCGCAAAAAGCAAATATTTGCGTCGGCGCTCCGAGCAGATGCGTGCCTGCTTTGTTGCTTTGCTACCAGCAGTATTTTTAGCGCCCGCTTTATCCGCTTGGGCGAAGCATTACGCCTATTACACGCAGGATGAGGCAACGACGCTGCAAATTCTCAGAGCGCCTCTCTGCTGCCCAGAGGTTGTGCAACATTACATCACATCAAATCCAACGCTGTAGAGCAGCTGAACCGGGTTTTAGGGAAGTGTGGATGGCCAGCCCTAAATGTATGGAGCTATTTAGGATTCATTTGACTCACCCGACGGGATACGTTGGGCACATACGGCCATCGGGCATAACAGTACCACCACCTGCCAAATGATCTCCACCCTTGTGCCTCTGAAATAGTTCTGACTCATCAGACAATGTGTGGGTGCCAGTGTCAGGCTGCAATCCTGCTGGGGATGGCTGCTGACATCAAGGAGTGTCATTGCTATGGGGGGGGGGGGGGGGGTCAGCATCTTTTTGGAAGCAGGAAGTGCTTGATTGAAATGTGGATCACATGATCATATTCAGCTCGCAGGTCTAATGTCTTCCTTTCCTTCCCTTCTTTTCCCTTCCCTGCAGGAGGTGGAGGAGTCATCCTGTACGCAGGCTCCTCTGGCAGTTCCAGCCCGAGCCCTGGTAGTCCCTCCAGTGGATACCAGACACAGTCCCCCTCTTCACACTCCCAGCCCTCATCTCCAGAGGAGGTTACCTTCACAGAGATTGGGGCGCTAAAGCAGAGGGCAGCTGGGTGCAGCACTCCATCCACCAAACTGGTGTTCCAGTTCCCCGAGGTCTACAGCGGACCCTCGGCAGCGGCCACGCCGCAGCATACCTACGGGCACCCCATCGCAGGAAAGAGGCCATGCGGCTTCGCTGGCACTTTCACCAGTACGTGTTTCCCCAAAGTCGACATGCATACACATTTATTAATTTACGTATTGCTTTGTAGCATCTCTAACTCTCTGCTTATCTTTCTTCAGAGACAGGTGGAATGGTCCTTCTTTGCAAAGTCTGTGGTGACATCGCATCTGGTTTCCACTATGGAGTGCACGCATGTGAGGGTTGCAAGGTAAGCACTGACCAGGGAATATAAATAACTCACGTTGAAAGTTTCAACAATGTGTTGATTTGTGCAAAGTTTAACACGTTTTATGTTTTTGTGTGTGTCAGGGCTTTTTCCGCCGCAGCATCCAGCAAAACATCAACTACAAGATGTGCGTGAAGAATGAGAACTGTCTGATCATGCGCATGAACCGAAACCGGTGCCAGCACTGCCGCTTCAAGAAATGCCTCTCTGTTGGCATGTCAAGAGATGGTGAGACAATCTGCCATATATATATATATATATATATATATATATATATATATATATATATATATTTCTTTAATGAAAGAGAACTCGTGCAGTTCGGCCATAATGCCACAGTGCTCTAAATAGCAAAAGCAGCTGGGAAATGAGCAGCCTGGAAAGCGGCACAGTACCGATATGTAGGTCTGTGTGAAAAATGTAATGCGGGACGCCTTTTGAGGTCATCATGCCAGTAGCTCAGTCACTCAGCCCGTCAGTCGACCTGCCCCCGTCTTGCCCTTCTACTTTTGTCACGGCGCTGCCAGTAACAACCATCTGGCTTTGCATCTCTCCCAAGTTTCGATGTGTCTTTCTGCTGCCCTTTGCAGCATCCTCCCACAATACCGTTACCTCCGTGCTCTTGTTCAGCGCCGCCCCTCCCTCTCGTGTACCCGCCGTGTTCCCTCAGCTCTCTTACATCTCCCCCTCAGACAATGATTTATGAGAAGAGGAGCCGCGAAGTCCCCGAAGCTATCTATCATCTGGAAAACTGCAGCAAACACAGGAATTATTTTAGGAAATTGGAACAGGGTCAACTTGATTACCTTGTGTATGCCCATAGAACATCTTAGAGCAATTTATAAGGCACGGGGCAACAATTAAGCAAGGGGTGCAGAAAACATTGTGGTGACAGAATTTATCGGGCATGATGCTCATATCGTCTAGTTTTAGCTCTGATAGCTGAACACTGATTGATCACCCATCATCACAGATTAAGAAAACAGTTGGGCTGACCTAGAAAAACACTACGGAATTGGGCGCTTTTGTGCACTCATACATCATGACCTACTTGGTATAGTTTGCCTGCCTTCTTCCTCTTGGTATGGTTTCTGCTTATCTCCACCCTCCAGTACTCTGCATTGCCTAATCTAGTAAAGAGGTTAGTGTTATTTCTGCATGTGCTTGACACTTCTGGTGCACAGAGAGAAAATAGGGTGGCAAAATGCACCTGAATAGCAGAACAGTCAGGTCGACCCTCTTAGAGGAAATCTTTTAAAAGCGTTGAGGACCACAACCTAGAAACCCCTTTTTGCTCCGTTTCAACCATTACGAAAACAGGAAAACCGCACGCAACTGCCTGCAGCCCACAATAAATAGTACAACCTGATTTTACACCAGGCAGCTGTGTGACTTTGGCTATGCAGTACAGGCAAATATTGAAGTCTGTTGGCATGGCGGCACATTTTTCTCCCTCAAACCAGAGCATCCTTTTTAGAGCAACAGCTCATTAGTCTGCATTTCCTTCTTTTTTAACCATGATGAAAGGGATTAAGCTAATACCACGTTATTGGCTGCAGCATCATCGAGGAACCCTGCAGGCACTGGGTAGACCACTGTTTGTTTGAGTAAACTTGGATACAGCACATCTTGTAAAACCAAGTGAATCGCCTCACTAGACCCCTTACATTGTAATTTATAAGTCGGGTATACTATACTTGCAAAAGTCTAACTTTTCAGACCCATCTGACTCGACCTTGTATGCGCGCACCTTGTTTTTCTATCATTTTAGAAGAAATAATTTTTCTTTACCACTACTTGCCTGATCTGAATCTTTATCCTAAACTTCACTGTACAATGTAATGACAAGACATGATTAGCACAGTGCCCCCAAAGAGGAATCAGTTCCCCGCAATGTGATCGTACACAAAGATTTATCTCCCCGTAACTGGAGCAGTGCGAGCGCACACGCCCTGTCATTCATGTATCACAGTCTCTCACGTCGACCCTTTTCATGTTCTCACCGCCGTCTCCTCAACTCAACACTGTGCTTCGAGGCCCACCTCCCTCAATCCTTCTCCTTCTTACGATCTCAGTGCCAGTGACATCACGCTCACGTTGCCCACTGCCTACTTAAAGAGGAACAGCCCAGCAAGGATCGTAAGCAAAGAGTTATAAATCTCCAGCTGGGCATGCGAGCCGCCCTGCTTCATTACACAGTCCTCACTCGCCTTTATTCCACCGCGCCTCATCACCTGTGTGGCCCCTCCTCAATCTTCTCCTTCTACATCTCGTGCAGTGACATCACGTCAGTGCCATGCCCACTTCAACGGAGGGAGGGCAGAGCACAGAAGGAGAAGGTGGATAGAGGAGAGGATGAGGCAGATGGCAGCAGGGGGTCTATAAATAGCCTCTCCAGCTGATGGTTACTGCAAGGAGGGGGATGGGGATAGGGATGAGGAGAGAAGTTTTCATCTCGGAACTAATGTGGTTCTCCTTGAAATCATTCAACGCAGTAGTTTGGGGCTTTTGGTGAGCACGTATGTGAAGGTGTAACACGTTTAGCTTGATCTTTTGTTAAGAAAAGCAGCATCACACCATGCATCTCTCAGTCTGTATGAATTAATTTGTCTTGGTTGGATTTATTTAACACATGCAGTGCAAATGTTCATGTTGCGACAATGACTGGGTGCTGATCTTTTCGTCGCTATTTGTGTCTCCCCCAGCTGTGCGTTTTGGCCGCATCCCCAAGAGAGAGAAGCAGCGACTTCTGGATGAGATGCAGAGCTACATGAACAGCCTGAACGAGTCGGCAGCCATGGAAATGGACTCGCTGTCGGCGAGGGAGAATCCCACCAGCCCGGATGAAGGCAACTCAAAAGAGGCCATCGGAGCCATTTCCAGAGCCTATCGGGACATCTTCGACGGCAGCAGCGGCAACCAGGAGAGAGCAGCCAAGAGGGCCAACGTCAGCACCAACAACAACATATCTCACTTTTCTCAGGACGCCAGCTTTCATCAAGCCTCACCTCACTCCACCTCCGCCCGGAGTTACCAGTCTTGCCCGGTTGCTCCAGCCACCCTGTGCCCCGTTGCCCCCAATGACAACCAACCTACGTTTCATAACATGGACAATAATCGCTATTCCTATGTAATGTCGACAAATCAGAATCAGAACCAGTCTAATGCCTCAACACCTCAGCAGGGCAGCTCTGCCAGTCATAACAGTTTTCACAACAGGGGAAGTGTCCAGAATCAGTCCTCCTGCCCGTGGAAATTAGCTCCAGGAGCTAAAGTGCTGGTAAGTTCTGGAACCTTACAAAATTAAGTGAAGGCCACTGGGCTTATTTGACCGAAAGTTAATGGCTTCTTCTTCATGTTTTGTCTTCCTTAGGCCTGTCCTCTCAACTCCTGTCCCGTATCAGGGGCGGACCGCTCAAGTCAGGAAATATGGGAGTCCTTCTCTCAGTGTTTCACCCCCGCCGTCAAGGAGGTGGTCGAGTTTGCCAAGGGCATCCCAGGATTTCAGGAGCTCAGCCAGCAAGACCAGGTCATGCTGCTGAAATCTGGCACCTTCCAGGTAATGACGCACGTTTCATACGATACACTTTGCTCATCGTAAACGCAAGACTCTTTTTCTCAATCGCATGTTTGTGTTCTGCTTTCCGTGGATTCAGGTTCTGATGGTGAGGTTCTGCACCCTGTTCAATGCTGAGGAGCGTACAGTGACCTTCTTAAATGGCCAAACTTACCCGCTGTCCACCCTGCGGGCCTTGGGCATGGGCTCTCTTCTGGATGCAATGTTTGAATTCAGCGAGAAGTTGAGCTCCTTGGGGCTAGAGCCCGATGAAATGGCACTTTTCATGGCTGTGGTGCTGGTCTCTGCAGGTAAGAGAGGAGCAGTTACAGTTTGTCAATTAAGGTATAATGCAGTAACGGTGTCGGACACTCACACTAACATCCTCTGTGCTCCTCAGACCGGTCTGGAATCTCAGATATGCGGGCCGTGGAGCAGCTACAGGAGGGCCTGATCCGCGCACTTCGGTCACTGATCACGCGCCGTCGCCCAGATGACAGCGCCCTCTTCTCCAAACTCCTCCTGCGTCTGCCAGACCTCCGCACGCTCAACAACCTGCACTCCGACAAACTCTTGGCCTTTCGCATCGACCCTTAAGCGGGGCCACTCGTTCTCAGAGCACAGACTATTTTACACAGAAATTTACCCAACACAGACACATTCACAGATATTATCTTCCAAGGGCAGGACTTCCTTCAACGTTGAGGAACAAAGAATTGCGCGGTCTGTTTTTGCAAAGGAAAAATGAGGGCAGTGAACATATTTTTGACTCACTATTGATCTTCATGCAATGTTTAAAAAAAAAAAAAAAAAAAAAAAAACATGTACAAACTCATGTACACATGTAAACCTCAATACCTCTTGAGAGACATTGTTCCTGTAAAAAAAAAATAAGTTAATATTACCATCTTTGGAAACTCATTTTCTGATTATATTCAGTATACTTAAGAATAAAAGCCAGTCCACTTCTGTTTATTCCATAAGTTGTAACGTATCAGCAGACCATCTCTTCGCCGCAGCCGGAAGATGGACATTATAGATCGAAACAGTTGTTTCTTAGGGACCATTGATCGTGATCGACTGTATGTCAGCTTGTGTTAAAGAGAAAGGGAACCTGTATATACATATATATAATGCATAGCAAAACCTGAAATGTTAAGGCAATCGTGTATCACCGTTTCACACACACATACCATCTGCATTTGTGCTGGAATGAGACCACTATTTTAATGTGTCACTGTCTCCAGGTAATTTTTGACTAATCTTCCAGAAAACATTTTGGCACTCCTTGGGCTTAAATATGCCAACCTCATAAGTAATTTTATATTATTATTATTTCACATATGCATCATGTCTGTGACACTGTATCGTATCACATCTGGACTAATGGAGATGCTCCATGCACATTGGGATTCTTATCTGTTATTTTTGTTGCTGTAAATATTATGTTACCCCAATGCCTATGTATCAATTACTGAACTGATATGATGGATCCGACGTGTATTTGTTTGGTGTGAAGGAGAATGTATTGACCTTCCTGTTCTAGGTGGGGGTTTTGGCTATGCCAAGGGGGCTTTGCACAGGAGAAAGTGTAGTAGGGATTTCTCAGATGGTTTTGACACACTTCCTGCTATTAGAAGATGTAACCGACCAGCATAATCCCTGAAATCACCAGCACTCACTCCAATGCACCCTTCCTCTGCCCCCGATGTTTGTCATACAAACACAAGAGATATTTTTGGGTGAGAGATCTAATTTGATTGGTCTTCTCACTGTTTGCTTGTTTGATTAAGGCTGATTGAGCACATCTTGTACATTTTGTAAATGTTTCTTCCTAAATAGAAATGATACTATGATATAAAGTACAAATTATGTATTCTTCTGCTTCTGTGTTCTTTCTTTGAGCATGAGATCCGCTTAAACTGTTAAGTAAACACTGAGTAATCTGGCCTGTGTGGCCGTATAAAAAGTTATGTAATTGGATTTGTACATGGTAAATGTACATGGTCATTATGTTTATAAGGTTTGTAATTGTGTGCATTTAGGATATGTAAATTAGAGCTTCACTTATAGCAGTCTGAGTCCAACATCCTGCAATTTCTTCATCATTATATAAATTTTGTAAGGTATTTATGGACTTTTTAGGAAAATAAGAAAAAATTACTACTTATCACTTACTTAAGACAACTATTGTTGTACACATCTATAAATTATATAATGTATGCAAACTGATTGATACTAAATATTAATTAAAATGACCAATAACTAGTACCTGAACAAGACCTACATTGAGACTGAACTGTTTTGAAGCATAAAACAACTAAAGTAAAGCAAAGGCGCCATCTTGTGGTGTAATAAGAGATACCGGATCCCGGAAGTAAATGATGATGTGTTGTTCGCTAGTGCACACTTGCTTCCAGCTCCCACTACCACATAGATGTTTAATGTCACTGGCATATATGTCGCGTTATTAATATGGGACCGCTGTCAAAAAATACGGTAAGAGGCACGACACAGTCGTTGAGAGCACGAATGTGGATGTTGGATCAGGTCAGACCCACCGGTTAGCTTACAGGCTAACCTTAGCTAAACAGTAACAGCACGTAGGTTTATCTATTCGCTGTGAATTAACCACGGATTAAAACGAACTAAACCTTTTAATCAATGCTCCAGTCACCGAGTCGTGTACAGTTTTATTTGAGCTGTTTTTATTTGAGACGTTCTTGTTGATAACCCTGTATTTATATATTTTAGCTTCTGTTAAATGAGATTAACATGTCGAACAACTTACTTGTTACTGGTGTCACTTGCGCCTTTTCTCTCCACAGGCGCTGAGAAACAGGAAGAAAAGTGTTGAAAACACCGTCAGACCTCATCTTTGACATCAAGCCGGTGCAATTTATGACACCATGTTGGTGACAGCGTATCTCGCCATCATTTTCCTCCTTTGCCTGTGTGTTGGCCTGGAGCTCACTGCACGCCGCCTCACGCCACCTCAGTCCACCCCTACAGCCGTAGCCAACCCAGCTTTCCGTCGCTTCCAGAGTATTTTTCTCCGGGCATACCTTCTGGCCTTGTGGGCAGACTGGCTCCAGGGTCCTTACCTCTACAAACTTTACCGCCATTACAGCTTCCTGGAATCCCAAATAGCCATCTTATATGTGTGTGGCCTGGCCTCCTGTGTTCTGTTTGCTCCCGTTTCAGGTTGGCTTCCTCAGGTCTTGGGCCGCAGACAGACGTGTCTTCTCTTCTGCCTGTCCTACTCTGCGTGTTGTCTCACCAAACTTTCCAGAGACTACTTTGTTTTAATTGTGGGCCGTATCCTGGGGGGTCTATCCACGTCCCTGCTCGCCACGGCATTTGAATCGTGGTACGTGCACCGTCACGTGGATGTCCATGATTTTCCCAAGGAGTGGATCCCCAGCACCTTCACCAAAGCTGCTACCTGGAACCACGGCCTTGCCGTGGGAGCAGGGTTGGTGGCTAACCTGCTAGCTGAATGGCTCCATCTGGGGCCTGTAGCTCCCTTTCTCCTGGCTGTCCCCTGCCTGGGCTGCTGTGGCTGGGTAGTGCTGACAGACTGGGGCAAGGAAGAAGCTGAAGGGGGCCCTGAAGGGGACAAACAAACTCTGCTCCTTGGCACACCAAATGGAGGAGTGGCCCCTCTGTCCGCTAAAGCACGGTTCTCGCGCAGCTGTCATGAGGGGCTGCGCTGCCTACTGTCCGACAGGCGAGTTATGGTCTTGGGTGCAGTGCAGGCTCTCTTTGAAAGTGTCCTCTACATTTTTGTTTTCCTGTGGACTCCGGTACTAGACCCACATGGACCTCCTTTAGGAATAGTCTTCTCCTGCCTGATGGCCGCCAGTATGGTTGGCTCCTTGCTATACCGCCTAGCCACCTCCACTCGCTACCGTCTGCAGCCTGGCCATGTGCTCTGCCTGGCTGTGCTGATGGCCTTCTTCTCTTTTTTCATGCTGACCTTTTCCACTGCCCCAGGACAGCCTAGGCCTCGTGAATCCTTCCTCGCCTTCCTGCTACTGGAGCTAGCCTGTGGCCTCTACTTCCCTGCAGTCAGCTTTCTGCAGGGCAGAGTGATCCCAGAAGAAAAGCGTGCTGGCGTGCTGGCCTGGTTCCGCTTGCCTCTGCACCTGCTGGCCTGCCTTGGGTTGCTGGCGCTCCACGGAGAGGTGTCGGGAACAGGCGGAGGGGAGAGTGGCGGCGGCACCGAGCACATGTTTGGTGGCTGTGCGGTCATGATGCTGGCAGCACTGATGGCTGTTGTCAGTCTTTTCACCCTGGGAAGAAACGACACAGACCTGAGACTGGAAGGAAGCAGAGGGGAAGGGGAAATGTTCTGAGGACATGAGCCACATGACTGTAGTAGTCCACATTTTGCCAAATGCAGCAGTGAAGAAAATCAAAAGGGGTGTTTTGGTAGCTAAAATTAAATTTTACTCATATTTTTAAGTGTCTGCCTTGTTACTTCTTTGTCGTTCATTGTTGAGAGACATATGTCGATCCTTTTTGTTTAAGAACTCAGCCATATCTTTTGTCTTGTAAATCTACGGAAACTTGGCCAAGTGACATAATTCCTCTGTTGTTCCATTAATGATTCCAGATTAACTGGGTTTGCCTTGATGAATCTACCTGTGGCGATGTTGCCTGGCATGTTTGACAGATTTTGATTGATTTCAGTGTTTTTACAAGAATCACTCATGTTTACCCTTCACCAATTTTTGAAACAGACCTCAAAAGATTTGAATTTAAAAAGAGTGGGATGAACAGCCTAAGAATGAAGGTCACAGCTAACTAGTAAACAGTTGTCTGAATTTCAGTTATTGCAAGACTTTTTTCATAGTACTTTGGTGGCTGTGTGGTGTTGTTTTTTCCAGCATCTGTGCTTGTCTATATTTTCTTAACATGTCTCTTCTTTTAAATAAAAGTGCATACAACCATAATGGTTTTTTTGTTTATATATAAAATTTGTGGTTATGGGTTTCCAAATAAGCCTATGGTGCAATGGCAGCTATTTTAATCGACTGATGTTCTTGGGCTGCTCAGTCAAAATATCCCTAATTACATCATAAAATATAAATGAGCATGAAAAGTTCGTACTGTGATGAGTTTACTGAACATTTAAAAATGTGACCTTGACATTAATTCGCATAGAATCTGGAAATTTCCCAACCCTGTGCCCCATGTCCTACTTTTGCTGCAGACCACATTTCTAGATTTCTCTGGATTTCGGTCTTCACATCGTCATGCAGACATTCGTGCTCCCCGGTTTTTCCTGGTGCTGTGGTACAGTCCCAGCTTTTCTCTATGGCGCAGCTTCACCTGGATGCTGCTAGAACATCCCTCCGTGGGTGAGGGAGGGGTATCTGCACGAGTGTGAACTGCTGTGTTTTTGGGGATATTACATCACTGCATCGTCAGAGGCTGTTCAGTCTGAGCAGAGCAAGCAAGGCATCAACAGTCCCCGATCCTCTCTGACAGCTGAACGCTAGAAAGACTGATACGACGCCATCATCAAGAAAGCAGACACCAGAGCCGCACTGACCTATTGTCTCACAGACCAGGACGACTTACTGCAGGACCACAGACATCATGACGCAGGGAAAGGTATGAGTTGTTGTTGTGTTTTTTAATTATTACTATTATTATTATTATCATCATCATCATGTTAGATTAATGTGTACAACAACAATAATTCAATATTTTGAGATATTATTTTTTTGTGTCCTACATCGTTACATAACAATCAATTGATACACGCTTGCTTCTTACTGGCAATGCGCACATTTTTAACACAATAGAAGCCCCATGGATTATATAGTAAATATAAAGCGTGCTAAAACCGTCTTTATTCTGTTATTTTATATTTTCTGTCATGTCGGGTGTTACCTGAGTTCACATGTGAGTGAACTGCGTCACCGTTTTTTTAATCGTGTTGCGTCACCATGACAACCAGTTTCCGCCTGTATTTAATGTCAATGTCTATATAGCTACACGAAGGCTAACCCCAGACTGTGTCCACGTACATTTCCCATTTACATAATTGTAAACAATAATAATAATAATAACTGAAAATAATTTTTTCCTCTTTATTTATTGTAAACGTATGCTAATTATTTTTGTCTAGACGAGAGACACAAACTGAGGCTACATGTAGCCTAACTGCTTTAATCCACACCGTGCGTAAATTAAAATAGTAGTGTGTTGGACTATAATTTCAGTTGCAAACACTATTAAAAGCTCGTTTACTGCATTAAACTTTAAAGACGGAACAGCTCATGTGCCTGTTGAAGTATCAATTATTAAGAGCAGTTGATATTTCAGCTGAAGGTTAGGCTATCACTGCTACGAGCTAAAGTTTCAGGTGTAAATTTGTGAAAGCGGTTATGGCAGCTCTCAGCTCAAGTGCTGCAACTAAAAACAGTTGTGTGTGTGCTTTGCATAGTTGAAAATTTCATTAATTAATTGCACTTATTGCTCCTTAAACACAAATGTTAATTTATTGCTCAAACAGTCCGTCCTTACAGTAGCGGCACTGCATTAGCTGTAAGCAAGACAATTGAATGTTCTGAAAGGGTGAATCCATGGCAATAGGACTAACTTATACCCTATATTGTGACTCTGAATCTGTACATCACAGTAATTATCAGAGTAGGCACTTGCCAGTTCATTAGGTACACGAGTGAAAACGAATGCATTTTAAAATAACAGTCCTGCACTAAACGCCCCTTCATGCCATGTTTAATCTGTGTTTAAACGGTGTAAGAAAGGTGGCAATTCGCCACTAGGATTCTTAGAGACTGGAAATTCAAAACTCAATTGATTTGTTCTCCCCTTCAATGTTAATCAAAATAACTGTTCGTCCTTTCTCCCATCAGCTGCTATTAGCAAACAAGGGTACCAATGAGTCCACCAGTGCACAGGGCTTGGCGTCACCTGCTCCTCCCAGCTATGAGGAAGCCACCACAAGTGAGATTACATTTTATCCCCTCGTATTTAATTGTGAAGTTATTCTGTTGTCTTTTGCAAATATACTACCAGTCAACCATTTGGACACACCTTCTCATTGAACTGAATGAGAAGGTGTGTCCAAACTTTTGATAGGTAGTGTACATTTGACAATAAGTATCCAAATCATGTGTTAAGATGATGTGGAAGTGATGGCATAATGTAACATGGCTGGCTGGTTTTAAAATATGCTCTGAATAATGACAAAGTCTTAAATGAACGTGTCCTTCAGACATCAGTGCTCCTTGCTACAGTGATGTTGAGACGCTCACAGAGTTCACCTGGGATGATCGCAACATCAGGAGGGTCTTCATCCGTAAGGTATCAAAAAGCTTTATGATCACATTGATTACATTCTTATCACAGTTGAACTTTTGATAAGGTCATGCCAGTACATATAAAATTATTTAACTTTCTTTTAGGTGTATACCATCCTGATGATCCAGCTTTTGGTCACTCTTGCTATTGCTGCTCTTTTCACATTCTGGTGAGTGAAAATTGTTTAAGTTAACTGTCACGTTGAACAAGTGATTTGAAAAAAAAAAAAATGGGCAGTGTACTCAATTAAAACTGTGTTTTTTAGTGACCCTGTGAAAGACTACATTCAAGCAAACCCTGGGTGGTACTGGGCCTCCTAGTAAGTAACAAGTATAGTCAGACACATGTTTTGAGTGATGTCACTTCAATCTAAATTCATGCTTAACAATATTTCTGTCGTTTTTTTGACAGCGCTGTATTCTTTGTCACATACCTGACTCTGTCTTGCTGCTCTGCACCAAGGTTAGTTAAACATGAAATCCACAACATCAACATATTAGACACATGAAATATAATATTAAAACTCTTATGTTTCCTATTTTCTACAGGAGACTGTTTCCATGGAATCTGATCTTGCTTGCCATCTTTGTAAGTGCGAGACTGATATGTGTTACATTTTTAATAATTTTTGCATTCCTTGTGTAAAGATTGTGCCTCCTCACCACATTTTTTTTTTTTTTTTTTGATGAGCAGTGTCTTCAAAAGAACCAATAGACTGAGATTTGCAGAAGTAGTCTCCTATTTTTTTTTTTTTCAATGTGGGCCTAAACAGTTAATAAAATGATCTGAAAAAAATAGTTTCTGAATGTATTTATTGACCCTGTCTATAGGTATTGTAAGCAGATACCAGTATTTTGACTTGATTGCTCTATGTCCTGTTGCAGACGCTCTCCCTCTCCTACATGACAGGGATGCTGTCCAGGTATGCTTTTATATTTGCTGTATGTTTCATGCAACATTTGGGGTGACTTTGAATATCATCTCCAGGATTTCCACGTAGTTAGCATGTCGGCTTTGCCTTCAATTAAATAGCCGGAAGTGTGTTTACCTTAAAGTGCACGCCAAATTGCTACTCTTCAGGGAGTAATCAGGAAACCTTGTGTACAAATCTAAAAAATAAAATGTTTTTTTTTTTATGTTATGTTTTTTTTTTATGTTATGTTTTTTTTTTATGTATCTTTTTTGTTTTAATAGCTTCTATAACACCAAGTCTGTGGTGATGTGTCTGGGCATCACAGCAGCAGTCTGCCTCATAGTCACAGTCTTCAGTTTCCAAACAAAGGTGAGAAAAATGCAGTTTCCCCTCCTGTACTTTGTGTTGTAGTTGAAATGATTCCCATATTACACATTTTCATTCTCTTTGACCTGCATATGTTGGATTTTATGACTTTTCTCTTCCAGTTTGATGTGACCTCATACCAAGGGGTGCTCTTTGTCTTCTGCATGGTAATGTTCGTCTCCGGACTGGTGCTGGCGCTTGTCCTCCCCTTTCAGTATGTAAGTATGATGGACTGTAACAAGTAAGGTAAAACTGGAAGGTGGAGGAATTTAAGAGATCCTGGAATTTAAGACGACGACGCTACCTGTCAATGCTTGGGCACATCTTTTTTCATTCAAGAGTTTTTCTGTAGTTTTACTACTACCACTCAACATTGTTTAACAACACTGGAAGACATCTAAACTATGAAATTAGATGGCGTAAACAAAAAAAGAGTTTTGCTTTGACAGTGGTTTTGCACACACTCAATCTACATCTACCTTCATGGAGTTTATCACCTGGAACTCTTGGCCTTCGTTTCTTGAGACAGTCCTCATGAGAACTTGTTTCATCCTAGTATTTGGTGGTTTGTACAAATGCACCAGTTCCATTGGTGAGCTACCCTTTCTCTTAATTAAGATGAGCCTTCCTTTTCATAAAATGCACCAAAACAGTAGTTGAATGAGGCTATTTACTATATAACAAGCTATATGGACACAGCGTAACTGATGTTCTCAAGGGCATTAAGAAGGAAAAACACTTGCATTTTGATATGAAACCCCATTCTAGGTAATACATAGATATAGTGGCCAAAATTCAGCAAGGTTTGGATTCTAGTTATTTTTTAGATTGGATGTCTTTACTATTGTTACACAATGTATAAAATACAGGTACCTGTATGAGTGTGTGGGTTCAGATTTGTTGACTGGTATTTACATCAAATCTAAATGTAAATTCTAGTCTAATATAGTAAATATGTCCCTTGCAACTAATACAGACTCAGCTCTAATGTCAGAACACATTCAGCCATTGCATCCGTGTTGATTTCCTCATTGTAAAGCATTTTAAATATAGGGCATCTCATGCAGTGATCTAATCATGTACTTTTTGCCCATTAGGTACCTTGGCTGGATGCCATATATGCTGTCTTGGGAGCAATATTGTTTACCATGGTACGAGTACACCGAGAAACAGTCAAGCCACTAATGATAATAGACACTAATAGACCCGATCATATGCTTTAGAGTACATAAATAAATGTCTCACTTGCCGTTTTCTTATCTGTCGCAGTTCTTGGCGTTTGACACCCAGCTTCTCATGGGAAACAAGCGGTACGCCATGAGTCCAGAAGAATACGTCTTCGCCACTCTCAACATTTACCTGGACATCGTCTATATTTTCTCCTTCTTCCTGCAAATCTTTGGGACAAAGCGAGAGTAGACATGAGTAAATCAGATCCGCAGACAATGCGGATCTGATGCACCAGTATGGAAATTTAGACGAACACGACAAGAATCTTTTAAAAGATTGTGGTGACAATGCTTCCACTTAAAACAGATTTACTTTTTGCCTGATTCTGATAAAGTAATTGATACTTTGTGAATCTCTTCTACAGTTATACATACACGTGACATGACATAATCACAGAACCTTTCCCTCTTTTCTAGCATGTTTGTGAACCCAAACTATGGGGTACCTTATTGACACTGTGGTTTCCTCCATTTAATGTAATGAAACATGCTGCGAGTGTCAGTATTAAGCTGTTTGGGTGTCCATATCCATAAATATAAATTCCATGCAAATGAAAAATGTTAACTCTCTTTAGGAGGTATTGGATCTAAAGTACATCATGCATGACTCTCAAAGAAACTAACTATGCTAAGTCACACAGTCATTCCATATTTGGACTTTTGCTGTGGGTGGTGATTTAGTGACTTAGTTATCTTTTCGGTCATGTCTAGTGTTGTCTGAATACTGTGAATTATAAGACACCCCTCTTACAGTGTTTAACCGTTCGAGGGTAGGCGACATGATTTTTTGAATGACAATCTTACAATATTTTGTTATCTTATCTTATGCCTTGATTTGTTGACTCATATTCATTGTATATGTAGATAGTCGGTATTTTTGATCAATTGAACTATCAAGCTTCTGTTCACATTGTTGTTGTGAGTCTGTAATTTTGTCTTGAAATTTTGTTTTGAAATATTTTGAAAAAAGGATTGTTTAGACTAAGTGGGGGTGGTGACAAATACTGAATCTAAGCATAACAGTGCCATATATGCATGAATCTACTGCAAATTTTGATAAGGCCGGCATTTGTGAAGGAACCTTGACTGCTATATTTTGTGACATTTGAAGTTTATTTTTTTATGACAGAGTGATATATTTAAGAAAGTGAAATATGAAAACTGCATACTTGTAATGAATTTCTAAGTCTTCTTAAGTGACCTTGGATTACCTTTATTTGATCATATTGACATGTTACATTGCTTCAAGAGCACCTTTGCATTTCACTGTGGAAGTGATGTCACTGTATACATTTAATAAAGGGTGAACATGTATGCATGTGGTCACTGGTTCTTTCTGATTCGTTAAATTGTGCTATACAGGTCTACATATGCATTATATTTAATCTACAGCATGTTACTCGTGTAGATGTCCACCTAAGAAATTCATCATGATTAAATAAAAATAAGGGAAGTTTATGACAACAAATATGTTCATAATTTCACTTTAATGTATCGAACTGCAACATATCAAAGTTGTGGAAGTGTTTCCTTTTTTTTTTTCCATTTTACAAGAAAGGATCTGTTGAGGATCTTAAAATATCATACATTTCAAGGATGTGTTGCTTAGATAAAAGACGATTTTCAGCTGTATACTGTGTTTGTACTTGTAGTTGTCCTGTTCGTATGTATTTCATATAGATGTGTTTCCACCCATACATTCCTATTGTATATCTTCTGTTTATACCTTATTTTGTGACATGATATATTGTAGTAAAAGTAGTGTCGTAGTTGTGGTAGTAGCAGTAAGAAGTTATTGTCTGTATGTTGTCTATAAATGTGTGGAAAAGTGGACCTAGGAGAAACAGCATTTCACAGCTCTGTATCTTTTAATCAACATATTGTGGAAGTGACAATAAACAAAACTTGAGAAATTTCAGACTTCTGGTCGTCAGGGTCCTGTCAAATGAGCCCCCCAAGTTTTCTGTCTGGGATTGGAGCATGATGCAGTTCCAGTCCTGATCTGGGTCTATGTGATTGACACAAGACAACAACAAGTGCACATAAATAATTAATCCATATATCCAGAAAACATTCTCCATGAAAAAAAAAAAAAAAAAAAAAAACAAAAAAACAAATGGTTAAGATGATCAACGTAGAACTACAAAAATATTTTTTTAGCAACTGAAATCACACTACTTGGCCAGATGGTGGAGCCATTGGCGACTATGCTCAATTCTTAATTCTTAAATACCAGTTTGCATCTTAAGCACACAGGTCAACAGGTGATGCAGTCATCAGGGCTCTTTGTGCGTGTCTTACCAGGATGTGGGTTTTCCTGGTCCAGATGTTAAGAACACATGTGAGAAACATGTATCTGTAAAACGTTGGCTATTTACAAAGCCAGGCAACACTCCTGTTGTCCGCTTTGTGCCAATGCACTGTTCAGCTAAACCAATAGGGCTGTTAAATCATTAATTTAATTAATAAATTCTAAATCACATGGTTTTCACTTGACAGGAAGGACGAAAGAAGTGGAGTAGAAATTGTAGTAGAAGTAAATAATTTTCTGTGATGTGTTCAAGCATTTAAAGACACCCGAAATAAAACTAGTCAAGTAAAGTAGGTGTACTTAAGTAGCTTACATACTTCTTAGTTCAATTTATAATAATAATAATGATAATAATGATAAATAAAACGTGGTGCACAAGTAAATGGGGGCGGGTGTGATGATGCTGAGATGAAATGCTCTCCTCGTCCACCCACTCATCCAATCACAAAGTGCGATGGTAGAACGTCCGGTTCAGCCATGTTGTGGTTTTGAATGAGGAAGAAGCGGGAGATATTATTGTTCAACGAGTTTATATACAATTTATAGCCGCGTTGAGGATATATAAAAGACCTGGGCCGTGACTCAAAATGATAGCCGTTTCTGCGAACGCGTTAGTTGCGACTTATCGCATTCCTGCTGGAATTTAAACACACTTTCATGAATTAGCCGTGTAGCTAACGGCGTTAGCTAGCACGGGAGTTAGCATAGCGTGCTAGCTTCACAGCTAGCCGTCTCTGAGCTAACTAGTTACAGTTAGTTGCGTTCGCGGAGAAGGAAAATTGTATTTGTGAGGAGTGTTATCGCTTGAAACAGCCCGAGCAAAGCTTCCCCAGTCGAATGAAGCGCGTTAGCTCAATTTGGTTTGGCTGCATTGACAGGTGAACTGAAATCGCTTAAAGCGGTTTATCTCGAAACCAGCGGCGTTTTCCCTAAAACTTTTGAGCCATGTTGAATAAAATTTACGAATGGATAGAAACGAGCTTTGCCAATCTGCGCAATGGTGTACCAGACGTAGAGCACTCTGATGCACACCGGGCACCGAGAGATGGCCACATGAGGAGGAAAAGACCGATTGAATGGTACGAGTATTATTCTTACCTGTAACTAAAAGCCCCGAATTATCCAATCAGTCAGAGTAACTGCTGTTCATGTGGGGGGCGCGGTTAATTTCTTTTTTTTTTTCTTTTCTTTTCTTATTTTGCGAAATTGTTGCTCTGTCATTAACCGAATACAATTTACCTGTTTGTTTGTTTGTTTTTTTAAGTTTGGACGATGGCAATAACCTTGACCAAGATGGCTTAATAATAAAGAAATCACGAATGGGTAATTGCAAAGTCACTCTTTGTAACATGTGTGGTGTGAGCATCTCTGCGGATACGGTCTGACTAACACTGATTTTCTGCAGGAGATCTAATTGATACAGTCAAGAGCGCAGCTGAAGGGGTTAAGAGTCACAGTTCCAGTGTGGCCACATGGATGAGGAACAATGTAAACCCTACCTTGAGAAATATACTTCCTACCTCCCCTGGTCCTCCACCTGGAGAGCCGCAGCCCTCAACATCAGCAGCAGTTTGGACACGGAGGCCGGTAAGAAATAACAAGTTTTGCCCTCACTGTAAACAGTGTCAAAACACATGTGACTTCTGTGTAAACTTGTGTGTGTGTTTTGGTTTAAGATCCTTGACAGGAATTCTCTGGATGAGACGTTTGCTGCACCCTCAACCACTTTGGAGTGGAAAACATCCAAATCAGGTAAAATTGCCACTTTGAAGCATGACGCACACTTTCACGTGATACGCCTCTCATATGCACTGATCTTTTTTTTTCACACTCCGTTACTTTGCTCACTAGCAAACTTGCTTTCAGTCCAGTTTAGTTTCTGGTAGTTTCCAGACTGGTTTCCTTTTGTTGTTTTTATTTCTAAATGTTTAGTTTGTCACGTAGACCAGTGCTAACTCAAAAATGCATGCACCACTGCCTCCTCATACACGCTGTACTAACAATTGTGACTAAACTGACAAAGACATTTCCTCCGAAATTTGTTATTTAAGTATAGTTTTTATTTCAGTTAACTAAAGAGGTATTTCCTGATAGTTTGAGTTTTGGTTAATTATAATATCCTTGGTCCTAACATCCATTGTGGGATCAAAAGTCTGCAGGCGGCAAGTGTGCATGAGTCCTACACATCGTGAGGTTCCCAAGACAAATGGACACTCGGTCATCTTGCCAACCTCCGTCGCCCCCAAAGTTCACCCCGCTCCACGGTTAGGAAGGCCCCTAAACCTCCGACCGCATGGAAGTCCAAGGTATTGTTTTGTTTTTTGTTGTTCTTTTTTTTCCAGTTTCACTTGCTGCTTCAACGATTTGTCTTTATAATATATGAATACTTGTCAATTCATGGTTTTTGACTATCACACTGTGTCTGCAGTTTGTTCGGTGGAACGGGTACCCCAAGCACCTCCTGCACCAGCATGTATGAGAAGACCTTTCCCATCAAAGTGATGCAGAGCCCAACACACAGCACCTCATCAGGCCGCTTGCACAGCACCAGGCCCCGCTGCACAGCTCAGGAGGTCAGACATCAGGCTAGACACCATTTAATTCCTTTAGACTCACGTGTTGTGTGAGTTTGTGTGTTAACTTTTGCGGCTGTTCTCCTCTGTCTTTGTCAGTCTGTCCGTGAGGAGGAGAAGGAGGTCTACAGGCAGCTTCTGACCATGGTCTCAGCCGGTCAGTCGTCTTTCCTTCACAACGGCAGCTCACACACCATTGTGAGGTCACACAGAGATTTGTACGTATGCAAACTGATTAACTGTAGATGCCATACTGCTGTAACTGTAGATTTTACTTGCATAAAATTAGCAAAGATTTGTATGTGCCTGTCTCACATTGCAAAGAGTATCCCAACAGTCAGTTTCTCCACTGGACTGTGTCTTATCGTCTCATACCTTCACTGTGTCAACAGCACCAGCTTCCTCACAACCAGCCGCAGACTGCTACATTTGCCTTCCCCAGCTGGGTCAGCAGCAGGAGGTACTTCAGAGGGACCCAGCAGCCCACCCAGTCCCAGAGGGGTTTCTAGTCAGTCCTCCAGCAACCTCCCCAGCCCGGCCGCTGCCTCCAGCAAGCCAGGGATCCAGACGTGGTCTCTGGACGCAGACCTCAGCTCCAGCAGAGCAGCTACTCTCACATCAGTTCCTTCCCCATCAGCTCTGCAGGATAACTCCTCTCAGGACACACAGTCATCAGGCAAGACACTTTGGTGGACATTTAATAGAAGCATTCACAAACATTTAGTATTTCCTTCCGTGGTGTAATGTCTTCGTCTTTTCCTGCAGCTCATGATGGTGACTCTGTAATTATTGTAAATGAACAAAAAGGCAAAAAGCAAGACAGCCCAAGGTGGGTTTTTTTTAATCACTCTTTTGTTAACTAGTGGTGTAAATAGATATACAGTAGATTACAGTCAGCTAATAGTAACTTTATATTTTTACAAAAAATGTATACATTTTTAACAATATTTCTATTGTTACAGTGTGCCATGTTTCCAAGCTGAGTTGTGGATCAAAGAATTGTAAGTACACTTATTTAATGAAGTATTTAATAATCTGATTCACTCATGTTATGTTTGAACAAAGCAAAGAGAAAACACGTATTTGTTTCCCTGCAGGACTAGTATGTATGACTCTCGGGCAAGAGAGAGACGGAGACAGATAGAAGAACAGGAGGCTCTGGCTGCCCAACTGCTACGACAGGTGAGTGCTCACCTCTGAAGTCCTCTTAAACTTCAGCTTTATCTTATTATTGAATTAATGTCATGCGATTTGTGGTTCTCAGCGCCTGTCAGAAGAGGGGCCACGTAGGCCAGATGTGGAGGTTCATGTGCGAGTTCCTTTGGAGAAGGAGGTTCCTTTGGCTTATGTGATAGAAGAACCCAAGGCTTTGGAAGAGAAACCGGAATTCCCTGAACTCACAGAGGTGTGGTTGGTCATTTTATCTTAATTTATTAGCAGATTTAGACGACACACTCTCGCAGAGAAGATTTATATACTCCTAAAATTTGTCTTCGGTCTGTTTAAAAAGTAAAAATTCAACTGAATGGGGCTTTGATGTGTGTTTGTTGATTTTATGTTAAATTAATTCTAACATAACGTGCTTTATACTGTTTATGTTAAGCGAAAATACCACCACTCTTTTTGCTTCTGTAAGATCAGATATTGGTTAAACAAAAATATTCAAATTAATGCAGTATTACATGTCCTGGCTCTTTTCATTTCTGATTTGTTGTATTATGTTATTTTTTTTGTTTTTTTTAATCAATCCCATGTATAAAATATGGATTAACATGGCATTTCCTGAATTGTGCTGTCTCTCTCTCTTAAGGAAATGGAGGCTGAGGTGAATAGAGTTCTGAGAGGGGGAAGTCCTCATGAAGTATTAAGTGAAGGTTTTGGTCTCAGCCTTACACGTAAAGATTTGCAAACCCTCAGCAACCTCAACTGGCTCAATGATGAAGTACGTACATATTCCGCTCAAGTTAGGGTCTATAATTAGACATGTGTATGAATCGTCAGTAAGCAATAACATTGACATTTGTTTGGTAACGCTCAGCCAGTCAATTCACGCTTCTCCTCGCTTCATTTTTCAGGTGATCAACTTTTACATGAACCTGCTGGTGGAGCGGAGTAAGGACCCCAACCTGCCCTCAGCCAACACTTTCAACACGTTTTTCTACCCCAAGCTGCGCAGCAGCGGCTACTCTGCTGTCCGCCGCTGGACAAAAAGGACAGACATCTTTTCTAAAGACATCCTGTTGGTTCCTGTCCACTTGGGGGTGCACTGGTGCCTCTCTGTAAGTCTGAATGGCCACAATTGTAGAAACGTGGAAGAACCAGTCTTGATTTTTCTGTTGTATTTTTCTCATTATGTTTATTTTATTTTTCTCAGGTGGTGGATTTCCGCAAAAAGGCCATCATGTACTTTGACTCTATGGGAGGAAACAATGATGAAGCCTGCAGGATATTGTTGTGAGTTCCTGCGTGAGATATATTTATTTGTCAAACAAGATGTATGTTTTGGGAACTAATTGTAAACTCCTAAATGATCAGAGTCATTCAAGTGTGTAAAAAAAATAATTAAAATTAAAATTAAAAATAAATTAATTTTATTTCCCCAGTGATTACCTGCAACAAGAAAGTAAGGACAAGAAGGGAAAAGAGCTGGATACCTCGGGCTGGACTCTGCACAGCAAAAAGCGCTGCGTAAGTCTGACACATGACCGCTGAAAGCATCGCCTCGTTTTTCTGAGTCCTCAAAACTATCAGCATTTAGGAACGCTCGGGGGAAATTCTAGTTAAAGTCCCTTGATAATGTTGTAGTTGTAGAAATGTAAAATAAAAATGCCATTTAGTCCAGTGTGAGCTAGTTCTGTTTAAGTATTGTTCTTGTAGTATTATGCACCCTTCAACTTCATTTAACATCTGCATTCCTCCTTTGCCCCTCAGGAAATCCCACAGCAGATGAATGGTAGCGACTGTGGGATGTTCACATGCAAATATGCAGACTACATTACCAAAGACAAGCCAATCACATTCACACAGGTAATTACAAACGGCATCGACAGACTAAATTCATCCATTACATCAGTATAGAGACCCGAACGGCTAACCCGTCTTTTCTCATCGACAGAAACACATGCCCTACTTCAGAAGAAGGATGGTTTGGGAGATCGTCAACCATAAGCTGTTGTGATGTTGGGATGATGATTGCGAACTGTGAGCTCACAGGTTGTTGAGCTTCGCTGCCCAGGAGGATCCACTGAGAGTAGTCCTTGGCGGTCAAGACGCGCACACCAGCTCCTCAGATCAGGAACCAGCTCTGCCAGTTTCCATCCACTAACGTCAAATGCGTCCTCAGCTGATATTGGCTGATGGGATGTTGCTGGAGCTCCAATCACTGCCTCCGAGTCTTCTTTACCAGTTCCTTGTTTTTTGTTTCGATGCATCCTCGGGAGCATCGTTACAGCAGCTGAAACACTGCGGATTTTGTATGGTCGTCCAGCCATAACCGTGTTTGAAATCACACTTGTGCTAAATCATACTCTGAGGTGCAATGTTTGTTTTTTTGTTGTTGTTTACATGCATATTTTATGCTGCATTGTTTTTTTTTTGTTTGTTTTTTTTATAACCATAATAATATTATATTTTGTAACTGCAAAGGAAAGACTGACATTGGAATGATATCTAGGTTCTCTTTTTTTTTTTCAGTGAGAAAAGGCTGCAGCTATTACAGTGATTATACTATTTTTTCAATTGGTTAATCCTTGTCAATACATCTAAAAAAAAAAAACTGAGAAGACTCCACCCATCATCATATTAAATCAAACCGGAAATGAGAAAATATTCACATCTGAGGAGCTAAAAACCAGAAATCTTTAAGTTAAGCAAATGTTGACATTTGTTAAGTAAAATGAAAAGAGGGATCAGTGTGTACAGAAATGGTTGCCAGTCATTATTTTTCTATTGATCATCAGTAAATATTTTGTTGCAGCTTTTTGGAATAACATGAACCAAACTTGACTCACGAAATTTGTTTGATTAAAACGCACAAGTCTTCACTTCGTGTGACGTCGCCTCAGAGTATGATTTACAGTGAATATACAGTGCTGTCTTATTAAGACACTTGCAAGTGTAACAGAACAGTTACACCCACAACGCAGCAGGTTAATAAAAAAATTGCCATTTTCTTCTAATTCATTAGTCTTGATAAGATTGTAAATTAAGGCTCAAAGTCTATTTTATGTATTTCAAAGTTCGAACTTTTTGTTCATTGGTAACTTTTTTGGCATATTCAGTATATTTTGAACTTTGTACATACTAAAAACATATTCAGCCTACAGTGTAATATACTTTTTTTTAAATGTATTTCCTATCTATTTTATCTAGTTTCAAGTCTGTTTTAGAAATAAATTCTTGTATTGTGGCAGCTGTTTGTGTGTGGAAATCAGTTTGTTATGAGACGGTCACATTCGATAAACGTCCGGGAACCTGAGGGTGTCTCTTTTACACAACAAAACAACACGTGTTGGAAAAAAGCACATGAGTCACTGTGGAAAAAAACAAGAGATTTATTTAAAAAAAAAAAAAAATGGCAAAATCAAACAAAGTTCGGAAGGAAAAGAAAGGACTGCATCATGGCACAAACATTTACTGAGGAGAGGTTGTTTGATGCGCCAAACAAACAGAAAACTTCACGGATGCTGTCGAACATGAGTTGCAAACTGACCCCATATGTGACTTGATATATCGAATGACCCTTCAGCTGAAAGATTTCTAAATTTAAAAAAAAAAAAAAATAGCAGCAATAATCTCAATTATCCACCACTCAGTTTTTTCTTCAACATTACGGATGAAAATAATGGAATGACAATGGAAAACAAAGTAGGGACTTTAATGTTTCTTTTCTTCATAGGTCTGTGTTCAGAGTAGTTTGATAAACATCTTCAACATTTGCAGTGCATGAAAACGATTCCAGTCAGAGGACGAGCCCAACAAAACTTGAGTAGCACTTCACGATCCCTTCCAGTGACAGCTAAGGCATTTCTGTGAAGTCGGAAAAAAAAAGGTTTTGTGGTTCAAGAGAAGAAAACCGCTTCAATTGCTCGAAAAGGGAAACAACAAACACAACAAGGCGGGACTCAAAATGTAACAGGAGCTGGATGGAATGGTGAAATTACATCTTTGACAAGATAAAAATCCAACCTGCCATATTATTATTATTATTCTTTTTTTTCTTTTTCTTTTTTAGAGTTTGTACATTTACTACAAGTCTATTAACATCATTTTGGTATGAAACAGTTCCCTTTTTATGTAGCAATTTTACGAACAATTAAAGAACCAAGGATGCACGTGTTAGAAAGCAAATCTATTTCAAACAGAAGATAAAAGCCAGGTGAGCCAGGATGTGAGGTGGAACGATGAGGTGATCATCATCCCATGAGGTGTCTCTTGGATATTTGTAGTATTGCATTTGTGAAGATAATAAATTAATTGCATAGATCGTCAGACCTTGGGCGTGTTTTCCGAACATTGGACGGAATAGTTAAAGGATTTGGACACAGTACCAGCTGTGAACAGCCACGAGACCTACTGTAGTTGGTTATTGCCTGTGAAACCTTGTACACAAACTGAATCTACATCGCTCTGGCAGGGATGAGGTAAGTCAAGGTTTTGAACATAGAGTTCTCTTGAGTTGATCCCAAATGCTCGGGGTACAACCGTGTAACAATGCATCTGAACCTAGCATAAAGATTTCAACCATGAACAGGAGTCGACGTTTAATAAAGTGCCAGCATCGGTGACACGGACAGAACTGAAATGTCGTTTCAAAAAATATTAAAGCCTCTTTGACATCAACACTGAAAACCTGTATGCAAATGTACAAAAACAAAAATCACAATTTCAAAACAAACAAAGAAGAGTTTCTATTTCTCACTACGTGAAGCACACAACATGCTATCAAAAATAAAACACAAGCTTCTTTGCAAAATAGGATCAATCTTAAAAGTATTTAAGCAAAATTTAAAAAAAACAAAAAACAAAAAAACAAAGGAAACCTTTAAATAACAAATGTAAAAAAAAAAAACGTGAAGGTGAAAACCAGAAATGCAGATGTAGATGCAGACATGCAGCCCTACTGGCCCTAATAATCCATCTAAATAGTGTTTTCTGGAGATATAACAGGGCAGAGCCGTGCTTTACCAATTGATCTCCAGGTCTATGTAATAAGAACTTCACACACTTTAATAACAACATCTAATTCTTGCTTCAGAAAATACACGTTTTTTTTTTTAATTATTATTATTATTATTTTGGTGGAGATTCAGCTTCCCTTTTCTGTAAAAGGAAAACAAGAGCAACACATTAACCGCTGTGCTCGGACCATTTGGTAAAATGTAGTTATTAAAATAAGAGAAGCATCGCTTCACATATAAAATGGAAATCTAAAGAAAAGCCTGAACACATTTAAATCTCTTATTTACAGGCAGCTCTGTGTGAGAGGTGATCCCTGTTAAGCAACTTTGGATTTTTATCGTTGTGGAGCAGCTCAACCAATATTTAGAACTCTCTCATAGTAATAATAATATTAATAACATCTGGAATGCTTTAAATCTCTTTTAAAGACGTCTTCTCTGTGAAGTCTGTCACCTACGACAAATGTTTTTCTCTTCTTTATAATCTTCTGATTGTCTGAAGCTTTTCGGCGAGATTGTTGGAACTAGAAATTATTTGAGAGCCAAAACGAGACCACACCAGACGAGGTCTCCTATATATATATATATATATATATATATGTATATATATATTTACCTGACTAATCCCTGTCAGCACCATATCTGTTAGTATGTAATCAGTTTGTCTTTACTCAAATAGTCGCATCGATCAAACCAGAACACATGAAGTTAGAATCACACCAACATGAAGAATTATGTACAAAAAAAAGGCAGGTTTAAAGTCTGAAGGTATCATACAAATAAAAAAAACAAAAAGGAAGAAAAAAAGACATAAAAACATCATATTTTACAAAAAAGCCAAAACAGAAGATGACAAAATAAAAAAAAAACAAAAATAAAAAAAGAAAGAAAGAAAGGTCGTGCTGAAATGTCCTCCTCCTGGTTTCATTCTAGCTCTCCGGAGTAACTTCAGAAAAGAAAGTAAAAAAAAAACAAAAAAACAATGAAATGTGTAGTGTGTATGTGTGTGTCACAATAGATGCTCCTTGTTCTGTTTTTCCATTCCCCCACTCCCTGCTACGCTCCAGCTTGTCTTGTTTGGAGTAAAAGAGTTTGCTTTAAAATATAGAAAATATCTATTTCCTTTCGTGTGTGTGTGTGTGTGAATGTTTGTATGTCCTTTCCTAGGAACAGCACGTGTTCCTCCCGAGTCTCTGGTGCCTTAGATGCAGAGTCACTGCGCTGAGTTTCAGCACTTGGGCCCTTTGAGAGTCACACCGGCTCCAGAGGAAAATCTGCCACAGGGCGACAACACCAGGAAGTTAGAAAACAAGAGCTGCTCTGCTGCTCGGGGCTCTGTCCTTTCCAGGCGGACCGCAGCAAGAGAAAAAACGGTTACAGAGACACAGACCGGCAACAATCGAAAACCCACCTCTTCACTTGTTATGCTGGTAAGAGTAGGTTGTGTGTTCCGTGGGCGTCTCTATGGCAACAGGTTGTTGGACGGCACTTTCCTGAGAGAGCGAAAGAGGGGGCAGAGAGAGGCAGCGAGGATTAAATGTGCCGTTTGATGCATCATTTTAAAGTTAAACTGTTCTAGTGGGAGGAAAACACAAGTCATTACCTCAACTGAGATGTTGGTGGCAGGCACTTGGGTGAACTGGGGTATGTAGGTCCCCTGCATAGATGTGTTTGCAGGCATATACTAAGAATGGAAATGATAAGTTCATTGGACATGACAGCTAGAATGGCAAAAAAAAAAACTCTTAAATAAAGCTGCACTAGAGATTTGTGTCTTGCATTACACCTGCCGTTATCAGACCAGAAACTCGTCTATGTGTATATTGGAAAACTTTTCTGTGCAGTTTTGGGTGAGTGTAACTGGATCTTTCGGAAAACTCAATCCAGACTGAAGATAGCCAGAAAGTGTGTCTGCAGTGTAGACAGGGGAAACATCAGTGTGCGCACCAAGATTCTGTGTCGCCAAGAAGATGCTGCTTTTATTTGCTACATATAAAATAGATTTACAGCACAATGAAACGATTTTTTTTTCGCTTATCCTTGCTTAGCCATGATACGGTCCCCCGGCTCCTGTCTAAAGGGCCCAGCTTTGGCAGCGTGGCGGTCCTGAATCACCAACTCTCTGAGCAGTCACCCAAAGCCTACCGTGTGGTGATCGGCAAAGACGTGCTGGTGCTAACTTTGCTGACAGGACTTCTAACATGTTTACACATAAGTGTGCACTTACCATTCCACTACTTAAGGGACAGAGGCGTTAGAATGTGTCACACACCTTTGCCGTTGCTGGTATCGCACAGAACTGGATGTTTGTTTCTGGCTTCTGATGAGCTGTGACATGTTTTTAGGCCTATTTCCCTTCCGTGTTGGTTTACTAAACTCTTGACTCAAGTTTAAATTTTTGTGTTTTTGCACGGATTGATATTTTCATACAGGGCCTGTGTGTAATGGATTTAAAAAAAAAAAAAAAAAATAGCAGAAAACGTGTGTGGAGGAAAGGGAATAACCCACACAATTCTTATCCTCTTAATGTACTGTTGATAAAAGTGTGTTTATGTCCAACTGGAGGATATGATATGTCAGATCCTCTGACTGGAGCAGACACTGAGATCAAATCTACTCTCGGTTTTTACAAATCCATCAGGTGCTGGCTCTTATGTTCTATAGCTACGTTGTAATTTAGTTCTGTAAACTCTGCCATGAGAATGTCCTCCAGGATTAATGAGGTTCTGTCTCCTTATCAACAGTTTAGTGTACATGAGGGATTTCTGTGCTAATCGCCAGCTATCGCTTGGACTCGCACATCTGTCGGGTTGTTTAGTGGTGAAGTATCGGCGGCAACTCGACGTTAAGCGACTTGCACTTTACATACCGTGCCACTGCTGCCCATGGAGAGGTGGCTGAGCTGCTGCGTGAGGGGCCCCATCATTGAGGTTGGCTGGATGGACATGGTGTGGTCCATTCCCGGTGACAGGACTGTTCCCTGTGGGGGAAAAAAAAAATAAAAAATGCAACGGCATCAGCTCTCAGGACTAAGACACTGCTGATAAGAGGCAGAGAGCGCTGACGGCAGACTGTTAAAAGGTTCTGGGCACAACCAAAACAGGAAGATGGAGCTTTCAGATTTAAGACACTCACTGTGGGCGGCATGATGTACGACTGGTGATGTATCCAGGATGGGTTGTGTACCTGGTGGAACAACAGAGACAAAACAGATAACATAAATATCTACGAATCAAAATGAAATCTTCAAAATCTATTCAGAAAATAGCAAAGGCAATAAATGCAGCATTCTGTGTTTATAATAAACTTTAAAAAAAATCACACAGATCTCAAGAGTTTGACAGCACGAAAGTACCTGATAGGTGGACACGGGTGAATGCATGTACGGGGACAGAGAGGTTGGCCCAATCATCCGATTGGGTGCGATGCTGTATGGAGAGGAGTAGAATCTGAAGAAGAAAAAGAAGAAGACACAACCATATTAGCAACCACGCCATAACCATACTTCAGCTGGCTACGGAGACTGGCTTCAATAGTCGCACTGACCCGTTCTGTAAGGCTGTGGTGGGGTCATAGGTGAGAGTCATTCCTCCCTGGAGCAATTAAAAAAACACACAAATAAGTATGTAATTATGGGGAGAAAAACAGCCTTAATCGAGTAAAAATAAATAATCATAAATAAACTCACAGTCTCCCCGTCTCTCGTCCAGGGCCGACCGTTCTGCAGATATTTTCCTTGGCTCTGGCGCTTCTTCTGGCCTCCGTCAGCAAATTTACACAGCAAGGGTTCGGGAGGCACTGGAGAAGGGATTTTGGAAATAACAGAATATCATAAAAGAGTTACGTAAAAGTGTTTGGATAGGATCGTTTCATTAAACTAGCAATTTGATAAAAAGACACTGTGTACAGATAAAATTATGTCAATAAAAAATCTCACCTGGAACTCCCGGTGGGGTCTTGATATATTTTCCATTAAAATGTTGAATAATGGCCTCACATTTCTCTGTTGACTCCATCCTGTAGTAAAAAAATAAATAAATATTACATGATCGTTCAAACATTTTAGTTTTCTACCTGTAATGGCCACCAGAGGGCTCACCTACCATGACTATTATTGAAAAGTTGATTTCAGTTTCATTTCAGGCTTTCTCATTGCGTAATTTCAAAGAACACTTAACAGCCTGCGACTAAATCGCTCCTACCTGGCAAAGCCCACTCCTCGGCTGGTTCCGTTGGCGTCACGCAGGATGCGCGTGGATATGGCCTGGCTGAAGGGCTTCAGCATGTTCTCCAGCTCCTGCTCGTCCATGGACAGCGGCAGGTTGGAGATGTACAGGTTGGTGGGGTCCTGCTCCTGTTGCTGACCGGAGAGAAGCCAGGGGGAGGATTCATGAATGAGGATGTGACGCAGACAGGTTTCTTTGTTTCCCTCGTGAAAGAAAGACAGCCACGGCACGATCGCACCCAAGAGCCCTCCAAAAAACACTGGGGCTTGGGTATATTAAAACGTGCTGCCGATGGTATGTGAGAACTTCCACATGCTTTCGCCATGAAGACAAACAGTTAAAGGGTGGACGGTCTGGATTTAAAGGTGGGGTTCATTTTGGCCTTGTGTCAGGAAGTGAAAAGAGACGTTCAGTGATGCTGGAGATCAGATGAACTTGCTGAACTTCTGAACTGTTCAGCCGAACTTCTCTCCCATTTTATTTCTATTAATCACGTAAACATGAAGCTCTCACTCCACCACGACACACACACCTGCAATAGCTGTGTGCACAGAACAGACAACAAAGCAAATCCACATTATGAACTCTCTCACATCCCATCACTCATGTTATTACCAAAAGAGCAGAAAGGAGGCCATTGTGCTAGAGCAGCCTCTTAAGAGGATGAAAGTGCACGGTTCAGGTAATGCGATATCAAAGCATAATTACATCTTATATCGCCCTCCATCCCTGGATGATCTAAAATGTGCTCTCTCTCTCTCTCTCTCTCTATCTCGGTGGACAGAGAGCAGAGCTGTGGCATTTCGTATAAAGACCTTTAGAAGCAATCTGGAGAACATCTAGAGCTGCTATCATCTCGCCACAAGGCAAACATTATCTGCCTCTTCCCTAGAACATGGTAATAATACGTCGCTTGCATACAAGCAGCCGTAATGATGTGGTAATCCTGACCTTGAATGCGGGCGCAGAGGCTGGCTCGGCCCGCTTTTACGAATCAAGAGAAAATGCGCAGCTTTTTCTAAATCTGAGTTCGAAGACATCCGAAGGTAACTCACAAAGTTCAGCGTGTTTTACCTCCTGCTTTTACACTGTTTTGAAGTGTTTTTATTTCTTTTTTTTTTTGCTCCACTCAAACAAATTTCAATTGACCAGCGGTATCTTGTCAGATAACCGATCTGTATCGCCCTCCAACCATTATGCATATTCATTATCTCCGAGTGCAGATGTGATTAAAAACCTGTAAATGCAGCGTGAGTTAATTTCCATCCCATGAATAATGCATGTGCAATTGCTGCGACCTGTGATGAAGGTGATTTCTCCCCCCCCCCCTTCCTCAGCACGCGCTGACGAGGAAGCGAGAACCCAGGAGACTGAGCAGAGGAGACCTGCTGTGGATCTCAACTGTGAATGAGTCAGAATGAGTCAGAGAGAAATCTGACGCAAGCGCGAGCCTAGTTGTAAACTCAGACTGAAGGGGTGAGTGAAATCGAGTTATTCCGTGAGCGAGAAGCCGTATGAATGTCAGTGATCCAGCTTAACGGGAGATCAGCTTTCCCAGGGTGTTGGTAGCGTGCGTGCCTGTGACTCTGTGTCATAATCCAGTTCAGGCAAGGCCGCTAAAGTGCATGTGGGATTGTCAAGTGTGCTGTGTGTGTGTGTGTGCGTACTTGTGTGTTGACAGGGCGGGTGGCTGGGCACTGTGCCTCGCTGACTGGGGAGCTGCTCAGACACTGAGTCAGATGCCACCAGAGAGAACAGGCGGGTCCTTTGTGCAGGGAGCTCAGAGAGCAGGCCCTGGGACATGCTCCCTAAACACCGTCACCGCTATGAACACACATGTACCTGTGTGCATCTGTGGACTCCTGTTTGTGCGCAGACATATTCTGCCGCGCATAAATGCCCGTAAAGATTTGAGCATACACTCCTACAGCGCACTGTGCAGCATACCCAAAATAAACCGAGAGGCAAAAACTGGCTCATTTAAGAACGGATGAGGAGAAGAAGGCAAGACAGAGAGAGAGCATGGGAAGAAAATTGCAAGACTCTATGGAAGCCATGGAACAATCCTTCCAAGAATTACAGTTCTTAGAAATGAACCTAACCAACCATCCACTGACACCTACACTGGGGTTTCTTCTTACCTTGGCCATCTGAGCCTGCACTCCACCGGCCTTCAGCGCTGTCACCGCCTTCTGAGCCGAGGCTGGACTGTCAAAGTCAACAAAGCCATAGCCTGCAGGGACCAAGACACACACACACACACACAGGCAGATGTAAAAAGTTGTGACACCGAGATACAGTATGTATACCGCGCAACCCATAAAGGACTCATAGCGTTTGAATCCGAGGAGACAGCCTCCGACAGGGGCCGTGCCTTCCAATGGAGGTCAGATGAAGAGTCACACAACAGCGGCCACATTATGTCACACAATACACACCTGTTAGGAAGGTGCAATGCGAAGCTTAACGCACAGTGCGCTCCTGGCAACTTAAGGGGCTCATACGTGCAGTCTTACCACAGATTCAAACTGGAGCGGAGACGAGAAACTAGCGGAAACCAGTGATGTGAAAGTGACAGTGAATACATTATCTGCCGAGGATGTTAAGTTACTGAGCAACATCTCCGTGAACTGACAAAAAGCACAACCCAACAAAAGTGGAAAGTGCAAGCCGCAGAACATTAATTTCACATTTTCGCTAAATTAATTTCATGGAGTTCAAATGATACAACACAATCATAGTTCAATTTACAGTGTTTCCTTTTCTCGCTGTGGACGCTGGCATTTTATTCAACATCAACCTGCTGCACAGTTACTTTCGGCCAGCTTTGCACCTCACCTTTGCATTTGTTGGTTGTCTTGTCCAAGATGGCCTTGGTGGATACGATTTTTCCATATCTGAAAAACAACGAGGTTAACACTGCTGTATCATCCCTGCATAATTACATTCAATATCAGGACTGCAATTATGCTGAAGCGTGGAGGTGTCCCTCCAAACTTAATGCACCTGTGGTTATAATGCACCTGACACACACGACGCAGTGACACTGAATACAATTACATGGCCTCCGCTAATAAATTGTATGTATGCGGGAATCTCTGCGAGAGGATTATTCAAATGTCCTGTGGGATTCTGCGGGCGAGCTAGGACTATGGATTTCCTATACAGGATCTGATTCATTCCAGCTCGCACACAAATGTCAATAGCGATCATACGTCAAGGGGAACCCAACATGATGTGACAGTTTGATAAAAACAAATATCTGCGGCATTTTCAGAGTGCATTTCCCAAGGCACTGTCAACGCATTACCTACCCAGCTTTTAGCACTGCAGATGCATAGGGCAGCACCTGACTTGGGGAAAATGATTCTGTGCAGCAGTGTCTATCAGGTCCCATCTCTCCAGGCATGTGCATGCAGTGTAATCTGATATGCCTCTCCTTGGCTGTCCTGTCCAATGCTGGCTCCCAGCCACTCTCTCATTCTACTAACCAGCTTTTCTCTAGGCAACCAGCCACCCTCCGCTGGGTCTTAGTGCCTCCCATGGTGCACTCCCATTTTCACCCAGTGACACTGCACCACTGCCTCATTTTACCTGAGCCGGTGAAATCACTTTCAAAACGCATTTGGCTGATAAGGATTAGGCGATAGCCTGCTAAAATGTGTAATCTGCTGGATTACTCCCAACTGGAAATGAAACTATAGCTACTTTCACTTTAGGCAAAGAAACCCTTGGTTTGTTGCTATTCCTTTAACAATGTGGTTTCAGGCTACCTGTGAAGATAATCAACTGAAGATCTGATTGGAGAAAATGCTCTCGTTTGGTTGGTATGGCAGCATATTTTACTAAAATATACAGTACACTACACACAGTTCAATACAGATTGATGTAGGAAGACCTATCAGTCATTACTACTCGGAACCCCAAAATTAACCATGGAATACACTCCACTTATCCTACATGGCTGTAGACTAACTTTTATTTTGAACTGTATTAACAGTTATATGTGTTTTTAAATGAGATACAATTAAAAACGTTATAGTTTTTTATCCTCTCCACGTTTTCTGCCACCACCACCACCACCACCACGTGTAGGTTAACTGGGGGTCCGTTGTATTATGCATTTGACCTCCTGTAAAACGTTAATATTTTAAAGAGCCTTTCTGTTCCTAAGCCATAAAATGCCACTAACTGGACTGGATGGATGCAACAACATTATCCTCTTCCTATATTTGCATATTCGCCGTCATCCAGCCGGGTCAGCCACTTCACATTATACCACATTATAGCTGTGAGCTCTGCTTGCTGCGTTAACACAGTGGAGTCACTAAATTGTGCTCAGAGGTCTTGGTCTTCGTGATGCGGAGTGAAAAGACGGGCTCGGGAGTTCGGCGAAGTGTGAGACAGCGCAGCATACACAGACCGGCCCGGCGTCCATTCACGGCCAACCACCAGAAAGAGACCGGAGGGGGGGACGGGGGACGGAGCACAGGCGAGGCAAACCAGAGAGAACTGCAGGGCCCGGAGATGGAGATCCGACCCCCATCCCCTCTTCTCACTCCGCGCGCAGTCCATCGCAAAGCTTGCATACAACAACTCTCTGTGTGGGGGAGGGGAGCTTTGAGAGCGCCGTGCCCTGACAGCGTGCACACATTTACTGTTCAAACTTGAGTAAAGTAAGGCCGATTGCCTCCGTGAGTTGTCCTCCTGCTGCTTTACATCCTCATCTAGGAGCTTTTCTCCCTGTTAACTATTATTGGACACGAGATCCGCTTTCAGTGCTGTTTAACTGAAAATCACATTGCACCTAATGTGCTCCGCTAAAAGGCAAATTTCATGCAGTGATTTTATCTGCTCTGTAAAAGCAGAAATATGAGAACTACCCCCACAGAACACCACCTGACACACAAACCCTGAACTCCATTCACTCCTCCCCCTCTGATTCTCTCCATCCTCCCCCCACCCCCCATGCCATTGCCCTTGTTTGTCTTTCCCTTTCCCCTGGGCTCGCCGTTTCCTGTAGGGTTGGGCAGCCTCATGTGAGCCATATCTTCCAGACAGCTGTAAAATAGCAGGCCTCACCCTCCCTCTCTGCCGTATTCAATCTCTCCTAGCCCCCTTTCCCTCTCTTTCCCTCACTCCTCTCCTCCGCTCTTCTGGTTCTCATCACTAGGCTCCAGAATTCAATTAAGTAAAAGCAGATCATTCGTCTCAGCCCTGCGTGTTTTGATGTCTTCCTCTGAAGGCCTAACAAACATATCACATGGATTGCGTGACGCCGTTGTTTGATGTCAGACTACATGCGGCCCACAACAGAGTTTTCAAAGACTTGCACTCACAACATGAGCAACATGGTGCGGTATTTATAGTGTACTATTAATCTGGAATGGCAGCGTCCCATTGTGACAATATTGTATTGAAGACTAAAGGAAAACTAACTCAAAAAAAGGTGAAAAGTTTAAAAGGGAACAAGAAAAACATAAAGGGGAGAGTGGCCTGAGACATGGAGACTAAACATTCCCTACTTTGAAGTCTGTGCTTATTGTACCTGTGCCAAACTGAAAGATCTTAGTTTTCAACTCCACTTGTTGTTGTTTTTGCCACAAAGTCGCTACAAGATACGTCTTTCAAATGCATGCATGAAAAAGTGTCCTCGTCTGCACGACATAAATACCCAGTAAGGGTGTAAGGAAGCCATCCATCTGCTGTATTTGCCCATGAAGACATTCAAACCATCCAGCCTTTCAGCACGCCATCATCCATCACTCGGTTCTATCGTAATCTACTCTGCCTTTTACCGGGTCCATGCCGGCAGCAGACTGCCGGAGATATTTATTGGGTGTGGTGCGAGCAGACGTTTGAAGCAATTGGTTTTTTGGGTGACTTACGGCTGACAGAGTTTGACCAGATCCTGGTCTGTGGTTCCTGGGTGGAGGCCACGGATATAAAGGTTGGTTTTGCTCAGCTGCTCTCCCCCACTGCTGCTGCCATTGCTGATGGTGGTGCCATTGCTGCTGTTGTTGCTGTTGGGGCTTGGAGGGGCCATCTGATGGTTGGAGGAGGACACATATGTCTGCTGTGGAACAAAAAGAAGAGCATAGTGATATGTTGAATGGTGCCGTCGTACACAAAGCAGACACGCTTTTAGGCACATGAAATCGGATGCATGCCGTGATGTCGTGGCTGAGTGGATATGAAGCAGCAATTCAGCCAGATGGGGCCGGAGAGGTAGAGCCAGGATATCAATAGCAATCTAATGCTTCCACAGATGAGATGAATAATTAAAATGAAAAACATTTTTCATGTGTTAAAAACATGTGAATGAAGTAAAACAATCAGTAGAAATATGCCACATCCCCAAAAAGCATGTTCTAGAACAACATGTTGGACCATAGCATGTGCACTGAGTGCAATATGCAAAACCATGCACTTATTCATACAAAGCGCTGAATGTACAGAAAGAACCTTTGCACACAATCGTGATACATAGACACTGTCTTACAGGCTCTGAATGCGCACATTAGCTGCGATGGGAATCATAAAAACACCAATTACGTGGTTACACAGATACTTCAAACTTTTATTATGAAATTAATCAAACTGTCGTAGTCTCCAGACTAGCAGCCGGAAGAAATCCTCCACTACGCAAGGTTTAGGCAGCAGACAAGTGAGCGGCGAATGTTTAATCTCATTCTGCACTGAAACAGTCAGGGCAATAGGCACTGAGATCTTTTACAAGGTGGCTACAAAACAAGGTATACCTGTTGCTTGCTCTACAAATACTGAACCCCTATAATTCCATTATATATATATTGATTTAGTTAAGTATTAGATAAGGTATATAGGTATAGAGAGAAGCAGCGTTTGGACAGTGGGGATCACTGGTTCAGTCCACTTTATATCTTGAGCAAGCATCTAACCCACCCCCAAACTGCACCCCTGGCGCCTTGCATGGCTGCCCACTGCTCCAAGTCTGCTCAATGTGCAGGGATTAAAGGCAGAGGACAACTTCCTTGTAGGTGTGCACATTTATACATGGCAAATAAAGTCTGTTTGACAAACTGTTGCATACATGAAAATTAAGCCTTACCTTCCTACCATCTTATGATGCCATGTGAGTTATTTTCTAAAAGCAAAAAAAAGATATTTGAACTACTGAACCGGGCTGGAATGACTGTGGCTGAACTCCACGCTGCTGCAACAGAGGATTTTATGTTGTGGCTTGAAGATAAAGGGGTTTTACTGGAAGTATTTGAAAATGTTCCAACCAGAACTGCTCATAGTGAAGATCTGTGGATTATCCACAGTAACCAAAACATTACTTCAGGAAAGATCGTTTTATACTGGACTTCATAAAATTAAAATTTCAGTGCCTGAGGCAGCACAAGCTATTGTTAAAAATCTCAAATCATGAACTAGCTCGGCGTGTCTTAATACGCCCGTTTTGCCTTAGTATGAAAGGAGGATAATGCAGAGCTTAAACAAACAGTGTTTTTAGCAGAGATAGCTTCATTAGTATCATATGAGGCGATGATGATACAACACAATTTATATGCGGAGACTTGTGCATGGAAAAGTTTCACTTTTGAGAAAGTATTTTTCACATTACAGATCAAAACCGAGCCTGTGGAATTAAAACTCATTCAGTTCTCGTGGCCCTGGTGTTGCTTCACTCCCAGCGCTGGAAGAGCAGGAAGTGTTTGATTAGTCGAGGTCAGCAGGTCAGGCCACGGAGAACAATGGGATGGCTTGTAGTGGTAAGCGAGTCCATAGAATTAGATTTTAATCCATTACCGTTTAATACTAAGACGGCTAATGTAGCTCAGTGTAAATGAGACAGATATATAATGTATGAGGCGAATGCACGATTAACTGGCTAGTTGTGAATGTGTTTCAATTAAGAGCGAGTCATTTTCCAGACATTTTCGCTGATCAATAGACAAACACAAGAAAATGGTAAAAAAAAATAAAAATAAAAAGTCCTTTATAGTGAATTCTCTGGGCTCCATAGATGATCAACGCACTCTTTAATTCAATCACAGCCAAAATGCAAATACTACAACACTAAGACGAGCCTTTATGTATCCACACTGTGATCATACGTCTGATGGAGTCATGTTTCCAGTATGATCCTGTTGTATATGCTGATGCTCAAACCAAGGCTCTATATTGGTTGAATCGTTACTCTGGAGACTGATCCGCCCCCACACCTAATGGCCCTGTTGGACACCAGAAGGTCACCACAGGGCCATTTGCTTATTAACAGAGAAGGGAGAAGGCGGACCTATCCATGATGTAACTATTTATATCAAAGGTAGTCAAATTAGAAATGCAAATAAGTCTTTGTTTTATAATAAAAAAAATATAGTTAAGAAAATTAGTACAGAGAAGCTAAACTGTGCTAAAGAAAATTTGACTGAACCACCACACATGCCTGGGCAGGAAGCAGGCTAAAAAAAAATCAAGCAGTCATGTGCAAACTAACAAACCACAACCAATCAGCTAATAGAGGTCCAACTAACTGTGTTTTAATTGGTCACGGGGCACATGAATGCTATGTTTGAAAGAAAGGTCAAGCAAAGGAGCTTCATTATGGTTGCTTTTACTATTTTTGTTTTGTTTCATAATTAGCCTTTAATTGCATCATCTTTCCTGCTGTATTAGTAGAAGTCAACTAGTTGATACCTGCGAAGGACTCAACAGGTTAGCTAACTGCTTTGCAGGCTCAAGGCCTTATTACCAAGAGAAAAGAAAAGTAGCCGTTAGCTATTTTTCCAGAGAGTACAATTAGCTACATTAGACACAAATGTCACATATTATACCCAATTTCACATTGACTAATGCTACTGAAATGCTTTTGACTGCTTTTGACATCGAGCCACATCTGACCTAGACAACCTGATAATAGACTACATACAGGAATACTGATTAGTATTATTGATACATGCTTGGTATGTGAGACAGTGACTGGAAATTGGAAATAGGAGCACAATTTTCTGTAGTACAAGAGCGACTTCAAACTCATATATACGAAAAGTGCTGCATGTGCTGCTGCCTGATGTGGAGTTAGCCTTCAGAACTTACCCTCTGTCCCACACTGACTCACAGAGCCCATTCATCTTCCTCTGCTTCTCTAATCCCCACCCTCCCCTCTTCTGTGGCATCAATAGTACACTGTTTGTTTTTCCACAATCACAACCTCTTCCTGTGCTTTCCCCCTGTATTCTCCATAGGTTGCCTGCGCAGGCTATCAGGAGGGATGCACCTGCACAGGCTTGGGGAGATAGGATCTGACGGAGGACCGAGACCGGGCCCGACTCTGGCTAGTGAGGCCTGTCTAATTGGGATCTGAGCTTGTTAGAGGGAAGTGCTAATCCCTCTCATGTGCTCTCCAGTCAGAAGGCATAGTGTCTCATTAGGACCGCTCTGCTAGAGTCTTTCTGAGAAAAGGGTGGTGGTGGTGGTGGTGTGTCACCTCCACATCTACTCCCCAGCTGCATCAGCTCCAGGTGTTTTCCCACCCATGTAAGGTAATGCCGTCGCATGAACACAACCAAATATAGTTGCACAAGAACACAGCTGCTATTTAGAATGAAAGATCAGATTCTTAAAAGTACACGACTGGGAATCACAAATTTCATTTTACTGCCTGTTAGGCCGCATGCCTCCTCGGACAATCAGTCTCTTAAACACGGCTTCTTACTTCTTTCCCTTTTATCCATTTATGGGCTTTCTTTACATTCATGTGTGAAGCACAAATGTTTGCGTTTCTCTCTTTGAAGTGGACACGGGATTGGGCTGAGTTCAAGAATAGAAATCATTCGAGTACAATCACGGAGACGCAAGCGTTCAGTGGGAATCCACTCTATCAGTTACAGGAAATGCACACCATAATCTAATTTACAACGGATGCACAAACACTGGATTAAAAAACACGAGGGCTTTGTTTTTACAATTTATATTAACAAGCAAACCCTATCTGCTTGGAAACGTGATGGTCCGTTGCTATCGGCCAGTCTGTACGGAGAAGCTGGAAATGTGTACAGTCCTATCAGATCATGCAGCTATCGCTGTAGAAAGACAAATTGTCTCTTTGTGTTATTATTATAGATGTGAAAGAGGCGTAACTACGGTAAGTGGCCTACAGCGGTGTGCAGCCGAAGACTGATGAGGTGATTACAGTCGGAGGGAGCAGAGGTGACGCCTGCAGGGAGTACAGGTGACTCAAGGACTTTCGTCACTGGAGAGAGGACCAGGAGCGTTAAGTGCGGCAGGATGTTTGCATTTGAGTCTGTAGTAATAGCAGAGATGTGAAGCCGGGCAGTCTGGCGGCTGAATGCTACATCTGTCTGGCAACACAAACGTTAAGAGGAGCATCTTAGAGAAACTCATCATCGGGGCTTCTCATTTAATTTAATCTTCATCCCAGTATAATGGGCACAAAAGGCTCTTTGGAAAGAACCAGTGATTATTCAAACAAAATGTATTTTGCAACTCATTAAAACGCGACGCCTCCCATTTCCGTACAATAGCAAGTAAATGATGCACAAGTGAGATGTTAAAATCGTAAACATGGCTGTTTATCTTCATCCTATGATATGTTGCAGACAGTAATCTCTTAAACGTGGAGTCCTACCTGCTTGGTAAATGAAAGCTTAACAGGCACAGTGGAAAAGATCATAGTATCACAGACCCAGTCTCCTTCTATTAAATTTTTGCAGCTGCGGGCAAAAAGAAAAAAAAAATGCCTGAGAAAATGTGGAAGGTGGGACGAACCAAATAAGAAAAGTGATGAAAGCCCTTAACGTCCTGCGGCTCATAGGTGAGACCTCCTTGTTCTGCTTCCCCTGACTGACTGCCTGCAGTTTCCTCTTGACGCTCAGAACAGAAATCAAGGTATGTGAAGCACACAGGGGAGAAAGAAAACAAGACGGAGAGTTAATCGAAAGCAGAGGAGAGGAGGGGGTGTCTCTTAATCCCTTTCTTTTCTCCGCCCTTTTGCTCGTAGTAAATGACACAGAGCAGGGGTTACCACTTGACGCTGGATTTACAAGTCTCCCCTCTGTGTGCCTTTGGCGCTCTAACAATGTGAAATGTGTAAAAAAAAAAAAAAAAAAAAAAAAAAAAAAAGTGTGTGCATGTCTTCTTTCAAGAAAAAAGGTCTGAGTAGGGTCCCTCTTGAAGTGAGCACATTGTCTGAATCTGGGATTCCAGGAATTCCAGGTCATTAATCTGAGCAATCTGAATTCCTTCCAGCCGTGAGGCAGGAAAGGGAAAGACGTAGGGAAGATGCGTCAGCTTCATTGGTAATTTAAGTAAGGCTGAATATCAGACATCAATATTATAAATATTTAAAATGCCATTCAAATCCTGTTCAAGGCACAGTCTGGCATTTTTTAAAAAAAAACAAATCCACAATCAGCACAAAAAATGCCCCAGATCTCTGACATTAATAACAGGTTGCACTGTTCCTCCATAATCCACTACTTTCTGTTTGTCCCAGAATTTAAACTAAGAAAAAAAATGACATGCACTGGAAAAAGGTGACTGGAGATAGATCACAGTGTCACTCCATGAATTATTCATTTCAGCTAGCAAGGTAATCAATATTAAACCTTATACGTGTTTCCACTCCTGTTTCACTGTACCCTACAACTGATCTGCAGACCTCATAAAGTTCAGACATTTCAGTCTGAATCAGCCTCAGTACGCGGGCTCTGTAACTTTCCTCTTTTTCTGTAGTGCCATTGCAAACCCTCTCAGTAATCATTGGTAAGACTGGAGGGGTGGGGCATATTGGTACGCGTAAAAGAGGAAAAAAAACTTTACAAACTTGTGGTTAATTCAATGAAAACATCACATAAGCGCAGACACCGAAAGCTCGGTCCCGACGAATTCACATAAAAGTCCAACATGATCAGCCTTTGCTGGCTTATTCGAAGCCCTTACGCGCTCCCAAGCCACATTTGTGAGCCGTATAGTCTACTGTGTGCAGGCTCGGTGTAGGAAGAGAGCGGCGACCGCATCCGAACAAACGAAAGCAAACTGTTCTCGTAATCCACGGGCAACAATGTAACGGGCCCCGGGGGATTCCCGGTTTGTAACTGTGTAACGACGGCATCGCAAAATAAAAAAAATAAAAGCCGAAAACAAATGTGGCAACAGCAAGTAACCGTCGCCTGTGATCCACTTTCAAGGACACTGCAGCTTAAACAGCCGAGCAGCTTTTAACTGGAGAGGCACAGCTCTCGAACAAGACCGCATCGAGTAGAAATTAGTCACTTTGAGAAAAGACGGGGTAAGAAGTGGGCTGCGGCGCCCTCGTTTACCTTCTTGTTGCTTTTGCTGGGGTAGGCGTTGTAGGGGTTGATTCCTGTCCTTGGCGGCACAGAGAGCAGCATTTTTACGCGGCGCTGTGTCCGGAGGAGCGAGAGCGGAGAGCCAAGGCAGTCAGCTGACGTCAGCCAGGGAAATTCAGCCAGGAACAGCGGTAGTGATTGGAGTCGCTCTTCCCAGCACTCTCGTGTACTCCGCTCACTGCACTGAACTGGACCGTATGTGTGTGCGTACGTGCGTGTGTGTGCGCGCGCGCGTTAGATCTGACTTCTTCTCGGGGTGTCGAGATGCGATCCACTCAAGCACCCTCACAAGCAACACATATTCACTCGGGGGATGTGTGCCTGACAGACATTTTTGCTCGCAGCATCAGCCCTCATTCTATCACACACCAAATGATATGGAGAAGAAACACATCGCTGCCTGTTCTCTAAAGTCTCACCTGGGTAAAAGTAAAAAAATAAAAAATAAAAAAAAGTATCTGCCATATAAAGTCAGAAAGAAAGTGGTATCAGGAGATTTTGTTTAAAATCCTGTTGCTCCCTCAGTCACATCCTGGCTCCTATTGATTTAGCAGCTGATTAAAATGAGCTTCGGTTCAAGAGGCTGTAATGCATGAGAAGTAAGGAGGAATATTCCACTATTAGTAGGAAGTGGTGACTCACTGCTGTGTGACCTGGTTTAACTTTTACTGTGACAAGTTTTGAAAAGTTAATTTCCATCCTCTAACTCTTCCAGAAATGATGATTGCAATTACCAGCATGTTGTCTGACTCGGTGGTGAGTTTAAAAGACCAATATCTACAAAACACAGCACAGTGTTCATAATTAAACGCGATTTCAATAAAGATTCCAATAAATTATTATTATTCGTGGGTTATTATGTCTGTGAAGTCCACAAAACAAAGCTAAACACAAATGCCCTGATGTACAGTTATATGCAGCTGAGTGAAAGTTGGCAGCACTTCCTGGTTCTCTCATCTTTGCCATCTATTTGCTTTGTTGTGGTGAAATTTATCTCGCAAGTCGCCCTTCTTTTCTCTGTTTTTGCCTCCATCGTGTAGTTCCAAGTCTCTCCCAGCAACATTCATTCAACTTAAAATCCCTCCAGCGTGATGAGCCCTCTCCAAAAAGATTAACGTAGGTCCCGTTCACCTGATACTGCCTGGAGATGAAAGCGCAATGATCAAAATGTCACTTCCTCGTCTTCTTATCTGGGTCACCGTCGCCGATGGTGACCTCAGAATGACTTCCACATAGAAGGTAACGTTACTATTACACCACTGTCTCCTCAGTGAACGGGTTACTCTTGTAAATACAGAATAGATTTATGAAAATGTCACTGAAAAATTATAATTGTGGCAACATTTTCTACACATTCATCTTGCAGTAGTCACAGTTAGGTTCCTTACTAAGAAACTGCAGATGAAAGGAAATGTAAACAGTGTTATATAAGTAAATCAATGATTTATTTTCAGTGTGAGTGTGAAAGTAGGTCTCTTCTGCAAATATATCCGAAATTTACGCCTTTGACGCAGCTGGAGCTAGTACTAATTTCCACATTTGTGGCCCATATTTAAAAATAACTCCTGATACTTTGTATTTTTTTTTCTTTTATCAGTTTCACTTTTTGACTGTTCAGATCTTAGAAAAAAAAAACTTCTTTGTATCAACAGGAGTTGCTGGGTCACTACATCTCTTCATCCTTTTTGCCGTCTTGTTCCCCCTTGACTGATCGGCCTTCAAGTCTGTCGAAAACATTGTTCGCTCGATCGTGCAGCGTCTTGTTTTATTTTCAGCCACTGAATTAACATAAAGCATGTACGACTGCAAAACTCCAAGGGCAGAGACGTGTACTTATGATGATCTACATGCGCAAAGCATTTCATCCAGATTTCATCACGATGGTCCGGTCAGACAGAGCGAGACAGACAGAAGAGGCTCAGCTGAATTCATAATCTCCATCTCTCCCCCCCTCCTCTCTATCTCTTTCTCCCAAACGCACGCATGCACACGAGGTTGAAACTCAATGCATCAGCGGCATTTGCATAAAAATAACATTATTCTACATTGCCATCCTTTCCTCTAGCCAGATATTGACGAGTTTTTTTTTTCTTTTTTTTTTCGATTGGACCGTTTTTCAGACCACAATTGGGTCACCCAGAGCCGTTCACTCCCCCTCTTTAAATCTATGCAATGTTTTGATATGTGTGTGCAAGTGTTCAGCCAGATGGGCTGTGAGTTCCAGAGAGCTCAAGGACAGTTTGGGGAGTGACTCAGTCAGCAGAGTGCCCGAGCGAGCCAACACACACACTGTGAATTCACCAGTAACGGGAATAATGTGGCCTGCTGGGAGCTGGAGATTTTTGGATAGGGTTTCCTCCACTAACAGAGAGAGAGAGAGAGAGAGAGAAGATCAGATTTAATAGAATTTTGTTGATCCACTAGTGTACGCTAGGCCCCAAGTATGTTTCCTGGTTGACCAACCTCAGCTCTACATAAACTAATATCAGTTTGTGTCTATTGTATAAACTTAATACTTTCATGAGTATAAAAAATTTCATGAGGCTGTATGGGGGAGGGTTGCAGATGGGGGAGAACTGAGGTGGAGGGGGTGAGTGATTTGGGGGAGAGGGGAGGGGGAGGTGTGGGAGAACACAGGCTGCTGATGCATGCTCTGCATTCCTCAGGTGTTGTCAGCATAGCTTGCTCAGTAATTACCTCGCTGTGAAAACATGCACAAAAGCCACACTTTACCAGCTAAAGGAAAGCCGTTGAGGAGATTCTCAGAGACAGATGGGAGTGCATTTACATCTACGTTTAGGCATAGTAGGAGCTCGACTGATTATTTCCAAAAGGTTAAGTGTAATGTGAACGCATACAGTGTGGATACAGATTCAGAGTGTAGCTGTGTGAGAGTCAGCGGCTTCTTTTATATGCAGCAATCCATCTTCTCTGTAGGATATGGGCAGGTTGGGTAGTGATCGGAGCCAAGCGTACTTTGGCATGCAAATCTATGGGCGTGATACAGATGTACAATTGCAAACACGGCGGGGAGCCTCACGCAGATTTTTCTCTAGGTTTGCAGGATGCAGACTCTCACCGTCCCCTCTCTGCACGCCAAATTTCATTTTTAATTTTTTACGGTCAGATGTCTTCGCTCTCATCACTGACACCAGCACACTGTCACAGAAAAAGCAGGTTCTCCCCGTCTGGGAAAGCTTCGCCCCCCCCCCCCCCCCCCCCCCCCCCTCTTCTCCCTCCTTTGCCCTGCTCTGTCTCCTTGGCTTGCTTTGCTAAGGGCTGAGGGATTGTGTGCAGATGTGCCTGGAGAGAGGCCAGCCCCTCTGCCCTGGGAGAACATGTGGTCTGGGAGTGTTTACGCTGGCACTCTTTCAAGCTGTCTCCCACACAGCATGCTGGCGTCTCTCTTGGATGACAATGCTCGACCCTCCTCCCACAAAAGGGGGCATTCTCAGGTTGAGGTGACACCGGCAATTATATGTTGGTTCACAAACAGGAAGCCCACATTTAGACTAACAACAACAAACAAAATGAAAGAAATTTACAGGAGCCCAGTCATGCTTTTGGTGAATCTGAAGGGGGCATTTTTGAGATATGTGGAATGAAAGTCAGGCTGCAAAATAACATCCAAATGTACTATTTCCCCCCCATCTTTTTTTTTCTGTTCTTTTTTTTTTTTTGTCTTGGACTGAAATGTGCTTGGATTAAAGTGAAATCCAGACACTTCAGGCATGTTTTTCACAGATTCTCCACATACTTCACATTCTCTCCCGTGATTTGGGCTCTGGATAAACATCTGTAAACTGGAAACCCCTGAAAGGACCGTTTATTCTTAACACTAGTGACAGTGAAATTGCTGTCACTTTGTGAAGAGTAAAACACACACCTGCTGTTGTTTTTTTTGTATCCATGATTAAATACCAGGAGGAAACAGACTACCTTAAAGCATACGTTTGCAGAGAGAGTCAACTATCCGCCTTGGCAGGGGCAAACTTTAGTGTTTTCAAACAAATGCTTCTCATGATCAGAGATTTCTCGAAGTTTCACGTGAAATTTACAAGATGTTGCATCATATAGTTGGATTCTTTTAGTTCAATTAGCAAAATGAGTCGCTATCATGCATGTCTCTGTAACGTAAGTATTCAGTGCCCCCTACAGGTTCAGACAGTTTATTATAACTACCCTGTCATCTATTCAACATCTCATAATCTCTAAGGGATAATTTAACAAAGATTGCATCTGGTTTGTACAAAGCTACACTCTGTGGCATTAATGTGTTTGCATTGGGGGAGTTAACTTATGGCAAATCTTTAGTTTTCACCGAATCATAAATCTTGATATGAGACATTCATATATTCCTATAAGGGGTGACTAGTTCATACATTTTTCATGTGGATTGTTTTTTTTATGTTTTTGTTTTTTTTTCAGTTTTCATATCCCTAACAAAACAAATAGCCCAGCTAAACTGTAAATGACAGGAAACGGATTTCTCTCATGTCTATTGGTGACTAACTCATGGAGGTTGCACTGCATCTGACCTCAGATTACACGTTTATTTATTTTGTGGTCATTAATCTTCTGTCGGGCAAGTACGAGCGATATAATACAGTTTCCTACTTGTGTACTTTCTGTGTACCAAAAACATTTAACAGCGTCTATTGGCTGTGACATATTTTGGTTTACCACGAGGGGGCGCGATTTAGCGAAGAATGCAAAAGGTTGAAGACCTCCACGGCGTTTGCTTCACTGTCCCACTTTGTTCTTTCCCATTGTTGAACTATAACGCAGATGCAATTTAAATGAGATAAAAAAAAATCCGTGCAGGCCCAGTGATTTATTGTCATCACAATTCATGAATTTCAGAATAATTGTTGGTTATGGTTGTGAAATGGCCTTTTTCATCACAGACATTATTCTCACTAACTAAATAAGCTCTATTAGCGTTTATTTACATTCATTTTGTTTTTCGAAATAAAATATCCGGATAGTGGAGAAATTATTGAGCCAACATGGCCGATCCCAGGCCGCCAGTTGCAGCTCCACCTCCACACGTTTTGGTGAAAAAGCTCATGAAATAGGAGAGAGGGAGGTGTGTCTGGGCATGCGCAGATTGGGACTCCGTCGCTCGGTTATCCCTTTTTCTTTTTTTTTTTTTTTTTGGAGTCGGGTGTTACGTCACGCTCGTCCACGGCGCTGGGGCTTGAGAGGTTGACCATCCACTCATGCAGCTGCAAGCACGGGGAGACGTAGGCACTCCGACGGAATAAAACGCTTTTACTCTTTTTAAATATTTTGCCTTAGAAAAAAAACAACAAAAAAAAACAAAAGTTTGGCACGGAATGAGCTGAACGGAGCCGGCGGGCTGCAGGGTTTATTCTGTACAACTGCACGATTGTGGTGGCATGGTGTGGTGAAACGGAGGCAGAGAGGTTACATTGTGCATCATGTTTGAATGCCGATAATCAATTAGAAATATACATGAGTGTGCTGCTGCATTGTCTATAGCCTCGTCTGGCTGTAGCAAGTCTCTCCCTTTTTTTTCTTTTTTTTTTCTTTTAATTTTCTATCGCAGAAGCCCTTGAGAAGCGGCCACCGTGCGGGGCTGAGGGTGCAACCAAACAAGACAATCGCACCCGGACCACTGAGAGGGTTCGGATGAGGTGGCTGATCGGGCTGTTCGCTTTGAGAAATCCGGCCAACTTTTCACCTATTCCTTTCTAACGGCGGTGCCGTCGGGCATTGCTCGGGAGATGGCGATGAGGTTGCTCTACTTGGGATGTATACTCTTCTTGGGGATCGCGTCTCCTAACGATGTAACCGTAGGTAAGAAGCCTGTTGTGTTGTGTTGTCTTGCATTGTGATACTCGAGGAGGCATGAGCACTTTTTCCCCCTGCAAAGCATCCGTGCATAGGCCTGCTGCGTTCAGGAGAGTTGGTGCCGACACCGCAGATAGGCAGATAGGTTGCCTCCACAATCACGCCACGGCAGAGAGGCTCCTCACAGGGAGGGATCGATCAGTAGGGAAGCCTTTTACCGGAGAAAGTAGCGCACAGACGAGCGGTGCGCTGATTGTCTTGGCCTAAAAATCCGTCTGCATTTTTTTTTCTTGGTTTTTGTTTTTTTGTTTCTAGCTGTGCCCCTCTCTGAGCAGACAGAGCGGGCCTCCCTGTGAGGAGAGCAGACAGTGAGGTTAGTCACTGTTGCAATATTCAGCAGGTAAACAGGCTCCACTTGAGCGACCTATTTGCGAGAGACGACATCATTTCTGATTGCGACAAAAAAAAAGAAACATGCCAGTGTCCCCTTCTCGATTTCCCACCCAAAAAAAAAACAACTCCTCACTGTTTTCTGTAAAGGCTACAGCTGATAGCCAGCGTTCAACACGAGAGCACGCTGGTTTCCTAGCCACACAAATAAATAAATAAATGAATAAAAATCGCAGCATCACGCACGACTTTCGTATCCAAACCCATATCGGTTTTCATGTTTGTTTTCGGGCACTTGGCGCATATGAAAACAACAGTTGTGTCTGCCTGCTCTTAATGGCGCGGCTTGTCCCGACGTGCAGCCTTCAGTAGCTGCTTGGGAATCCCAGTTTATTAGTGACAGCCAGGTACTACTGTGTGATAGTGAGGCGAGCAGTCGAGCATTTATCCTCTTACGTCCCGGGAGCTCCTTAATACTCCCCGAATCCCTGATAGTAATAATAAGGTATCAAACGCACCATTGCTCCACTGACATTGCCTTGCAGACCTGTTGATGGTTGCTGTTTATTTTTCTTATTTTTGCTGGAGCCCCTGAAAGTAACAAAGTAGGTGCAAAATGTGTATCTTTCAACTTATCTATTTAGGCACAATCTATATTTACTTGAAGTTCACTCAAGGCTGGTGATATCAGTCACAATAAAGCTCTAACCTGACCGGATTGTAGGTAAATATTTATAATATCAACTTGTTCTCTGAGAATACATTTCTGCTAAATGATAAAGGGCCACAAAGAAATCTTGCTGCGCAAGCCAGCTCCTGCTATTTATGCCTCAACGAAAGTCGAGGCCTGGCTCCATGTTAGGAGACCTTATATAAGTTTCATTAGACTTTGATGGAGGCTGTTCAGACGGAAGGCCATGGCTGAGGTTACAGGAGTAGGCTAGCTCCTCCCCCTCCTCTCTCCTCCATCAGTATGTAACATCTGGACACAGGGAGACCATTAATCCAACTTAGATGTGACTGAAAGGACGGGAGGCGGGCGGGGAGGGAGGGTGAGGGGCCGAATAGCTGTGGAGGGGGGGAGGTGAGGGAGGGTGAAGCAAAAATAAACTTTACAGTCTTGGATAGCCCAAAGTTGACAAATGGTTACATCACAGGCAGTCTGAGATGGAAGCTATCGGCTATATGTGCGTTATGTCATTATTAACAGTTGATTTAGCAGCCTCCCGATAGAGTGGCATTGTGGGGGGAAATGAGGGACACCAGCCCTTAGAGCAACCTTTTAATCCTCTCTGGATTGGAGACAGGAAGGTCAAACATTAACAGTTAATTAACTGGATAGATGCCTCTTGTAATGAGCTCCAGTGTTGATTAGAGCTTGTTGCTGAGGCTCTTTAGGTCTGTCATCCTTCAGAGTGACTAAATCTGGTGCAGCGCGAAACTCTGAACCTTCTGCTGGAGAGTCCGCGGGGGAATATCAAGACAGAATCAACGTTTGGTTGTTGAGGCCGTAACCAACAATGATTTTCATTAGTGTTTGATCAGTTATTAGTTTGAAGAAACCCCAAATTTTAAACTGGAACACAACATCCCAAACTTATCTCTATGCAGTTTATAGTAAAAGTGCAAGAAGGAAAACCAGTGAATGATTTGAGAAACTGGAACATCTAATGTCAGTCATTCCCAAAATTGTTTCAGTATTAAAACGCTAAAAGTTCCAGCTGCTTAATTATTTTTCTTGTCTTATGTGAACTTTGTTGGCATTGAACAATTGAAGTAACATAAAACTGCTCTTGGATTTTATTTTTTTTGACAGCTCACAGTCCTAGAATTTATCTGGCAAAATGAAAATAATCGTTAGTAGAAAATCGACTATTGTAGGTGCTGATTAATTATTGTTAATAATTAACTAAATATTTGAGTAGTTATTTCAGCTCTAATCGTCACTGCAGTCAGTGTAAAACTAGTTAAACTGGTTCTTATTTCAAAGTGATTTCTAGACTTCTTTTTCTGGGTTTGAACTCTTTTCATGCAGCTAATTCATACAAAGTAAATAGATATTTCTGAGTTTACAAGTACAATCTCAATGTCCTTTAGCGGCTGAAGAGTCCCGTTAGTGAAATGTTTAAATGTGGGTCAGAGGCTAAAGAGGTTGAATTCCTGAGGAGTCTACACTCTGTTTGCCTGACCCTTTTAATAGGACCCTTTCCTCAGAACTGTCACTGGAAACATCTGCTGGAAAAATTCAGCGTCCCTCATACAAATTTAACAGATAATAGAACTCAGATTGCTCCCTTCAGCTCTTCCAAGTGGAGGTCACTGGGGAGCCATTATTGTGACTCGGCACACCTGAGGATATCTATTGACTGTAAACTTATCAGGTAACGCAGTTAATCCCCACATTGACTTTCTGCCGTTCAGAGTCTTCCGGCAAAGGAGCACAGGATTAATAAAAATAACATATTTCCAGCGGAGCACAGCCAGATTGTCCAGTCTCGATACATTCTTTGGCCGCTGCTTGATATTTTATATAAAGCTTATGTGCAGGTGTTTTGCATTTTCCTCTTCTGGGCCGAGCAGAAATACTTCCAAAATGATGATAGCAGACATTATTCTTGACTGTGCTTAGAGAATAGATCCGCCTTTTATTCCTCCGCTTCCTGCACGGCATTGCAATCAAGTGCGACTGGAAAGTCAAACCAGATTAACGCAGACGTCTTGGGCGTTTGTTGCCCACGTACTGACTGAAGGCGCAAGACTGCAGTGTTTGTTGACTGTGAATGGCAGGGGTGTACTGTAATTGGTGTTTTATGCTAGCTACATCACTATTTATCCTGCTCAGCTCCTAAGACCCCCCCCAACACACACACACACACACACCAAAAATGGATGCAATGGACTTAACAAAACAGGAAGTGTGGTTTGTGTGATTCACTCAGTCTGTGTGAGAATTTCTGCTTTTTGTCCTGTATGATTTTGCCACAAATCGTGCTCGGCGGAGTGAATACCAGTTTTACGACTTCTGTTTTATTTAATGGTGACCTCCTCACTGAAAACTCCAAGCTGATCCCCTAGCTTTTCAGTTTCATTTACTTGTTTCTTTTTTTGTGTGTGTGCGCGTGTGTGTTTATGTGCCTTGTCGGCTTGACCAGCTCTTGCCCCGTGTACTCTCGGGTATGGCCGATGCTGCCAGCTTCACGCTTGACCGGAGAATCGAATGATCTCGGGGACCCTTGGCTGCGTACACACCCGGTCAGAGTGAAGGATCTGTGTTGAGAGAAGGTTTCAATTTCATGGACTGCTTCAACGTGTCGAAGCTGTTCATTTCAATTAAAGTGCGATTTCTTTCTTTTTTTTCTTCTTTTTTTGGATTGTAGCAAACCTTTATGGAAAGTCGTCGGCGTGAACATCTGGGACGTAGCATCGCGCAGCATGTCCCCATCTAGATAATTATGGGACTTTGAAAGATAGTCAAAGATTGAGAAAGTAGGATATCAATCATCACGTGATATGCGATATAAGTTTTGTTGCCAGAGGCTTGCCCTTTTCTCTGGATATATCTTTAAAATCTCTTGTCAGATGGACGGGCTATTTCTGTATCGCATCTGTTATGTCAATATCCAGCTCTGATGTCCTCAAAGTCTGTAAACTAAAAGCACTGCATTTTCCTTAAATACCGCTTTGTGTAACCAGTTGGCTGTACTCCGTGACTCTCAAATGCACGACAGAGATTGAAGGCCGCCTGCATTTTCTGCAAACAGCTGTCCATTATGAGAGTTACCTCATCCTTGCTGGCATTGTAGCACCAGCAAGGATGGCGCTTCAATGCCAGCAAGGATGAGGTAACTATTCTCGCTGGTGTTGTAGCACCAACAATTTTTTTTCTAAAGAAAAAAAAAAGGAAAAAGGTCTAAAGAACATTCATAAAAAGTTGAGATGTTTTAAGTTTCGCGTGGTGCAGTTCCACTGCAGAGCAAAGAGGTCATCTCTTAAGATGCGAAGGGGAATGACAAATCATTTTTGTATTGTTTATGAGTCATCCCAAGCAATTACTGAGCCTGTAACATCCTTCCCTCCTCTCCATGTAGAATGTAGCGAAGGATACGTACAGATCCAGACGCATTAAATCACGGAACCCATTGTCCTTCAACTGAGGTAAATCGTCTTGTTTAAGACGATAGTGACTTCTCCTTCCTGCCTTTTCCTGGTGCTTTCAGAGGACAGAGTCGAGCAAAGATTTACAAGCATCTGAGTTGCAGTGAATGCCTCAATTTATGTGGTCCAGCCTTCATTTTGTGGCTCCCATATTCTGTTTTCATAACGGCTGAATCTGGGTTGGCTTTTCCTCTGTGGTCGCGCAGAGCTGTGCTATGCAGAGACTGCAGGCTGGGTGTGGAAGAACTCCGTGAGCCTATTTACATTTATCTTTATGTCCATCAATCACACTCGCTCAGTGTATGGCTGCATTCACTGCATTGCATTTTACTGCCCTGGACCGTGACGTCCTGCAGAGCCTCATCAGGTTACCTCCGAGGTCAAAGCTGTACCCCATTGTTGTGCAATGGCTGAAAAACAAGGCTGGAGAAGCTCCCAACTCTTCTCTATCTTCTGCTCTTTATGCATGTTCAGTCCCTTTGAAGATGTCTATTGTTGATTAGAACTTGAATGGCCTGCAGGCACCTCACGTGCACTGCAAGCTGGTTAAAGTGCTCCAGTGCCTTGCCTTGCTGTGACTTGGCTTGCATAAAGTGGTTGTTTCCACCATGTGTACTGCACAGTGTGGTCATTGAAGAAGTTTTAATGGCTACAACAGTGGCCAGGGCGGCGGCTTACATGAAAATATCACACTTTTATCCATCCTTAAAGTAGGGAGTGTCTTCATCTTTCGACACTGCTTCACTTAAAATGCTCCGGCTTTGAGAAAAAAAAAAGAGTCTGCATTCCCTCTGAATAATTAATACGGTGCTAAAATTCAGGCTCCTCTCTGACTTCATTCTCTACCCCTCCGGTCCATGTTTAATTTTAATTGTTACTTATATTGTAAGGATTCTTGCTTTGAAATCCTGCTAAACCGAGCACACAGAAATCACTTCAAACTTGACCTCAGCGTTCTAATTACACCCTGAAGTCTGCTTGCTGCTTTTTTTTTTTTTTTTTTTCACCCACTGAAACACTGTAGGAGACCTGATCTCCACAATGGAGAACCAGAAGCGGAAGTGGCGGGTGATCAGGAACGGTCTTGGTTTCTCATGTCGCTGTCATTGCACTCGGTGAGGCCGAGACCCGGAGTCCCGTTGATTTACGCGTTCAAGTCATTTCGCGCTCCCATTTGCGCCATTATGTTTTAGCAGCATTTAATAGAATCCGCGCTCCGATGCTCAGTCTATCCACAAGGGGACGGGACGGGTTAAATGCTTGGATGCGTTCAGCGTTGGAGGCATGCTTGTGAAACAAAAGTAAATTTCTTGCATCAAATTACCTGTGAACATTCCAGCGTGGAGACTGTGTTGCCAGTATCATGATGGCGTGTGACGTTTTTTGGAGCAGCAAGTGTGACGCGCTCCAAATCTCCGGCCAAATCAAACTTGCAAAGAGAAACGGGCAACATGTATGTATCTTTCCCTTGACTTTACAGGAAAAGCTGTTTGCCGTCTTTAAAATGTAGCTTGTTCATCTGTAACAGATTGTCTTTTTGAGGCAAAGCCGTACACATGAAACCAATTAGAAGGTGCTGGAATGTGCTGCATGGATCTGGAGTTGATCTGTAGAGCACGGATGGCCATATTGAGTCAGACAGATTTTGGGGCGGGGGTGGAGGGGGGGGGGGGGTCAGTGTTGTGTCCCAGCTGGTGATGGTGTCTGGAGGCCTCCATCACTTGGCTGCCAAATTGGTGCCAGAACACTATTTACTCACCACACCGTCCTGTTCCATCCCACAGAGTTCCTTCCGACCTTTAAGAATGCTTTAAGTTTTTTTTTTTTTTTTTTTGGGATTACGTAAAAGCACTTGAAAGCCCTTTTCTTTAAGAGCCAGGCTTTGTGTACATTTATGCATCTGCTCATTCATTCGTGTTTAATTCCCGCTATGCACGGCGCTTGGGGGCAATTCAGTGTGTACTGTTTAGACAGTGCAGAGCTCTGGCGGCCCTGCATAAGGAAATACAGTGTGTGCTCCGAACAACTGGCAGTGTGCACAAAGTCAAGCCAAGTCAGTCGACTGGAACCGGGGCATGCACATACCAGGAAGTAAGTCTGTGATTTGTAGCATTATGTGTGTGTCAGCCCAGGATTTAAACATTTGTGTAGGGAATAACAGCCGTTCTTAGCCCCTCTATAAGTAGATCTTTTTGCAAACATATAGTGTTCACGAGTTTCCTTTTCTCAAAGTATGATCTGAAAGTGCACCGTACACAACAAAACATTAATTCAAGGAGAAGCTCTGTAATGAAATACTCACGGTCTGGAAAAAAATATCTTATCCGACTTCTGTTCTTCTTTTTATGGGCCGTCTCAAGGACTTCCTCATCGTTCATATTTAATGTCTTTGCCACATTGCTTTCCCATAAAGCTATTTTAACTGCAAAATATTATAAGCGCATCCTCTTAACATCAGAGATGCACATTCCACGTGCATGGTGTATGTAATTTCTCCCCAGAAATAGAAACTTGTTTTGCTATCGAGCTCACTAAGTTACCCTAACTGAGTGAAACTGTGAAATTCAAAACTCCCAAGGGTTACAACTAAGGCTGTGAAAGTTTTGCTTCATGTTTGTCTTGCATTCGTTTTAATAGATATCCACAGGATATATATATATATGTGTGTGTGTGTGTTTTTTTTTTTGTTTGTTTTTTGACTTGTATTCGTGTGGATTTGACAGGCGTTTCATGGTTGTGATCTTTTTAAAGAGATCACGCAAAGTGAAGTTATTTTTGAAAATGTGATATCGCTCTCATTTTGCGCTTGGTATATTTTACCATTCAGCTGTGGCAGGAAGTGCTTCAGTTGGAATGGTATTATCAGGAGGGGGCGAACACACTGGGCTTATACGGGTTCATGTAAGTAGAGAGTGTACCTTGTTTCAATGGGACCGGTGTTTGCTGTTGGGTCGATCCCAGGAGACTAAATGGAAGCCTTTCTGATTCCTTTTGTAGGTAAAGTGGATACAAATGGTTTTAACGTCTTTGGACCCCCCCAAAGTCAGCATTTTGGCAGTAGCTTTGGAACAAACAGTGACTTTGCAGGCTGAATTAACAATTCTCATCTCTGTTTGAGGTATTTCAGTGGGCTTTGAAAGAGGACTGCTGATGGGGAGGGCTGTCAGTCTTTCCCCCCAGCCTCCAACCCCTCCTCAGCCGCAACCTCCAATTAGCCTCAGAGGTTCCCCCTCTCTGTGGTCGTTTCATGCTGGTGCGTAAAGCGATGATAAAATTAGAACCCGCAATGTTTTATTTCCAGTTTTATGCCCACTCATAGGGAACAACTGGTTCAACCCAGCTGCCTCGTGCAGGAACCGGAGAAAGGAATGTCTTCAGATAGCAGAGGGCTCAGTGCTTTCACGTATTTCAGCTCAGGGCCCGGTCAGTTTAGCCGTTTTTGTTGCCGTTTAGGCGGATTAAATGGCAACATATAAGCACAGGCAAATCTGGTTTATTTACTTCCAGCCCGAATGTACCAGTGCATTGGTAAGCTGAAAGGAAGCACGACTAACAAGCTGGCCTCGCGCCATGGCTAGCTTCCCTCTCAGTCCTTCACCAAGGGGTTGGGTGTGTGCGTGTTGTCTTAACTAAGTCAGCGGCCTCTGTCTGTTCCTATACGGCTCTCCATCTCACAGTTTACATCCTGTGACGCCCTTATGACGTGCAGTGTGATGTCTCAGAGCTGAGTTTACGTCTCATTCTGTTGATTCATTTGAGTTTTTGCGAGCGTCCTGCCTCTGAGCAGAAGTCTAGGACTATAGCTCTGCATACTTAAACCTAGCACTCAGTCTCTCTCTTTCTTAATCTCCTCAAGTATCAAGGTGCTATTCATATAATGGGGAGTCTGTGATTTGATCCCCACCCCCAAACCCCTCAGCTTCTAATTCCATCTACAAAACATGACACTCAGAGTTCTTATTGTTTGACTCGCACATGCACTTCACTGTCACAGGAAAAAAAAAAAAAAGGGGGCCGGGGTCTAAACCCTTTAGTCTGACGGCCAAACAGAACGTGATTGCAATGATACACTAGCTCGGTGCTCTCTTGTGATTTCAGTCACATCCCGGCCCTCTTGCGGTGCACCCCTCCGCCGCCCACCCCAAACACCTCCCTGCCTGCCAAGTACACAGGGAGGCAAGTCATCCAGGGCAAGCGAGGGCTCTGTGTCTGCGGAGAATCACAATGAGATCTTCTGTGCTGTCCTTTCCAGAGCATTGCTGCACAACAGTACAGTAACAACAGCCTCCTCCTTGAAATAGCTGTTGCGGTCTATTTTTTTTCTCCCCCCATTGTGTGTGACATTTTTCACCGCGAGCATAAAGAAACCATTTCCCGTGTATATCTTTGACAGTGTATTTTTATTTATTTTTTTCTGCGGGCCGAAAGAAAGTCTTATTATAGGATTTCATTTTAATCTGAAGGATTACATAGTCGATGATTATAATTATTGCACCCAGTATTTTAATAGTTCGCTTTAAAGAGTCTATTAAACAGCGTTATGAAAACCTACGCCCCTGGTGATGTTGTCGACGACTTTAGCTATTCTTAGACGAATAGAATTAAAGAGACGCTGCCTGAAGCTTTAAAAACAACTTGTTTATCCTATGAAAATGAATAAAGAAATAGCTTTTCAGTGCTTTGAGCAGGTTAATTCGTGTTCGTTTTTTCCTTTTTGTAATTTGGGGGAAACGACCGAAAAACATACCTTTTTTGAATTTGCGAGATATCCTTTGCTGGCACAGAAATTTGGTGCGTGGAGGTAGAGCTCCTTTCAACCTTTCAAGTTAAAGCCTGTCAGCAGTGTGAGACTGCTGATGGGTCATGAGCGTTGCTGTGGTGCTGCTAGCCTGTGGTACACCTCAACAATCTGTGCTGACTTGCTGCCCAGAACTATCGCGCTCTGCAGTTTCCCATGGCTCAGATGGTGATTGAATGCCCAGTTATGTCTCAGCCGTGACACATGAAAGGGCCTCTGTGGTGGGAGTTGAAAACACCTTAAGAGTAATAAAAAAAAAAATAAAAAAAAAAAAAAGCAGAAAGAAATTAGATGTCCGTAAGAAGAAGGGGGGGGCGACAAACAAGCCCGGAACTACAAGGCACCACTGTTGGTTGTAAACTTGTAGAGGAGTGCCTGTGGGCCTTTTGATACAAAAACATCATTGTAAACTTCTGTTGACCCTTACACGTTGCTTCGCCCCACCAAGTTAAGATCTATGCTGCTTGAAGTTGGAATTTTCCAATCTACATTCTAGGAGTGCTAAAAATGAGAAACACTACAAACCGCTTCATGACAGTATTTCTTAAATCGGCAGCCGGAAAATTGAATATCCTCCTCTCAGATGCGTTTGTCATTTAAAAGCTTTTCCAGCGGCTGCTTTTGCTTTTCTTGATGACACATCAGCTTTACCCTGTTTTTTTTTTTTTTTTTTTCTTTTCTTTATTATTATTCAGGTCCCAAACCTGATGACCATCCCAAGACTTGTAGCTCTAAGCAGTTCGTGTGCAAGGACCAGGTGACCTGCATTTCCAAAGGTTGGCGCTGCGACGGGGAGAAGGACTGTCCAGATGGCTCGGACGAATCACCAGATATCTGTAAGTGTGCCTTCGTGAATAGCTGCTAAAACGGTCTCTCAGCAGGCCCGTGTCCTCAGCTCTTATCTTCCTTCCAAGCTGTTTTCCCACCGATGAGGATTTTTCCACTGGTTTCACTCAGCTTTCTTTTCTTGAGATATTTTTGCATACGTTGAACCTTTTTTTTTTTTCTTAAAAAAACTCTTTTTTTATATTCTTTGCCGTCGCAGTGTTATTCCTGCACACAATGTTATAAGACCTCATAATGACTACCTCTAAATGGCTTTGAAGAGACAACAAGAGACACAATGTTCAGACAGTTTAATTTGGGCCTTAATAAGGAGGAAGGTTATGGCCTTTCTACGAAGGAGGCTGCTCAACTGAATTATGGCTCTTATTATGCGGCCTTGTTTAGTCTCAACATTAAGGGATGTTTCTGCTCTCGTCTGTCGGGACAAGTCTCCCTGGTACTGCACAGATCCCCAGTCTTGTCTCGAGCACTCACATCTGTCAGCCTCTCCATCCGCAAACTCTCCCCTGGTAAAAGCATTTCTCTCTGTTTATATCCAGGCGCTAATGGTGATTTTTACCATCTGCATGGGCCACACCTTACATCTGCCATGCCACAAGCATTCTCACCATAGTCTGGCAGGCAGAGACAGGCAGCTGACACCCAGCATTAAGGGAGTTGTTATTGCGGGGGAAACACAATTAAGCATTAACACGTAGCACAGGGGATTTGTAAATAAGCAGAATAGCTGTGGGTAATAGGGCGCATTACGATGCTGTGGCCAGCGCTGAAGTGGAGAAGGTGAAATGCGTTGCGCATGTGACGCCCCCATCTTTACCAAGTATCCAATCTTTGAAATGATTCGATTTGAAGCTGAAGCTAAAATACATAAGCTGCAGCAGAACAGAAAATATTATCTCATTTTACTTCCTGTATCACTACCTTGTTGTTTATAGACTTGTCTGATGGCCTAGCCTTTTTTTAAAAAAAAAAGTCTACAGTACATTTTTCTAAAATTAATGCGGTACGGATTTTTCAGACGGGAGGAAAATGTTCAATTTACTTTTGTAAATGGCAGCAATCACAAGCAATTGTAAGACTTGAGCAGTTTTCTGGAAGTGTGCCCCACATAATTCTTTCAAGCAAGCCGCAGTCATTCAATTTCTGCCCTTTTCTGCTCAGCAAATGAACTGAGTTTTCCACAGCACTTATGTAATTTGGTGACACAGACAATGGTGTGATTCATCTTCAGCGGGAAGGGATGAAGAGCAGCGTTTCACCGGAGCATCAAGATATGTTCTGCTCTATTACACACTTCCCATTGGGCCCCACTCTCTTATTTACGTTCAGCTACGGCTTCTGCAGTCACGTTGGGTTTTTAGGCAGCCATTATAAATATGTGTAAATATCTGAGCCGTCTCCCTCAACGGCACCATGTGTTTGCGAGCTCACTCGGAGGCTAGGCGCCTTTTAAGTGTCACAATGAAAGGCAGCCAGACTGTGATTTTATCCTCAGCCGTTTAACTGATCCATCTATTAAATCTGAGTAGTGTTTAGAATGGAGGGCTGCAGATAAAGTTGAGAGAGCAAACAGGCCTGAGCCAGCGCAGACGGAGACTGGAGAGCTTGGAGGAGTAGGACTCTGGAGGTTATTTAAAATCCTCCTCTGACTCAGAGAAATGGAAAAGTCTTTTTCTCTTCATCGCGACTTTTCCATGCGCTGGATGAAACGGTTTGCAGGTCATCAGCCCAGTTACTCCCCTACTGGAAAGCATCACGAGATATCTGATGAACATGCTGTAAACTGAGCTCTGTGGAAACAGCAGATTAAAAAGCATTTCATTTTGAGTGTGTCATCCGTTCAGACATCGCAACCTTTATCGGGTTGCGTTGTCAAAGTTTACAAAAGGAGTCTGGCTTTCAATTTTAAACTTGTGTTTATTGCAATCGGAGAAATTCCTTGCTCTCTAACATTTTGTTCCGACACGTCCCTGGACCACAGTCTGATTTTGTGTTGATGGGAAATGGAGTGGTGCCTGCTACTATAATTACGACATTATCTCCAGTTTGAGTTAATTACAAGGTTCAGACGGGGTTTACAAGGATTACTCACAGGGATATTGAAAAGGCAGAAAGATTTTCCCCCTATTGTCTTGCTGGTTTTTCACCAGTTCATCTGCATTCTTGTCCTGGTGTGGTAATGCCCCGTACTCCGGCTCGTCACGCACGTGGCCAATGGAGATTTGTGTCTCCAATAGATCTGCGTGTCCTTTGAAAATAAGACTCTGCCTGTATTGATCCTTTCGTCCTAAAGTTAATTACGTAACTTTGTTTTTCATACAGTGACAACCACCTGTTCTGTTTACGACGATCGTGAATTCACTTGCTGTCAAAATGGTGGGTGTTGTAAGTGTGCCTCTTTGTCTGGTGTGGATCTTTGATCTGCGGCTCTAGTATCCATGCTGGAAGTAAGTGTACTCTTCAGTATCACACTGTCTGGAGGCCTAATTGCCTGTCGTTTCCAAACCATTCATCTAGGCTGTAATTATGCTGAGGAGCTAAAGACAGAGTTCTGCCACAGTATCGGGGCTGTAACGTTGCATCTCAGGAGGCGCTGACATGCTACGGTGGAGATTTCAGGGAGTCAGTGTTACGTGTTTGCATCCTCAGGCCTGTGGGCTTATTTATTAGAGGGGTACTGGAGCAGTAGTAATTGGGTGGTCCATTCGTGAATGCGTGTTTTTACACATGCATCTGCATGAGTTGTCATCGTAAAAAGGGGTGGGTGGGGTTCTGGACAGCCGCCAGGCCGTCGTAGCCCTCAGACCCCCAGTTTGCATCTGCCTCTTATAGCCCCCAGTGCACGCTCAGATAGCCATCAGCCGTCTGCCTGTGCAGACTTCTGTCTGCAGGTGTGACCCTGTCGTCCTCTCTCGGGGACTGCACTGACTCCCCCTCACTGGATGGCTTCAGTTGGTTTCAGACAAACCATCTCGCCCTCAATTACATAAAGGCTTAAGGCTCAGGAAGTGGCTGACATGTTTCCTCGGGGCAGGAGTTTATACTCTGTGTGTCTCAACGACGGTGTCCTGTGCAGGACTGCTGCCTTTTTTTTGTGCTCCTATAGGTAGTTGTGGTATGTTGGCCAAGTGTTATCTCAGTCTAGCAAGATTAAGAGGTGGATAAGGGTAGGTGTTTTTTTTTTTTTTATAGCATGGCTTTAATTACAGAAGGTAAGCAGACAGTACAGGCGTCTGCAAAGCACTGATGGAGTCTGGACCAAAGAAATGTGGATTAGTGCTTCTCGGTTGTTACTTTTGTGCACGTGTGCAGTGTCTTTTCACCATCCAGATCACTTTATGGCTGAGCACATAAAACATTCTTTCTTGACTGGTTTGTCCACACAGGTTAGTATGAAAGCCAAAACCAAACAAATTACATGTTACACATCTGTCTCAATACTAAATGCCACGTAGGTAGGATTTTTTTTTTTTTTACCACCTTATAGCTCTTTATGTATCTGCTTTATAGTTATGCACAAAGTGGAAAATAATAGTTACAAATAACTGGCTAAAAGTTTTGGAGGCTGTTCTGAGCGTAGACTAATAAAATAATGAAATAACTTTGAAGCCATTCCAGCAACGTCGTTTCTCATGATGCCGTTGTTAAAATTAAAAAGTGCTGTGTCACAACTTTGATCCCAGTTCACGTCTTTCTCTCTCGACGCTGTTGCTGTAAAAAACGAACAAACAAACAAAAAAAAAAGGCTGTCAAGTCTGTATGCAATTATGATTCTTGCGTGAACTGCATTCATTGCGGTTGAGCCGGCGAATGGGAACAGATGTCTGAGTAAGCCTAGCATGTAAGCACTTTCTCCGTCATGAGAAGCGCTTGCTATGAAGGAATCCCTTTCAACATCAGAAAAGTCCGTGCAGCAATTGTCGGCCCCTAATTCACTGTTAAACTTTTTTTAGCCCCCTGATTTAGCATGAAAATGTCGACGGGAGGACTACTGAGCGGCGGGGGGGTGAAATGCATCTCAGTCATGCAAATACCCTTCCTTTCTTTTCCCATGCAGTGCAGGGAGAGAAAATGAGCTGGCAGTTAACACTTGTAAATAACAAGCCACTTCCCCTCATCATCATTTTCTGGTAGAGATAGTGCATATTGTATACAGTAGACACGCGGATATTGATTTGTTTTCGTAGTTGATGCTGGAAAGTAATTTTGAGGGGATATGCATTGGAATGCGGCTTCATAATGAAACCGAGGGACCCTTGCCTGAAGAGACTACAGATATTTAATGTAGCAAAAGCCAAATCTGGACCCGCAAAACTACATGCACGACTGTTATCATAAAATGCTCAGGTTTAGTGCAACACACCAGAAAAAGACAACAGCAGGAGATCCTATGGCAAAAAGTGCAGTCCATCGCACAACCGTAGCGTGTCCCTTGGCACGTGCATGTGCATGCCTTTGCCTAGGGGCTGATTTGGTAGCGAGGTATGATGGGAAGATTGAGTTATCATCCCCACGCAGCTGCAGGAGGTTGTAGGCCCCCACAACAAGCTTATCTTCCCATCTCCCACCCCTGAGCCCCCTTTGGACACTGGCCAGCCTGGTCCTTTGCCTTGCTCATCTGACTGTCATGGCTCAGCAGCCTCTCCGGGACGACCAGGCAGAGCCGACTGCAGAGGTGGTGGGATGGGATGGAGAGATGTGGAGAAGGAATGATTCAACAGGGGAAAAAAAAACCTTTGTATCAGAGAAAATGAGCAGATTAACACTGGGGCTGAGGAGGAAAATGGAAATTGCTTTGTAAAGCCCTGATCCTCTTTCTATAGACTCGGCCTTTTACAGTAGGGGGTGGTCCTTTCAGCGCCTATAATCAGTCATGTAGCTGTAGTCGCGGGGGGCACCAGGCAGGGGCAAGAGAGGGTCTGTAGTGGCAGTGGTTGACACACTGCTTCCATAGAGGAAGGAGCAAAGCCCTGTAAATCCCTCTGGTCTGCGGCCCTGAGCCCTCCTCAGCTTCACCAGCCTATCAACAGACCACAAACACAGGGCTTTCTCACGCCACACAGGCACCACTTCCCTTTCTCTGCTGTCTCCTCCACACCCTGTCTCCTTCCCTCTATCTTCCATTCCTCCCCACGTTCCCTCCTCTTGCCCTCCGCCGGCCAGAAAAGTTAGACTCAAGTCATCGCTGTCCCTTGTTCCTCTTATCCATCTTATCCGTCCAACTTTTCCTCTTGCATGTCATGGTTTGTTACGCTGTCTCTTGCTTTGTGTGTATTTTTACTTGGGGGGAAATGCTGTTTTGCAGGGACTCTCCGGATTGTACGCCACACTCTGTTGGTCTGCTGCTGCATATTGACCATATTTAAATGTTTGGACCTCCGGCGGTGTAGACAGCTTGAAAGATGGCTGTGCAATGTTAGCAGCTCGTTAACACCATGGCTCTAATTAGATTAAATTAAGGATTAAGGTGTCAGTGGCAGAATTTTATCTAACTATATGTGACCATGATTTCCTAAATTATGGTCGGCATTGCTAAATCCGCCTGTTTCTAAGAGTTTCTCTTGATATTGTGATACAGCAGCAACGTTTTATTCCTTCAGTGTGCAACTTTGACATTATCCTTGTCAGAATCTTGATATGCTTGTAACTTTATAGCATTATGGCATCAGATTATCAGATTATTGTAAGTTTAAAGCGAGCACACCAGTCCCCCTACCCCTTGTAGGACTGTTGCTCGCTAGGGTTTGGCACAACCATGTGCTTGCTTTGCATGCTGCTGTAAAGTGTGATTCCAGAATGGGGAGAGTCAGTCAGTGGCCAGGCCTGCCTGTCACCCCGCACGACGTATTAATTCGAGTTGACAGCAGACTTTATGGGAGTCAGTCAGAGGCTGCTATGGAACCCAAAGAGCAGGAAGAAACACAGGCTTTTATTCTCAGGACAAAGGATCGACAGGGGATCTAAATTTAAGGTCATTGCATAAGTGCGGGGACTGAGGGATGGGGGGATGGTTGCATGCAGAGCTTGAGGTGTTGGAGGGAAGAGCACGTTGGCAGAGACGTCGCAGCCTTGATGTGTGGCATCCATTGCACGGAACTTGAAGGAATGCAGCTCATGCAAGAGAAATCCGTGCTCTGTGCTTGACTGTGACACAGTCAGTGATGCATTACTTACAACTCCACACTGTTCTCAAGGGAAATGTGTTATATTGTCTTTGCACAAAGTCATATTTCACTCCAGAGCCTGCATGCTGCAGCGAGAGTTTCAATAAAGCAGAGTATGCGCTCTGTATTACTCATAGTAGACTCATACTCATAGTTTCTAATATTTTAATTATGAAGAACCCCAGCGCTCATTTCTTTTAGATGTGATTTATAGAGACTGAGAGAGATGAAGCAGCAGACTGCAGAAAGGTTTTCACAATTAAGATCCCTAAGGACCCAGCGAGGATATGCTAATATCGCTGTTAGCTGACACAGTTTAGCGCAATGATATAATTACCCTCACTCTGCCCTCTAATAGGTTTGAAGGTTGTAATTGTAGCACTTTTTCCTTTGTCTGGTATCTACTGAGCCGCATGGTTCTTGCATTCTTCTCATTCATTGTGCTATTATCTTCAAAGCTACCAAGCTCACTCAAGAACCATCCAATCCCAAGCGGCGTAATAATAATGATGATGCTAAAAATAGTAAATAAAATAAAATATCGACATGATAGGAAATGTAACCACTGGTTGCTAGATCTTTTTGATCTTTTTGTCTGCAAATCCTACCTTAATTTGTTGTGAACATTTACAAATGTTAGAGTTGTCTTTATTTCCAAACTCAATAATTTGCAATCTGCATCACATGAAAATGTTTGTGGAGCCTAATCTACAGCAGTTAATGCACCAACATGTGCAGCCTAGATTCGGATCAGTTGCTGCAAAACAAAAGTAATGTTATTCTTGTTATTCCCATGTTATTCTTTTTCGCAATTTGTGCCTGAAGGTACGTATTAGAGTTGAAGCTGATCAGAAACAGCTATTGCTGTGAAAAAGCGATACGATGGCAGCTGACTGCTTTTCCATTAACTAAAGTGCGTATAAAAACAAGAAGTTCGCTTTAATAAAATAGCAATAGCCCCAAGACTCACCATTTACACAGTAAAGTACAAACAAGCTAAAGACTGCTGTTGTAATGGTAAGAATTTATCATCCTGGATCACAACCTGAAAAAGTTGTTTTTAATTCTTTTCCATGTTAAGAGACCTTGATTGGGGAATATGACATCGATACAACCAGGGGCTTTTTTTTTTCATATTCATATTCCACTTGTGGTATTCACATCCTCTTAACTGGATATTTTCAATCCATGATGTTTTCAGAAATGGCAGATGTTAAGTTACATTGTAATTTAGCCGCACTAAATGAATCTGTGTGATTTGGATCAAATCACCTTGTTCAACTTGTTTTCACCCCATTCACTTTTCACAGCCTGAAAAGTGAATGGTGAAACCACGAGTATTCACTTAGTTGCAATGTGAAACCTCGTGGCTAGATGGCCCAGTGCGATAGATTTCGTGCCATCTAGCCGAGAGCTTAGACCCTGCGGGTTATCTTTGAACCAGGAAAGGATGTGGAGAGATTCCGCTCTAGTATCAAGCAACCTACATCCTTCTTTGGCTCCAAGGATACTATTTGGTTGAGACACTGGAGCTTGAAAAGGAACCAGTAATTTTTTGAAGATGAACTGATTAAAGCTATTTCTAAGAAAAAGGAGTACAAGAGATCAAACCACCGCAAAATGACTAGCAGCGCTCCGTGCAAGACACCATCTTATGTTGTCTTCCTGAATGCATTCTAACCACAGCAGGGTTATCACCACACTGTCTTAAAGCAATCCAAGACAGAGACATATGAGACCGAAGAAGACATTTGTGTATGTGACTGAAAGAGCACATAAGTCCCGCTGCATCCTTTGATATCAGCACAGTTATATTTGGCTTTCGCCAATGATGACGCAGAACTGCCTGCTGCCAGCATAAGGGACTCTTATTGAAATGCGCTGCCAACCATTTCCTAAATTGGAACAGGGTTTGACTCTATTGTCCCTCCCGCAAAGTTATTTAATCCTCCATATTGTCCTTTCCATTTAGTTGCTGCTGCTGGTCCCTATTCAGCTCCAGCCAAGATATCGCTGTGTTGTGGGACACAAACAATTCTGTCTGGTTGTTGTGTATTGCTGGCAGTTTCCAAAAACGCATTCAGCTCACTGGCCTGGCCAGGCCTACAGAAAGGTAGGAGTGGGTGTAGGAGAAGAGCTCGTCGTGGGAAGGATAGAAAGTAGAGATTGGCTAGTTGTCGTGATTGCATGCACCCTGTGGGCTTATATGACAAAGACGCAATTTGCTGCAGTGGGTGTCATTCACTTGACGTTTATTATCTTTTTATATTCTCCTCAAAACCATCCACAAATACTATATTAAATTTCCACTGAACATGGCAGTTTATTCATGGTACTCCAGTTTATGTAGAAATCCCCATGTTGGCAGTTTATTGAATGTAAATCAGGCAGGCTTAGAGGCTGAGGCTGTAGAATGGCTGCTAATATGTTAGCATCCCCCAGATGCTTCTCTCCTTTTCCCCTAAGCCAGATGTATTAGAAGCTAATTCTCTATTCAAATGTGGCACATTTCCCACGCAGGCTCCTACGGTGGGAGCATTATGAGTGCTCATGTCAGTTTAAGGCACTTCTTTTTACAGAGTTAGACGATACTGTGTGTTCTGTGTGTGGCTGCTAATCTCGCGGAAGGATGGAGAAGACTCGGATGGAATGCTTTTTGGTTTTCCACATGGAAGGTCGACATGCTGATAAATGTTGTTTCCAGTTGTGCACATTTTCAACAATTTTAGAACTAAGTACGCCGATCAGACGCCGATCAGACATAACATTATGACCACCTTCCTAACATTGTGTAGGTCTCCCTTGTGCCTCCAAACCAGTTGTGGCTCATCAGAGAATGGACATGGGCCTTCTGAGGGTGTCCTGTGGTGTCTGGCAACAGGATATTGTTAGTGGGGGCCTTTGGGTTCTATTGGTTGAGGGAAGGGGGGCTCTGTGGATCAGGCTGGTTCCAGTGCATCCTCCAAATACTTGATCAGCTCGTGATCTAGGGAATTTGGAGGCCAGGTCAGCAGCCTGTGCTGTTTTTCGTTGTTCGTTGTTCCTTGTTCCGTTTTTGTGTGTGTGTACGTCAGGCAGCATCCTGCGGGGTATGGCTGCTGACATCAAGAGGCGTCATTGCTATGGGGTGGGGCTGCCCGATCTGGTCTAGGTGGGTGGTACATGTCCACAAGTAACATCCACACGAGCGCCAGGTCCAAAGGTTTCCCAGCAGAACACTGAATTGTCAGTCTTCACCCGTCAGTGGTCATAATGTTATGTCTGATCGGCTTATATCTGTTTGTCTTGAATGAGAGAGATGTAAATTCACTTTCTTTAAGACTTAATTTCCTACTTCTAAACTGAGTTTTCATGTAACAACAATATAACTTTATGTCACAGCCAAGTCAATATAATTTACAGTTAAAAAAAAAAAGCAGCATGGCACCTTTTATACTGTTACTTTCAGTTCAGATAAGAATAAACTGCACCCAAAAATGCAGAAGTGAGGGCCAGATGAACTGCAGTTTGCCTGCAACAGCTGCTTAATATTCAGAGACTTTGTTTATGCGATGTTCAGACGGAGACTTCTGAAGCAGGTCTGCAGCTCGGGCTGCACACATTCATATACCATGCACTCAAAGACTTTCCCAGCACCGCACATAACCCGCAGAATTTCTACAGATCGTTTCCTGTGAAGGAGGTGAACTTTATTTTCTCTGCTTCGAGTGTTTTTATAAAATGGGTCAGCAGATGTTAGAAAGAAAGAAAGAAAGAGAGAGAGAAAGAAAGAAAGAGAGAGAGAGGGTTGAGGAGGAGGAGGAGAAGGAAGAAGAAAAACGGCCAAGGCAAACTGTTTGCTCTGCAGTGTGGGCTGAGAAAGGAGAGATAGAGAGAAGAGTGGGACAGAGCAGGGAAGAGACTGCTTCTACTGTATGTTCTGGTTTGGCACTAGTAAAAAGTCTCTGCTTTTTCTGGACCAGAGGACATTATGTCCTTTGCCCTCCACACCCCATTCCGAATCACTATTTCACTATCTGTGTTTACTTTTCTAATTATTAAATACTTTTCTTTGTTCTTCACCTAATTGATTGTGACTGAGGTCTTTCTGTGCGGGAGATACCATTTAAAGGTTTAACGACCCCGCACAAGATATTCAGCTTCATCCATCATCACAGTCTAAACATGTACTTAGAAATACCCCCTTCTTCACGTATGTTCCAATATTGCGTATGAACAGTTGAGTTTTGCTGCTGTGTGTAAGCTATTTGTTGTCTAAATCTCTCTATATTGCTGTGTACCTCCGTGTTTCCTTAGATATGATCTCCTTGTTTTCCAGGCTCACACAACCGGATGAACCAGTGTCCTGTAAATGAGCACGGGTGCCTGGACTTGGATGTGTGTATCCATATGAGCAAACTGTGCGATGGAGTCCCCGACTGCTCCGACGGCTGGGACGAGGGCCCTCACTGCAGAGGTGAATGAACGCACAGAAGCGTGCGCACACACTTTCTAACTAAAACGTGTAAACAGATAGCGCTGTCGTGTCCCCCGTCTTCACTGTAATGCGGCCTTTTGTTGGGAGTCAAAATTGACCATCTGGTAAAGAAAACGCCCTTCTGCTCGTCATCCCATCCCAAACTGTAATCTCTATCAAATAATCTTCCTCTGTTGGCCCAACTCTGGCTTGTGCAATTGCAATTAAATTTCTCTTTCTGGGGAAGAAAGTCATTAATTTATCAATCAGCTCATTCTGTGAGGACGTCTCGCCAATCCCTGCAGGAATAACGAGCATTCAGCTCAGTGCAGCTGAAGAAGAATCCCATCAAATCCTCTCCTATTAATTAGAGACAACAGAAGAACGAGACATGGAACATATTGGGTACATAGTGTCCATCTTTGTTGTAGCTGACAAAGAAACAAACCACTGGCCACCTTCAGAGCGCTGCCCCAGTGTTCAACACGGTCCTCGGATACCGCTGAAATTCTGCCTGTAATAACTCATGCCTTCTTTTCATTTCTGCTGTATACAGAAATCAGAAATTTACTGTGTAAATTTACTGAGGATCAAAAGTCCTCAAAGTCCTCAATCAAGGTTGAGTTGGCAAACTGCTCACACAAAGGCTGCAATATTGAATCAGCTTATCTCTTCTGCTAATTATAAAATATTAACCTAAACCTGTATTGTGTAACCCAGTTTCTGAAACGATAAAATTTGAGTGTTAGAAGTTATGTTACAACGTTGTTGTGAGTTTGATAAGTAGTTATGTATGCAGTTAAAATTGAAGTGAGACGTATCTGCGTTTTATTTTTTCTCCCAGTACACAGTCCACCCACGCACAAATCTTTCTTATCACGCGCCCATTTATAAAACAAATAATCATCTGCATAGAGTTGATTAAAAACACAACATGTCAAGTGTGATTAGTTGAGGGCAGATAAAAATTAGTATTATTGTTGGACTGCAGAAGTTGAACAGAGTGCATGACTGTGTTATTATCCCACACATTGGTCATCACTGCTAGGCAAGCATTGTATGCAACACAGTGATGATGTGAACCGCCTTTCCCCCGATGACACACGACCAGGTAGTGGTCGACATACACCAGCACTTAAGCACACCTACGTGTTCATGAGCCTGTAATGCATGCACACGGTCACATGCGCACACAAAACCCACTCACATTCTTGTAAATATACTCAAACACACCCATTAACCCACATTCAGACACACTGGCAGTGTGTCCAGGATGCTTGGCGTTGCTGTTTGTGAGCCCACCTCTTTCCAGGGACAGGCCTGGACTTTCACAAGCATCCTTGTGTTTGCTTGTACAGACTGCCGGGTTGTGTAAGTGTACCTGGGCGCTGATGTCTGAAAGCTCACTTTGTCAGTCAGTGTGTGCAAGTAATTCTGCCAAAGTTGTTGACAAGAGCGGTTAGAAAGGGGAATGAAGCAAGGCAGGTGGAGCAGAAATCTGATCTTGCTGAAATAAATTCTCTCTGTTTTTCGTAGTGTGTGGCAACGCTTCCAATTAATGTTCCTAGCGTGGAGGAATGATAGCAGGGAGTAACCAGCTGGACTCAGCGGTGTAGTGATAGGTGTTGAAGTTGACAGATAGGGTTACGATGTTGAGAAAGCGCTAAATCCGACTCTTGAACCAACACTTGACTCCGCACTAAAGTAAATCAAATTGGAACAATATTTTTCTTCAGTTTCAGAACAGTTCCAGATTACATCGCAATAAGAATCTTGTGTGTGCCGTTATCGTTAAACAAGCTGATGTCAGATGTTTTAAACCATAGGTCTTCAACAGGGAGTCCGCCGCGGCTCCTACAGGGTCCGTGGAGGTACTGCACGGGGGGGGGAGCTTTGGTTGATTAGATTAGATTAGATTAGAATAGATTAGATTAGATTAGATTAGATTTTTTTTAAATGTTTGTAAAAAAATATATACATTAACATGAATTCAACGTATTTTAATTAATTCCTTCACTCATTCAGTGCCACACTAGACCTTTCAATCTGAGCTTCATGTATACAGTAGGCCCCGCCCCTATCGCTGCTGAGCCAATCACGAGGCCGACTCTGTCAGCCTCGTGTTTACAGAGCTTGCATGGCCACCCTACTGTTGCACATTTGAAATGAATATATATATTTGAACCTGTGTATTATTTGAATAGCTTAGTACGGAATGCAAAATAATGATAATAATGTATATTTATAAATAGCGATAAAATGAGAATAATATAGAACACATAATCTTACTTAACCTTTAATCACTTAATCTCTCTTTCAGTTTGGGAGTCCTTGGGCTGAAAAACATTCTACATTTTAAACAGAAAAATTTTGGAAATCGATATGCCACTTTTAACTTATTTATTTTTATCTCGCCATGATTGTTATATTTAAGACTCCCAGTGTTCTTTTATAGTAATTTTAGACGTGAATAAACCTACACTTATCTAAGTGTAAGTGACTTGGCCTCAGTGCCTTGCTCAAGTGTATTTGAAAGTATATACCGAGAAGCATTTCCATTCAGGTTTAATGAGCGTCAAACCAGTGACACTTGTGTTTCAAGTTTGCTTATGAACATAATCCATGTTTATGTTTAAAAGGCCTTCATGCACTTCGGGCAGTTTTGGTGTTTTTCTCTCAAATGGGTGAAAGTTGAGTCTATTCATTGATCTGCTGGCCTGCATTTGTCCTTTCTCTGTCATCTTGTGTGTGACGAGGCCTCTCATGGGAGACGAGGCCTTAGACCTGCCTCCCTCACAAGTGGCTGATTGATAGGGAAGAGAAAAAAAATGGGGTTACAGCGGGACTCTAGAGAGCTTTTCTCTTTTCTTCTGTGTCGTAAAATGAAAACCCTGATCATTGTAGTGGCCCGATGCTATTGTTTATGCACAGGCTTTCATAGCCCTTTATGTTCCACTAACTGTGGAATGAGAATCAGTCATAGGCTACTTGAGGGTGCCTGTGGAAAAACCACGTTATCATCTTTATTCATGAGTGGGTCTTGACCTAAATGAGTTTATTGGCTGCAGTTCCCCGACTTGTCTTGCACGGTGAGACCTGTTTTATTGCCTCATCACTTCATCACTTGCAGGGACACTGCAGCTCTATAAACTGTATATTTTAAGCTCTTAATTCAGCTCCCGATTTACTTCAGATTGAAGTATTGATTTTATTCAGCGAGTAACGGTGGCACGTGTTCAGGAATGGGTTGGGGCCGCAGAGTGTTTACCTTGTTAGCCTATTTCTACATTTGTGTTTGAGTATTTGTGTAAGTTTAGATTTAGGCTTCCAGGCAGCATGCTGCCACTGTTTGGATCTAAACGAGCTGCTGTTTGCTCATTACACAACCCGCTGCCCTATGTGTGCTTGCAAGTGGTTACTTTGCCCCTTTTTGATTATGAAGTCTGCAAACTGATGCCAATAAATATACTTTATGCTCCTCTCTTACGCTGATTCACACACTTGGAATTCTTCATACCTACCTAAGTACTAGAATACAAATTAGTTATATGAAAAGTATGTATGGCCATACAAATTAACAAAAATGTAAAAGATACCCAGGTGGGGTTTATAACATGCTCTATAAGTTATTGTAGTTCGCACAGAAACAAACTGGGCAGAGAAGATTTTCCTGAACAAAAAGTGTGAGCAGTGGCAAATACATAGTGTATTTATTTTGGAAATGCACGCTCAAAGTATAAATTAGGTAATTTGATGGCACCGCATAGGAAAACACTAGGTTCCTGTCAGCTGCATGAAGACGTCCAAGGCATGTGGGAACTTGTTTCCAGACAGTGAGAGCACAAAGGTAGGAATGTCCTGTGAATTGTCTCTCTTTAAAATTTCACATCCTGGATCAATGCATTTATGTGGTTAGTATTTAGCTGAGGTTTTAGCTTGCTGTTATAAATGAGGGACGTAGAAGTGACCGGAGAAGCTCTGTTTTTTTTTTTTTTTGTTTGTTTTTTTCACATTATTTGTATGAAATTTGATTCCTTTTTTAAGGCAGCTGTCGAATAGATGAGCCGCTCTCTTTGAGGAGCGAGGTTTATGAAATCACTCGGCAGCGACAGTTTTGTTGTGTAACTAAATACGTGACCCCAAAACCACCTCCTTCCTCATTCAACCTGTGTCATCCGACCACGGCCGGCCTGACAAACCCATGATTGGGTTTTTAGAGGAAAATGTCAGCTTTCATACATTTACTAGTGGAATGGCTGAGTTCAAAACCAGCTGTTTCCATCTTTTCATTTTTTAAATCGTATAAAATTGACAGGGTCAGTTTGACAGAGTCAGAGACAGAATTATGACCTTTTATAGGAAAATAACAGAATTACAACAGCATTCATATTTTTGTCCAGCGATCCGCCGGGGGAAATGTGAATCAGAAAAGCGACCACAGCCAGATACGTCTTCTTCGGAGTAATTTAAAATGACATTAAATTACTTTAGTGAGTAGCAGCTCCCCGTGATTTAGGATGTTTGCTGGCTGATTCCAAGCTGAGGGAAAAGCACACCGAAACACCATTTTCCCCAGTTCAATATTCAGGACAGACACTGTGGCTCAGGAGGTAGAGCGGATTGTCCATGAACCAAGGGGTTAGCGGTTCACACTGAATCCCAAGTTGCTCCCAGTGCTTGGCACTGCCGTGTGAATGTCCGTGTGCTTCTGTGAACAAGTGGATAAATGTGTCATTGTGAGTGGAAAGAGCTTTGAGTTCCGGAACGTACAAAAGCACTTAATAAATCTAAATTACTTTTACTTTTTGCCAGATAGTAGAAATGAGTCCTTGGAGTGGGGGTGGCTCTATACTTTCTGTACTTTTCTGGGTGATGTAAATCTGTACAGTGATAACTTTCAAATTAAGCAATAAACTCTAGAGCTAAAAAATAAAGCCAGAACTTCAGTACTTTTATTGCCACTTGAGGTTGGCGCCAAAAGCAATTATATAGCTTAGAACTATAGCATAGCATAGCATAGCATAGGACGCTATGTTGTACTTTACAGCATACAGAAATAAACCTGTTTATAAAGCTTCATTCCTCTTTAATGAGAACTATATTACTGTGAAATTAAATCAAGGCTTGGATTTATGCATAAATAAGATTGTGACTTCTTTGAGTGACTGCTGAATGCATTCACAGGTTAAAAGCTGCCTGCCTCGGCGTCACTCACCCACTCCGCCTCTACTCCAGCTCCACTTCTTTGCCCATTTTTGACATAGGCGGGTGATCCGTGGCGTTAGGTGCCGCCAAGATGGCCACAGCTAGCATTACCCACGCTGTTCTCCAAAACCTCTCTTCGGGAAACCCATGGGTGATGTCACAGAGGGGCGGTGACATCTTTTTCAGTTCATGGATGTTCATGGATAGACAGCGTTCATCACGTTTAAGAATTGCAGGAAGCGATCGTTTAACGCTCCTGCAGGCAACACTTAAAATGAAACCCCTAATTTCAGCAGTTTGTTCACATCTCGTAATATTGTGGTTCCATTCTCTGCTAATCACCCACTATGACGTGCTTTTTTTCTGTGTATTTTTTTGTGCATGCACCCAGACAGTTCCTTTAGTCACACTAGTTTCTCTCTAATTGCCAGCCAGGTCCCAAGAAAGATAAACTTGTTCTGTAATTACGATGCACGCTTCATATTTTCAGTCTTATTATGCTCGCTTATTTTTGTTAAATTGCCCACACAAGTGATGTGTGAGCACTTTAACACGTGGGCCTTTTTTCTGATGAAACCCAGTGAAACGGTCCTTTCTGACAAACATTGCTTCCACTTTAAAGAGATGAGAGAAACTGGGGGTTGCCATCCATGCAGTAACCGAATCGATGGCTCCAGACAGGTTTGTTCAGGACTGAAGGTCTCCAGCGTGTCACTGTGTGATTTGTTTGCTTTGTTCATTAACCCTTGGTCAAACGCCTGACAGGCTGCAGTTGCTTGCGTACTTGAAGCTGGAACTTCTCACATCTTTAAGTCCTTTACGTTTCCACCTCGGTTCCTGTTTCTTTTTTTCTTAATTATTCTTCTAAATATGCTCACCTCTTCTCCCCTCTGTGTCACTGACACAAATTCTTTCCAGGGTTAGATCAAGCCCAAGGATTTCTATGTTCATATCCAGAGTCTATTTTCAACTCTTGCTAAGGAAAAAATATTTCCTAAGAATAACACAAAAGAGAATCAAAGATTCCATAAACCAGTCTGTTTAACTTCCAGATTCATTTGGGATGCTTCTTAAGATTTGTTATGTCTCCACATAATGCTAACATTAGACACATTTTTTTCCGAATCCCACTTTCACGCCAAGTCTGTCAAAAGCGGAAGATCATAATAAACAGAATTAGACTGGGAAGTGTCTATTTGTACACATCGCCCACCCATAGCTAGAAACACAGGAACAAAGTGGAACTAAATGACCCTGGACAGAGATGCACATCGCGGGTGTTTCGGCTCTCTTCCTTCCTGTGGTCACTGACAAAGTGAAGCTTGGTGAATGGATTCGATATGGGCCACAATGTTTGCTGGGGGACTCGTCCTTTCGGCGGGGGCCACAACAAAAGGCTCATTATGACCCCAGAGTGCTAAAGGCTTTATATAATAAGGGCTCTTCACTGGTCCAGCCCCCACTCTTCACAATCATGCTACCAATAGCTACTGTACACATAAGTGTGTCTGTGACGAATCAGTGTTTGTTTGTTTCGCGCCGAGGTGAATTTTTTTTTTCCTTATTTATATTGTTATATCTGTTATTATCTTTACTGAAATTTAGATTTTATATTTACATCTAGTCGCTCAATGTTGGTTATGTAACATACGTGGCTTCAGTCTTTTACAAATGTTGCTGTCTGGGCCTCCAATGTTCTTAACCAATTCATGTTTATTCTCATCCAGCCAAGTATTTTTTATAATTTGTGTATTGATTTATTATCTTCTTAGATTGTGGAACTGGTGTAATTAAACATATGTAACGTCTTCTAAAACTTTTTGATATGGAACTTTTGCTTCTCCATTCAGGCAATGACAGATTAAAAAAACACCATAAATGTAAGATGAATGCATTCTGTCTATAGTCCCCCGGCCTTTTCTCTTCTTTTGGTAATCTGCTCTTGATATATAGAACCTCAGTTGTATATATCATAACTCTCACTTTCCAGCATAGGCTCCTCTAGTGTCTGCAGCCTCCTCCATTTCCGTTCCACTACAGTTGCTTCCCTCTTCAGCTCTGGCAAACAGTCAGCGCTGGCTGGTTCGCGATTAATGCATTGCCGCTGGCGCGCCAGCTTGGGAATGTCACCACAGGTTTAAAACGACGGTATACCACTGCAATTAAATGCAGACAGATTTAGCTGTTGCTGTTTAGCTTAATCAGAGTTGTGTGAACTTGCTTAGCGAGGGCTTTTATGCAGCAGACATTCATTTCCTGTTTAATGTAACACCTTTCAACAGTCGGGATCTCTTATTTGAGTTCACCTCTTTTTGCTCACATTGCAGGAACGCAATTATTATTATTACAAACTTTTATTCATTTTTTTATTTTATCACTATTAAATTGTCATAACTGCGTGAACGAGTCATAATATTTTCTCAAATGTCCTTACTAGCATCTAAAATAATTATTATTGTATCAACAGTTTTTATTAAATATCTTATAGATACCTTGGTGTTTATATGTCGGGATCTCCTCCATCAGCAGATTTTATAACAACTTGTAAACCCAAACTCGCGTTGCATATTAATCTCTACGGAAGCAGCTAATGCAAACACAAGCTTGTAATATATCGTCTGCACACAACAATGTAGGCAAGTTGTAAATTTGCTAAGGGAAGAAAATATTTAACTTGAATGAATTAATGCTGGTCATGATCTGGATTCTCTCTGCCACCACTTGCTATAATTTGGTTTGCTCAACAAGTTGCTCTCTGTGGGTTTTTCTGAGCTCTGGGGCAGACCCACACGCAGTCAAGGTCGTGAAATGTGCAAGTGAAAGCAATTAATTATTTTCCGGCGTCACAGCACTCTGTATTTGGGGTTTAAAGCTCTTTCCAAAACATCATTTGTTTTGTAGTGTCCGATAAGTGCCACTAGCTGGCACGTTATCATTCGAGTCAATGACAGACTCTCAGCTCCATTTATCTCCCAGCCGAGGCACATGCACACCCTACAGAGGACACGATGAGAGGATGTGGATTCCCCCCTTTCATTTTCTGCCAAAAGGATGTGTCCTTGAGTTCCCTTTGGGGGATGGGGAAGAAGAGGCCCTCGAATGTGCGCGCTCTCAGATCACCCCGTCTGTCACTTGCACTGATGAATACACATGTACTCTCACTGTCGCACAAACAATGTGTACTGTACCAACACTCACAATCCTGCTTGCTCGCCCAGTAGGAATCAGTGTGAGGGATGATAATATGGCTGTGTAAAGATTCACATATTTTTTTTGCTGTATTTAACGTTCTCCATGTCTCTCTGTTTTTCTCTGATTCAGAACGAGCACCAGAGTGTGCCTCCCATGGGTGCCAGTTTCACTGTGCGCTGACTCACGACGGACCTCGGTGCTACTGTAGACATGGTTACGAGGTGGCTGCAGATGGAAAGACATGTAAAGGTGGGTGGTGATTTGCCCGATTTATTCCAGTTCGTCCAAAGTAAAATTAATCATCCATTTGCTTTGTTTGCGGACTGTAATCTGTGTGTAGAGAAGATTAGACATTTCTATCTTGCCATTTGCTTTGGGATTGGTGTCAGGATTTGGCAGTGATCTTAGCTGAGCTTTTTCCTACCTGGTGTCTACACAGTTTTTATTTGAGGGTGCATTAAGCAGCGAAGTGCAGATTTAGCTCACTGTATTTCCTCATTGCATGACACAAATGTCTTTTCTCCTGGCAGATTTCAATGAGTGCAACGTGTATGGAACATGCAGTCAGACGTGCACAAACACCGAAGGCTCCTACACCTGCAGCTGTGTGGAGGGCTACCTGCTGCAGCCAGACAACCGCTCCTGTAAAGCCAAAAATGGTGAGAAAAGTCACAAAGATAAGACGCCGTTCTTATCAGTGCGAACTATTGAAATCATTCCTCCGTATTAGAAATGAGTCCCAACATATCATATAATCTGATGGTCAACCATGCATCGCAATATTTTACCACAAACTTCCACTCTGCTCCGTTCACGCCCACCCCCTCCTCCAGAGCCAGTGGATCGTCTCCCCATCCTGTTGATTGCCAACCTCCACGACATCCGATGCACCTCCCTGAGTGGCTCCACGTCCCGACTCCCCTCCATTCCCACCAAGCCGACCATGGCCATGGACTTCATCTATGCCGAGGAGACCGTCTGCTGGATAGATGTGGGGGACACTCCGGCTGCAACCCAGCTAAAGTGCGCCAGCATCCCGTCCCTGAAGACGGTCAGCAACATCCGCACCATCAACATCTCTCTCAGTTTGAAACGTGAGTGGTAGTTTCATTGATCGCACACACATGCACACCTATGGCCAATTTAAACTCATCAAACAAACTACGACACGCAGTCTAAATCCCCCGACGAGGGCCTCTTTATTTTGAATATACTTTACTATAGACAAAAGCTGCAGACACACACACCCTGTGATGTGGTCTGTGATCTTGTTGATGAGTTGGTCTGCAGTTCGTTCATTCTACGTGATTGTGTCACTGTGAAAATATTTGCGTATTTGAAGGCTCAGATTAGATAAAGATCTAAAGGGGGGAGACCTCTGCGTGCCCTTTGAGCTCCGTCACTTTGTGTACTTTCATCACTTTCGTTTCTCCTCTCGTTCGCTGAGCTGACCAGCCAACCGGAGCGAGCTCTTTCACCGACCCATTCCACCGCCAGTTCAACATGTAGATCGGGTGAAAAGCCGCCGCCATCGGTCAGATTATTTAACGGTGCGAGACTTGCGATGACCTTTGTTTTGTTTTTTTGCAATCACATTTTCATCTGGCACATGATCCTTCAAGATGATTGTTCTCAGTACGCACAGTACACACTCTCAGAGTACACATAACAATTTACGTGCCAGTGAGTAAGACGTGAATCCCCTGCAGAAGAGCACTCGAGCAACACTCGTGTAATCAGTTGGAAGGTGTCAGCTCAGCGCCTGTGAAAATTTACATACTTTGCCTCTGAAATCAGTTGATGGTCAGCTTTGCATTTGCCAGCGCAGGCCAAGACGTGAAGCAAAACAGCCCTGTGTCTGAAAGCCGATCGCACCAGCACAAAAGTGCCGAACAGAAACGCTGAGTTCACTTTTATTTTTCCAAAGGTTTGTTTTTTAAGAACAGGGACAGCCTGACACACTGCTAAATCATCCCACCGAAAGTAATGAGTGTGTCGCTGACTTAAAGTCATATTAAACATACAAGGCTGTCAGCATGCCTTGAGGCATTTGCACATTTCTTGACAGGAAAACGGCAACCTGCTGTGGAGCTTGATTTATGCTCTGAATGTGCGTGGCAAATCAGGAACCCGTAAAAGTGTTTTTCCTCTGCTTCTCTTTTCTTTCCTTTTTTCTTTTTTTTTTATGACGCATGTCATTGTTGTCAGATGTGTCATCTCATCCCTCTCATTTCCGTGTCATTTGCTTTTGATGCGATGCCGTTTGGTTTTAATTTTTCCCAAGTGCTGCGCATTTTGTCTTTCGACCTTGCGGCGGATAGATGGCACATGTTTGTGTACTCATCAGAGGTGACAAGTGAAATGTCTGGCCTGTGGATGTGGTGTCGTCCACAGGCGTCGTCTTAACACATATGTTCTTACGTCTCGGGCCAACACCCAGACACACAAACACACACACAGGCTAACGTACGCAGTGTGTCATTGCTTCCATTCGAGGGGTTTATTTAGTCATATAATGCTGACATGATTTATCTCTGATTGCAAGCCTGACAAGGTTTGTTTTTATTCACCCGGCTGCGAGAGCCGTTACTCTCTAAGAATGTGGGGCAGAGATGTAGACAAAACATAAAAAGAAAGGGCGTGGGTTTTGCGCGCGTGTTCTTATGTGCGTGCGTGTGGGAAGCTTTCCCTTGAGAATTAGCCCCAGGCAAGCAACAGCAGACGTGGAAAAAACAAAAAAAAAAAAAAAAACAAGCGGAGTGGCTCGTTAAGTTGATCCTGAAATGTGGGACATGAAACCCGTGACATGATATATCCACTTCAACTGAATCTTGTGTAACTGATGTTGCCGCTGGGGCAGAAGCTAGGAGGCTGAGAGACCCACACCGCCCTATATGGGATCTTTCCAGTTGATTGATTGGCTCTCATGAGAGTCCACCAGCGCCGCCCCCTCCTCCTCCTTTGTCTAACTTGGATGAAATTCACAAAGGTGACATTTAAAAAAAAAAAAAGAGTTGCCTTTGAACAGAACGCAGCCAGCGATTACACTGATTGCACCTAAACATAATTGGGAAAGCAATTTAGCTGCATCGGAGCATAGTGTTTATGAGTCTGTGTTTTAGTTTTAGTGCTTTCTTTTTTTTATATGTGGTCTGGGGGTGGGGGGCTGTAAATTAGGGCAAGCGAGAGGGACCCTGAGAAAAAGACTGAAGCAAAGATAAAGGTAACGATAAAATGAGAGGGAAAAGGTAGTGATTTGCTGTACCTTGGAGGTGTGTGTGTGTGTGTGTGTGTGTGTGTGTGTGTGTGTGTGTGTGTGTGTGTGTGTGTGTGTGCGTGCGTGTGCGAATGGTCATGCAGATGGTATTTACATTCCTCTGTTGGGTTATGTCAGCCTCAACAGCCTCTACATTCCTCCGGTCGTCTCAGGTCCTGTCCAGTCAGGTCACTTTAACGCGCTCACAGCTCAGACCCACCTACACACACGTCAACCCAAATACCTTTGTCTCATGCAGCCATTACTGAGTAATGCTTCATTTGACTAAATCTAGCATCTTGAAATAAGAGGTAATGAATTCTACTTTAAATCTCTGGATGCCATGCGCTGCATATGTTATTGCCCTACTTTTCCCGTAGACCTCGCGAACTAGCCTGCTTTTAAAGACAAATGTTTAACACAAACCCCGATCATGAAATCAGAGTCGACATGCTCCCCTAATATGTCTGTTTTTATTCAGTGTGTTATAATGCGCAGGGCTCAGGTGCTCTAGTTAAAATAAGCCACTGGGTTTGAAGCAGGGTTCGCACAAACAGGGTGATTTATAGCTCCCGAGCCTGAGACAACAGGGCAGATAGGCAGACGAGGCTTCCAGATGTTGCCTACCCTGTCTGCATGTGTGATTTCCCTGACTGGGAAGATAAAAGGGGAGCGCAGTCTACCCATCCCGTCCTCTCCACCCTCTGAGCGGAACTCCACAGCAGGGACCAGCGCTGTCTCCCCACTGTCTGTCTGTCTGTCTGTCTGTCTGTCCATCCTACGGTCTTCCTTCCTCTCTCCTCCTCCTCGCATCTGTCCTTTGGCTGCCTTTTTTTTTTTCTGGATAAAGAAGGTCTTTGTCTCAAGATCGTATCATATGCATGTCATATAGTGTTAAGGGAGGGGGGGGGGGGAATCATCCAAGACATCCTGTTTCACTCCAAAATCAGCATTCACATATAATACATAATTCTCTTAGATGTCGGCTGCGTCCAAGGAGTGCACATATTTTATCAGTTATCTAGTTTTTGTACATCATTTCATGGGTTAGAAATTTATATATTTTTTGGAAATGATACGGATACGGTGTTAGGAACAGCTTGGAATCACAGCCTCTTTAACAGAGGTCATATGTCAGGTCCCTATGGAAAATTCTAATTGCTAAACTCCATAACTGTGCTCTTGAGAGGTCAAAAGAGGTTTTTGCACGGATTAATAGGATCTTCCTGACACAGAGAGGATTATGATGAGCGGGATGATGATGATGATGACATGTAAATATGGTGAGGGAATGACATTGAAGTCCACATTCTGTGCTGCTCCTCTTCCTCCTCCTCCTCCTCCTCCTCAGTCTGGGCGCCGGTGTGTGGCTGGTTTGAGGAACTAAATGGGCTGTGGCCCTGTGCGTAAATACCCATGCTACTCGGGTGGAAAGCGTGTTTGTTGTTGCCACAGCGTGTGAAACGTTGTGAAACGTTTCCTCAGAGCAGCGTGAGCTGGTAGGTGTTACGGACAGGAAGAGAAAAGGGGTTGCGAGGGGCCGGGGGGTTAGATGAGAAGAAAGGGGTGGGTTCATTCAGTTTCCCAGCAAACCTTCCACTTACCAGAAGCTGCAGTGAAGTGAAGTGAAGACGTCAGCAGACTGGCTGGCTCTCTGGATAAAGGGGGTCCACAAGTTGTAGGTTGTTACACAACGTGGAAGTCACTGGGTTGCGCAACCGTGCCTCTACTCTGTATATGAATCTAATCAATGCATCGTGCAGCCAAGCTTCCAGCTGGACTCCTTTAGAGGAGTAGTGTTTTAGGGCTGATTCCAATGGGAATATCACTAACCCTCTAAACTCCATGAGAAACGTTTCTCCCTTTGTCAGAATCTTGGTTCTTATGTCCATGAAGCATCACTGGTTTCAGCTCACTGTGAATATATTTTCTTGATAAATTCACGTAATTAAAACAAAATTGTGTTCCACTACCTTTGCCGGTTGCCATTAAATGATTTCCAGCTTGGAGGCACCACGTCTTTTTTTTTCTCGATCTGTGCCAGAACTCCATCATCTATAGTTTCCCATTACTCACATTGTTGCATCAGAAATGCTTTAAAGCCCTCGTAGGACTCACATTCTGAAAAAATGGGTAGGTGGGGTGGAGGGTTTCTGTATTGGGCCCAGATGTGTCTGTGCTCTGCTGTGGAACTAGCTTTGCTGACTAGCATCGTTGCAGTGCATATGTTTTTTTTTTGTTTGTTTTGTTTTTTATGAATGGACAAAGCTTCGGGTCAGGCTGGTCATGGTAAACTCAGGTACCCCACCATCAAAGTTGTCCTTTAGATTAACTGGGAAGATGAGTGTGGTCTCTTTGATACCATATGTCTGAGTAGTGAGCCTACGTGATGTGTGTGTGTGTGTGTGTGTGTGTGTGTGTGTGTGTGTGTGTGTGTGTGTGTGTGTGTGTGTGTGTGTGTGTGTATATACACTGATCTGCTTTGAAAGGACGTGCGATAGCAGCTGTTTAAACAACCCCCACTCCTCCCATCAGGAATAAAGGTCTCCATCTGCGAAACTTCCTCTTTCTAGCTCGGGTTAAGGGGGTTACAAAATTTCAAGTTGCTTTGTAAAAGGTGGTGCAACAGTTCTCGGTCACTGAGAGAGGTTCTGGGCTTGATGTGTTGTTTCTGTGCTGCCAAGGCCAGTAATTGTCAGGGAGATGCAGACAGGCTGCAAATTAATTAATGAAAAAAGCATGAATATGGGGCGACAGGTTGTAAGGGTTCGTTGGATGTTTGAGTGTGAACATTAGGTATGAGAATGTAAACCACATGCTGTAGCCTTGCAGTCAACAGATGTCATCCTTAATGCTTAACTGAAGATCAAAGTTGGACCAGAGTTGTTCTTTGGGTCCCCAGCTGTATGTTGCTAGACTGAGTGACTGTTGTGTTCTTGTAGTGTAATGAACATGTTATTTATTTAGTTAATGGATAACATAGCTTGCTTTTCATCTACTACGATTACAAGAAGTGTCCGCCCTTCGTCTTGATGTTGATAGGAGTTCTTCCTAAATTCATGAATGACGTTTTACGCAAGCTGTGTCTGACTAATCGCTGTTGTTTTAGTTGCTAGCTTGTTTGCCGAAAACACCCTGAAGGGTTCTTGAATGACCCTTTGTGCTAATAAAGCTTTGCTTGAACGACTTTCTCTTAATAGTCTTCTTCTTTAGTGTTTACAATAATTGAGTCATGCATTCTTAATCTTAAAGAAGAGTCGGTCTGCAATTCTTTCTGCTCGAGAGTCCTGTGTTACAGCATAAACTCACTAAGAGGAGTTCAGTTAACAAATCGCAGTGCTTCGCCTCTCACTCTTTACTTGTAACTTTTTGTCTTTCTTCCACTTCGCAAAGCTCTGTATGCCCTAATAAAACGCGAGCTCAGTGCTAGTACTGGGCAACCTGGAAGATTACGCATGCACATTTATTCAGTGCTATAATTTTGTGTCATGGTGTCATAAAATGAAATGTTTTGGTGTTATTTTATGTGACCACGCATTATATTGCTGCACTCCCCCGACGCTCTTTTATTTAAATGGTTCTGTTCTGTGCTCTCCTCTCTCCTTCCATCCTCCGCATCCGTCAGATGTGGAGCAGATGGCCATAGACTGGCTGACTGGAAACTTCTACTTTGTGGATGACGTGGATGACAGAGTGTTTGTCTGCAATAAGAATGGCCAGACTTGTGTGACTCTGCTGGACCAAGAGCTGTACAACCCTAAAGGCATCGCCTTAGACCCAGCGATGGGGTCAGTATTTCCCTCCAGCCTTCTTGACCTAACTTTCCCCTTAGTGCTGTTTTAGCAACACTCCAGAGGAAAATGGTGTCTTATGATCAGACAATGTGCTGACCAAGCAGGCAGTCAAAAAAAAAATCAAAGTACTTCCTCCAGACAGACTCTTAGACGGCTACTTGTACGTCATGTAAACCTCTTGCAGGTTTCAGGTTCCCGATACTGAACGGCAGTGAAGTAGTTCCTCAGTTTTTCAGTATCAGTTCCCTGTTTCTTTGTAATGTCCAAGAAACAAGTGCAATATATGGTTTTTGAATATTATGACTAATGCAGACTGTATGGTCGTAGCCAGCAATATTTTTTATTCTGTTTTGAGGTTGATGTATATCCACTTCTCTTTTTTGATTACCCAATTTCATATTCACTGCCTGTCTCCTGTTCCTCTTCTACAGTAAAGTGTTCTTCACAGACTATGGGTCCACGCCGAGGGTGGAGCGCTGTGACATGGATGGTCAGAACCGCACCAAGCTGGTGGAGAGTAAGATTGTCTTCCCCCACGGTATCACTCTGGACCTGGTGAACCGGTTGGTGTACTGGGCAGATGCTTACCTGGACTACATCGAAGTGGTTGACTACGAGGGGAAGAACCGGCACACCATCATCCAGGGGTTGATGGTGAGATTTGAAGGATGGATCGATTACACCTGTTCATAGCCCAGGGTCCCTACGTAGTGCTCACAGATGACACAAAACATCCCAAATGTGAATCACCGCTTCTTTAGAGGCAGCACGGTTCATGAGTTGTTTCATCTGTGTCTAGGCAAAGAGAGTATGTCCGCCCTGGGGATGAGTCCTTTTTATTACCTTGATTGATATTACTTAAAGAGCGTGTGATTTTCCTGGCTGATGCTGCTCTAAACATATTAGCCTGGCCCTAGCGAAGCTTGGCTCAAACTTATAGTGGAGTAATGGTCTTAATGAAATCAGGGCTGCAGTTTGTGAAGGGGGGGGCTTGCGTGTGAGAGGTTGGGGGTGGTAATACGATCCCAGCCCATACATCTTTCTGACAGTAGAGGAGACCTGCACAGAGTGGACCCTTAGAAAAGTAAAATCTCTCCTTGTGCAACGGCAGCAGATGTGGAGCAGAGCCATTTATGGTGCTCTGTGCCAAGTTTACGCACACGCTCTCTGTTTTTACCTTTGTCTGTGTTTCAGGTAGTTCTTCACATTTTTTCTGTCTTTTATTAACAAATTAGAAAAGTTTCAATGAGGCCACCATGAATTGTTTTGCGGAGAACTCTACATCAGTTCCCAAGAAGGCGACATTTTCAACTTTGTCACTGTGACTTGTATTTCAGATCGAGCACCTGTATGGACTGACTGTGTTTGAGAACTATCTATATGCTACAAACTCGGACGAAGGCAACCTCAACCCCAAGACCAGCGTGATTCGAGTGAACCGCTTCAACAGCTCCGACTTCCATGTGGTGGCTCGGTTAGACCGGGGAGCTGCGCTCCACGTGTACCACCAGAGACGCCAGCCTCAAGGTGCACACCGCCTAAACTTGTAGCTTGACCATTGAAGCATCACAAATAACAACTGCTACGGGCCAGATTTCTTATTCATCATCATTGTTTAACGGTTGTATTGTCCCCCTCTTCCCCTCGCTCAGTGCGCAGCCATGCATGTGCCCTGGATCAGTTTGGAAAGGCTGGAGGTTGCTCTGACATATGCCTGTTGAGCAACAGCCACAAGACCCGCACTTGCCGCTGTCGCTCTGGATTCAGCCTCGGCAGTGATGGCAAGTCCTGCAAGAGTGAGTATCAAGGCTGATTTGACACATATAAACATCCTCCCAGGAGGATGATGGGTGAAGTCTACATAATCACTGGTCTTATAGAAATTATTTCCATTGATTCCTGTTTTTTTTCTTTCTTCCTCTGCAGAACCCGACCACGAGTTGTTCTTGGTGTACGGTAAGGGTCGACCTGGGATCATCAGGGGCATGGACATGAATGCAAAGGTGCCCGATGAATACATGATTCCAATTGAGAACCTAATGAACCCCCGAGCTCTGGATTTCCACGCCGCGACTGAATTCATCTACTTCGCTGATGCCATCAGCTACATTATTGGCAGACAGAAGATAGACGGCACGGAGAGAGACACCATACTAAAGGAAGGTGAGAATAAAACTCGCAAGAATCTGGAAACTATTCGTACTTTAAATCCAGGCTAGAAAATAATCCAGCCTGGTTGTCAATTTTATCCTCTTGATGTTCATCCTGGATTGTCTGGCTAAGACTTTCATACCGGTTTCTATTCATCTCAGGTATCCACACCGTAGAGGGGATAGCAGTAGACTGGATGGGACTTAATCTCTACTGGACAGATGACGGGCCTAAGAAGACTATCAGTGTTGCCAGGCTGGAGAAGGCTTCACAGACCCGCAAGACTCTTATTGAGGGAAAGATGAGCCACCCTCGTGCCATTGTTGTGGACCCCCAGCATGGGTGAGACACTGGAAAGGGAGGGTGTTGTTAAGTTTTGGATTTTTGCCTGCAGCAGCGTTCAGTAGTGGGTGAAGGTTTGTGATTCGTAGCTGTGTGGGCTGCCTGCATTGTGTTTTTTTTTTTCCTAAACTCAATGGTCACGTTTTTGCGTGTGTATGTGGGAGCTGGCAAGTTATCAAGGGATCTTTAGAGACTCCTTCCTTTGTTTTGTTGTGGGATGTTCCATCAAAGCCATTTCTGTGACAGCTCTGACTCTCTTAGACATGTCTTATCTCGCAAACATTTTCAATGTGGCAATGCCTCCTCTCATCTCCCAGATGGATGTACTGGACTGATTGGGAGGAGGATCCCACAGAGAGCAACAGAGGGAAGATAAAGAAAGCTTGGATGGACGGTTCACATCACCAAGTGTTCCTAACCAGCAAAACGGTGCTGTGGCCCAACGGCTTGAGCCTGGACATCCCCCAAGGCATCCTCTACTGGGTGGATGCTTATTATGACCGCATTGAGATGGTCTACCTTAACACCACAGAGCGGAAGGTTGGTGATGCACTGAGAGTTTACTGTGTTAAGCAAAATGCCGCTCTGTAAATTCTAAATTTGGATACGTTATCCCTCACTGTTTCCTGAATTAACAGGTTGTGTACGAGGGGCAGGAGCTCAACCACGCCTTCGGCCTGTGTCATTACAAACAATTTCTGTTTTGGAATGAGTACCGTGGTGGTAGCATCTACAAACTGGATCAGGTCTCAAAGACCGTCACTCTACTCCGTAACGAGAGGCCCCCCATATTTGAGATCAGAGTGTATGACGCACACCAGCAGCAAGGTATGTCCTCCTCCTGCTCATTTATCTTTCTTTTACTGCCAGATAATACGCGTGACGCGATGCAAATATTCTCTCTCCTTTCGTCTTTTTGCGTAGGCACCAATGCGTGTCGAGTTATGAATGGCGGCTGCAGCAGCCTGTGCCTCGCCATTCCTGAGGGCAGGTCCTGCGGCTGTGCTGACGACCAAATCCTTGATGTCGATAATGTCACCTGCAAAGGTACTTAGCAGCAGAGACGTTTCACCAAAGATTGTTGTGGAGCAAACTGGAAAATTCATTAGTCCGCTGCAATGCCTTACTTTACACACAGGCTATATTAAATGCTGTTTTGTGGAGAAAAGATTTTGGAAATGTTCTGAGAGCAACAAAAGCGGTCTTTGACACCAGAAAGCTTTGTTTTGAATTGTTGTTTGGCTCTTGTCTCAATGGCCCATCTGTTTCTGCTCCTACGCCTGATCTCATCTGTAGCCAACCCCTCCTACCAGCCCCCGCCCAAGTGCCAACCTGGGGAGTTCGCCTGCTTGAACAACCGCTGCATCCAAGAGCGCTGGAAGTGTGACGGGGACAACGATTGTCTGGACAACAGTGACGAGGCCCCTGGGCTCTGCAGTAAGTGTGCCACGTCATTGTCATGGTTACACAGCAACACAGCGGTAAACAACATCGCGTTTAAAGGTCTTAGCTAACGTGAAACGACAGAGCGCAAACTCGAGTTTCCAAAATTTGCCTTTTTTTCCACGCTGTGTAATTTGGCCGTGATTTCACACAGCGGCCAACTTTGTCCTCATCAGGGGATGCTGAGAGGCAAGGAGTCATATTTGTCTTGGATGTTCTTCCCTTTTTTTATACTTTGTTTAATGTGACACATTTAATGGGTCACATGATTGTTTAAATGAAAGAATATCAAAGGCAGAGCTGGTAAAGTGGTGCGCTGGATGGAGAAAAATCATGAAATCTTTATCCGTGTTTTTCCGTTTCTCACCTCCAGACCAGCACACCTGCCCGGCTGATCGGTTCAAATGCCAGAACAACCGCTGTATCCCCCTACGGTGGCTGTGCGATGGCGACAATGACTGCGGCAACGATGAGGATGAATCCAACACCACCTGCTCTGGTATGTACAAGTCGGATTTCATGTGTAGTTTGATTGAGGATTTCCGTTTTTTACTTCATCTCCTTAATGTTAACGATGGGAGATTTGTTTTTATTGCCTCTGTCACCTGTAGGAGAACATTTTATTTCTTCCCTGAACCACCAGGAGGGGTCACTTCGTCGGACAGTCCATGATCGACAGGACTGTTGTTGTTTCCTTTGCAGATTTCTGAGACCATAAAACAAAACCATAAAACAAGCTTTTAAGTACAAACAAGGATTTAATACTTTTCACCAACAGGCACCAGAGATGAGAACGACCAGACTCCTTGGGTCTGGACGACCTGGAGATAAAGATCGTAAATAAATTAAGAACAGCAAGATCTCTCTCTGACTAGTACTACAAACTACTAAATGTACACTTGTAACCAAAATAACAATGTTTAATCTATACTCAGTTCTTGATTTGTGTCAATTCACGGTGTTGTTTTTTTCTAGCTTGAAATTTGGCGAAGTTCGGTGAAAGTATTTTTAATCATAAGTCTCTACCATGGAGCCATACTGCCATCCAGAGGCTAGTTAAAGAAATGTCTTTGGAATGTAATTTTAACAAGTATTACTGTTATAGCGTTTTAATGCGTCTATTTTATACAAAGCACGACTGGTTAGCCTAGCCCAAATATGATCTACCTTTCCTTCTTCTTGATATTAGTTAGCGTTGCTTACAATTATTATTTACTTATATTAGTTAGGATGTTGAGGAAAGTAGTAGGAATTAATGAATGTTTCTGATAACGTGTTTTCATGCCGACATGATGTTTCATTCATTGAAAGTGTTTGATTTCATGCCTCTCTCTCATCCTACTTCCGAGTTTAACGTCATGAGAAGTACAATCGTTAGTTAATACTCTCTTATGAAAGCACTGATATGTAAATCATCGAAAGGCGCGAAGACTAGTTTCGTAACAAAGAGACACACCCTGTGGAGGGTTGATAAACTAGAGCCTGGCCAGTTCTCCCTCCCTCAGTTTAATTTTTCGTTCTCCTTCAATTGTTATTCGATTCTGATTCAATTATCTTCTCTATTAGTTCTTGCCCACTTCTTTTTAGAGTTCAGATCTCTTCTTAGTTCTTTTTGTCTTCGTGATACTTTTTACTTTTAAGTTTTTGTTGCGCGCCAGTTGGCAGTGTATTCAAAATCTGTAAGTGGTGCCCCCATCGACAAGTGCAGTTATTACACTTAATTGTTTAATAACTTATTTCCACTACACACCTGTTTTAATACTTTGTGAAAAGCCCAAAAGCACCTCTGGGACTTGTGTTTTAGTCCATTTACAGGAGATATGAATATATCTGGGAAATTTGTTAAAGACTGCATTGATTTTGAATGAATTTGCAGTATGATGTGAGAAATTAGGTTTAGAGTGACGTATTGTATGTGAGGTACACGTGATGTGACGTAAGAATCACATATCTTTGAGATTGAGTTTGAGAAAGGTACACAATGTTCCAACAGTCAGATGATGACTGCAAAAGTCAGAGATATTGGACTAATAATGGTGTAGGAAGATAAATCTGCTGCGTAATCAGTGAGATGCATGATTTTGTATATCGTCCAGAAGGATGTTATTGATCTAAAGCATCAGTAATAATGGGTTGCAATAAAGTCTGGTCTTTATGATTTGCGCATTTGTTGCTTTCATGATTTGAAATAGTTCTCGAGGCAATAACAAGTTTGAAATGAGGCGTTTATTAATGTTCCAGGTCTTTAACGCAGATGAGTTGCTGCAACCTTGTGTGAGTCAGGGATGTTGCTCAAGGGGGGGGAAAAAAGGACCTTTTACAGCACTTAACTCTTGTGTAACACCGTTTCCAGCTCGCACATGCCCACCTAATCAGTACCCCTGTGCCAGTGGGCGATGCATCCCCATCTCCTGGACATGTGACTTGGATGACGACTGTGGAGATCGCTCAGATGAACCAGACTCCTGTGGTGAGTGCTCACTGCACTTTTCATATTGTTGCCGATGCTTGAAAGTCACACGGGTTGTTTTAAACACCCTCATGATGTTTTACGTCTCTTCTTCTGTCTCCTTACCCCACCCTCAGCTTATCCGACCTGCTTCCCTCTGACCCAGTTCACGTGCGCTAATGGCCGCTGCATCAATATCAACTGGCGCTGTGACAACGGTGAGTATCATCATCCTCCCACCTTTCAAGAAGCCAAACTTTAAAAAGATCTTCGTGTGCGACAGTAAAATTCTTATGTGCAGACAATGACTGTGGGGATAACAGCGACGAAGCAGGCTGCAGCCATTCTTGTTCCAGTGTCCAGTTTAAGTGTAACAGTGGCCGCTGCATCCCAGAATACTGGACGTGCGACGGCGACAATGATTGTGGAGACTACAGTGACGAGACTCATGCCAACTGTACCAACCAGGGTGAGGAACGGCATTTTTTTTTTTTTTTTTTTTTTATAACAAATTGAACAGAGCCTCTTTGAATGAGCTGTCTCTTTACCCCAAGTGTTTGCAGATGTGTTTGTCCTGTAACTAAGTCAAGTTCACATCAAAGAGTTTGTCACCATGTCACAAAGACAAAGGGATCGTCCTCCTCCCTTTGCCGTTTCCTCTGCTCTACATGCCCCTGCCTGCCCACGGCTAGCACTTATCATTTACCACAAATCCTCTCTTTTGCCCTGTTCAGGATGTGATTATGTTTTGTCGTTAGATAACAATTAAACTCTTTCATGGGCCTGTGGAAACGGCACAGATGTTTTGACTCAGCCGCCGTGATATGAATTTACATGTTTTGAGTGCTGAATAGCTGGTGGCACTTTCAGTTTAGCCGGCTGAGATGGCGTTGTAGCTCAGTCTTGCACTCTTTCTCCAGCTGTTGGCTTGTCTGGAAGCATACGTTCCTGTACACTATGTGTCCTCTGATGTTGTATGTACTGTTTGAACCATGCAGAAACGCAGCCAACTGCTGTCAAGTCCCAGCATGCAAAAATGGGGCCCAGCGTGACCTGCTGGTCTAATGAGCAATCTGTGCTCGTGTGTGTGTGTGTGTGTGTGTGTGTGTGTGTGTGTGTGTGTGTGTGTGTGTGTGTGTGTGTGTGTGTGTGTGTGTGTGTGTTTTTGGGTTTACTGGCCTGCCGTCTGGAAGTTATTAGCTGAAATAAAAAAGCAATACCATCTCTTTCCCCTCCTGTATATTGTAGCTGTTCCTCTGAAAGGTCCCCGTTTCCATTTCCTGTTTTGGCTGACCTTTGCTATGAGGGGATGTCATTGTGCCACCTCCTCAGCGGCTCCTTTAATCTGCTGGTGTCATTGTTGTTTGCCTTGGCTCAGTGTCAGGTTGTTAACCCAGTGTCCCAGCATACCTACACAATACTTACAGGCTGAAATGGCCTTTTTATGTCTCTCCGTCGCTTTCGACCAAGTGTGTGTCATGTGTTGACTGCTGCTTGTGCTTTCAGTTGCTGATTTCTACCGGTATTTCATTGCTTCTCTGACATTGCCTAAACTGCTCACTCTGCTCACTTTTCTCCCTCCAGCTACCCGTCCTCCAGGCGGCTGCCATGTCGATGAGTTCCACTGCCGGATAGATGGCTTATGCATCCCTATGCGTTGGCGCTGCGATGGCGACACCGACTGTATGGACCTGAGCGACGAGCACAACTGCGAGGGCGTCACCCACATGTGTGACCCGGCTGTCAAGTTCAGCTGTAGGGACTCTGGTAAGGATTCTGTCACCTACCTTAAGTGCCACGGGCGATAAACATTATTGAAAGTAAAGGCCATATAATCCTGGAAAATGTTCACGTGTGATTTCTCTTTGTGCTTTTCATTGAGCGGGCCGGGTTATATAAAGGTGGATGGAACAAGCTTCCTTCATTTTGCCAAAAGGTCACAGCTGTCGAAGCGTTTTGCAAATGACTTTAATTTGCAACCCAGTTCAGCAGACCTTTATTTTATTTATTTGGCATCCTTTTTTACTGAGATGAAGTTAGATTCTAATGTGACCAAACCCTCGTTTAATTTTTTTTTTAAAGGGCCCCTCATTATACAAGAGAAAGGTGCCTATTGGACCATTATAAGCTCCCAAACCAGTTGTAACTTCAAGCATACAACATTTGCAAATTTCAGTTGTTCTTATAGAAGCAGTGGGAGGTCTTCACTTGAAGATTACCTTAAAGAAACACTAACTGAAAGTGTGTATTTTCTGGTCTCATCAGCTCGCTGCATCAGCAAAGCCTGGGTGTGTGATGGTGATAGTGACTGCGAGGACAACTCGGATGAGGACAACTGCGAGGCGTTGGTGTGCAAGTTGTCTCACCACATGTGCGCTACAAACGACTCCATCTGTCTGCCCGCTGAGAAGCTGTGTGATGGCACTGACGACTGTCCGGATGGCTCTGATGAGAAACTCTGTGGTAAAAAAAAAAAAATACCATTCTACACACTGAGCACAATGTGTTCAGTAACTGATTAATCCTGTGCTGTATTTTCCATATGGAAACACAGCTCTCTTCTCTTTGAGAAATTTCCTCATTCCAACTGTGTTTGTTGCCTGCAGACCTGTGTGCATTGGACAATGGGGGTTGTAGCCACAACTGCAGCATCATACCTGGGGAGGGTTTCATGTGCTCTTGTCCACTGGGCATGGAGCTCGGAGCTGACAACAAGACCTGCCAGATCCAGAGTTTCTGCCCCAAACACCTCAAGTGTAGCCAGAAGTGTGAACAGGAGAAATCCAGCGTCAAGTGCTCCTGCTATGACGGATGGGAGCTTGAGTCTGACATGGAGAGCTGCAAAAGTACCGGTAAGGAAAAACAGGAACATTAAGGAGTTTATTCAGTGTTCGTGTGCTGAAGAAGATCCTAAATAATGATTTTACTTAATCTGGACTGACACTAACGCAATTACTTTATATTCTTTCTTTCTTTCTTCAGATCCCTTCAAGCCTTTCATTATCTTCTCCAATCGCCATGAGATCAGAAGGATTGACCTTCACAAGGGAGAGTTCAGTGTCTTGGTACCGGGCCTGAGAAACACCATTGCCTTGGACTTCCATCTCAACCAGAACACGCTGTACTGGACTGACGTTGTTGAGGACAAGATCTACCGTGGGAAACTGTCTGAAAATGGAGGTGAGGCAACGAGTTAACTCACAGCAGTCTGCGATTTTAGATTATGTGGAAAAATAAATGGGGCCGTGGATTGAACAGTCAGATTTACATCCAAATCTGTTCATTCTTCAGTGTCATCTTTTTGTAAGTATGAAAAAAATCCAGTGGTGATAGAGGGAGTAAAGCATGTTTCTGCTTTTAACTGGGTATTTCTCGGAAATTAACTACTGCCAAGAAAACTGAGTACAATTTTTTTCAGAGCCACATGTTTTTTTTTATGGTCAGTAGTGGTGTTCTGTGACCCTGAATAACTCTCCCAGGTCACGGTCAGCCTTTCCTGCTCCAAAACCCCACGTCTCCTTGCCAATCAAGTTTATGTTCTCAGCACAGCACTTAGGGGGCACACGGAAGGCTTTGTCTCTTCCCATTTGTCTCAGTACTCGTTGTGCGTGACTGCAGCCAGAACTCCGACGTAGCATAGGAGGCACAACACACTGCGGATCCAGTTCCCAGGTCTCCAAGGCCACCATTTAAGCAGGGTTCCCGGGCAGGGACATGGTGACCAGGAAGTAGATCAGCTCCTGCTGCTTTTTGTGCAGGCAATTGCAGCATCTCCAAAGTAATTGGCATACGCTGGATATGGCAAAGGACTTAAGCAAGACACACACACACAGAATAATAGTCATAACTCTGGAATTCCTTTAATTACTATTGGGACGCTTTGTGATGAATTTGCAATCACAAGCTAGAGATGATCACACATTTTGGTTTTGAATTTGCTTTGCGTGAGAGCCAGTTGTTTCTGGGAACTAATAAAAAGAGAGGGGGATCTGGTGTTGGTTGCTTGTTTTCTTAGGAATGGGGCAGTGGGGTTTGTGAAGTAGTGTAAAATCACAGCCATACACTGACGGATCCCATAAGAAGAAGGAATTCTAAACACTGTGAACCATATGTGCTGACATTTCTCTCCTTGGTGGACATAACATGAACCAGGCACCTTTTCTACTTAAATGCCTCTAACATTATAATGCTATAAAATACTGTCTTCTTGTTTCTCAGTTGCCAAATGTTTGATAAAGAACAGTACAACCTAGTTTTAAACCCGTTTGTTTGTGTTCTCTGTCCCGGTTAGCCCTGACTAGTTTTGAGGTGGTTATCCAGTATGGACTGGCTACTCCAGAGGGCCTAGCTGTGGACTGGATCGCAGGAAACATCTACTGGGTGGAGAGCAATCTGGACCAGATTGAGGTGGCCAGACTGGACGGGACCATGAGAACCACCCTGTTGGCTGGGGAAGTGGAGCATCCCAGGGCCATCGCCCTAGACCCTCGTGATGGGTAAGAAGCGCAGACATAGAAATTCTAAAGTCATTATCGCTCTAAGAAGTTATTAGGTTTTGTGTGTTTTTATGATATGATGCTGTTCACGTCTGTGAGATCCCTCTTCACATATTCATTTTTCTGTCGGCAGCATTCTATTTTGGACGGACTGGGATGCCAGTCTGCCCAGGATTGAGGCAGCATCTATGAGCGGTGAAGGCAGACGCACCATTCACAGGGAGACAGGCAGTGGCGGCTGGCCCAATGGACTCACTGTGGACTACATGGAAAGACGCATTGTCTGGATTGATGCCAGGTAGCATTTTTCCCCAGATTCTCAATATACAGAGTGCTCTTATCGCATTACATCCACCCACTCACTCCGTCTGACAACATGTAAACTGACATGTTACATGTGTGCATTTTTTGTCTGCCATCATGATTCTCAAGGTCTGACGCTATCTACTCCGCGATGTACAATGGCTCTGGACTGATCGAAGTGTTGCGGGGTCATGAGTATCTGTCCCACCCGTTTGCTGTCACCATGTACGGAGGCGAGGTCTACTGGACTGATTGGAGGACTAACACCCTCGCCAAAGCCAACAAATGGACAGGGCACAACGTCACTGTGGTCCAGCGCACCAACACGCAGCCCTTTGACTTGCAGGTCTATCACCCGTCCAGACAACCCCAGGGTATGTTGGTACAGATGCTCGTGCTTAGAGAGAGGAGCCAGGCACAGATTTACCCCTACTTGTTAGAACAGAATAGAATGATTTGGGCTTGACCATAAAAGGGTGACAAGCTCGCAGTTCATCGCAGGCCATGTTATTCATGGCTTGCATTCACCAATGACAGCTGACCTTTTACAGCTGTGAGACACATTGTCTCCTCACACCAGCAGCAATTTGGACCCCTCCCGCCCCCCTCCCGCTGCCTTGTTGATCAAAAAACCACCTCACTGTTTGGCATTTCCCACGGGTTCAGTAGGAAACAAAAACGTCCTCCTGCAACTTAAATGTCATATGTTCATCTCACAGGCACACATGATTGACAAGATGCCTAAAGGGTTGTTTGCATTGTTCTGTCATGTCACCTTAATGTTGCCAGTTGGATCAGGACGGGGGTTGGGCAACAGAAAGACACAGGGTCTTGTGTTTCATGACAAGAAAAGAGAGATCTTGCTGAATTGTTGATTGGCAGATGCAACCAATCCCCATGACAGCAATGAGGCAATAAGCTGTGTTGACAAATCTGGTAGACGAGGTCTTTTTTTTTTTTTTAAGTCTTGTTTTCCTTGAGGGCGCGTTGATGGAGAGTTCCGTCCAATTAGAAAGTCTTTCCAGCATAGGAAATACAGTTCTAGAATTACTCATTAGCTTTTTATGCATATCCCTCTCATACTCCAACTATCCTTAATGATCTTTTTCTTTCTTCCAGCTCCAAACCCATGTGCCACCAGTGACGGCAAAGGTCCTTGCTCCCATCTGTGTCTCATCAACTTTAACCAGACCTTCTCCTGTGCCTGTCCTCACCTCATGAAGCTGCAACCCGACAAGCGAACATGCAAGGGTAAGGACAGATACCAGACACAAATACTTTAAAAACCACGTCTGATAGAGAATGTGCAAAAAATGGATTACGCTGTGCTCCACTGCGGGGTCATCTCTTATGACGGAAGATCTGATTACATCTCCTGTGTTTGTTCTTCGATGACTGCTCTGCTTTCATTTCCGTTTGGTTTCATATAAAAGACTGTCACAAGTCTTTATTTATTGCCGGTGCAATTTCAGGAGTGGGTCTCATGATGGTTTTGTGGGAGATGTGCACACAAGACCCATCTCCCAGCGTCTGTCTTAATCTTTTTCATTCAACAAAACAGGTGTACATGTAAGGATAACTGGATTAGCATGTCTGAAGCTTTCACTTTAACACAGGAATTTTAATGGAGCAAAAGTCTCTCTGAACTGAAAACAAATCATTGTTTTCGCTAAACTTTGGTTGAGGGGAGTCATCTGTTATCTCCACCACTGATCTCCCTTGAGAGATAATCCAGCCTTGACAGTGGTAAAATGACAACATATTACTGACTGGTTATATTTACCACTAGAGCATCTCTTTCCTGGGATCCAGATGTTTTTTTGTTCGTTTGGCTCATGCAATCAGAGCAAGTCTAAACAATATGCTTATAAGATGGGACAAACATGAACTTGGGACAGTATCTTCATACCTGAAAAGGATTTTTTGCCTCAAATCATCCATCTGAAGTATTTGTTTTGTAAATCAAATTCATATGCGTGCGATCTTCTGTTCCTGTGTAGGTCATATTGTCATGTTTCTCATAGCAGACCCAATAGAAGTAATTAAAATTGTTCTTATTCTCCATTATTTGTTTTTCTTTTGCAGAATCCCGCAAGTTCCTCCTTTACGCTCGACAGATAGAGATCCGAGGTGTAGACATCGACAACCCTTACTACAACTACATCATCTCCTTTACTGTGCCGGATATTGACAACGTCACAGTGGTGGATTACGACGCCGTGGAGCATCGGATCTACTGGTCCGACGTGCGAACTCAGACCATCAAAAGAGCTTTCATCAACGGCACGGGGGTGGAGACTGTTGTGTCCGCTGGTAAGAGCAACTCCGGGAATATGTGTCCTTCCACTTTTTGTTTAATTCTTTGTTTTTTAACTTTTTGCTTTTTTGTTCTTAAATTCCACAGACCTTCCTAATGCCCACGGGATGGCAGTAGACTGGGTGTCCCGAAACCTGTTCTGGACCAGCTATGATGCCAATAAGAAGCAGATCAACGTGGCCCGGCTGGATGGATCTTTCAAGAATGCGGTCATCCAGGGATTAGACAAGCCCCACTGTCTTGTGGTTCACCCTCTGCTGGGGTAAGTGTTATCTCCAGTAGGTCAGGCCTGCAGTCGGCGTGAAATCTACTGTAAATTATCTCTCAGATGCCAGTTACTGAGTTGTGTGTGTTGAGATTTAAAAAACTGATCGGATGGTTTTCCTTTTCTTAGCTCACTTCTTTAGTACTTCTATTTCAGGGGCTTCGTGCTGTTTCTTAATCCTTAGCCGCATTCTTCAAAAAATACATCTAACCTACATGTGATGTTGTTCATTCCTCCCCTCAGCAAGCTTTACTGGACTGATGGTGACAACATAAGCATGGCCAATATGGATGGTGGCAACCGCACCACACTTTTCACCAATCAAAAAGGACCAGTAGGTAAGCGGGTGTATCCCTTACATTCAAAAATAACTAATTATAATAGCTAAATGATGCCGAAGCTCTAAGCAGTCTTTAAGCATGTTAGTGTAACAGATGTGTATGCGTAATAGCACCATTATACTTTGCACTCAGGCCTCTCTATTGACTATGAGAAAAAGCAGCTGTACTGGATCAGCTCAGGGAACAGCACAATTAACCGGTGCCAGCTGGATGGATCTCAGCTGGAGATCCTGGAAAGTGTTAAAGGCAAACTTACCAAGGCTACTGCACTGGCCATTATGGGTAAGATGGAAATGATAATATGCAGAGGAGACTAATGTGGGAATAATGGGATAACATACACAAGATATTAATCCATTTCCATTAATGTAGGAGACAAGCTCTGGTGGGCCGACCAGGGAACTGACCAGATAGGAACCTGTGACAAGGCGGATGGAGGGAACTGGAAGGTTTTGCGAAACAACACGTCCCCTATGATGCACATGAGGATCTATGATGAAGATGTGCAGAAGGGTAGGAAAATATAGCTTGTGGTTCTGACAATAATGTGTCAAAAAGTAATTCTCAAGTCAAAAAGACGATATAGATTCGATCCAGTCTAGTCTGGTGTTGTCAAGTTGATGTTGAACCCTCATCTTGTCTTCTTTTCCTTTAGCTGGTATCAATCTGTGCAGTAACAACAACGGTGACTGCTCACAGCTGTGCCTGCCCACCTCACAGAAAACAAGGGCGTGCATGTGTACTGCGGGATACAGCCTCAAGACAGGGCAGCAGTCCTGTGAAGGTTAGACACTGATTCACAGCTATAATCACGCAACTGGAGAAATGCATTGTTTCCTAAACACAGAAACTCACTGTGCTCCCTCTTGTAAGGTATGGGCTCTTTCCTGCTTTACTCTGTTCATGAGGGAATCAGAGGAATTCCACTCGACCCCGCGGACAAATCTGATGCCCTGGTGCCGGTGTCCGGCACCTCTTTGGCCGTCGGCATCGACTTCCACGCTGGTGAGTGACACTGAGGGACACTGTTGAATAAATGCCTGAGTCTGAGTGACATGTTAAATCTGTTGTCATCTCCTCCTCCTCCTCAGAGAATGACACCATCTACTGGGTGGACATGGGCCTGAGTACCATCAGCAGGGCTAAGAGAGATCAGACGTGGAGGGAAGATGTGGTAACCAATGGCATTGGCAGAGTGGAGGGCATCACCGTTGACTGGATAGCAGGTCTAGTCATTACAGAATTTAAATGATATTTGAATTTCATTATTTAATTAATTTCTTTGTGTAGGCTCAAGCACAGTTAAAGTACTTCAGGTGATTTACATCATCGCTCTTTTATAGGAAATATTTACTGGACGGACCAGGGCTTTGATGTGATTGAAGTGGCAAGGCTGAATGGCTCCTTCCGCTACGTGGTCATTTCTCAGGGTCTGGACAAACCCAGAGCGATAACCGTCCACCCAGTAAAAGGGTAAGGCTCACCTTATTCATTTACTTGATTTCTGTTTGATGTTTATTTATTTTTTTGTTTAGGGTCATAATTCTTATCACCGAGTAACCGACTCACTTGATTTGGGTTGTTTTGGATGTGGAGGAGGGCGGGGTGGGAGTAGTTCAGGGTTAGTTCAAAAACTATTTTAAGATGAGCCTGCCTGGAAAATGTGTCAACGTTTGTTTCTTCTTTTTTTTCCTTTTCTCTTCAATATGTCTCTGTCCCTATGTTGTATTTTACTGTCAGATTTTGCGAGCACAAAAAATCCCCTGATGGTGCTTTTAAATCATCTCCCGTTTCCCTGTGCAGGTATTTGTTCTGGACAGAGTGGGGTCAGTACCCTCGCATCGAACGCTCTCGGCTGGATGGATCCGAGAGGCTGGTCCTGGTCAACGTGAGCATCAGCTGGCCAAATGGGATCTCCATCGACTACGAGGTGGGGACCAATGATACAGTCTGATACTGTCGGTTTTCCGTGTTTCACAAATGTAACTTTAATTGTAATGAAATACATGAAATCTACTTAATGCAGTCACAGTGATAGTTTCACTGTTCTGTGTAAACTCTAATAGATAATGAGATTGCTGTATTAGCAAGATATATGTGACACAGTAATAAAAAGCTATTAGATTAAGGTTGATATTTGACATTTTCTGTCCGCTTTGCCTCTGCAGGAAGGTCTGCTGTATTGGTGCGATGCCAGGACAGATAAGATTGAGCGCATCAACCTAGAGACCGGAGAGAATAGGGAGCTGGTGCTGGCCAACAACAACATGGACATGTTTGCTGTGTCTGTATTTGAGGGACATATCTATTGGAGCGACAGGTCAGCTTGTCCAGTGGTCTAAATAATTCATATGTTTGGTGTTGTGATTTGTCGCCGTTAGTTGACTCACAGTTTTATTGTCGTCTGTGTAGAACTCATGCCAACGGCTCCATCAAGAGAGGCAGCAAAGACAATGCTACAGATGCCGTGCAGCTCAGGACAGGCATTGGTGTACAGCTGAAAGACATCAAGGTTTTCAACAGGGCCAGGCAGCAAGGTAGGAATATATAACAAAACACCTCATAACGCTTCACAAGTCCCCACATGCCATTAAAAACAAGCTGTCACGAACCATGATTTAAAACAATTATCACAAAGTGTAATCAGCAGCCTCCAGGCGTCGAAAAAAGGCCACATTTAACCAGGCTCATTATTTCCTTAACAGCACACCTTCTAACCGCGTCACATTCTCCGCAGGCACAAACGTCTGCAAAGACAAAAACGGCGGCTGCGAGCAGCTGTGTCTTTACCGTGGCAACGGGCAGCGCACCTGCGCCTGTGCTCACGGCATGCTGGCCGAAGACAACTGCAGCTGCCGCGACTACGACGGATACCTGCTGTACTCGGAACGTACCATACTGAAAAGCATCCACCTGTCGGACGAGACGAACCTCAACGCGCCGATAAAGCCGTTTGAGGACCCGGACCACATGAAGAACGTCATCGCCCTCACATTCGACTATCACGGCGGTGGAGGGAAAGGGGCCAACCGCATCTTCTTCAGTGACATTCACTTTGGCAACATCCAGCAGATCAACGATGACGGCACAGACCGCAAGATTTTGGTGGACAGTAAGTGTGCAGTCCTCAGTCACCTTTCCATTTTTTCACTACAGCGCAGCGGTGTGATGGTTCGTTAGGTTAATTGGTGATTCTAAATTGGCCGTAGTGAGTGTGAATGGTTGTCTGTTTCTCCGGGTTAGCCCTGCAATAGACTGACCAGGGTCCGGGGGGTGCCCCGCCTCTTGCCCAATGACAGCTGGGATAGGCCCCAGCTCCCCCCTGCGACCCTCTAGAAGACAAACAGCTGCAGAAAATGAATGAATGAACTAATTTCAGCACACACGCACACTTAAAACTTTCACCACCATGAGTATTTCAGCTGTGTTGCCCCTCTATGTGATTTTTGTATTTTCTCCATTAATAATTGAATGTTTTCCCTCGCCCCCTTGACACCGTCAGCAGACATCCTCTCACGTTTTTGACAGCACACATACACAAGGGGGTCCATTGTGGTGACTACATGGCTGCAGATTCTCAACTAGTGGAGATCACAAGCGTTGCCACTTGAAGAAGACACATTTGCACACACAAACACTTTTTGTTTGTTTCCACACTGACGCTTTTCTTTCAAATCCCTCTCTTTTTAAATAATTTAAGAGCGGGTTGCTGAACCCAATCCGGAGAAGTGACACATTCAAACATCCCCTGGCTAAAGCTGTTCGCAAGCAAACACGACATTAGGTATTTTAACACGCAAAGCGGGAAAAGAAGCGAAGCACATGAATCGCGCCTTTATTGATGTTGCAGGGTTTTAAGCAGATTGTGAATATTGTGTTTTTTCCACCGTTGTTTTTTTTGTTTTTGTTTTTTTCTCATTTACTGATACCAGAATGCATTCCATTAGGAATATTTGATCCAGCTGTGGTTAGGAAAGTGTGTTTGTCCAGATAAGACGGAGCTAAATCAAAATGATCGTATATCAGCCTTTCATAGAATCGTGATTATGTAAACCTTGTGCGTCACTGTAACAACATACTCGCATCCAAATTACTAATCCATTTATGCAATGCAATAATTCCAAAGAAAAAACGTTTGTTACAACATTTTTATCACGATAAAATCTGTTAAATCTCACACACACACAAAAAAAAGCAATCCTTCATTTTTACAATCTGCAATGATTCAAATTGCAATGCAGTTTATTGCACTTGAATCCGATGATGAATCTGATAAATATATAAATATGCATGAAGATTAAGTATGAGGTAGCAGTGTGATTCAGTTGTGGTCTCTCTCTGACGTTGTGTCCAGTTCGAAGGGTTGTACCATGTCTCTGCCCATCACATGAGGGCAAACAGTCAGACAGCTTTTGCACCATGCCCACTGTCCTCTCCCTAGCTCTAGCAGGTCTCTTCTAAACTTCTGAGACATAAGGCCGTACAGTATGGGATTTACCACTGCTACAGAGGATGCCAGCAGTCTTGCCAGGATGGCAACAGTTTTGTAGCCAGGTGAGTTTGTTAGGGTTCCTCCAATGAAGGAGAACATGAGTGCGTAGGAGGGCAGCCACAGGAGAGTGAAGACCAGGACGAGCAGAGCTGAAGTGTGAGTAACTTGGCGCTGGTAGCGTTCGAGCTGGGGAGCGTTCCCCAGACGGCGTGCGTGTCGAAGGAAACAGTAGATCTTTGTGTACATCAATACAATAATGCCTAGTGGCAGCGCAAAGCCAAACAGGAACAGGGCAATGCCGTAGACCAGCTGGCTGAAATCAGACAGAAAGGCATAGCAGTACACCGCGCTGGAAATAGAAATCGTGCGGAAGGCAAACTGCGGCGCTGCCAAAGCCGAGGCGGGTATCCAGAGCAGAGCCACTGTCAGCTTGATGCGCCTGTGCATTCTCGAGCGGAAAGCCCAGGCGGGATGTACCACCGTAAGGTAACGCGTCACTGCCAAAGCTGCCAGAGTGAGCACAGAGGCAGCCGAGCAGGCCACGCCCAGGAAGCTGATGGCTTTGCACAGGAAGCTGCCGAAAGGCCAGTAGCCCAGGGTGATGGCAGAGGTGTGGAAGGGCAGGCACAGTAAGAGCAGCAGGTCGGCGGCACTCAGAGCCAGCAGCAGCGTGTCCGTGCCATGCGGGGGTTGATTTTCTTTCTTCCTCCTACCAGTGAGAATGGTGATGACCAGGGTTTGGCCCACGAGGCCAGTCACCAGAATCAGCCCATCCAGGATGGGCACTAAGACTTTAATCAAAGTGTCGTCTGCCCTGTTCATTTGGTCCGGGCTGCTGCTGCTGCTACTGCTGTTTATTTGATGCCCCGAAGTCTCCATGCAGTCACGGTAAAAGTCTGCGGACTAATGAATCTAATTTCCTGTTAACATTGAGCATCAGAGCAGCATGTTGCTGCAGCGTTTGGGTGATTCATCGCGTTGGCTCCAGTTCATGTCTTAAACGATATTAACAGCCATGACTACACTCCACAGAGACAGCTAGTACTTTCATAATTATTGCACTGAGTTAAACAGCGATAAACTGGCTCCTTCATCGACATTTATATGCTTTATCCTCACAGGAAGATAGACCAGAGAAGTATATTGTACTTTCTTCTTTGTGTCCATAAATGACAGAAAATATGCCAAGTATCCTTTTCAAGTGCCCAGAGAAAGTCAAGTAGTTAAGTCAGCTTCTTCTTGAATAATGTATGTCCTGCTGGTCTCTGCTTGAGTCGCTCTTAAATTTGTGTCCTTCACGCCGCGTCTCTTTAAATTTTCCAGCTGGTTGAACCAATGTAAACTACTTAAAGACAGTTGGATATGGCGCACTCCGTTTCTGAAGGGAGGGGGATAAACTCCTCTCAAAGCTGCGTTGTCCAGTTTTATTAAGAAGAAACCTGTGCCCTCAAAATCTCCTTGGCTGCATCAGCGTGTCCTTGCGAGGAGGAGCGGCTCGGGTGAAAGCAAAGAAAGGTGTCAGAGCAGCAGTTACTCTGTGACTGTATTGATTCTTGAAACCAGGACAAAATTCATCCCAGTGGTTGCAAACAGACGTTCCTCTTTAAAAGCAGTCAATGGTGCTTGATGCTAAGTGTGGACCACGGCAGGAGGCATCTCGTCCATTTAGAAGCTCTTCAGAGAGTTGTAACATGTAGAGCCCGCCAGCAGGGCAGTTGCTGTTCGGTTAACACGATGTTTAATCCCAGAAGGAAAAAAAAATTAGGTCAAAATTAAGAGAAGCCTAAGCTAAAGTAACACTCGGGTGTCTCTTGGACAGTCAGAAAGGCCCTCTGTGTGACAATAGTGTTCCCAACAGGTTTTATTCACTGTTTGCACAGTGACCAAGGGCTGAGCTGCTTTAGCCAATGGGAGGGGAAAATGTTCTGTTTCTGATTATATAATACTGGCGCAAACCCACTCAGTTCATCCCCATTCAGTATGTCATCTTCCCTTAATCCAGTCAATCAGCTCCTAAAGCACCCCTTTTTTTTTCCCTCTTTCGTTTTCCACAGCCTCATTATTGTGTTGCGAGATGGTGCGAATTGCTGGCATCTGTCCCTCAACTGGTCTTTGAGGTGCATTTAGGTCCGCTGACAAGGTGTTCAACTTCAAAATTGCCCTGGATTAGGTTGATTTTGGCACCTCTGAAACGACTATTAGAAAATAATAATATACTCTCAGCCCGGGGCAAACCGTTGCGTTGAGTGTTCAGGTTTTTATTGTCGGCTGTAAGTGGCCATAAATGTGGTTGCTAGCGTAACTAAGCAGAGATGGATGCACAGCATGGGGCCCATAAAGCCGCGGTGCTTGTCCTTTTTCCACGATGCTGCATGTCATATAGGCATCAACTGGAAAAAAATAAATACTCTTATATGTACTCTTGTGTGGGGTCAAAGGACAACCATGGAGGAGGAGCTGCTTTGTCTTTGACGTTCATGGTTGATTTCTTCCTCTTTTTCTGCCCCGTGTCCCTAAAGTGACTCAAGCTGTTCCAGTTGCAGCTTTCTTCCCAGAGCAAGAATTCCAGACCGTGGATGAGAATATCCACAAAGAGCAGTGTTTGTATATGCAGGCAGTTGGCCATGAAATGACAGGATGATACAGACCCTTTAAACTGTCTCCAGGAACAGCAGCCTTGGCACACACTCTGATCTGTGTGGCATCACTTTCATTGCCTCTTTCTCTTGCCTCTTCCTCTTCAGCCTTGATCTTCTTCCATTCATGAACTGACGCGTGAAGATATGGAAACCTTAAAAGCATTTACCAGCGCTTCTTTAATAAAGTCTCACACAGTTAACCATGGGGGCAGCTGTGACAGTGATTAATGATTTGTTGAATTCTCACTAAAAGTCCTCTTTAAGGCTCCTACTTACACCCTTGAGAGGTGATATGTTCATAGAGAAATATGAAGAGTTTGTTCTCTTGGGCTCTCATGAACCCAATATGTTTACAGGCGGGCAACTTCTTTCTTCTGTTTTCCGCAGATGTCGGGTCAGTTGAGGGCCTGGCGTACCACCGCGGATGGGATACTCTGTACTGGACCAGTTACACAACCTCCACCATCACTCGACACACTGTGGATCAGAGCCGCTCCGTGGCCTATAACCGCAACACTGTAGTCACCATGTCTGGAGAGGACCACCCCAGAGCCTTTGTGCTGGACGAGTGTCAGGAGTGAGTCATTAATATCGAATCTTGATGTGCTTCTCTGAATCAGGGCCCAGCTCCAATATCACTTCTTTCTCCTTTTTCTTTTTCCTCTTTCTTTTGAACAGCAGATTTATTTTACTCCAGTCAACCGTAACGTTTATACCGAGACATTTTTGGAGCTCCCGCTGCGCATCATAATGCTTGTCCTGTGTTTGCTTCCACCGTAGCCTCATGTTCTGGACCAACTGGAACGAGCACTCTCCCAGCATCATGAGAGCCTCTCTGAATGGAGCCAACGTGCTCGTGATCATCGGCAGCGACATTAAAACTCCCAACGGCCTGGCCATAGACCACCGCGCCGAGAAACTCTACTTCTCGGATGCCACACTGGACAAGATTGAACGCTGCGAATACGACGGAAGCAGCCGTTACGTAAGCCGCCCTTTCACTTGTCTTGGGCTGTAAACGAGACGTCGTCGTTTAAAGCACGGGCTTCTTTAAATGATGCCTACACATTTTTTGTTTTATTTTGTTTGTTTCTGCTTCAGGTCTTGTTGAAGAACGAGCCCGTCCATCCGTTTGGTCTTGCTGTGTACGGAGATTACATTTTCTGGACTGACTGGGTGAGGAGGGCTGTCCTCAGAGCTGACAAGTACACAGGGGGAGACATGAAAGTGCTGCGTGCTGACATCCCTCAGCAGCCCATGGGTATCGTCGCTGTGGCTAATGACACCAACAGCTGTGAGTATCATTCACTGCATCCATGTAGCTTGCATAGGACATATCTCGTGACCCAAGTTTGCTGTGCATTTTTACTTCTATTATTTCATGGTATATTATAATAAAGTGACCAATGTGTAACAAAATAGAAAACTGTTTATTTCAACACCTGTGTAAAGCGGAATTGCTAACAATTAATTCCCAATGTCCTCTAACGAGTACTTTAGCTAACCATCGAGCTAATTAGCTGTAGCTCATTACTATTAGCACTACTAGTGTCAAACGTCCCGTGATTTGTTGTAGAATGAATCTGCTGCAATGTCCCCACATGTGGACGCAGGGTCTCAGAAGATTAAGTCAGCGCATAACATTAATGTCACTAGAGTGTTGTTGTTTTCCACCCTATACTCTGTTTATGACCAAATATGTGCAAACTCAATGACATTCTCATCAACCTTGGCTACTTAGTTTATTGCTGATGCTGCTAGAGCTCATTCTGTGGCTGTTATGTAGCAAAAGCTGATTCTCCCAGACTTTAAATAAGGCCGTGTTTTTGCAGTCCATGCGAAATGTTATGTTTTATTGGCTCCTTTCTTGCTATAGTAACTCCAATATTTTGGATACACTGCCTCATGCTGAGCTGTTTGGTAATAATAATAAATTTGCTGTGCCGAAGGAAATATCTCCCTCAAACCACACAGCTCCCTAACTAACCTTCCTGTGCTCACGCATACATCCGCAGGCGAGTTTTCTCCCTGCAGAACAAATAACGGTGGTTGCCAGGACCTGTGCCTGCCCACGTCTGATGGACGGATCAACTGCAGCTGCCGCGGGGACCGTCAGCTTCTCGAAGACAATACCTGCTCTTGTAAGAGAAACGTCTTGAAACTGGTTTTAGGACAATGCTTTTAATGGATGGGGGGGAGAAAGGGTTTCTGAATTTCAATGTTTCCACCTCGCCAGCGCTGAACGTGTCGTGCGGAAGTGTTGATGACTTTGAGTGCGGAAACGGCGACTGCATCAACTACAGCCTGACCTGTGACGGGATGGCCCACTGCAAGGACAAGTCTGACGAGAAGCAGTCCTATTGCTGTGAGTTTTCAAGGGGCGACTAGAGGGCGACCCATGAGCTGTCACATGTCAGTGTTTTATCTCACACATCAGATACGCAGAGAATTGCACGAATACACAACTGAACATAGGACAGAGGTGCGAGGACTGTGGAATATTGATGCAGAGACATAACATTCTGGTCGAGGAATGTGCTTTTAGTGTGTTCAGCTTAATAACAATACCTTATAATTTGTAGTCTATACTTTATATCTTTAACTGTGCAATGCTTTAAATCAGTTTGCTTCAAAACTAAAATTAAAAAGGTGAATTGGGAGATGCCTAAAATAACACCTCAGCTGACTTTAACCAACTGCTCGTCCTCTACAGCCAATCGAATCTGTAAGAAAGGCTACAGACGCTGCATAAACGGCCGCTGTATTGGCCACCAGTTCTGGTGTGATGGCACGGATGACTGCGGTGACCATTCGGATGAACTGCCCTGCAACAGTAAGTTGTTTATGTTGTTTAAAGTTAAGCTTTTGTAATATTTTTGCTTATCGAATGCTAAATTTTAATGACACCTTACCTGTATTAGTTCTGCCAGTGTGGTTTTATTGCCTAATAAAATCCTCTTTGACTGGCACATGCTGCGTTTAAGTGATTATATTATGTACTTAATCAGTGGTTTGTATTTGCCCGCTACTCTTATTCCGCGTGTCCTTACAGTGACGCTATGCAAAGTGGGAGAATTCCAGTGCAAAGATGGAAGCTGCATCTCCAACTATAGCCGCTGTGACCAGGTGGTCAACTGTGAGGATGCGAGCGATGAAATGAACTGCCGTATGTGATCTTAATTTAATCATACTTTTCAATCCGTTTTCTTGTCCACAACTATTTGACAGTGGAAATGGTAGCGTTTTCAAGGTAGTTTAAAAAAATCTTCCCCCATTTCTCTCAGAGCCCACCGACTGCTCCCGTTTCTTCCGCCTCGGGGTTAAAGGAGCCTCCTTCCAGAACTGCGAGAAGACCACTCTGTGTTATCTGTCCTCGTGGGTTTGCGACGGCAACAACGACTGCGGAGACTTTTCTGATGAGAGAAACTGTCCAGGTTAGTGCTTCACTTCCCCTCAAGCATACCTTCAGCTTTTTTCGGTGCAGCTGGATTTCAGTGTCATTTTTCTGTTTTTTTTCAGATAAAAGGAGGCTTAAATGTCCTGTCAACTTCTTCGCTTGTCCCAGCGGTCGCTGTATTCCTATGAGTTGGACCTGTGATAAGGAGAATGACTGTGAGAACGGAGCTGATGAGGCGCATTGTGGTCAGTCTTGCACAAAGTCATCCTCCATTTCCTCTATATTTAGCTTGAAAGCAGTAACGATACCAGAAAGAGCCAGACTGTTTTTCTTTAGGTTTCCTGGATGGAAAAACATGACTAGCAGCCAGGGTAAATTAAATAATGGCTCTAAAAGGTCTCTGCCCTTGTTTGCAGACAAATTTTGTACATCCACCCAGTTCGAATGTGGAAACCACCGCTGCATTTCCAGCCACTGGGTGTGTGACGGCTCTGACGACTGTGGTGACGGTTCTGATGAAGACCAGAGATGCAGTAAGTAAACTTCTCCAAAGTTTAATGGAGACATTTGAATGTCTAAGATTTCCACGTGTTGTTTCATCGTGTAACCTTCTCATGATGCTGTTATAGAATCCAAGACCTGCAGTCCTGAGGCTTTCCAGTGTCCAGGATCCCATAAATGTGTGCCTCATCGCTGGAAGTGTGATGGAGATAAAGACTGTCCTGATGGAGCTGATGAGAGCGTAAAGGCCGGCTGCTGTGAGTGAGACATTTACCAATAACCCATCAGAAAGAAACAATGCTCGTGTTCTACATTAACAAAACAAGTTCTGTCTCCTTCTAGTGTACACCAACAATACCTGTGAATCTGGGAACGAGTTCATGTGCCAGAACAGACAGTGCATCCCCAAGCAGTTTGTGTGCGATCATGACATCGACTGCTCTGATGGGTCGGATGAATCCCCAGAATGTGGTGAGTTTGCGCAACTCAAAGATTAAACAGGAAGTTAGAGCATTTTTGCTGTAAGGTTGCAGAAAGGGAAGAAAGAGAATGACATTTGTGGTTGTTTGTGTTGAACCGCCGACTGAGGTTGGTGATGAGTGCGCTCTTGTTCTGCTGCAGAATACCCTACATGTGGTCCAGATGAGTTTCGCTGCGCCAACGGGCGTTGCCTCAACCAGAAGAAGTGGGAATGTGACGGAGAGTTTGACTGTCAGGATCGTTCCGACGAAGCTCCCAAGAACCCTCGCTGCACAGACTCGGGTAGGGGTTATAATCTGTATATAATAAAGTGTGAATCGTATTTGGAACTTGTTGATAAATGCCTATCCTGTTTCAAAATCTGATATGAGGTGTAAACTGTCTATGATTTCAGAGAGGACATGCAATGATTCGGCTTTCATGTGCCGTAATGGAAAGTGCTTGAATGAGACTCTGCTGTGCGACCACAACGATGACTGTGGCGATGGCTCCGACGAACTCAACTGTTTCATCAACGAGTGCCTCAACAGTAAGCTGAGTGGCTGCTCGCAGCTGTGTGATGACCTCAAGATTGGCTTCAAGGTAAGCCATCTGACTGCTTCGGGGTTGTTGTTTTTCTTCCACGTTTTAATAGTTTTCGACCAAACATCATCTAAAAATACCAAATTGGAGTTGGACAGTATACTGTGCAGTTAACACAGAAAAACAGAACGTGTCCCGTCGGTGTTGAGTTAAATATGAGCTGATGTTAAAAAAAGTAAAGGGTTGAACCGGTCATTTCAGGCCTGTGGTTATATAAGACAAAGACGTGTTCTTGCTCTTGAGAGTAGGAGGTCAGTCTTGGATCAGCCTGAACTCTGTGTGAACTCTCGGGTGTTGAGGTTGTGGTGAGCTTCCTTTGAAAAAGACTTTGTAGCACACTATTGTGGACATGGTTTGCTGAGGAATACTAATGCCCACGTGATGTAAGAGGAGAATTTGTCTCATGAAAAGCGACAGTTCAGGCTCATTTTGACAGGTAATGAAAAAACGTTTTTAACCTTGCTTCACGCTAATAAGATGTTCTTGGCATTTCATTTACAAAGACATTGGCTGTCAGCTTATGTTTTACACATGCTGACTGTGGTAAGACATCTTTGCATGTATGATTTAAGGCTGTTAATGCAGATAATTTGACAGCGGCAGTGATAGTGCCAGTTTATGTAAATGTGCAGCAGAAATTAAGCTTCCTCAGGTTTTTTTTTTGACAGACAGTGGCAGGCCCCTGTAATTGGTCCACACAAAAAGTGAGAACTGCCAGAATGCCTTGGCTGTGAGATTTTGACATGTGTTCCTGTGCTCTTGGCCCCTTCAGTGCAGGTGTATTCCTGGTTTCCAGCTGAAGCGTGATGGGAAGACGTGTGTGGATATAGATGAGTGCACAACCGTCTACCCGTGTTCTCAGCGCTGCATAAACACACATGGCAGCTTCCACTGTCTTTGCGTGGATGGCTTTGAAATGAGCCCCAATGATCCCACCATCTGCAAGTCTACATCCCGTAAGTCGCGGACACATACGTGTTCTGTTTGGCTTCTCGTGCGTTACTCGTAGCCAGTTCAATCCTGAGACATATGTTTTTTCTCTCGTATTTTTGTGTGCAGCGGAAAAGCCCTACTTGATTTTTGCAAATCGTTACTACCTGAGAAAACTCAACTTGAATGGTTCCAACTACACTCTTATAAAGCAGGTGGGGCACATTCTCCTCAGTTAAGAAAAAAAGAAAAGGTATTGTTACTCTCTACATGGCTGCTAATATCTGCCTTGCTTTCAGGGTCTCAATAATGCAGTGGCGCTGGACTTCCACTATGCTGAGCAGATGATCTACTGGACCGATGTGACCACTCAAGGCAGCATGATCCGACGCATGCACATGAACGGCAGCAACATGGAGGTCAGTGAGAACGTCTCACACGCGTTAATTTAAACTGATATTTCGAGCCGGAAAACACGTTTTCAGTAACATTCACCTCCCGCCAATGTTGAGTTTCTGATCGAAAACCTTGCCGTTATCTCACCACTTGACCAGCAGGTCTTGCACCGGACCTCCCTGAGTAACCCAGATGGTTTGGCAGTGGACTGGGTTGGTGGAAATTTGTACTGGTGCGACAAAGGCAGGGACACCATCGAGGTGTCCAAACTGAATGGTGCGTACCGGACCGTGCTGGTCAACAGCGGCCTGAGGGAACCTCGTGCTGTGGCTGTGGACGTACGCTATGGGTGAGAAACGACTCAAACTTCTAAGCATCTACCAGGTCTCTGGCATTGAGTCACATTTCCTTAACAATTACGTTTTAATTTTACGTTTTTTAAATATTGCAGCTACCTGTACTGGTCTGACTGGGGTGACAACCCACACATTGGGAGAATTGGGATGGACGGCACCAACAGAAGCGTCATAGTAGAGGATAAGATCACCTGGCCCAATGGACTCACCTTGGACTTCATCAATGATCGTATATACTGGGCTGATGCCAGAGAGGACTACATTGAGTTTGCCAATCTGGATGGCACCAACAGACACACAGGTAACAGACCAGTGTGATACTATGTGATCCTGCTGCTTTTACACACTACAAAATTAGCAGATTATTGTTTAGAGAGTAGAAATCTGTGGAAACGTAAGATTCTTATACAGTATATGATGAATATGGAGAATCTAGAGGAACCATGCTGACATTGTGTTGCAGTATTTTTATTGTTATATTTTATGCGTTTATATAAATCTTGCAGCATTTCAGTGTTTTTTGCCTCATGAACTTAAGAGATGGGCATAATGGCAGGGAAACACATTTTCCCCTGTCACTAAGGTTTGTAAGGTGGCCAGCCGATGGTCTTGTAATCTGGTCTTGAATGGTCAGGCACACACACATATGTGTTTGGCCGTAAGGAGGGAGGTTAGATGGTTGTCTGTAGGGTTGCAGTCCTGCAGAGGATAGAACCCCTGAATAGGGGAGATTGTTCTGGCAAGCATAGCCTCTAGCACATTTGACGTCTGCATGACACTCAGCTGTTTAGTACACTTGCTACAATGGTTGATATTGTCACCCCGGGCCGGTATGCAGGAATTCTGGAGCCCACTGGGCATTGAAATTTCCCACAGTTGCTAAGCTATGCGCAAAGCGTATAGGCAGCTACAGCTTCTCGTTATTCACTCGATAAAGAATGTGCATAAAAATAAATTTACATATACGTCAGTTTCACCCAATACAGTGTTTGTGAACTGCTGTTAAAAACGACAGAAGCAATTCAAATTAGGAAGTCACATAGTCTTGTATTATCTCGAGCCCATTTAGTTATTCCCCCTTCCCTGGATACACAAACAATAAAAGCACAAGCGCGGCCTTGTATGTCTTTACAGAACAAGACCGTCTGTTTGGACTCAGATAAGGACGGACCAAAGGGCGACTCCTGCTAATCTGACTAATACGTAATTCGAACCAATGCTTTGAAACGACTGTCGAATTTTAAGCATTTGAATCGTTAAAGTGCGTCGTATATTAAAATCAACGCTGAAGCCATGTTCACTCAACAGCAAGGTGTTTTCAGCGCGTGCGTGCTTTGCGTGTTTACTCTGTCATTCGCACGTGTGTGAATTTGTGATCGATCCAGTGTTTCCGTAACACACCAACTTCAAACACCGAGAGCAGGCACATGAAATGACAAATACGGGATGAGTGCATTGAGGGTGTAAAACCTAATGGGGTGTGGAATCTATTGCATAACGTGGAGATATAGCGGAGCCAGTGTAACCTTGCACCCCATCCTGTCTCAGCTTCACATTAGCAGTACTCTATGTACAACATCAACAAGTCAGGAGGAAGAATATGACGGAGAGAATAAGGAGAGACCCCGTACCTGTTCTATATTAAACTAGTGTTATTTATCAATATATATATTATCTGCATTTTGCATTCAATTTTAAGCTATTCAAATAATACACAGATTCAAATATTCTTTTTTTTTTTATTCTACTTCAAAAGTTGGGTGGCCGTGCAACTGCCGTAAAGGTAAACATACCTGACTTGTGTGCACAATTGACAGATAAAGAAAGTAACTGACAGATTCAAGTTTTGTTTTTGCCCGGGGACTGAATGGGCTGTCTCAGCGTGTAATGCGTGGCCTCGTGATTGGCTCAGCAGTGATAGGTGCGGGTCTTACTGTGTACAGGAGGCTTAGATGCTGGATTCATTCAAAACTGTTGGGGAAAATTTAAAAAGTTTATATAAAATGTCTGATCAACCAAAGATCTTACATCTTCTCTAAACAATTTGCTGTTTGTGTTTGCACCTGCAGTTTTGAGCAAAGACATCCCTCACATCTTTGCCATGACCCTCTTTGAGGAGTACATCTACTGGACCGACTGGGAGACGAAGTCCATCAACAGAGCCCATAAGTCTCTGGGTACCAACAAGACGACTCTGATCAGCATCCTGCATCGACCCATGGATATTCACATCTACCATCCCTACCGGCAGCCAGAGGGTGAGAGATGCACTGTAGTAGAAAGACGTAGAAATGAATGAGACCCATTTAAAGTCTGGGGGGAAAAATGTTATTTTTTATTTGACATTTTAATATTGCTTAGTTATTATTTTTATTAAGATTTAACTAAGAAGAGACATGAATTCAGAGGTTAAAGAGATCCCTTTCCCTTTCCCTTCTTTCCCAGTGCTTAACCACCCTTGCCAGACCGACAACGGCGGCTGCAGTAACCTCTGCCTCCTCTCACCTGGAGGAGGCTACAAGTGTGCCTGTCCCACCAACTTCTATCTGTCCAATGACCAGCGTACATGCATGTCCAACTGCACAGCCAGTCAGGTAAGGAGTCTGTGTGTAGTCATCATTAATGGAAATATGAATGAATGGAGTTGATAAGTGTTTGTTCAACATCTCAGTCGCTTGCTGGAGCTTGTTTGAGAAACTACTCATGGCTGTTATTGCCTATTGACGTCTGGCTGGTTGCCTGGTGTTACAGTACCTAGCTTCTCCTTCTGTCAACGGCATTGAAATCTGTGGTGATCCGGGCCATCATCATTTTGATTCATTTATCGCCCTTGTCGTAGTTTGTGTGCAAGAACGACAAGTGCATTCCTTTCTGGTGGAAATGCGACACAGAGGACGATTGTGGAGATCGATCCGATGAGCCAGCAGACTGCCGTAAGTGTTGTCGCAGTCCTCTAACATGGTAATGTGCATGTGAGGTAAAATTCTGCAGGGAGAAGTTGAAATGACAGAAATTTTTCCCTCCGTCACAGCGGAGTTCAAGTGTCGGCCAGGGCAGTTTCAGTGCGGTACGGGCATCTGCACCAACCCTGCCTACATCTGTGACGGAGACAATGACTGCCAGGACAACTCGGACGAGGCCAACTGCGGTATGTCATCCCCAATTAATTCTATTTCTACATACTGTCAGATTGCTTTATACTAATTACCATTAAATCTGTTCCGTGTTTTGTTGCCCGTGTCACTTGGCTGCAGATATTCACGTTTGCCTGCCCAGCCAGTTCAAGTGTTCCCACCCAAGCCGTTGCATACCCGGCATCTTCCGCTGTAACGGTCAGGACAATTGCGGAGAAGGGGAGGATGAAAAGGACTGCCGTGAGTAGCGGTGCTTTTACTTGTTTTCTCTTCTTCCACCACCCAAGAGTTACAAATCTCTAATTTCCTCCCATAGCCGAGGTCACGTGTGCGCCTACCCAGTTCCAGTGTTCCATCACTAAGCGCTGCATACCTCGTGTCTGGGTGTGTGACCGTGACAACGACTGCGTGGACGGTTCAGATGAACCCGCCAACTGCAGTAAGACTCTTTTTGCATATCGCTCATCCTCAGCTAGCCCGCCCGACCGACCGGCCGTCCGTCTAACCGCCAGCAAATGGTTTCCTTTTCAGCCCAGATGACTTGCGGCGTGGACGAGTTCCGATGTAAAGACTCCGGACGGTGCATCCCTGCTCGCTGGAAGTGTGACGGCGAGGACGACTGTGGCGACGCATCAGATGAGCCGAAAGAAGAATGCGGTAAGAATATCTTTAGAGGCCAAGAGAAGAAGATGAGAAGAATTATCTCTTTCCGATTGGATTTTACTAACGGCAACATATTGTGATCCATACAGCTGAGAGGACTTGTGAGCCATACCAGTTCAGATGTAAGAACAACCGCTGTGTACCGGGCCGCTGGAAGTGTGACTATGACAACGACTGTGGTGACAACTCGGATGAAGATTACTGCTGTAGGTGTCACTTTTTAGGCTCAGAAACGACCCCTGCATACTTTCAACGTCTCTTAACTCACCTTCCCCACTGTCACTTAACACCTGTGCCATTCCCACTGGTAACAGGCTCACTCTGAACCTTTTAACATCTAAACCACAGGTCTTCAACAGGAGGTCCACGACCCCTAAGGGGTCCGTAGAGGTACTGCAGGGGCGTCACAAAACCTTTAGTTGATTAGACCTTTTTTCTTTTTTTGATTTTCCTCCACAAATGTAAATTCCTTTAAACACACATTAACATGTATCCAACATATTTTAGTAATGGGTTAAATGGAGGCAGAAGACGTTAACTTTCAGTCAGCACTTCACTCATTCAGCGATACAGGTGCTGTCCCAACAGCACACCATTTCACACTGAGCGCTGCACTAGCTGAGACCTGTCAATCAAAGCCTCCTGTACACACTAGGCCCCGCCCCTATCGCTGCTGGCCCAGTACTGGGTCTTTGGCCTGAAAAATGTTGCAGTCTCCTGATCTGAACTGTACACGCTTATTTAGGGCTAATTCATTGTCCATTCACTGTCACTTCTGATGCATCTCACCTCATCTGATATTTGTTTCATTTCATACTGTCCCGTTGGCATGAGCCATGAGGTAAGTTACTTCCCCCGCTCCCATATTCAGTGTCACCTTTCTGCTGTGTCTTCATTCTCATGTCTCCTGTCTGACTGTGATCTCCTCTGAGTCGTGAAAGCTGAGCTCTGTATACCTGTTAATTTATTCTCCCACTAGAGTCCACTGAAAAGTCTGTCATTTATAATATAAATTTTGATTATTTCCAGAAGTAGGGATGGAAATATGGTCCTCGAATCAGTCAATCAGTGTTAAAAATTAAAATAACATCAAGACATATTGAGCTTCTTTCACTCTCACGCTACTCCTCCTGCACTTGTCTACAGTCCCGCCTGTTAGTGTGTCATCTTGTCTTGTGCTGTTTGCTCAAATGATTGCTACCACCGTCACAGACACCTTGCGTTTCCTCTTCCGCAGTGCCTCGCCAATGTTCGGAGAGTGAGTTTGCCTGCACAAATGGCCGCTGTATTGCGGGGAGGTGGAAGTGCGATGGAGATCATGACTGCGCCGACGGGTCCGATGAGGTGCGGAGACCTAATGTTAAATCACATCTGTTGTTTTTAGAATTTGTGCATTTGTTGTCCATTTGTAAGTCAATTCTGACTCTTAGTTGCATTTCCGGGCTGTGATGTCTCTTTAGCACGGCTGTGATCTGAAATGCGACAACGACCAGTTCCAGTGCAAGAATGGACACTGTATTCCCATCCGCTGGAGGTGCGATGCCGACCCTGACTGCATGGATGGCAGCGATGAGGAGAACTGCGGCAGTGCTGGTGGGCATATGAATAAATTAACCGTCATTTATTAGGACAGAAATTTGCGGACATAATTTGTCACATATTTGTCTGGTTGTACTGTTATCCTGCAAAGCTGAATACCGCAAAAAGACTTTATATTAAGTTTTATATAAACACAAACCAGGAGTTAAAATCCCTTTCTTCTTGTGTTTCTCAGCTGGGCGTCACTGCCCTCTGGACGAGTTCCAGTGTAACAACACTCTGTGCAAACCTCTTGCTTGGAAGTGCGATGGAGAGGATGACTGTGGGGACAACTCTGACGAGAATCCTGAAGAATGCAGTAAGTCGCACATCATGCACGAGCTGAATGTCTGTCAGCCTTCATCTTTTGTCCTGACCCGTTTCTCTCTTCTTTCTCCTACCTTCCCGTCCCACCCTCTCTTCGGCCCTTAGGGAAGTTCCAGTGTCCACCCACCAGAGTGTTCCGCTGCCAAAACGATCGCGTGTGTCTGCAGTTGTCAAAGAGGTGCGACGGCATCGACAACTGTGGCGACAACTCGGATGAACTGAACTGCGGTGAGTTCTGGAGTTTAACTTTTAAATTTTAATCTCCTGCTGCTTAAACTTTAAGGAGACGCTGACGTGTGTCACGCCCTTTGTGTGTGCAGAGGCTCCTCCATCTGTTCCCACATGCGAGAAGGACGAGTTCTTATGCGCCAACGGCAGGTGCATCCCGGCATCCACTCTGCGCTGTAACTACTTCAATGATTGTGAGGACTATGGCTCCGATGAGATCAACTGCAAGACAGGTGCCTCTTAACTTGCGTATCCTAACTGACCCCAGATCTGAAGCCTGACGCGTTAGATGCTTAAATGCCATGACTCATCTTTCACTTGTGCTCTTGCTTCCAGACAAAAAACTCAATGACTGTCGTAGTAACAGGACTCAGTGTGGGGATGGAGACGAGACCCACTGTGTCACCAATGGCACAGACTCCTTCTGCTCTTGCAAACCAGGCTTCCAGAAGACAGGACCCCACACCTGTGGAGGTAGAGACAGAGAATAATAACTCACTTCACACGTGTATGTTGGGTTGGAATATTTTTCCGTTTGCTGAGTTTCTCTTCCGTCTCCCAGATAAGAACGAGTGCCTCCAGTTTGGAGTCTGCTCCCACATCTGCAACAACACCAAAGGCTCCTACAAGTGCAGCTGCCACAAGTACTTCACCAGGATCAGTGACACCTGCAAGGCTGACAGTGAGGATCAGACCTCTGTTTGTTGTGCTGCTTGTCGTTTTATTTTCAAAATCCATCTTTTGTGACTTTTCTCTCTTCCTTCCAGGCATGAACAGCAGCTGGCAGATCCTCTACATCGCCGACGACAACGAAATCCGGTACCTGGACCCTGGCATGCCCAACTGGCGCTATGAGCAGACCTTCCAGGGAGATGCCAGCGTTCGCATCGATGCGATGGACCTGCACGTCAAGACAAACCGCATCTTCTGGACCAACTGGCACACGGGCCGCATCTCCTCCTACGAACTTCCGGGACCGTCCACGTCATCGTCTTCCTCCAACTCTCACCGTAACCATCAGCAGAGCGAAGGCAGGATCATCAACCTCCAGGTAGGGCTTGTCGAATGTGCCCATTGCACACTCAAACACGAGAGCAGTCAGTAAAAGCCTTTCTGTATGTACCCAGATCAACGAGCTCAAGATGCCGCGGGGTATAGCTGTAGACTGGGTGGCCAGTAACCTGTACTGGACTGACTCCGGCCGAGATGTTATCGAAGTGGCTCAGATGTCAGGCCAGCACTGCAAGACTCTCATCTCTGGCATGATAGACGAACCATACGCCATTGTAGTGGATCCACAGAGAGGGTAAGGCTGCACTTGATTGAAATGATATTCTTCATGTCAGCATATCGGTAATTGTGTGTTTTAACTCTTGTGCTTCTTCTTTTTTTTTTTTTTTTTTCAAGTACCATGTACTGGGCAGACTGGGGTAACCACCCGAAAATTGAGACAGCCGCCATGGACGGCACACTAAGACAAACTCTAGTTCATGAGAACATCCAGTGGCCCACAGGTCAGTTCTGCACCAGCGCTGCACGATTTATCTCATCCCAGAGTTTTTTTCCAGCTAAAGAAAAGCGTCGGTTGTGTAGAGATTTCCATTTCTTGAAGGGGCCTCTTCCTTTCTGCCCTCACAGGTTTGGCCGTGGACTACTACAACGAGCGTCTTTACTGGGCGGATGCTAAACTGTCGGTCATTGGCAGTGTCCGTCTAGATGGATCAGATCCCGTCATTGCCGTCTCCGGCATTAAAAACAGTTGAGTTCTTTAAACAAATCTGAATGAAAACATAAAAGTATAAAAATCAGAAATTAACACATGTATTTTTGCCTAATTTCTCTCATTTCTAGACCTGCTCCATCCGTTCAGCATCGACATCTTTGAGGACTACATATATGGGGTCACATACATGAATAACGTTGTCTTCCGGGTCAACAAGTTTGGCAAAGGCCCTATGGAGAATCTCACTACGGGCATCAACCACGCTACTGACATCGTCCTGTTCCACCGTTACAAGCAGCCAGAGAGTGAGTGGCAAACGTACATATATATATATATATATATATATATATATATATATATATGTATATATACCGTGTTTTTAGTTTTTACACACTCTGTGCAGATGTCCCTCATTGATTGCCTTGTTTCTCTCTGCACCAGTGACCAACCCATGTGACAGGAAAAAGTGTGAATGGCTGTGTCTGCTCAGCCCCAGTGGGCCAGTGTGCACGTGCCCGAACAGCCACATCGCAGACAACAACACATGTGTGGAGAGGCCCAGTCCCTCCCAGTCACCCTTCTGTAAGTGCGCAGATATACATCTGCAGATATACATCACGCTGACATGTTTGTTCCATTTTAGCAGATTAACATCCGGGCTGTTTACATTCTGATCCTGCAATTAAAAATGTCCCCTTCCACAGCGCCGCCCTCGGGGCCCTGCAACGTTCAGTGTCAGAACGGCGGGAGCTGCTTCCTCAACGCCCGTCAGGTGGCCAAGTGTCGCTGCCAGCCCAGCTACACTGGAGAGAGATGTGAGATCAACCAGTGCAGGGACTACTGCAAGAACGGAGGCACCTGCACAGCTTCCCATACAGGTGAAAAGCATTCTTTGGAAATCTTGCAATCTTTCCGTTGGTCCGTTTCTTGTCTTTCAGTGATCTAATCTAATCGGTTTAGGCTAAAACAGTTGTTTTTCATTGTCCCCGAAGGATGTATTTGAAATTTAAATTTTGTATTTCTATATACGATTTGGTTTAACTTACATAAAATTTGAAAAAAGATTGTAATAACTGAAATTACTATGTTCTTTAGCCAAAATGTATTTTCTTCCAGCACTTTGGATTATGATCAAATACATGCTAAATGAATGACATGCCCTTACAGCTATTTAGACAGATCTAAGCTATTGGGGAAAATAAACATATGCTAAATTTAATTTGAGAAGAAATATCTGCACTGGCAAATTATTCAGGCGTTGATTGACAAAACATCACATCATTTGTCTGAAAATGGTTCAAATTGTTACAAACTATCTTTTAGAAGTTTGGGTTGCAGCAGAGAAGGCCTGAAGTAGGTGATTTTCATATGTGTGAAATTTTCATGTTTGATTTTCATGTGTGAAACTGATGAACATTTCCCATTAAAAAACTGAGTAAAACTAGGAATGTACCCAAGTTAGACATTTAGTTTATGTCCCATTTGTTTTTACTCTTAATTCATATTTTCCGTGTTGTAGGTGCACCAACGTGCAGATGCCCGAAGGGCTTCACGGGGCCCAACTGCAACCTCCACACTTGTCAGGACTACTGCCTAAACGAGGGCAACTGCTCGGTCAACATGGGCAACCAGCCGACATGTAGCTGCCCGCTGGAGTACCGGGGAGACCAGTGCCAATACAGTAAGTGACCGCACGTTCGGGCGTTTTCACATTATTTGACTTGACATTGCGGATGATTGCTAAAACAAATGGCGTGGTGTAGCTTTTCAGTTAAATGAGTCTCTTCTGCTCTCGTCTTTTTTTTTTTTCTTTCTCTCTTGTCAGGTAAATGTGAAGGGTTCTGCCAGAACGGTGGGACCTGCTTACAAACCTCCAACGGCACCAAACTCTGCCTGTGCACCACTCAGTACATCGGTCACCAGTGTGAGCTGGACAAATGTCAGTTCTGCGGGACGGGCAAGTGTTTGACGTCGGCCTCGGGGGAAGTTTCCTGCAGGTAGGGATGCTGTGGAATGTGGACTCTGCACCAGAGAAAGTAAAGTTTAATCAGCAAATATTTGTTGGATTTTATTTTGGAAAGTTTTGGTCTTTGGACTCCGTAAGGCCATCCAGCGGTCTGTTGACTTATGACTTAAGTTTGACACATGGTCAAAGTACATAGAAATGCACAACTCTGGACATTAATATGCTGTGGCAGGGCTATAAAGGGACTAATTTATTGTTTTTCTGTGTGTGTGTAGTTGCCCCAACGGTCAGACCCAGCCCAGCTGCTACACTTGCTTGGACTACTGCACGAATGGACAATGCACAGTGGACACTCGCACACTGCTGCCTCAGTGCAAGTAAGATTTGACCCCCACAGCTACAACTCACCATACACACATCTGCATGATTAACTGTGTTTCAAACTCACACACTTTATTACTCTGCCTAGGTGTCCCACTGGGTGGAGGGGATACAGATGTGAAGTGGCATCTGAGTCTATAGATTCGAAGGCTTCTTCTGGTGGAAGTACGGCACAAAGTTCCCGACAGCAAGTTATTTTAATAAATAATGCACTTTGCCTCCTATCTGCTCACATTATTTGACCCCTTGCAGGCACTGCATCCATCGCCGTCCCGGTGCTTCTGCTGCTGCTGCTGGCCTTCCTGGTCGTCGGTGCCATCTGGTGGTACAAGCGGAGAATGCGCGGGTGAGTCCTCGTTCGCGAGAATCCTTTGGTTTTTATCCAGACTCCATTTCTCATCCGGTCCTCACGCCTGTGCTGTCTAGCTTCTCTTTCTCTCCTACCTTTTGATAACCATCTATTTCCTGTCTCCCAGGTCTCTGTGCCCGGGCAAATCTCGTTCTCAGTGCTCGCGGTAACTGGATAGGGTTACATAATTCACCTTATAACCCTCAAATCATCTCCCCTTCCCTTCCCCAACATACAGTCAGATTGGCTATGCTTTTTGTCAGTGTATTTGTCCATCCCGTGGGTCAGTGCAGAGATCTGTCTGTCTGTCCTTGTCTGCCATCTCCCGTTATCCCTCCCAGCCACATCGAGGCCTAATGACTCTTATCTGATGTAGCTTCTTTGGTGATGCACAGACAACTGAACCGTCCTTCTTGCCTCCCCATACCTTTCCCTGTTTACATGTGTAAATGCTAGGCTTATGCAGTGTGCTTGCAGAGTAAAATGTAGAAGTGTGCATCAATGAAAAATGTTTTTGGCTTGCAAACGGCTCAATATTCGCAATGTGAGAATCCAGCATTCTCCATGACATGGAAACATGCTGCAGTATATTCCAGGGGTTTGATCAAATGACCTTTTTTACCAAAAAAAAAAAAAAAAAAAAAAAAAGAAGGAAAAAAAGCTCATTTGACAACCTTTAATATGTGTTGTCGTGGTTGTGTGGGTCGTGTGTAGTTGATGCTGGGTCCGTATCCGGTTAGGATACTTTTTTTGGCTAAGTAAATATCTCGTCTTTCAAAATCATTTTCTGAGACGGTAAATCACTCTTGAATTTGTCTGCCTGCAGTGCCAAGGGCTTCCAGCACCACCGAATGACTAACGGAGCGATGAATGTGGAGATTGGGAACCCTGCCTATAAGATCTATGAGGGAGACCCTGATGACGACGCTGGGGAGCTTCTGGATTCAGACTTTGCTTTGGACCCGGACAAGGTAAGATATCAGAGAGTCCATTCATGGTCATTAGGTTAATTATAAATAAAACATATATCTGTCTCTTACACTATCCATGCACATTATATTTGTCTGTCTGTTTTAGAAGTTCATTATTTATATCTAGTAACCTAAGCTTTGATACCAGTTTGTAATGTAATCTAGCCGCTCTACAGGCTTTACAGACATCACATCACCCCAATCTGGGCTTCTCTTTATTGGCTCCTTGTTTTGTTTTTTTCTGCCTCCCAAGCTACATAGAAGAAGTATGTACCCAAAATTAAGTTTATTAAGTACATTAAATGAAGGATCTGTGTCATACTGGGAGGATGTGGTGCTACAGAGAAGGAAGAAAGAGCTTTTGAAGCCCTGCAAGCCAGTCGTCTGTCTTGATGTATCCGGAAGTCATGACCGTTAGCAGCTAGTTTGTCGTGTAACCAGCTGGTGGCGCTAATTCCCCACCACCGCACCACTGCAAATGAAGAGGCCACAACAAGTTTATGACATTAAGAGCACCAGGCAAAGCACAGACTTACAGAAATTGTAAGAAGTGTCGTATATTTGTTTTATTTCTTTATAAGAGGAACGTTACGCTCTCTTGAAAGTCTTTGTTCAAGTGTATTTTTTTGCAATATAAGGCACACTTATTTACTTATTAAATAGTAAACTTAGTAAATGCAAGTAAAAGTGCTCCCATTGCATTTTGTTGCATTTTGGATGACCATAAAAACTTAAAATTTCTTCTTTTTTTTGCATTTTTTTTTTTTTTTTTACTTAACATTTTGATGCACCTGAACTTCCTAAAACACAGAACCAGACCAGACCATGCCAGAGCACGGACGCAGTATAGAAATACCAAGCATGCAGAATGTAACAAATCAAACCTTTAAGCCGTGGCTTTAGTGGTGGAATAATTTGCTGTTATTTAGGTGACCTGGCCCTTTTTTTAAACGTCCATCTGGGACATTTATAGAAATCTATGCCTTTCTCTTGCCCTCAGTCACCATGTAATTTTCCTTTCTCTGCAGCCCACTAACTTCACCAACCCAGTGTATGCCACCCTGTACATGGGCGCCCACAACAGCCGCAACTCTCTGGCCAGCACTGACGAGAAGAAGGAGCTCCTCTCCCAGGGAGACGAGGACATGAGTGACCCGCTGGCGTAGAGCTCGGCACGGACTGAACTCTTGTCAACATTGTCCTGCCTCGCCCAACCCAGCGCTGAGCCGACGAGCGCTCTCATGTTATGCCTTTACCAACTGAAAAGAAAAAGCAACACAAAAAAAAAAAAAAAAGCGAGAACACTGTATAAAATGTATAAAATGAAGGACTACTTTTTTAAGTGATTGCAGTATTATATTTTGTTCTTTGACAAACAAAAAAAAACAAAAAAAAATGCTCTGGTGACGGAAAAGGAACCATTTTATAGACATTTATTCAGTTCTTTTTAATTTTGCTCACCTCCTCACAACAGCTCTCCCTCCTCTCTCACGCATATAGCCACTACCTCTGTGCAAATGTAAAAGATAGAGAGAGATACGAATGGCAGTGGGACAATTTTAATTTTTTTTTTATTTTTGTATGAATTGTATAGGGTGGGGGGGGCAGAATATTGTTCCATCCTAGAAAAAATATTGCCAACAAGTCTTTGTTGTTCATGAAAAAGAGGAGACGGTGTCAGTGCTCACTATGAATGCTTCCTGGATGCTGGTACAGCTCAGTCTTTCGCGTTATGTGTATATGTGTGTTTGCTGCTGGAAGCCTAAAGGGAGGCCGAGGCTGGGGGAGGATTGAAATAATGTTTAACTGCACATGTACACATGGGAGGACTCAGCATCACAGACAGTGTGTGTTCTGTTGTCGCAAAGAACTACGTTCAAGTGGCTGTCTTTTACCTCCTTGCACAGACTAAAGTTATATATATATATATAAATATATATATTTCCATATATATGAACCTATTAACAAAGTGTCTTGAGAATATACCCAGGAATACAAACAACAGTAACAAATAGCAGTCTGTACTTTTTAACAGTTTTTTAAGTCATTGTGTAATTGACATGCTTTGTGTCAGCAATGAATGAAGCAGTGTGCTGGTTGATGATGATTGTAATAAAGTCCACATTCCAGGATGAAAAGTCTGGGATGGAAATCCGTGGCCTTGGTTTAAGCCTGCTGCTGGACGCTCTGGACGGGAGCCGGATTTTTCCTCCGTAAAAGCTCTAGAAAGTTTTCTTTTTTTTCTCGAGGTGGGAGGGAGGGAGTGAAGGCAGGCTTCTGTGAATTTTCAGTCATCACTGAAAAACGACGCGATTATTAGAAGAGAGTGGTCGCGTTTAGCTTTTGTTCCTTTTGATTGTACACGCGCGTTTCAGGAAAGGCCAGGGAGACCATGTGATGGTACATACATGCTTCTGTGGGAGATTTTTATTATTTTTTTCTTTCTTTTTAGCTGTTTGTAATTACATGGACATGTAATTTAGGTTAATGCTCATTGTTAAGTGCATTCCCAGGAAGGAGTCCAATTAGCTTCCTGATAAGCATTCCCTTTTTTTGTTTTTTTTGTTTTAAATTCCTTTGCTTTGCTGCTAACCATCTGTCCATCAGCCTGGTGTCTCTGTGTGTCTCTCTGCTCACCACGCTGCTTTTTTTTTTTTTTTTAAACTGAGCTCATCAGACATACCTGCCATATCACTCTGCATGGTGCTCACACACCCAACCGAGAGGCAACTCTGTCTTTACCCCTCACTTGTTAACAGTATTCATCACTTTAATTTTTTATCATTATTTTTTTGTTTGTTTGTTTGTTTTTGTTTGCATCCTGCTCTGTTAAATTTTCACCATGTAAACTAGTACAATCACAGTATCAGTTGGAGATTTTATTTCGTCGGCGAAAACCCACACGTGTGTGGTCCTGATTGTTTTGTTATGATTCTATTTCATTTTGATATAAGAAATTAAATGGATTTTTATAGTAGAAATGTACGATGGCCCTGTCTGTCATTTGGAGAAGAGGCGAGAAAAGGCGGCCTGTATGTATCGGAAATAAGTTCAGTGGGTTTAAGCTTGTTGAATGTTGCTTCGTCGAGAAAAAAAAAAAAAAAAAAAACAAGACAACAACTCCAAAACTGTGACAAGAACTGGGAATTATGCAATTCGTCATATTTATTAAACATGAAGTGTCATCTTTCAGTCAAAAGACAATCTCAAGGACATTGTCCTCTAAAAAGTAAATTTCTTGATTCGAATGTACATCAGAGTTAAGAATAGTGTCTCATACACAGTTGAGCCAAATTAAGTAGTGTAAAGACATATCGCTCCCTTTGTGTCATGTAAGCTTTTAGGAGGAAATGCATCATCTATTAAAACAGATTTTCTTTTTTTAAAAAAAAAAAAAAAAAAAAAGCTTAAAACACCCTCCATCCTTCATCTATTAGTACATTTAGAGCAGGTTAACTCTTGAACAGCAGTCCGTGAGGAGCCTTCTTACATTTGTCACCTCCCAAGACAGGAAGTGTCGTCAAGGCGCGTAACATTCAGTTTTTAAACCACTACTTGGACAAGGCACAAAGACGTAGGGACTCCCAGCTGCTTAAAGACACTGATTTTCTAGGGAGGTCGATTAAAAAAATAAAAAAAAAAAACAAAAAAAACTACCCCCTAGTTGTTGTGTTCCTTTAAAGCCTGAAATGTCAACTTGCATATTGCTGTCAGTATTATAAGGCGGACGTTATAGTACAAGGCAGTAAAAAATACAATCTTTAACAAATGAAAGGTGTAAAAGAAACAAATTATGGCTGAATAACAATAACACTGTTTCCACAAAAGGCACTTCTTAAGAGGAAAAAAACAAACAAACATGAAACGTTTGAGAAGTTTTGGTTCGGCTAGCTTTCTCCAGAAGAACTAGTAAAAAGTGACGGTATTTTTCTCCCAGATACGATCTGAACGGAGTCCGTATTAAGTCTTGATTGAATGTGTGGGGAAGACTCAACGTTGACAAATTGTCCATGAAATGTCTCGTTAGGATATCAAAGCTTCTGTTAAATGGGAGAAGGCAAACATCCCAGCAGCAGATTTTTGGCAACTCATGTTGGCTGCCTCGCAGTCTCAAGTCCTGCTTCGACTGTACATTTGGAGGACTCTTTTTTCTTTTTTTTTTAAAGGAATATCCACATGAAGATCCACAGGCTGGCAGGCACTTGGTGGCGGAAGTGCAAGTCTTCCTCTGCCCGTCCTCAATTTGCCTCACCTGTACTTTAGCCGTCCCCCAACTGGTCCAACTCTCAATCCCGGCAGAGCAGGGATAAAGTCTCACACTTGCAGCGACAGAGAGTGTAGCCCATTGTGCTTCTGAAATGATGCCTGCAAAGTGTTTGTAAAGGGCCTCCATAAATAAATAAATTACCCAGCTAAAGCAAGGGCTCAATGTCCTGTCCTCCCTTTTTCAGTCTTTGTGATCTGCAGCCTCGTGGGGGTTGAGACACGGGGAGGAAGGTTATAGCAGGGAGGAGGGGGGGTGGGGGTTTAAGTGACGAGTAAGTGGTTTAGGGTCTCTTCCAACCGCTCCGGATCAACGCGTCAGCTCGCAGGAAAGGCTGGTTTCGGAGATCTGTGAGTAGGCGTGGAGAGAGGGGTGAGAGACAGGGAGGGGGACACACATGTTAGAGGAGCAAGATGCAAACTTGTTTCCTCTTACTTGCTGAGGACACACACTCAGCTCCCACTTTATTAGGTACAGCTAATACGCTGCCGTGTTTCTGTCTCTTTTTTGGTCCGCCTCATGTGCATCGGTGAGGGTATATTCATTAAGAGAAACACCTAGCTGTGTAATGCACCACATCCTCGGGAAAAAATAAATAAAAATGCTAATCTAACCTCAAGAATATTGCTGTGTTACAGTGCGTTATTGTTTTAGCTAACTGTACCTAATAATATGACAACTGAGTGTTAACTGCAGAATATTTCAAATGTTTTCAATAACAAGATAAGCAAATAAGAACATAAACACTGATAGACACATTCCCACGACCTTGGATTTCGGCTGAAACAGAAAGACAGGGAAATTCAAGGCTTTGGGGATGTCGTCATAGCAACTGCTTAACACTAACAATGCAGCAGTTTAAATATATATAAATATATAAAAATATAGCCATTATGTTTTCAGTACAATGGTCAACAAGCTCTTTGTGTCTAACATATAAAATGTGTTTTGGATGCAGACTGTATTCATGTAGCTTTATAATGGACCCGTGTGGGTTTTTTTTTTTTTATAGCAGAGCCTGTTGACCAAATAGCCGCTGAGCACACCGCGAATGACAGTTAGCAAAGACAAACATGGCGGACGCTGTAGACAGGTGAGAGATAAATGGACACTGGACAACATGCAACACATAGTAGGAGGGGATGAGGAGGACGATCTTTAAAACTGTCACAGTGGGGACTCGTCTCCGAGGCAAAGACCTGATGGAATCTTTACCAGCCATCCCAGTGGTTTCTCCATAGCACGACACTAACAGGCTTCTTCAGATTGGTTACAGTCTTTGTGTGTATGATAAAGCAAATCTCAGAGCATTTTTTTTATTACTATAATATTTTTTTTTCATTGTTATTTTTTGCATCTGAAGCACTAGCTGAAGCAGCTGACATCACTGTAGCAGCACAAATGAGCCGGAGGGCCAAGCGGGCCGGGTTTTCAGCCAGGCTACCTTCCTTACCCTCTCTTAGGAGTGGGAAATACTGTCATTAATCTTCTTCTCAGCTGGAGAGGGGGGTAGAATAAACAGAGGTTGGTTGAGGAAAGAAGAGTGACATGTTAGCCGGAAAAAAAAAACCCAACACCAAACAAGTTAGTTAGTCTCATGGAACAAGGCACTGTTGATAAACCCGATGAATTAGCCAAACCTCTTTATGTTAAGATCGTTGAATTCAGAAGGAGAAATAACAATGCACAGCCTTTGTTTTTTGTTTTTTTTTGTCATGCACGATGCTTTGACTTAATTTAAATGCAGTTGTGAGTCAATATGTTTTTCACACATTAAAAAGGAACATATTGGCACTCTGTACAGCTGTTTTTTTTGTTTGTTTTTTTTTCATTGAGATCTGTGCCAGGCAAAGAGGTTTGGCCGACTCCTATCACCAGTCGTCTGATAGGAGTCTTCTCAAGGTAGAACAAAAACAACCAATGACGGCCCAGGTTAGTTGACAGTAGTTGTAGTCGGGGGAGTGGGTTTTGGGTGGGTGATAGGGATCATGCTGCATGCACAGTGGGGTCAGGCATACGAGAGACACCTGGACAACCTTGCCATTAAGGGGGAAGGGCTAGCAGTTGGCGTCGTCGCAGAGGTTGGCTTCACAGAAGAACCGTGAGCCGCGTTTAGCAGTGCGGGCTGTGAAGGGCACGCTCTTCAGTACTGGGGGAGGAGGGGGAGGAAGAGAAAACATGTCACACCTGAGACAATGCCTTTCTTGGTGGTGGTGGTGATGGTTCGGGGGAATTTTTTATTTTTTTTGTCATGAACCTGGTGAAAACCACGAATGCCGTTCGTGGCACAGGACCACGGAAGCAAATCTCGAGGGGGTTTTATTAGCATTAGGACACACGTCACGAGCACGTCTGTTACTGCTCTCGTAGTAGTGGCACACAAGCAAAAAAACATTATACTGACGCAACATGTATATTATTCACATTTTAGACTGTGATTAATCATCACGACAGAAGTTAGTTTATGTGCTATGCTGAGGCTGTAGATATCATTTTCTTTTCTTTTTTTTTTTGCCTAGATTGAGGGGAAACACTGCATCTTTTTGCTTTCGTAACATGTTTTCTTTCAGATAAATTTAAATAAAACACATTTTGCGACTCCTGTCTATTGGTAATTTATGTAAAGTAGTGCTTATTTCCATTGTATAATGCCTTATTTGTAGCTGCTCTGCGTCAGAAATCTTCACTTTGAAGATTTTTACAGAGGGGTGTGATAGACAATTTACACAGCAGACAATTTAACATATTATTCCTAAAAATGTGGCAAAGTTTTAAAAAGAGATGTCATAAAATCCCCTCTGTAAAACGCTAACCGACTCTCTGATGAGGACTTCACACAATTTTCTGACCTTTGCTCTGGAAATGTAGGCAAATTTGAAAGTATTTAATAAGATATAACAAATGAACTGCTGAAGTTTCATAATGACACCTGTTTACTCTGTCTCCCCTCAAAATACCTACATGAAAATGTCTCATCTGGCTACAACAGAATACCTTGGATAATGCAAGTATCTTTAAATTAGGATCATAGCTACTGAATTTTCTTGTACTCTCGGGACCAAACTGTGCGTATGACATTCTGCATATTGAGGCTCAACAGCTTTGGCGTTGTAAATTTCACAACTAACTAGACAGTACGTCACGGTGCAGCCAGCGGCGACTGCTCCGCTGCTATGTGCTGTGCTCCAGATGTGCTGGTGTCTGGACCACGTAGCACAAGGTGCACTTCAAAGGAGCCGAGCAGTGAATGACCACAGTCATCCTGAGCCTGGGAACGCCGGGGCTGCTGGCACCCATATGGGGACTTTTTATAGTTCTGTCTGGCCCACCTGTGATGATGTCCTCAATGGTGCCATCCTTGCCCTCGTACACGGGCCGGTGGTCTTTCGCCTGCCGCCTGCGCAGTTCTGCAATCAGCTCGTGCTGCTGCTGCCTCTTCTTCTGGGCCTGGACCTGGACCAGCAGAGAGGAGAGGATATTTGCACTGTTCTCTGTGCTTTTTGGCACACCGCTGCGGCTTTATTTAGCACTGAGTAAACATCTGATCGTTTTCATTCAGCCCCATTGCATGCACTTGGATTGTACCTTGGGGTCATGCTGTTTGGCCTCCTGAGCCAGTAACTTTTCCCTCATTGCTTCCTCTTGCTTTTTCCTCTGTTCGTTGTCTTCCACTGCATCCTGTTGAGAGGAGAAAAAAGGGGTGACCCATCTGTGACAAGAAACTGCAGCTCAAATAAGTCAACAACACTTGTGTGGCCCTTTAAAGTGGAGAGAAAACGGGTCAGAAGTTGAACCTAAACAGGAAAGGGACGCTCTAATAAACATAACCACTCATTAAGAAAGTATCTTGGTCTTCTGTGCCCCTTTCAACCTGTCAGACACACACTGGAATAGTTTGACATTTGGTCAAGACAGAAGAGAGGAGCAATGTCTGTCTCACGCTGTCAACACAGCTACGGACAGCTAGCTTCTGTTAGCTTAGCAAAGCTAAGTACTGCTACTAAGGTAGTGATTTCACAGTCAGCAACTAATTATTTTAAAAGACAGCCTCCAGTGTCTCCTACATTTAACTACAATTGCCAGGAAGCTCTGACGACGAAGAGACGTTTTCTCTCCTCCTGTTAATTTGGAGCTTTTTATTTTCTACCCACGGCTGGTTTGTTATTTTGGTTAAAGCTCTTGCTAAATTTAATCTCTGGCAACACAAGCCTGAAAAGCTGCTCAAACTAACTGCACGTCTAATTTTATGTTAGTTTGAGATGTTTATATCAAACAGTTTCTTTAACTCAAATGGACAAAAAAAAAAAAAAAAAAAAATCCTTGTGCTGCACATTTCCTTGAGCAGATCCCATAAATCCAGACTGAGAACAATCTCAGGAAGTGTGCTTTGTGGCGGGGCAGGGCGAGGCTGTCCGGAGGTAAAGGGGAGAAGGGCACAAAGGGGGAGAGGGGGGTGGTGGTGGTGGTGGTGGAACGAGTCTAAACACCACAGCTGCAGTTTCACAGTCAGGCCCAGCTGGCCTTTCCTGTTATTTGGCCTCGGAGCATACGCCACGTCCTGTGGCAGAAAGGCAGCCAGCGCTCTGCCCTGCACTGCTCTGCTCTTCTCCGACCGAGACTGACAGCAAACTTCCCCGAGGACCTACGGAGAACCTTGGGCCCTGCCAGCGAGCAGGGGGGGGGGGGGGGGGGGGGGCAGATACATCAACGATATGTCTGCTCGGTGTCCTCACCTTGTAGGCCTTGATGAAGCGCACGAACACGGGGAAAAACACGGAGGGTGGAGTCGTCTTGGCACTCTCTCCGAAGTAGTTCACCACACTGTTGAAGGCTTCCTAGAATTGGGGATGGAGGACAGTGCCAAAGTGGAAGCAATGTTTGTAAACACTGTTGAGTTAGGAGTCGCGATTGGTCGCGTTTTACAGCAGTCTTTGCGACAGAGGTTAGCGTTGTGTCTATTTTCTTTCCAGCAGATACTTTTGAGGTGTAGGAGGTGAAGACAGTGTGGGATACCTCTGCTGTCTTGGCGTCCTTCTGTAGCTTGTCCAGCTGCGTGTCACTAGCCTGGACAAAGCCTTTCAGGACTGAATGGTCGTGGAGGCTGCACTCTTTCCGGATGTGGTCCATCCCTTTGCCAAGCTCCCGAACATCCAGCAGCACATTTTCCAGAGATACTTCACACAACAGAGAATGTGTCTTATTTAGAATCATTTTAATCATATTATACAAAAACAAAAACTTTCTGTATCTTCATGTGGTTTCTCAAAGAATAAGTTCAGTGTAAACTCACCCGCTGCAGCTTTATCCACGAAGTGCAGTTCGTTGTGGAAGTTTGCCAGTTCAGGGTACTTCTCCTTCACAATGAGAGCTATGTAGTGGAGTAAAGTCATCTTTCTGTCTGTAGACTTAGTGTCCAGAAGCTATGTGAGCAAAAAAAAAATTAAAAAAACAGAAAAATCACCAACAACAACACTGAAACAAGAAACTATTTTGCACAAATATTTTTTCATTAATTGGGATCACAGTAAACTCATTACTTACCAGATCAAGGCTTTGCAGTTTGAAGCCATAAACACAGCCTCGTTTGCTGCTGTTCATGTAGTTCCCCAAGGCTAAGATGATCTAAACCAAAAGACTTCATGAATATGCTTAAAGGGAATACAACAAAAAAGCTGCTGTTAAAACTACGAAAGTAAATAAACACGCCCTACCTCGAGCATTTTCTTCAGCTTCGGTGAGGACTTGACTGAGCCGGACGCAGCGATGATGGCGTTGAGCTGCGGCGTCAGCATGTTGATGTTGTCGGTGAAGTTCCCAACGAAGGTGATGATGTTCATTCTCTGCGTGAGCCTCTCAATCTTGCTGAACAACAGCATGAAGCGATCTTCATCGGCGAGCTGGTCCAGGGGGCGCCGCTCGCGCTCGTACTGACGCAGCACCTTCACCTCGGAGTCCGTGGGCAGGAAACGCATCAGACACTCCACAAAGTCCACGGGTAAGGCCTTGAGGTCAAACCTGCAGCAAACGTCAATCAGTGACCTGTTCTGTAGTTAAATGTAAAGAGCGCTTTAAGCTTACGACAGGCGCATACTTCTCTATGGCTTTGCAGATCTCTTCTGTGGTCTTGTTAGCCTTTCGGAGTGTGATGGCTAAGTTCTTGGAACGATTGGCGTCCAGAAGTGTGACTTTGTTGACTGTCTTCTGGGCTACCTTGCTCTTTGTGCAGGCAAGATCCACAACCGGACCTTGGGCTCTGGTCTTAAACATCTCCTCGAACCTCTCCAGATCCAGCTCCTACAGACCAAGGACACTTTACAGTCATGTTCTAAACTACTAACAACAATAATAAAGGCCTGCAATGATATAAATACATCATATAATGCATACATTGGCACACAATTAACCTCAAAGCCTCAGTATTTTCATCATCATGATGTGTTGGTCTGACTGCATCCGGCTGTGAAATACCCTCACATAAGAAAAATCAAGGGAATGTGCAGATGACCATTTGACTCTGTAAATCTCGTGTGTGCACCTGGAGATGTTTTACTGCTCTCTCAAGGCCAATCCATCTCATTTTCTTCCTGCCACTGCACTGAAAGAATAGAACGGCTAATTTGACACTTTTGCGCCTTTCCTGGCCTGCTTTCTGTCATCTTTCCCTCCCTGCAGGAGGTTGAATGAGTTTCTTCAAACACTGCCCACTGAAAGAAAAGCTTGCATAAACTAGTATTAACTTTATATTATGGTAACAGCAGGATGGGAGTAATTAAGACCATAGAAGCTCACTGTAGATGTATCATCTTTTACAGAACAGATGTTTTTAAGTCTTAGACAATTAATAACAATCATGTGGATGTTAATATGTAAACAGTGAGAGGAGTTTTATCTGTTTGATTTACCTCCAGCACACGCTCATCATCAATCTCATTGAAGACCGTGCCGTTGATCTGATTGGGCTTCAGGGCCGTCCAGTTAAACACAGGCAGGCGGAACTTAGTCTTGATGGGCTTCTTAATTCTGATAGCTGTGGTCAAGAAGTAGTTAGATAAATAAACAATGCTCTACTGCCTATAGTGGAATTACAAATCCAGAAAAAAAAATAAATAAATTTGGTGGGGGCTCACCTGACAGACCAAAGCTCAGGATGACGGAGGGAGAAGCATCAGGCAAAGGAGGAGCGGGAGGAGGAGGTGGTGGCGCGGGTGCACTTGGGCCTGTAATTGATGAAGAAGTCAACAGAAGTCAAGACACCGTTCACAGTTTTTGATTTCACGGAAGCCTGGTGAAATGAGGTTACTATAAAGAGCGTTCGTTTCAGCCGTTCTGCGCACATGCACACAAAGGAAACAAGTTTTGCTTTTCCCTTTCCTGTCTCGGTTAGAAGACCGCTGCTATGACCTGTCACCTGGCTTGGCACGGTTAAACATAGGAGGGGAAAGTGAAAATAGACCTCCCCTGAGGGTCTAAAGTCAACACAGTCATCCCTCACATGCATGTGTCACCAGACACACTCACTATGAATCACAACCCCATTACCTGACGCAGATGGCAGAGGAGGGGGAGGGGGTGGAGGCGGCGGAGGAGGCGGAGGAGCTTCACTGGCTGGCGGTAAACTTGTGTCAGACCCTCCTGGTTCTATCAACCCAGCTGTTGAACCCAAAGAAAGTTGCCCGATGTCCCCCAAAGGGATCCCGGCACCGCCCAGCGGCTCGATGGAGATGTCTCCATCGGGTTTCTTGTGCAAACGGATGGTTCCTTGCTGTTCGAGCTCCAGCAGACGCCTCTCGATGTTAAAGTGCCTCTGGAACGCGGCGTCCTTCTCCTTGATCATCCTCCTCAGGGTGGTGACCTGGGTGTTGGTTGACTCGTACGTCTCCTGAGCAGTCACCAGGGGGCGATAAAGAGCACAGTACAATGACTCCACAAGCTAAAGAAACATCCTGTTTCCTTGTGACCTGATTTGCTATCGCAGCACTTTAGCCCCAAGCATCTGGCTAACACACAGAGTAAGTGACACCTTTCAGATGCGGTTAAAGCTAACGATATTACATAAAAAAAAATTAAAAAAAGAAGTGTGGCATACCCGTATTGTTTGAAGATCCTTATCTTTCTGGATCAGCAGCTTCTCCAGGTCTGCCACTTTCATCATTGTCTCATTCTCAACCTCCAGCAGCTTCTCCGTCACCTGGGGAAATGAGAGATGGAGAAGAGAAGAGAAGAGAAGGAGAGAGCAGCAGAGAGACGAGAGGGGATGAATTCAAGAATTGATCCATACAGCGGGCATCTGTCCCGGCTCAACTCCCTCCCACTGTCTCCTATACATTGCATCATTGGTAAGAAACCCCCAGCAGTGTGACTCAGCAACAACAACGTGACACAGCTTTTAGTTTTGATTTCCATTTTACATTACACATGTCACATCGTAATTTTCAGAAAATTCTTCCTCCCCTCGTCCTCCCTCATCATTCCTGCCCCGCGAGTTTGTTATGAAATTCCAGGAATGATGTCAGGGCTGCCCACGACCTTTCCATGTGAAGAAGGTCTTTGCAAAGCCAGCGTGGGATACAAAGGCAACTGCGCCGCACGACTGGGCCAACACGAGAACAATAATAAGGCTGTTTCGCACACAGTGTTTTCCAGCCATTCTCCACCCAATTATTATCCTGCGCCACTTGTGAAACGCAAACACTGAGAAGATTTCTGATTACTGCGTAGAAACAGCCAAGTTAAGTACACAGCTCGTGAACCACAACAATCTCATAAACGGGCACGGAGAGCAGTGTTGGTGGTCCAGACTGGGTGGTGCACTTACATGGGACAGGTGCTCCTCCAGTTCATCCACCTTCTCCAGCGCTGCATTCTTGGTTTCCGCATCTTCCAGCAGGCCACCCACATCAAACACATTATCCAGGTAGGCCTGGATCTGCACGGACAGCTTGTCGCTCTCCGTATGTTTAGATTTCTGACACGAGGGAGAGTGATTCAGGATTAGCGGCACTGTACGCACACTAAGGTCACTTTAACCCAAATATTATTTTTTTTCCTTACCTCCAGGTAGTCATCCAGTCCCAGCTTGGTGAATTCATACTGCAGATGGACTCTGAAGTTCATGTCCTCAACGGAGTGGACCACAATGTTGATGAACTGCATACACGCGACCTGGAACACAAATGCAAACAGACTGAGGCCCATTTATACCCTGTTTGAACATCTGTCTCCAGAAATCTCTGAATATATCCAATCGGGATCAAAACTTAATGGCAAGTGAAAATATATTAACATAATGTATGAATTTGATTGGACAGATGGACAAACATTGACGCGTTCCATACATATCACAATGTTTGTTTTACCATAAAGTCGATGTTTCCCTCCTCGCTTCGGAAGTACTCCATCAGTCTCTCAAAGCGATGCTTCTCTTTACAAACCTAAAAAAAAAATCATTTTGAAAAGAAAAAGGGGGGTTCAGTCCATGGTGATGATTTACAAAAATATTAATGTTGAAATCTACAGATAGACTAAAAAGAAAAGCCCACCAGTGGAAGCGCTTCTTGAATTTGTCAGAGCGCTTCTTAACCATGTGCAAAGGTGTGGCAGTGGATAAACGCACAACATCCTAATTATTATAATTATCATAATTCATTGGAAGGGAAGCCAGCAAGGGATAGAGACACTGAGCATTTTTTCTAGTGTCCTGCACAAAAATAGACTGAAAATTAAAATGAGTATATTATTTATTTTAGCTTAATTGTTGTTGTTTTTTTAAATGCTCTGGAAAAAAAAATACGAAAAATAAAGTAACTGTGGGTCTAATGTTAAGATTTCTGGTATGTTTGTGGTTGAATTCCACTGAGGACTTCCTTGCGAGACCTGTCACCCTTTATTAATGTGTAATTTTGGAAAATACCAATACAGAGTTACAATCTCATTTCCACTAGAGAGTTGATTAGCGTCTCTTTGGGGCTTTCGACTGCAAGGTAATTATCTTGTTCCGGTGTTTAGATGACTGTGCAGGCAGACACTGAGAGGCTAAGCAAATCTTTTCGGTCCACAGCCTCCCTTCAGGGAGTTGATCCTTATCATTGTTCAAGGTTGGCTCACATCTGGTGTCTTAATGAGACTAATAACCTCGGACCGGCAACCACAGAGCTGTGCTTACACCTTCAGTATAGTCTCAGAAACTTTCAACCCTCTACACTGGGCCTCTGTGTCTTTATGCACATGAGTTATGTGGGAATTGGTGGTGATTTAATTAATGTCAGCAGGATTTCATAGCACATTGAGATGCTATTGGTTTAGATTTTATTTAAAAGTTGCTCAGGGCACCTCTTTGAAGTTGTCAAAAGCAGAGAGGATGATCTCGTGACCTCCTCGGACTAGACAGACGGCAGCCAGCAGCTCAAGGACCAAAGCTTTCGTCCTGGAAGTGCAGAAGACACTAATCAGTGCAAAACAAAGACATTCTGTTCCATTCAGCTAAGGTATAGCTTAGCTCTAAACTATGTAGCATCCGTCCTAAACAAACCCTTGCGTTATGTAACAAATAAATAAAAAGTTCCTACCCTACTAGAATGCATGTCTATTCATGCAATCATCATACCTGGTGCAAATATAAACAAATGCTGAAGAAGTAATCTACAACAATCAAAATGTCTTCAACTCCTTTTAAGTGTCGAACCTTCCAGACTTCATTATAATGTGATCAGTCCCAGTGGTTTACCGCTAATCTTCTTTTAGTAAACATTCCTTTAACAGCCTGTGTGCACGCCTCTGATCCTCAGCTTCAGAGAGAAGCCAAGCCCCATGGAGAATGGAGAAGCATATCATGTGAACTGGCTGCAGGGTTTCCCCTATTGTTTGACCCAGCCCTGCTTCTATGGAGGTGGGGTCCTCAATTCTTACCGTGAGTTCTTATTGTTCAAGCTGAGAGCAATTTCGTTGACTGCATGTGCATGAGACATGACCATATTGAAGCCATACTGTGTGGGGAGAGAGAGAGAGAGAGAGAGAGAGAGATGGAACAGGATGTGGTCAGCATTTGACTGCACAGGAAACGCATCTTCCTCCACATTTATATTCATGTCAGACTGTGCATCATAACAGTGCTGTTCAAAGTGGCGTGTCGGTGTTGCTGCTCGGGTACCTGATAGTTCATGATTGCTCTCAAGCACATGATGCACACATGCACATCGTCTTTTTGACTCACGAGGCGGGAGTTCTTGATGGTTTTGCTGTTTGAAACTGAGCCATAGCTGCAACAGATGCCAGAAGTTAATGTCTCCCAGTAATCAGATTTAGTTTGGTTATTCGGCTTGTTTCATTTTGTGAATTATTTCTGAAGTTTATCTGCTGATTGAATGACTCACGTTTTAAGCATGTGACACAGAGAGAGACAAAGAGAGAAAATTATAGAGAACGAAGACTGGCAGAAAAACCTTAGATGGTATTTGAGGTTACAGATGCATTATGGGAGATGCCTGGTTTCCTTGATTCTGTCAACAAACTAAAGCCTGTGCACACAGACTTCTGTTATATAACTGTGTTGCACAGTCATCATGTGCAAATACAGCGTTTAAACAAATACTACTTTTCTTAAATTTATAAATGCTTGTAACCTGACTCATCATTATTTTCGTGTACAATATTTTCATAAACTTAAACAAATACAGAATAAGTGGCCATTTATCATGTCTGTGCAGAGGTGAATAGCCACTGCTGCTGTTCACAGCTGGCTCTCATCTGCAGGCGGTGCTGATGCACATCTGGGCAAATGAAGGAGGACCAATGACTAAGAGACACATAGAACTAAAGGTAAAAGAAAGACTTTCAGTTCTGATGTCTGATGTCTGATACAAACTTCTAATTGAGTCTGTGCAGAGCGAAGCCTTGAGGTCAAGAGAGGAAATAACAGAGGTAAAACTTATCAAACGTTCAGGCATTTTCCTAAAATAAAACAGCACCAAGACAACTGGTATGCATGCAAATTCATGTTCACAGAAGTCAAGGTTAGCAGAGCAGGGCAACGACGGGGATAGCTACTAACCGGGAAGCTAGCTTAGCGATACATACCGCAGGACAGACTGGCGGGCTGAGCGCACCAGTGTATTGCAGAAGGGTTGGGTGCTCGAATGGTGCAGATCCTCAATGGACCTGCTCCAAGACTTAGCCTTGTCCAAGAAGCCATCCTCCCCATTTTCCAGCCCCTCAAAATCCAACCTGGGCCACATACGAACAAACAGACAAGCCAACACAGAGGCAGAGGGGGGTGTAGATGAGAGGCACGGGGGAGGTTAGGTCAGCGAGGCAGCTTGGTAGAGAGCCAGGGGTTATCACAAGAACTGTCATCAAGCTGCACGATAAAGCTCAGCACAAGAGATTCTGTCCCATTCAGGCAAGCTACAGCTCAGCACTAAACCACGTAGCATCTGTCCAGAAAACACATTCAGTGTGCAAAGTCTGCAACCAGGCATACAGACACATCCAAAGAGTGCCAAGAGCACTTTTTCAGATGCACAAACAGTTCAACTGCGGGCTCTAGGGGCCACAATGTGTTAACTCAGCAACTTCATCCACCGCCCAACCCAGTTCCTAAGGAAGAGTGTAGGTCATAAGGTGTGTGCGTACTCACATGACAGCGCACTGGGCGAAGGAGAGGTACTCCACCAGGACGTCAAGGCCTCTGTTCTCATCATTGAGGAACTCCCTGACCCACCTGTGATGCATGGGAACAGGGGGTCAGCAGGGCACCAAATAAAGAACACACCCTTTAGGAATGCATTTTATCCAAAAATAGAGAAAAGACGGCGATAAATAACTCCACCAAGGCCTTCGTAGAGGCCCGACTTAAAAAAAAAAAAAAAAAAAAAAAGAATCTCTTGACGTTAAACTGTTTGTTTTTATTGGGTGCTATGCTTCCTGAAACAATGGATAAAGGTATTTATAAAAGTAAAATGTTCTCTAAACAGAATTAAAAGAAGTTGGGGGCAAAAGGGAAGTTTAAACAAACGCAGGTGGAGCAACTCGGTTAAAATCTGAGGCAATGTGGGCTGTTTTGAAACAACAGACAAACTGAGCTATTTCAAGTGAAACCACAGTGGCAATGGATGAAATAGACGTATGAAGGAATACGTGTGTTAAATATTTAGATATGCTAATGAGCTAATTTGATAAAAATAAATCAAACATTTTGCTGAGAGAGAAAAAATAGCCCTGAAACATAGTGACCTAATTCATATGGAAAAGAAAATAAAGACAAAATTAGAAGCCAGACTGTTTGCTCATCTATCAGCTTCGACGTCAGCCTCTTGAACTTCTGTTTCTTTGCACAAAATCTTCTTTTGAGAAATATTTCTTCCCCCCTAATATTTAAGCATGCAGACACGGAACTGAAAATAAGTTTTGATAATCTAGCTGAGCATCTTATATAATCTGCCTAACTGTTTGACACCTCGTGCTTCTTCCTTATTTGACTCATTGCAATGTCACTTCTACTTCCAGATCTCGACAGTTACTTTTGCAAGTGGAATGTTATCACATCCAACATAACGGATGTCCCAAACTGTTAAAAATAAAGCCAAGTAAAGCCAAAGTTTTTATAAACCAGTATTATTGGTGAAGATATCTCTGAGGGGGGTCTGCTCCCCCCCCGACTGAGACAACTTGGCAAGAATTCTACAGAAAATAAACTGGAGCGAGGCTTCACATTTCTCCAGTTTTCCGTGGAGTGAAACAACTCCAAACAAAGGAATCCCCATTGCAGCGAGAGAAAGAATGTGGAGGGCATATGGCTAAAAAAGCCGGGCTCAGGTCGAAGCCCTGACACTCAACAGTATTTAGTCTGCCTCCCCCGCAGACCCCCTTCACCCCCTCCCCACGCTACTTCTTCAGGGAACTGCAGGGGGAACGGAATTGGGGTAAAAGGTTCTTAAAATAGTCTTGAAATGCTGGTTCTGATGACAGACTGCCAGTCAGCCAATGGTAAGTCAGACAGGAAACCAATCAAGACCCTCAAAGTAGAGGAGGGAGGGAGGGAGGGAGGGAGAGGGGAAGAGAGGTGAGTACAGGAACAGAGGAAAGCGAACAAAGAAACGAGACTGGTTGCAGGAGGGAAGGGGAGGAGGGGAGACACAAGGAGGAGGGCTTGATCATCAGTTTCCTGCCCCCCCCCCTCCTTCTCCTCCTGCAACCACCCTCATCCCTCCTTTGCCTGTGACCCCTCACTCTTTCCTCCCTTCTTTCCAGCCAGTCGCTATTTCAGATTTTCTTGGCAATCTCAGGAATAACACGCCAGAAAGGGCCCAGGATTCAGACACACACAATATCCCAGCATCTGTTACACTTAATCCCACCCACAAAATGTCTTCTGAAAATAGTCCTCATTTTTCCTTCGCCTGCGAGGGTTTCTGGGAAAATGCGCCGAAGCCGACTTTTATTGATGAAGCCTAATACTATTTGAGTTATTCATGGGGCTCTGCGGACACTGTGGAAAATCAAAGCCCTTTTACGCGCTTCGTCTTGGCTGGAGAAGTTTGGCGGCGGCGGCTCTTAATGCACAACTGTGTGACACTGGATCGGAGGATCACGTCTGCAACGCAGAGGGCTAAAAAACTACCAGGCGCGTGGGGGAGGAAAGCGCACAGCGTTCCATTGTGTGACAAAATATGAAGAAAAAACAGTTGTACAAAAAAAATGTTGTTTGCTTTGCTATGTGAAAAATGTGTAAACATAGAAGCATCCTTGTGTTTGTTCTTGTGCTTTTCACAGAGTTCAGCAATGGTCAGTCAGGCTTCCTGTCCCTTTGGCATACACAACAAAGCTTCCTGCTCAGCACTATGGGGGAGTGGACGAGGCAGCACAATGGCTACCATCTGGGCATTATGAGGAGCAGCTCTATGAAGTGGAGCTGCAGAGCTTGGCAAGTTAGAACAATGGGGGGAGATACGGGCACCAGAAAAGGCTGTGGGTCCCTACAGCCGCGGGAACACACAAAGGAATATTCTTTATGGGGGGAAAACAATAACGCGCCTTCCTCGAGCATTGTGCACCAAGAAGCAGATCTGCGTAATGCACCGGAAAAGCGATAAGACTTGATTACCCGATGTGGTTTGTCCTCAGTGATATCTCCAGTTCCCGCAGGACTTTCGTGGATTCCTGCACACGCCTTCGAAACTTCTGTGGGACGAAAGCAAAGACTTTATTGCAGATTCGTAAATATTAACAGTTTGCTTAACATGCAGATACAGGTAATCCACCTATTTCAGGGTGCACTCTTATATCACCGTCAGGCTGATGATTGGTTTAAAAAAATAATAAAAACTTGTTAAAACCTGGTGCCTACATCACCCACAATGCAACAGGACTGATGAAAGTTTAGTCAGAGTTCAGGGTGTTACGCGAGTAGCTGATGAGCATCAGCCTTCGTTTTCAAACTCTAAAGGCACGTCACCGGAGGCGGCTTATCAGATTTCACTCAACTCCCTCTGCAGCCGCCACTTATCCCATACAGCTTCACATACAGGACATGCATGGACTTTGATGTGAGTTCCCCTTTAAGCGGGCCACTATAAGATCATTTGTACAGCCCCACCTTTCGCGTGACTCCGGGGTCTAAGTATCCTCGTAGCTTCTGGATGTAGGTGTGAGGTGGATTCTTCACCTGAAACCTCTCCTGAAGACACACACAACAGAGCAGGAAACGTAACGTGAGTTTGCTGTGGTCATTGTGTTAGGTGCGCTGTGAGCGGGTGTGCGCGGCCTCGGTGCAGGTTTGGTGAATTCACCTGGTCGCAGATCAGGTCCCACTTCTTCTCATTGTCGTACTGTCGGAGCAGCCGAGCTTTGTCCGGGGGCAGGTTCATAGAATTCTGGAAATACAAAACGTGGGCATTAGTTTCATTTGTGGCAACATATTTTCTTTCCCCCCCCCGTGGTTTTTTTTATTTGACTATTTATAGGAACTGTGACTTAAAGAGTGTCAGTGACTGGTGGCGCCAACCACAAAGAGCGGGACAGAATGTTGGGGACTTACACCATGACCTCACTTCCTGTGTTGACTTTCAGCATCCTGTTGCAGGACATGATCCGTGTCTCCTCTGCACTCTCGAGTCTGAGAATCATTCAGGCACCACGGCGCTTTTAAAGGAAACGAGTCGCTATCGGAGTACGAGCCCATTACCAGACCTGTCATGTAAACCAGCCATAAAAACACTTTAACGCCACATGAGATGTCCCGAGGCGGCCGGTTTACTGGGCTCAAATTAAACCCTAAATGCTCCAATTTGTGCTTGGAAGCCAAAACATTGAAACGTTTTCACGATGAGTGCGAGAGGAAAATAGAAACTGTATGGCTCGCGATTTGACTTATTACTTCCTTCACAAACGCTTGTAAACTGTGGCCGACATGGAATTCTTAAAAAATGAGGAAGCGCAACAATAAGAGTGAGCACATAAGCCCCTGAAACTGACCGGCTCAGCAATTCTCTTTGAAGAGGCGCGTGGGATTTTTTTTTTCGCACCGGGAGCCCTCATTTACGCCAGTATCAACAGTATCCCATGAGCCCGGCCACAAACAGCCCGTCAGCTTGACTTTTAACCTGCGACTATAACTCAGCCAGCGACACCGTGCCTTGTTAACCCCTCCCAGGCCAGATGTGACGCTGTGGCTCCCAGTGGCGTTTTTATTTATTTTTATTTCCAGCGTTTCATTCATGGAAAAACCTACGCGTTCTCGTTCCCATGACAACCGCTCAGTCGCCGGTGAGGTTTGGAACATCACACCTGATTTTATCAAAATAGGTTTTCCACATCAGGGCTACATTGCTCACTCTGTCAGCACGTCGTGAATCATGCAGTCCAGTGAGGACAGAGGGTACGAGCAAAGGCTTGATACTTCAACACTTTCAAGGAGTGGTTGATTTCACCTTGAATTAATCATAAACCATAACACACACTCAAAATCAAACTCAACAGCTTTGAAGTGCCAAATTAAACTAAAATAATTGTATGATGAAGCTATAACAGGCTAGAACTATAGTGGAAAGCAGTGCCAAGATTTTACATTTGGACTAAAGTTAAAAAAAAAAAAAAAAAAAACACCCACGCAGAAGAAAAAAGCAGTAACATGCATACCAGATGTTCAGAATTACAGGAGGAATGTGTCTTGTTTATAGTAGTAGTTTATAGTAGTAAATTTTCTCTCTTGTCTGACCTCCTCTACTCCTTTGCCTCTCCTGGGAGAAATTTTTACCTACAATGCAGACTTAAGGAAGGTCACGCTCGGAAGTGGAGAGTCACGTCTCCCATCTGTTTAATCTGCCTTTAATTTAAAAAAAAAAAATGTAGTTGAATTACGGCTGGATATAGCCTGGGATCTTTCTACGAAATCATCGTCAGGCCTAATTTTTGATTAGCGGCTGACTCTGAGCTTTTTGTCACCGATTAACAGCCGATGAAACTAATAATGTCATTACAAGAATGCTCCTTATCTATTTATTTAATGCAAAACACTTGCTGGATACAGACTCATCAGTGTCCAGTTTTAACAACTTTAGTTTCTGTGTGGATTTTTCATTATCAGGTCAAAAGATCCGTGCAAATAAATGCCAGGTTGGCTAATGACCACCTAAGTTTAAGTGAAATGATACTTGATTGTTTTCCTTAATGAAGTAAAGACTTAGAAACACCAATTTTACCGAGCGGATACTTTTAATTGACTTCAGGTTATGTTCTTTAGGCTTGATTTTGACAGAAAACACCCAAGTGGTGAATGAAAACAAAAAAACCCAAAAAAAATAAGCCTGGCTATCTGCCCCAGCATCTGTCCAGCCCCAAAGCCCGCTTCCTTTTGTTTTCTCGGTCAGTCATGCATACTAAAGTAGAACCGTGGGGCAAACAGGCAAAGAGCAGCCTTTTGTAGTAATTTAATTCTGAATTACCGGAGAATGTGCAGACCAGATGCACACAGAGATATTCATCCATTTGGTAAAGAGCTAAACTGATTATTTCAGTTTTAAAAGTATTCATGGTAAGCTGAAATAAGGAGGGAATCAAAAGGATGGCCGACAAATGCACAGGAGGTCCCGCAGCCAGCTCACTGAGAAGTCATTATGAGCAAAGAAGACACACTGAAAGACTGTTTAGGATAGTCCATCTGTCAGTTGGAGCCTCAGGTAGTGTAAACAAATACAGGTGAGACACTGCGCAGATGTGTGCGGGGCCAAAACTGTTAAAAACAGACTGAAATGTTTGCATGAATGATAGCGGGGGCAAAAAAAAAAAAGCAAAGCAGAGGTTTCCTTTCTGACTAGATTTGGGTAATTTGAGCCAAGTAACCCAATTTAGCTAATTTCATTTCACTTTCTCCCACAGTGATGCTATCTTGCACTTCCTGTGTTTATAAGAAGCTAAAAGAAGTAGTTGTTTTGTGGGAGAGGGAACAGTAGCGGCACATACTTTTTTTGGGAAGGCTGATAGGCACATGCTAGGAGACAAATACTACAAATATGGCAGAAATGTTTGGTGCTTGTTGTGTTGCTCCGCTGCCCACATGCTGTCCCCTCCAGCATGGCCTTCCTTGTTTGACCTGAGACTGGATCGACAAAGGGTTCAGTGTGGAGCTTTGTTTTGATTCTGTGCCGTGCCATTCCCAATCCTTTGACATTTGAGCTAATTCTCTTTTTTTTTTTTTTTTCCCTCATAGAAAATCGCTAACAATGGCTGGTGGGCAGGGTCAGTGTATGGCCTGCCTCTGGTGTTGTGTGTGGAGCAAAATCCGTCTGAAGCGTAACACTGTACAACTGGATGAACTGGTTCTATTATCACTGCCATAAACCAAACCAATTGGTCCTCATTGTTAGACTCTAAACAGAACCACTTAAAAGTCATCAGTTTATTATTAAACTGTAATGCGGTTTAACTTGTTGAAAGATTAAAAAGCTATGGAGAAATCTCTTGCACAAAACTCACAGAAATTTGAATTGACTGTAATTTTACTAATAAACTTTTATTTTGGACTCTACGATGAGCACTTTACAGTATTTAATTTTTTGCATCAAATGCAAGGATTGTCCGTGAAGGTTCTCAGTCACCCAGCAATAAAATCTAAAACAAAATAAATAAATGGGATGTTGTAAAGGGTCAACCATGAGGGTGTAAATTTAAAACAAAACAACCAAAAAAACTGTGACATTCAAGCCATTAACAAAGAAGACGGAGGTTTTAAAACTTCAACCAGTTAAAGCAGTTCATGGGGTCGTGTTACAGGTTAAGGAGAGTCCAGGACTCAGCAGAGCACGCAACCCACGCCACTCCTAAGAGCCCATGGTCACTTCAGAGATCAGAGTCAACGGGGAGGGAGGGGGGGGTCAACTTCATCTTAGCTCCGCTGGACAGCTTCCTGATCCCAGATGATTTACAATTAGCCATGAGTTGAGTAGATGACCTGCAGCTCTAGCCAGGCAACCCCAGAGATACAAATGGTGAAGGTTGACATTATTCAGCCATATAACACCACCACGCACCGGCAGACTAAAGTGTTCTTACAGAACACAGAAGTTAGAATTTTATGGAAAACGCTGCTCTTAAAATGCATGTGTACTCTTCCGATTCAGGCTGATTGCTGTGTCTTTAGACGAGACCAATGAGATAAAAATGTGTTGTGATTTGCATTATTTGGTTTAAGTCAAACGTGAATTAAACACCATCTACTGAGCGCTGAGGTGACTGGTTCCTCCTTTGGGGCTCTATCTGTGGGCTGGAAGTGCAGTGTCTGTGTTTTGTATCTATTTTGATGGGTTGACACAGGCCAGACTTAGCTTTCATCATCACACAGGGAAATGAGTGGGTGGCAAAAGAGTCACTGCACTGTCCACCTCCCTGGACAGTGCAGACGCCGAGGTCCAGACATAGCTTTTTGCTCCACAACAGTCATCGGGCTCATCTGGGCGGGGTCCAGGAAGACGGGCCCTGTGGCTCATCTTGACTGTAAGCTGTCCTGCCAGCACAATCAAGGCCAGATACAACAATGCATTGAGGTCAGTACGCACATTCACAGCAGACAAAGCACCTGTCCTGTTCACGTATAAGCACGTTTATTCAGATTCAACGAGGCATTCGAGGCATCAAACTTCAGAAGGTTAATGAGCGTGGCAGCTTCGTGTATTTATTGCAGCTGAAACATGGAAGGACTCACAAACAGTAATCTAACCTCAGCAAAGGTTAAAGCAGTTTACCTAGTCTGCCTGCAAATATTTCAGGTGTGAGTGCAGGGTGAATCACCTGATACCAGGCAGCACAAAATCAACCGCAGCAAACAGAAAGCGGTTTGTTTTTTCCTAGCCTCTACTTTTTCCACAGCGGCTTGGCTATGCATGAAAAAGCAATATGATTAAATGATTCAATAAAGAAAATTAATTAAATGCACAATAAGGTTTAGATTAGACCTGACGCTATTTACTGAAGGACCTTGACAAGGGAAGAAAACAGCCCACTGATTGCTGTTAGCGAGTGGAATCAATGAAGAGGAAAAGAAAACAAGTATGGCACCTGGCTATGTTTTCTTCAAGCATATTAACTGACCGTTTATGAGGGAAATTTATGCACCAGCACCTCACCACACAAGAAATGTCTGGATATGGCTGATGATAAATACCTCCCTCAGGAAAAACAGAGAAGAAGAAAAATTAATAACTGAACACGCCCTTAAAAAACGCTGGAGACCGGATGTCTGTCTGGCACACTGTACATGTCGCTTACACTTATAGGACATCATGAGTGCATAAGGTGTGGCTCAGATGAACTGTCAGAATGACATCATTCATGGTATACCGTGGTAACCGTGACACAGTCTATGACATATCTTACATAATACACTGGCTTTTTATTAATGACTGTCGCTGCTGCCGTGATTGTTTTGATTCCTGCTTTTCCTTGGTACTGAAACACAATGAGAGGAGACAGGATGAGAGGCTTAGCTGTCGTCACCGAGCTGCAGGGACTTCCTCAACTCTTCGGGAAACCAGAGGCTGCCCTGAGTAATTTTAGGTTTGCGCCGTAGCTGCTACGTGTGATACAAGTGCGTGTTTTTTGCACATCCACTCCATCCGTGTGCTCTTCCGCACGTACGAATGAATTGGAGGTAACTTTCCAGCTCCCGGGTGAAGTCTCGTCGCACCGAAAGCAACGGGACAGAGTGTGAGAAAACACCGGCCCCTTTTCTCTGAGCGGACACCCGATCACCCTATCGCTCTTTGGTTAGGAAACCCAAACCTGGCAACCACAACAAAGCATGAGTCCCGGACAAAGATGCTGGGGGAGAGGCCAACAAAGCAGACCAGTCCTCCCAGACACAGAGATTGAAGATAGGAGGGGCCGATAGGGAGAGATGTTTTTCTCGCAAGGCAGAGGAGTTTTTTTGGGGATCAATACCCCTCCCTGTCTGCTCATCCTGATGCTGATCCTTGTTTACAAAGCAAATATGAACAAGCTCAGTAAAGAGCTTGTTTAATAAGGCATTAACATAACAGGTAGGGCCCTGTGCCTCATTTATCTCCAAACGTAATGTCAACAGCCAGACCACATTCTTACTTAGTGAAACCTGTAGCACGTCAGCTAAGTGAAAACACTGTAATACAAATGATAAAAACATAATTGACTTCAATTGGTACACGCCTTTAATTACAGTAAAGTAGAGACTGGTGTAGGAAATAGAGATCATTTTAATAGCAATGCATCTGTCAGGAAATAAGAATCATTGCAGAACAGCCATCTTCACATTTAGACCAGTTGAGTTTGAATGCAAATATATTTAATTCCATAAAAAGAACTGAGAAAAGCAGCTGATGGTCATATTTTAGCACCAGAAGATGGATAGGTGGTTGATGTTGTGCCTTTTTTTGTGTGTTGATTACTAAATCCTTTAATCATCTCATGGACTGACTCATATACAAGCCACAAAAATGGCCAAAAGTCAAAACTTTCTCTTGGCATCTCAAATGATCAAGTGTTAAATCACAGTTAAAGGCAGCAATTCACAGCTGTGGTGTTTCCACTTCTCTCACCCCTATACTGGTCCAGAGCCTGAACCATCTTTAAACTTCTCTCCCTCCAGCCACTGACTTCCATCTTTTGAGTGTGTGACCTCCGCGTCACTCTGCTCAGAGAAACAACTTTCCCCTTGACTGTTTCTTCACTCTTTACAACAAAAAACAAAAACAAACTGACATTCCGCAAGGTGAGAGGAACTTGGTGAAATGCAATAAATCAAGAAGTGACTCCCAGAAACCCATTTGCTGACGCGTCATGTGGCAGTGGTGACCAGCAGTGATAGTTGGGTTCAAGCTACACACCGTTAACATCACAGGGCGTCTTTGATCCTAACGGCCGAAGCCTGAGATAAAGAAGAAAGTGTCCTGAGCTCAAGGTCCATCTGAAGCCAGATGTTCCAAGAATCTTCAGCAGCGAACCAGAAATGCACACATGTTTACATGTTCTTATCTGGGATGTTTTTGAGTTCTGAAACAACAGTGACGTAAAACTACGGAGCAATCGCCCGTACTGTCTTGTAGTGTACGATTTATTTGTGTTTTCTTTACAACTGTATCCAGGAAACGTGAACAAACAAAGGTATCTGCGAGGCTAGGAGCGTCATAAATAAATACGACAACTGATTCTGAGGTTTTTGTTCTTTCCTTCCGAGGCGAACATCCTGTTTGCTCTCCTCCGTGCGTCCGTGTGGGGTCGAGGGAAGCCCCAGCCAACATGAGATATACACATGGAATGCTGGGAATGCAGGTACATGAATGCCTCAATAACTCACACCAGCCAGGCCTTTTAAACATTAGCATTCTTGGGCCTCAGAGGCACAAAAAATGTTGAACCCGTATGCAGATTTTTCTCGTTGGTCTATGTTGAGAGGAGAGAGAGTGAGAATAAAAGCGAAACCCCAAAAAAAAGAAGATTTGCAGAATTTCCAAATCACGTCATACAGTAAGTCCCCTCCCTAAATTTCTCAACATCACTCTGAAGTGTCACTTAGAAATACAGAAGCAGAAACAGGAATCAGCTTCTGCATAACAGCACTGTCATTTAAGACTGACGTCGGATATAATTACATCACTAACGTATACCAGAGACAGGATCCGCTGGCTCTTTAACAGCATTCACGTAAAGAGAGAGCAGCGGCACAAAAGGCACCAGGGGATGAGGCCTCCATTTCTAAAACAACACTGACTGACAGACTCCCTTTTGTATCAGAGGAAACCACTTCTCCAACCTTGCTGCCTTGGTGCAGCTGCACTAGAGCCGCACGCAAACCCCCGCTAACACGCAGACGCACCAAAACACATCCAAAGTCACGTTTTTATGAAGTCAACACACAGCTAATGTGATAAAATGGCCTTTCCCTTTGCTTTTTGTTGGCCTCTGTGGCTTAAAGGAATAATTAAACATTTACATACTTACTTATATATACATATATACAAACATATATACTTACTTTGCTGTTGCAGGGAGTTTACTAAATTTAAAGCTACAGCTAGCAACCGGTTAGCTAAAGACTGGAAACAGGGTTAAAGCACTTGCCTTGACTGTTGTGACCGAAATACAAAGTGTGAACTTTATGTGCTTTTTTTAACTTGCAATCTTGGCTTCTTACCCTGATTTCAAGTGTTTATGCTAAGCTAAGCTAATCGTGGGTAAAGCGTGGGTTTATATTTATCATATACAACTATTCCTTTTAGAAAATCCCTTACTCTTGGTGTAACATACAAGCTACGAGTCCAACATTTCAGTCAAGGTCCTTAACTTGACCTTTGCTTTCTAAAATAAGTAGTGAAGCTCTGGAACTGGCCATAAAAACCAGCACAGATTGGGGAATTGCAGCCTGAGGCTAGACAGACCAGGTGGACGGCCTTGTGCTAACCCCCCCCCCCTTCAGCCTTCGCTGCTGCTCTAAAACCATGTTAACTCTGTGTGTGCGCTCCCATAATCCCCCTCTTCCTGGGACACAGCGGTGGGTGGCTGAGCCAGATGTACACGCTCAACTTAAGTGACGGGACAAACACATTTTCTCCTTTCAGAAACGAGGGATTGCATGGAAAACGAGAGCGGTGTACAAATCGGGCGCATAAAAACAAAAAAATCTGCAGCCGCCATTCAACAAATAAAAATGATTTAGGCTTTCACGTCCAATAAACACATCACACAGCTTGACTCCATTAGTTCCACTTGAGCGGCATCTAGCAGACACAACAGCTTTCTTTAGACTTCAGCCATCAAGAAACAGTGATGTCAGACCAGGGCGCTGGAGTCACATTGTCAGCACGTCTGATTTCACCGCCACTGACATAACCTCTCCATCTGCAGTTTTCCCAACATTTGCTGCCGCTTAATCTTGAGACCTCCTCCTCGAACAATCAAAAGAAACGCTGCAACAACACATCCCTGATCCAGCATGATGCAACTCGATGTCAGAGCAGGAAAGATGTGCGGTGAGTTTAGCAGAGTCAGACGAATCAGTTAGGACGGTTTCCAGTGCAATCAAGTGGTGAAAACAATCCTACGCTGCTCCTGTAACAGCTCTTAAATATGTGTGCGCTGTTGGTAAAGTCATTACAACCATGAACAGTGGCAGGCCGCCAGTTCAAAGAAAATTTTCCTTCTTTGAGTTCTCCTATGGCCTCAGCCCTGACGAGGCCGCAGGAATCCGGCAGCGGGTTGGTGCTCGGTCCTGGAACTTTGAGGATCCCAGGCTTTGAAATGCCACTCACTCACCTCACATCGTTTTCATAAGGACAGCGTCATATGGAGAAAGTTATTTTGTAGTGCGGGCCCACAGTGAGAGTGAATTCGGGGAAAGGGAAGGTAGGAAACACTGACTGGGTGAGTAAATGAGAGGTTCCACTTCCATCTGGAATCGCGCAAAACCCAAGAATAAGTAAGAGTTATCAGGGCAAACAGAGAATAGAGACAGAAGTATGAAAATGGACAATAATTAATAGTTTAGTTATGGTCTTGATGCATCTAGTCTTGGTTAGATAATGGTACGCTATGCACCAGTAGCGGCATGCAGGAGTCTCATTGTTCTCGCTGTGAAGCAAACCAGCCACAACGACCACTGGGTACAATACAATTTCCCCAGTAAAACGAAGGAATAAAATGCCAGACCGATGTTTCCAGACAGAGCTGTGTCTGAGGACGCTGGACAAAAGAGACGAGACGAGAAGGAGTGAGATGATGCCTTTAGCATATGTTGCCGGTCAGACCTGACCCAGGCATTTTATTAGCAAACCGCATAAAGCAGTCGAAGCTAACCCCCCCCCATCCTCCACTGCCCTCGAGCATCTACAATAGAGTGACCCTGCTAAAGTCATTAGCCCAGGGATATTACGCTGGCGAGGTCTGCTGCACCCATGACATCATCACGGGCTGCTGTCATTCCAGCGGGACATCTATGCGCTGTGCCTGAGAGAAGGGTGGGCAGTTCCACCGCCCAGACGCAGGCACGTCCATTTGCACGAGCATGTCATTGTGCCACAGGAAATACAGTGGTCCAGAAGAGGGGAAATTACCCATTTCAAAATACCCATTTATGGAAGCTGCAATGAAGCCAGTTGTGCCCTCGCTAACAAAACCTGAAGAAACAAATGCGCTCAATTTAGAAGACGCAATGTCTCAGAGTTTGTTTGGCACATACCATGTGGCGCTGATACTTTTGAAAGGACACCCAGATCCCTAGCCGCTGGCCGACAGCCAAGCCACAGCCTTGTCTTCCTTGAAAGCTCAGACCACAAAGCTTTTGATGTACCTCTATCTCAAAACAAGTGGCGAGAGGGGCAGGGAGAAGACCGCTGTCTGATAAGGACGCTAAAACACACAAGCACGTTGTTCTTTCTCACAAAGTAAAGGAAATCTGGGGCTATTATGAGGTGGCGTGGGGCAGGGTTAGAGAGGTTGAAAACTTTCCCCACTCAAAAACACAACTGAACTGTTGAGTCTACTGCTCCACGCTTAGGAATCATCTGCTATGCACCACTGAGCATAATAACAGGGACTGGCTTTGTGTTGCAGGGCAGTCATACAACTACAGACTGCTCTTCTCTAGGCAGGATTCTTTTTTTTTTTTTTTAAATTAAAAAAAAGAGTTCCCAGTCTTTCTTTCTGGGAAATGTGACAGCTACAAATCTTTTTTGAATGATTCACCCCTCAGGCACATGGAAAAAGCGTATTCTCATCTAAACTGTCTTTTTATAACCGTCCACTTGCTAAAGAAGTTATCGCGGCAGTGAGCTGTCACAGCGGCGCTTACAGTGTAGTACAGTGCATAATTGTCATAATAGCTGAGATTAAGCACAGCAGTCAACAAGCAGGGGCTGAAAGGCTTCTTGCTGTGCCAGTCTCTTCATATGAGGGCCCTTAATCTGCGGCCGCTGATAGTTCTGGCAGGCAAATAATGGCTTCGTTCCAGGACCACGGAGGGTCCGCGAAGTGTCCAAGAACGAGACTGTGTGAGCAATGCTGCGAAGGATCCCAGCTCTCTGGCACTTGATGCTGTAATTAAGGTCTTAAACAGCTGAGAGACGAGGCTGGGTGTGGCTTTGTTGATATGTGGATTGAGGAGCATAAAATAAGCACCCGTGAGAAATCGCGATGCTACTGTCTGACAAAAAAAGAAAGAAAGACACAGGTAGGATGTCGGCCAAGTTTGAACACATTTGACTTTTTTATTGCTATGCTTCTGTGGTTGTCTGGATTAGTCACCGCGTAACAAAGCAACAAGTAGAGGAAATGTTATCTGTCGCTGTCTGGGTGCACATAGATGCGTGCACCCTTGGAAACCCCAATGAATAATACAATGTGACTAAACATTAGTCAACTGAACGTAACCTGAACATTTTATCACGTTTGATCAGAAGAGATCCAATATGGTTCCCAATCCTCCCGGCCTTACAATGAAGCAGCGTGACCTCTCTTGGCCTCGGCGTTTATGTTACCGCCATCTAAAGTTTTGGTGTATTAGCGTCCCCGTCGAGAGTGAGATGATGAGCAGACTAACGCAACACTCATCACAAAGTGTGAAGCTTTCACGTGGTTGCTTGGCAAAGACACCAGGAAACGCCTGTGACCGACAAACGAAATAGAGTACTGCACAAACCCGGCGCAAAACCACAGCCTTGAGTTTCTCATGTCGAGTTGTATTTGTTGGTAGAGGTATGACTTTGGTACATAAAACGACGTTTAATATCTGATGGCGTGTGGGATGTATGTCATAACACACTATGACTCTTATGATTTAAGGTAATTTTCTTTCATAGGTGGAGAAAAAAAAAACTTCAACACCTTTAGTTTGGAATAATAAAAGCCTTGCACAGAACAATTCCAAGCACACGCGATTGTTCCTGAAAACGACAGCGTGTCTGTAAAGTCCCTTCTCAGAAACCAAAAGAAAAAAAGAAAAAACTCTCCCCTTGACGCAAAAATGACAACTCTCTGTCATCCTCACTGTGCTGATAGACAGTAAAGGTGGGTGTCGACTAGTGTGCTCATTATCACAAAGCGCTCAAACCAGCCCGATGTGGAGGGAGGGAGGAAAGAGGGGAGGAGAGGATTCTTCGGGTGTGGGAGTTTTGGGGGAATTCAGAAAATGTTGTTTTCAGATGGTTTGCCTGCAGCGAATGAAAAAAAAAACACACAACACTCGTCTAAATAAACCCAGACGAAGAATGCTTCGTCAAGGATATATACAGTATAATGACCTTCCTCTCTGCAGGGAAGAACCCCCCCCCACAAAACTCCCACCGTGCCGCGCGCAGTATTTGCCACTTCAGCCAAACGAGGAGTTGTCTGACTTTAGGGGAGACAAAAGAACCGCAGGAGAGGAGAGAAGAGAAGGGGAGAGAAAGGGGGGGACAGCAGGCGGAGAGAATGAGGGGCGGGACGGCACAGGTTTGTTCATTTAATACATCACAGGCTCGTAATGGACGATAAAGTCACAGAAGTGGAACACTTTAACTCAGAAACATTTCAATAAACAGAAACGATCGTGGATGTTTATCGCGGTGGGGCGGTTTAGAAACACAATCACGGTGATTAAAGTAGAAAAAAGAAGAAGAAAAAAATAAATAGCGGAATAACAGCTGCCCCTTTGAAATGAAGTTAATTAGAGCTCACCAAAACGATGGCAAACTTCTCCTCCAGCTCGGTGGGGTCAGGCATGGGCACCTTCAGAGGCATGATGTGATGCTTCATCTCCGACTGGCCATCAACACTCTCTATATTACCCATTTTTCCTCCAGTATAGATATCCTCTTGTCAACTTGCAATCCTTCAGCGGGTTTCAGGGGGGCAATAATCCGATTTTTCTTTTTCTTTTTGTTTTTTGAAAAAATAAAATAAAAATCTCAGGAGTATTCCCACGGTTTCATTTACGGATTAATCCAGATAATCCACAAACCGAGATAAAAAGATGACAGCGCTGTGTTACTGTCCCAAAATGCCATTTACCCTCAATAACGCGTTTAGGTTTACAGTGTCTTCCACTGTAGCTTCCTTTCAAAACATTCAAAAGTTACTACAAAAGTACAGCGGCTTTCTCTTCCAGAAAGTAGTTTCTAATTTGCCGGGCCAATCCATCACTTAATAAACAGATTCCAACCTCCTTAAATAGGTAACTTTCAAACGCCGACCGATAGTTACTTTTTAGTTGCTGCTCAACTTTCTTGGCCACGACGTGTTTCCATTCATTATTGTTGTGTGATCCTGATTAAGTTCTTTGGGTTGGTTTTCTTTTCAGATACCGCCCACAGCTGGAGACGCCGCTCCCATTGGCCACGAACAGGCGTCAATCATTTCATCTGTTCTCCACGCCCCCTCACATCTGCACGGAGGAAGGAATGATGTTTGTAAGCGCTTTACCGCCACCTGGTGGCGAAGTACGGCTATGACTCCCCATCCCAAAAAAAAAAACGGTTGCATTTAAGAAAATCAAAAGACAAAACTGTTTTGATTCGTGAGTGCAAACTTTAATCGACAACTTCAGCAGAGACATGATGATATGTTTAAATTATGTGAAAGCACAGCTGTTTTTTGTTTTTTTTAACACTTATCAGTGTCCAGGTCTTTTCTGTTGAGGTGACAGCAAGTGGGACACGGAAGTTGTCCCATCACTAGCATACGACATTAACTTGAATCTCAAAGTAGTTTTGCTCGGAAAACAATAAAGAAACATGTTGCATTTAGCATTACAAACACTTTAAAAACGCAAAGAAGCATTGTGTTGACACGCCAGCTTGTAATAAGTTTTCTCTTCATAAAAGCACAGTGATTCAGACTCTGTGTTACAGCTGCATACCTCTGTTTTCAGTGGTAAGGTGAGGGTCTTGGTTTGTAATACTCTAATTTATAAAAGTAACGCTCAGAAAGCTCTGGTTAAAACATATAAATCTTCATCTGGAACACATTTCACAAACACTAACAAACTGTGCACAGTTTTGTAATACTTAAGGCAATAATAGAAACATATAAAAACTAAATAATATTCGGAATTGTTTGGAGAGAGTACAAAATTAAAATCTAAGGGGTTTCTTTCAGTTGTGTTGGAGGCTGTAAATCCATGATACACATTCATTTATCAAGATATTAACCACAGTATAGAGTAAGCCCTTTTCAAAAAATAAAATTCATAGGACTTTTACATGCTTTGAAATACACATAACCTTGGTTTGTTGTGCAACACAGTTGCATTATCAAATATCTATTCAGCTAAAATATCTGTTAACACTTTACGAATGATAGGCTTAATGTAAAGTTTCTTCTCATAAATACTGATGGTACCGTGGAGCCGATATGTCTCTTTTTTTTTTTTCTCTTCAGTGATGGTGGAAATTTTAATTTAAGCTGAATATACAAACGCACAAATCACAGATCACAGAAGCAACGTTTATGTTATATAGTTCCAAAGATCAGGCACCGCTTCTTCTAGTTGGTCTCTGCTATCAAATCATACCTAGAAACATAAAAAAATAAAACTGTAGTTTATATGTCCTCGAACAAAGTAACATTTTGAATTTGCTAAACAGTGCTGTTCAGTAGCTCTTTAAATAGTTACCATTGTGCAACGCCGGTCTTGAGGTCAATTTGGTCCAGGTCCAGCTGCAACTGAGGATAAGGAAGGAACGGAAAAGAGTCTTGTGATAATCCAAACAGCACAACAAAGAATTTCATGCAACCTTGGGCAATAACTAACTGCATTTCAGACACGACTGATCATAAATACCTTGCCAATGAGCTCTCGCTCTCTGCTCATAAAGGAGACACTGTTCTTCACAGACAGGTCCAGTCTCCTCTGCATGGACTCCTCGAAAGAAAAATCAAAGTCAAACCTGCAGAGAGAAAGAGAAGGGTGGGAAAAGTTAATTAATATCCTCCCGTTTCACTGACTACAATATTATTATTATATCATTTACCTCTCGTTGAATTCTGGGTTGAGGTCTCTCTTCTTGGTGGCAGTTCTCCTCTTGGTGGTCGCCTTCTTGTCGGGCAGAAGGATGAAGGAGACGTACGGGTCAGCGCCGTCCTTGGAACAGGCTGCCAGGGCTCTGCGGGTGTACAGATTGCACAGGTCACGTTCAGTACATTTGATGGCACCAACTGAAACGAAAAGGTGATGATGAAAGGGTGGTGCGTGCCACGCCCAAACCTGCAGGAGTGGACGATGATGAAAAGCCTGTTCTCTTCTGTGGAATAGCCCACAGTGAGCTTCACTTGTGCGACCGTGTTGGAGCCCTCGCTGAGGGAAAAGACACAGAGGAGAATATTTACTTAAGAGTGCAACAAACACACACACACAACAAATATGCATTGGCTACACAATGGGGCACTGATTCAAATATGTGACTTACACGGGGAATGCACCTCTGTGCCTGAGGTCTAGATGGGACGGATCCCATTTGGGGATGACGTCACCGGCGCCCCCGTCATTGCCCGCTTCCCCCGGAGCCTTGCGACACACAGCCAGCTGAGTGTCTAAAATCTGAACGATATGGAAATCATTAGTAAATGTGCTGCTGCTGCAGCATACTCATGCCTCATCCAGTAAGCTCAGTTCAGCACACATTCAACCTTCATCAGCATCAGCAAGAAAATGAAAGTAAATGAATAGTTAGTTAGTTTAACTTGGCATAAACACTGAAAACGAGGAAACAATTATTACATTTGAAAAAAAAAAAGCTACAGAAGCAGAGAATAAGAAGGCACTTGACTACTCTAATTGTTGTGTATATCCTCATATTACTTCATTTACTTCAATTAACAGTGTCAGATGCTGTTAACCCAATTTGGATGCATCTTTTCATTATTTCAGTTAAAAAAAGAAACAGAGAATAATTACTTCTTGGCAAGATATCCATCGCACATTGGTTCAACATCTGAACCTTTGAAATGGATTTAAATGGAGCCCGTTCTTACTCAAGGGCACTGTGGCGGCTTGTGGTTCGTGCACTGGGGATTGCACAGTTAACTCTCTGGTTTGTGGGCAACACGCTCTACCCATTGATTCACAATGAATGCAAGTTCCAGGGTGCGAAGCACATAGTGTTTCCAGTACCTTAAGTGTGACCCTCAGCAGTATCTGGCTCTCTGGCAGAGCTCCATCCAGACTGAGCCAGCAATCTAGCACCAAGCCCGGCTCAGTCAGCACCTCCTTCAGAGGAAGCGTTAAAGATCCGAGAGCCTGGCCCCAGCTGTGGGAGAGCTAAACAAAGACAGATAAAAAAGACAGTCAGCATAAATAACCCAATGACTGGTGTGAATTAATGTATTTGCTCTAGAGCCGCATAGTTCGGACAAATATCGACAATTGCACTCACCTTGACCGAGAGCGTTTCATCTCTGGGGTCGCGAACCAAAAAGTGAAAGCTTTCATCCCATCGAGGGGATGTGGACCGCTCACAAATCTGGGAGAAGAACCAGCGGAAGCATTTACGACTTTGGTCCGACAGTTTTTATTTTGTATGTTCAGTCATAAAGCTACCTTGGTTTTGTGTGAAACACCTTTGAGGATAACCTCAGCTCCGGCCTTTGGCTCCTTTCCGTTCTTCTTCAACTGAAATGACAAAAAATGAATAAGGCAGTGCCGAAAACATGAACGCATCATCTTCAGAAAGTAACACACAATAAATCAGAAATTAAAACTGTGGTGCAATATGCGGTGCCACACATATTACACAATTAACTACTATGTTGTGATGCTGCATCACGTTGAATTTCCCCTATGTGGGATCAATAAAGGTGCAGCTTATCTTATCTAACATGCAGCTACATTGGCACACTCCAGTGCAAATGCGCTGGCACTAAAAGCAACTATTGTCTTCTCAACAGCCATCGCTTTAAAGAGCAAACAGAACCCAGAGGATTCAGAGACGAGGTCTTACCGGCAGGCCGTGGGCGCGCTCCACGTACACAAACAGCAAAGCCGCTGATGGCACGACCTTGTTCTGATAAGACTGCTGGGACTGAAACTGCAGGATCTGTTGGAAATGGAAATCATGTCACACAGAGAGACAAAAAAAAAAGAGCTGCGGTAAGACCTATTGTGTAAGACGATAGTCATCGTGAAAGTTCCCTTCGCAACGAAACCCAAAAAAATAGCGACATAAACAATTCACACAGAGCATCTGAATAGATCTTTGACAGATCTTTCCTGCTGATTAAAAGCTGTTGTTTTGTGCAAGCAAGCGTAGATAACATGCAAAGCAAAATTCTACTGCAGCTCAGCAATGACATACAAGTAAGGATGTGTTATGAAAAAATTGCCCTTTTATAAGACCTCATAGTAACAATGGCTAAACACTGCATTTTGCACTGAATAATGTGGTCGTCAGTCACACTAGAATTGCATTCAGCTACAATATTACTTCTAAATATAACAGTTAATGCTTTAGGTTTTATTGCAATGATCACATTAACTGTCCGGTTTATTTCTTAGATTTTGTCCAAATAAAACCACCATAAAGGTATGGCTTACCTGCTCCAGTCTGGGTAGGTCAGAAACTCTGGGAAGCCACTCCAGCACCAGGTGAACTCGACCTGACTTCACATCATTGAGAGTGTACCACTACAACAAGAGATGCACAAGGAAAGCGTGTGGGTTATGATGTAAATGTAAACGTTACTGGTTTAATGATCTCTTTCAGTCATTTCAACCACAATGTCACACACCGTATCCATGAATTGTCCGCTGATGATGTCCCGCAGGCTCAGCTTGAACCTGGAGAGCCAAGCGTCCATAAATACTTGATTGTTTTTTCTGAACATTTACCTTGGGTCACAAAAGCAGCTTTATTTGTAACGTCAGGACGCACCTGCCGAGGAAGTCGTCCTGATCGATGTCCTTATCGAACAACTCGAACTGGATCTCTTGACCTGGCAGCTGGGTCAAAATCACCTGTGTCAAAGGAAAAAAAAATTAATCCAAAACGAGTGAATAATCACCAGAGGAGTGGAAAAGCTGCAAATGGCATGAGAAGGGAGAATACCTCATAGAGCTCGTTCCAGACCGGATTGAGGTTCTCTTTGATGGTGTGACTGCGGAAGGTTATACCAGCCACGCGGATCTTGACATAGGGGTCGCTTTTCCCCTTCACCATGCCTCCCATGAAGTTGTCCTTGGCTATGAGGTTCTGGGCCTCCACCAGATGGATTCGCAACACTCCCTGCAGGCACATCAGAGACAGGGAATCTTAACGCAGCAAAGGGCGTGAGAGTGGTGTCTGCTGCTCTTCAGCTCTATGGAAATATTTTATTTTATTTTATTTTTTTTTTACCTCTGTTGCAAACTCTGGATCGGGTGTGGTGTGCTGCGGGCGTGTGGGTTGAGGTTTTGATAAGCCGCCGGGACCCAACGGGTTCGGCTCTGACAGGTTTCCTCCCTGACCAACCCCAGAGCCCGAGGCTGAAGGACGAGGAGACGGAGTGGTGGGAGTGGTGTCGTCGCTCAGCCACAAAACCTAACGGGAAACAAAGAGGGTCGCCGTCATTCAGGAAATTACTCAGTGAGAGCGACATGATGCAGGTTTGGTAACATTTTTGCCAGTAAGGGTTCGAATACACTGAAGTTCACCTTCACACACTCTGATTTACTACAGTGTGCGTCTGTGCACAAACTGTGGAGTGTTAGTGCATGTGTGAAATGCTGACCCTAAGCACAGCTTTTATGTAAATGCGGCTGGCTGAGCCCGAATTCTCCAGCTGGAACCACTGGTCCATGGTGAGTTCAGGGGTCTCCAGAAGACGTGTGAGAGGGATCGTCAGATTTCCCAGGGGCAGAGTGCGGTCATCATCCTTCACCTGAGAGAAAAATGACGACAGGTGACACGGGAGCAGCAGTATCAGCTGAGAAGGTGTGCAGCATATAGAAATGACACGGGCCATTGGCTGTTGTGTGTCAGGTGTGCTAATAAGCTGTTATCTTGGGAGCAACTTTGTGTGAAATCGATTCTGACAGCTTAATTGAGGTGTTACTTATGATTTAACCTGAATGTCAATATCTTGTTTGCGAGGATCCTGGATGAAGAAGGTGAAAGCATCCTCCCACGCAGGGCTGTTGGTCCCGTAGCAAGTCTGCAGAAGAGGAGAGAAAACATGAATTATCTGAGTTTTTAATGTGAGACACGAAGGATTGGTTCTCTTTTTATTCTCACCTTGCTCTCTTTAGTTGTATCCTGAATGGAAATCTGCACCATTGGACTCGGGTCCTTATTACCCTTTCTCATCTACGACACATTTGATACGTCAACAGGGAGTGGTGACACGTCAAGATTTTACACACACACACCACAAGAATGAAATACTGGCAATCTTACAGGCAGTTCATAGGCTTGGTCAAGATAGACGGCTAAGATGGCAGCCGACAGAGGTTCGGCTGTCTTACTGGACACGTTCTGGTTCTTCTGTATCACCTGGTAAGAGAACAGCAACGAGAAGAGCATGTGAGGAAAATTATCTCGGACCCTAAATGGATTAGACTGTTGTCAGTAACTTTATTCTGTCTGAGGGGAGCTTTGTCTGGGTGAAACAGAACAGAAAAAGAGAGATTGCTGCACATTCACACACACTAGTGTTTGGCCAGGTTTGGTATATAAACTATGACATATATCATCATGGCTACCTTCCTAATATCGTCGAGGATCATTAAAGTCTGTCTAAGTCTAAGTCTCCCTTGTGCCTCCAAAGCAGTTGTGAGTTGTGAATTGTGTGGGTTGGAGGCCTTTGGGTCCTGTGGGTTTAGGGGAGGGGCCTCAACCCACAGGGATCATGTTTTTTTCCAGTGTATCCCACGGATACTTGATCAGTTTGGGATCTAGTGAATTTGGAGGCCGAGTCAGCACTTGTTTTTCATGTTTGTTGAGTTGTTCCTAAACCATTTTTGGCTGCTGCCTTCAAGGAGTGTCATTGCTATGGAGTTGGGGTCGCCTGGTCTGGTCTAGGTGGGTGGTGCATGTCTAAATTACATCCACATGAATGCCAGGTCCAAAAGTTTCCCAGCTGAACATTGTATCGTCACAAGCTGGTCAGTGTCATTGACTCCTGTCAATGGTTTTAATGTTGTGGCTGATCGGCGTAAGTCATAGAGTCTCTAGCTTGTTGTCTGTTCATTCGATTTTTATTTGATTATTAATGATTTAAAAATGTTATAGTTTGCAATCTTTCACTATTTTCAGTCTCTCTATTTTGTCAATTAAAGGAAAAACAAAACATAAACTAATGAATGAATGTCATGAATTGCTCTGTAAACATAAAACAATCAAAAAACTATCTTCGCTCTTGCTGCTGACTGAGCAGAACGACACGGACCCTGTTTGTCAAAGCTGTAGCCTCACCTCGCTCAGTCTGTCAGCAGAGGCCAGCAGAGAGAGCCACTCCAGCCGGAGGTGAACGCTGCCAGATGGGACGTCCCTCAGATTGAACCACTGAACAAATAACAGAACAGGCGGCTCATTAAACACACCATTTTCTCATGTGGCGGATTCCTTTGAGTCTGACCAGGATGGCATGATGTAGCATTGTGAGATCACGAGGAGGCACATGGTGTGTCCAGTGTCACATGCTGACAGGATTAGAGATTCTTAGAAAATGTTTCAAAACAAGACGCTGCTATAACTTTATTAGATGCTGGTAACAACACTATCAATACACTACATTATCACACATGTTGTTTTTTTTTAACCCTCCCAAGTATTAATACTCACATCATCCACCACTCGGGCCTTCTTTACAATGTCAAGATCCACCTTAACCCTGAGAGAGACACACACGGAGAAAGACACACGGAGAGAATGAATATAGAACATTTAAATATCCAGCAGATTTATAACGCAGCATGAGAAGAAGCAGATATGGGAATGATATGAGAAGCACAAAGAGACAGAGTAAAATGAATGAGAATGAACAAGCTACCTCCCCAGGAAGTCATCCTGGTCTGGGTCTTTGTCAAACACTTCCACTTCCAACTCCTGACCAGGTACTTCATGGACAATCACCTGACACATATACACACATAAATGGACAGATACACAGTACACACACAAATATAGATACAGCCACACATGACTTAATAACACAAGGTCATGCAAACAGAATGCCAACGGCAGGAGCTTTTCACCGTTGTGCTGGGTAGATGTGATTAATTTAGTATCTATAATATTTGGTCACATTTTTGAGAGACTGAAAGGAAACAGAAATGAGAAAGCAGTTTTTGCAAGAGCCGTTTATCTTGGAAACCGCCGCTTCCTGCTACCACAGGAGTAGATAAAATCTCCACAAAACTGTTTATCTCTGAAGCACCAATGGTATGTTTACTATCAAACTTCAGTGCGAATTATACCAAGCCAGGAAACCAGCATGAAACTTTAACGTTTTGCACACAAACTAGTAGAAGCTGCAGCACTAATATATATATATATATACATATATATACAAAAATATATATCAATGCAAAGTTGTTCATCACACTTTTTTTTCAGCTTTGAGTGCAGCTTCGTCACTCTCTGTCCTCTCACCTCAAACATTTCTCTCCACTGCGGGTTCAGATTGCTGTCCACGTGATGAGAGGTGAAGATCTGGGTCCCTACGCGGACGACGGCGTACGGGTCCGACTTCCCATCGATTAATCCTTTGATTACCGTGTCTTTTGCAGTCAGGTCCTCAGCCTCCAGCAGGTGGATGCGCACGACTCCCTAGCATGTGGACACACATACACACAAGTGCAAAAAAAAAAAAAAAAAACTCTAAATGTCAGTCAAACAGCTGCCGCTTCAGAAATTCATCCATGTTATTATTCACAATGTGATCCGAAGGCTACGCGTAACTTGTAATTAACATGCTCAGACAGATCTGCTTCAGTCTATGCGGGGCCATGTTTCTCCAGGCCATTCATTAAAGACAGAGACAGTTACCCTTGGGAGAGGGGAGCGGAGCTGCGCAACGTGCAGGTCGGCCACCAAGGGAATAGTGAGACGATTGGGGAGCACCAGGTGGGAGGCTATAGCATCCATTATCATAGTGTCCGAAATGGCACTGCAAATGAATGCAAGGATGATGTTTGGAGATGGAAAGGGAAGGAACATACAGACAGACAGAGAGAGGCAATACACCGCTGCTGACTATGCGTCCATGCATGCGTAACATGAAGTCATGTTGTCATCTGAAGTAGGAATACAATTAAAATAATGACAAACTGTCATTGAAAGCATTGCCAAAGGGAGTACAGAGTGTGTTATGCCCCTGACAATGCTTTAATTGTATTTTCACATAACTACATTATACTGTATAAGAACACACAAGGTGTTCAGATCAGCTAATATACACTGAATGAAAGCATTAGCTCATTTTCATATTCCATAATATTGTTTATATAGAATATAATGCGGCTCTGAATATAAAGTTATGGACTGATAATACAATATGTTGAACAAGACCACCAGTGAGACATTAAGTACATTAAGTAAGACATTGAGTTCTAACAAACAAATGAAAAGAACAGAAGGCGGAAAAACAGTTAATCTCAACACTTTCTCTTTGTAACTGCAAATAATTATAATATGAATATAATTCATGTAAATGCTAAGTAGTTTTATAAAACAGTTAGAAATTGGTATGTTGGCACGGGGCTATTTTCATACTGAATACAGGACCAGAACAGTCTCATGAGTCCAGTGTCATAACAGAGAGCACTAACAGACAATTCTTCCTTTGATATGTTTAATGTTATTTTGTTTTATTGAAGGACTACACCTCACTCATCCTTTAAGGAGGTGAGTACACAGATCTGAATAGACACGCACAAACACGTATGCTCTGTTGTCTGCTTCAGTTTGTTTTGGAACTCCTCTGTGGTTCTGGCATCTGAATAAATAATGAATTCTATGAAATGTATGCCGGATTTCCAAAAACAGCGCCACCACCAAAGCCCTGTGTCGTGTGAACTCACTTCAATCCGGGAATGTCCAACAGGTTGGTGATTCCAGTCCAGTTGATGTCCAGTTTCTACACGTATGATGCAGATAAAACCAAAGGGATTAAACATCGGCCCTGGGTAACGACACGGTGCAAAGGTAAGAAACACTCACAGGCCTGCGGATGAAGAACATTGTAATGGCTCCAACCAGTGGCACATCTCCAATCAGAGGCTCAAGGATCACACGCAGCTTACCGTGGAGCTGCACAGAGAAAATCTCATGTTGAAAATGCGTTTTCAAGCCACCTAATTCCAACTAACAATGCGAGAAAAGACTCTTTATACCTGGATTCCTTTCACTCCAGCTTTGCAGAAGTACTTTTTGATCTCCACATTGATCTCAACATCACCAGCGTAGCTGTAATGTAAGAGCATGCAAGAGTGACACTTGTCTAAAGACAAATGTTTAATCAAGGGAAGCAGCTGAGATGTGATAGAGGCATTTTGTGTTTCCTGTTAAGTAAACACTGATCTGTTTTTACAGACGAGGACAAGCCCATGTGTAGAAAACTTAATTGCACTGCAATTGAAGACTGGTCTGGTTGTGATGCATTACCTCAGGTACAAATCCAACATAACCTGTCTCTTGTCGTTTTCCGTATGAGCCTTTACGCCAGTCACCTTCAAAGCCTGTGAACACAGCAGGTGCTTTTAAACAAGGCGAACAAGGCTTGTAGGAATCACATTAGCAAAGATGCTAATGAATATCATCATTCGCTGTAATGCATTCGTCACCCCTTTTAGACTTATAATGAACTGCACAGCGAGACGAATACACGGTGACTGATTGAATCTTCTTGGTCGTGGCGCATTTAAAATCTGTACGGTCGCAGTCAAATTGTTTTGTCAGGCCTTTTTCTAATACCTTGTCTCCTATGTTGACTTTGGTGAAGCTGAGAGTCTGCAGGTGGATGTTGGAGGCACGGATGGCAGGAGCAATGGTTTCCAGCAGCAGCTTCTCCAGATATTGGCCTGCAAAGGGCCAAGCCTGCTGCAGGATCTGCACAACACATGGGCCATCTGTTATCGGTCTGATTAATACAATCAGTATATAAATGTGTAACCAAATGTGACTTAACTCTGCATCCATCGTCGTATAACTAAGTTTAAATGAAATCTAATGGCAGACCTAATCTGTGGTGAAAAACACTGGTGATGAACTGAAGCCCCTCGGTGTGTTTTCCTGGCCTGCACTCAGCCTCACATTGGTGTTAGCTTTGTCATTTAAGTGTGAGATGAGTCAGAGGTGTTAGCTGCTGCTCACCAATCCTCTGACCTCTATACACAGATTGGTGATGCTACCAAGCTGCAGTTACAAGCAGTTTAGTTTTGTGTATTTCAGAGTTATGGATGTGTATTAAATGGGCCCATAAAAGGGAAACTCCTTTCATGCTTTGTCTCGTGAATTCCTCATGAGACAAATTTCTGTAAGCCGTCAAATACAGTGAAAGGTGAGGACACTGTGTGCCTGATGGGTGAGCAGCTGGATCACATGTCAGGAAACCCGCAGGGTAGACGTGGGCTGGGTGTACGATGAGTTCAGCAAATTGCCATCCCACTATCTGTGCTGCTGTCACCGAGTTCAGTCCATTTTTTTTTTTTTCCCCCTCCAGAGGGGACATTTCTTATTATTAGTATTCATATCCATGTGCCGGCGCTGATGCGAGCTTACTGCACTGACAGAGACAAAGTAGCGGCGATATGATCTGAGAGGCTCTCCCTGCCACTTAATTACACCAGTAGATTGTCTGCTCTGGTCGGGGAAGTTGCAACCGGAGCCGGGTCAGTTAAAGTCCACAGAAGTGGTCTTTTAATATTGAATGTGAGGAGGCATTGTAGCTGGTTCCGTGGCTAACCAAGTGAGTCATACCTTATGTCGAAATACTTAGCTGTTTCCTCTGCTTTTCTAAAAGCACAGCTGAATGAGGCAGAGCATAGGCGAGCATTTGAAAAGGCTGACATACCTTATTTAGCCACTCCACTTTCTCCACATCTGGGAAGCTGACCTGTGGACGGTACGACAAGGAGGTGTAAAATGACCTATAGTTTTTAACAGTACAGTCAAAATACTTAGTTATGGAAACTATTCCATTCCATGGGGGGGGGGGGGGGGGTCTTGTATGAGTTCAGTTTTTCACTTGCTTGAGCTATACTCACATATTTCTGCCTGTTAGACATCCACCCATACATTAAGACACTTAAATAATAAGTAGAGAGAGGTTGCAAGGTCTATTTTTGTCAAAAAAATAACATAATCAGGAAGCCATTAACCACACACTGCAACACCACACATCATATCTCAAGATCAGTCCTCTCTGTCCCCAAAACAGGCACAACACACACACACATACACACACATACACACACACACACACACACACACACACACACACACACACACACACACACACACGTAGCCATTCTCTCTCGCTCTCTATCCAGATATGGTGGTCCTGGTAACTGCCTTTGCTCTGTTCTGAGGGATGTTTATGAGTCATCACGTTTTTGGAGCCCGTTAATGTCAACAGCAGTTCCACAGAAGCAGAACGGAAAGAGGAAACCCACGGTGAATATCTCTCTTAATGCAGCTGAAATCTGTGTTTCAACATCACTGCCGTGTATATCACCTAAGGTACACAGATCAGACATTTTAATTCACATTCCTCAGAAGCTGCGACTATTTCCTCGGGCGGTGCAAGTTAGAAATGCATACATTTTTGGGGAAATACAGATGAGGGGTATGCAAATACTTAAACGTACAGAGCAGGTTTGCCATGAAGCAAAAGTATCATTGTATTTTTCATGCGTAATAAGTCTGGAGCTTCTAAACAACTACTGTGCTCCTACACTATTAGTGAGTGACATGTTCCAGATGTGGCATTCAGCGTGCGCCGCAGAGAACGACCACAGTGCAGAAGGTGTGTCAGGCTTACCCAGGGAGGCAGATCTCTTTTGGTTCTGAAAACCTTCTCAGTGGTGAATGCCTTCTCGTTCTCCAGAAGGTACATGGCAGACTTGAGCCTCATCGTCTTCTCGGCTCGACCGTGTTTCCATCCTATGTAGATCATCAAAACCAGCAGCACGACGCTGATGCTGAAGCCGTAGTATCCGGCCAGGTACACCGGCACGAGAGCGCCCAGGCATTTCGCAAACGACCACAGCACGGACACTGCGCGTTCAGCCGGGGGCTGGCTCGGAGAGGCCGGGGCTGCAGGCGCCGTGCCCCTGCCCATGCCAGGCTCTGCATCGGCGGTTGGCATGGCAAGATTGGTTTGTCTTCGCAAGCTCGACCTGGCCTTCGGCTTTTCTGCCTCTGAGACCGAGTGGCAAGCGCCAGTGAACACTTACCGCCGTTCAATTGCGGAAACCATCGACCATCGATCAGCGGTAAACTACAGGCTTTGGGCGGTTAAATCATGATCACGACTTTTCTTCGGAGCGCTCTCCCTCAGTTCCGCAGGACACTTCAGCGGGCTGTTCCATTTACGTGTAAGGCTCCTCTCTGGGCAAGCACAGACCGAGACCCGAGAGGGCGGGCGCAGCTTCAAGCCCTCCTTCACATGAAATCCGACAGAAACCTAAACCCTAGAATTAACTTTGAGCGTCACAGTCGGCGGACTCGGGCGGAGCGAGTGCGCGGCTGCATGCAAAAGCGAGCGGATATTTACTCTATTTGAAGGCACCAGATGACACAGTCACTTCGGGGCGACATGATCAAGAAGCGTAACCCCGTCTAGTTTATCGCAAAAAAACCTGCCGCACAGGCTGCTCAGCCCGTTATCTGTTTTTCACATAATCTGAATAAATCCTCCGATGTGCGCAAGCGCTCATCTCCACTGCAGCAGCTTTTTACCACTGAGCATGACAGCACCAACAGGTTCATTGAGAGAAATGTGCATTGGTTCCTGTGCGAGGTTCTGCAGGGCTTCAGAGCACAGTTTGTCCTCCTGACACTTTCAGGATGTGCGCCAACGTCAATGTTTGCTCACCCATCAGAGGCTAGTAAAATTAGCTTCTTCTTTTTTTTTTTTTTTCCAAAGCAGAATCTGTCATTTTATTATGTGTGCTTTTTCCACTTGGTCCTCGGCCTCAAACAGACCAGGCTTTAAATAGACCTCTCGTTGCCTGGATACAGCCAGTTATCAGCCTTTGCTAGGGGAGTGAAGAGTCTAATAATCATGTGTGTACACAGACTGCCAGCACGAAGAACATGAGCTCTTACCAGGTCCTGAGTGGTATGGCCTAAAAGCAACAAAACCATATACTGTTCTAGATTTAGAGAAAATAATTTCACAACAGTGTGTTATTTCCCATTTCAAATATCGCACAATGCTGCATCTGTTCTTAAAACCATGTGTATTTTTGACATTTCCAACTGCTGTAGCCAGGTATTTCCTCACCTTGATTGAGTATTTCTTATTTGAAACTGACAGTGTTCACCCAAATATCTGTTGATTTTCAAAGAAAGAAAATTGCCTCTCCTTCTCATACCTTTTACACATCACATCTCTATTAAACACGTTAGCACGAAAAATTAGTCAGAACAAATAATCTGTGAGCAGCCTTTTTTCTTCTCCTTAAATCTATCTGAATTGAACTTTACTCATGAGCTGTGTGCCCATTTAAAAGCGATCCATCGTCCCCCAACAGAGACAAAGGCTCTGTCATCCAAAAATGATTTGATTCATACAATGCCCTCATGCTCAGATTATCAAGTTTCCATTCTCTAAAAGTAAATCATAAAAAACTGTGATAAAAATGCGCACATAATAAGGAAGAGAGACATTTTAACGGCAAGAAAATATGTCACTGGTCATATGACAGAGGTCACAGTCACAGGATGATGTTGAAACAGTCTGAGTAAGGCAAGAAGGTTAAGATCTTGTGTCAGTCAGATGGGACTTTGGGTTTTGTCACACAACATTGACCACAATACAGATGTACTTTAAGACAACAAGTGAAACAGGTCGTTGCCTGTGTCAGGCCGCATCCTCCTGGGGATGATTTGATTCGTACAGCGCTCTCATGCTCAAGTTTCCATTCGCTACAAGTAAATCATAAAAACTGCGAAAGAAATGCGGAAGGTGCAAACACCTAAACCCACATAATAAGGAAGAGAGACGTTTTAAAAGTAAGAAAATACATCTCTGAATCGCTGTCATCTGACAGAGATCACAGTCACAGGATGGTGTTGAAATGAAACAGTTGGAGTAAGGCAAGAAAGTGAAGATCTCATGTCAGTTAGAAGGGAGTTTAGGTTTTGCTAATTGTTCCAGGTCTTAATGGCTTGACCAAAATAATAGAAAGTTTCTTCCTTTTTTCTACACTAAGTGTGTACATCACCACAGTTTCTATTTGAGATATTACACTATACCCAATATTAACTAAACAAAATATTGCATTCACATATCAGGACGGGTTCATCTCTCGCTCTTTAAGTTACAGCATCTACTCACCAGCACATACCGCGTTAATAAACAAAATAACTATAATTCAAGCTGCAAATAAAGATGGTACTGTCCCAGTCTCTTAGCCTGTTCTCAGTCTAGCAGACAGTTTATCCTGAAGCAGATTTTTGTACATGGAAAAAGAAGGAGCGACCGAATTTGTCTTCCAACCTAGATAATGTCCCGTAGGATTCGACATACAATCACTTTGTGCTGTTCAGAAATGATATTTGAAAGTGGTGCATATTTCACTGCATCATATCAGTCTTGTGTCTTGAATACAGAGGTTATTTCCTGAGGTCCATGGGACGAAATGCATTACATCTTAGTTAATGCCATCCGCAAATGAAAGGGAAAATGAACTCGCACAAGAGAACAATAGGGACACTGTCCTTTTTAATAGTGTCCCCCAGCAGCAGGCGGATTAGAATTCACCTCGGCTATAAGGGCAGGATGAATTATTGGGGCCGTCCTCAAGGGTAAAAACAAGATAAATTCATATGATTGTTTTGAGTTTGTTCTGTCCAAAGGTTAAAGTTTCCACACATCCACTTGCGTCACAGATTGTGAATAGAATCTGAAATGTTTCACGGAGATTTGCCCTCTGCTTCACATTAGAGATGAGCCTTAAAAGCAAATCAGCTTTACAATGTTGCCTGCAGATGGCAAGGATCCTTTCCCCTGCAATCATGATGCACCCGCTGCAGATATACTAGCCTAGAGCCTATAATAAAAACCTCTATCAGCTTTTCATCCTAGGTCACGCTAGGGACAAATTTAGAATCTCAACTTTTTCCTCTGAATTACAATGAGGTCAGAAACTCATGACTGCCTAAGTGCCATCTATTTCAGCAATGCTAGATGAATCTAGATGAAGCTGCTCCTTCAGCAGCAGACTGCTGCATCTAAGCTGCAAGAAGGAACGCTACCGCAGGTCCTTCATCCCAACTGCCAACAGGCTGCACGACACCAGCCTGAGTCAACAATAATATTTTGTTTTTTCACAGTTACAGATATTTCTTATTTTTGCACTAATAAATGCTCTTTGCACAAACCACTACCTCACTGCCGCGTCCAATACATACTGTACATACACAATGTCTTTACATTTCTGTTGTTTTCTCTACATATTACTCTTATTTTTGTATGTTATAATATTGTCCTGTCAAATTCATCCTCGTATTTAATCTTGTCAAATTCCACTACTACTGTGACAAGGAAATTTCTAATACGTGGGATAAACAATGTATTTTATCATAGATTTATGAATCTCTCCAGTTGCAGTTCCACTTTTTAACAACAATAACAATAAGGAGGAGTGCTGCCTCAGTGAGTTTGTCAGTGAGTTTCTACGTGTAGCCAGTTAGCTTTATCTGGTTTCCGGCGTATGAAATATTGGGGTGCGATGTATCCTAGTCTGTGAGCAAGCTGCAGCAAAGCGGAAAACAACTCCTCACATGGTGAGATAGCGGAAGTAACATTCTTCATGATTTTTTCCAGCGTTATACACAGGCTGATGGCCTTGCTTGACCCCTTACAACCCAACACTAGGTTTCACACAATTTTACTAAGAACTGTGGACATAACACAACATTAAGACATGCAAAAATTGCACTTTTTCCTAAGAAGTGTCTGGTTGCTCATAAAAAATTTTGTAATAGTGCGGGTCATTCAACGTAAACACTTTCATCATGTACTTCTTTGCGTTAAAACGAAGGGAAACATTTGAAGGTGTGGCTCCCTTGAGATCATATTGTTCTGTACGTGGACCCTGAACTAACATGAGTTCGACACCCCTGGTCTACAGGTTCCTTTTTGTTTTCACTTCCAGAACATTAATTTGCACATTCATTTTACTGTTAAACTAATGATTTAAATGTAATTTTAACCATTTATAGTCTTTAAATGTATTTTTTTTTTCCTCCACTTATCCAAATCACTGTAGATGAGGCTAGTCTGGATAGAAGACCCTTCTCTCATGTTAAAGATGTGAGTAGTTTTTTTTTTTTTTGTCTGGTAAAACAGAGGGATCAACACCTCTGACCCCCTCCCAGGTGCTTTCATTCAGTGCAGTTTCTAGGTTTAGCGACTGCTGTTCAAGGTCGCCTGAAAGATGACAGACACTACTACCTCGGATCACTACTCACTGCAGCTTTAAAGAACACTCACAGATCCAATAGTCTTTTTTTAAACCAAAACCTTTAATCACAGTATAAACAAAAGACAAAAGTTGAGGAATTAAGAACGAGTCCAAATTGTCCCAGAGGAAAAGCCGGAATATCCAGCAGGTGGTGAATCAACGCTCCAGCTTCAATCTGCGGCTGCACCGCTGCCTCTAGTTGAAATGGAGTGCGCTGGCCTCAGTGTTGGACATGGTAAGGGTCCTGGGTCTCCAGCTGTGCCCACGGGTCTGGTAGCTGACAACGTGCGATATCACAGCCATGGCGGAGAGGACAGTTTACTTGGACCTCTGCCTCATCTTTCTCCTTTTGCGCTTCAGCCTGCACAGCAATGACACATCCATATTAGACAAATAGCCTCATAACAGTTTAGAGGTATGCTATAAATTATTATGTAATAGTATAAATACGGTGCAGTCTTACCTGCGCATGCGCTTCTTTCTCCACTGCGAAAGAAAAGACGTTTATTTGTTAATCAATAATAATAATACAGTCATTGACAGGCAAATTAACTGAATCAGTAGACGACATTTGGAAAGCTTCTGTAAGTAACTGATAAGAGATAGGCCGTTAGCCGGGACCATGTTGAAGATTGCTGGCTAGCTAGCAAATGTTAGCGCCTCTGCAAACTGGCTTTATCGTATCGTAAAGAAATAAAGCACAAACCTTGGCTCTCATGTCGAAAGGGGAAGCTGAAAAGAAAAGGGATGTGTTATATTGTGTTCCGATGGATTTAGAAAGAGGATGATTAAGTTGGATTCTGATGCCAACCGTTTCTACTTACCGACCGCTAAGGAATCGTCTCCACCAAGGACGTCATATTCTTGCGACGTTTAATTTATACGGTTTGTCTACGTCACTACAATTGGGCGGCAGCTAAACATGGGAAATTGAGTTTTCTGTAAGAATACCCGGATAAAAACACGTGATTTTTAATCTTCTTTTTTTTTTTGCCTTTGAGTTCTATCGTTTTAATTGTTTATTTTCTATATGACAGTTTTGTTTAATTTGTGTTGTTACTCATGGAAACCTTAAAAAAAAAACTCAACGTGGATCCCACACCACTTTATTATTGTACTTTACAGTCCATGTTTATTGTCACGCATGCTTTTTGACCAACATATTCACACTTGTCAAATTATATTCCTGTCAATATGGTCACCTTTATTTGAGAAAATCTAATTTATAAGAAATAAATGAACAGTTACCGTAAACAAATAACATGAAATAACCTCTTTGGGGGTTTTAAGGGTGATATACAATTGGTGGAGATTAAAACCCCCAAATTACAGCCTTGTCTTTACTACTTACTATACATTATGGTATCACTAAGAATGATCTCAGCTTTATTTTCCATTTCAATACGGTACATAGGCACACATAGAATTTGTTCTCTGCATTTAATCCATCCATTTGTACGCTTGGAGCAGTAGGCAGTCATGCGAGTACCTATTAAGCTGTTGCTGGCTCTTATTATCACCACAGGCTGTAAATTTAAGCTTTCTACATACAAGCAAAATCATAGTGTGCAACCTGTTGATCTTTTGAAAAGGATTTATAATGCATTCGCACTCATGAGGAAGAAACACAGAAGCACTCAATTGATGTCAGGTGGTTGTTTAATGTTTCCAAAAATAGTCTCTGAAACTGGGATTTGTTTTACAAAAGCATCCATATATTTAACAGGTATGGAATTCTCATGTAAACACAGACTGTCAGACTCGGTGGTGGCACCAGAAGACTGAATGCTGAACCCTTGGCAGGTGGCGTCAAGACCATCCACGACTGAGAAAAAGAAAATTCATGTTTCCCATAGTTAAATTACTCAAGTGGTAGGTCCTAAAATGTCAGGTTTAGAAATTGTTAGCTGAGTGACTTACAGTAGATGGCTTAGAAGCATACACAATGACTTGGTGCACAAATGTACTGTAAGCGAGATGAGTAAAAATGCATTAATAAGCTGCTTTCAATAGTAATGACGACATGCCTGTAAATTGTGTGTGTGTCATGTGACATCAAGGTCTTCCACATTTATGCCCGAGACAAGTCAACACGCAATTCAAAAGGCATGGCTTCAGGTGTGTGACCTAAAGGAAGCTAAATCTAAATGCCACACGGTTACACTGACACAGTATTGTGCATTCATCATCCTTGGCCGCTCTGTCAGACTCATTTTACTTCCCACATCTTTCACTACAGTTATCGTGGAGAAATGAATGGAAGGCTCGAGGTCAGTCGAATGATGGAATACGCCCTTGTACAAAACACCCTCTCTCGTAGCAGAACCGTGTCCACCGTGAAGAGAGTGAGGCCGCCTCAAGGACAGCGAATTTTTACCGGGAAAGTATGTGTGCGGTCTGCGTTTAAAGGTGGAGTGACAGAATTTAGGAGCAGCATCATCCCAGACTGACATCAGTTAGATTCGGAGGTATTCACAGCGGCTACGGCCACGAGTGCCTCAGACAGCTGGGACAGAAGGATTGGTGACGTCTGTTCTTTGGGTCATCGAGATGTCTGACACAATTTATTGGAGAGGGAATCTATTCTGCAGCTTCGGTCTCCATCGCCTGTCCTGTTGCGTTCTCGACTGTCTTTGAAGCCTTTAAGAAAGGAAAGACTGAAGTTAGGAAACACACGTGGAGAACACTCTGATGTGTTCGTTTGTATCTGTCACTCACCTTCTTTTTCTTCTTCTTCTGGGTCTTACGGCTGGCTGAGCTTTGAAGCAAAGCCTTTATAGAGTGAGGGGGAAGGGAAAAAAAACAAAAATTACTTTCATGAGTCTCAGCATTTAAAAATGCCAACTCAGCTGACAGCATGATACGATATACGATACTATTAGTCCATTGCTCTCAGGAAGAAGCTGCCTTAACGCATCCATCAAAAACGCTCTTTACCTTCAGGTCCTGGTCCTCCACCTCATGCTCAGACTTGTAGAGCTCTGGCTCGAAGAGGCTGTTTGTGATTCTCAGAGGTCCGTTGGCCATGAGGAGCACGGTGAACTTGAACTGGGCGACGAACTCCCCTGAATAAGAGAGAACAGGGTGGAGAGTCACATAAAAAGGTCCCACGGGGTTTCAGCTGCTTTGGTTAACGGGGTCATAACAGAAGTCGGTAGAGAGTTATTAAACAATTAAAAAAGCTCAGTCAAAAACAGGAGCATTTTATTAAAAGCTCTTTATTAAGGTTTTCAACTTTGATCAGTGGTGGTGGTGGACATTTATAAGATTTTTCTTTAAAATGAATTTACAGATTAATAAGCAACGGCTGCTGGTCTGATTGTAAATATAAAACCAAACAAAACTGCAGCATTGAGCACCTCACTTCTTCACTATAATCAATTTGCATTTAAAAGACAGTTCGGTCATCGATCACTTTGATCAGATAGTTCGTCTAATTTCTGACAATTTAATGACTTAGTAATTGATTTGATTGATTGATTTGTTATCTTTGCACACGTCATATATGACCAAGCATTACACTTTAATATTGTTCTGTTGAGTGAATTAGATCCAATAACCCATGTGCGTCAATCCTTTTATATTATTATAAGTCTGCTTTAAACCAATCTGGTTAATGTCACTTTGTGAAATAACTGCAATTTAAATAAAAGATGCAATTATGTTGCAACATGATAAGTAATTATTGCCTTGGGGTGGATCGGTGTACCACGTATCTGTTCGCCATCTAGTACTTTGCCACACTACTCCTCAGAACCGCTGAGGCTAAAAGGAAACCGACTGGTTTGGGCGTAAACAATAACACTGGAGGGATTAAAATGAAGTCTCAATGATGGCGCTAGATTATGTCATCGCTGAGGCAGACACAGTTTGTGCGTCTACAGTGACACCTAGTGGCCCTAAAAAGGTCAATCATCTAGAGAATCTCATCTTAAATGTAATGAAGCACCGTGAAGTGAAAGAGGCTTTAGAGATTACACAGATATTTCTGTCACCAACTGCTGCCACATATTAATATGATTTATCATTTTATTTGTTATCCGTATTAGGGAGGTGCTCTTACAGCTGAGTGGAACCCACAATAGGACATCCATTAAATCCTTTAGTTGTTAATTAATTAACATTTTCCTACTGATTCAATTACACTACGAAGTCTCCCAACTAATTAAAGGACATTCTGCTTACATGTAAAATTATTCGAGAGTTTCTCTGGTCACTAGTGCTCTCACTTACATTTCTCAAATTGTTTACTCACCCTCTTTCTCGTGCAGCACACTGAATGGCTGCAGCAGCTCATGTTTTGCACACTCCACCACACCCAGCCTGGCCTTGCCTTCGTCCTCGAACGCTCTGAAGAGGTGACCAAAAAATAAATAAATTTTAAAATTGAGGTGATTTCACTGAAGATAAGGTGAAAATGTTTTAGTATAAATAATGCTACCCACCTCAGGGTGAAAGGCATCGTGTCGAAGCGTCTCTCCATCTCACTGAAGAACGTCCGGGACGTCTTCATCTTCAAGCCGTACACCTTGTTGGGGTCTCGCTTGTAAACAGTGGTCCTCTGAACACCGTCCTTCGCCTGAATCACAAAAAAAAATTATGTTATAGGATTTTCAAAAAAAAAAAAAAAAAAAAAGCAGAAAACTCCAACATATATACAATTTATTCCTACCTTCCCCTCTCCGGTGCTGATGAGCACATCCACGGCATAGACCTCATGCACCTCAAACTCAGCCTTCTCATGGTCCTTTCTGTGAGTACAGAAGCGACAATGGTTAACTCACTGATTAGAGACGACACAGTGACAACAGGCATCTGTTGAGTGGCCTCACTTTTGCTGGTCCGTTGGGTTTTGGATAATTGTTTTCTCCCCATCAATCACATGTTGTTTGAGCTGGTGGGACAGCATGCCTGCACACATCGATGGAACAAACCAAGTCAAGCAAAAATCACAATAACCAAACTGTGTATCACTGGGTGCACGAAAGTGGCAAATGTTTGCTGACACTCACCCTCAATAGGGGAGCACTTGAATGACTTTGCGATCTTGTTCCAGGCTTCGGTGACCTGTGTGTTCTGATGGAAGAGACAGATCATCAGAGGAGGCGTAACAATAGCAACACCTTTGTTAAAACTCATGCGAGACCCTTACCTGGTTTCCCGGTTTAACGAGACGGAGGGCAGCTTCGGCACAGAGGTGAGCTGCCATGATGACGTCGGCCTTCCGCCCCGTCAGTGGGTTCTCCTGTAGCAAAACCAGAGGTAAGTTAAAGAATTATGCAGTGTTATGATATGACAATTAGTCGTAATCAGTGCTTTTGTTGAGAACGTACCTTGGTGAGGCCGACAACCAAGGTGTGAGCCACGTTTGAGATGAAGCCATCCACATGCACGCCCAGATCACTGCAAGCAAACCACACATGAGCTAAACTACGCACTGGAAAAGACAACAAAAATGCATCTTGCACAGGATCGACGGCTCACATTTTGACCACGTCCCCATCCTTCAGTATGACGTCCGGGTCGCTCTTCAGAGGAGAGCAGTGGCACACGCAGCTGTTGACCGACACACAAGTAGGAAAAGCGATACCTGAGGAAGGAAGAGAAGGACAGTGAGCGCTGAGTCAGAGATGCACGACGGCGACGGAGGAAAAGCAACAGAAGACGCACCTTTCTTCATATCTTTTTCCTTCTTGAAGATCTTCCCAGTTTCTGCCTGGATGAAGGCATCTCCCTTTTCACAGAGGCTGAGGACGGAGACTCCAGCCGTAGCTGCGCCAACGACTGTCTTCAGAGCCTCTGCAGGACAAGAGATAAGAGCCATGACGCTGTTAAAAAGGCACTTGGTTACAGACTGCTTCTGTTACTGTAGAGCAGCAGCTAAGGTGTTAATTTCACCATCGATTCATCTGGTGATTATATTCTGAGTATGCTAATAATTATTTGACTCAGAAAGATTACCTCCTTTTATTGCTCTATCTTAAACATCTTAAGCAAATAATCCTCAAACACATTCAGCACCAACATAGTTGGAACGTTTTCAGCCATTTAAACAGGTGCACGGACAGTTTTAACATTAAGAGCACGAATGAGTCACCGAGCTGATGTTTGGCAAGAGACCAACATTTGACAGACTGTCTGACAGCTGCATGTCAGCACAAGGCTAACGCTAAATTAGACGAGTAACTGAATCATAACAAGGACACGCCGCCAATGATATGAAGCCGCACATAAAACCTTAGGATGAGATCATTTCTGTTCCAGTCTGTTAAAAAAAAAAAAAGAAGAAAGAAACAAATCGTTTTATTTGATTACACGACATTTCCTTTGAAAGCTCAAGAACTGGGAACGTGGATATTTGGTAGCAGTCATTTATTGTGGTAAGATCTGTGCTTTTAGATTTAAAATATGCATATAACTTAATTATTCATCAAGGTGTATTAGCAAACCTCTAAATAAAATATTTATATTTTTTAAGAATTTAATATCAGTATGAATGTATTTTATATGTGTCAGACAGATATACACATATAAAACACCTGACCCCAAGCTGCTACTGGGGATTGCTGCAAAACAAAATTTCGTTGTAACTTGTGTGCAATTATCATTAAAGTTCGTCTTATTATTATCAACGCAAGTAGCTGCTGATTGCAAATATTATAATAACCGAAATACATTTAGTTTCATTCTTGAATGAAGCAATTAAACACAGCACGGTGTCGGGTGTTTAATTTCCCCCCCATTTAAAAAAAAAAAAAAAGCAATTACACGTTCTGTAAAGTTTCATAAAAATACGCTTTGTATTTGTTTCAATTGGCCGCGTGTGTACATTTAAATGTCTTCCACATTGTCAGTAACAACCTCGTATTGTGGTTCAGTTTGTACTTGTCATTGTTAACTGGTAGCAGTCATGGCTAGCTCGAGCCTGCTAATCGGCTAGCGTGGAGACATTAGCTACCGCTCTCGCCGGGCTAGTGACAGCTACACGGGGATAAACATGACGGAGTGGCTGTAAAGAAAGATCCCGCGTGTGCTACTGGAAAATCCGCGTTTCATTTGTTTTAAATAAATTCGCTCTTTCTCGTATGACGCGTCGCCGCTACTGCTACTGGCGGCACATGGCACAGCCGCTCCTGGGTACGACTAGCTGACACCGTTAGCTTACATCAGACGGAGGAAGATAGTTGACTCTCGTTACCGCTGCATTTAACTCACGATTTGCAATCTCGGCGCCCATCTTGTACTTGGTGACCACCAAGTCATCGGCGATGGTCTGCTCCTGCGTCTCGTCATCTCCAGACATGTTGGCAGTGCGTCCACGAACTCACTCAGAGTAACTTTTCTTTCCGCCGGTGAGTGCCAGTGAGTCACAGGACCACGCTGCTGCTGCTGCTGCTGCTCCGTGCACCGGCCCGCCCGACGACTTCCACCCACAGTCCACGATCACTAGATCCCGCCTGCTGCCGAAGATACGCTCTGCGATCAAGATAGTTTACGTCTGGCTTTGGCGCATTGACTGTTACACCCGGAAAACGCCCGACTGATCTTGTTAGGACGAAGGAATTACTACAATTATAGATAAATCACACATCACTCAAAAACACATATTCAACTTACAGTTAAAATACAATTGACTTTGAGTGTATTCAACCGTCATTTTGCTTGTTTCACGTTAAAAATGTAGGAAGTAATTGAAACGTGGGCATGAAATGTGTCAACTAGTATCAAAAGGTGAATAATTAAATTCGTATTATTGCTACTCTGATAAAGTAAATCTGTATATATCTCTTAACAATTGCCTCGTGATAATTTGGCGGTAAACTGTCGATATTAAAACTGGATTTGAACGAAAGCGGAAGTATGAGAAGATTAACCTCTTGTCCGTGATCATCTCTGATCCTCCTCTGACAAAATCGCGCGCGAGTTCATCAGACGGTGCGTTCAAATGCCTCCAAGTCGTTCGTTCATCCTTCCGGTGTCTTCAAATTCAATCTGAACATGGACGTTTTTTGTTCAATTTTGCATTTTCTTTGTTTAGTTGGATGTTAAAAAAAACAACAACAAATGAAACCAATAAACAAGGCTTTACAAAATCCTTTAATTTTTCTTACAAACATATTTCATGACAACATGTAAAAAATACTCCTGTGAACAAATCACATGACTGGATATTTGAAAAAATAACCTTGATAATTTATACAATTTATGTTAATATAAAGAAGTACAGAAAGACTGCTGCTACAACTTACAGAACGGTAAAAAATAATGGATTTATACGCTACCACAGAAACTTAATATGCTAAAAGTTAATTCAAAATTGTTTACTTTATGGCTTTGTACGGTCTCACAGTTGGTTTCATGAATTTTATTTATTGCATAAAACTGTGAAATAAGATTCAAGAGTGTTTGTACTTGAGTGTTTATATATACATATATATGTAAGGAACACACAAAAAATGATGTCCAACATTATAAAATTACTCAAATGAATTTTTGCAAGTTCCTGTTGTGAATATTCCCAGTCCACATTATTAGGTGCGTACAGCATCTGGCTTGAGGAACAGCCGGCTGTGCCAGTAGTCTGGGTTATCAAATGATGTGTTGCTGCCAGGGTCCCCCATGCCAGAACACACCTTGATGTATTCCCCGATCCCCGCACACCTGCCGCTGCCCATCTCCTCAGAAACAGCCCTCCCTTTTGAGGGGAGGTTCTGATACTCTGCGTGCTCCCACCCACTAGGCACCCCTCCAGATCTGGTCATTTCCTCGTACTCCTCCGCCTCTTCCCCCCCAGCTGTCGGCGCACCTGGCCCGGCCGTGACCGCACAGCTCGGATCCACCTCAAGAGCGGCTTGTTTATTTGTGTTGCTGCACTTCTCCTTTTCTTCTTCCTCGTCTGGCTTCAACACCTCCACGATTCGGTCCGTTTCATCTGTCTCTGCTGCAGATGTTTGACTCCCACGTCTCTCCCGCGCTGGTTCGTCTCCCTCTGTGGAATCGGAGCGCCGGATGTCCATGTACTCATACCTGCCCACCCCCGGAGCTACCTCTCCCTGGTCGTCTGTGGCTCTGATGTTCTCACTGCTAAGGTCAATGTTGAGCTGATGTCGCTCTGTTGAGTCTCTCTGCTCTGCTGCAGCTCCTTCACAGGCCTCATGTGCCTCGTCCTCTGCAGGTAACAGAGGCGTGGAGGTGGGAGAGGGCAGGGGCGAGATTTTACGACAAAGCGCCACCGTGGCATCGTCTCCCTGCTGTGGTGCGGCGCTGCAGGTGGAGAGCAGAGGATCCCCAGACTCTGTGTCCATGATTACGTACTCCTGGGATGGATTTATCACCACGAAAAGAAGATTGCTCTTGAGTCTCGAGTTTCTCCGTGCGGGATGAGACACTCTGGAGACTGTGAGACGAGATAAGACGAAGAAGTGTTGATTTGCGCGTTCAGAAGGCCCAAAACTGATACATGCATGCTTGTGTTTACGGTTGTTATTTTACCTCTCTCCGGTGTACCAGGTGATCCAGGCAGGACGTATCCATAGTGATCCACCTCCTCCTCTTCCTCTGCCGTCCACACCTTGTACGAGGACGGGCTGGAGGCCGTCGAAAGCTTCCTGTGTCGGCCGGCTGGCGCGCGGGGGTGGTTACTCCTCTCCGATCCGAGCCTGGCCCTGTGAAGGCTCCCGGTCCGCAAACCGTCGTCACGCGGCTCTGCCTCCCTGCCGCTGGCCCTGACCTCCGACCTCTCGGGCAGCGTCCTCACCGAGCTCAGACGAGATCTGTGAAACCACAGCTGAGACGGAAAAGCAGAGGCAGGTGCCGTTTAATGTGAGCTTTTGAGCGTGAGGTCACGACCAACTTGCATCGCTGGCTCGTAGTATTGATTCTGACGCGGCTATAATGCTGATCAAAGCGAACCTCTGCAGAGTCACAGCTAAATATATCTGCTTTATCGCCTCTGCAATACCAGAATCAGCTGGCCTTAGGCTTACACGGCAGGAATGAGAGTGCGTTTGTGTGAAAGAGTGTGTTTGTCAAACCTGCCGGATGCTGTCTGCAGGGCTTGGGGTCATTGGCAAGTATCCAAGTGGACCGGCCTGAGATGCACCGCTCTGCAAACCAGAGAATAAAAAAATGTTCTGCTTGATTTAGCATTGATTCAGTGGGGTAAGGGATAAATTCTGGGATGTGTTTTATTACCCTGTAAGAGTTAATCCGTGAGCGAGACAGACTCCAGGACGGAGAGTGCTGTAGAGGAGGTGTAGCCAGAGCGTCCTCCAACCCCTCCTCGTCTTCATCTTCCAAATCTGCATCCAGAAGTCCACGCTCAGATTCTCTGCGGTGGATCTCACCCGGCGCAGATTCTTCTCCTTCCAACTGGAGAGTAAGTAGAACATCTACGCATGAGGCTGAAATTCAAAGTTGTGCAATGCCGTAAAAAAAAAAAAAACACAGCAATCCCACCTTGATGACGAGGTATCTAGGAGGGTCTCTGGCCATGCGAGTAAAGTCACTGGCGAGCTCTTTGAAGGTCGGCCTTATGTTCTCGTCGATCATCCAGCCTATAAAAAGGAACACCAACCCTGATTGAACACGTGCATCACAAAGCAGCACGTATCTGCGCGCGCGCGGGAGTAACGCGGTGACTGACATTTAACCATGACCATGTAGACGTCTATGGTGCAGATGTGGGGCTGAGACAGACGCTCGCCCTTCTCCAGCAGACTCGGCACCTCCTGAGGCTGCACGGACGCGTACGGCTCTGCCCCGAATGACATCATCTCCCACACTGTCACCCCTGTCCCAGGAGGAGACGAGAGACGCGACAGACTATAACCATCAAGAGGAAACTTAATATATGGGGGCTCATTTTAACGCTAAAAGCCTCTTACCGTAACTCCAAACATCACTCTGATGTGTATATCTGCGAAACAGGATGCTTTCGAGTGCCATCCACTTTATGGGCGTCTGATTAGAGAGAAAATATCAGGTTAAAAAAACAGAAGTGCCAGAGGCGATAACATTTCAAAGTGCATCAAGAACAACCTTTGTGTCCGTGTAGACGTATTTCTTGTCGTCAGGAAAGAGGAGGTCTGCCACACCGTAGTCAGAGATCTGGACCTGGTAGTCGTTCTTCAGCAGGATGTTCCTGGCCGCCAGGTTCCTGTGGACCATGCAGTGCTCCTCCAGATAGTACATACCCTGAGACACAAACATGTTTCTCTAATATAACTCTGACAGCTCATTTAGAACATTCGTTAGATCCGAGCTGTGCTCACCTTAGCGATCTGCACACACCAGTTGAGCAGGCGCTGGGGGTCCAGGCTGTTCTTATTCTGCCTGATGTGCTCCAGCAGGGAGCCCTGGGAGCTGAGCTGGGTCACCAGCTGCAGACTGGCACCTGGACAGATGCCCAGCAGCCTAACGATGTAAGGGTGGTCCAGGCTGCCCATGGACAGCATGTGCTACACAACAAACAAGATGACGTTGAAAAGACAGACATCTGTTTTCCCTTCTGAACCAATTCCGTCTCAGTTATAACCCCCCCCCCCCCAACCCCGAGGGGACAATGAGTCGAAGCTTCCTTGATCTTATGTTATTTTTGTGGTCTGAGACTCACGTTAGTAATCTCAGTGAAGGTCTGTCGGCCTGATGTATCCTGGATGGTCTTAATTGCCACGGGGATCTTCACCGTCTCTCCCTCTGGAGTCCAAAAGCCCTTAAAAACAAATCAGATATGCAGCTACGGATTAGATGTGGGCACAGTGCTAATGAGTCTGCAACTCTTGTTTCGCAACAGCACACACATCAGTGGTGGATGCACAGAGAATGCCTAACAAATGGAGGTTAATTATTACCTTGTGCACTGTGCCAAAAACACCCAAGCCGAGCGCTTTGATTTTCTTCAGCTCACAGGGCCTGAGGATTCGGGCGAGAACCTTGGTGCCTTTCTCTCCAGGACCCAGGGGCTCAAAGCTCTGCCAACAACAGTGCAGTTATTATTATTATTTTTATAATTTTCTTTTTTTGTGATCGTTGTTTATTGCATGGCTGAAGTACAGTCAGTGCAGATCAACTCTAAGGTCTCACCTCTCCGCTCTCCAGGTACCTCCTCATGGCTCTCTTGCGACGGATGGCGAGGCCTCGGTGGTACAGGATGCCCAGGAAAAACAGCGCCAGGCAGAAAATCAGGCCGGCGGGGATGCCTAAAGCTATGCCTGTGATCTGACTGCTGCAGAGAAAGAGGGGCTGTCATGATTGCACCACATGCTTTAGCAGAAACTGTTTCCATTAAGACCACTTCTGATCAACCAGCATGACACAGAGCAGCCTTCTGGTTACAACAAAAAGAAAAGAAATGCAGAGACAGCAACAGACTAATTCTACTGAAGTTTAAAAAGAAGAAAGAAAAAAAAAGATTCTGGTTTGGTATTAGTTGGCCTCTTTATCTGGTCCACACTGTATATACTGACTGTCAGAGTGCTGTTATATTCTTATATATTTTGTACATTCTTTCAAATTCGATATTGCCTGTTATTGATTTTTTTTTTGTGTATATTTCTTATGTAGTTCTGTGCTACTGTGACAAGGTAATTTCCCATACGTGGGATAACTAAACGTTGTCTTATGTCTTTACGCACATTTTACATAAGGACACGGCAGGATAAGTCAATTTATCATTCATAATTTCTTGATAATATTTTTTTTTTGTTATTTGCTCTTAAGCTGATGAGATACATGGATTGTAACATACCCCACGCAGAGAGCATAGTGATGTTTTGTGTAGTTTTAGCTTTTAAAAATAAAAACTCGACCAAAATTGTTTTTATTTAAGCTTGAAAATGGAAGCAGGAGAATCAAGGGTCAAAGGATTTAAAAAAAAAAAAATAAAAGAAAATGATATTGATAATTAATTTCTTAAACCCATTGTCCCTGTTAGTGGACGCTTTAGTCTTCACTTTAGTGGTAGCAAATGGTCAGTATAATAAAAACATGATAGCTTGCATTTCATCGGATTCATTCCACAGACATTCACAGGATAAAAGTGGTTGAGGAAAATAAAAGTCAATTCTACAGTTAAAACTTAGTTATTTATATTTATTAATGTTTCTAATTTGATATGACACGCAAATTTAACAAATTTCATCAATATCTACGAGTTACAACCTGCTAATTAGCAAGGACTCGTTTGAGGATGTTGGGACTTCATTGAGCGCATGTTCAGGTATTAGAATAAACAGTTTTATAGTTTTTTTGTATATTTTGTCACAGATTGGTGACTTTATTATAATATAAATAATTAAACAAACCCAATGTCCACATATGAGGATTTTTCAAAATACGCTACTTCCTGTTGGAATATGATGCGTAGTTTTTAAATGTCTTAGGTCCTACTGATCGCAGAAACCTTGGAGAAATTAAAAATGGACACCAAACAAAAGCTCATGTCTCAGGAGGTTAAAAAGTGGAGAGGTTTAAAAGTGCAGATGCTACTGTGCGCAGAACCATTGAGTTGCAGTGCAGTGTTCGTGTTCGCCAGCAGGGGGAGAGACTCACCTACTAACCGCCAGCCTGGCTGCCTCTAAACAGTCGTTTAATCCCGGGCCGAAGCATCTGAGATGGATAATAATTATATTTATAGATTCGACAGCTCATGGAAATGCATGAAAACGCAGACAGAGAGTCCAGTCTCACCCCTGCGTGCAGTTGTGGTGACATGGTTTACAGAGACCGTCTCTGTTGGGGTATTTGAAAATGAGTCCCCTCTGTCCGTCATTCACTCCAGTGGGACAAGAGGACATGCAGTAAGGACCGTCTTGAAGGTTGGCGCACGCGACACACTCATCTGCACCCTACCAAAGAGGAGGGAAGCATTTGTTCAGTTAAATTTTCTTTAAATCCTTCCTTCTCTTTACACCGATCAGGCATAACATTATGACCACTTTCCTAATTTTGTGTATGTCTCCAAAACACTCATCGGAGAATGGACATGGACCTTTTGAGGGTGTCGTGCGGTGTCTGACAACGGAATATTGTAGGTGGGGGCCTTTGGGTCCTATGGGTTGAGGGGAGGGGCCTCTGTGGGTCATCACACAGATACTGGATCATTTTGGGATCTAGTGAACTTGGAGGCCAGGTCAACACCTTGTGCTGTTTTTCATGTTTTCTGAGTTGCCCTGAAACGTTTTCGTGTTTGTGTGTCTGGCTGCGTCCTGCCCTTAGGGAGTATCATTGCCATGGGGTGGGGGTGCCTGGTCAGATCTAGGTGGGTGGTACATGTCCAAGTAACGTTATTGTCACAAGATGATCAATGTTATTTACTTCTCCTGTCAGTGGTTTTAATGTTGCGGCCGATCGGTGTATATTACCTTCGTCAGACTGTGTTCAGAAATGGGAAGACCCAATAAAGTTTCTTTTTCTGTCATCTGGCTTTTAAGAGTTGGACCATAAAATGACTGTCTGTTTACAGAGGTTTTGATTAAATGGTAACATGAGACAAAGAGAGAGCAGTGCAGCAGGTCAAACTAATACAAACGTTTGCGGAGCCACGTCATGAGCAAATAAACGCTCAAATGCGGTGCAAGGTCTCTGTACTATGAAAGCAAGGGATTACCGGTCCAGTGCAGCTAGCCTTCCCGCTCTGAGGCTTACACTCCGGGTGACAGGCGACACACTCGCCATCAGACCCAGCGAATTCCCTTTGAGCCCTGCGGACACGATATTCAGAAATAAGTAGATAAAAAGGCGCATATTTAACACACAGACAGCATCAACTCGTATCCACTGACCCTGTGTAGAAATCACAGCTGCCCACGCATGTGCCGTCTCGGCTGTAGTTCCTACAGGAAAGGCAGTGGTCGGGCCCTGGGCCCCAGCACCCTGAGTCCGAACAAAGCGGGTCACACACGTGGCCGTCTGCAACTGCACATGAAACATTTTTACATTTATATTTAAAGACATAAAGTAGAAGAATACAAAGCAAAATCTAAAAATCTATTTTATAATAGAATATAATCTATTAATATAGAGACTGGTGAATGTCATTTACTGCCTAAAGCCCATTTGGGTGATATTTACAGTTCAGATTTAGATTTTATTTTGACTGAGTTGCTGTCTCGTCTCACCACACTGTGCCAGTGGCCTGTTGTTGTTGAGGCTGTTGGCTCCGAACCTGCGTCCTCTGAACAGCTGCGTCCAGTTCACAGTGTGGTGGTAACAGAGGTTGGCGTTCTGGCTGATGTACACGCTGCCATCGCTGATTTCCCGCAGGGAGCGCAGACCCAGAGATGTAAGCGTGGGGATGTGCATCACCATCAACGAGAAACGCCTGTGGATACGAGAGAATCAGAAAACCAGAGCACGAGGACATTTGAGTGGTTTGAGTTCTGGGCCTCCTGAGGGCACACTGCAGCCTGGATGCATGCGTTAAGACAGAAGCAGCTTCACATGTACGCACACATACAGTTCCCAACTGCCGATGGCTGAACAGGGAGAAGAGAGAGGTGTTAACACAGAAAGAAGCTTAGAAAACTGAGCAGAGAGACAGGACGATTCACAGTCTGTGAAATCACACTGATGACACATGGTGATCCAACACACTTAGCAAGTCATACAGACACTTCAGTCAAGCATCACAGTGTTCCTGTTCATCCCAAACACCAGAATCAGCCCGAGGAACAGAGCAGACGACCTTAGACGACTATTCTTCACCAGCAGGGTCTAGACCCAGGCCGTTCACTGTTCACATTATCAAGTAGAATCTTAAATGTTTGCTTAGAACGAATTCTCTCCTGATTGAAATTACCTCAGTGCTTGTTTTAATATCTTCTCTTTTCACGTAAAGTTTTACGAGGTTAATATCTTTCATTGGTTTCATTCTTTGTGTGTGGCACAGTGACGCGGTCGCGAGGACAGCCACTTTACAACAAAGAAGGTATTGTTTCTGAACTCGCCAGCTGGCTTCAGCCTTTCAGTGAGGAGTTAAAAATGTTCGCTTTTTTTCTTTGGTGATTCTAAATCGGCTGGAGGTGCACTGTCTTTCTGCAATAGTCCTGCGATGGACTGGCGACGTGGGTCACATCTAATTCCAGGTGGGGTGGAATCCAGTCCCCTCCAGGAGGACGAGTGTTCTGCTCTCGGCTGATTCGGGCTGATACGTAGTACTGCAAACGAGCCTTACTTGTAGAGTGACCTCCCCTGAATGGTGGTGAGACTCGAAAACACGGACAGATCGTTCAGCTCTTTGGGCCACGACTGGATGTTCAGAATATCTGAGAATGAAACACAGTGAAAGAACATGTTTTTCAGAAACATGTGGCTCGGCTTGGCTTGTGCATACGTTTGTTCCACAGACGAGCAGAAAGCGCGAGACGGATAAAAAGCTTTCAGAGGCAGAGGACAGTTACATGTTCACTGTGACTGTTCAGTGACAAATGGAAGTACGCTTTGGCAAATGATTGAAACTATTTGCGTTTTTGGAGTAGTGCATGGGTCTTCAACGTTTTTCAGGCCAAGGATCCCCAAACTGAAGGAGAGATTAAGTATATATATCACGCAAAACCGTCACAGAGTACAATTATCATAATTTATCATTCACCACTGTTATTAAGTAGCATTAACATGTCATACTGTGAAAACAAACCTGTTATTTCTCTGACGGTGCGGAACACTTCCAGCCTTTTGGCGTCCAGTGGAGGGATCTTCTTGAAGTCATCTCTGTAAATATGAATAAAAAAAAAAAAAAACATATTCTTAACATGCGGACCGAATGGTACTTTACTGAGAGACTTTTTAGATTATACAGAGATTTACCCAAGAATCCCTGTGACCAGGAAGTGAAGGCTGCCCTGGATCTTGGTGCAGTTGATGAAACTGTCGATGTTGCTGGAGTCCACGGTCTGTCTGTGTTCAGCGCCAGTGCCTTCGCACACTGCAGGGACGACGGAAAACGCAACATTAATTTTGATGACTGATGCGCAGTGTTGGCGGAAGATGTGTGTGTGTGTGTGTGTGTCAACCTTTCGGGCAGAGTCCACTGCAGAGCTCACACTGCCTCTGGCCTTCTCGCTCCACCTCCATCTTGTCCGGAGGACAGACGCTCACGCAGGAGCTACCGTCCACCACGAAATGAGCTACGGAGAGACCACAGCAATGACTATGCATGATAAAGGTCCGCACCAGAGTCTTATTGAAAAAGTGTGCAACAAGAAAACCTGCTGAGTGTGCAAACACACAAAGGCCACTCACTGGGGCACTGAGAGACACAGATGGACCCGTACTGGTATTTGGCATTGGGGTTGGTCTCCATTTGAAACGTCTGCTTGTTATAGATCAGAGTCTGGGGACACTGAGGCACACACGCCCCGGAGTCGTTGAAATGACGACACGCCTGCACAAGGACACACGCGACAGAGAAACAGGAATTTATATTGACAATTTATTTAAAGAAAGAGGTATTTATTCACAAACACTGTGTCAGATGTATGGCAATTGAAGTCCACTGAGTAAGGAAATAATCCTAAGGAAGCCTTTTAGCAGCAGTTATTTTCACTGTACAAATAATTTCTGTTTAATGTCCAAAAAAAGATGTCCACACAACTGGTCCACACTGAAATATCTTCTAAAACACAGGTTGCTTTTAAATCTACAGACACTTACGGGCCCCAGAGGTCAAATCATACTGATTGTAGTGAGGCCCTGTTGCAGCACGTTGAGATCTTTTAATAAGACCTCAAAACAAATATCCGTTTTGTTTTGCCAGGACATTCGGTCGAGATCTGCAAGCTTCGAATTCAAACAGATTTCAAGTATTTATCCAAAAAGGATTTAAAAAGAAAATGAGAAGCTGACACTTTGCTGTGCAAAGACCATTTTTCTCTCGATTTCATTAGCAAATCCTGCAGAGGCGAAAACACTTACGAAGCAGTCCACATCCAGAGGCCCTTTGCATCCCGCTGCGCACTCCACGTGGCAGCAGTCCCTGGGGCTCGTCCCGAAACATCGGCCGTTACACTGCGGAGCGCACACCGTCTTAGACACTGGAACAGACGCGAGAGGGTGAGAGGATGCGTAAACGTGTCTCCGTCTCAACGTATTTCCACGTGTTTGTGAAGAAAAATGCAGTGGCGAACGGAAGCAGGAAGATGGGACACTCACAGATCTGACACTGCTCCTGGTTTGGCCCCCAGCAATAATCTCCACATGATTTGTGGCACGGTCCTGAGAAACGGGGAGGAAGAAACAGAAGGTCAGGCTGCGCTTAAAGAGAAATAGCCCAGAGATGATTTGGGACATGTGAAATAGGGCCGTGCTGATGTGCTGACCCCTCTCTCCGTTGTCCTGGACGTTAATAGGAGCGCTGTTGTCCCGGATGATGTCTTGCCAGAAGATCCAGGGGCCGTAATTCAGGTATTTGTTGTTGATGATCTGCACACCTCCTTCCAGGATCTCTGCGAAAAGGTGGGAGACACATGACGTGAGATATAAATAGAAAATAGATACGGATTCCACAGTATGTGGAGCTTTGTTTGATTTATCATCGGCCGCTCCCTTGATATTAACGTCCTGATATCGCACGCGCCCCTCGCGCCGTCGGATCTCATCCGGACGTTTTGCTATCTTTTGTAACACCTGTGCCTTTTCTACCTTTGAAAAGTCAAACTGTCTGCCGTGATGAAGATCTATGTGACAGATTTCTGATGCTTTCCTGGCGCGTCAGAGGTTTTGGCAGCCGAGCAGGGGAGACTAAAGAGAGTCCAAGCGCTCTTTGCCATTAATCACCTCCTTTTTAGAGCACAATAAATTTTAGATGTCAAGAAATAGCTGACAATGAGCTACAGCTGAGACTGTTTACTCTAAATCTTTTCTTTATTATGTCTGAGATCTCCAATAATGAACAACTGCCAGCTAAAAGATATTTCGCTTTCATGTTTTATATATATATATTTTTTTAGCATACTTAGTTTTTTTTGGGGTGAAATATGTTTGTGGTCACTGTTTAGGAAGATTCCCTCTTCACCTTCGACATAAGCTATCTCTTCACATGTTTCCATTTTCCTGTCTCTGTAGTGTCTGCGTCATTAACCTGTCAAATTCATGAGTCCCAGCTGCCGCAGGCCATTGGAGCCGTCCTTGGGGTAGTTGAAGAAGACCGAGAGGGCAAAGCGTCTCTCAAACAAGCTGTTTCCTCTGATGACCCGCAGTTGCCCCAGAGGAACCTCCTGAAAGTGATTCATAGCAATGAGGACGTATCCAGTCACCTCGCGGATTGTCTGGAGGGAAGAAGAAGGAGAAGATCGACAACATATGAGACAGCAGGGAAGTCATTGGTTTTCTTTTTTCCTTTTTCTTTTTGTTTTGCTTCCACTGTGCAGTGCGTTTGGAAGCCAACTGGAAGGCAGGGCGGTGACGTTTACCTTGAGGAAGGAGAAGTCCCAGTTACTCTCGATCTGAGTGATCTCCAGGTTTCCCATGACGATCTCGCAGCCATCGTACCGGTCCCTGATCAGGTTGTACTGATTCTCCTGAGAGCCGCTGGAGCTTAAACCATTCTGCGTACCAGGACACACCTCTGACAGAAGGACAGGTTCACGTTTCACCAAGTCTGCCTTAAAACAACACTCCCACATCCATGTTGTAAAGTGAAAGGGATGCAGGTCCCTGTAAGTGCTTGTCCTGTTCATGCAGAGCAGTGATGGGGGGCAAAGTTCACACTGGGAGTCAAAATGACTGACAATATGACTTCCAGATGAATTTAATGCGAGTTTCCAGAAATCTGTGTGGCTACATTCAGTCAACAAAATTCCCTCTTGGTCCTCAGACCGACATTTTTAAGAGGAGGATCATTTTGTTCAGAAGTGGACAGAAGCATTTAAAAATGAAGAATGTTTTAAAAAGAAAAAAAAAACTCTTGTAAAAGCTAAACAAATGGTGAATGTGAGGGCTCGGATTGTTTCTGTGGTATTTACGGCTCCCCGATGCTGCGTGCGTTGCTTTGTTGGCCGATTTGATGTGAAGCAGAGAGAAACAGGCGGGCTGTATCCCGGGTACGCGGAGCAGTCCAGTCCAGGCCTGGGGCCGATGGAGATTAGCCCGAGGGGTCGAAGGAGTTTCCAGGAACAAAGTGCTTCATTGTGATAAAGCTATAAATGTGGACAGTGTCCCCCAGTGAGTGACGAGAGATGCAGTGGCAGACAGTGCTTCTTGTGTGCGCATGTGTCTGAGGAGTGTGCGTCGCTGAGATCATACCAAAAGACAATGGGCCGTGTGTGAGTGGGACATTCTGGCAGAGTGAAGGGAAATATCGTGAACGGAAGGAGACATACACACCATCTCTCAGTGGTGCACCACAGAAAACGGTTGGGTCTTTATGTGCAAACACAAGACACGACGCCACAACCGTCAAGTCACATTTGCTGTCTTCAGTATGAAGAAGCAGGTATAAGCCACAATATTCCTGCTGCAAGTTGATGATTACAAACACAAACCACCTTCGAGGCTTATTGCATGTGCTTTCATGGTTAATAATGGAGAGTTGCATGCTCCCCGATGCCTCTAGCAAAACATGCACTTAAATAATAGACATGATCCAACACCAGATCATAACAACAAAGTAACGTTTTATAATTCATACAAGCAATTATTAGGAGTATGAAACATATAGTAAGTGGCAAGCTGGTGAAGTCTTTTAAGTCTTCATATTGTCCAGGGGCTTGTAAATGCCACGCATTTCTAAAGGTCTTTGTAACTACTGACAACCACACTATTATAGTTTTCTTTTCTTTCCTTTCTTTTTTTGTGCAGTATATAGTGCACTTATAGTGAGGTGTGGCTGTAGCTTCTTACATGTCAAGTCAAGTCAAAGTTTATTTCTAAAGCACTATTAAAAAACAACCTCGGTTGAACCAAAGTGCTGTGCGGAGGTAAAAATGATGATACACTAAATAAAACAGTAATGAAATAAAATTAGCACAATTTTAAAGGCAAAAATAAAAAGAATAAAAGAGAAGATGGGCAATGAAAGACATAGAATAAAAAGGATAAAATGATAAAAGCCAAGGTTACTCATCTAGCTGGGACTGAACACCAAAGGAAAAAAAATGCAGAATAAATGAAGGACTTTGATAGGATTCCAGAGATACTAAAAAAAGCCTTCAAACTGGAAAAATACTGAAAATGCATAAATATTAACTGTTCTATTCTATTCTATTCTTTAAGAGAGACCTTCATAACACGTTGGGGTGTTATGTTGCAGAGTGACTGACAACAGGTGAAGTAAAGGTCTCACAGCAGCAATATAATATAATATAATATAATATAATATAATATAATATAATATAATATAATATAATAAACCCTCCTACCTTCATGTCTCCGTGTCGATGTTGCTTGTAGCTCCCACAACACAGTCAAGCACAATAATATGACTCGAAGCTGGTCCATGCTAACGTGGAATCCGTTCACCCAAATAACAGCATATCACTCGGGTTTAGTCCTGCGGGTGGCCAGTGTTGTATTAAAGTATGAGAGAGAGGGAAAAAAATAATAAAAGAAATAAAAAAGAATAAAAGGAAAAGAAAATCTTCGAACCACGAAGACAAAGTGAAGGACAGACGCAGCTGCTTCGACAAAACATTCGTAATTATGCAAAACCGAAAACGGCGAACAAGTTACGGTTTATTTCTGACGCTGGGATTTCCCTCCCGAAGAAGGACGTGCGATTGGCCGGGAGCCGTGATTATTGACCAATCAGGGGCTGATCCGTCTTTTTTTTTTTTTTTTTTTTTTCTCCCTCAAGTAGCTCTCTTGATGTTAACGCTGAGTACGCACAAACGCAGGAGCGTCCTTTCCGGGTTGGACTTTTATTTTGTATAAAAAATTAAACCATGCATTTAAGTGTGTTTTATTAATTAGTTTCACTAATCGATCGATCTGTTGCGAACTGTGATTTAAATCTTTTGCATGTGCACCAGTGGGAACACCGTGCATTCTGTACGTCCCCTCTGTATGTGCAGTTATTTTGGTTTCATGCTGTCAGCTGCTGCATGCAGAGGCAGGGCTACGGTCTCCCAGTCTGCGCCCAGCGCTCTGAGTGGCCGCACTGTTTTCCCCGTAAAGAGCAGTATTGTCCCCACAGCCCTGTCAACTGGTTAATCACCTCTTTGATGCGTATTGAGCGGCCTGTCACAATGGGCACATTGTCAGATGGTCAAGTGACTTCTGAACCCAAAACAAGAACATGCTTAATTTGAGAAGAAGAAGAAGAAGAAGAAGAAGAAAAAAAGGGGGGTGGGGGGGCCTCAGAGCATGGCGAGATTCCTGAACATGGAGTTGTGAGTGAAAAGGGCGACTAGCCACTAATGGATTGATATCAGTAACTGCTTCTGACAGATGTACTGGTAATCTCATTAAGATGGAGATAGCTGAACAGTCCTAGGTTTGTCTGAGAGCGACTGTTTGGGGGGAAAATGTGAATAAAAAGCGAGGCTTAGATCATGATTATTATCAAGTTTCAGAAAAAAGGGCATTTGATTCTAATGTTCATCTTTTAAACAACCTGCTAACAAAACTCACAAAGAAAGAAGGATTACAAGGTGCAAAATGTAATGGATTTATTAACTTTAACATGGTTTAAGTGTAGATTAGTTCTCGTGCCTCCTAAGCAGTTGTTTGTCCAGCAGGAGGAGACAGAGTCTGTGGATTGCACAGAGCTGCTGCAGAGCTCAAGAGAGGGAGTTCAAACATGCATGGGTATTTTTGCATGTTTTTTTTTTTATAATTTTTTTTTTTTTTAGCATAATTTATTTAGAGGTTGTAGTCCAGTTTCTAATCTCGTATAATAAAACGCACAGAGCGACGGGAATCTTTAACCAAACAAGTTGGAAGAAATGACTGCCCTTCAGTGAAATAATGTGAAGTGCAAAGTAGCACAGTGGCAAAACCGAACAAATGCACTTTGGTGATTAATTATTCACATTCTCAGGCGAGTTTCTGCGTCCAAAAAAAAAAAGCGGCTCAGATAAAGGCCTGACGAGTTTGGCACTTTTACAACACCGCCGCCGCCGCCGCGGTGTCAGCTTCAGTGTCGGCCTCGGTGGCCCTGTCCAAGGAGAGAACTGTGAGAGGGTGCCTGCTGTGGCCTTTTGCAGTTGCCACTCCCTTGAGAGATTGATGAATTGATTGTGGGGCTGCTGCCAGTGTGTCTGTGCCCTGGGCGAAGGTGTCCCGGTTACGGGTGGGAATCCCAGCTATGGCATCCGCCCTGGGGCTTCTATTGTGGCCGTCCTGCAGGGGGCCCTGGGGGCTGGTGGCCCTGGGAGCAGCTCTCACTCACATACTGCTGTCACACCCTTGGAGACACAGCGGCACTCACCCCTACGCCGACCCCTGATTGGCTGAGACTGAAATGACTCTCTGCGGAGGGCAGCAATTCCGCAGGGAAACTACCTGATTGTGCCAAACTTCTCTTGATGACAGCAGTTAGGAAAGGACAAAAGAGAAAGGCGATGTAGATCCATGTCCTTCCCACCTACTTGACCCGGTCTTTGCCTGCCTTTGTTCACCGCTACTCTTTCAGTAAACAAGCTTGTAATGTGCGCTGTTAATTAATCTGGCCTCACTCTTAGCTGGGACAAACATTTTCAGTCTAAAATGTCTAAAGTAATAGCAGTTTGACTTAATTTGGATGTTTAGTTCATGTACATACCTGCTTCTGTTATTATTTTACTCTAAAAGTCTAATTTACGTTGTACAGTTTTTCTACTTTTTTTATTTTTATGCTTGTTTAAGTGCTTTTCTTGTACCACTGAGCAAAGCGACCGGAGTCAAATACCTTGCATGTGCACACATACTTCACCAATGAAGCTGATTGTGATCGGCCTTCTGTGCGCTGTGTGATGTACGTGCAGAGTTTGGGACACCACGGTTGCTTCTTACTCCTACTCCGAGAGGAAGGGCAACTTTGCTCACCTTAAATCTGAGTTCAACACGTGTACGCACAAGAGGATATTATGACACGGTTCGGAAAACCAACTGTGGTCCGATGTGCAGCTCATGCAAGTGTAATGTGGAACACGAAACCTCCGGGCGCACACATAAAGAGGACTGGCTCTCCACAGCAGTGGCAGACATCTAGTGTCAAGCAGTTAAAGTTTTAAGATGTTTTGCATTTTTATAGATGCAAAATGTATTTGTGCCGTTTAAATTTAAAAACAAAAAAAGATGCAGGAGCAACAAAAGTGTGCAATGGCGAGCGACAGAAAGAAAAACAAGCACGGCAAATGTACGTTTTGGTTTTTTATTGATCGACGTAGTGCCAGAAATCATTAAATCATTCAACACTTTTGCACTTTCGCGTTTTTTTATTCTTCGACCTCAACTTAAATAAATTAATTTTCACCCCTTTCTGAGAACACATCATCGGTTGGAATGTTGCGCAGCCTCGTCTTTCTTCGGTCACAGTCTGCCAATCGTCTCCAAAAGAAGGGGTGATGTTTAACCGCAGCGTTACTCCGAGCGCATCAGCGTCACAGATCATAGGTGAGATACTTGACATTCTGGACATTCCTACAAACAGACCCGCTACCAAAGAGAAACGAACCACCGGCAAAATAAGGCCACAAAAAAAAACAATTTTCACACCGAACTGAACATGATAGAGGGCACGTCACGCACGCACACACAAGCTGCTGTCAGTATCTGCCTGACACGTTGACCCCAGTATCTACAGGTGTATCAACAGCACTTTAACCGCGAATAATACCATGGTATACTCTTCTCGTTACATAAACATATATACAATTTGCGCTTGACATAGAAAAGCATGCTTTTGCATATTAGGAGGTTGTTCGGTAAACTTTACACTTAACCCATAACATTTATTAGTACAGCATTTGTTCCAACCAGCAGCACTGATTTAGACTAACAAATACAGTCTGAGGAAACAGGCCATTATAGTTCACTTTTATTACAGCTCTTGTACAGTATTAACATGCCTTACGATGCAGTATTACTACCATCCTCTCTCCTGTTTTTCAGATTTTGTGTGAAAACTCAAAAAAAAAGAAAAAAAGAAGAACGACTGCGAAGCTGCCAAGTCTAGTTAGCAACGTAAGAATAAAATATATCAAAATAAATGATCACTGCATTCAAAAACACAAGGAGGAATAGACTTTTTTCTTTTTTATCTTTTTTTTTTTACTTTACACACCCATAAATGCATCGAGAGTTACTTTGTGCAACATGATACACACAGATTTGGTTAACACAAGAAACACACGTAATGCAAAGTAGGGAACGAACCAGGGCGACGAACAACGTGGACAGATACGGCGCGGCTGCAAAACCGATTTTCAAAACTGAAAAATGAAAACATTCAAAACCAATGTAAGCTCTCTAATATAGCCAATCACATGCTGTGCTGTACTCTCCACAGGGCAGGCCAATAGCAGCATTAGTTTATTTTTTATTTTTATTTATTTCTATAAGCCACAGAGCCGGTAGAGTGTGCCTGTTCTGTCATCTGCATCAGTTCGGATGGTCACACCTCGCCGATGCCACACAAATTGTTTTAACCCTCACTGAGCCAGGCGCGTTGACTAAAGAGCATATCTTTATTTACAGCAGCGGCCCCGCGGCACTTCGAAGCTCTGATACAAGCCCACGAGCCAGCGCTGGGATGTCTCCATGCAGATTGGGAAGCAGTCATGTACAAGTGATACTGAGGGGCTTCTTTCGTCACCAGCTGCCTTAGCGGTAAATGCAATAAAGGGATAGAAACCATGTGATGCACGAACCGATGAACAAACCTATAAATATGTAAAATACATGTGGACATATTCTAATTCTATCAGGTATGTAATTTGCGTTTGATAAAAAAATAAATAAAACGATACATCTAAATAAAATCTGAACAGATTTGAATAAAATCCAGCTCTGGAGAGCGTAGTTAAGTAGCAGTAAAAATCTCTGCGTGGACAATATATTACGACATTACACTTATCTGAGTATACTGTTTTTAAACAAAGCGATAGCACTCCCACTATATGACATTCTTTATAATTTACACCAAGCGTCTGAGGGAAGGCCGCCACCATGACGTCGTCACATTTTCTAAACAAGTCAAATGTCCGTGGGGGTGGCGAAAAAAAAAAAGAAGGGGGAATTCATATACTTTTACTGTAACATTATTATACCATTATGTTCCGATATTTAAGTGTTATAGGATGTGAATCACTTCGGTCAACTTTGACACCGTTCGCTTGAAAATGATTAAAAACGCTCACCACAGATCCAAAGTAGTCAAATGAATGAAAGTAAGGAAATAAAATATCAATAGTATTTTTGAGGGCGGGGAGAAAGCCATTGAGAGTCACCCCCTGGGAGCTTTTCAGCATTTCCTCTCTATGTAAACACAATGGATCACACTATAACCACTACCTGGAGCTGGCACCCAGGCTCTTCCCCACTTCTACTGACCGGGGGGGGGGCCCTCACTTTTTGTTCTTCAGCTGATTGGCCAGCCAGTCCAGGCCCTCGTAGAGGCCGTCCCCGCTGGTGGCGCAGGTGGCTTGGATGTACCAGTTGCGGTGGCGTAAGGAGTGCAGGCCCAGCTTGTCCGTGATCTCCGCAGCGTTCATGGCGTTGGGCAGGTCCTGAACAAAGTCAACGAAGGGGAAAAGGGAGTCATTCGGGAGCCTCGGGCTTCAGAGAGAGGGGGGGGGGGGGATAAGTGGGAGAAGGTTGTACCTGTTTGTTGGCAAAGACGAGGAGTACGGCATCACGCAGCTCGTCCTCAGCCAGCATCCTCATCAGCTCCTCCCTCGCTTCATTAACCCTCTCGCGATCGTTGCTGTCCACCACAAAGATCAAACCTGCAAAGGGGGAATTGAGCTCTGTTACACTAAATTGACTCGTATCCCTGTTCGGATTAAAAACCACATCATATTGTTGAATCAGGTTTAATCATTGCCCGGGCTTTCAAGATGACTAAGACGATGATAATTTAAAACATTCGGAGCCTGCGTGAAGATGACCTCATCTCAAGGATTAGTCAGATGTGCCCTCAGGTGCTGGGGGCGAGCAGCAGCACCACGGAGGCCTAGTCAAATCCAACATGGCCGACCGGTGCATCATAAGAAGCTGTCGACATAGCTCACCCTGGGTGTTCTGGAAGTAGTGTCTCCAAAGGGGACGGATCTTGTCCTGGCCGCCCACGTCCCACACGGTGAAGCTGATGTTCTTGTATTCCACTGTTTCTACGTTGAAACCTGCACACAAGGCACAAAAACATAAGCTGGACGAACCCCGAGACAGATGCGTCACCCAATCTAACGCTCATTTATCCTTTCAGCACGCACCGATTGTGGGGATGGTGGTGACGATCTCCCCCAGCTTCAGCTTGTAGAGGATGGTGGTTTTCCCCGCGGCGTCCAGCCCCACCATAAGAATCCTCATCTCCTTCTTGCCAATCAGGCTCTTCAGCAGGTTCCCGAAGATGTTTCCCATGATGACCGGAGGCAACTGCAACAAAACTGTTACACGGGGAGCTGAAAGGACCTTTTTTATACAGCAAAATAAACTGCCGACCACATTTAGAAGGTCAGAACCCACACGCATACAAAAGAAAACATGTGGCGAGACAGTGGCTCTTCTAAGGCAACATTGCCACCTCGTTACGGCTCGACGCCGCCTCGGAGGAAAGCCTGTAAAAGCTTACTTCACACCTCGGCGGGCGGCTGACCCGGCTCGCTTTAGACTGAGATGGCTCACTGGCAAAACCAGCCGCCATGCTGGATCTCCACTTTCATGCGGTGCAGAGTGACCACCTTTCTATGCTGCTGTTTGCAGGCGATTCATGATAAGTGAAAGATCAATTACATAATAAGACACATAACCTGTGGGAATGTGTCATGCATAGAACCTAGTGCACAGAGGTAGGGGAGAGGCTTTGGATCTCTGTGGATCTTCAGGGTATGGGCCCTTTAACAGGCCAACTGTGTTGTGCAGACATATTATGCCTGAGGTGCACGTATAATGCACAGTGTGTCCCTCAGAAGTATTTTAGCTGGTGCTGTGACTGAGCTAGCACCACGTCCATTCATTCATTCATTCATTTCAAACGCACAGGCAGTTAGCTGCTAGCACAGCTTGTTACAGCTGCAGTGGCCGCACATCCATGTACATCTGTCATAACGCGAGGTGAACACGACTGATGCTGCAGTCCAAGCACCCGATGAACATCAACCGACGTTTTTACGAGCTTGACAATTATTCCGTTTTAGTCTGCAAGCTATATTACTAGCTAAAGCCTTCTGTATTGTTATTATCATGAATAATAATAATCTCCCGGTCAGTTTTTGCTGCTATAATCCCCTCGAACAGTCACGACAAGCGCTCCAGTCGGCCTGAGGTCGTCGATTAACGGCGGTTCATTTACAAACAAGCGTTTCAATGCATTTCAAAAGCGATACATTTTTTTTTTAAATTTATATATATATTTTTTTAATTAAAATAAAATAAAACACTCGCGCATCTATGAGCATTTTCACCATTTGCATCTCATTCACACTCACCCGTCAACGGCAGGCAGGACACCAGCTGGATTCAGGCAGAGGAATGGATGATAGTCTCGCGAGGAGACGCCGCTGTGAAACGGCGTGTTCTCGCGATGGTTAGATTTCCGAGACCACCTCACGTTTGTCTGTCGGGATGACTTGTGCAGAGCCGGGAACGTTGCAGGAGGGCAGCAAGTAGTTTATTTCTCTTTATAAATAATCGTAAAAATGAATTATTTGTAACATCAGCATCAAATGATTTGAAGCTTAACTCGATTTTGATAAGTTGAAGGCATATTTTAATTTACATGATTTATGCAATGTGCTCTCTGTGGCAAGAATACTGCAGAAATTCAAAGATGTCACAAGACACCCAAGAAGTAAAGCAATAACAAATGTAAAGGAGAGTCTGCAGGCGAACATGCTTGAATAATTAACACAGGAATCATCTTGATGAATAAGTAAATGGCTGACTGTAATAGGATGCCAAGTGATACTTCCTGGCAGCAGGCCTCTGACTGTCACAGATAATGAGGCGGCAGGAGGCAACAAATCATCAACTGAATCAAAATTCAGGTTTAATCCTGTATGGTATAGGCTTTTTTTTTTTTTTTTTTTAAAAAAAAGGAAAAAAGACAGCATGTATTTCAAGATGTGGTGTGATCGATTTATATGGTTTTCAGGTGATGATGCTTTGAGGGATTAGGAGGAAACGTGACTTCCCTCCAACGTGATTTTTTTTTTTTTTTCCCTTTCGCCATCATCGTCTAAAAATGTGATTAGACGACACGCCCCGAAACCAAGCCCTGCAGCCATAGGTGAATCCAGCATCTGCCGGGCTCTTCCTCCCGGTTGCGTGTCAGTCAGCGGTCCGGTAATAGATGTGTTTATCAATTCAGTGGTGAAGGCATAAGGAATAAAGAGGGTAGCAGATGTTTGCAGCTGCAGACCAGATTATGGGGTGGAGTGGATGGTGGGGGAGCGTGCCGAGTTTGTGTGCGCGGGGCGTTTGGAGAGGGTTACAGGGGGGTTAGAGCGGGCTCGGGTGGTGGCAGGAGAGGTAGGGTGGGGAGTTATGACTTAAAGGAGCCTTTCCTCTGAAGTGTCTGCCAGCGCGCACCCCAGCAAACACAATCACAAGTCTCGTTGGTTCTGCTAGCTGAACTAATGAGGGCCTGCACGTTGAGGGCAGGGGCTTTGATGTTCTGGGTAGCTGGCTCCTTGTGTTTTCTCTCCCGCTCTCCTTTTCTGCCTGTCCCACATCAAAAAATGAAAGGGGAGTTGAGAAGCAGATGTTTTGAGGCATGTATTTATACCGAGTACACTTTATTCACCCCCTTCTCCGTTCCCCGTTTGTCCTCCTCCTCGCTCCTGCATCTCTGCTGTACGCGGAATAAGGATCTATCTGCCCATCTTTATATCCAACTAAACACACTAAATCGCCTTACTTTATACATATAATCACGCTGTCACTCAAAGCGGGTAACTTTTATCTATCCCAACTTCCTCTCTCTGGCTGCCTCTCTTTAATTTCGGCCCAGTCTGGATGTCATTACTCGTGGGGGCAGTCAATGTGTTGCTATGCATGTGTCTCATGTCTGCAGCGATGAGGGGGAGAATGGGAGAGAAAGAAAGAGGGAGAGAGAGAGAGAGAGAGAGAGAGAGAGAGAGAGAGAGAGAAAGAGAGAAAGCAGTCCCAGGCTGTCCACCAACCTCTGTCTCACACATGGGAGAAACAGTGACAGGAAATTCCCCTTTGCAGCAGCAGCTCCAGGGTGAAATGATAAAGGAATGAAGAAATACAGGCCAGAAATCCAGGCCCTTATCGTTCCATACCGCTCGCCGTTTTTACTCCGTCGCTAAATACCAAAAAATACAGAAGAGTCAATTCAGCCACTGGCACTGCCATTCCTCGGGAGTCAGGGGATATTTACCAAAGTCCATACAAACAAGACTTAATTGGCATTAAATCCTATGTGGCAGGAGAGGTCTTCCCGGCAAGCTGAGCACGGAGACAGTTTGGATTGTCTAAGTTATCCAGGAATGCTGCGATCATAACTCAAACGGTGACATTAGCATTTCGCTAAATCTACAGTTTTATGTGCGCGCATGAGCAAGTGTGTTTCTGATTGCGCACCAGTGCCAGCTATTGTACATGTCTCGGTACATGAACGCGGGCATGTATTCGTGTGTTTATTTTTGTGTAGTCTGTCGCCCAGGTAACAGGGATACGGCGTCCCAGCAGCACGTGGTTCAGCAAGTCCCTTCCTTGGCTATGAACTCTGGACAGATGATCCCCTCAGATGCTCGCACAGCAAAGACTGGTATAATCAACCCCACTCTCTGCTCTCTGGATGCTTCTCTCCCGTAATAAAAGTCATACTTTAAGGAAACAATATCCTGCGGCCATAAAAAGCCCTTCTCTCAGCATGATGTGGCCATAAAAAAAAAAAAAAAAGGGCTCTCACCTCCCAAATCTGTAGCGCATAGACCTTACCCCCCATTTACACAGCAACAGACGCACACACTCCGACGTACACACTCCCGTCAGCATCATTTGGAGACTAAAGTAGGTCCATCTCTCACTTTGACATGTGCTACATGTGGGAAGCATCTAAGGAGCGCTCGGACCGACGAAATGGACAAAAGGCGAATAATATCTCGGGCTCAGACGTGATTTCACAGGAAACTGACACACGTCACATTACAGTTATAACAAAAGGAAGCATATTTCTGTCATGATACAGATATGAAAAACATGACCACTACCAACCATTCTCATTAAGCATTTACTATTGTTACAATTATATAAATAAATCCGATTAGTTTTTTTCAGTGTAAAAAGGAATCGAAGGACTGACTTTGTTTCCAAAACTGACCTTTTATCTATTTTCCCATCTTGAGTTTTACGAGTACACAAGCTGTGGTGGGCTTATAAAAGTCCCGTGTGTGCTTTCAGTCTTCCCGCTGCCGTGAAAAAGCTTTCGATCGAATGCATCAGTCCTTCACAAACACAGTCCTCTGTCTTTTTTTTCCCTCTATTAGTAAAAAACCTTTGTCTAGAAAGACTCCCACATAAGTAATGTTCCCCTGCCTGATCAGTTCCAAAGAGACTTCACCCTCCTGAACCAGCATCGGTCTGTCGTACACTAGAGGCAAAACGACAGGCTCTAGTACAACAATAATATTAATAATAATACATTTACAAATATACACATACATATTAAAATACACAGCTACTGTACAATAAGATAAGTCAGAGTGTAGACGAAGAGAAATGCTCATCAGCCGGTCTCTCTTTTCTGGGACAGAGTAGATGGGGTACATGCCGTTTTCATGGTTGAGAGGGCAGCGTCTAAGCAGACCATGGCAAGACAAATGACATGAGTCACCTCTTCAATCTCTGACTTGGCATTTCGAGAATAACAGCGGCTACAAAGAGAAAATAGATCCCAGATGATGGACCAAAAAAAGGAAAGGGGCGGATAAACAGATTCTCTGAAAGAATTACACAAGGAGCAAAACAAAAACTCGAACAACAGGAGTGGGCGAAGGGACAGGCTCGCCATCTTGAGTCCTGTTTCGGTAAAAGCATCGGAAACCGGGAGAGCGGGGATCTACTTGCACACGTTGACCCACTCTGTGAGACGACACTCTTCGCACAGCACGTAGCAACACCAGTGAAATCGGCAATTGCAGCGCTCGCTGCGAGTCTGTTTCAGGATGTTGTGGCCGCGGCCGCAGCACAGGGAGCTGCAGCTGTCTGTGCTGTAGCTCGTCTTGTTGCAGATGCGTCCTTGCGTACCTGGAGAGTCTATGGACGCGTCGCGCTCGCAGAAATCGGGGGACTTCTCGAAGTACACCAGCTCCCTGGAGATGCTTCGACGGCGCCCCCCGTTGAGTCCCCCCGTGCTTCTGCTGGCGCCGTTCAATGTTCGAGAATTGAAAACCCCACTGTTTTTGTTCTGGGAGTTGACAAAGATGGCCGACAGGAACTTCTCCTTGAGCAAAGATCCCACAAGCCGGAACTCCGGAGACACATGCCAGCAGGTCTTAAACTGACAGCTCCCCGATGTGCCGTGACATTTGCACTTCCTCGTCATGTTGTCCGTCACTATCTGTGTAAAAAAAAAAAACATAAGTGACGTAAGCAAATCAGAAATGCAGCGACTGCGGTGATGATGTACGTGAACATGACTGCTCTCTAAGAAACACAGTGGGCGAGGACATTATTCACCTGTCGCCCCACGCGGTTGTTGTGTATCTTCATTCGAGCATGGATGTCTCTTGGAGACCCGCGGGAGTCGAGCCAGTCTCTCGAGAAACGGTCCCCAAACTTGACATTGTGACTGCAGCCCCCCCACTCCCAGGTGTCCTGCATAGAGCTTAGGTCATCGGGTAAAGGCTTGAGGAGGGCCGAGGGGTGCGTAGAACGCAGGTTAGAGGGCAGGTTACCATGGTGACCGTTTAGCTCCATGGGCAGTGACCGTGTTAGGTCGAGGCCTACTCCACCCTTCTGCAGGGTCTGAAGCTGCAGCTGTGTGAGTTTCAGTCGAATCTTGTCATCGTCCTGGCGACGTTTGGACTCGCAGCCACACCCCCGTAACTTGCCCATGCTGCATGCCGAGGCCACAGAGTGAGCCACACCCGCTGCCAGTAAGGCCAGGGAGAAGGCGCTCTCCCGAAAACCTGAAGGAGAAGGAAAAACACACAGAGCTGAAGATGTTTAAACGTCACAGCTCTAAAAATGGCATTCATCTGTGGAGAAAACAACCTCTCCTCTGATAGTTTTCGCCCATAAACACTTTGACTGTCATTAGCCTCAGACTCTTACCCCTGTTCAGAATTGTATTGTGGTGAGGCTGCTTGCCAAGGCCCTCCAGTGAGGAGCAGTTCCAGCGCTGGTCCCGTAGCTGGTGCTGGCATTCATGGATGGCCACCTGGATGCCCTGCAGAGCAGATGCGGTCACATCAGGGTTCCGCACACACATCCGCATCTGACGTTTACTGAGGCCTGCCAGCCTCAGGCACACAGAGTTGGGGGTTAGCACTGGATCTCCTGCCACCTTCAGGCTGAGAATGTCATTACACAGCACCCTGTAGGGAGAGAGAGGGAAAGAGAAAGACCAAGAGTTGGTGGGGGGTGTCATCAGAGCTGGTCAGGAGTCCATTAGTCAAATCTAGAAAAGTATGTGGCAAAGGGAGGGAGTTCGGAAAACTTCAGAAATTCTAAAAAAAAAAAATTAAAAATTAAATACCAAACCAGTAAAGATTTAAGAAGAATATAAAACAGAATGAATGTCTACTTTATGGCATTATATAAATACCCCCCATAAAATGGATGTAAAAGTATTTTCAACTGTGCTGCTTAAGGCAGGGAAAATATGATTCTGAACAGATTATCCAGTTGAAATCAAAAACAGATTTAAGATCCAAATACATCTCACGGAGGAGTAACAAGTGAGTTTCAAATCTCTGCTGTGACAAAAGTTAGTTCAGAAAATTGTAAACACTGATTTCAGTGTTTTAATATTGCACTAAATCAGCCTGTGAAATCAGAGGCAGATGTCCCACGCTTTAACTACAAATGTAAAATATTCGTTTAAATAAGAAACTATACACAATCAACTCCCTCAGCTCGTGCCGAATCTGATGTAACCACAGCCCGCATGTAACATCAACTCTCCTGGCGCTCTCAAGTGCACTTACGTTAATGCAGGTGACATAAGTGCTGCTGCCAAAATCAGGAGTTGGTCCCAACGGAGTTTGTCTGATAGCTCCATTTTGTTAAGCGTCTGTCGGTTCGTGACATTAAAACACTGGTAATGAAGTCCCGTGCTGAATAAGAATATCAAAAGGAAGAAGAGTGCAGTATTATCGATGCACCGCCAAACGACCGAGGAGTGAAGACGGAGAACAGAGGAGCTCGGGGGCGAGAGTAAACGGGAGGGGGAGAGAAAGAGGGGAGGGGAGTAGATGCCTCTACAGGCGGCTGTTTGTGAAATATTGGCCAATATGAAAGTTGGATCACCAGTTGATCATTGTATAATTTGAGAATGCGATTATTGGTCCAAGCGTAAAATGACGTCTCCAAACGTTTACGCACGAGAATTTACAAAAACAATGAGGCACAACAGTCTCAAGTTTAATGGGCCATTTAAAATACTGGATCTTATAAAGATATTTAATAGAATAAAAATATGTACGTGGTGATTTATGCAGTTTGTCGGTGAGTTTGGTGGATGGGCATATTTGCATTTCTGAACAGAGCGAAGAAAGAAACGCTCGGGAAAATGAAATATGGAAAGTCAACGCAGATTGTGTTCATAAAAGAGCGAGTTATTTTAAATAATGAATGGGGGAGGGTAGGTCTGCTGGTTCCACTGTACGACAGGGAGGCAGCAGCAGGCAGGCGACTCCGCTGACAGACCCTCCAACAATACTGTTTTTAGTCATGTGGTCCCCCTTCCTCCCACCTCCATCAGAGCGGCTGTTCTTCATTGTTGTGTTTGAAACAACTTCACTTTGTCAAGCTTAAGTCTTTATTTCAAAGTAGAAAATTATATGCATAGGGGAGTGACAGATTGGATTTTTTTTTTTTTTTTTTTTTTTTGTAACCCGCATTGTGTATCTCGAGTTCTGGCGAAACTAATGGAAACTCCTAATTAAGGATCCACTAAATCGTACGTGTGATGTAGAAAACAAAACAAACAAAAGCAATTTTTTTTGAAGCATCTCCATTATCTTTTCAAATCTATTTTATGTGGTTAGTAGTGACTAGGCCTATATTGAAGGCGGCTGCCGGAGGCCTTCAGTGGCATCGAATCAATCAGTATATTGATCTCATTTATCTAAATTAAACATAACACTCGCGCAAACGCCGCTGCTGAAATCGAAAGGTGTATGTGTGCTACTTTCATAAAATTAAGTTAAAACCCCCCTCGAACACGGTTCGCTTAGTGACACCAATTCATCTAATCTCCTTCCATTCCCTAAGCTGCAGCAATGAAAAGTGCATTAGCATTCTGCCTTGGTGTGTATATCTAAGTGGCTTAAAAAGTGATTTGAAGTTGATTTGTATATAAAAGGCCCCCTTTATCCGGATTGAAGCTCTAATCTGCTCGGTGTCGCATGACTGCTCCAGGAAACCCGTTTGAGCACCTTCATATAAGGCTAGAGTATAAACGTAGGATGGCTGTCATTAAAGCTTTTTACAAAAGCCCACTTCCTTTTACTGTCATCTGAGGGAAAGAGAGAGAGAGAAGAGAGAGAAGCGGAGAGAGGTGGGGAGTAAGGGAGAGAGATTATTCAACCTACAGCCGCCGCAGTGACTAAAGTGGGACATGCAAATTAGTAGATAAATGTCATATGATGAACCAGTATGGAGAAGTTTGGGGACATTTAAGCTTGCTCCCAGTCTGGGGTTTGATGGAGGTGCCGCAAAGTGACTCAAGCTGTGATTACACTGGGCTACGCTGCGTCGAGGGAGGTCTGCAAGCCAGATGTTTGGACTGGTTTGCATCCTTACTCGTCCCCCTCTTTTCCTGGTTCATCATACATCAAACTTCTGATTGGTGGCCATATTTCATCTCCCCCGCGTTTGAAAAATATTTAAGTAGCCCAGCAGGCAGCTTGAGTAATAGGACAGCTATGAGCTTAATATTACTTCTATGTGCATTCGGCTGTGCGTGTGTATGGTGCCTAAGCTAATATTAGAAACTTGTTTTTTTTTAGTTGTGATATTACAAAAGGAAAAAAAAGGGTTTTACCGGAAAAAGGGAAATGTACAGATATGGCCTTAGTCATTGCACATTTTGAGAGCGCACTTGGAGAGAGGAGGAGATGCGGTTATAGGGAGTAGGCTAATCCAACCGCCGGGTAAAAAGGGCAGTTTCAGATGGCTCATATTCCGCTCTAACTGTATTGCACCGTGACACCAGCTTTGAGCAGCGACGGAGCACCACAGCTGCCGTACCCACAGCATCTGCACCAACACATCACCACTGCTCCAGGGACACCACCACTTCTTTCCGCAAGGCTGGACGCGGAGGCAAGCGCACACGGCCAGTGGGAAAATACTGTCAGGCGCGAACTTTTTTTTTTTTTTTTCTTAAATAGCGAATTGATTCTGTGATGACCGTGAGATTCCACAAGTAATATGCGCAACAACTGCCCTATTTTTTTCTCTTCCTTTCTCCTTACTGCTCAGTTGTGTTTCCTTATTCATTGTGCTCCCTATGAAGAGCATTAACTATCCCTCCCTCCAATCCTATTGAAAAGGCTCCGAAAAAAAAACAGAGGGAGATGAGAGCAGCAAATCCCTTTTTTATTCCCCTCGTAGCGCTCAATAAGAGAAGAATGTGTTGCCTATCAGTCACCGAGGGGATCAAGTCTTCGGGACTGTCCCACGCGTTCAATGCGCCGTGCAAAGCATCACTGAGAGAGACAGAGTGAAGAGGACTGCAGCAGCAGCAGCAGCAGTAGCATCCTGCCTTGGACACTTCACATCATTCAGCAACCTGTCTCCACTCAAGATCCATCTAAGTCAATTAGGGCTGCCACCTTCTCTCACCTTTCAAGTCCTCTCATCGGACTGTGGCGTGGTGAGTATATATACACCTTGCAGTTTTGGCATTTTGATCACAATTGAGCCGCTGATTGAGAAACAATTAATCACTCAAATATTCTGATGCGAGCACCAACCAAGGACTGCATGCATTACTAGACATTTTTTCCCACTCTTTGCATTTACACCGATTTGTTGCTTTTAGGTTTATTTTTATATATTTGCACATTTGAGCTAAGATTAATAACTGTCAGTGATATTTAGAACAAGACTATAACTTAATTTGAGTAATATCTATGATAATAATTTTTAAAAAATTGAAATGGGACCTTTTCCTCCTCATATTTGGACTGAAGTCACGATGAGGAGCCTGGCGCTGCTGTTAGGGGTGAAAGCCGCTTGCATCCTTCTGGTGTCTTCGCTCTCAGGCACAGTGGCCGTCAACAACAGCGGCCGGTGGTGGTGAGTTCAGCAGATATTGCATGTGACGATGCACTGACTCAGTCAGCAGCATCCTTTAAAGTTAATTATGGCAGAAACCATTACAGTATGAGTGGCGTTTTATTGCGACACCAGATTCCTCGCAGCATGCTCGGAGTAATGTGTTAGTTTTGGAAGAGTTCACAACTTCTGTTTAGGGGAGTGAAAAAAAAAGTAACCGCATGGTATTAAAACTTGTGGTATTCCCCCCCACCCCCTTCAAATTGCTCCACGTGAGCGCAACAATAAACTATTTAGCTTATTTAAATTGAATGTACTGGCAAAACTTGCTACAGCATATTATTTAACAATATACGAATTACATTTGCAATTGCAGTTTTAAAATTTAGTCTAGATTTACTTTCTCTGGCTTCCTCTTTTTTTTTGGACAGTGTGGTTTGAACATGAGACAACATTTTTCAGCCCAATGTGGGATAAATTAAATACGGATTTATTTTACAGCTAAAAGGAATCCTATACGAGATCTTATCCAGGGTCCTGCAGATTTAATACTGTACATTCCCTTCCCATACTACGACTCTAAACTAAAAACAGCCAACCGCACCTAACCTTGTCATAAAAAAACTAAAATAAAACCTCTACAGTTTAACACATTGCCCTGCTTTTTTTTTTTTTTTTTTTGAAAAAACTCTAAACTGTGGGTTTGATTTGTTGAGGTAACGATTTAACTAAAGATTTTTGCGGTGCCATTAGACGGACAGTATTTGCGCACAGCGGCAGCGCGTTTTCAAATATTTCAAATGTCAGCTGAACGCCAAGAAAACAACCAGTAGAAAAAAGAAAATAATAACAGACACCGTTGAGTTTTTGGAAAAGAAGAAAACATCCAAAAGACGAGATTATTATTAATGCTCTGCAGGCCTGACCGCACCACCGTCTGGGTCAAACCTCTAACAGGCCAAGACTCGCCCGCTTTTCCGGATGATAATGCTTAACAGGAGATACAGCCATTGCACTACACATGAATCAAAAAATGTTGACACGAATGTCTCAGAGTGAATCCAACATAAAGTGGAAAATTATACAGCTGAAACACACAAGAATGCTCCACAATGGTTTAATCCCTGCCCAAAAATATGTAGCCGAAGGAGCACAGGTGCCATGTTTGGACACAATTATTTCCTCACATCAGATGATGGGGAACACATTTGATTGAATTATACATATTTAAAAAATATTCCGCTTAGTTATTTGTATAATATTGAGTATAACAGACCATAGTTTACCGTCTCTTTCCTATTTTGGGCTAAAATATGTTAATATCTATTGTGCAGCGACTTGACTTTTTGACTGGATGGACATATTTGTTGGTGAGATTGGATCTCGTTTCCCAAACCATGAGTCATACTGTCTTAAAGAGGGTTGCTCACTTGAAGGATAACTTCCTGAGTGTGCTTTTCCCCTCAGCCTCTGCTATGATACTGTCTTTATTCTGACAGAAGAATAACAGATGCTGAATATTAAACAGAAAAATATGGTTATATATTCTAATCATGAATCTGACAGTTAATTGTGTCTTGTCCAAGTGATTTATAAGGAGGTAAAAATAAAACAGCTTCATGTTAGCTGCCAAGTCGGAAACCTGCACTGTGGCCCAGAGACTTACTGTCTCCTCATGGTCTTGGAACAGCACGTGTCACTGTTTATTGTTGTAGCGCATACTGAAAACTGTAATTGCAAAGGCATAGCCCCCGCGGGAGGCCAAGAAACATCAGTTTAAGATTTCAGAGGGTCACCTGAGGAGCTACATGCATGAAGTGCCAGCTCCTTGACTCCGATTTCCCCTGTCCTTGTGTTGCGGCAGGGGTATTGTTAATGTGGCTTCCTCATCCAACCTCCTCACCAACTCTAAGAACGTGCAGTTGGTCCTGGACCCAAGCCTGGCCCTCCTGAGTCGCCGCCAGCGCCGGCTGATTCGGCAGAATCCTGGCATCTTGCACGCCATCGCCGCTGGGCTACACACTGCCATAAAGGAGTGCAAGTGGCAGTTCCGCAACCGCCGCTGGAACTGCCCGACCACCCACAGCCCAGCAGTTTTTGGCAAAATTGTCAATCGTGGTGAGCCTCCCTTGTTTTTGTCACCAGGCAGTATTTGGACAATTCTGGGCAGGATGTAATGGAATCTCTTGTGTACATATAAAAGGCTTTGTCCGTAAATACGTTCCAATTTTTTGGCAAGAATTGACAAATCCAAGTCTACGAGGCTGGATGTGGTTCTGATGGGAAGTTTTGATGTTGTATCTTCAGGTTGCCGAGAGACAGCATTTGTATTTGCCATCACCAGCGCGGGAGTGACCCACGCTGTGGCTCGCTCCTGTTCAGAAGGAGCCATTGAGTCGTGCACATGCGATTATAGACGGCGAGGTCCCGGAGGGCCAGACTGGCACTGGGGCGGCTGCAGTGACAATGTGGACTTTGGCCGGGTGTTCAGCCGTGAGTTTGTGGACTCCAGTGAGAGGGGCAGGGATCTGCGCTACCTCACCAACGTACACAATAACGAAGCAGGCAGACTGGTAAGGTTATGACACTTCAACTTGCCACATCAGTCAAATGCTTTTATATCTCACATCCTGCGATTCATGGTTTCTGGTCTTCCTCCCTGCAGACTGTGTCATCAGAGATGCGTCAGGAGTGCAAGTGCCACGGCATGTCCGGCTCCTGCACTGTGCGTACCTGCTGGATGCGCCTGCCCAGCTTCCGTACAGTGGGCGACTTCCTTAAGGACAGGTTCGACGGTGCCTCCAGAGTAGTTTACGCCAATAAGGGCAGCAACCGTGCCTCCCATCGAGCAGACCCCCGACATCTAGAGCCTGAAAACCCGGCGCACAAACCCCCGTCTGCCATGGACTTGGTCTATTTTGAGAAATCACCGAACTTCTGCTCCTACAACGGAAAAACGGGCACTTTGGGAACTTCTGGGAGAACGTGCAACAGCTCTTCCCCGGGCCTGGATGGATGTGAGCTGCTTTGCTGCGGACGTGGGTTTAAGACCCGGACGGAGAGCGTGACCGAACGTTGCCACTGCACGTTCCACTGGTGCTGTCACGTCAGCTGCCTGAACTGCACCAGTACACGAACATTACATCAGTGTCTATGATTGAAGGCGGACAGTATTTGGGCATATATATGAGGAGCAAAGAAGAACTTCTTAGCTAAACACGTAGTCGGCTGACAAAGCCACTAGCACGCAGGTGGTTTAAGATGTTAGGTAGAAGCTAGACAAGCTTCAAGGCGGGTAAACTGATACAGGGAACTTTCTGGCACAACAACTCAATCAGTGTTTTTGAAAGTAGGAGATGGGGGGAAAAAGCACAAACATGTGAACAGGGTAGGTACAGAGGGAGTGTATGTGCTTGCTCTTTGCCTTTAATGCTTAACATTATCAAGTATTTAAACACTCGTCCACATCCCGCAAATGTTTACACTGTGGATAAACAGAAGCAAAGGGACAAAGGGATGTGGTGGAGGATTGATAGATGTAACCAGGTACTACTAGAGACTTCTTCTCCCAGGGCAGAAACTGGACGCAATGTTTCACAGATGTTTCTGTGGCCAGAGAGCCACAAACATGTGCTCTCATAAACTGGTGTAGACCTCTAACATGAGGGAGGTTATTTAAAAAAAAAAATCGTAGTTTTCTTTAGCTGAAGTTTTCAAATGAAACTGTGAGAAGTTTATCTCCAGGGAGAGGCTATCAGTTCCCGGCTTGTGTATTTAGGACCTGGATGCAGCCCAACCACTTCTAATTTCCTCACTACATTTGCCCTTTTTGTTTAGCTTTCTCTGGAGTGGAATACACCTCGGCCCTGAGTTGCCACTCTGACTTACCACAGGATGGTCCTGATGTTACATGAATGGTACCAGTTCCTACCAAGAAAAACAGAAACTGATTGAATAGATCTTACTGAAGCAATGTAATTTGAATGTATTACCAATACACTGAATACCGCGGCATGAGTAGATGTAGATTAGCAAACCTGAGGGTCAATAAAATAATAACAACTGTGACCGGCGGAGTATTAGCATGCTCTCAGACGTACATTCACAAAATATGCTAAATTCATGTAAATGCATGCAATTATTCCAGGTTTAAAGTAGGCAAATTGTGTATTACTTCAAGTTGGCTGTAAAAAAAAAAAAAGAGAGAGAGAAAAGAACCATTTAATTTTGAAGAGTATAGCTCCTGCAGGAAAAGAATCATTCTGTATATCAGCTAATAGAACCAAAATGCTGTAAATATTAAAATATCTGAATATATTTATAAAGACGTCACTTGTATGTTTGCTAAATGATTTATGTGCCTGTCAGTGGCTGGAGAATACGCGCTATCATCAGAGTCAGGACATGTTTTGATCATATGGCGTTCCTATTTTGGTGTAAAGGTAGCAGACAAGAAGCAGACTCTTATTAGAAACTGAACATTATCTCTTCTTTGCTTTGTTTCCTGTAAAAACACTTGTGTTTGGTCATGCACTGATTATTTACATTTTTTTTTTGTTTAAATTAGTGTAAATACAAAATATTTATTTCTGAGGATTTTTATACTGTTATAGAGAAGTAAAAGTTTTTAGATTTAAATCAAAAGATTTAGGTTTCAGTTGGTTTTGTATTGTATGATAGAACAATAAAGTCTATATTTTTAATTAAGCTGCCGCTCTGAATGCGTCGCTGAATGCGTCGCGAGATGCTTTTATGTGTGTTGTAAGTTTCTGTGTCTGGGAGTTTTGACAACGGACCAATTGAACATATAAGCCTGTCTCTGGGTGTCCTCTGCTTAATCCTATTACCACCACCAAAGCAGCCTCTTTCTCCAGTGCACAAAACATCCCTGCATCTGTACTACCCACCACGGAGACAGACCCCGCTTATCCAGCCACATACATTATCTTATACAGTAAAAGAACAGAATGCATTGAAGGCGTAGTGTCATTTGCTTAATGTCTGAAAGAAATATGAAATGTAATGAAAACCTAGAGTCTCCTCCAACGCCTGGCAACCTGACTAACCACAGGAGTTTGGAAAGCTTCTTAGCCCACCACAGTGCAGGAGCAGGCAGGGTCACAGAGATAGAGCACGGCAGAGGCAAAGCAGCAAGTAAAGGCAACAAACATGGACTAGAAAGTCTCTGAATTAGTCTCGACATCACAGTAGCGTAAAACTGCAGAATCACAAGGGCCTTTTTTTTTTTTTTGCCTGTGGCATTAAATTAGAGGGAGAAGTTAAGTAAGAAATTGGTCAGCATCTCAAAGAAAGCTGAGATTTTAATTCGCTGCACTCTGGTGGGGATTAAGAAAACAGAAAAAGGAAAAAATCAGAATTGAAAGTGAATTGGAATACGGCAATTTAGGAGGCCCAATGAGGCGGAGGGCGTACGAAAACAGAAAGACGAGATGCGGAGAATGTATACTGATCGCAGACAGGCACATCTGACCTCCGCAAACCGGTAATCTGTCTTTTATCACTGGAGAACAGGGGTGAATGTGCAAGAACACGATATGGCTTGCGGTGTAGTGTTGACAAATTGAGAGTAAAGTCAGGAGTTTGGAGAGTAAACGTGCACACAATTGGAAAAAGAGACAAAGAGGAAATCATGGGTGGAAAATGAAACAAAACGAAACAAAAGAAAGAGAAAGTGGGAGATCTATTAAAATCTAAGTAGAGGGAAGGCAGAGTTCAAATCCCAGGCATGAGAGTGAGGTGGGAGAGTTGGTAGAGAAAGCGAGTGGGGTGGGTGGGGTTGGTTGGGGGGCGGGGGGGGGCGGTGCTGCCTGTGGGAGTGCTGAGGAGTCAGTGATAATTAGCTCAATTAGTGACAAAGGCAGTGTAATAAATACCGACTTAGTGTCTGGGTCCCTGCTGGCCTCTCCCTGCGCAGCCTGCGATGTGGCCCTGGCCTGACGGACAATTCATTAAACTGACAAAATACCCCACCGTCCAGGCGTGACGCAGCGAGTTAGCCCCCTACAGGCCCTGCTCATTGTTCTAATTGTCTGGGCTGGAGTCACTTTGTGGCCGCCTCCTCTTTCACCCACCCCGCCTTCACACTCTGCCTTCAGAAAACCCGTGGAGCTAATGCCCCTACCTTACTCTGCAAGTAGGTGATCGGCAGGTTGGAAAAAAAAAAAAAAACAGTAAGAGTTCCTTGGGGTGGGGCTGCCGGGTGGGGGGAGGCAGTGGGATTAGCGAATGGAGGTTGCCTGGGAGTGCTGGGAGCAGCACTGATCGGAATGTAGGAGAGATGAGTCCAGAAGCTCGGATGCGGGACAAAGCGAGAGTTAATAAGGAAAGATTGAAGGGGCTGGCGACAATGGGCCGCCACCCGAGTCGAGATGAAATTGCTTCCGAGGATTATTGGGAGAGGGTGTGAGCGTTGTAGGGTTTTTTGTGTGAGTATGAGTTTGCTTGGGCGTTAGTGCTGCAGTGTGTGTGCAAGGGCAGGGGGAGCGCTGGATTGATGGCTGCCCCTCTGGTTGGGGAGCCGGGGACCGAGGGAGGCTAACCGGCTGTTCCCACAGTCTGTTCTGCTGCAGCCACCTTTGACACACGGGGCTGCCAGGCGGCAAGCAGGCAGCCATGGTGAGAAGGGCACAAACAAAAACAACAGCCCCGCTACACAAAAGTGGCTCTCTGTGGAAGAAGGAAGAGGAGGGAAGTGTGACAGTCGAGTATGAAAACAAGAATTAGAAATTTTGGTTTTGGAACCGGCCGGCTAATGTTTCGCCAATACGATAATAATATAATAAGATAATAACACATCAACAACAAGCTGCAGCTTGCTCATGATCAGGACGTGTACCGTATCGAATTGTTAGTTTTTTAATACTTTGGTGCTTACGCATACCAACTGTTACACGGTCAATTTTCCCATTGCGATATATTCATTCTCAATTTATTTTCAATTTTATCCGGACAGAAAGGCATATCTGGTCAGGGCGGGGGTTAATACAGCACTTTTTCAATTAAGCTGCCTGACAATGAGAAACACGGCTCGCAGCGGACCAAAGAATGATGGTGTCAACTCAAAGAGATTGAGCGAGGAAATGGTTTTCGCTTCCCCCAAACTGGTCTCCTTTCAACAACGCAGCAAACAGGTCAATCACATGCAGAGTTGATGGTACGCCATGATGGAGGCACAGCAGCTTCGTATTAAAATTCCTGCTCAATTGTGGAAAAAATGTTCGCCTGTTGGGTGGAGTTGGCGTCACGTTAAGGGGAGCACGATAAAGAATTTAGAATTGGGTTTGGGACACAGCACTGAATGACAGGCTAATGCAATTGGTCGTGATGGACAACGTGACGTGGCATGGGTCTGGCGGACGACGCGGATTTGATTTTCATGCTTGCCCGACATTTCATTGCAATCCTAGCCTTCGATTATGGGCCAAGATCCAATTAATTGGGGCCTTGTTTTTATAGGAACACCCTTATAAAGCTTGTGTAATAATCAGAAGCATTTGCGTGGTGCCATCAAGTGACCACAGGGCTATTATGTAATAAGATTTGCATCATCGCACACATATTACATGGAGCATTTTAATCAGCTAACCTAAAGTTACAGAAAACTATAGAAGTCGGTCAGATTTTTTGGGAAACTATGTGAACGGCATGTGTTCATATGTAAGTTTGTGCATATGCTCAAGCCACTGTGTGTGTGTGTGTGTGTGAGAGAGCGAGAGTGTGTGTGTGGGTGTGTGGATGGCAGCTGGGAGGCAGACACGGTCCAGGAGAACCATCCCCTAGCAACTGACCTTTTCGGCAGATGGCAGTTCCAAAGTAACAGCCACCCAGCATCACAATGGCCGTGGCCTCCTAACATCTCCATCACTTCATCATCTACCGGCCTGCCACAACCTGTCACGCAGGAGAGGAGAGGGTTATATTAATCCAACAAAAAATAAAGAGAAAAAAAAGCGTATACCTCAGATTTTTTTATTTTATTTCTCATGGTTCGCATTCTTCGAAAAAAATGCCCCGCGGAACCGTTCCCATATTCCCGGGGCGCGGTGGGGAGGTTTGATTTAGGAGAGACGCGGCGGACGCTGACACAAGACCTTCAGACGCTCTGCGAAAACTGCCGTTTTCCGTTGTTGGGTTTTCTTGCACACAGTGAATCAGGGTGGGAATGTGGACAGACCACTCGACCACGGTGAGCAATCAGTGTGATGTCTGCGGTCAGGCTCTGTGCCCCTATGGAGGGAGATAGAGAGCAAGCGCTGCAGTTAAGGTGGGAGGTATAAATGCTTGTGCATGTGCGCGTAATATGCCAGCGACTGCACGGGAACAGGGAACCTGCATGGGGTGATGATATATTGCACCCCCACTCTCTCTCTCTCGCCACACACACACACACAAACACATACGCACCACAATCTCTGGATTGTCTTGGCACGACGGCCTCCTCTCTGTTGGCAAATATTTTTGTGGATATTTAATACTTTTCTCAACCGCAATACTCCTCAGATAAACACCTCATCACCAGGAACCGTCGAACCTCGCAAACCAAACGCCCCAAAAGTGGACCTCGGTCCGCAGTATTGCGCAGGCTATACTTTGGCAAGGGCAATTATCTGACGAGAAGAAGTAAAGCTCCACACTCCTGCAAAAGGTAAACCTGTCGAGACCAGACATGGGACAGCAAGCGTAGAAAAGTGCCATGTCAGAATGGGTTCCTCTGGGATTAAGTGCTTTTGACGGAAAACCGTGCGTCAAAGTGCTACTTTCGACCAATTATATTTAAAGTATATTTAAAGGGGATGATGTGCAAGCAAACACTGTAAGACCTCTGGTAAACAGTGCTATAATGACAGGGAGAGTGTTTTGGGACAGGACAACCAGAAGTAGAATTTGTTTACGTTGCAGCTCTGAGATCCACATGAAATATGAGCAAAAACTGTGGTGGAATCCCTGCAACATGGCATAAGCCAGTGCATAATTTCACCTGTCAGCAGGGATGAAGCCTGCATTTATTCAAATCTAACACACTAGGCGGTGATAAATTGCATCAATATGTGTCGGGCTATATTGGATGTTAACACTTCTTCTCATCCAAACGCATCTCCGTGAAACTGTCTCGCACTGGATTTGAACATATTCCCGCTTTTATATCGCACAGTGCATTGTTCCCCCCTCCCTCCCGCTCCAGTGTGAGCTCATGTGTGCTGCGCAGTGAATTACGACTAATCTGCTTTGCATTTCACCAGTAAAGATCAGTTTGATAGTTTTACGATGAGATGGCCATTAACCGGACCACAACTTGCCATCTTTGGATCAATAAACAATGCTGAGAAATTTCTGATGGCATGCGGTAATTATCTGTAATCCAGTGTTACTGCTGGAAACAAAAGGAGAAAAGCTCAGTTTTTGGTTTTAATTACACGCTGTGTTTTACAGCGACAGTGGGCGAGGGCTCAGCACTGACACAGCAGAGGAGGAATGTTTATTTGCTGCAGTTTAGGAGCTGAGTGGCTTGCAGGAACTATGACACATTCCTCTGTCACTGGCTCTCCCGCTTGTGGACACACATGTGCACTCACACACACACGCACACACACAATGGTGCCCCGTGCAGTTAGCTCACGGCTACAACGACGCACACACAACTGTTCCCTTCGATCGCACACATCCAGAAAATGTGGCACCTCTGGATTTTGAAAGCGTGCCCAAATCGTATTCTCATTCATGATGACTTAGTCTGACACGACTTATTTAGGATTAATGCTTCCCTTATGTGACTTAAAGATGAATTATACACACCTTACTTCAGCATTACCGGGACCCCCGGCCACAAAGTGCGCCATGTGTTGCCGAGCTAATATGTGTCTGTGCATGTCTGCTGCGTGGCTGGCTCAGCACACCTCTCCATCTTTCCCTGTGCAGTCCGATCCATTATCCCCAGCATCTGGCAGCCAAAGCCCGTAAAGAAGACATTTCTCTTGGCAAGTGTTTTTTAAAGGCAGTGACACAGGGGACAGCCAACCACAGGAGCCACACATCTTCCAGTCTACATGCATACTGAGAACTGCTTGCATAAGTGAACCGCCCCAGTCTCCTTCTCTCTAGCTCTCGGCCTCTCGAAACACACATTTTCTCTCTGGTCCCACTCACACAGATACTGCTCCCACCCGCCCTTGTCTCTCTGCAATATACTCACCCAAGCTTTGAGGCCTAATCACTTCCAGAGCCAGAGATATCCTACAGAATGTGCCAGCAATCTTTCAATACATTTTGTACCCTAAAACATTTCTCCTGGCCCCCTAAATGAATATTGTTTTATTGTTGAGTGTAATCGTGGGACGGCTGGACGGACCCACGCTGTAGAAGTTATACGCGCTGTGTTTTTATGTACAAATGTGTTTCATTTGGTGACATTAAACACGGCAGGCTTTGACATAGTGTCAAAACACAGTGTCAAAAGTGCAACATTAAATAAAGAAACTAGCTCCGTAAATGTCATCATTTGGCGAAAAAAAAAAAGAGAGAGAGAGAGCGAGACCCGAACCCATAATGTTTTCTTGCAGGGGCGAGTATCGAAAGATTAATTGCACCCAGAGTGCACCTGGATGTGTCCTTGGTTGACACTCAGCTGCTGAATAATAAACACATTCTTTGCGTAATTGAAACGGCACAATAAGTGCATTAATTAATACCACGTGCAACGTGTTGCTCATTCAGGCTACAGCTGCAGTGAGCAGCTTCTCTGAACAGCATGCACGTGGGAAGAAATCTTTGTTTTACTTGGCTGCCATTCATGAAGTTTTCTGGCATCTGGTTCATCTAAACACAAATGGGTGTGTTCGCTTGATAGAATAATTGTTCTCATTTTGATAGGCTACCAGCTACACATCTGTCTCGCAGCCAGGACCTTTCCATCATAAATCATCTCCTATAGAATAAAACTTTGTTTGAACGCAGCTTGATTTACTTTGAGCTGACAAACCGTGGGTTCGCTTGGCAAATGCGAGTCAGGTGAATTTTGCACCATTTTGTGTCCAAGTGCTCACCTAGTTTTCATTGAGGGCGCCGTCTCTCTTGTTTGTAGCACATTTCTCTCCCTTTTCCTTCATCTTCGAGGTTGTGCATCCTCTCCTGTGAAGAAATGGTCAGATTAGATGATTATATCCCATTGAGGACATTGGATCAGTACTTCTGACCTATTTTAAATGTTTATGAGTTAGTTTTGAGGATAGGCTTCTCCATACGCCCCACAGTCATTCCTGCTGGGATTCTAACCCCACACCTTCTTGGCTTTTTTGAGCGAGTAATGCTAAGTAATCAGCCAGTCAAGCTTTCATCATGTGCAAGGGAAATATACACACACTTCCCAGTTCATTAGGAACACTAATGAAAGCAAATATATTCTAATACAACAGTCCTGCAGTAAATGGGATTACGCCATTAAGCATTAATTTAGAACAAATGAAAGAACTTGTGACTCAACTGTGTTTTCATTTTGGAGGCTGTGGTTTGTAGTACTACTAGAATTGCCTCTATTATTTTGACAACCCCATTTTAGACAGCGTGCTAGGCCAAATAAAAGAAACACTTTTCTGTTTAATTTAATACAATATACAGCGGCTTCTCCATGAACCAGAGGGCCAGTGGTTGATTTCTGTGTTCTTGAGCAAGACACAAAATCCCAAGTTGTGTGTCATGATCATACAGCCTTTCTGAAGCTGTTTCAATATAAACTGAACATTTTAACAGTCGTGAAGGGAGATTAATGCAAGAGTGTCACATTACAAAGAATAATGCAACTACTGCTCAACACGTCCTATATAGGTTCCTCCTAAACTAAACTTTATATTGAGTGTGTGTACACAGTATGCACATTTAGTCATTGTGTTTTTACCACTACGCAGCCATACCTGAATCACTTATCACTGTTGCCACATGCTAATAAATTTATGACAGCTCTGAGGGAAACAAACAGCAGCAATGCTCTGGCCTGGATGTTGTATGAGGCTTCCATCTAGTGGTACTAGCTTACAACTGCAATATCTTGGTTGTTTTTTTTTTTAAACAAAACAATATTAGGCATGCAAAATACACAAAGCGGGGCTCCGGTGGGAGATAATTGGTGCATTTTTCCCCAAAATGTAGAGCAATGATATCAGATTTTGTGTTAGCGGTTAGCTTAGCAAAACTTAGCTAACATACAGAAGACCACAAGAGCAGGGTGATCAGACGTCCCGGATTTCTGGAGACAGTCCCCGTTTTGGATGACCTGCCTCCCGGCCAAAGCTGTCCTCGCAAATGTCCCCGATTTTAGCGTTTTATGAGTGAAAACAAAAATAATAATAATAATGTTGCGCACAAACTATGGTTATACGGTAGGCGATAGGAAGCGGCAGTGAGCATGTTGCGCGCCGGCTATAACTATTACGGTAGCAGTTTAATTATTACATTTCAATATGAATTAATATGTGGAAGTAAATTAAACTTTAATTGTTCCTGTTTCTTCATTTCATCTTGATAACAATAAAATAAATAAATAAATAAATCTCTGAGCTGTAAATGTCCCCGGATTTCATTTCAGAAATTTGGTCACCTTAGGCTACGGCAAAAACTAAATTAACTACATTTATTTGGCTCCATGCGTTCGCGTTGGTAATGTAGCATAATGTAATCACGTTAGAATTTGCAGCTGTTGAAATAAAAGCTGTTATTGGAAAGTTACCTGCAGCTCCAGAGCAGCTCCTCTGGTTAAGTGCAACTGTTTGTAGCTGTTAGCCAGGTGTGCTAACATGAGCTCAACCATAGTTCAACAGGTAACTTCACTGACCTGGAAGCAGTTGTAAAAGACAGAAGGACGACGTCCTGAATCTATATAAAATATAAAATTATACAGTGGTAAAAACAGAAAGATTCACCTATATTAAATATATTGTAGGAAATACATTAAAATGATGAAACATGCTTGTAAAATAATAATAATAATAATAAAAAAAACAGTTGCAGTGTGTTACATATCAATTGGGTAAAATGTGTAAAAAATAAATAAATAAATCAGGTTCCATCAGAAGAGCTTCCTGTCGAAGACAGGTGGTAATTCTTTGTAAAGTCGCAACCCCAAACTCTGCATATTCACACAGGGATTGCCAGCAGATTACTTCTTCAGAATTGTAAAAGCTGCACACATACCACACGTGAGAATTAGTGCCGTGCCAGGTCTCCAAATTAGCTTGCCAATCTCATGTGCATTGTTTCACAGTCACAGCAGCTTGCTTTTATCAAACGAATTTGGTTGAGCACGCTTTAAAGGCTTTGGGAGTGGTATTTGTGTGATGTGTTTACATCAAGGCTGCAGATTAAAAGAAGATCGGTGACAGCTGCACACTGGGTTTGACTTGCACAAATGATTAGAGCACCCCATCTGTGAAAACACCCTGCTCTCGTCCTCAGGATACTGCATCATGCTTACTTGCCTTCATCAGGGTGGTGATGGGTGTAGTGATGCTTGCCAAAGACTCTGTCTTCATATATTTGGCTTTTTATGTTGCTAATAATTTTTGCTGCAAAAATAACCAGCTTCCATTTACCAAATTAGTCAAGACCAGACAATAATATCTTTTATAACACTCGGCAACCAAAAACAAAATCTATCCTGCCTGTTAAATCACTTGTACATAAAGTTATTTTTCTGTTTTTTTCAAAACTGTCAGGCTTGACTTCATGTGCACCTGGAATTTGTATGTAGGAGCAGCAAAAACATAATGTCCTCGGTAGGAAGCAGAAAAGGTCAAAACTAACCTGGCACAGATACAGCACGGATCTGTGATGCAGGCCAAAAGGTCACATGAGTGTAAAGCAGCCGAGTAACAAGTGAGACCGTTTGCAACACCTATTTCAGAAAGGTTTCTCAGAAGAAAAACACACTGCTTAACTGAATCTTCTCACTAGGGGTGCACGTTTAATTTAAGTTCACATTTACATATGTTCTGCAACTCTGATTAGAAAATGACTTACAGAAAGTCATTTTTTACTTACTGTTACAATATTAAAAGAATATCAATAAAAATACCAATGTCCTTGCTTTCCAAAAATGTTCAGTTATTACTAGGGCAATTATGCTATTAGACTAACGACATAGCATATGTTTATCAACATTTCTCTTCTTAAAGGTTAGAAATTGTGTGCGCGGTGCTTACATATGCATAGTGACATCTCTGTGTAAAATAATTTGTTGGAATCCTGCAAAGCGTGAGGTCCTGCTGTATATTACTTACTCTTCCTATACGCTACAGTTCAGATATATTAGATAACGAGTAATGAGAAAAAGATGCTGTTTCATGAAGATGCCCTCGTAATAAATGTGAATAGCCTTTTTTCTTTTTCTTTTTTTTTTTTTTTAATATTGCACATTAATTAGTGGCTCGATTAAACTACCTCATGGGATGCACATATTGTCCACACCAGTAATAATTTAGGCATGGCCAAAGGGTTATATTATGTATGTTATGTGTAGTAGGTGATACTTAAAGATTGTTAAATGACACTGAATTATTTGCTCTTGCTTTAATAATGGGTGGTTATATATAAATGTGCGTGTGTGTGTGTGTGTGTAGTTTTATAATAATAGTTTTCAGGGCTTGTGGTCATATAATAAAATCAACTTTTCTCTAATAGTTAAATCCGTATACCACACAGACTACAGACAGTAATGACAAATACTAGTCTCTTCTTCAGTTCCTAAAAGTTGTATAAAAATAACAAAAAAATAAAAAAGGTTGTGAACCTATTACTACGTAAAAGGTATCACACATAAAATAAGCTCCATCTGTCTGGGAAAGACGATACTTCTTGCCATAAAGGAGAGGGTTAGTAAACCTTGATGTATTCTGAGCGCTAAATAATGCTATAATAGTCAAACTAGACATAGTCACAGTTTACAATAAATGTAACTTTATTGACAGTAAAAAGTTTTGAGAATATCGAGGGGTACGCATTTGTAACTGCAAGATCATCTTGGAAAGCAACATGACTTCTTGAAATAATGAGGCAGTTGTACATCTTTAACTTTGAGGTAAAGTGTTTTGTCATGTTACATCATTCACAAAATATTGTTTAACATTGAGTCCACACAAGGAGACAAAAAAAAGAAAAAGAAAAAAGAAACCATGCCTCATTTTCACTTCTTGAAATTACTTCACGTTTCAAAAATAATTAACAATTCAGGTAAAAGCAGAAAGTGACAAGCACACATGCTATATTTCATTCACACCCACATCTCTCTACTCATCAAACCAAGTGCATTTTTAGATTACTTTTTTTTTTCATCAAACAGTTTCAAGTACATTTTTGCCTGCTATTAAAGGAAATCAAGTTAAACTATGAAGCAGCAAACCCACAATAACAAGTAAGAATACTGAGTTTGGTCTCATTCATGTTCCCAATATTAACAATATTAGATAACTCACCATACTGTAGCAATAAGGTATTTGGGTGCTATAAAGAAGCAGGAGGTAACATTTCATGGACTTGAGGAATATGCTGGAGAAGATTTGGAATATAGCTGATTAAATACACCAAGGCTGAAACGAACAACACTAAATAGATAATCACAAGTGATAACTGAAACAGATCCAAACTGATTTGTTGTTAATTCATTTTTAAATAATTTCTTAACCGCGCTTACATTATCGAAATAGTTTTAAAATCTCAGCTCCAACTGCCGAGTGGGAAAAACCACAGAAGATTAGCTGAACCGATATTTAATTCTCAGTCGCACTTTGCAGCAAACTTAAGTGCAGGCCGCGGATCCAGTGCAACGCTGTTAGGATTTTATATAGAAGGCCAGCTCTGTTTTAAAAATACACCGGTGTTGCAAATGATGTGTTAATGTGAGTAATATGCGATTTATCAGTGCAGTAGAACGATCACAGAAAAAAATTCGTAAAGCGGTCAAGTGCCTCAGCAAAAGGTGTTCATATATAAGCAGGGAACCTAAAAGTGCAATCCTGTGTAGGTATAGCACCCCGGACCATCTCAGTCAGGCTCTCACTAAACACTACATGGCTCACGGTCTGATCTGCACCAGTATTCTAAGGCTCACTTTAAAAAATCCCATTTCAGCTCACGTTTTCAAGTTCATGATGTCGCTTTGTCCTGAATATTCTCTCTTTCGAGTTTGACTTCACGCACTATTAAACCATGCTGTAAACAATATGTTTTCCTGGCAGCGGCGCGCCACTGCAGGAGTTAAGGCAATCCATTTCTGTGCTTTGTCCGTGACAAAGGCTCCTCCCAAACCCAGAGGCACAAAGCTCTCAGTGCATATGAAGCGTACCTGACACACTACACAAAATACCCTCCACGGCCACTAAAGCAAAGCTCTTAGTGTGCACTAAGCAACATAATTCTTAAAATGCCATGCTTTTTTTCTTAACTGCATGATCTCTTAAAAGTGCTAACGACTCAAAATCATTTAGGAAAAGATGGCTAGGCAAGATTTTTGAGCACCAGGTCCCCAACATTTTTTTGTATGTTTTTTTTTTTTTTTTTTTTTTTTCAGTTAAGATAAAATCCCCAAAGAAGGCACTTTTGAAGCAAAACCAGCAGTTTTGCCATATGATTCGATATGGGAGTGCAATCAATCATAGAATGTAATTTGCCTCCACTGGTGCAATGAAAAGATTCTCCGCTCGCGTCTGCCTTAGTATAATAAATATTCTCACAATAAAATCACAAATCCTTTTACCTAAACTAGGAATTTAAAGCAACTGATCTGGTGCAGAACAAACGTGAGCCCACAAAACTCAGAGCACAGCCGCCCGCCTCCCCTCAGCCCACCTGGTGCTCCCCGCGGCTGATGTGAGACGAGAACTCGTAGCGGTCCTGGCTGCGGTGGCCGCAGATGTTGCACTCGAACGGCTGGCGGAAGCCGTGACAACCCATGTGGATGGTGAACATGACATGGTCCAGAAAGAGGATGCGGCAGTGCCGGCAGTGGAAGTAGCGCACGGGCCGGCCGTCCCTGTCCAACACTTGCACAGTGTCCCTGGAAGAGAGGGGTGAACCCGGGCTCCTCTTTACTATTGTGGGGTACGAAGGGCATGCTCTCTCCCCCTCTGGGTCCAAGTCTTTGGCCTGGCTGGGGCTGGAAGTGGGATGACTGCGGGGCAGTGCTGGGGTGTGGTAGTGGAGGTGGTGGTTGTTGGAGGTACTTGTCGGGGCTGTAGCCCTTGTGCTCTGCTCTTCTGCTGTGCTCTCTGTGTCTGTAGAATCGGGACAGCCGTTGGGTGAGGTGGTGTGGCTGTGTGCTGAGGGATGGTCGTCCCGGCCTTCACCCGCCTCCCGACCAGCCAGGCCGAGGGACACTGCCGCCAGCCCACTTCCACTATGGGCCCGGGGGGCCTGAGGAGTTACGTTGCTGTTCATGGAGCCCATAACTGTGCGGAGCTCTGACAGGAAGGCAGGGTGGAGCTGAGACAGTGTAGACGACTCGTGGTTCTCGCCTTTACCCCTGGCGCAGTGGAGGAGCGAGCGCGCCAGCCCGGCGGAGTCCCCAGCAGACTGAGAGCTGATGAGATCCCCGTCCTTCTCAGAGCCAGAGGACAATTCGTAAGGTGCTTCGGGTGGGTCAAGGTGCATGCGCTTTTCACCTATGAAAAGGATAAATCAGTGAGTGGAGTCCATGAGTCCCCTGAAAGGACAACATCTGCTAAATATGACCCCTTGTCATAGTGCAACATGAACCACGTGTCTCCCCACCGGCAAACGTTGATGATGGAGTCCCTCATTAAGCTTGAAATATATAATTCTTAATAAAACTTCTACTTCTACACAAAACATGAACTACTTTAATAAAAATAAAATGAAAACTCACCCAAAAACTTCTGTGGTGTTGACCTCTTGCGTTTGGTGATGCTAATAGACAGTCTATCCACAAACTGGATTTTTTCATTGGATGGCTGGAGTGCAGGTTTGGTAACCATCTCCATATTTACAGACTCTTCACCTGCAAACGAGGACCCAAACATATATGTATATATACATATATAAAACCTATAAATATATACAATGGAATGGCAGGTTGCATGTCGAAGTTGCTAAACTTGCTTGAGTGAGTTTCGTGCTTGATCGTTACGTTACCTTGTGCCGTCTTGGCTGCAGCCTGGTGGTCCAGAGTCTTCAGATAATTATGGCAACGCTCAAGATGTTCCTCCAGTGTGCTCTGTTGTTTGTAGCTGCGACTGCAGTAGCTGCACTTGAAAGGTTTTCCCACCGTCGGAGAAGCAACTGCAATTGTGACAAAAAGTATTTTCTTCTGAGATGAAAAAAAGAAATCCTTGTATTTAGGTGATGGACTCTAGATCGAAATGTAGAGCAAAGTTTTACTTGCAAAAAATTGTATTTATACTATCCAAGTGATGCTGTTTATTTGTTTATTGAAGGGGATTTCTATTTCATAAAGTACTAATATCTTGGTCTGACAAACAGGATTTCCCCCTTGATTGACTATTCCCGAAAACGCCTAACCCTTCACCGCAACGTTCCACCTTAGTGAGCTGTCGGAAAGACTGACGTCAATTCGCTGAAATCCAGTTTGAAATGATCGTTTCTTCGAAAATGAACCTCTGAGACCTGTGGAGATCCTCCTAGACCTACTGTAACCAGACTGTATCTGTAAAACCTCTTGAATGTGTGTTCACAAATTGAAAGCACCAGCACGATTTCCTGTTTTCAAGAAATGTTAAATGTCATATTTTTTCATGTGTTTTACAGAACATTCTCGTAAAGAATACCCATTTCCTCTGCAGCTTCAAAGAAGTGGGGAATTGACCTTTCTAATGAATCCCCACGTTTACTGCTTACCTGTGCTTCACACGTTTTATTTTTACAACTCATCTTACCTCAAGATTTTTTTCTGCTAACAGTTAAAGAAATAGGTCTACAAAACATCTCATATTATTTGTCTGATCTGTCAGGTGTTATGTGATAATGCAAGTTGCAGAAAATACGTGTCAGTGATAGTGTATACAGGCCAAGAACTCAAGTGTAAAGTGGACCAAAAAAAACACAGATATGAGTATTTGGCAAAAATATAATTGCTCTCTGGTCACTGATTTACCTGCATGCGTGCGCAGATGTCCAGTCAGAGCATCTCTCCTGCGACAAGCGTAATTGCAAATGGGACATTTGAAAGGCTTCTCTCCTGAATGCAACTTAATGTGGCGCAGCAAGTTCCCCTTCTGGGTGAAGGAAGCGCCACACTGGTTACACTGGAATGGCCGCTCACCTAATGACGCATGGACGGACGGAGGTTTTTTTAGAGGCGAGTCGTTCGGCTTCGGGAAATGATTCTGTACCATGTAATAACACCTTGCTGGCTTGTTCTCACCTGTGTGGCTGCGCTTGTGCACCATCAGCACGTTGGGTCCGATGCAGATCATGCCGCACACCTCGCACTGGAGCTTGCCGTTGGGCAGCCGGATGGGTCCAGGTGAAGCGGAGTTTGGACTGGCCATCTCGCTGTAAATGCTCGCCTTCTCTCGCGCAGCTCCAAACTCTGCGCTCCCTTCCTCCGCGGGCTCCCCTCTGTCATCCTTCCCCCTGTCGCCCCTCACGGCCTCTTTGTTCTCTGTCCGTTGGGCACCTGATGACTCATCGTCACTGCACAGCTCAACCTTGATGGAGTTTGCTTTGTGGAGAGTAAATGATGTGGGGGGTGGAGGGGGGGACATATTTACTTTCATACTTATTATTAATGAAGTTTTCCAAGTTAACAAAGGAATAATAGCTAACCACTGAGGGATCGGTGTGGTGAGGACTGCTGACTGTTTGGAGATCTCGCAGAGGGGCCCTGCGTCCCGCCATAAAAGTCCTGCTCCATTGATGACTCTCCTCCATTACCTCGAACACAAATATGCCCACGTTATTAAAGTAAACATCAAAGTCTGGAGACGATACACACGAAAGGTGCGACAGTTTTTCCTTCTGATGTAAACTTACCTTGTGCATATGAGCGTCCATTGCAGTCATCAGCATTCATTCTCTCATCAGATGCCTGCAGAAATGTTAAACACGGATTTTTTTGTTTTATTCATCCTTACAGCAAATGAATAAATGAATAAACTTTCCAAATCTTGTTCGCATAAAAATGTTCACAACAGGCATTGATACTAACCATGTCAAATACACTTTGCAGCTGTGTGTTGCAATAAGAAAACAGACTCACTTCCAAGTGGCTAATAATACGTTCAGGGTGACAAACTAATGTAGGTAACGTGGACTCTGCCCTGCTATTTCTGTATCTTGTAGATTCTTCTCCACCGCGGCCAGCAAATGAACATGAGAGGCTCCACATTTATAGAAACCTGATGGCCAAGGGTGCTGAAGGAGGAGTTTAAATGAAAGGGGGTAGACAAAACAGCAGCTTATATTATGTTATATTATATTATATTATATTATCATGTTCAATTTTAAACTATTTTGATAGATGTTTATTGATTGAATTGAATCTATTGCTGAAGTTTATTTGTTCATTTATTTACTAACAGTTCACGTTATTTTGTCCATCCCCTGTACGTATGTGTGTATTTAACTGTGAGGGGTAAAAAAAAAAAAAAAAAAATGAACTTGGGGTTACATAAAACCCACAGACACACAGCAAACAAAGTGAGCTATGCAGACTACAACACCAGACCAACACCTGTTCAGACACACAGCATGTTATCATATGATGTTATACGATCGAAGCTTCAGGGGTTGAACGTATTTCTTAAATAAAAAATAAAAGAAAAAAGAAAAGAAAGAAGAAGAAGAAGAAAGACGGTCAAGGCTGCACCTTTTGCTCAAATGGACGACAGCCGTGGACAGGGGAGACTTTGGAGGGATCGGGGGGGCGGAGACAACACATCTCAGGGAAAATTAATATCCTGGCATTGGCCGCGCTGGAAAGCAACAGGCGCTGATGCAGCCGGGAGACGCGACAGTCACACCAGGGCACGGCGATTAAAAATAAATAAATAAAAAAATAAAATAATTAAAAAAAGAAAAGGGACGCGCACCCCGCGCCAGACAATCCTCTCTGCTCCCAGGCGGCCGACTGTGCATTAAAAACGAATATATTTTTTTCAAACAACAGCCATGCCTTACAGTACGCCCGCGGCTACTTGTTTCTAGCGGCTCGATCTGATCTGATCCGCTGTGACACCAATCAGCTCCGCGGACGGTCCAGACAGCGACGAGACACAACAGCAATTTGTTGCAGGAGTTGCGATTGTCCAAATTGTCCGCATGAACGCGGCTGTCATCCAGCATCGAGCACGTCAAACTGGCCTGGGCTGTACAATGTTTCTCATGAGCCGTTGCTATGGCACCCGACCACACGACAAATGGCATTCACCCCACCAACTACTCAAAAACATGCCGTACCTCCAAATTAACACCGATGGATGGTCTCACCGAGAGCCGCGGTGAAGTCCACAAGCCTCCTCCTTACCTGGCGACCGATCGGTGTTTTCTTTTTTAATTGTCTGGATCGCTGTTTGTTTTCCCAGGCGACGACAGCATCTCCGGGATTTTTTTTTCTTTCTTTTTTTTTTTTTTTTTCTTTTTTTTTTTTTTTTTTTTTTACCTGGGAATCCCAAACAACTTCCGGGCCCATGCTGGGATACAGACCAAATAATTGTACGACAGAGCTCTTGATTTAGTGATCGTCGAATGCATCGATGCATGTCAGTCGTCACAAATAATAAGAATAAAACAATAAAAATGTGGTAAAATAATTTCGTTTACAGAAACTCAGAGTCAGGCTGCCCATCAATATATTTTGGCTACAAGCTGCAGTCAGTAGGCATGCTTAAGTAAAATAAATGTATAATATAAATGCATATGGGCCCATATGCACAAACCCACGCACAATACAGACAAAGATATGGCGTTGTGTAGCAAGCAAGCAGATAATAAAAGAAAGGCAGGTTAGGTTGTTATCATGATATAGTTTATGGCGATAGTACACCTGTAGCACCACGAGGTGGCAGCAAACTGCTGTTTCGACAACATATTACCCAACAAGCAGACAGTTGTGAGAGGCTGTTCGACAAGTGGAAATATATTGAGACGAGTTCCACGCAGTGCATGCACTTACATGTAAAATGGAAAACAATTAGTGATAACAATTCAAGCAACCAGGAGGGAATAGAGGGTAGCTATGTGAATCGATGGGGTTTGTGCCGCCGCAGGAGGATCTCGTAAGCATCGTGAATCTTCATGAACATGGCCTCAGCATCCTTGGTGGGGTTGTGGTCGGGATGCCACGTCTTGGCCAGCTCCCTGTAGCTCCGGGTTATCTCCTCAACAGAGGCCTCTGCATTTAGTGACAGTACCTGCAGCACAAATGTTCCCACATGCTTACAAATCATGACTACATCGAGGACAATAGCCACTTTTCAGAGTTGTGAGACTCACGTGCAGCGCCTCTTTCTCCTTCTCGGTGTACTCCCTGAGCAGTATTTCCAGCATCTTCCTCCACGCATCTTCATAGTACCCTCCTCCAGTGAGCGCGCACAAGATCCGGTATGGCATTAAGAGAAGGTACTCCAGCACACTTCTGAGCCAAGGCAGAAACCAGAAAATGTCCAGCAGTGCTGCTATTGTGTCCGATATATAATACAGGGTAGCCGTGGTGTTGTGGAAAACACAGTAACCCAGTGGAGCAGAGAAGGCCAGCCAAGCCAGGCCGAGCTTGTAAAGTCGAGGACCTGAAAATAATTAGGAAAAAAATATATATAATTTTAGAGTTTAAAATTTAGAGAAAAGCACTACAATCAATGTGTAAGAAGAAATCAGCTCACCTAATTTCTGTGTGCTCCCAGGATCTCGTGGGGGTTTGAACCTACGGTTCTGTGCAGCAGTGATACTGGCAGCCAAGCTTATAGGGAGAGGCGATAAGGTGCTGCCATAGAATATTGGGGACGTTATGAGACAAGCAGTCAAAGTTTTTTGGAGATCGGAGGTCTGTTGACCGATGGTGGACACCAGGTGCACCCCTGCGCCCACACATAAAGGCAGAACAAGCAGGTAAAAGAAACTGAGGGTGTTCAGCCCTATCAAGGCCATTGTGCCGAAGTAGATCCCAACACACACCTGCCCGGCAAATCTGACGGGGCTTACGGATGGAGGGATCGGGGTGGAACGCTTTCTTCTCTCTTTTTCAGAATGTTGATCTTGATTGGCCTCACTAACATATGCAGGAATGCGTATTACCTCTCTGGCCCAGCCAAATCCAAAGCCTCCCAGAGTTAACATCCATAACAGAGCATGGCTGTCTCTTCCTAAATACAAATGATGAAGGCCCAAAGGCCCACCTGCTGCCCACAGGGCGTAGGCTACTATTACACTCTTTACCATCCTGTGTCCGCAGAGAATCACTCCATGTACAGGTGAATATTAGGCATCCTTGATAATTTCCTGTGAAGTATAACACAAAAACTTAACAAATGTTATCTCCAAATCTAAATCATATCAACTTTAGTCCATAATTAAGTTCAATGTATGGTTATATTATAAATGTTTACCAATGGGAAATATAAAGTCTACATTTGATATTTTATCCTATTTAGAGCAATGCTGTCGATCACCGCTCACAATGTGTCCATGTCAGCTTCTGAATATTTGACGTATTTTATTTCCTTGATAGATTGTCATAGTGTGTGTTTCCGCTTTGATCTGTCAGCTGATGTTATCTTGGCCAGGACACTCGGAGGGATTTTGAACCGCTGTGATCCACTTCCCTGGTTAAATAACAGCTATATTATATAAAAGGGATTTATCTTAGCCCATGATGGACATTGTCACTTCACTCGACTGATCCAAAACAGGAATCAAATTACAAACTAAGGACACAGTCAGACAAACTAAGGACACAGAGGTACTCGGTTATTGTTTTTACACATTTGACATCTGTTTTTATAAAGGCCAAGTTACTTACGGGGCTCACAATTTCAAATCCTTATCCTGATAAATCCTTTCCAGCGCTTTCTGTCGTTGAAGTTGGTGCCATGTTGTTGCAACAGTTGGACTTTGGCTCATGACAATGAAATAACACGGCGGTCTGAAAGAAATGCCCGTCATCAGCCACAGTGATAAGGTGAGGAAAGGGTCTAAAACAGGGGTGTCAAACTCATGTTAGTTCAGGGTCCACGTACAGAACAACATGATCTCAAGGAGGCCAGACCTTCAAATAATGACAACTGCAAATGTTTCCCTTTGTTTTAGCACAAAGAAGTACATTATGAAAGTGTTTACATGTAATGACCTGCACTATTACAAAATCTTTAATGAACAATCAGACGTTTCTTAAGAAAAAGAAGTGCAATTTCTGTATGTCTCAATGTTGTGTTACGTCCACAGCTCTTACTAAAATTGTGTGAAACCTAGCAAAAGTAGTTACTTTTATTGGAAAATGTGCAGTTAATGTCTTCAATGTAATTTTTGCGCTTTGCAAATTCATCCCGTGGGCCTGATCGGGCCCTCTGGTGGGCCACTATTGGCCCGCGGGCCATATGTTTGACACCTGTGGTCTAAAAAGAACATTATTGAGTACTGTACCATGGGCTATCTGAGTTTCCTCTGTGAATCAGTATGTAAATACAGTATGTACACAAATCAAGAACCTTAAACCTAAACTGTAACTTTCAACTGAATTCCCATTGAAATGACAAGAGTAAATCCCCAACATATTTTAACTGACTTATATATCCCCCTGCATAGGCACTTAATCAGTATTTATTGTGTATATTGTTAAATTGCTCTCTTTGTGTTTATTTATTTATTTATTTTTAATCTCTCGTATCACTCTTTTGGAGTCTGTATGCATTTATCTATTTGCTTAGTCCCATGGCAACCTTGTGTTTTATGCTGTATGGACGACTGTCTTGTTTGACTGCATAGATAATTGCGCCATTGGGGTTAATAAACATTTTGATTGACAGAGTTATGTAAAACAGTATAACAGTCATGAAGATATGATTTAGTGTGGGACTGATATATTAGAATGCATTTGTTGTTGTAATATGTTATGTTTTTTTATGTAACGCACTTTGGGTTGCTTTTAAGTATGAAAAGTGCTATATAAATAAATAAAGTAGCAGAATATTGCAGTCCTTTTACATGAAGGTCTTTACATTAACTAACAGCAGAATTAGGTTTATTCGCTATGTCTAGAGATGACCAGCTTTGCTATGTGTAGATAAAATAACTGAAATATACACCAATCAGGCATAACATTATGACCACCATTATGACTAACATTGTGTAGGTCTCCCTTCTTCCTTCAAAACAGGACTCATCAGAGAATGGACATGGTCCTTCTGAGGGTTTCCTGTGGTGTCTGGCAACGGGATGTTGTTAGCGGGGGTCTTTAATCATAATAAAACATTGGTTTTATATAGTGCTTGATCATTAGAAGCTCAAAGCTCTTATAATTTAATACATTATACACCCGCTCACTACCTCAGTAGTCACATATGACGGAAACACGGCTGCTAATCCACACCAACAGCCTCACCGACCATCACCAAACATCATACACCAGTGGTGGCACACACTGGGAGCAAGGTGGGTTAAATGTCTTGCCTGGGGACACAAATAGGGATAGGAGTCCAACCTGAGCTACTGCCACCTTTGTGTCCTATGGGTTGAGGGGAGGAACTGTAGAATTTGGAGACCTTGTGCTGTTTTTCATGTTTTTTTTTTGTTTTTTTTTTAATTGTTCCTAATCCGTTTTTGTATGTGTGTCAGGCTGCATCCTGCTTGGGGGATGGGTGCTGCCACCAAAGAGCGTCATCGCTGTGTGGGGTGGGGGGTGCCTGGTCTTATCTAGGCGGCTGGTACATGTCTAGGTTACATCCACATCAGCGCCAGTTCCAAAAGTTTTCCAGCAGAGCACTGTGTTGTACTGTCACAAAACGGCCAGTGTTAGTCACTTCACGTGCCAGTGGTTTTAATGTTCTGGCGGATCGATGTAAAAACGTGGGTGTGCACCCATTGAGAACATTTTAATTGGTCTGATTGACGTTGGAACTGAGCTGTTAATTACAATGCTGATTGCCATCTAGCTTCCTCCTCTGCTTGGCCCCGCCCCCCCCCTCCCCGACGACCCCTCCTAGCTCGGCTTTCTCCGGAGCTCAGCTCAGCTCACTAGCGGCTGCAGGTCAAAACCAGAAGAGCTCTCGCTGTCTCTTTCCGTGTCTGTGCGTGTGCTTAGCTACAAAAGCTACACACCAACGCCATTCTCCCGACAAGATGCCCACCCTTTTAACTTGCTTTTAACTCTTCCGCTCGGCGCTTTTAAAGCCTGAGGATACTGGTATGTTACCGGAGGATGGAAACGGACGACGTGTCGGTTAGAGAGCAACTTTTCCACAACCGCGTCCGGGAGACTATAGTAAGTAACGCCGGACTCCTTTATTAGAGATGCATATGTGAGGAGGGGGGGTTTCGCCGCAGACAATACAGTACAGGCTGCCTTATCTCTTCGAGGAGGCGACTGAGGTTTCAATGTTTATTCGTCGTGCCACAAACCCACTGCACAACTCGAATCTGTGTGAAGTCTCACAACTGAACCCCAAACTTTTTTTTTTTTTTTTTTTGTTATATAATATATATAGCTAAAGTGTAATCCTGAATTTTTGCACGCACGCATGGGCGTGTTACGTTTTTTTTTTCTTAAAAAAAATCTGCTGCTCCCTCTCCCTCGTGCTTGCCTCTTTTTTTTTTTTTTGTTTGTTTGTGTGAAACCTGTGGTGAAGTCTGAACTTCAGACTTGACAGAAAAGAGACAGTCCTGTTACAGCAGGGCACATATGCACTGACCTTTGACCTGTAAAATGCACAGTCAGACCTCAGTGGGGCTTCATTTCCTGAGAGTGGGCAGGTTGCTGACACAGCATACAATGAAGAACAATGTCAAACTGCCTTTGACCCCCCCCCCGCATTTTGTTGTAGTTTGTTTGACTCTCAATACGTAGAAAAACTTATTTTTTTTCCTGACATCCAAACTGTACTGCATATGAGAAATATGTGCAAGCCGCTTATGGCTTTAGTTAGAGTACTATGAAAATTAGAGGTCCCTATGGGAGATTGAGTCCCTGTGGCGGCTAAGAGGAAAGATGGTGAGATTTATCCAGCTCGTGTAGACAAAATGCTTTTTTTCCATAGGCGACATTTACTTAAATATCAGCGAAACCACACTGGGAACTAATAACACTTTCAGTTTTTTTTGCTACTGCAAGAAGTGCAAGATTTCTGCTGGAAAACAAAATAATCTGCGGAAATGTAAGATGGTTTTTGAAACTGACTTGTTAACCACAGGCTCTCCATCTTTCTCGTTTTTTGTGTGTTTTCCAGCCGTGGGTTCAATATTAGCACATGACATGTGTTAGTGACATTTTAGTGCGCCCACATGAGGTATCAAAATAGATGTCACACTCTGGAAATAGTGCTTTAATAGCAGCCATACAATATATTTTTCAGCTGTAACAAGGAACAAATGAAGTGCCTGTATTTATTTTAATGCCCTTATTCTGACATTGTCCCTCTCACCTAGAGACCTAATGCTATTAGCCGCACGCCTCAACTCTCCAGCTTACCACCGCTCCACAGTGCTCCCTCTCAGTTACTCCTGCACCTCTGGTTAATAACTGGCTTTAGGCCAAGCCTGTCATCGGTCGGCTTATTTTAAAGTGAAGAAGATGTGGTGTAAGCTTGTGTGACATAAAATGGGAAAAAAAGGGGTAGGTGATACATACAGAAATCCGTTCCCAGATGCACAAGCAGTACAAGAAAGTCGTTATTGATTTCACTTCCTATCAATCAACAGAGGGTCTAGCTGACTGATTACTGCATCCCTCGAAAGAAAATATTGATAATTGGACTGAAAACCATATATGCTGTAAACTTTTGCGTCAGTGCTTTGCTTTTGTTTTTGCTCTCTGAGCAAGACGAGGCTCGTCCACAATGGTCTCTCACCGCTCTGAGGACAGAAAGGATCAGTTTAAAAGACACTGTATGGGCACAGATGAAACGTGAGATTCTGTGCTCTGCTGGCCCAGAAATGCGCCATTAATGTGAAGTGAACTCTGGGAAACCTTAAAAACATGCCGCTTGGCGCTAAATTCCTCAAATGTCTACGCTAACTCTTCAGAAATTCTATTTAAATGATTGTTTGGATTAAAAATAGCATGGACAATGCAAACTGGATAAACCTGATTTCATTCAGTGTATTGAATGGGTCACTATAAATCCTCCCATATAAAAGATTTGGCGGGTGTATGAGATTTAAGAAACAGTATCTGTGAGACTGTGCAAGTGGCAGAACCAGGTGTACACTCCCACAGTCCGCACCCTGAGCCTGGAGCGATTTTCAAAAAAAAAACAATGTGTAGCAGACAACAGTAGAGAAATGGGTCATCCAGCATCAGCACATATTTATATGTGCAGTCAAGAAACGTTGTTTAGCATTCATCTAATAAGTTTAATGGTCTGTCATAGGGTAGAGCTTTCCAAGGAGTGAGAGACGTGGTGATCATGTATTTTATTGTAGCTCAAATCGACCCCCCCACCTTTTTTTATTTGCTAGGGATGAATTTGCTGATGTTAAAACATCACATTGTCACTAATGTCATTCATTTAAGGACTTTATTACCTGCAGTTGGAGTTGATGAAACGTCAGATATGGGAGACGCTTTCCAGTTAAATACACATCATACTTTAACCGAACACATTCTTTTTGGGGATAGGATGACCATGCCCTGCATTATTTTACTAATTCAGTGTTAAAACGTGCACCTTTCTTGAGAGCCGCTCATCTGAACAATCGGGCTAAGCGGCGGAACAATTGCTCAACTTCTGTTGGAACTGGGCGACTGCAGCTTCTTTTGAGGAACGTATAGCATTTGTGCTGTTGTATAGCCCGTGCGTCAACGCCTCCCGATGTCAAAGAGCCGTGGAAGACAAAGACGCACTGTTAAAGAAATGAACTCCTTTTACGTGACGCAGCTCTCACCTGGCTCCTCACAATGATGGAACTTGCATTGTGAAAAGCTGACAGACTTACACATACAAAAAGAGATTTCCTCCTTTTTATGGTTGGATCACAGGCTGTTGAATAGATCCTGCTGATCTGTATTCTTGCTTGTAAGCGGAGGCCAACGTGCTTTGCCTAAACTGGACAAGATGCTTGGTAAAATGCCACCGTTTTTTTTTTGTTTTTTGTTTTTTTTTTCTCCTCCACTGGAGCGAGTCCAGTTTTCAAGGACAAGTCGCCAGGCTGCCTACCTTCTGCTCCTTTGACTTTACCACAAGGGGTTAGATGAGATGTGAAAACACTTCAGCGGCTTAGTTTGAACATTGCTGGGACATTGCGTTCAACATAAAAATGTCTCTGAAATCCTTCAAAGTCTCCTCTCAGTGGCCCGCTGTGTGCCGCCCGCTCCCGACACTGGCAGTCAGCACGTGTTCCCACCACTGCTCGAGTGTTAATCCTTTGTTCCCTACTTTTCCTATTGTTGAATAAACCACAGCCAGCTCCTTGCCCAAATTGCCTGCATTTTTTTTGAACAGTTTTGCAGATCGAGACAATTAGTTGTGTTCTTTGGTTGCTGTTCTTTGGAGGATGCAGCTAGCATAGCACGTCACTACAGATCATTCCCACTAACTTCTAATCAACAGATGAAGCTTCACGTTTGTGTGACAATGTAAGTCAGAAAACAGCCTCGTTACATTGTCTAAACTTGAATTTTGCTCCAAATCTGCTTTAGTTAAAGAGATGTTAGAAATGAAACAGAAGGACAAACAGCAGGATTCTACTACCAGGGGTCCCATGAGACGACCAAGCAAACCTTACCATATGTCCATATGATATATTACGAGTAACTCATTGCTTCTTTCTATCGTTTTGGTTGTTTTTATTATTCACTTAAAAGGACTTGCATCTTTTTAAGAAACAGGTTTTTTCACTTCCTCTGAGCTGGTCACATTTGTCTAGAGTGCCGCTCTGTTTTACTTGGTGCTGTTGTTACCTCTGGGACAAACATGTGCTAAATCCTGCCACACATACTGAGCTCCCTCTGAGCTCACGCGCAGAAATGCTTTAGTCGACGTTCGCGGTCTTGCAACATCGGTTCATTCAGCGTCGAGTTGCCCGTGCTCAGGTTAAATAAGGTGGCATGAAATTGGTCACACGGCGGCTTTGGTCCCCTAATAACATTTAGTTACTGCTTTTACTTTTTGCATTATTCGTTTTTGCTTTTGGAAAAACGGCCGCTGTTGTTCACATTAATTGCGCTATGCTCATTAAACAGATTGTGATGATCCACGGTTTGGCCAAGATTGTAGAGTTATATGCAGCACTGGTGGGAGTCTGAGTACTGGTTGTTGTAGGTGCTTGCAGACATGTTGTGGGAACCGACAGTGAGAGGATTTCAGGAGGTATATAATGTCACAAAGATGTGTTCGTTTTCATTAATGTCTAATTTATATATTTCTTTTTCATTGACACAGAGATGTATTGAGTTGTAATGTCAGGCACTTTGCCAGACAACAGATTGCAGAGTGAATAGAGGTTTAACCTAAATTTGTTGCTAGATTTAATATAATGTCAGCCAGTGACCTTTGCGATCAGTATGGGGGCTGCCACTCTCTGGCATTAACCCTTCTTTTGCTCCGCTTAATCCGTCTTAATTTATCACTGCCACCCTTTTCACTCCGCTTGGAATAAAGGGGTAATCATCAGTCTCCATCCGCCCCCCTTAGCTGGAGCAAAGGGAATGTGTTTCTCTGCTGCATATCTACTCCGACTTGTACAGCCTGTCAGAATATCCAAAATCAGAGTCAGTCACTTCATCTTTATTGTTCCCAGGAGGGAAATTCTTCTTCTTTTTCACAGCACTGTAGATCACCTTTCCACATTTCATCCCCCCACGAAAGTGAAAAAAACCGCTAGAAATAGTTACAGCACGGCGCAGAAAATTGAGCAGATCTAATAAAACCTTATTAAATTACTCATGAGCAGTACTCGACAGAACATGAAAGGCAGTTTACAAGGTTACACGGCTGTTTTACACTTGAACAAGTAAAATTCCATAATGACATTCCCAGTCTGCGCTGTGGACAATTTACAAACAAGTGTCTTTTCTGTGTTTTCTGCAGATCTGCGTGCTCCTGTTTACATGCCTCTACATGGTGTCCTACCTCATCCTCACCCACTTTAAGAAGGCAGCAGAGTTTGTCACAGGTGAGTGTTAAATTTTCCTGGATAGGAATAGATGCACCTCATAAACACCGCTCTGTGAGAGAGGGCTCCATCAAAGGATTACGGAGAATTGCCTGGAGGGGAAGTAGCGGCGTTGACAAGCATACTGATTACATCTGTGTTTTGGAATTTCTTTCCACAGAGTGTGTAGGCAACACTTTTCAGGCGAGCACAGGTGCTGTTTAGAAACTTGTTTATTTTGAGTAAATACTCGTTTTGTTGTTTTTTCAGTTTTCTCTATTTATGCACATTTCTGTTTTTTTTTGGATTCCGCTCAGAGATACAAGACATAAAATGACAAACTTTATGAACACAGTGTTAGAATTTATAAGTATTTGCTGCAAATAAAAGAAGCCGAATGCATGTTTGCATACGTGTGCATACAGACGAGCAGGTTAGCCGTTTTCAACTCCAGGGTCTGGACCGGGAGGTGAAGAAGACGTTGTGTGTATTATGCAAACACGTCTTTGGGCTTACGTACTGTATGTCTGTGGATTAGGGTGGCGAAGAATGTTGCTACAAGGTAAACGGAGTGACCGCTCTGCTTGGACAAAAATAGAGCTTTTCAAAAAGTACCCAAGACTAATGTCATCAAACTAGGTTAGAGTTTCTTTTTTCTTTTTTTCTTTTTTTGACAGATAGATTTAGCAGCCTACAAACAACCAGCTATTTCGGATGCTGTCGTTTTATTGAAGCTAAAAAACAAAATGTAAAGTTCTGCAGCGTGACTGGGCTGACAGTTACGTAATAAATCCAATAATGTGCCACTATTGGAAACAGATGTAGGATGTCCAACTGGCTGGGCCTCTGGGGCTGGGCTGGAACGTTGGAGACATTTCTTATTTTTTCTTTCTTTTTTTTTAAGCTGGGGAGACCTGTTATGTGTTAGAACCCTGTAGTAAAAAAGTCATGGATACACCACCAACAGCAGAACAGTTGTACCCTCCGGCGATTGTGCAATACCATCGCACTGTGTTGTTGTTTTTGCGTCGTTTCATGTGAAAGACCCAAGAACTGGTTTGTTCAGCCTCAGGCCTTATAATTAAACAGCTGTATCAACATGGGAAGATATTACAGTATCATGCTCTCAGCTCAGTGTAGAAATCTCCAACATGGTGCATGATGCTACGGAGTTTTTTTTTTTTTTTTCCCCTACTATGTACAGTATTTGTACGTAAGTGTGTTTAATTTCTACTTGAGTATTTTCCTTGAACAGAATGTTCCAAACATGTTCGTCCCCCATTCACACCCCTCTCTGAGGTCAGCGAGACTGGCTTGCTTTTTACAGCCTCATATGGATTCCTTTGCATCACAGCTTCCCACCCTCCTGTACGCTCACTCGCCAAAACATTAGGGACACGAATGCATTCCAGAGTAACAGCGCTGCATGAGATATTAGCTTCATGAAGGTTGTGGTGTTGATCATAGATGATGGTCATTTTAGAGGGTGTAGTTCACAGGTGTCAGACATGCGGCCCGTGGGCCTAAAGCGTCACGGCAGAAGTGTGAATTTGCAAAGTGTGAAAATGACATAGAAGAAGGCGATTTTTCAATGAAAATAACTCCGAATTGTTCCAAATAGTTTTTTTTTATAGTAGGTTACAGGATAGTTTGTTAAATGCAAACACTCTCATGGTTTACTTGTTATTCTTGGCACTAAAACAACTGGAAAAAGTCTGCAGTTGTCATTATTTATGGGTTATTATTCTGTTATTTTACTGGTCCGGCCCACTTGACATCAAATTGGGCTGAATGTGGGCCCTGAAATAAGATGAGTTTGACACCCCTGATGTGGTTTATGATGCCGCTAAAATTGGGTTGGCAAAATAAAATAAAATAAAAAAATGTGTCAGTACAACACAATAGTGTTGTACTGACTAATGTGAAATGAAGCTAAGGTTTAATACACGACGTTATATTATACCTACTGAACTGGCCACTGAGCATATATCTACGTAAACACAATATACACACTTGTTTCAGTGGTCAGATTACTGTATGTACATGTGAAAACCAGCAGACGTTTTGTCTCTTACATAACAAATGTAATCTCTCCTGTGTCTCTGCTCCCTTTCAGATGATATTGAAGATGCCACCGTCAACAAAATTGCGTAAGTGATGATTAACTTCTAATGATTAACAGGTCATCAGCGATCAGATCTCGCTCGCATCGAGTTCCACCGCGAATGACTGAGCTGACACTATGTCAGTGTGACGTGTGTGGTGACCTGAGAACATTTGGCTGTATTTATTGCCGTGCTGCATGTGCGCACGCCTGTGTGTTAATATGGCTGTTGCTTGGAACTGGGTGATGTTACTCTGCCCTTTGTCCCGACACGCAGGCTAAGTTATTACCTTAATCTCAGCCACCTCGTCCTTTCACCTTGTTGGGCCCGACACAAGCACTCATAGACTGTCTTTCTCCTTTCTCCCAGGCTGTGGCTGTGTACGTTCACCCTGTCCGTCGCGGTGTGTGCCGTGCTCCTTCTACCCATCTCAATTCTGTCCAACGAGGTTCTGCTCACCTTCCCACAGAGCTACTACATGCAGTGGCTCAACGGATCCCTCATCCACGGTACATACTGTACAATAAAGTTAATAGTATTGACAGCTGTAGAAAGCAGCAGAGGACAGAGTGTTTAAAACAGGAACAGGCTAAATAAAGATCAGTGGTGATAATCTCAAAACAATCAATGCTACACAGGAGCGTGTCCAAACACATAATTATTATAGATAGAGTAGCTATGACCTTTCCAGTGTGCATAGTTTGGATCTTAAAAAAAAAAAAAAAAGCTGTTTATCAACTGCTGATGTTTACTTCACACACATGTCCAACTTTAGTAGCTCTAAGTGTTTTGCGGGGGTTTTATGTGAGAAAACAATTAGGAATCCCTGAAGCAAACCAGGCATGTTGTGTTGTTTCATGTGACAAACTGTGCGATGGTATCCCATTATTTTAATGCCTTAGATAATTGTTGCACATTCTTGCTGATCAGCACATGTGACTGTGTGGCCAGTCCTGTTTCGCTGCACGGTTTGGCAGAGCTCTGCCTCACAGTGGTTGAAAGTAGCATTCCCCAAATCGCCCATTGACATTTTAACACTGAAAATTGTTTCCACTGAAAACTAATGTTTGGAAATTCTGTCTTCTTCTCTTGTCAGGCTTGTGGAACCTAGTTTTTCTATTCTCCAATTTATCCCTGGTCTTCCTCATGCCCTTTGCTTATTTCTTCACCGAGTCCGAGGGGTTTGCAGGGTCCAAAAAGGTACGCGTTTCGGCACTGACTCACTGATGCCAGCTCCATATTAAGATTAATATTAAGACGTGAAGTTCGGACCCCGCTGACACCAGAACATGTTATTTTATGTTGTGCAGGGGGTGATGGCACGAGTGTATGAAGCAGTTGTGCTGCTCTTGCTGCTGGCTCTGCTTGTGCTGGGTATTGTGTGGGTGGCTTCAGCCCTCCTCCATGACAACATCGCACGGAAGAGTCTCTATGGTGAGTCACTTGCATTAAACCCATAGGTTCCACAGCGACAACTATTTTTACAGTTTTCCACGTAGTTGCTTATATTTTCCTTCTCTGAATTTCAGACCTGTGGGAGTATTACCTGCCCTACCTGTATTCGGGTATCTCTCTGTTTGGAGTGCTGCTGCTTTTGCGTCAGTATATCTTCATCACAACTACTGGAGTAACTGTAAACTTTGTTATGTGAAGCTCGCTTATCACCGTTTGTGTGTTTCTGTCCTCAGTGTGCACTCCCTTTGGGTTGTCTCGAATGTTCAGTGTAACCGGCAGCCTGCTCGTCAAACCGCGGGTGAGTCACAGGCTCAGTGTCTAGGATTAATAAACAAGATTAAACTTCTGCAGCCATGCTAGCAGCTCTGTGAGGCCGAACTTATGTACAGCTTGGCTTTGAGAAAAATGGTAACACATTTCAAAAAATCTCCAATATTAAGTGCTACAGACGTCAATGCAAGTTTTTAAGTTGTACTGCGTTCCCACACCTGACCTAATAGATCATTGTGAAAGCAGGAAATAAGCTTACTAAACACAGATAATGTGTAATTTATGCTTCCAAAGTGTTGCAAAGGCTCCTGTGTTAACGCTGACAGTGCGTGGACCTCACTGCGTAACTGTCATGTACTTTCCCAGAAACGTAACCTCACAGAGCGCATGGGCTGTGATTGGTCGGCTTGGTTGTTGTAGTATTTGCTTCTTCGTGTCTGCAGTTTTCGAATTGATTGATTTGGATCAATAAAGAATCAGAAAGGTTAACTGAGGGAGTTAGGAGATACAGACATTTGTATGACTTGGCGTGTTCTGAGAAGTTTTAATCGCCATTGTTGAAAGTGAATCAGGAAGTAGAAACAAAAAAATGAACCCAAGTGGCAAAAAAAGACACAGCACCAACTAGTGTTTGGGTGTGTTTCTTTTCTGTATCCAATCAGAAGCACCTTTCCACAGCATCTGTTGAAATGTAGAGTGATACTAATGTGTATTTTACTAAGTGCTTAAAATGCATTAAATTATGACAATTGGTACATACACTGATCAGGCATTACATTATGACCACCTTCCTAATATTGTGTAGGCCTCCCTTGTGCCTCCAAAACAGTTGTGACTCATCAGAGAGGGTGATGTCTGGTAACAGGGTGTTATTAGTCGGGAACTCTGTGAATCATCCCACAGATACTTGATCAGTTTGGGATCTAGTAAATTTGGAGCCAGGTCAACACCTTTTGCTGGTCTTCATGTTTTTTTTAAGTTGTACCTAAACCTTTTTTGTGTGTGTGCCTGTGTCAGGCTGCATTTGACACTCAAGGAGTGTCATTGCTATGATCTAGGCAACATCCACACAAATACCAGATCCAAATGTTTCCCAGCAGAACATTGTATCGTCACAAGATGGTCAATGTTATTTATTTCTCCTGTCAGTGGTCATAATGTTGTGGCTGACTAGTGTATCGCATGCTGTGTGTGTAGAAATAAAGTGCATTTGAGATGCATTTGTTAGTTGTAGCCTCTTCATGAATAGTTGTTTGCTGTGAATTTTAATTTCCTAATTGACCGATGGATTGCGTTCCCTTCAGCTGCTGGAAGATGTTGAAGATACTCTGAGCTGCACCATATTTGAGGAAGACACTCTCTCCAGGAAACTCAAATGTAAGTGGGAGACCACGGCCACTCTCCTGCTGATGAAAGACGACGGCCTGACTTTGTGCCTCTCACGTGTCTGATTGCAGGTGGCAACACATGCTGGGATAAGCTGAACATGGAGGTTATGAAAAAAGAGTACCAAGCGGTCCAGAGCAAGCGCGTCGCCCTGGGTAAGACAGTCCCCTCTGCTGGGACTCTCCACTGTGATTACCGTGTACAGTCATGTGGCTCCGTGCACTCACTTGTTGTTGTCGCTTTCCTTTTCCCCCCACAGAAATGCGTAGGAAAGCATCCCCATGGCAGCGAAACCTGGGCTATCCGCTAGCTATGCTTATGCTCCTCGCACTGACGGTACACATATAACTATCACTCTAACCGCTGACGCTAATCTAATATGAAGAGGCACAGAATGATGTTTTGTTATATTTGCTTTTTTATGTCTGCAGGTGATGTGTGTACTCATGGTGTGTTTCAATGTGTTGGAGTTGCTACTGGATGAGGCAGCTTTGCCCAGAGGAATGGAGGTGGGGACTTAGTTTAAGAGAAGCATCTTATCCATGATGTGTAACAGCTGGTTGTCTATGTACGCTGATGGTTGTTCTGTTTGTAGGACCCTCACCTGGGGATGGCCTCCTTCTCCATGTTCGGCTCCCTGGGCGCCGCAGTTCAAGTCGTCCTTATCCTGTATCCTTTCATCCCATTAACTAAAAAAAGATATCTGACACATTCATACATTAATCACACAAAGTCTTCGCTCTTCTTTCCACCGTTTGTCCTTAACATGAATTCCAGCTACCTAATGGTGTCTTCAGTGGTGGGTTTCTACAGTTCTCCCCTCTTCACTGGCCTCTTGCCTCGTGCACAAGACACTAACCTGACGCAGGTACCTGTCAGCCAGCCTTAACATCGATGTCATCTCAGACTCCGTGTTTACTGTGAATGCTAATCTCTAAATTTCTGTTCCTTTCAGATAATTGCAAACTGTGTTTCACTGCTCATCCTGAGCTCCGCTCTGCCAGTCTTTTCACGCACACTTGGTAAGAAAGCAGCATAAATGAAGTATTTATCTACAACTACAGCGGTGTCCAGACTATATATAGTTCGCTTTATTTTTTAGTATGTTATGAGTAATCCGAACGTACTGAGTAACTGATCTGCAGATTATACGGTAATAAACACATAACTTATCAGGTGCAGCCCTGTTAACATGTGTCATGCTTTTAGTTGGAACTCCAGCTGTTCTCATAATATTTAGTGGTGTCACGTTTAGACTGGGCTAAGGAGGAAAAGAAAAAAGTTGTTGCAATGTTTTTGCATATTACTGTTTTTCCTCTTTATAGATAAGGGCTACTTTTGAAAGTATTTACAGTTGTTTACTGTGGCTACACTAAAAATAAGAATACATATTTTAAAAAAAAGTAATCATTGCTAAACACTAAAAGAAATAGTTATGATTGTAAAGACACAGATGAAAGATTATAGAAAACATTTAATATTATATCTTTGCAAAAACAAATTCTGTTCTGTTGACATTAGCATACAAAGATAACTGTACAGTACATGATGTTTATAATTAATGTGTAATGTGGAATTTATGGAGTATCTCTAAAATGTTTCTGAATCAACAATTTACTTGCAGTTTTAATTATGCCCACGAGAGGGCGTTTGTTTGCCATGAATGCTGAACCTGCAGGGGGAGGCCTTGTTTCAGCACTTCATTCACAAGTGGAACTTTTTTTTTTTTTTGCTTCTGCTCCATTGTGTTAGGGATCACCCGCTTCGATCTACTGGGCGACTTCGGTCGGTATAACTGGCTCGGGAACTTCTACGTGGTCTTTCTGTACAACATGCTGTTCGCCGGTCTCACGTCGGCCTCCCTGATAAAGACGGTCACCTGGGCAGTACAGAGAGAGCTCATCCGTGCCTTCGGTCAGTCTACTTTCATTTTTAATTCATGAAACAAAGTGAAAGCACTTTGTATTTATACATCCATCTGTCTGTGTGTGTGGGACTGTGCTGGGCTGAAATTGATTGCACTTAAATAGCTATGTCATAAGTTTCCCTACCTCTGGCCCCATTTCCCTATGGGCTGGTCTCTCTTCCTCAGATAGAAAGAATACAATTCTTTCAGGAAATTGTAAAGGGACAAGAGGAGAGTCAGGTCCCCTTGGGGACCTTCAGGCACACCGCCCTAGACCCCTCGCAGCACACACACACACACACACCCTATAAACCTCCACCCAACACAAACAAGCTCCTGTAGCGTGGGCACGCCAAACACACACACACACACACGGACGCAGTCCCTTTCCTCAGTGCACAGATAGCATCTCTGCACCATGGCAGCTCTCCTGCTCTTTCCCCTTGCCTCCCAGCAGACTTTTGTTCTGTGATTAATAGACTTTCTTTTCACTTAAATCACAATTTTTCCTGTTAAATCGGTGCTCCACCTCGCGATTGTGTGTGACGTTATAGTCCATTGTTTTGCTTTGTTTGCAGGTCTCCACAGGCTGCCTTTAACCGTGTCACGCTCCACCGTCCCCTTCAGACTCCTCCTGGCCAGTGGACTGTCGAAAATCCAGTGACTTAATCTTCCTCACCGCTGCCTTTCCTAACATTTTCAAAGTGAGCCAGTGCGTACCTGTTGCATTAAAGGCATTTGCAATTCAGTCCGTTTGCCAGTTGGAACACAGGCTGAGTCGCTCCGTATGAGTGGACTGGAGAAGGTGACGAGTCCGTCTGCACTGTGTCTACTGGGAGCCTTCTGGATGCTGTGTTTAATCACCAATATGTCAGGGTCAAGGTTTGTGCCGCTGTCTGACTGCAAAGACGAGTAATGGAACAAGCCGCTATCGGGAGTCGTGGATATGACTGGAACGAGGGGAAAAGGGATTAAAGCCATGTCGGCAGTGCTGCCGTAGTGAACCATAACCCAACAGTCCCCCAGCAAACCAGACGCCTTAAAAAAGAAAAAAAAGAAAAAGAGGATCCTTGGATAACTGTTGCTCTGTTGACATAATTAAAAGTCAGCAGAGTTATTTTGAAATATTACATTGTCGCTGTGACATAATTTCCTCTTCCTCCTTCAGGTCGATTGAGTGCTCTCTCTTTCTTTGTGGCCTCCCCACGCTTTCCTCTAGGGCTGTACCACTATTTTAAGATTGGGGATCCTCTGTTTCCATGTGCTCGGTGGCCCAGTCTGCAGCAGTGTTAAGTTAGCGGTTGTGCAGGTTTAGACGGGGGATTACAGGTGGATGTTATAGTCTCAGTTTACTGGAATTAAGAACATTTTCTCTGAAGGTTTCTTTTAAAACTGGGTTGTTATTTATTTTTTTGTGTGACAGTAAATTTGCTGAGGGGGGGCTCTAGGCCAGGAATTACAAAACATAAAAACAAAAAAAAAAAACGGAAAGCTTTACACATTGTCTTATGCAAGACCTTTGAATGCCATGTAACACTCATTAGGAGGAACGTCTGCCTTACGTCAATCAAACTGTGAATCATTAAGAAATTGTATGGGGGAAGTGCAATATCTTAGAAGTAAAAGCACATTGTGTTTTTACTTTACCAAAAGTCTTTTTTTTTTCTAATTTTCCGTATCTTTTCTACTCGTTTTCTGTGAATTATTTTTACATATCATTCCTTGTTGGTTGGACATTAGGGTGAATGCTTAAATATGTAAATAGGGTATTTTTAAACTGTAAATGTGACTGCTGGGGCTTGCAGTCCTTACCAGTGTCATTTTTTTAATATTATTATTACTTTTTAGGTTATGATAACTTGAATTCTATAATATCAGCATTATTTCCACAACCCTGTGTTGGTGATCCTGTGTCACCGTTTGCTTTTTGCTGCTGTATCAGCAGGTTATTTGCTGTTGGTTTGTCCAGCAGATGTCTCTAAAATCCAACACCAGCCTCTGCTCTGTGTTGTGTAAGGTTCTCCTCTCTCTGTCTGTCTCTCTCTGGTTAGTTATTATATGCACTACACATGGAGCGCTCTGGGAATATTCCTTCAGATGTTTTGAGCATTCACAGTTCGTATAGTTTTTATCATTATTTATGGAGACATTGGGGTCCACACTTCACATAACGATCCGGTAGAACTTTGTTGAATGTGATGCATCTGAGACAAAATAATCATTAGTAGTTGTCAAAGATTTTTTTTAAAAAAAAACGTGTTTAATGTTTACTTTTGAAATGCTCTGACTATTTTTTTTTTTCTAAACATCATCGTTTCACTGTGCTGTGAGCCGAAAGCAATAAAAATGTCTGTGTTTTTAACATTGTGTCCGTTTTGGGTGCACATCAAGGTGACTTAAGCCGTTTCTTTGATGCTGTTACATTTTCTGAATTGTAGCAACCCCACAGGCAACCCGATGTGGCCTCTGGGGTGTGTGTGTGTGTGTGTGTGTGTGTGTGTGTGTGTGTGTGTGTGTGTGTGTGTGTGTGTGTGTGTGTGTGTGTGTGTGTGTGTGTGTGTGTGTGTGTGTGTGTGTGTGTGTGTGTGCGTGCGTGCGTGCGCGTGCGCATTACTGGTAAGGGCGTCTGTCCTCTTCGTCCCTCCACCCTTTTGTTGCACTTCTTTAATCAGGAGTAGAAGAAAGCCATATTTTGGCCTGTCTGTCAGCAACGTCCAGCCGCGACGCCACTACAGCCGAAGCCCACGCTTTCCCCACTTTGATGCTAACCCAGATAAATGTTAAAAAAAAAAAAAAAAGTCAAATCAGGAGAAGCGCCTCACACTCACTCCTTCACGTCCACACCGCCCACCTCCTTTCTTCTATTTCTTTTCCTTGCCCATTGTTCATTTCCTCTCCTAATTTTTATTTTTTTTTCTGAAGTCAGTTCAAAAAAATCCCCAGCTCTTGATTAATTTCTCCCTCTTGATTTTTGTTTGCATTTCTTGTTTTGTTTTGTTGGATGTTTTAATTAAGCTTATTTGCTTTAGGTTTTGTTTTGCGCCGCGTTTCCTTCGCCGAGAGGAAATGAACTCAAATGTCGCCGTAACATTACTTGCACATCTGGAGGTTGGTTGCCTTCTGAGGAAGTGACAGATCAGTCGGCTATAAGGTGAATGTGCGACGGAGTCTCTGTGCGCGTTGTGATTGATGCTCGAGTAAACCCACACTAATGTCACTTTCAGATTCAGAAGCAGTTCAAGAAAAACGGTTCAAGAGATGCAATTAACAGCCATTAGCCACGATTTTCCTTGAGAAGAATGATTGTTAAGTGAACTGAAATCTGCCGTCTGATATAATATGGTTTTAATCGAGGCCTGTCAAAGTCGAACTGGAAACTACTGTTTTACACTTTGGAGACCGTTTGTGCCAGTGTTCCTTTAGATTTTCTTTCTTTTATGGCTGCTTTTTTTGTGAATGTATATTGTAAAAACACTCAGGAATGACCCAAGATATCACTCTTAAGTTTGGATGAAGTTGATAAAACACAAAATCAGAGTCTTTCCCTCCAGCGTGAAGTGAAAGGTCGATGGTAGTGCAATCAAAGTGTCCCAGCGGTCCCATTGGATAAGACACTCTATAGGACTGATGTCGGACATATCGGGGACAAGGCGGGAAGCGGGCAGCTTGTAATGTGACGAGATAGCCTATCTTTATTGTCAAAACATAAGAATGAAGGGGGGAAAAAGACACAGATTAGCTTTCCTGACAGTCGCCCGTTTGAAGTCCGTGCCAAAGTGCATTAGGGGCTGTTATTCCCTCTTTTCTGCGCTCGCAAATGCAGAATCGCTCAGGAAAAGGCGAGACTTGCTTGCTAATCAACTGATAACGGGACACACTGTCCGTTTGCCGTAGCTGCCCGCCATCCTGTGTGCACACTCACGGCACACTCACTTCACACGCTGGCACAGGCCTTTGTTTCGCGGGGCAACTCTGGGTGAAGGGCGTGGATTTCTTTTTTTTTTTTTTGTCTTAACAGACAAACCTTTAGTGTCACAGTTTATTGCACTTGTGCAGAGAACTTGAGGGGAACAATCTAACGTGTGTAAAGTATGTTTCCAGTAAAGTTCGCGAAACAAGGTATAGCATCATATCTGACCTTTGACCTGCTTGTCTGCTGCCAGGAAGTTCCACCCTTCTCGGTCCATTGTCCACCTCGGTGCAGCATCGCCTCAGCTTTAGCCCTTTTTCATAGGCCACGTCGAGGCAGAGCAAAGAGCGCTTAACCTGGGGGCATAATGTGTTTGGGTGCACGTTTTCGCGTGGCTTTATTTCACACACCTGAATTCAACGCATAACAAGTGACGAAAGGATTATCTAACGACCCTTAACTACAAATACCGAAGGCAGGAATCGTCTAATGTGTGGGGCCACATCAGAAAGCACCACCCTGCCTCTTCCTGCACTGATAACCCGGTGAGAGACAGTGGAATGGGCGTTGCGGCCGTGGGCAGAGGGACAGCACGAGATCTGTGTGCTCGGGAGAGGGGAGGGAGGTGGTTAGGTGTCAGTTCCTTGACTCCCCCCCCCCCAGAACCCTTCTAACGGCCTCCATCTGAGGAAGCGGATCCTGCAGAGTGTCTATTCAGCTCTACGGGACAAGACAAACACTTGAACTGTCAAAGCAGCATTAAAAAAAAAAAAAGAAAAAGATAAACCCAACAACTCTTGATCCTAGAAGAATTGCACTATTTCCTTGCCCGTTATTAGAGTTCCTGGAACTACCCCTCTCACCAAGGAGACATTTGTCCAGCAGCTCAGGTGCAAAAATGGAGGCGCCCGTTTGGAAAGAACAAAGCAGGGTAGGCTAACCCAAGCAGGAAAGATCTCGTTTTCTGTGCTATGGCTTTGCAGGAAACCAAACCATTCACCCAGCCATGTACTCCCATCCTGAAATGGGGGAGTAAAAATGCTGAGAGTCAGGAGGAGGCAGGGTGGGGTGGGGGAGGCAGGAGGATGGGGGGAGGGCAAAATAAAAACTAATAATAATGACTTTATTTCTAACTCCAACCCACAGATGTTTGCTTCCTTCCTTTCCCTTTCATGTCAGATGGAAATCTCCTTCTTTTCCCCCCCTCTCTGTCTTTGTGAAAAGAAACATCGGTGTCGGTAACTGCAGATATGAAAGTGTTTGTTACTTTTTTTTTTGATTGAGTCATTCCCTGCATTTGTTATGAAGGCCGATATCTCTCATCTGCATTGCCAGACTCGGGGGGCCTTCCTCCATGTTTATTGTAAGGACAGGAAGATGCAGCTTCGCCTTGCCACCCCTCCCTACAACATCCTGGGATCATCTAGAAACTTCCCTAACAAGGATGCCTTTCCATGGTCAGCGCGGTGCTGAGTGACCCGCGCTCCATCACTGCGCTGGAGAAAACAGATTCCTCTCTGTGCTCGCCAGACATCAAGGGAGCGTGATGTGGGCTAAGCATTTCTGTGAAGAAGGTGGCCTCGGTGCACCTCCAGTCCTCGTTGCCTTCCAGGAAAGCCAGAATTTAGGACGGTGACACACTCCGACCTTCAACCCCCTCCATTAATTCAAACTTCCGAACATGATTGCAGATGTCACACCCTCGAGATACGATGATTGCCTTCTCTTTTTTCCCCCCCTTGCTCGCTATTTGGCATTATCTGACACATTTTATGATCCCCCTCCCGCCCCCCCTCCAGCTATTGTTCTGAGATAAAAATAATAATATGTTTCCAGAGGAGAGGTCTCGGGTGAAGCGGGGTTCAGGGGGGGTCAGGCTGGCTCCCCAAACACAGGAAGACAGCGCTGTAAGTCATAGTCAGGGTGTCAAGGCTGGACACATGTGCTCCCTCTCAGGTCCTCACCTTCAACTCTCTATTTATAACACTGAGTGGGTCTCTGATGAGCATGTCGGTTCAAGGTAAATCACTTCTCCGCATATGAGAGTTTGACACTATCTTATGTGCTCTGTGAACTGTGCAGATGATGTATAATGTATGGTTTGCCCCCGCCAAAAAAAATCTATTTTATTGTTCTATTTTTTTTTTCTAATCTTTGCCACAAAAAAAAAAAGAAAAAAAAGTTGCCTTTAAGATCAGGTGGAAGAGGTCGGGGGGGTCATTGTGTTAACATAAGCCAAACATCATATGTTCTTTGTGTGCATAAATTGGAGGCGTGTGCTGTCGCGGTGGGAGCGCGCAGAGGAAGGGAGGGCAATCTTGTCCGGACGCTAATAAGACCCAATGGCTGGCGCAAGGTGGCCAGGAGCGCTGAAACGCGTCAGAAGACGGTGGACGAAGGAGAGGAGGAAAAAGACAAAATCCCCACAGAGGCACTTTTGGATGGAAAACAGTCGGCTGAGGGCAAAACTGGAGCGTCCGCATAGCGACTGAAGAGAGTCAGGAAGAGCTCGGGCTTTAGGTGTGCGTCCTGATTGTGTGTCTCGCCAGAGGGGGAAGAGTGGTGCGCGGAGAGAGAAGCGGTAAGTGAGAGAAACGCAGAAAAACACCTGCGTCGAGGCAGGTACCTCTGGAGGACGCACGAAGAGGACTTGACACGCACAAGAGACTTAGATCCGACTGATGCACAGTGACACCTTATGTCAGAAACCTCTAAATTTTTTTTTTTTAACTTTTTTTTTTTTTTTTTTTTTACTTTAACTTTTTTCATTACTGACGCCAAACTTCAGAAGCAACAGCCAATCAAGATCAGTCTCTGGGCTGATTTTAGTCAATGTAGTTATCAAAGCAATGAATCACAGCGTCTGTGTTTGAACATTTAAGCTTTTTATCTTCTAATTAAGACGGAATAAAGTAGCAAAAGGTAACCTACATGACTCAAGTCTTGATGTTTTTTTGATCAACATATGCGCGCTAATAATCCATGATCTGGAATGGACCAGGATTTGACCCTCATTCGCGTGCTGTCACACACCTGGACCTGGGATATCACTGTGGGCGCTGTGAGCCGCTGACCCCCGGGAGCCCAAACCCTCCCCAATGAAGCAGTCCAGGTGGGCCCGCCTGGCACAGTACGGCCTGCTTGCTGTGTGGACCTGCATATGGCTGGTGCAGGGATGCGGGCCGGGCCCCGGGTACGGCATCCGCCCCAGGCCCAGGAAGCTCACGGCGATGCACTACAAGCAGTTTTTCCCCAACTTCTCAGAAAACAACCTCGGGGCCAGCGGGAGAGCGGAGGGCAAGATCACGCGCAACTCTGAGCGCTTCAATGAACTCGTGTGCAACTACAACCCTGACATTGTCTTCAAGGATGAGGAGAACACCAACGCAGACCGCTTCATGACTAAGGTGAGACTGGTCTGATGTGGTTATCTTAGTTTTTAGGGATTTGCTTGAATGAATCACTAACTGACTAACCCCTTGAACTGCTGTGATTCCCACAATTAGCCGCGGAGTGATGAGGGATGCTCCAAGCGGTGTCTATTAATCCTCTTTTGGACAATCTGAGAGCCAGATGAGATGAGCCAAACACACATGGCATTTGCATGAATTGGCAGTTTTGCTCGTGCAGAGCAGCGCCTTCAAGTGAAATCATGTAATCTCATTCACTGTTTGCTGTACTCTACATTACCTGCCCTTGCCAGGCACTCAGCAGACAAACAAATGTTCAACACAGTCTGTGTAAGTTTTAACCAAACATTCCCTCCCTTTTTTTTTTTTTTTTTAAAGATAAGAAGATCAGGATGTAATTCAACACTGCTCCTTAAGAGTTTGAGTTCCCTCTGCAGGAACACTTCCTTTTAATCTTTAACCTAGGCCTTTGTTATTGGAAATAAAACCATTTCTATCACAGGTTCTCTGTGTGCCAACCGGAGCAAATCTCCAGACGTGGCACTTAAACTTGAATTCCTGATTGTTTACAGGGAACACACACACACACACACACACACACACACACACACACACACACACAGGTAGCCAAATTTTATGAGAAGAGATCCGGGCAGCTAGGTGAACAGCACCGGACCAAAAACATTCTGCACGCCACAACAGAACGCATCTTGTTTTGAATGCCGCGGCCTGCCGTGATTGTTTAGGATATGAATCTGTGTTCCTTTCCCTCGCCGAGTGTTTGTATGTGATGGAAATTTGTGGTCGCATATGTGTGCCCTTCTGATGCCCAGTTTGAGTGTGTGTGTGTGTGCGCATGTGTCTCTCTCTCTCTCTTTTTTTTTCTTTTTTTTTGCCCGGACGTGAAAGACGCTCTTTGTGCGTCACTTGGAGACTCGGAGGGGTCGCCTATACAAAATTCCCGCCTGCTGAAGTAATGGCACCGTTGGAAAAGCGACTATTGTAGTTGTGACAATGAAACGCCTCTCTTCAATGGCATTGCGAGAGAAATGCACCCAGTTTGTTTTCTATCCCTCTCACTTTCTCACTCTCGCTGTCACATTCCCATGTCCGTGCCCATACATTCTTCCCCTCTGCCCTCTCTCTTTAGTCCCAATCTCGGCGCCCCGCTACCCCGCTTTCTTCTCACCCAGCCCCGGCTCACACTCCCATCCCGCCCCATCACCCTCTCACAGCCGCGCTGCCTTCGTTTCATTCATCTGCGCGATGAGCTTTATTCAGTTAATTGCAGGGCACGGGACCGGCCACAGTCACAGGTCACAAGCGAAACTCAGGAGATGATAATGAGTGTATCACCTCGGATGCTGCCGTCATCAGTTTCCAGCCGGCTATTTTGTGACAATGCTGACACAGTCTGTAACATTATGGCCTACGGGGGTGTTAAGAGTCACTGTGCACATATTTGATCAAATGTCTCAGGGGTGAAACCGAGAAACTCAAGCCTGGAACAATCTGGAAAGGCAGAGAATGGCCTTGATTATTCTGTCACCCTGTTGAAAAGGCCAAGGAATGTACCAAACTGGCTACAGTAGGTTTGTTCTTGTTCTCTGATTGTTTGAGCAAGGTTGAGATGGCCTTTAGTAGAGTAGAGGAGGAATTGTGCGATGATGCCAGCGGACAAACAATCATAACCTGGGCGCCAGAGACGGTGCCGGAATATTTAGATGATCTTCTGCTGGGTGGCGCTGACATCGGTTTGTGTACTTAGGCGCAGGCTCACGTACTGTACATACCTCTTGTATTCTTTGGCCGTGTCATTGGTGCTGTTAATAAATGATTACAAGTGTCTGACACGAGCACCTGAGTTTGTTGCAGACACTGTACTTGGCAACCACTGCGGGCTACGTAACTGGAAATGGAGTGATTGTTTTAAACAACTCTCATTTAAAAAATGTTCTCTGTCTCTGTCTCTCAGATAAAACATGAAACTCCATTTACCTCTTAAAAACAAACCCCCAAAACGCGTCCCTCTTACAGGAATTAAAATGTTAAAAAGCAAACAGAAATCACTTAAACATATATGTGTAGCTTCACACATTGATCTCACAGATCATTGCCAACAAATAAATAAAAAAATAATAATAAAACAAGAACTAAGGGCTAAATGCCAACATTTTCTAGGTATACCGTGAATTTGCCATTGCTTATTGACCATGTGAACGTTTTGTTCTTCACTTAACATGCTGATAATAAGAAAAAGGGTTTGGTAGTTAACCGTCTGAGCCAGATCCAAAATGAAATCTGCTTTTAAAGCTGATACGAATAGTAGCGCACGTTTTATAAAACTTTTACATAAGATCTTTGGCCAAGAGTTTATTTTTGACAAAGATCCCTTAGATTTCATCCATCCAACCATGTCGGCAACAACGGAAAACCTGAAGCAGGTGTTGTACTGATCTGTACTGATACTGACATGTCAGTGAAAAGCCAGCATTGTCCAACATATCATCCAATTTATGAGTCAGCCCTGCACCAAACTCAACCCCGTCCCCTCTCTCTTATTCTCTCCCTAGCGATGTAAGGACTGTTTGAACAGGTTAGCCATAGCAGTGATGAACCAGTGGCCAGGGGTCCACCTGCGTGTGACAGAGGCCTGGGACGAGGACGGTCACCACCCTCCTGGCTCTCTGCACTACGAGGGCCGAGCCGTCGATATAACCACCGATGACAGGGAGACCGAGAAGTATGGTCTCCTGGCCCAGCTGGCTGTGGAGGCAGGTTTTGACTGGGTCCACTACGAGTCCAAATATCACATCCACTGCTCAGTAAAAGCTGGTAAGTGTAAGGAGGGAAGTTTCATACAAGATCGTGCTGACAAATGACATCACCTCACTGTAAGTACTTCAGTCCTGTTTCTGTTGATTTTTCCTGCAGATCATTCTGTTGCTGTGGAAAAAGGTGGTTGTTTCCCCGGCTGGGCCCGGGTGACTGTTGCTGGAGGGAGGCAGAAGAGTCTGTCATCACTGGCCCCTGGGGACAGAGTCATGGCCCTGTCTGGGACGGGCCAAGTCGTGTATAGCCAAGTCCTCCTGTTTCTGCACCGGGATCAGGACAGCTGGTCCACTTTTCTGTCTCTGGAGACCGAAGGCGGCCAGAGATTGGTCCTCACTCCTCATCACCTGGTCTTTTTGGCCCCTCAGTGCGGACACGACAGCGGCGAGTACCAGGCTCGGTTCGCTAGCGGAGCCAAAACGGGAGACTGCGTCCTCGTCCACACAGCGAGGGGTCAAACGCGTCCATCCCAAATCATCTCCGTTTCAGTAGTGGAGAGCGTTGGAGTCTACGCGCCCCTGACAGAAGCTGGGACTTTGTTTGTCGACGGGGTGCTGGCATCCAGCTATGCACTGGTGGAGGACCACCAACTTGCACACTGGGCTTTCGGACCTGTGCGACTCCTCCACTCATTCAACCAGCTGCTCTGGGGGGAGACACAAGCTTGCAACGAGGCTCCAGTACATTTTAGCACTTTGGCCACGATGGACGAAGCGGGCGCGCACGCAAACACGGGCATTCTGCACAAACATGACAATCTGAGTGAGCCTCTGAGGATAGAAGTGGAAGAGAAGCACTCCTTGCAGAGACGGACATCAGAGGTTCACTGGTATGCCAGACTACTGTACAAGTTTGGATGCGTCTTTTTCAGCTCTTTACGTTCGTAAAACCTTAAAGTCAACCTGCCACTTTGAAACATTAACCTGTTCTTTACTTAAATAAATTAAAACACTGGAAAGGTTTGCTTGCTCTTCTCACTATTGTTTGCCTTATAATCTGTTCTAATAAAAAACATGCTAACACTGTGGTGATACTTATAAGAAATATAAGAAACTGAACATAATGAGACAGTACGTTAGAAGTGGTTCATGTAAAAATGGTAATATTAAAATGACTGTATCATAGTCTATTTGTACATCTGTTATTGCTTTAATTATTTCAGATATATGTGTAAAAATGTATCTATTATTCTAATGGGATATGAATGAATTCCCGGAGCAATAAAATCTTTATTTTTGTACTTTATGAATCATAATATATAAATGTTTCATTTTATCATAATAATTCCACTGCCTGTATTGTATGCCCTCACTTGTTGCCATGTCATAAAGAAAATTAAAATGTAATTGTATGAAAAGCTAAACTCGGTTCCTTCTTCCTCTCCTCGTGAGCACGTTTTGCTTTTTGAGCTGATTTATCTCTTGCCCGCTCAGCGATAATGAGTCGCCTTGTGTGAAAAAATGACATGTGCAGAAGAAAAAAACAAAAAAATGTTTCCAGGTCTCACAGTTGTGTTTTATGAATGTGTTGCAGAGCTCTGTGGAAATCTAGTCCAACAGGCTGACGGGTTAATGAAAAGCCCAGACGCACTTAATATTCCTCAGACTGTGCCACCGCGTTGACTTTTATCACTTCAAGGGCTAAGGTATAGCTGCGAACGTATACTTCACTTATACGCTCTGGGAAATCTTAAATGTGTTTGCTGGTTTTCACAGCATCAGTCACAAATAGTGTTGTACACTGTTTACACCATTTTCTGTTTTGTTAAATCCCGCTAATGCACCAAACTTAATTATAAAGTATATTTTGACGTTCTCTAAAGGCACGCAATGTGTTGCCATTAAACATCTATTTTAAGGATGGTTCAAGTAAAAGCTTTTCAAAGGTCCACAATAAATTTTAAGGCACACAAATAGTGTGAAGTTATACACCCCCTTGTGGAGGAAACGATCCTATACCTGTACATTTTATACTATGTAATTTTCCAACATTCTAGATTTAATTTACCATCTGCGGTAATAGTAATGTATTGGTGGCCATTTTTGTACAATATCCATTTGTCGTTTGGTCAGAGGGTGCATTTTTGTAGCTGTGACTATAAATATTATGTGTTATATTTACACTTTTCTGAACTATTAACTCGAAAGCTACGCAGCTTTAATTAAGAGATTTAAATATATATACTTTCCCAGTGCCTTTTACAGGTACATGACTGTAAAATCTGCACATTTAGGACTCCAAACATGTTCTCGTCCACCAGTTTATGTTCTGTTGTAAACATCTGTGAAGGTATTCCAGGGGATTATCCTTGAGATACAGGAGGCAGATGGGAAAGCACCGGCTTCACTGGTCCGTCCAATAGGAGAAGCCTCCTGTCCTAATACCACCCTCTATTTACATCCATCGGCCAATCGGGCTCCGTCTTCCATCCAGACTCAGCCCCCCCTCCCCAAAATCTAATCCAATTTTACTAAAGCTGAATGGGGAGTTAACTAATCCAGTCAGGGGGACCAGTAACGAGGGCACAAGGCACATTCGGCCGTTCAGTGAAACATTTGAAAACCTAATAAAGACAGAACATTTTTTTGACGATATCTGGTACAACTCTCTGAAGGGTTGAAATGAATCGGTATTGACTGTGAAAATATGTCTCACAGTACAATTAACCTTTCCTAACATGCCACACAACAGTTAATATGTGAAGATGTATTAACTATTTTAGCAGACAATGCTTATGAATCATATACCTCTAGTAGATTTTATTACAAACTGCAGCGGGCTTTTTAATATATATATATATTTTTTTTTTTATCTTGATGAAGGTTTTAAATCAGGTTCTTTGCGTGCATATTAGTGACAACACTGACCATAATTAAATCCATAACATTTCAAATTTCAGGTCACTTTCTGAAGACAACTCTTAGCTTGGTTCAAAACAATATTTGTGACATTTTTCTGTGGTTTACGCCTTGAGCTGCATATTTTAAATGCCTCAACACATGCAGGGTCAACTGTAGATCACGGCCCTGCAGCGGGTGCCTAAAGAAAATCGCACACATATTTTTATTCTACACACATCATTTACACGCGATAAGAGCCTGTGAAATCACTACTACATTAACAGATGCTCCGCTCTGCTTGTGAGTGTTGCGTTATAGCTTAAGTAAGCTACTTAAACAGTCGAGTGTTATGCTCTAAGACGTGACAGGAGATATACAGTAGCTGATGTGGATTAAACCTGTGACCTTCCCACAGTGGGACAGATTGTTATCTACAATTCTTGTCATCGCGGTGACATCAGATTTACGAGGTGCTGCATCAGCCTCACTCGGCTATTCAGAAACATGGGAGGTCAGCGTATTGATTTGAGTAGAACTACGCAAGAACTGGTAGAATGAAAGAGCAAAACTTGTGACACTTCAGGAAACTTCCATGAATGAAGCTTTGAAATGGCACATTTCTGTGAGGACTATCTTCCTTTGTTGCACAACAACCAACTGCTGTTTACAGGTTTTTAATGCACCACGGCATTTCAGTGTGTCACTGAGTAGTGGTCCCGCACAAAACAAACAATTGAGGAGTTCTCAGGACAGCTTTCTTGAACCCATCCCTCCTGGTTCATCCATACCAGAGTGATTTTCTCACAGTGATAAGGCAGCCGACAGATAAAGAAGGCCAACAACCCTGCAGCCCACCCCTTCTGGATGTGTGCTGTCTTCAACTTTTGTTACATTATTATTGCTCTTGAACCAGAGTATAATTATTATTACTATTTTTTTAAAGGGAAAAAGAACCACTCAATAAGAGATGATTGTCTGTCAGGTGATGCCGACCTTACATTTGAATGTATTTTAAGACAATACGTCATGCTTAAAGGGTTGTGAATGTTTTAGTTTATATTATTCATCATCGTGTCGCTTGATGGAAATGTATAGCATTTATTCGTGCATGAGGCTAAACAATGTGACCACAAATCGGCCGAAATAAAACATGAAATAATAGCCAAATAATCAACAGTACGCGCGCTGGGTTGTTTTGGTTCGTATTTTGAACGTGCTGAAACTCTTGCAGATCGGATCACGGCAAATTCAAGTCACCGATCCCTCTCCCAGTCGTCCTCAAAAACAGATACTTATCAACCACGATGAACCGCACAACGCAGATTTCGCCATATTAATTACAAAACGACTATAGCATCAAGAACGTGAACCCAACTGAACCCAATTATTCGCTCATTAAACCCACTCAAACCATCCATCAGCGGGGCACGTCACAGCAGCTCTTGCCCTTACAATCTTACCAATCTAATGAAAAATGGCTTCCCTGGATCTGAAAATCTAATGACCTAATATCTGGTATCCACCATATTACTGTAGTGCGCGCTTGCCAAATTAAAACCCTGCGTTGTGTGCTAAATGCTCAGCAGCGCGCAATGCCATCCAAACAGTGGCCTCAAGCTTTGAAGCATTTACTAGTATTTAGCAATGAACCATCATTTCTGGTCGTTGGTTTTGCATGAATAATTTTTTTTTTTCGACGTAGTTGTTATTAGCTAGCAGCGGCTGCACACCCAACAGCCGTGTGCAGACGCAACGCAGTTCAGCCAAGTGGAGAGATGCTAGTGACCCATACAAGGGTACCCATGCAAAGTTGAGCTGCAAACATAGGTAGATTAAAGTCGGCAGTCGAGTGAAACTTTAACAAATATATATGTATGTATATGTGTTGCTGGCGTATCAGCAAAGTTTGGGGTTGTAATTTTCGGATACGATATTTTGTGCAAACTTGAAACAGCTCTAACGACCTCGCGAGCGAGATTCCAGAACAGAGCAGAAGCAGCTAGCTAGCTAATGCTAGCTGTTAGCCTTAAAAGCTAAATACACAACAACCCCCCCAAAAAAAACAAAAAAAAAAAGCAAAAAAACAAATCCAGCCACATGGTTTCTGGATTCACTGCAAGGAGCCGGGGAAGCTTTTTCGAGACTGGCCGAAGACTTGTCCCCCGGTAGTGTAGGACCACTCGACTCACAGCCCAGGTTGCTGCTGGTTAGCTCGGTAATCATAGCATCATCCCTTTGGTTGAACGGCTAGCTAGCGCCATCGCTCAGCCTGCCTCTGCCTTCCGCCGACCTGCACTTCCCCCACTCTCCCTCCAGCCGGCTAGCCGCAGCGGTAGTTAGTCCGCCCGGTGCATAAAATGAAGCGACCATCAGCATTTCGGGACGCTGTGTGGCTCTTTGGATTTTGCTGATGCATGAGGAGACAATTCTGTTTTTGTGAGGTGAGCTGCCTTTATTTGTAGCCTCTTCGAACTTCTTGCAACAGACATACCTAAAGACACACCAACCCTGACCTTAGACCGGCTCTTAGCTCTGCTGTTAGCTCCATTTAGCTGTTAGCTTCGACCACATGGGGGCGTCTAGTTGCTGGAGAAGTCGCTACCTTACCTGGGTGCTAACTTTAGATTGAAATATGTTCTACGTTGCCCTTAGCCGCGACATGATGCACATAGCGGCCGGTTGACAATCTTAAAAGTACACGTTCCTGTGGCTGAGAATGTGTGTATTTCTCGCAGTTTTGTCTCTTCGGGACACTTTGCAGCTACGTCACCATTGGCAGTTGTTAGCTTTTCCGTATCAGCTTGTCGCCGGTGACATGGGCATGGCTATTTGCTGGACAGAACCAACCCTTTGAAGTCGATGTTTACATTGAGGAATAGTGCTTAGCGATGCAGTTATTCAACTACAACATCTCAATAGCTTTCACGGTGACACTGCAACAGATCGCAGCTGCACTTGACCAACATCACAAATTAAAAACAACCATGTTCACCGTGAAAGTTGATTTGTAACGTTAACAGTTAAAACGTTAACTTAACTAGCCAGGACGTCAAGACGTTAACTCAGCCATCGTGTCATTACTTTTGCTTTGGATAATGCTAACTTGATTTTTTTATTTTATTTTTATTTATTTTTTTAGAGGCAATGCATGTTTGACATCAACCTGAACTGTGTCATGTAACACGAGTTTGGTTTTTGGTGGGAATTGGTTTTGACGTTAGTTTGTTGTCGAGGAGAAGAGAGTGCGTTTTCCCAGTGTTGCTGCTGCCACCGAGTGCGTTCATTGCGGAGATGTAGCGTTGACATTTGAAATGTAGAGAAATTAATTTGGTCCATTAGCTCAATTGAATTCTGTCGTTACCAGCTTTTGGTGCAATTTGTTAATGATGCAGCGTCGAGCTTTTGTGTTGAATTTTATTTTGGGAGTTTCAACCGTGACGCTATCAGCTACTGACTGGGAAACACGTTGAAACAATCTTGAATAATCTCTGACAAAGATGTATATCATTTGGTATTGACTAGTGTTTATCCTCTCTTCTTAATTTGTGATTGATTTTGCTCATTCATGAAGCATTAGAGGGGCGCACCCGTCCTCGGACTGGGATCTGCGTCCAGCCGCCTCACAGTTAGAATAAAAAAAATATATATTACGAAATGTGTGATAACGTTTGATCACAGGAAGGGATTTTTTTTTGTGTGTGTTTAAGGAAGTGTAATGGTACATTTATTTGTTTTGTAACTCCGCGAAAAACCACACGCACTCGTCGGGATCTTCATTGCAAAGCCATCGTCATGTTTGTTGTGCTTTAAAGCGGTTGGATGAGGACAGCATCGCCTCAATAAAGATTTTCCCCGTCGTCTTGTTTTCCAACATCTGGGGACCCACGACCACGTTCGCAAATATTGGCGAGGCTGTAATGTACCATAAAATACATCGTGCTAATCGTAGCCGACCGGGAACCTTTACTATATCCGCCATTAATCGACATAAACGCGAGGAAACATCACGCGACTAACTACAATTATCCGCGTGGATTAAAATGGTGAGCCCCATCTGCATTGTTTGTTTTACAGTATTTTTGTTCACGTCGTGGATCTGATAGCGGAACTATAAAGCGAGCGACGCGGTTCTGCACGAAAGGATCCCCGCTGCAACAGGAAGTTCAACACACGGAAGTTGTGTTTTCTTTGTGTATCCCGATTTGTGGTTGTTTTATTTAGCGAAACACCGTTTTGGTTGTAACATTTCGTGCTTTTTCCAAACAGCAGCTTCGCCGATCTGGATTATGCAGTGCTGGGTGAATAACTTGAATTGTTAAAGTGATTTCCGATTGAACTCATGCGTCGTTCGCGCTATTTTCGCGAGTTTGCGAAAAAGCTCGATTGCATTAGTACCAACGTTTGTCAGATTAACACAAGGAAATGGACACAGTACTCCCGTTTAACACTTTGTATCGCTGGTTGAAGGTTTTGATCTTAAAAGTGCCTTTGTATAGATTGTTGGGGTAGTGTGTTGTACGTTGTGCGAAAGGAAACGCATTTTGGGAATTATGTTTTTAATCATTTAATAACTATATGTTGGGTCATGACTGGAAAAACTTAAATCTCGTGCAATTGCTATTTTTTTCCCCATATTTTTGAGACCTGATGCTAACAACAAGACCCTTTGCTAGTTTAGAAATATCCACATTGTTTGCATATAGTGAATAATTACATCTACATGATTATGCACATAATCATTATTTGCAAATTGTTGCCATTTATGTTTTTAAATTGCAGATCTCTGTCAAGGAGGTCAAAATCTGTACGGGGGATGGACGAGCAGAAATCAAACTGCGAAGAGAATGACTCAGAACCAACAGGTAATGTGCCCTTTGTTTTCTGTACACTGCTCTGCAGGAAGATAAATGACACAGCAACATAACCTTTCTCTGAAGCAGAAATTCAGAATCGTGATTGATGGCCACAGAATGGAACATAATGGCGTTTTTATTTTCCTGGTGAAAGAAAGGTCGGCATTCGTTTCATGCCGTATTTGCTGACTTTTTTTCCGCCTCTGTTCTAGCTGATGACAATGCCACTGAGAAGCAGCTTGCCTGCTCTGATGAGGAGTCCAAGGCCCTTCCTGCTGCTGAGGATGAGTCTGGTGCTAATGCGGCCTCTTCCAGCCCACCAGTGTAAGTTCAACAGATATTGTTCCCATTGCTTTATTTCCATAAGATGTTCATTGTTGGCAGCACCACAATTTTGTTAATCTTTGGTTTTGTTTTGAACTGTACAGAGAGAGTGTTCGTGCCTGTGCGCTTTGTAACTGCGTGGACAGAAGCCTGCACGGACAGCGGGAACTGAGACACTTTGGGCCATCTTCTGAGCGGCCGACCCTCAAGCCATCAGCTACCCCACTGCCACAACCCGGAAATGATGACCTGTCTTCCATTGGATTTTCTGACTCCTCTTGTCTGACAGCACTCCTCGATGACTCAGGTTGAACTCAAAACATTTTAGTATTGTATTTATATATTATTATATTTATTCAGTAATGCATATGTTATAAACAAATCATACATTTTATCTGCTGTAGAGCTCTTGTGTAGAGTTGAGGCTTGGTTTGATATTTTGCTGATGCTGGTCTCCATATTCATCAGGGGGGTGTTGGGTTCACCACTGGTGTGCGGTGTGGTCGGATGGAGTAAAGCAAACAGGGGATGAGGAGCTGGAGAATGTGGATAAGGCCATTATCTCAGGGACACAGCGGGTAAGCACGCTGGCAATTGCCTTTGATTACATGATATCGGGTGATAGACAATAAAATACCCTTGCTTCACCAAATGTACCATTTCCTTGTTGCAGCTTTGCGAATACTGCAAAAGGCTGGGTGCAACCATTCGATGCCATGCTGAGGGCTGCTCACGGTTCTACCACTTCCCCTGCTCAGCAGCCAGTGGGTCCTTCCAGTCCATGAAGCAGCTGGTCCTCCTTTGTCCAGATCACATAGACAAGGCAGAGGAGTTGGGTAAGAGAAGCAGACATGATTGTTGGGTCGTGCTCACAGTATAAGACTTGGGCTTTCATAAAATGAGAGATGTCTTCCTAGCTTGAAAGTTGACAGTCATTGTTACTATGTACAGACTAATTTATCATGCTTTGACAGCATCTTTGACAAACAAAGAAGACCTATAAATATTTCTTTTAGTTCTATTACTAGCTCACATGTGGTTTCTTTTTTTTCTTTTTTTTTTTTATCAGCTGGCGAGGAGTCTTGGTGTGCAGTGTGTGACTCGGCAGGGGAGCTCACTGATTTGCTGTTCTGTACGGGTTGTGGCCTCCACTATCATGCAGCTTGTCTGGAGATTGGTGCCACGCCCATCCAGCGGGCAGGGTGGCAATGCCCAGAGTGTAAAGTGTGCCAGACCTGCAGGTAAGTCCACTCTAGTGTGTCACTATGTTCTAAATGTTTTGCACAATAGTTACATAGTCTTTAAGGCATATTTCCATCTTCTTGGTTCTTTCTTAGACAACCAGGGGAAGACTCCAAAATGTTGGTATGCGATGCTTGTGACAAGGGGTATCACACCTTCTGTCTCCAGCCAGCCATGGATTCTCTTCCCTCTGATCCGTGGAAATGCAGAGTAAGTCATATTTGCACATCGATATACCCGTACCTTGGCAGCATGTTTTTAAACAAGTTCCTCTTGTTTTTTTTGAAACTTTTAAAAGCATTATACGAAAAATTATCCTAGTCACCACAACATAAGTGTTTTTTTTTTTATGTGCTTGTTTTTTCATTTGGTTTATTTTGTATTACATCAGAGGTGTCGTGTGTGTATGGAGTGTGGTGTCCGTGGACTGGTGCTGCCAGGTTCGGCCCAGTGGTTTGATAACTACACCGTTTGTGAGGGATGCCAGCACCACCGCAGCTCAATGTGCTGCGTGTGCAGCAAAGCTGCCAACCCTTCTGTTGCTCTACAGTGCTGCAGCATGTGCCGCAGGTCAGTTAAACACGCAGTCGAGGTTGCTGTGATGTATGGCTATGCCAATTTTTCAAATATTTTTTTTTAATGATGTCCTAATGTTTCTAGATGGGCACACAGTGAGTGTGCTTTACCAGGGGAGCTTCCAGAAGCCAAGGTCATTTGCCTGCTTTGCAGGGAGGTTCAACAGCTGCCTGTTGCTCAACCAAACACGGCCGATTTACAAACCAGAGATGGGTCTGAGGAGACTGAAGGACAGGTGGAGAAGACAATCCAAATGGATGCTCCCATGGTGACAGAAGAGCAGACAGAGTTATCAGAAGAGACAACAGGACCGAAAGGCACATCAGAGATGGACCAGGCTGTAGATACTACAGAAAAAGAGACAACTATGGAATTGGGTATGTCTGAATTGGACACAGCATGGAAGCAATTTTACAAGACATGCTAATCTCTTTAAATTTATTGGATTCATTCAAAAAATGAATGTGATTTCCATATGAGGTAATTGCTTTTGGTTTTAGGGGTGGAGTCTGCAGTTGTTCAGACAGCAGATGTTGGGGAGCAAACAATAAAGGGAGAGCCACAGGTAGCAACAGAAGGATTCAATTCTGAGGCACCAGCTGTTCCACTTGAGTCTAAAGGTAAACTAAGAACTCGCTGTAGACATAAATGAACACAAAGCAGTACCTTCTTTGTTTGATGTGTGCCGTAACTAATGATAGATCTATAAATGATAATACCGATAATCACGCATTCCTTAATCTCAAATTTAGAGTGTGCAACAGTGGAACAGGGAGCCTCTTGTCTACCTGCTGATGAAGAGAGAGCAGAAGAGGCACTCAGCCAGATGACCCAAACCACCCCTTCCCAGGACCCCACAGCAGAGACACAATCTAGCGACAAACCTGAAGTAGAACCGGTGTCACAGCAAGGCCCTGAAAATATGGAGACGGAGGAGGAGGAGGAGGAGGAGGAGAAAGAGGCCACTCCCCCAGTGGCACAAGAACTCTCACAAGAGTTGTTGCAGAAGGGACCTGATGGAATGCCTATTGCAGAACCATTTGGTAATGATTGTCAAAAGTTAGGAGTGTCCACAGTCTCTGAGGACAAATTAGATGATTTGTCCATGGATGATAATAAGCAGGAAGGAAGTCCATGCCAGGATCCCCAGTCTCCTACTCTTTCTTTAACAGCAGACACACAAGAAGCCCTCTCTGCCGTGGACATGGAGAGGAGGTTACTACCTCACTCTGAGGATGACGAGGAGGAGGAAGATGAGGAAGATGATGATGAGCAAATGAAAGAAGACGGACATACCGATATAAAGCAAGAACTGCAAGAGGTTAAGACAGAATTGCTCCTGGATGAAATGTCCAATATGAGCCACGGAGATGAGAGCAGCAGTGGCTTTCTGGGCTCTCCAGGGGAACCTGATAGTCATCTTTCCATGGAGCTTGGCCTTGAATCCGCAGGCCGTTCACACACGGATAACCTGCTGAGCGAGACCGATGATTCCCTTCCCTTCGAACCCCTCAGAGGTGACAGAGAGAAGGCGAAACGTAGAGGTTCCCCAGGCCGCTCACGGGTTAAACAGGTGAAGTCACCATCCACAAGTTGGTCTGTGTTTATGGGGTTATTATGCTGATGCTGCTTTGATCCTTCTTTTTTTTAAAGATCAAAATGTTGATTTCTTTCTTCTTTTTTTTTTTCTTTTAACTTGCAGGGGCGAAGCAGTGGTTTCCCTGGAAAGCGCAGACCCCGAGGCGGTGGTGGAGGGAGAGGACGTGGTGGGAGGTCACGCCTCAAAGCCATGGCCTCCTGCATTGATGCATTCTTGGTAAGCTGTTTTTTTTCATGCACCGCCATCTTTTTCCGTCCTTTGAATATTGCTAAGTTATTCAATAACTTTAGTATAACTGTCATTCCTCACAGCTAAGCATGACCACAGACACTGGAATAAGTAAGGAGGAGGAGGAGGAGGAAGACGACACCATGCAGAACACAGTGGTTCTTTTCTCAAACACTGATAAATTTGTCCTGCTTCAGGTACAGTTCTTTAAATTACAGCTGCAGCTGTTCCATTTAAATACAACACAAGCCCGCTCAAAGTTTTCCTCCCATTTTCTCTCTGTTTCAGGATATGTGTGTTGTGTGTGGTAGTTTTGGAAAGGGTGTGGAGGGACAGTTGCTGGCTTGTGCTCAGTGTGCGCAGTGTTACCATCCTTACTGTGTGAACAGCAAGGTAACGACAACAACAATCGTTGGATTCTTCTTCTTCTTTTTATTTTTTTCGTGGCTGTTTTTTGAGTCCAGATAAATTGAACCCGATATCTTCTCCAGATCACCAAGACGATGCTCCGCAAGGGCTGGCGTTGTTTGGAGTGTATTGTGTGCGAGGTGTGCGGAAAGGCCTCAGACCCTTCCCGCTTGCTGCTGTGCGATGACTGTGATGTCAGCTATCACACGTATTGCTTGGACCCACCCTTGCACACTGTACCAAAGGGTGGTTGGAAGTGCAAATGGTAAAGAAAACCGTAAAAAAAAAACAGAAACTATAAGTGCACAATGCTTTGTTCAGCCTTGTAGATTTGAATTGGGTCAAATGGAAATGAATACATTAACATTTGCATATTATGTAAAACACAAGTCGCCCTGCATTAGCTATTCAGAGGCCGGTCCTTCCCCCTCTTGCTTCTGTAGCAACAGAAAAGTAGTCACACCACTCACATTTGCATTGATAGTTTCTTTTTTTAATTGTTATTATTATTATTATTATTTGCTAAAAATTTACTTCACTACTTCCGTCTAGGTGTGTGTGCTGTGTACAGTGTGGTTCCAACTCTCCGGGTTTCCATTGTGAGTGGCAGAACAACTACACACACTGTGGCCCTTGTGCGAGCCTTGTCGCTTGTCCTGTATGCAGAGAGAACTTCATGGAGGAGGAGCTGCTACTGCAGTGTCAGTACTGCGATCGGTAGGTCCTGGTTGTTAGAACTACACATGCATAAACTAGACACAGAAACTGAGGAATTCATGAGAGCAGGGGATGGATTATTTATGCATTTTTCATGTCATAAATTATTCCATAACATCTTAGATTTTTTGAAAACTAAGCATGGCTGTGTATTTATGCCTGCCTGTGCAGATGGGTCCATGCTGTCTGTGAGAGTCTGTACACAGAAGATGAGGTGGAACAAGCTTCAGATGAGGGCTTTGCATGCACCTCCTGCACTCCATATGTTCCAAAACCCGTGGGTAAGTCTCGGAACGACACCATTTTAAAAACCAGAAGTTATGTTTTTAAAGTATGCGCAGAGATTTCTTTCATGCAGTAATGACACAATGTACTTTCGCTTTCTCTCTCCCTGCAATTTGACTTTCTGCACAGTAGTAGAGTCAGCTATTATGGCTTCAATAAAGATCAAAGAGCCAGGTTGGTGGAATATTAATTCGTGTTTATTGTTGTGAGCATATTCTACATGACTATATTCAGTTTGTTTTTTTTTAATTGTAATTCGCTCACATTTTCACATTTCACCTTTCAGAGCCCCAGTTCTACCGGTTGGAAGGTGTTTGGCTGACAGAGTCTGGTATGTCGCTGCTGCGCAGCATCTCCATGTCTCCGCTGCACAAGAGACGGCAGCGTCGTTCCCGTCTCGGCACTCTATGCTGTGAAGGAGGTCCTGATGGAATGGATCTGAGGGAGGTTGAAGGAGAAGGGGAGGAGGGCAAAGGTTGGCACACATTTCCCCTCATTTATTGGTGAATAGTCTTTTAAAGTGTTTTTGACACTTTTTTAAAATGTTATTCTGTATAAGCAGGCTGTGGGGATCCCATGGAATGTGAATCCAAGATGGAGCAACCAGGGAGTCCTGACAGAGAAGGCGGCGCTGATGGAGGCATTGACGGCATGGCTGACTGTGACGGTCTCAAAGGTGGAGCAGAGGAGACAGAAGACAGTAAAAAAAGAAAGCGAAAACCTTACAGGCCCGGTAAATTACCCAAAATGTAATATAACAACTTATGAATGCCCTGGCGTTCACACAATACTTAACAAATGTCCTATTTATAAATTGTACCAGGAATTGGAGGCTTCATGGTGCGACAAAGGAAGTGTCACACACGGATGAAGAAAGAATTCTTTGCCCAACTGGCTGGCGAGACAACGTTAGATGGACAGCCAATAGAGCGGACCATTGAAGAAGGTTAGACACAACAGTAGTTAAATTATCTTCTTTTATGTTTAATATTGGTGCTGAAACTACATTCCCTCATCAAAGTAATCCCTTGCGTATAATCGCATGCAACTTTTTTTTGGTTGGAAGTTCTCATGATTCTTGCATTAAATATTAACAACGTTGATACAAAATTTTAATATTCGGACATTGTGTGTTATGGTTATATGTGTAGGACCCCACCCTGATACCGATAACATAATGGATCCCAAACCAGTGGAGGGTGAGGAACAGGCCAAGAAACGCCGGGGTCGGAAAAAGAGCAAACTGGAGGACATGTTTCCAGCTTATCTTCAGGTTTGTGGTTTTCTCTACTAAACCATTTTGAAACTTGCACTGCCCAGTCATATAACGTTTAAACGTTTTAATTCACTGCAGGAGGCTTTCTTTGGAAAGACACTAATAGACTTGAGTAAGAAAGCTGTGATGATAACTCCTGGGCAGAAGCAGGGCGCATCCCTTGTCCGACCTTCAATACCAGCACCATCAGGAGTTAAAAGTACCACCCAAGAGAGTAAGAACTCTAACCCTAACATGGCAAAATTCTGTGATGGTGAAAGTGGGAAAAAGTCTGTATGAAGTGTCTGACATCTGCGCTTCTCTCATTAGCTGAGGCCAAGGAATGGGTGGTGGAAGGTAATTTTCCACTCAAGCAAGAGAGAGGTGAGACACCCCACGCTCAGGGAGACGATGCAGGTAAGTGTCGATGTGGACACAGAGCCAGTCTGTTGTTGCCCCGAGGAAATCCCAGGTTGATTAAAATTTCTACATTTTTAGGGATTTCTACGCCAACCTCGTCGCTGAAGGACCAGGTTTCAACTGATCCACACGATTCTGATGCAGAAAAAAGTGAAGGTATTTTCATTAGTGGGTGGTGGTATTGACAGCAGACAAAACATTACTATCTGAATTTGTAATCCAACCTTTCGTGCTGTTCTCCCTTTGTGATAGGTCTTCCGCAAGGGGTAGAGAGTCAGGACTCTGAGCAGTTCTTCAGGAAGGTTCTGGGAGTGTCGGAGAGCTCCTCATTGGGGGGTATGAAGCCCATCATGGAGGGCAGTAAGGGAGAACTCAATCGTAGTGCTCTGCCACAAAGAGCTCTCCCCTCAGGTGTGTACAACGGATGGCTGGAGATGGTCATGTCATTATAGTTTCGCAAAACTATCGAATGTATGCTTCCGGACAAAGGAAGGTGCAAGTTAAGTTTGGCTTAGATTCAAACTTCTCTCTTCTCGTCTCTTGCAGGGTCGCTGCCCCCAGCTGGAATGATGGATGCCTTTCCTGGCCTGTCTCAGTCACCATTCTTTGAGATGCGGTAAGAATAATACCAAAATGTCCTTATGCTTTGCAACAATTTGTTATGATGTTCTGCTACAACCTGTGTAAGAACAGATGTTTTAAATGCATAATAAGTATGGTTTTACTTGATAAAACAACGTATTGTCTCATAAACATTCTGTCTGAGAAAATTACTTGACTTTGTTCTGGACGCTTCTGGACTGTAACCTTTGGGCACTACATGTGTAGATCGTAAAAGTGGCGGTGTGGTTATGTCTCTGTCTTCATTGTGAATGTAAAATAATTGTGTCTGTTTGACCATGGCTGGTGCTAAACCACACGTACCCACAGAACAGAGACATGTACCATTTGGCTCTCCTCATACAAAATCTGGCACCTTTTAGCAGCCCTGTGTGGAGGTGTGGATGTGTTTATTTGTGCTCTGGAACGAAACTGCCGGAAAAGAATCAGAAAATAGTGTTTTATATTTCAAGTCTACAATTTTGTTCTTTTTCTGTTCTTTGTTTCTTTTTAAGTGCTCCTTCTGCTTCCTCGTCCACCCCTGCTCTCTTGCTCATTGAGCTGGGGAGGAGAGGCCAAGTTTGAATATTGAGGGCGCCTGACAAATGCTGGTAGTTGTTCCAGCAATTCCAATAGGCTGTTCTTGATGTGTACTCATGTATGCCCTTTATTTTTTACAAAAATTAAGTGCCCTCATATGTTGTACAGGGACCGAGGGGGCCTGTTCAGTCCGGATGGGGGGGAAGAGAGCCCCTGGGCCACTCCCTCTACCCCAGCAACTCCTTCCTCACCTCCAACACCTACAGAAGTAGAGGGTGATGGGCTGTCCTACAACCAGCGCAGTCTCCAGCGGTGGGAAAAAGATGAGGAGCTGGGAGAACTCTCAACCATTTCCCCTGTTCTTTATGCCAATACCAACTTCCCCACGCTCAAACAGGACTACCCAGGTTAGCTAGGAGGAAGGTTAATGTGTGAGCATTGTATCACTGTTTTAGAGTAAATGCTAATTATTTCTCTTATTACAGACTGGGCTAGTCGCTGTAAGCAGATCATGAAGATCTGGAGGAAAGTGTCAGCTGCTGACAAGGTTCCATATTTGGTATGTTTTCAGTTTTGAGTGATTCATATAATAACACAACTAAAACTCAGTAAGTGACACAAGGCTATGTGTTAGGTCATATTCTCACTTGTATGGAGAATTACCAAATATAGAATTACAGGAAACTGTTTTGTACATCACAGAAGTTCAAATTTATCTTCTTTTTTTTTTTCTTTTGTAGCAAAAAGCCAAAGATAACCGAGCAGCTCAGAGGATCAACAAGGCACAGAAGGTGAGTTAAACATGGGCTTCAGTTTGTAATCTATTGTTTTTAGTAAGCTGGTACCTGTTAGTGTTCTGGTCCGAATTATTAATGCTTCACCTGTACTTGCCTCTTTCCTTCTCACAGCAGGCAGAAAGTCAGGTGTGCAGGCCTGTCAAGACAGAGCCAGGACGTGCAAAGGGAGAACGTCCCAGTTTACACCTCCAAATCCCTCCACCTTCAGGCTCCACATCAATCTCTTCCCAACCCAGTTCTGCAGAAAGCCCATTTCCATTCCCTCCTGATTCAGGATCATCTTCTGTGTTTTTCTCTGATGGACCTGTTAAGACCCCATTGTCTGCTGATATCCGAACAGATCCTTTGGCCAAGCTTCCTCCTCAGTCACCTCATTGTCACTCACACCCAGCCACACCCTTTTCTCATGCTGGGGCCAGTCCTTTACAGGCCTCTTCCTCAGGTTATTCTGCTTCCGGCCCACAGGGTCCTCCTCAGGGAAGGCCAGCCAGTCTTGGCCCATTTGACATGCAACCAGGAACTCCTGGAACTCCCAGACGGGCTCAACAGGTTGACCCCTACTTTAGATCACAGCTGCAACAACAACAAGGTCATCTACCACAATCACAGCAAGGCTCTCAGGAGTCCCTAGGACCTCCAGAAAGTCCTCATTCGAGAGGGCTTGGGGAGTCACCCATCTTCTCTCCATCCCACAATACTCACTATGGAGACCCTTTCAGAACCCAGCAGGGGATGGGAAGATCAGAATACGGTTCATCCCCATCACACTCTGCTGTGGCTTCCTCACCTGTGAGCACAGGGCAGTACAGGGCTGATATGAGTGCCCCATCTCCACGCTCTGCAGTCGGAAGACCTGAGATGTCCACCGGGTCCCCTGCTGGGATGATGGACTGTGGGGATGGTTTATTCAAGGCACCTATGACGCCACGAATGCACCAAGGGGAGGGAGGAGCACTTCATCCTGGAGCTTCCCCTAGTCATCATTCTGAAGGCTACAGGCAGTCTCCCTCCCACACTTTCTCGGATCCCCACACTCACCCATCACTAACTCCCAGACCACAGTCTGGCGACGGTTGTTCTCTTGGACCCCAGAGGCACTGTGTAACTCAACAAGAACAATGTCCTAGAGTGCCCTCTAGCCCACAGTCCCAGGGCAGCTCTCAGTCCCCCCATACTCCTGGTGGCCTGTCCAATGATGCTTACTCTGTCCAGTCTCCTGCGACTCCTCGTTTCCAGTCTCCAGACCCTTGTTCACAACCACCTTCAAGGCCACAATCCAGAGACCCTTTTGCTACTATTCACAAACCACCTCGCACTCCTCTTGCTCCTGATGGAACGACAAGTTACAAAACCTCACCTCATCCTAACCACCCATCTCCCGGCCATCCCACCAACAGTTCGATAGGGGATCCTCTCTCTGGTAAACCATCAGCACCCCCTACTTTCAGCCGCAACTCCAGCACAGGAGGCTTACAAATAAACCAACAGCAGCCTCAGATGGTACAATGTCAGCTTCAGCAACCACAGCCACAGACTCAGTTGACATTGGGCGGAGACAACCTCAGCTCCCGGGTGCCACCTCCTTCTGGTTCTCAAGATTTACCAGCCGTTCACCCTCCTGATATACCTCATCAACCACCTTTGCCAGGCACTCAGGAAATGTCTGACATTTCAGCAGTGCAAGACCCTTCATTAGTAGGGCTTAGCCCATCTGAGCTGGAGAAGCACAGACAGGTATTCAAATATTAGTCACTGAATAGTAATCCTACGCACCTCCAAAGTGTTTTGCTGATCAGTCCATTTTGTTTTTCAGCGTCAGAGACTGAGGGAATTCTTAATTAGACAACAAATGCAGAGAAAGGAGGCTGCTGCAGCCGCTGTGGGTGGCGCATCCCCTGGTTGGTCTGGAGGAGAGATGGGAACGTTTCAACAAGATAAGGCCCACAGAGCACCACCACCTTATCCACAGGTACAGAATGAGCAGTATAACATCAGAAATACAAATTTGACATCCTGCCAACATTGTGACAATTCCAATCTGGATCTTTGAATAATGTATATGTTTTGCTACACAACTTATGAAAAAGAAATTGAAACTAAAACTAAAGTGATGTGTTAGGATTAATAACAGCTTTTAGCGGTGTTAGTAAACACTGACAGTTTTTCCGAATTGGTGTGACTGTATATATTAAGGTTGAACAGCTGTTCCAAGCAACTGGGACAGTGAACTTGTCACTCCCTGGTGTTCGATAAGATGTGGGGACTGTTTCATATACAACCAATATGACATCTCTGGGAAGACACGAATAAAGTCCCTAATAATTAGAAACAGCCACTGTATTTGAATCATTTTAATGATTGACTAATTAATTGCTAACATGGCCAACTACTGGTCAAAGTACTTGTTTAGAATTTGCATCCTTGTAAATTGACTTGTTATTGGTGTTATTTCTCGCTTTAGGATCGAGTTGCTGCTACTACTTCTGGAGCTCAGGCTTCTATGGCAGGGAAGATGCCAATGGCTGCGGGAGGCATGGATGATAAGCTCATTCGCCCACCACCTACAGGAACCCCTGCTGTTGTGGATCCTAGCACACTAAGGCAAGGAGTTAATTGAAGTACATTTTCTCATAATGTTTCTTAGAATGTAATGAGTCCACATTTGTCAGCAACAGTCCCATGGCTGTTAAAAAAAAATTGGCACCCAAAAGTAGCCCACACCTATATGTGTTTAAAACTAATATACAACATTAGTATTCTAACACTTGAAGTGTGTGAAGTTATATATTGTTTTTTTTTTGTCTCTGTTATTTAGGCTACCAGGGCCGACCAGACCTCAAGGCATGTTTCCCCGTCCACCATTCCCTCCTCAATGGCAGGGTCAGGCTCCAGGTCCAAGGAGGTTCCCCCAGCCTGGCATGGAGTCTATGGGCATAAGGCACAGTCTTAACCCTGCTATCAACATCCAGGGTATGGAAGGAATGGGTAACCCTCACAACATGATGCCAGGACATGGGGGGGAGACCATGCAGCCTCTGGCTCAAGGACCCCCTCAACAGTTCATTGAATTAAGACACAACTCACAAAGGTTACCCCTACGGCCACAGTTCATGCCCCGTGGACTCCAGCCCAGACCACGTCTCTTTGTCACACAGCAAGATATGGCAGCACCTTATGTTCAGCAACATCCCATAGCTCAGGCCGGTGGTATTCCAACAGACAGAGGCAGTGACTCACAATTAGGGTTACCGCAGGGTGGACTGTCCGTTTTATTGCCTCAGCAGTCCACAGGTTCAGTAATACAGGAGTCCCAGTTGCAACATCAACCAGCTTCCTCCACACCAAACACTCCTAGCGCTCAGCAGCATCGCCTTTCACAACCAACCCTTGTCTCGGAGCCCCAGCCTGCAACATTAGACAGCAGTGAGGAACTGCCAGAGCCTGACCTTGAGGGACTGGGGGATGCTCCAGGAGATGGAGGTGTAGAGGACGAGGATGATTTAGCTCTTGACTTGGACCCTGATAAGGGTGACGATGACTTGGGCAACCTGGACAACCTCGAAACCAATGATCCACATCTAGATGACTTGCTTAACAGTGATGAGTTTGACCTGCTGGCCTACACTGACCCTGAACTGGACCAAGGAGACCCTAAAGATGTCTTCTCAGACCAGCTTCGGCTTGTGGAAGCAGAAAGTGAAGCACCTTCATCTTCTTCTGGATCAGCAAATATTAAAGTGGAAGCAAAAGCCAAGGTGGAGACGGGACAGAAGTCTCTCAAGACGGTCCCTGTTACAGCTCAGGGCTCTGCTACCAAACTGCCAGAAAATGCTGATATCTCTAAAGTCCAAGTAGAAGACAAAAGTCTGCAGCCAGGACAGACAGTGGTGAAAGATGAAATGGGAGAGGCAGTGTCAGTGCTTCTTGGCGGGACTACACCAACAGCCAAAACTGCACAAGCAGAAAATCAGTCAGCATCACTCAGTTCTGTTCGATTAGGGGGACTTCCCTACCCCTTGCCAGGCCAGGCTGATGCGTTGCCTTTTCCTCCAGCTGCTTCACATGGAGACATTGATGATCCGCTAGGGCTACCTGATGTAGGGGGGCAACACTCCCCTGCTGTGGATTTGGCAAAGGTAGAGAGCTCCTTAGATGGCGAACTGCCACTTTTAATACAAGATCTGCTGGAACATGAGAAGAAAGAACTACAGAAACAGCAACAACTCAGTTCGCTTCACCAGGTCAATTTTCCTGGCCTCCCGAGTCAACATCCAAACCCACAGGCACCAGGGCAAATAATGCTGCCACACCATCATCGTCCACCACCCCAAGGAATGATGACTCAGTCAGGAATGGTTCCTCGTGCTCCACACATGTTGCAGCAACAACAACAACAACAACAACAACAACAACAACAACAAAGGCTTATGGGACCTGGAATGGTACCTCAACCTCACATGGCCATGACCCAACAGCAAGCCATGATGAGGACCGGGCAGCCAGGAATCCATACTGGTGTCAGTCATCCAACACAGCAGCAACCAGTGGTAAAACAAGCACCTCTTGCCAACAGTTTCTTCCCAGATAAAGGTGAGCACCGTGGCTGATCACATTCAAAGTAGTAGCCAATGTTTTTATTTTGGTTTTTAACATATGCTCTCATCAAATTTGTTCCATTCTTGCAGATTTAGACAAATTTGCTACCGATGACATCATGGATCCCATCGCCAAGGCAAAGATGGTGGCACTTAAGGGTATAAAGAGAGTGTTGGCACAGGATCCAATGGTTGTTTCTCCTGGCATTAACAGGTACTTTGGTTAAAGATGATTTGGACAATATTGTGTTTTATTGTAGAAGTTTTTGCCCTTCGAATGGTTTCAAGTTTAAAAGATTTTGTTTAAATATTTTGCTTTTTTAATATATACACAAGACATCACCATACTGCTGCCCAGCTGTAAAGCATACTCCTACCCCTGCAAGAAAATTAATAAATTAAGAGCAAGGCAACCAAAAATAGCAGTGAGGTTGCCTGGTCTGTCATTATTTTAGGATACTTTAGGTTTGGATATAATATTAGAATTGGCATGTAACTTAATTTGGTTTCTTTCAGTTTAAAGTCTTGTAATCTCGGACAGCGCAGATTGTTCACATTTATTATGATGAGGTTATTGCATTAACACTTTTTAGATTGTACGGTGAAGATTCCATCACAGCACAGCTCAGTTAAAATGTACAAACATCATTTAGGCAATTCATAACTACTCATATGTTGACAGTTCATTCTGAGATTCTTTAGTAGTGTATTTAGTTTATTTCTGATACCAGCTCATTTGTAGTGTCCAGTACAAACCCTGTCTCATTATAAACACTGTTAACTAGATAAATACATAAGCATCCATTTTCTACAGTTATCTGTGTATTACTGTGGGCATATGGCACAACAAAAGATAATTATATATACACCACTGTTAAGTAAACTGTTCTTATGGTATTGTGTTTTGCTTTCTCTTTAGGCAACAGGTGTCTTTGCTTGCTCAGAGGCTGGCTTCTGCCCCTGCCGCAGATCAAGGTCAACTTACATCTGGGCCTCAAAAGGTAAACTTTCACATTACAGAAGTGGTTGATTTAATGTGATTTCTTTTGTGAGTTATCTAAATACTTGCTTCTTGTGGTTAGGAGGGAGAAACAAGTGATCCTACCCATCCAAGGCCTAATCCTCCTCAGTTTGTGCAAGGAATCATCAGTATGTTTTACCTTTATTCCCTGTTGTTGGCAATGGCTATATGGAAAGATGTTATGTTGCTATCCCCATCTTCTTCTTTGGATGGCTTAAGTTTTCCTTGTCTCTTGCAGATGATGCAGAACAGCACCAATATGAAGAATGGCTTCTTCATACCCAGCAATTACTACAAATGCAATTGAAATTCTTGGAGGAACAGATTGGAGTTCACCGTAAATCACGCAAAGCACTGTGTGCTAAGCAACGCACGGCTAAGAAAGCTGGCAGAGAGTTTGCTGAGGCAGATGCAGAGAAACTGAAGTTGGTTACAGAAGAGCAAAGCAAAATTCAGAAACAGCTTGACCAGGTGTGTAGGTTTTATAGAAGCTGAATACTACTGATCTTGAAAATCTTGTATTTCACAGCAAGGGTTTGATATATGTTTATAAATATTCTTTACTAGGTGCGCAAGCAACAGAAGGAACACACCAATCTTATTGCAGAGTACAGAAGCAAGCAGCAGCAGCATCAGCAAGGCTCCGGTCTTCTTGCCCCAGGCCATTCAGCACAGGGGGGGCCCTCTCACATGTTTCCCAAGGTTCCTAACCAGATGATGATGGGCCAGCAGGGAACACCAGTAATGGGCCAGCACCCTGGCATGATGCCCCAAGGTGGTATGCCGGTCAGGATGCCCCAAGGGCAGCCTTTTATGGCTGCAGCCCAACCACAGCATCCTGCTGCTCTTGGTGCCAGGGCCCCAGCTCCTGGTGCTCCAGCAGGATTCTTCCCACAGGGGCCTGGAATGCAAGGTGCAGACCCCAGGCTTCTTCAAGAAAGACAACTTCAGCATAGGATGCAGATGGCAAAGCTCCAGCAACAACAGGCGATGATGGGCCAGCAACCAATGCCACACCCAGGTCAACAGCCTGGTTTAATCACTCAACCACAGTCTGGTATGATGGGGAACCAAGTTATGGTCCAACAACAAGCAAACACTCAACAGGGAATGATAGCCAATCAGGCTAATCAGCAAAACATGATCCCACATGGAATGGTTGGGGGACAGTCTGTCGTTCCACCACCACAGAGCCTTGTTGGAGGACAGCCCATTAACCATGCTCAAGCTATGATGGCAGCTCAACCAGGAATTATGGGGAACCAGCCAGTTGCACCGTCACAACAACAAAGGCCTCAGCTGATGATGCCTCAACAGAATGTGGTTGGATCTCCAGGTCACCCTGGCCTTAGGGGACCCCAACCCCAGTTGACACCACAACAACAGAACATTCTGGCCCAACGCATGCTTGCATCTCAGCAGCAGCAAAATGTTGCCAAGAATTTAGCTCACCTTCAGCAGCAACAAATGACACAGCAAAGACAACCACCACAGTTGATAAGTCAGTCTAGCCAAGAACAAGGAGGACTTTCCCAACCCTCTACCCCACAGATGGGCACCTCTCCATCAACAGGAAGTAACACACCCCAACCACAGGGCTCTGCAGACAGCCAAAACTCAGGGCCCAAAGAAGGAGGTCTCCTCAGCCCTGATTCAAGAACACCACCACAGCACAGTGGATCCTCTACTCCCAATCAGATGTCCCAGTTAGGTTCTTCAAATGATCATCAAACTGACCTGGGCCAACAACAGTTACAACAGCAGCAGCATCAAAACCAGATTTATACAACCCAGCAGCAACAGCAAAATCCTCAATCTGTACATGATCAACAAACAGGTTTGGTTGGAAACCAGTTTCAGCAACAGCAGCAACAACAACATCCACTCACTCTCCAGAGGCAAGGTTCCCTTAGTGCCGACAACCCCAGTTTAATGACTATTAAAGAAGAAGCTAAACCAATTGATTTCTTAGCTCAACAACAACAACAAAATGCCACACAAAAATCTCAGGATCCCACCACGCAGCAGCAGATCATGGGGCAGAACCACCCTGGCCTGCAACCACCTGTGATGGGCCACAATCCACAGCAGCAAGCCCTGATGGCGCAACAGCAGAAACAACAGGCCATGCTTGGCATGATGAGAGCCCAGCAACAAGGGATGATGGTGCAGAGACCCGGGGTTCCACCGAACCAGATCCGCACGCCTATAAACATCCAGGCTATTATTGCTCAGAATCCTCAGCTCCGAAATCTTCCCCCTAACCAGCAGATACAGCACATTCAGGCCATGATTGCACAGAGACAGGGACAGATGCTGCGCATGTCTATCGGCCCAGGCCAACAAGGTCAGTTGAGGCCACAGGTTGGGCAGCAGATGCATGCGATGGAAGGCCATCAGATGCAATATGGAGCAATGGGTAATCAAGGACCAGTGGGCCCTCAGCAACAGCCAGGCATGTTGGGCCAACAACCTGGTGTTGCTCCTCAAATACAGCAAGGACTGATGGTCCCTGGACAACAGCAGCCACAAACAGGGGAGATGATGCAGCAACATATGATGAGAGGCCAGGTACCAGTGCCACGTTCCCCCATGGACCAAGGCCGTATGGTGAGGCCAGCATCTCCACGTCAGCCCATACCCCACTCTCCTGGAGACCCACAGCGGCCTACATTTAATCAAGGTATGGGGATGCGTCCGCCTACTCCCAACCAGAACCAACAACAGGCACTAATGGCAGCTGCAGCAGGACGTGCGCAGGGCTCTCCATCTCATGCATATTCGCCGAGAGGTCCCTTTGGCATGAGCCCAGCCCACCCATCCTCACCTCATTCATCCCATATCTCCTCACCTTCTATGGCTGACAGTAGGGCAGGAAGGGGGAGTCCATACAGCCAAGTCAAAGCGTCTCCTCTCAGGTCACCTGGAGCCAAGAGTCCACTTGGTTGTCCAGGACTCAAAATAGAAACTCAGATATCAGGCAATGAAACATCTGTGACAGCATCAGTTATGCCTAATGGGCCACAGAAAGGCATGAATGTTCAGCAACAGTTACAGCAGGTTACAGAAGGGCATATGTCACAAACGCACCAAGGGGAGATATGCAAGATGACAATACAGAACATTAAACAGGAACCAAGAGAGGTTCAGTGTGACAGTGCGCCACAAGCTCATCCTGGGGCTATAAAACGAGAAGGAACTGGTGAAATGATTTCCTCTGGGAACAACACTGGTGTTGTTAATGCTGCAAACATGGGTAGAGACCCGGGGACTCAAGGTCCTAGATCAGAGACTGGACAACAACTTCTACAGAAACTCCTGAGAACCAAGAACCTTCAGCTGGGTGCTCAGAGGCCTTCAGAAGGCATCCACAATGAGATCAATGGTCACATCAACAGCAAACTGGCATTGCTGGAGCAAAAACTTCAGGGGACTCCACGAAATATGGAGGTATGTTTTTCTTAAGTGCATTTATCCTTTTTGACCTCATGTTCTTTTGTTTGTAAAGACATTTTTTTCACTTTGCCAACATTTGCAGGATTTGCAGTCTATAACAAAAAAGGCTCCTGTACAAAAACCAAAGCGCACTAATAAGGCAGCTGGAGACAGAGGGCCTAACTCACGGAAGAAGAAAAAGGATGAGGCTGAAAAGAGTGCAGAAGCCCTGATAAAACAACTCAAACAGGTAAAAGGATGGCAAAAAAGTTCTCGATGAATGTTCTAAATTACTTTTGTCTGTGATGTTTTGTTGCGTGATTCTTCATTACGCACATTAATGGGCCTTTACCCTGCAGGGTCTCTCTCTGCTGCCCCTGATGGAGCCCTCAATCACTGCCAGTCTGGATCTCTTTGCCCCTTTTGGAAGCAGCCCAGCCAATGGCAAAGCACAGCTCAAAGGATCATTTGGAAACGCAGTGCTGGACAATATCCCAGACTACTACTCCCAGTTACTTACTAAGGTATAGCTAAGCTACATGTGTGCTGTCAAAGTTTGGTTGTGCTTTAATGTTACTTGTAGAATTAGAATTAGAAATAAATTCTCAAGAGCATATTGTTTGTGTTTTTAAAGAGTAACCTCAGCAATCCCCCAACACCCCCATCCTCCCTGCCACCTACTCCTCCACCATCCGTGCAGCACAAGCTGCTGAATGGAGTGACTCCCGGGGAAGACATGTCTGAGGCTCCGAAAGACACAGAGACAGCAGAGGAGCCAATGGGTAAACATATATCCAATCAGAAATAGCAGTAATGTACTCATTGGATTCTAAAGGCATGGTACTATAATCATATTTTTATTTTTTTTTCTGTAGATTCTGTTACAGAGGAGGTAAAGAGCGTAGACATTCTGGCTGCTCTTCCCACCCCACCACATAACCAAAATGAAGACATAAGGTACAAAGGGGCGATTCCTGTGTACTTCATCATAAATACAAGAAAACTCTTGTTAAGTGTCTATAACTGTGGGAAATGCTCTTTTTTTTTTTTTTTTAAACAGGATGGAGAGTGACGATGAGGATGCTCCAGAAAGCATCATCCCTGCCTCATCCCCTGAGAGTAATGTAGGAGATGAAACACCACGTTTTCCTCACCTTCGAGAGCCTAAAGAGGAGGAGACGGAGAGGGCGATATCCCCCATCATACCCCTCATACCACGCACTGCCATCCCAGGTATTACACACTGTGAATGTAATACCCAAACACCACAGCAACATTGCTCCATACCTTTAAGTCCATTTGTGTATGCTAACAACAGTTTCACATTTTCTTGTAGCGTTCCCAGAAAATAAACCAAGTGAAGCAGCTGACAACAAGGTAGTGTCCACATCCAACCACTGGGACAAGGACAAAAGCAATGAGGTGTCTGTTACCTTTTCGATGACGTCTGCTGCAGCAAAGGTATGTCGCCACAATGAGATTGTATTTATTTTATTTATCTTAACACTAAATATTAACAGGATATAAAACCTACTTTGTTTCCAGAGACTGAATCATGTGATGATGGCCGTGGCCCAGCTCCTTAACATTAGGATGCCAAGTTCTTATGAGATCACTTTCCCTGACCAAAACCCTGACATGCCTGGAGTCGATGGGCCTGGGAAAGGACCCGGCCAGTCAGGTAGGCACAAAGCTTTCTGTTTCATTTGGACTGTCCAGATACAGGGGTTGGGTTTTTTAAACAAATCTGTGTCAAGACATTTTCCTACGTTCATCTAATCAGTGTCGGTGCAGATTTGTCTTTTACCTTTTGCTGATGATTTAAAGTTGGTTATATGAAATTAGCCCTGTCCTTTTAAACACTGTTTGCCTCTTAATGTAGTTCGAGCATATTTGTTATGAATAAATTGAATAGAATAAAGTACTGAGTGACTATACTGCTACACTACACTACACTTGCTCTGACTAATGTTAAGGGTTTTTTTTTTTTTTTTCTCAGGGGCACTCTGTTCAAAGGACAGTCCGTCACCTGGTCAGGATGAGTGGTTGAGGCAGTTTGATGTGTCTCTACCTGGATGTACATTGAAGAAACAAGTGGACATCCTGGCACTTATTAAACAGGTTGGTACTTGCAGATCTATTCAGAACTGTGTGAATTATTTTTCCATTTGTGAGCGTATGCTTTGAAAGCTGTAGTGCTCATATGTGTGTTTTATTTATTTTTTTTTTCTCAGGAATTCCCGGAGAAAGAAGACAAACCGGTCCAGCACTGTTACACAACCAATGTAAATGATTTGGATGTGCGCCACCTTCCTGTTATACCAGTCGAAGAATCTCCGCCCCCGTCGCCATCTCCTCCTCAGCCTGCGCCATCTCTCCCAGTTACAACGAGTGAAGCTGAACTTCCTAAAAAATCCCCTTCGCCCTCCCCCGCTCCCTCCAGTCCCACCAATGTCCAAACCAAGACGGAGCCCGAACCAGATGTTTGTCCTCCAGCTGATGCTGCTCAACCAACTGATGTCAATGATACATCTGAGTCTGAAGTTGCTGCTTCAGAGTCGGTCACTGAACCACCACAACCACCACCACCACCAGCAGCCTCTGCAGAGTCTGAGCCTAAGGTTCCTGCTGAAGATCGCCTGAGTCCTGTTGTAAAGGAGGAAGAGGATTTGGTCCCTGATCCAGCTCAGCCTCCTAAAGATTCTCCCAGCACCATGGAGTCTTCCCCGAAGGCTGTGAAGCAGCGTCGGCCTCTCTCGCCCGACGAGGAGGTGGTACACCCCAAAGTGAAAAAATGGAAGGGGATTCGCTGGAAGCGTCTTCAGATCGTCATCTCAATACGCAAGGGCGGCTCTAAGAAAGAAAGCAGCCGCGAAGTGTCCGAGCTGATGGAACGCCTGCGCATCACTCTTCGACCGGAAAGGCTGCCGCGAGATAAACGCAAGTGCTGCTTCTGCCACGAGGAAGGTGACGGCGCCACGGATGGGCCCGCCCGTTTGCTTAACATCGACGTGGACCTGTGGGTGCACCTCAACTGTGCTCTGTGGTCCACGGAGGTGTACGAGACACAAGGGGGCGCCCTGATCAACGTGGAGGTGGCCCTGCGTCGCGGGTTGCGGACTCTTTGCGCGTTCTGCCAGAAAACCGGCGCCACCAACAGCTGCAGCAGACTGCGCTGCCCGAACGTCTACCACTTTGCCTGCGCCATTCGGGCACGCTGCATGTTCTTCAAGGATAAGACCATGCTGTGCACCCAGCACAAGCTGAAGGGCCCCAGCGACAATGAGCTCAGCACGTTCGCCGTGTTGCGCCGCGTCTACATCGAGCGCGACGAGGTGAAACAGATCGCCAGCATCTTGCAGCGAGGCGACCGTATCCACCTTTTCCGCGTCGGCGGTCTCATCTTTCACGCCATCGGCCAGCTGCTGCCCTCACAAATGGCCAACTTCCACTCAGCCACTGCCATCTTCCCCGTTGGTTACGAAGCCACCCGCATCTACTGGAGCACGCGCGTTCCCAACAAACGCTGCCGCTACCGCTGCCGCATCAGCGAGGACGAAGGGCGCCCTCTGTTTGAGGTGCGCGTCCTGGAGTACGGCATGGAGGATTTGCAGTATCGCGATACTACTCCAGAGGGTAAGAGCGCCGCTCTCTCCTCACGTCATTTGTCGTCTTGGTGTTGTTTATTTTCAACATTCAAATAAATCTCATGGCTGATTTAAATTCCCTGTTTCTGTCTCTAGGGATCTGGGACCGGGTGGTTCAGCAGGTGGCTAAGCTCAGAGATGAATCATCCATGTTGAAGCTATTCACCGAACATTTGAAGGGAGAGGAGATGTACGGCCTCACAATTCATGCTGTCATGCGAATCACTGAATCGGTAAGAATTGGAAGATGAACTGGCCCATTCATTCCCCTTTATTTCGTGCGGTTTACTCTGCGCAGGAGCACAAGATTAACATGTGTTTGTTGTGTTGTAGTTGCCTGGAGTGGAGAACTGCCAGAACTACCAGTTCCGATATGGCCGACACCCTCTGATGGAGCTTCCCCTCATGATAAACCCCACTGGCTGTGCTCGCTCTGAGCCCAAGGTCCCCACACAGTGTAAAAGGTCAGGTATCATGTTAATAATAAGGCACAAGAAGCATTATTAAAGAGGCTTAAAATTCCTTTTGTGAACTTTCTTCATATATCTTGCTAACATGCTCTTCTTCTCCAGGCCTCACACTTTAAACAGCACCAGCGTGTCAAAGGCCTACCAGAGCACCTTCACCGGGGAGCTCAACACACCGTACAGCAAGCAGTTCGTCCACTCCAAGTCCTCCCAGTATCGGCGCCTGAAGACCGAGTGGAAGAACAACGTGTACCTGGCACGGTCGCGCATCCAGGGCCTGGGGCTGTACGCGGCGAAGGACCTGGAGAAGCACACCATGGTCATCGAGTACATCGGAACCGTCATACGCAACGAGGTGGCCAATCGCAGAGAGAAGATCTACGAGTCGCAGGTACAGCACAGTTACAGTTTAAGATAGTCGAGGAGATCCCACAGTTTGACCACACCTCAGAACTAATAAAAAAAAACCACACAACGTAAAAGTGTATTTTAAGGTCTTTTTTTTCGTCTCCTTAGAACCGTGGGATCTACATGTTCCGCATCAACAATGAGCAGGTGATTGATGCCACTCTGACCGGTGGTCCAGCTCGGTAAGTGTTGCTTTGTAAGTGTCTAAGTCATCGTCAGCCCTAGAGATTGTTGTGTTTCTGACAGAGATGTTTATTCTCTATTCCAGCTACGTCAACCATTCCTGTGCCCCCAACTGCGTCGCCGAGGTGGTGACATTCGACAAGGAAGACAAGATTATCATCATTTCCAGCCGCAGGATCCCTAAAGGAGAGGAGGTGCAGTGCATTAGAAAACTGACCACTCTAAAATGTATTATATCTAAAAAATCAGCAGCAGCCGCCTCTAACTGTCTCCGTCTCTAATTCCAGCTGACATACGACTACCAGTTCGATTTTGAGGACGATCAGCACAAGATCCCTTGCCATTGTGGTGCTTGGAACTGCAGAAAGTGGATGAACTAACCAGGAGAAATGGAAAAACTGGAGAATCGCCCTCTCGCTGGTACCAGAACACTCCTGCGCCAAAGCCTTTGAATCCTACATAGCCAGTGCATAAGCTGTTCTGAAAGAGATGGAGGAAGGCTGGCCTCCGCTGTTGAAAGACTAAAGTGTTGACGCCTGTAGCCAAAGGTCTGAAGAGCATTAATCAATAAAAAGCAACCGACCACCTCGTCATCAGCATCAGCTTGATGGCGGGACTAACTTTCACGTTTGGACTAGTGAATCACCCCTTCCTCAGCCAAAACCCCCTCTCCCCCCACTCCCCCCCCTCGCCTTTCCGACTATTCTACCCTCAATAAGCTTCAGTGGCTGGAAAACAATCCTCAACATCTACCAAATGATTCTGACCCTCTTGATATCAGTACTCGTAGTGCAGAGCTCGCCCGGAGCTACGAAAAAAAGCCATTTTAAGATACTAAGAATGAACTAAGGATGCATTTTTATGTTTTAAGCCGGACCTATTTCCTGTCCCGCCTGACCACACCTCCCCCCTCACCTCCCAGTAAAAAAAAAAAAAAAAAAAAGGCACTTTTCCATCGAGTCTCTCGACGACGTCGACACAGATATTGGCTAGCTAGACAATCTTGATGTGGCTCTGTGTAAGGACTACACGTGATGGATGGGAAAACAAACCGAAACATGTACAATTTGAGATGCTTATTGATCTGTGGCTCCACTGGCACCAGATGTTTTGACTGCGTGGAGTCCCAGGGTGGGTTAGTTGGACCCAGTCTACCTCACTGATTTTAGCGGGAAGCGACTGCTTTGTATAAAAAACTGTTAACTGCTACTGTGGAATTACTCTGTGGGGGTGAAGGGGCGGGAGTGGTGGTGGTGGTGGTGGTGGTGTGTGTGTGTGGGGGAGGGAGGGAGGGAGGGAGGGTTGTTTTTATGGGGCTTAGCCTTCTCGGACAAGCAGGGAAACTTAAGCAGCAGGTTTGCTCTATCTACTCTATGCTGATGATGATTTACAATAATGAGCCAACATAATTATTATTCATGAATTATTTATACAGAGGAAATATATGACAGTTTTGATAAGATATTGCATTAAAGTCACAATCAAGCTTAGTGGGTGTCCTGTATGCCACCAAATCATCCTGGATATTGATGTAGCTTTGCTTTTTTTTTTTTTGTTCTTTTTTTATTTATGCATCTCAGAATCATGCTAAGAGCTGTGTGTAAGCACAATAACATCCACATTTTGCTTGAGACGGCAACGGTGCGAGCGAAATGGCTCGAAGGTTCACGGAAAGAATTAACCCAAGTTCAGCTCGTCGACGAGGAGCCAGTGGATGCGCGACTACTACTGTCCCATTTGACGCTTTTTTTTTTTTTTTTTTTTGGATTCGCCGGCAAAAAAAAACCTTCTCACGACTCCTCAACCTTAAACTCTGAATCATGCCTCTTCCTCTCTGTATTATTTAAAGGACTGTTGTTGAACTTTACTGTAGTAAGTCTTCCTCCGCCTGAGTACAGCCTGCGGTGTTTCTACTTCTCCCTCCTCCTCCTCCCCCCTCCCTGTAGTGTGCTTTTTCTAGTGCTGGTACTGTCTTCTCGAGGCTGAACTGATGGCAGGGAAAGACTTATTGGAAAAAAAAAAAAAAGGGCATTTTGTTTTCATTTCTGTGCAAGATGAATGAAAAACGTCTTTAAAAGGGAGCTTTACTAAAACTCCGACTTCCCGTACTACTTTTGTTTCCTCCTCCCCCTTTAACCTAAGACCTCACATGATTTAAAAATGCAAAGTTGTACAAACTGTAAATATAGTATATGCATTAGGGGGGGCGGGGGAGGGGGGAGGGGGGGCAGTAACTCTTTATCCAGCCCCTTTGTAATCAATAAAGTCAAAAGTGTAGAAAAAATAAAATTGAGAAACGAAAAAAAAAGAATTCAACCACTGGATATCATTTTAACAAAGATAAAGCTGTACATAAATATAAATATATGTAAAATGGCAAACTAATATCTTTATGTATATGAACCAGAGTGTTTTTTGCATTTACCTGTTTTTCTATTAGTGTTTTTTGCTATAAGCGCTCAGAGTTTGTTAAAAAAAAAAAAAAAAATAGGCGTGAGGAAAGACTCCTCCGAGCGGCCGAGGTTTTGGGTTCACGCGGAGGAGAGTCGTTTGTTAGACATTAAAAAAATCACTTCTCGCATACAGCAGTACAATGGTGCATAGCATTTGTATTTATGTAATATTGTTCGTGTTTATTTTCCTTCGTTTTTTTTTTTTTTATTTATGCTACTGCTTGTTGATTACCAAAACCTGTCCCTTAATCGGTCACAATTGGATTAAATATAGTCTTGAATGGAAAAACCTTGAATCCCTGAGAATCTTGTTAGTGTTTTTTTTTTTTTTTTTGCAGTTTTTTTCTATCTTCCCTATAGAAGTGAATGTGTTGGTAAACCTTGTGAAATGGTTCCTTGGCCTAATGTATGTTATGATGTAGTACTCAAAGTTAATCCCATACTTAACCTGGTAATGAATTGCACTCTCATAGTATAACAGAGAACTTCTCTAAAGTGGTAGATATTGATCAAGTACCCGAAGCAGTGATATATATATCTATCTAAATATATATATATATATATATATATATTTTTTGGTATGTTTCTATTTCAAGGGATGACGAGACATTATTAAGCCGCTCACTGGATTTTAGCCTAAATGATTTTTAACTTCTCTGAATCTTAATTTAAGTTCTCTGCATATCTTATAATTTAATAAAGTTTGCTCAAATTGAAGGTTTTTTTTAACCTCACCTACTTTTTAAGAAAAAAAAGAAAAAAAAAGATGTCGCATCTGTACAGCAGAGATACTTTTAGGGAATATGAATAAATATAATGATCATTTTTATTGTATGTGGCATGTTTTGTATGGATATTATTTTGAATTGTACATATTTTTTTCAGGACGCCAGAGGTTGCATCTCTTTATATACTGGTTTCCCACGCTCCCCTTTCTCCCCCTCTCCCCCTCTTCATCTTATTTCTTTGTCTGCTTTTGTTTCTTGTAAAGGAAAAATAAAATGCATTTTAAATATGTGCCCGGTTTCTCTTGTTGACAGTGTGATTGGAGCAGATGGCCATACATACAAATCCTGAAGGGGTTAATAATGTAGGAACCTTTTAAGATAATATATCGCTGATACCGATACTTTTTAATTGAAATGTCATTGAATAACTTTGTAATTTTGCCTTTAGTTTGTTGATTAGGATAATACACAGGACAAGTACTTTCACAAATAAACCTGTTTCTATTAACTAATTACAATATAAACTAATTTAATGGTACACAAATTAAATCATCCCCTTTTACAACACAACTGTTTTAGGAAAAATAGTCATTAGTGCAAAATAAGAAATAAGAAAAGGGAACAATGCACCAAAAATATACATATAACAATGCAAACAAACGCAACAGTGTAATAATAAATATGAAAACTGCTCAGAGGGAAATGTTGGCTCGCTCATTTTCCACCAAAGAAGTGGGTCTGCATCCCGTGTAACTATCTTCTCTTCCGAGTACCGACGTATTTCAATAACAGCATCAGCTCCAGCTGAGTGTCAAACTTTGTCCATGTCCAACCTTTTGCTACAGGTGGGGATGGAGAAGCTCCTGACGTGCACAGACTTGGAGCGAGGCTGTGTTCATGTGTGCATCGATACCGATACCGATACAATCGATATTTAGCCCTATTCCCTAGATCCCAAAGAGGAGGCACAAGGGACACCCACACAATATTAGGAGGGTGGTCGTAATGTTACGCCTGATCGATGTACAGAGAAGTTAAAAAAAAACAACAAAAAAACATTGATCATCTTGTTACAATGAAACTTTCTCCTGGGAAACTTTTGGTCTTGGCATCCGTGTGGGTGTCACTGAGACACTACCACCCACACGACAGCGACACTTTCTGATGTGATGCGTTCTGCCGCAAGACAAAGACTGTAGAGCATCTAGAGAGAGAAGGAAGAAAAAAAAAAGACAACCATCTCAAGGTGTGGAATCATCGGCCTCCAGATCCCATGCTAGTTATCTTCAGTGTGTGATAGAACGAGACCGATCCACAGGACGTCCTCAGAAGGCCCATGTCCACTCAACGATGACCCAGAACAAGGCACGGGGGAGACCCACACAGTATCAGGGAGGTAGATGTAGACATTGAAACAGTTTCTACTTGACATGGTCTTTCTTTCTTTCTTTCCTTCTTTCCCGCTCATCCACAAACCTCAGTCTGTGAATAAATTTGTCAAACTCCCATGAGGTCCGCTGGTTATTTTTAGATGCCCAGACGAGCACGGTGGAGGAGACAGAAAGAGAAATGAAGACATCAAAGCTCCAGAGCCGGTTAAGTGAGGCTGTTAAGTGTCACTTTCTGTTTTGTTAAAATTTGACAACTCTGAAGAAAGAGAAACTAGTTTGTTTCCACCTCAACAGCAGCAGATATATTTGGCAACACGTCCATCGTCAACGTTGTGAATTAAACCTTTGATAATAATAATAAAATAAAAAAAAAAAAAATGCATCTGTGTGAACTTTAACTGACTTCATGCAGTCGTCTTTACACGTCAGTTGAAAAAAGGTCGAGCGTCATCGGTTTGCGGACTGCATCGATCGGCTCAGCAAAGCGAAACTAAATTCTGGGTTTGTGACTTGGAGCGGAAGGAACGAACGGACTCGCCGGTGGAACGGCTTAATGAACACAAGCTGAAGTCGCAGGTAAGAAAAGGAGGATTTTATTGTATATCATCTATATACACTTCTGAACTAATTCTGAAAAGATCTGCACAATATTATTTTTGAAATCTTGAAGTATTACCTATGAACAGGATGTCTGATGGTCATATACCCATGGCAACAAACCAAACATGGACAGGAGTGTTTTTGACAATTGTGGTTCAACCGGCAGCCGCCTCCCCCCCATTCCTCCCCCACTCCGCCTCCACGCTCTGCCTGCTTGAACCTCTACCCATGTTAACAGTAGCAGCAACATTTCTGGGGTACACAGCCAAACCTGAACAAAAATAAACAAACAAAAAAAAAAAAAAAAAAAGAAATATGGGAACGACATGTAGGAATCAGCAAATACATGTCTTCGGTTCATTTACCTCAGTGCAGAGGAGCCAGTGTTTGAGACAGCATGCAGAAATGGATACTAACATGACACATGGATTCTGGCGTAACTAACATGAACTATAACGCCCCTGTGGACATAACAGTGCAGAGCCCGATGGTGACGAAGGTCAGTGTAATACTTTCATAGTCTCAGAGCTGCGGACGCAGAATGAAAAAAAAACATGCAGTTTCACTTTACAGCATGTCAGTCCTTGAAGGTAAAAACTACATTTTACATGGAACCACACGTTCCCCTGTGTGTGCGTGTGCGCGCGCGTGTGTCAACTGTCACCAGTCGTCTGTAGTTCTGAATAAATAGCCAGTGGCAGTATCAGGATTTAAGGTTTACACGATGCTCCTAAAGTATTCCAGTGTCAATGAGAAAGAGATGTCACCCCAGAGGACAGATCTGCATCACTGAGCTCTTAAAAGAGCGCAACAAGCAAGTCCAACAATTACATATATGTATATATTTATATATATATTAAAAAAAAAACAAAAAAAAACACAGGAGTTGCAGCAAAAATGATCTGGGATCAGTAGTACCAACAAATTACCATGAGAGGAGCAAAGCGGAAAACAAATTCCAGCAGAGAGCACAGTCCGTTTCCTGGCACAGTTGGGAACCGTGCAGACTTCTGAAAGTACCTTCCAATTTAAAAAAAAAATAAAATCACTGTAAAAAGTCATATGTGGCATAAAAGGAAAAACAAACAAACAAAAAAAAAAGAATAAATCAACATAAGATGCAGGCTTTATATACAAATCATATGTACCCACCATCAGTAGTGTCTAATGTCAGAAAACAAAAACATCCATCATGATGTCTCTACACACACACACACACAAAACAAAAAAAAGGAAAAGAAGAAGAGCGTTTTATTTGCTTAGTGTGCACGATGTCATCGCCTGCCACCGTCGGGGTTATGGCTACGTTCATACTTCATACCGAGCGACTCACTAAATGAATGAATGAATGAATGAATGAATGAATATAATAACCCTTAAATCTCAGGGTGGAGATGAATTCATTCTCACCTTGCACGCTTTGTCACCTGTCATCTCACAGTGTTCATTAACATCAAATAAAAACTATGAACAAATAAATAAAAAAAAAAAAAAGAAAAACAAACATCCCAAACATTATCCCTGCCACGTTTCAAACTTTTAACACCGGGACTGGACCACATCCGTCAGCGTGACAACCTGCAAGGTCTCACGCGCGACGCGGAAGCTACAGTTGAGTGCAACTAATTTCTGTTCGGAGGAGTTTCAAGTCGAGGGTTTTTAAAACAAAAAAAGGTTAAAACGAAAGAAGCACAAAAAATCCGGCTGTTCATGCTTAATTATCGAACGTCCAGTTACTGATTGAGTCTAAAGGAACTACAGCTTCTACAAACATGCCAGTAGTCCAGACACCTTTAACACACACGCGACTAGAAACAGTGCTTCAGCCTCTCCTCTCCCCTCCTCCTCCTCCCCTCCCACACATACAGCGACACAATGTGGACGTCTTCAACCTAAAACCAACAACATGCTTGGATGGGTTTAGTCCGTAGTGGGACAATTTCAGAGGAGGAGAGAAAAAAAAAAAGAAAAAGAAAAAAAAACATCAAACAAAAAAATGTCCTGTCACTGTACAATAGTTAGAATTCCTGCCATGGGAAATGAAAACAAAAATAGTGTTGATGGTATTAACAGTGGTGGTGCTGTAGTGTTGTGGCCCGTGGAGAAGGGGGGAGGGGGGTCGAAGGGGAACGGGGGGGGGTGGAGACACGAAGGACGAAAGGGAGGCCCGGGGTGGGGGAGTCGGGGGGAGGGGGAGGAGGAAGGGAGAGGGGTGATTCTCAGTAGTTTTGGCTAAAAAGGTGAGGTAGGCCTTGTCACAACTTGGAGTGTGGCTTTAAAACTGGCAGGGTTTTCTTTTGCAGTCTGTCTTTAGTGTTTGTTTCCTATGGGAGTGTGGTCTGGTTGTGCGTCTCCAGCGCGGCATTCGTTTTATTTTTTTTTTAATCATTTTGTTTTCTCTAAACGCCGCCTGGTCGCTCACATCTTGACGTCCTCCTCCACGCTGAGCTGAGACAGTGTCTTCTTGATGCGCAGAGCCGTCAGCCTGGCCGCTCCGTTGGCGTACCAGCACTCCCTCATGATCTTCCCCATCACGCGAAGAGACTGCCGAGGAAACGACGGTTAGATTGACACAACGTGACTCCCGAGACTTTCTACGGCACACTGCGTGTATGAAAGAGTGGAAATACCTCGTAGCTCTGCCACCAGTTGGGCACGTTGGGCCTCAGCTTCTGGTCACACACCACCTTCCTCATCTCCTCTATGGAGGGGTCAGAGGGCACCAGGTCGTAGTAGGGCAGCTGGTACTCCTCATGGATGCCTGCAGCACAGAAAAGGAGAAGAGCTCTCAAGTCTCCGCGTTTGTCGGCGTTTTCCGGGGTTGTGAAAATGATCGGCCGCCGCCTCTGATCTTTACCTCCTGCATTGCAGCGGCGAGCGATCTCCCAGTACACCAGACCCAGCGCGTAAATATCAGCACATTTGAAGGAGTCAAAGTGTTTCATGTTGATGGTTTCGTCCAGGACTTCTGGAGCCATATACCTGGAAGACACATCGGGCAAATGGTTGGTTTTTACAGGAGACCTCGAAGGAGAAGATCTTTTCTGACTTTTAAAGGACCCGTTTATCTGGGAGCAAACAGCACTCAAACAGAAGGAAATTATCCTAAACAAGCTACGCTCAAAATCTGACTTTCTGAATGCAGTCCTTGTCCCAGTTTACATGCAACGGAGAAAATCGAATAACTGACCACACTAGGTGGCGATACGTGTCTTTTCAGCAGGTTAAAACGGCCGTCGTTCTGACTGACCTATCAAGTCATACAACAAACAACGGGAGTCGTTCACTTATGGTGCAGATAAGATGATGCTATCCTCAGGTGGTTCTTCTACCAGCTCCGTTTACCTTCTTCTTCTGTGACCAGTTTTCTCGGATGTTTTTGTTCCCGGGGTCATAGTCCGATTAAGACGTATACATGCCGGAGAAAATTGATTTCCACACACATTATCTGGGTGTCTTAATCGGAGAAGGTGAATTTTAGCTTTTAGAGAAACATGTTTACATGCGCTTAACTTGTCCGGTTAAAGTTGGATTAAGGCAGTAATTCATTTTTTAAAGATTTCTTTTCACGTGCATGTAAATGTACCGAATGTACCGAGTGTCGTCGTTAGGCGCCGTTTTCAGATCAAGGCAAGCAGCTGCTGGTGGGAATGAGCAGCAGGACAGCGGTGAAAGAGGGACCTTTTACTCCAGCGACCAGGTTCATTACAGCACTTAGAATTCCTTGACGCCAACTACCTACAGGGGAGCCCCTGGAGAACTACATACCTTGAACAGTTTTTCTTACCCCTGTGTGCATCCACACCACTAATAGACTGAGGTTACATAATAGCCAGCTGGTGGTTTGTTCAGCAGCCTGATTCTCTGCGAAATGCAACAATGTCGCCCGTGTAGAAGCTTGATAGCATCTGGAATTCAAGGTTGGTTCAGTTTAAAAGCTGAATTTGATTGAGAGCGTCTGTTGAAATTCTCTCTCAAGTGTCTGTCACCGTGTCTGACTCAGTCATCCAAGACTTTAGATATTAAAAAAAAAAAAAAAAAACAAGGCTGAAACTAAGGCAACTGGACTTGTTTAGTTTTAGTAACATCTGTGGGGGTATTTACAAGTACGCGCTAAACTGAAAACAAATATCTAAGAATTCCAAGCGTTTCCCGATGTGTGGAATTTAAAAGAAAAATCAAATTGATCATAATTTCAATTATGTATGTTTTATAATGTCCTCTTCTCATATCACATCTCACAGACTGCACAACAAGATCGATTCACGCGTGAGTGAGAGCCAAACCACAACAGATATGAGCCGCACAAAAGTAAGGTCAAGCGCACAATGTGCCAACTACAAGTAAAACATTGTGGAAATACCAAAACTATCTGGAGCCAATGACCAAATCTCTTTCACAACTAAGTAAAAACCTATGAATACATAAAATCCTAATGGGATCTGGGGAATCGGAATTCAACCGATTCAAGAAATCAGACTTAACTATGAAAAAGTTCCTCTGCCCTTAAAGATCCTTATGCTATAGGACAATATGATTCACTCGTGTTCCAGACTTTTCCACATTATTTGATGACTGTAAGAAAAATAAATAATGTTTTCCAGACCTTGAAAGAAACATCCCCAGTGTGCTGTATCCATTTATGCTCTGATGAGTATGGAAACATTTACCTCTTAGTGCCTACGCGCTGGTTCGGTGCTATATCGATTGTGTCTGTGATGGACTCGTGGCGGACTGCCAGGCCGAGGTCAGCTATAGCACACATGCCATTCTTCTTCACCAGGATATTTTTGGACTTGAGGTCACGGTGAGCAATGCCAGGCTTACCTGCGGGACAACAAACGACACGTCAGTACATTTGACGCGGGGAGCCATCCTGCTGTTATTTTACATGACGGTCCGTCTCACCCTGAGTGCCGAGGATCTCCATGTGTAGGTGAGCCAGGCCGCTGGCGGCGGACAGGGCCAGTTTGATCATGCCCTCGATGGTGACCGAGTAGCGGTTCAGGTAGTCGAAGAGAGAGCCGTGCTCATGATAGTCTGACACCAGCCAGAGCTGAGTCCACGTGCCGTTGTCTGAAATAGAATAAAAAGGAGAATTTCGTGATTAATGAAATATTAAAGCAATATTCAGCTGCGTTAAAATAGAATTTCTGAACACGAAAACGATAGTTCCTTTGTATTTTCACTATTCTTATAACAGCTCAACGCCGCCTTAATTCTATGTTTTAGATTAATGAGAGAAAAATGCGAATGCCTTCCACACCTTTATTGTCCGCTGCAATGAAGCCTAGGATGTTTTCGTGCCGTAGCATGATTGTCTGGTAGATTTCAGCCTCTCTGAACCAGGAGCGCTCCTCTCTCGACGAGAAGATCTTCACCGCCACGTCTCCTCCCCTCCACTTCCCTCGCCACACCTCACCGAAACGACCCTTTCCTATTATTTCCTGCAGCACAATGGTCCTGGCCACTGTCCTCTGCACAAACAGGGGCAAACCTGCAGGGGGCAGCAGAAACACAAAAGGATTAGCCGAGTGGAGCTGCTGAATTTAAAACATAAGATGGTGGAAGTCAGCGTCATTACAGCTAAATAGTCATTTATTTAGGTATCGTTTTCTTTTCCTGGTACTGACCGGAGCCTGATCCCGAGGTGGACATGTCATAGATGAGGTCCTGCAGGGTCTTGTCCTTGGCCAAGTACAAATGCTCACAGGAGGGGTCCTCCACCTCCAGCCTTTGTCTGTGGCTGTAAGCCCTCTGGTGATACTGGAACAGGAACACGCCAACCATCAGCAACACGCAGAGCAGGAACACGGGCCCCGCGATCACCGCCACCAGCTCCACGGGTCCCCAGCTGTTTCCAGTGCCTGACCAGTTTCCCCCTTTTGTCGGTACTAAAAAGGGCAAAGAAACACAGGTGATCAATGTCAAATCAACTAAACCGGCAGAGCTCCGATCGCGCGGAAACCGTCTCACCTGGGACTTTTAGGTCGATACTGTTGCAATAGTCTACATAGCAGCAGTGAGTGTTGAGGTAGCCTTCAGCACTCAGACAGAAGAAGGGCTGTCCAGGGGGTTGCAGCTTCTCCTGGGGTATACAGATGCGTACGTGTTGCAACTTCTCCTCGTTGTAGTAAGTGGAGGCCATGCAGGCGCCATCTGTCTCGCACTCGAAGCCCGTGTCACAGATTGTGCAGTTACAACGTAAAGCTGCGGGAAAAGACGGAGAGCTGAGTAAATAACAATTTATCAGATAAAACCAAAAGGTTAAAAAAAAAAAAAAAAGTCACCTGGGTAACTTCTCTATTTTACCCAGCAGGGGGCAAGCTTACACCACAGATCCAACACAAAATGTAAAGCGTGTCCCATTCAACTGTAGGCATTTTATAACGTGAGGACACGGGTCTCAGAGTTCAGGCATAAGCAGCCAGACGGCCCTGAAATCAGATACTTCACTGCAGATGAACCCAAACACGCAGGGTGGAGACAGACCTGCCCGGTGGGACAGACAAAGTGAAACCCAACAAGGGGAGAGGGCTCCTGCCAAATCCCCAATGCAGCATTCTGCTCCGTTCCTCCCCTCTGTCTTTCTCACACTTAACACGGTGAGCCGCTGCCGCTGTTTAAGCTAATGAGACAGGAGTTTTATTAAACACAGCACACTCCTGCGCAGGGACCTATTAAAGGTGACACAATGGAACTCCTGCCGCCTCCATAATAAAAAGCACGACGGTTCATCCGCACACTCGAATGAGGTCAGCGGCAGAGAGTCCGCACAAATCTACCACATCTAAACCAGAACCAGAGATGGTTGGGCAACCCAGAGAGCAAGAAACTGCAAACTGATTAGATTTGGAGCGAAATGTGATTTTGAGTCATAGCACACATGCTTCTCATTTAGAGTAAGGTCGGCACAAAAGGCTTCTTCTGAAGGTTTTCTACTGCCACAGCGCACAGCAGGACCGGGCATAGTTAGGAGGTTGTGTGGGACTACTTTTTTTTTTTTTTTTTTTTTTTTACATGGGTAAAAAGCACAAATGAAAAAATGAGGGCTGTAAAGAGAGTAAGAGCTGCTCCTTGCCTTGGTTGAAATAAAGGCTGGACCACTCAAGTCTAATCACTGTGGAATTAGTGAAGAACACTGTAGCAAAAACAACATGGGAGGCAACACAAAGACGGGAAGAATTTCAATCCTTATTCATTTTCTCAGGAAAAAAAAAAAAAAAAAAAAACTCAGCCTTGGACTACTGACAAAGCCTGGCCCTAAGAAAAGAAAAGGTTTTAAGAGTGGCAAGACTCCACTAATCCTCTGTCTTGTACGAAGGGCTTCTTTGACCAGATGAGCTCACTGATCTCCCACATGTGAAGCACCTCGGGTGTCAGCAGTTTAAAGAATGAGTTTACATCCGCTGTGGCGTCGTTCACTGCTGCTGTTTGGAGTAAAAAAAAATATTTCTAATGACTGATAACTGTGATTGCACCATCGGCGCGTAACATCCCAGTGGCCAAAACCACAAAAAGTGGTGTCATAGCAGCGGTTTCCATGTGTGGGAGCATATTTTGCATGTAGCGTGTTCTCTGATGTGCCTATGCTTGTTCAGAGGTAACTGGAAGTGTGGAAACACTTGAAGCAGGGTTTCAGTAATATCCTCGTGTGTTTTGCGTGTCTGTGTGTGAGTGTCTTGTTCTCTGGGAGGTGAGTGGGAAAGTGGCAGGAACTGTGGGCCAGAGTGTGTCCAAATTCACTAAAGTTCGCATGCAGATGGAATTTCCTGCAGATTACACAGAGGTGAAGACGCCTGGGCCCGACGGAGGGAGAAAAACAAGCCGTGTGCCACATCACACTAATATGCAACATTAATGGAGGAAATGGTTGCGCTAAATAAAACTCATGAGGGGTAAGAGCTTTAAAAACTGGACGACACTCCATTTTCCACCTACTTGAACCCCTCCTCCTCCGCCGTAGTCCGGGCGGCGCAGTCGTTTTAAGTGAAACACAATCTCAAATCAGCCCTTTAGATCAATTCACCCTAAAAGCAAAAGCAGCATTAAACTAAAAGTTTATCTCTTTCAACCTGTAATCTTTTACGCGCTTTATTTTTCCTTCGCTAAAACCTGATGAAAGAGCTCCTATGGCAAACGCTGCGCAAGAAATTAACAGCAGCGATCTGATAAGAACACCATGATCTGAAACGAACAGGCGCATCCATCATGGAGACCGTCGTGTGTGTGTGTGTGGTAAGACAGATGGTGTGCAGACATACAGACAGAAGCTCAGGAAGGAAACCAAACATGGATGGAAAAAAAAAAAAAAAAAAAAACACACACACACACACACACACACACACACACACACACACATTCGCTTCTCTAGGCTGCCATGGATGGTTTGTGGTCTACCAAGTACCGAGTGTTTGGTTTGTGGCAAATCTCCCCTTTCATTTAGGACTAGTTTGCTACCATACCATGTGTAGCCTGCTTGCACACAAACAAGCAAAAACACTGCGGGTGGGCCAGCGCGGAGAAAATCCATGACAGGATGCATCATTTTTTTAAACCGATAGTCATTGTAGCTGCTCGTAGGTAAAACGATCTGATGGGGAATGCTTTGTTTCGGACTAATCTTGTTACTTAAAAGCCTGAGAAATTAAACTCATTCATCACGTTCAAGCGAGAATCCTGTAAACCATTGATTTGCAACGTTGCCCCTTACAATTTAATACACGCGGAGATATTAAGGGATCCCTCCACGGAAAACTATCTACTGGCTGACAGATGACTGTGACACTAGAGTGTATATCAACATTTCACCCAGCCCCAAACAAAACCCTCACGGAGGATGGCACAATGTGCAAACTGAAACCTCGCAAACAAAATGTAAACTCGACATGAATGTTGTGCAAGACAGGAGAAGAGGGGGGGGGGGTTGGCTCTGGTACGTAACTAAATCAAGCCAGAACCCGTGGGCCACCAGAATTTACCCCACATGCCGTGTTGTTTGCACAGTGCTTTGCATATCTCACTGGATTCGGAGCAAAAGTGTTACAAAGCTAAACTCGAAGGGATAATATCAAGCCTGAATACACATGGATCTGAGTGCGTGCGGTTTTTGCGTGAACTCTGCTCTTGTATCCACATAATTGGTGGTCTTTACACTGGTCCTTTGTGTGGAGATTAAGGCGACATGAGGAGGGATTGGGCTGCCCCTTACACGAACAAAGAGCAGGGCTGGGGGGGGGGGGGGGGGACTTCTGCGTGGAGCAGCGTGGGGGGATGGGTTGAGAGAAGCAGGGGGGGACAGACCGGGGTTACCAGCAAGCAACAACTCCGATGTTTTGGGGGGGCTGCTCGAGGCCAGACAGGATGGGGGCTGGTTTCCATTTGGGCCGGACAATGCGGAGGGGGAGGGGGAGGGCGGGGGGGGGTAACAGGCAGGACACACAGGGGCCCCCCAGCTGCGAATGAGGTCTGCCCAAGTGACCAGCTGCGACTGTCATTAAAACCCCAGTCTAGACTTTGACTTACAGGAGGGAGCAGTGGAGGAAAAACAGGGGGATCGAGAGCAGAGCACAAAAGTGAAGGAGAAAAAAAAAAAAAAAAAAAAAGAGCTGCGACTACGCAGAGTTCCTATCATTCCGTTCGTGTCGAGACAGGAAATGGCAGACACAGCGAGGAAGGGATTAATAAAACATTGTTGCCATAAACAGCGCCGCCTTAACACGGACCCAGCTAAAACCACAGCGTAGTCCCACTCCAAACAGATTTACCCATTAACCTTGATGACAGTCTCCCGTGTATACACTTGTTGTTCCGAACTACTCGCATGAAACAATTCTGTCAAAACAGAGGCGAGAGCGGGTGGGAACGCTTGTAAAGTCGCCGGGAGAAAACAGCGGCCAAGAGCGCCCTGGCGTACGGCGGCGGGCTACACGAACGCAGCGGGTTTCACGGGGGCCGAGGAGGCAGACGGAAACAGTCGGAGCGTGCGTGCGTGCGTGCGAAGGAGAGCACCATTACCAAAATGCACTGGCTGAAATTAGATCCATACAGATACCAGACTGAGAGCTGATCAAGACAAGCAGACGCCACCAGACAGTGTGAGCACGACACACACACACAAACACACACACACACACACACACAGACGGGCCAGCGCGCACACGCACACACCACAACTGTGTCCTAATCAATGCTAGGGGAAGGAGGAAAGTCATTACCTTTGTCTGCATCTCAGGGTCAGATTACTGATCTGATTCTAAAGTGAAGTCTCAGGGGCAGAGGCTGCTTCTACTATCTCTACCAACCACCACCCTCCAGGCTACATCCCATCCTGTCTGTCTGTCTGTCTGTCCGTCCGTCTGCTGTCCTGGACAAGTTCAAAGCCAGACAACTGATCACTTTAAGTAGTAGTAGTAGTAGTCGTCCGTGCATCTGCCTTCTCACTTGAGCTTAAAGCCCGTGTAGCGTAGCAGTAAAAACATTTCGACCAGTTCCAGCGCAATGGTTTGATAGAGACCAGTAATCTACCTGTGACAGGTTTGTATCGTTTCTACCTTAAGATCAAAAAGACAACGTGCGTCGCCAGCATTTCACTTTCCCTTTGGCTTTTTGGTAAATAAAAGGGGAGTTTTCATAGGAAAAAAAAATAAAAAATCCTGAAACGAATGCATCATTTTTTCTTTAATACAGCAATCACGTTTTTACTAAATAACTTGAAATGTTTGTGGTCTAAATTACCACAGGAGATTAAAAAAAAATGTATTTCACACCACCAAGTTACAAATTAGAACATCCATTATGTTATATTGTTGAATGTGGAAAAGCAAACAAAAAGATTGCCATGACTCCGAAGCAAATAGTCCGGCCGTAATGCGGTGGTGATGTGGGAAACGAACAGGGATTTGCCACAGGGTTCGGCCATATTACTACTGAAACTACACGCTCTTAATTAAATTACTCCCAACTTCATATATTTTCTGGCAAGGTGAAACACACTCGGGCACAGGCTTAAACTGTGTTTCAAGAACAAACTCACACTATATTCCCCAAGCAACTGCCTTATTACCAACATCTCTGCACTGGTATCGCACTAATCACAGCCAATCATTGTCAAGGAAGTTTTGGAGAAAACTTGACAAGTAGATTGCACACCTTCCAGCAGGTCTAATCTAAATTCCAACAGGGGCAAGACAAAAAAAACAAATCACACACTTCTACAAAGGAGACGTGTAATGGAGGCCGGGTGTCAGGTTCTGCCCTATAGACAGGAACTCGCATAGCTACCGAGTTCGTCTGGGTGTGCTGTGACAATAACAATCACCTTCGTGTACATTTGAGATATGGCGCAGAAACAAAGGTTCGTCTTCTCACCAGCGCGTACGACGTATAAAGCCCTTAAACAAATGAGTTCAGAGAAAATGAAATGCACAGACAAGTGGGCAGACTCTGAGGTGGTAACAATCCCTTATGGCCTAACATCAGTAATGGTGGAGCTGGGTCAGTCAGAGGCTATGCTGTCTGCTGTAGCAATTAGGACTCTGTGCCTCCGGGCCAACGGAGGTCATTAACAACAGTGGCCATTATCGAGGGAAAACTAGACCACCCCAGACCCGACCTGACCCTGACTGGCTCTGTGCCACATTACAGAAACTGTTGGTAAACACATGTTGAGGAGGAGGAGGAGGAGGAGGAGGAGGTTGTCGTCTGTGTGCTAGTAAGCAAACCTGAAATTTCATCCAGAAGACGTGTTGCAACTTCATAATTTAGGTGCGGGGACACGGTTGACAAACCGCCCCCCTCCCTCGCCGATCAAGAACAGGCCTCGACAGCTGCCACAAAGAACAGCAACTTTCTCCTTTTTAAGATTAAGGCATTAAGAAATACAAATGTCATTTTCCCCTTCCCTGTCCAAACTCTCTTTACAACGCACACCTTTGAACCCAATAAATTTCTCTGTACATTCCCTTGGCTCTGATCTAACAAGCAGGTGCATACATGTCCCGATCCCGACTAGCTCATGCTTCCACTACCTGAACTCCCTCACATCAAAAAATCTGACGATAAACAGCACCTGCATCCGAGTTTAGTTCCACGCAGACGCTTCCCAGTAGAAGCCCGAAAGGAGTCTCCAGTCACCTTGTGTTTGATTTACGCAAAAGGCGCATCAGAGAGGGACGAGGCGGCGAATGGGGCTGCTGATATCATGTGCAAGGGCCACTAAAAGTGAGTTCAGAGTTCAGGAGATAGCAGGAGCTCGTCTAACCGAAGGCCCCACTTCAACCTAGAGATGAGAAACGCTCCCGACATGAAGCTTTATTTGGCACCCTGGTGGCGGTGGGTAAATGAAAGCAGAAGTGGGACCACAGATAACAAAGTAAAGATTAAATCCCGACAAAGCAGCAGGCCTTTATGTGAGGGAGATAGAGAAAATGGCGAGAGAAAGGGAGGGACGCGCCCTACCTCACGGCAGTGTGGTTGACATTGCCCATATCGCATTGCCACAGCGTTCAATTCACCCAGGCCGGCTGCGTCACGCAAGCATGTAATGCCCATAACACCAGTATCTTCTAATCCGCATGAAGCCAACAACACGTGACAGATTCATCAAACCTGCTGTGAGTAAAAGCATTTACTCACAAAAACACACACACTCGCACAGGCTTGGAATCTGCTCTGGCGCGGCAACTTTCTGGTTTGTCTGGTTCCAGCCTTTGCATGTTGGAATCCATTATACGGTGCGAAGCCATGGCTCGGTTACAGGCTTGTGGGGGCCCCTTTGTACAACAGGGACCCTGCCAGCTGGACAAACCCATCGCCGCCATACATGTCTGCTCCGGGCCACAGACGCGTCACCGTCCCCCTCACACATCACTGTCAACGTTGGAGTAACCCAGTCAGACAAACTGGCCACTCCGGTGCGAAAATCCCCCCCCCCCCCCCACAACATGTGAACTCATCCACCTTATCTCATCTACGCGGGGGAGGAATAATTTTATAGTTCTTGGAACGGGTGACTCAACTGTTTAAAGCTAAACATACGCTTCAAAAGACGACAACGCGGTCAGGATATTTATTCTGGCACCAGAAGGTGAATTCTGTTTTTTATTATTATTACCAGGTTCATGTGCTGGCTGGCGAGCCAAAAAAAACATGTCTGCAAACGCACAGACCTGAGCAGGAGCAGAAATTTCGTTTTTTTTTTTTTTTTTTTTTTTATGGATAAGCAATCAAGCACGATTGAGTGTCACCTACGAAATCACTGGTGTCAAACATACAGCCCGCGGGCCAACGGAAGCCCGTCAAGAGGGTGTAATCCGGTCCGCGGTTTTGGATTTGTCAAATCAAATTGCAAAAATTACACCGAGGACATTAACCGCAGTTCTTACAAGAAAAGTAACCACTATGACAAGATTTCACATTTTAACGGGAGTTGTGAGACCGAGACCTACGTCTTTTTCTTAAATGTCCAGTGGTTCATAAATGTTTTATAATAGTGCAGTTTTTCTTTAATGTAAACATTTAGATAGTGCATTTCTTTTCACTAAAACAGAGGGAAACATATGGAGCGGACGATATTTCTAGGTTAATATTGTGTTCCTGGTTTCGTGGCCCCCTTGTGATCAAATTAGCCGAACGTGGCCCCTGAACTAAAAATGAGTCTGACACCCCTGTATTAAAACAGTAATGTAAAGCTGGAGTGATTCGGAGCCAGGTGTGAGCAGACATGCTGCAGAGGTTTCATGCAGACCGTGGGGCAGCAGATGGGGGAGAACCAGACTGAATCAGTCCCATAACTGGCGCCTCAAAAGACCCCACTTGCCACATTTCCATTACAATGAACCCAGACTTCAACTCTGACTTCTTGTCTGGGACGGCTGAATGTACGGCTGTTGTCACCCTATGCCAGCATTCACTTTCTGCTGGAGGCCACTAAGGAGCCTTTTCACTCCTTACAAACGGACACCGATGGCAAGAGCTGCCAGTGTTTACCCTCGAAAACACATTTCATGCACAAAGTAGGTTAGGCCTCCATTCAGAGGCTCCTTTCTTTCCCTCTCCAGCGTGGATCCCAGTCCTCCCAACACGTGACGGAACCGTAATTGACCGCACTGCTTTATTTTTAAATTATTATTATTATTATTATTATTATTTAGCGTTCATTACACGGTGTCTTTTTTCAAAGCGACACGAGAGATGAGCAGTCACACGAGAGGTTGTTTTGTAAATATGTTAGCAACAACACATCGTCGAGGTTAACTTCGGACTCAATAACACAATGTAGATTAACAATTAGTCGCCTGGTATGTTCGCGATAAACCGTAAAATGGTTTTTATAATCGTCTCGTAGCCGTCAAACAAAGCGTAATTATTCAACTTTAAGCAGTTACACGGAAAACCGTAGCTGGCGACTCGACACCAACGGCACCTCCATGTTGTTGTTGTGGTTTAGCTACTTGTTCCGTGTTCAACGGCGACTCGTTGGATGTTATTTTCGGGAGCGATAACAATAATAATACTATTAATTGACAATAAACTAATAAACGGCGTCTGGCTTTTGGTTTTTTTGGATACGGCAGCGGCGGTTTTTGAGGTCAACGCTAGCTACACACGGCTAGCCAAATCCCCGACATACACAGCGCCATGACGATTAGCGACAACAGGCGATGCCCAGTCCAGGAAAAACACGTCGAGACAAAAGCAGGAGAGGTGCGAGGATGAAACTCACCGCTACCGACGGCCGCCAGCCCGAGGAGCAGGGCGAGCAGCGTGGGGGCAATTTGTTTTAGAGCCATTTCTTCCAAATTCCCATCTCTCCGCGTTGAAATGCGTCCGAAGTGTGTCGTTTATCAACACGGGCAGACCTGAAGCGCAACCACAGACCGACCGCACATATACACACAGACACACACACACACACAGATACACCACACCGCCAGATACGAACGAGCCAGCCAGCCAGCCAGCCCGGGGAGTGACGTCTTTAAAGGGGGTGTGTGTGTCCGCGTTTAAAGGGGAGGGCCGCACCTCACCCCCCTTCTCCTCCTCCTCCCCCCTGCCACCGAGGTCAGGGCTGTGTGTGTGGTAAATAAAATATCCCCCTCCTCATCCTCCCCCAGGATGTAGTTTTACATGTCATAATGCATTGTTTTATTAGTTTCTATTAGTTAGCACAGCCCGCTGACTGTTTATTTAAATGCAGTTTAACAACGCAACAAACATCCTCCGCAACTTGAAGGTAAGAATTAGTGCAGGACTTTTATGTTATAATGAATTAATTTTCACTTGTGAAACCTGGCGAGTGAGTGTGCATCTCAAGCGCGTGCTTTACAATTACTTTCCACGTTGTCTGTCTGTAGCTGTAAGCACCCACAACATCTGATGCAGAGAGGTGCTAAGGTAAGGACCTTCGTGCAAATGGGTAATGCCAGTTTATTAGGAACATAAGTGAAAAATAATGGGTTCAAATATAAGAGTCCTGTGCTAAATCTTAGCTCCCATGAGTGTTTATACTGTTTAAGCAGCATCAGAAAGGTGGCAATTCACGTGGATGATCATTTTGAAGAGGACGTCGTTTTCAGTTACTGTTTTATTTCTATTTTATTTCCATTTCTGTTATTTGGCGTCTGGCTACAATGGGTTAAGGTTATTAAAATAACAGAAACCACTTAGTGTTTAATTCAATCCAGTTTAACAGCACCACAAACTGCATCCTCCAAAGTGATCGTACAGTTGAATTACTACCCTCCATATGCTGAACACCACAACTTGAAGCTATGATTTAGTGCAGGACTTTTATGTTATAATGCATTTCTTTTCTCTAATGTACCTAATGAACTGGCAAGTGAGAGTATACACGATTAATTCATGAGAATTTTGTCATGTCGTCATAAAGATATTTTATTGCTGATAAACCCTGATTGGTTGAGGTGTATTTTCCACAATTTTACGTTTATGTTTATTAAATTCTAATCTTGATTAGTCACGATGGAGTTAAACCCATAAACGTCTGGATGCAGAAAGAGCTTTTGTCATTTTAGCTGTTTACTGAACTATATTGAATTTGTTTATATTAAATATGGACTTTAAGTGCCAACTCTCAGCTCTCATAAGTGATTGGACAAGTTAACTTAAGCATAAATGTTTATTTTTAATATTTTTTGACAGGCTGAAGTCAAAGGATTCACTCCTTTTTCTGTGGCCTTTTCCCAGGTCTCTTAGCTGGTGTTTATTATTTGTTCATTTTTTGTCCTCAGCAAGTTAAATGCATGCTTGATCAGCCACTGCATAATATTATTATTTTTTAAATTCGTCTGAATCTGAGCAGACAGTTGCACATTTCCAAAGTTATCTGCCTGCTTTTGTCGTCTGAGACGTCATCAGTAAACACTACAGCCATTACACTGCCTCCGCAATGATGTTAAATGTCGTATGCTCCAGATCGTGAGCAGAAAAGGGTAAAATGAAGACGATGTTAAGGCAGAAAAACAATGTGATGGCATCACTATTGTTGTTCCTTTGAAACACATATGTGTAATTTTATTACCTTAAATTATTTTACTGCAAAAACAACACCGCAGAAAACATGATTTCTTATGTTTACTATTCTTTATAGGTCTAAACCTCTAGGGTAATTTCAGTCTTTGTAAGTGTTTTTGCATTTTGTTTGAGGTTATTGTTTAATAGTGGGTTTGTGAAAGGTTTAGTTGAAAGAAAATGTTCAGAGTCTAAATAACCATCCTCCATTGTTATTAATTGTCACTACACTAAAACCCTGTCTATCTTTGTGACGTTAAAGATGGTGACTACACCGTCACTTCGCTTTTAAGGCTCATAATGAAAAGAAAAATATGATGAAGACATCCTTGCTACTAAGGAAAACCAACAAATTATGAATTATTCTCTACCATGCTGATTTAGTTTCTATGACAACACAATGTTTTTTTTTGGTTTCCCGATGGTTATGTCAGACCAAACGGGTTTCAGTGGTTCCTGGGCATGAAACAATCGGCCGCAGAATGAAGTTGTATGTTGCATCAGCGCTGGCCTCCAGGGTTCACTGGGTTCTGATGAATTAACTTATTGAGTTTATTACTCATAGCTTTACCTTTAGTGAGCAGAAATATATTCAGGGCACAGAATGGGTCCGAGCACTATAGCGCAAAGTGGAAAATAATGGGTTTTTTTGGAGGATAACTCAAAATTGAAGTGTATGAATTGTGAACGTAATCTGATGGCCGTTAACACATTGCGTGCGCAGGGATTTAATTATCTGAAATCCGCCATCATACTCCCACATAGCCCGTATTCAAAGTAGGCACACCGAGGTCAGGCATGACTCAGCCCTCTAATGCAAATAAAAGAGGAATACAATGCGACTGTGACAGAACATTAAATCCATTTTCTTATCATGGCTGAAGGTTAGGAGGTAGGTAGCAAGGGGGGGGGGGGGGGTCTTGAAACCCTCGTCCTTATGGATGCAGGCGTCTCTGGTCCGGCCTGCGTTTGTCCAAGTATAAATCACACGGTGACGGACACACATCCGTATTCAGTGTTTCTCTCACTGATATTGCAGCTGCGGGACACAGCAGCGGCCTGATCTATATCCATCTGCAGTCAGAGCATTTCATTTTTTATTTTTTTTCCCCCGTTTACCTCAGATCATGTATCGGCCACTGTTATCAGATTTATATAAAAGTTACATCCTCTTGCAGATTCTAGTGCGAGAGGGTGTAAAACAATCAGGGACCTAAAGATAGCAAAAGGTGTTTTGGTTCATCTCCATCCAGGTTTTTTTTTTTTTTTTCCCCTCCCAGCTTGGGGACCCAGCCTGTCTGTGCCCCACTAACACATTCATCTGCCTTCGACTGAGACTGAAGCTCAGGAGGAGGTGAGTCAGGCTGTAGCCAGGTGCATTTGGGACTTTATCTGTGTCTGCTTTTATCACCTGTCCTCCTGCTAGCACTCTCACTGATCTATCCCCGGGCCTAATTGTGTCTGCATAGTCTCCTCAGTGGCTTTATATCTGTCCATTATCGGGCCTGTCCAATTTATCTCCACATTTCTTCAGTGCATGTCGTCTGCTGTACTAATCCGGCTGTCTCTGGCGAGCCACTGGGAGTGAACCCACTGTGAAAAAACAATACACAGAGGAGGAGAACGGAGAGAGAAGTGAGATGGGCTGAAGCACATATAGACGGGGAGTTTGGCCTCTCGGATACTTTTAGGGTATTTTTAACCCCTGCGGCGTTAAAAATACCGCAGCCCTTCATCCGACTGACCAGACAGACGGGGCAGACTTTGAGGGAGTATTATCTCTTTGGAGTTTATTCAACAACCAGGCAGACAGACAACACACGCACACACATGCACATAAACAGATAAAGGAAGAGCAAGCATGACTGATACAGAAAGAAAACATCTGGCACGCAGATATTACATGAGGGGGACGGTGCTGATAACATTATTTTCTGGGCAACAGTCTTGAAGCGCTGCAGAGGTTTGAGCCGGTCTTGGTTCTCCATTTCAGCACTTTAAACTTGTTGCTGCCTCACATATTTGAACACAGTTTCTTACTGGGTCACCGGAGAAGCAAAACATGTTTTATTTTTTAAACAGGGTAGAGATGGAGGTAAATCTGACACCCAGTCTAGCCCTGCGTTGCTGTGTTTAAAACCAAATTGTTGTGCTCATGTTAAACATGGACAAAAATATTGTTGGGGTTCTGAGATGAGGATTATTTCTTTTTTTGCGTTTGTGTTATTTCTTTCTTTCATAAACAGGATTAGTGTAAAGGTGCATACTTTTTTATTTTCTATCTTTATAACTGACAGCATAAATATATGAATATATATATGATATGCATTACCAGTTAACAATATTTGGTCAGTAACTGCAGAAGAAAACGGAGGCACTCTTTATTATGAACATCTCTATTCAGAGAAGGCTCCAGTCAAGTTCATAATTGACTAGTCTATTTTTATTCTATTTTATAGAGTTATTGCCTGTTAAACTATTGGTCATAACTTTCTAGTTAGTCAATCATTTTCAAGTGAAGCTATGCAAATGAAAACAGCACGAGTACACCATAAATCTCACAGAGCTGCATTGCTGTAAGCAACTGGGATTCTTGTTGTTCTGTCATCTGACGACCCCTTCTGGTCAACACGAGAACTGCAACAATATAATAAACGGCGCACACGGTTGAAAAATACGATCCTTTATTCAAGATATACAGCGTTACATGTCTGTTTGTGAACTCCTTTATTGACCATAGTGATTGTGATGGCTCATTTCAGGCCTACGGCTACGGGCATGTAAAAACAAATATCTGGAAAAGCTGTGTATAAAAATGTATATAAAATGTGCCTCCTTGTTGGATAATAGAAAATAATATTCCTTCTGCAATATATTTACAATAGTGATACAAGAAAACAGCTTCAGTGCTGTTGAAATATGTACAACTTAAAAGCTTGATCTGTCTATGTGCAGAAAATAGATGTTTATTTTAAGTTAAGAGTCAAGAGCATGTTATTACTCACACACATTTCCTGTAATTTGTAATAATGCAGAACTTTGTGCTCTTTGTGGTTTTAAGTGGCAGTGGTCATTTCGGGAAAACACATACATTATACTGTGTATCATAAAATCCTCCCACTTGATAAGAGGATGAGTAATGTGCCATGCTAGATTTTCCATTCAGTCACGACAACACGGAGATTTAGACAAAAAAAAAAAAGAGAGAGTAAAGAACTGTGTTTGGAGACACTCTTGTTGTTCCTTGATACTGATTCTGCTGTAGAAATGCCTGATCTTTCATTAGCAGAACATAAAAAAAAAATCTTTTTGGGAATCCTCGCTTCGAGGCATCAAATGAAAATGAGCCTACGCCAAACAGGAAACACAGCCTTGGGGGTAAAAGACAGTCTAGACTTAAGCTCCAAGCTCAAAGTCATATGGTTTTAATGCGACGTAGTTACTGGGTGAGTCATTAGCTCAAAATATGCTAATGACATGCACCTCATTTTGATGGAATGTGTTGCAAATTCCCTCCTGGTGTTTTCAGTCTCGTGTGTGGCCCCGTTTCATCCTTTCGGTCTAGACGTCCTGCTTGAGTTTCTCGATGCTGAAGTCGCTGTCGTGGTCCAGTTTGGAGAGAGTCTTCCTCACCCGCAGGGCCGTCAGACGGGCCGTTGGGTTCTGGAACCAGCACTCCTTCATGATCTTTACGATGGCCGTCAGGATCTGGACACGAGCGGGAAAAAAAAAATGTAAATGCAACTGGACATCACAGTGGTGACTTTTTGTTTTTCGTGTGTGGATGCTTTAAGATACGACCTGCAGCCCTCGAGCGGTTACAGAAAATAGATGAGTAAATGAATTATTAGGTGGCCTACTGGGTGGGAGTGGAGTCTGTTGTGCAGGCTCGGCCTCTGCTGGTCCACGCACACCACCTTCTTCATCTCCTCAAAGCTGGGATCTGAGGGCACCAGGTCAAAGAAGGGAGGCCGGTACTCTTCAACAATCCCTAAAAAAAGAAAAAAAGAAAAGAAAAATAAAGCAACGATAAAAAATTTAATAAATTATATTCCTTAAATTAAATTATAAACCTTGTGGGTTTATCTCCTCATACATTCCCACAACATATTTTCTTTTCTTTATACAAGCCCTGAAATAGGACACTTGGAGACTGAGACAAACTGCAGTGGGAGTCTTGTAAAGTATGTTTGACTAAACAAGAGAGCAGGGAAAGATATCTATTCCCTGGTGATTACACACGGATGGTAATGTGGAAGTCCCGCTGAGTAGTGCGCCCATAAAGGAGAACACACGCTAAATTGTGTATGTGTCTATGCGAGTGTGTGTGTATTCGCTTGCATCTACAAATTGTGAGTACGGGCATCTGGATTATGTACGAGTGAGTGCTGACACCAGATAAGACTGTTTATAATTACTGCAGCGCTAATCGTGAGAGAGGATAGTCGAGACAGACACAGGCTGGAAAAACACTGGAGTGCTGAGAGACATGAGACCAACTGCCTGTTCCGTTTACTTTACCACATCCAGACAGACATGACATGACATGAGAAAAACACGTTTTCAACGTGATGTATGTCTTAGTAGGTGAAAAATAAGTTCTTTGCGAAGGCATGAGATAGATGAGTTTACCATTAACAATGGTTCTGCGGGTAATTTCCCAGAAGACCAGGGCCAGGGCCCAGATGTCCGTTTGCTTGTAAGACTCAAAGACTTCCACGCGAATAGTCTCATCCAGAACCTCGGGAGCCATGTAGCGCTTGGTCCCCACACGAGGGTTGTTGCCCACATCGAGGTAGTCGTGGGACTGGAAGTGTATCACCGCCAAACCTGACGAGAGAGTGGGCCCAGGTTTAATTCGCGACGCGTCACCGACGCCAGAGCTGACCAAAGGGAAAGCGGCAAAGAGAATTCTCTGCGTTACCTAGGTCGGCGATGCAGCACTGTCCGTTCCGCTTCACCAGGATGTTGCGACTTTTCAGGTCCCGGTGGGCAATTGCGGGCTTCCCCTGCGAGCTGACGATCTCGGTGTGGAGGTGGACCAGGCCACAGGCCACAGACAGGCACATCCTCAGGCAGCTCTCTGGCTCCAGGCTGCTGTACTGCAGGAAGTCATAAAGCGAACCCAGCTCGTGAAAGTGGGTGACGAGCCAGAGCTGCGTGCTGGAATTCTTGGACGTCATGTCAGAGGCGATGAAACCTAAAAGCCAGAATGGAACATTTTCTGTAATCACACGTTTTATGTCCTCTGCACCGGAATAATGTCCGCGGATTTAATCTGCCTCCGTACCCAGTATGTTGTCGTGACGCAGCTGGACGGTGTTGTAGATCTCCGTCTCTCTAAACCAGGACTGCTCGTCCCTGGAGGAGAAAATCTTGACAGCTACACTCTCCCCCATCCACGTCCCCCTCCACACCTCCCCATACCTGCCTTTACCTGGAGACAGAGCGACGCGATTACACAACTGTGACTAACACAATAAAGAGCATTTCAACGCGGAGAAGCACAGGCGTGAGAGGACACTGACCGACACACTCGGCAAGTGAGATCTGTCTGGCCATAGTCCTTTGGACCAGATATGGAAGCCCTGTCCCGCTCCCTGATGTACAGAATTCATCAAAGATATCCTGGAGAAAAGAGACAAAGCCATGCCATCACAACCTTAAAAACACCCCACGATAAAAGCTGCCGGCGGTGTTCACCGGATGTTTCTCACGTCGTATGTAGGGTCATCTCCGGTGGGGAGCTTGAGCATAGTGGCATCGTGGTTTTCAGTGTTTTTCGGTTTGCAGTGTGAACGCCGGAAGTACAGGAAGAGCACGAGGCCGCACGCGCTGGCAGTCACGAATAACAGCAGCAGAGACACGGTGATCCGCAGGTCCGGGTCAGCGGGTCCCGGGACCGTTGTCTTCGGCTCTTTATCTGGATAAAAATAAGATAAGACACCGATATTTGAGCTTGGAAAAAAAATGTTTAAAATATTTCAGAACGCATAGTTCGTTTTAGCACAGAGGTTATTTCTGATTCAAGGTAAAAGGTGCGAAAAATCTGAAAGCTATTCTACTAACTGACCACAAGGGGGAACCAGTTACTACCTAGAGCAGACCTGGGCATTTTACGGCCCACGGGCCGCATACGGCCCTTTGGGCATTCCCGTCCGCCCCACGGTACGTCAGTCATGAGCACAGATGAACTGTGCATGCAATACGACTGTGTTGCTTTTATTTTGAGCCATGATGTGTTATTTACGTCATGGCACTGTTAGTTCGTCAACAACAAAAAAAGTAAGATTGAAACAGCTTCTTGCCATCTATTGACCCTCAAAAACCTGAACGGATCGCTGGCATCCGTCAAAGCGGCCGATTTTGAATTATCGTAAGTCACAGTGGTTTGCGCTATTGACAGTATTCATTGTGACTGAACACTGGTTAGTTGTGCTTTTGCCTGGAAGACCTTCGTGACATCTCAAGGGTATAACTAACTTTTTTTTTTTTTTTAACCAACAAATTCCTCCAAACAAGTCTCTCTTGCTGGGGCTCCGCGATCGTTGCTCTCCAACCTGCAGCCGACAGCAGCGGTGTGTCATCATTACCGTAATGGCAGCGTTTTTTCTAGAAAGCGCAACTTGAATATTATCCATCGGGGACTTACGGTAATTCAAATACAGCAAACTTCTCTTTGTGGGCAGACGGACATTCAGGTCTTAAAGGGTTAAACATTTATTGAGATTTATTGAGATACAGAAAATAATTCATGTAGCTATATGATCCACTGACGTTTTCCAAAGAGGACAAAGTTTCCAACATTCCAATGCGTTATATCCAAAACTATAGATCGATTGTGTTTCATTTTCCTCTTCAACCTACACCAAAACTCTATTTACAGAATGTTCTTATGTTTCTGATTACCAGTAGCAGCTTATCAACATATATAATTTACTGCTTTTTACAATGGGAGAAAATGAATATTGAGCAGAATAACGTTCAAGTTATCGTTTGGTTTGGCCCTCCAACACAGTTCAGATTTTTCATGCGGCCCCCTGTAGAAATGAATTGCCCAGCCCTGACCTAGAGGGAAATCTCAAGGCAGGTAAGTGCAAAGTAACGCAACAGGCTGTGGGATGAGCATGTGCAAACTTAATTGCGCCAGAAAATGCCCCAGTCCACACGGATTCTTCGAGTGTGAGAATGCGACGGTTAGGGATTTAGGAAAGCCATAGCTGTCGGTACTGACCGGTGAAAGGAGGCGCCGTGGTGAAGCGGTTGCACATGGCCTCTGCGCAGCAGTGCATGTAGACGCCCTGGAAGGAGGCCGAGCAGTGCTCTCGGAGGTTATTGGAGAAACAGCCCCTCTCCTCCACGCCCATGACCCAGCTATAGAAACAGCGGATCCCCTTGCAGGTCCCATTCTGACATGTGCCCTTGTTATTTTCACACGTACACAGCAGCTTCCCGCCATCTTCTGTGTCTGGAGCGCGAGAAAACACACGGAAACAGCGTTGACAGACAGGCAAGGGTACGAGTCAATGCACACAGGAAGAAATATACAAGATGACTACAAACTACACTTGGCCTCCTCGAGGGGAAACCCTGGATTTCACAGAAAGTTTGGTGGGAAATGAAACAATTTGAACCAGATAAGACAACTGAAAATTAAATGTGAGAAGAATAAATGAATATGACAGTTTCTTTTTCTTTTTCTGTAAGCCTCACAGTGATCTAATGCTCAGTGTGTGGTCTTAATGTGCCATTCCCTCCTTTGGAGTTCAGGGAGAATTTGCAAACAGACAGAAAGCACAGAGGATCTGCACAGACAGAAAAGTTCTTTATTACATATCATCTATTTAAAAGAAGTAATAATCAGAGTTAATGTTCCACTACACATGCATAGATCCTAAAAACACAGATCTTAGAAGGTTCATGCTGGGTATCTGTCAGGGACTCAATTACCCACTCATTCAGTTTATTCTTGTGTCGTTTCCTGTGTTGTTTTGAAAGTAGCACAACACTTTCCTTGTGTGTTTATGTTTGCTTCGCTTCCTGCCTTTGTGATTGCTTGCACCCTGTGACGTTTGCTTGACTGGGTTTATATTTTTGAAACCTGCATCTGTTTTGGTTATCAAGTCTCCTTTCTTTCTTTCTTTCTTCTCGCCACCTCCGTCGAGGGTCGCCCCCCCCTGAGCTAACCACTTTAATGAACTGCGAATAGACAGGCACGAGAACCAGAGGTAAAGGCATTACCTCGTGAAAGTTTCCGTCTAAACCAAAACTAAAGAAGAAAAGAAAATAGCCACTTTGTCGCTCCTTCATCTGTGCGGGTGACTAAAAGCTGCAACCGCAGTGGGTTCTGTGGTGAACTCTCCACAACGGAGCAATTCAGAACCAATTCGATAAACTCACCTGCATAAATGGCAGAAATCCACAGAAAAACTCCAGCTAGCGCCACCGTGAGCAGAGCAGAGCTCCCCATCTCTGTGGAACAGGAACAAAGAAATTAATAAGAGTAAATATAATCAAAGGATGAAAATGGAAATTAACCTTATTTCTTTATTGGACCACGGCCGGCCACAATTAAAAACCTGAAATTTCGTCTTCGGGCGCTACGGAAAAGCAGTTTCCCCCGACATCTTAACCGCTGCTTGAATGAAATTTACGGAATGGTAATTTAATAGCGGCGTCTACGGGGAGACGAACAGCGGCTGAAGGCCGGACTCTGAGGAGGCAGAGGAAGCTGTGAGGTCAGAAACAACAGCCGGAGGGTCCAGCCTGTCTGCCTGTGGTGTAATTGCGTTGGGTGGGAAAAGGGGGCTTGGGGGAAACGGGCTGTAACAGCACTCCGGAGTGTTTGTGTGTGCGTGCCGAGACTGCGTGTGGCGCTGTGCTGCCCAGGCTCCAGGCCTGTCGACTCCTCGACTGCCCTGCTCGCAGAGTAAATATTGATGGCTACGCTTCCTGCCATTGAGTGGCCCCACCCGGCTAGCCGGCGAGACTCAGGTCTGCTCATTGTTTAGGGCCACGCTGCTGCGAGTCACGCTAAGTAAGGCCCAGCATGTAAGCACTTTAGGTGAGTTAAAAAGCAATAAAAATGAGTCTTCAACGTTAAGTAAAGAACTTCTTAATTGCCAAACAACACATAAACATAGACAGGGTCATACGTTACCATACGTTACATTCTTGACTGAGAGCTTCACCAGCATGCTGTCCGAGTCTTCGGGTTAATAAACTTTGATGCGGACGTCTAATCATGTGTTTCCTGGTTTCTCTATGGGACCACTCATGCAAATTATATTTAACAGAAAACCTGGCACTACACTGAGGCGGACAAAAGCGACTTAAGAGGGCGGCAATTAGAGCTGAAGAGATTAGCGGATTAACTGATAAGTCTGTCGCCCGTAAATCAATCGGCCCCTGCCGTGTTTTGACGACCTAATATCTGCTTTGGGCGATTATGTGAAAATGTCAAATATTCGTTTTTATCAAATGAGGACACTTGACGGTAAACATCTGGAGTCAAGCGATCAAGATAATACTTTCACCTGCTGCATGTTTGTGGGATATTTTTGCACTGATTTCATAAAAGAAATTATATTGAGTTTTATTCATCCCTGTTGGATGGCAGTAGAAGCTAGTAGAAGGTCACAATGCATTCGGAATTGTTTTAAAATCCTTGAAGTAGGCACACTTTCTACGAATGAACCCAGAGCGGCATCACCTGCTGTACGCATGGCTTATCGTCGATATAAAAATAGCTATCTCAGCCCGCATCTGGCAGTGAAACTCGAGCATGTCAGCACAAAACCACGGATATCCTCCTTTAGTTCTTAGCTAGATATATTTAAGTGCAAACTACAGGAAGCGTTCACATGACCTTACCCATTTCAAGCCAGATGGCGTTCAATATGAATATCTGTACTGATTTTACACATGTTTTACACACAGTTTCACCATCACAATGCTTTTATTTTCTCGACCCCCCCATCCCCGATTCCCTCAGCGTCCGTGTGGCATGTGCCAGGTGGTTTCCCTCAGTTAAATCCCGCCAATGGCGATGATCAATCGTGACACCCGTCATCTGAAAAGGGAAGTGAGACGAGTGGAGCGTGTTTGGAAGAAATCCAAACTCGCAGTGCATCTTTCCGTCTTTGCGTGCGTGCTTCCCACGCTCGTACAAAACACGCACGTGGGGAGGGTGGCACCCTTTGCTGGCCTAACAAATGACAACAATCATAATCCTAGGTTTCTGCTGAAAAGCACTATCCGATAACATTGGATCTTAATGTCACAGCCAAAATCTCTTGTCCCCTGTCTCTCTGCTCGGTCTTATTGACCACATACCATAGCCGGCTGACATTTTTCTCCCTTATATATAAACCCGACAACTTCCTCAAACTGTTCCTGTTTATTGCGGGGTCTCGTCTGCTCTCCATTATCAATATCGATTTAAAATACCAAGCAGAAAACTGAATAACACGCTGTTTTACGCTGTGGTGTTCTTCAAGATACTCTACTACATGATACGTCGAGGCCACCTGGCTCATCCGTTCCATTGTTTCTCTTGTGCGGCTGTATTCTTGAGTTAGGCCAAACCATACAGGAAATACTGGTAGCCCGCATGGCCGCCCAAACAATTCTAATGAATCTGTGTCAAAACCGAGATTCTCCCCTCCTCCTACCCACGAAGTAAAACCGTGCCTTGGCCTTCCGGTCAAAAACTCCACAAGAAACTTAATCTTTGACCGAAAAACTGAACTTTAACCCACACATGAACAAGATTGTGCAAACCTGACGAACATTGCAAAAAGAAAATCCATTCTTCACCATCACGTCAATCGTTGCATCAGTTCACTGGCTCGCAGTGAAGCATAGAACAGGTCTGCATTGCCTGTAACAGGGCTACAACTTTTTGTTTAATTTCTTTATCTGCTTTTCTTTATCTATACAGCATAAAGTGCTGTATAGATACTGGGTAATATATAATAAATTTTACTACTACTTACTATTTTACTTTCCTTTACTTGTATTTCAAAATACCAACATGAAACTAATGCAGTTTCCCACGTCTATCAACGTATGTAATCAGATGTAAACTGATTGTGTTAATTCCTGTGAGTAATCTTACACAAATCGCTGAAAAAACATCTTCATACGTCTCTTTCGGTGTGAGTCTGGCCCTCAACTCTGACACACTGAAACCGCAAGTCTTATTTTACCAAACAGCAAGAAGCACTTCCTGTATCATGCGGAGTTCACGTAAAAGGTGGTAAATCTGTGGCTCCAGTGGAAGATTCGCATAAACACGACTCCACCCGCAGAACGAGCGTATTCTCAGCGGAGGAGCACCGCCGCGTCTCGTTCCCCCAGCTATCGCTTTATCATCGGCGGCGGTCCTCGCACACGGGAGAACCGCATTCAAGCTCCGGCAGACTTCCTCTCTAAGCTCCCTCCTGTTTGTCTCCGTTCTGTCCAAAGCTACACCCGCACGACCCGAGGGGAAAAGATCCATCGTCATCTCTTCCTCTCATCTACACAGACCTTGGCTTGGGAAGGCACATCTCTCATTCCATCTGGATGACTGTGCGGTTACAGTGGTGGATTGTGGGGGCACGGGAAAGCACAGCAGTCTCCGACAGCCCCCTCGACTGGGCCTCATCGCACCGAAAAAGTCCTTTAACTTTGTTTCTGTTGGTATAAAAGTGTGTATAATGTGGTTTTCGAGGCCGGCATTGCACTTTAATGACTTAAAGAAAAAAGTTTTTTAAAAAAAACAACCGTACATCTGTAATCCAGTGATTGTAACCGTCTGCTCGTCATAGGGACAGACTGTATCTTCATTTCATACAATGACAGGCTTGGCAGGGTTTATGGCTCAGTGGCTGCCTGCGTGCTCTCACATGCATACCTACAAAGAAAGCTTGCCTGGCAAAGGAAAGGACAAAATGCCGTGCTTAAGGCATGCTGTGCAGACAAACTGGTATTTGCTTCCAAAAACAGAAGGATCAGAAAAATGTCGAGGCAACAAACATATACAATGTGAGCAGCACACAGTAGCATGTGAGTTGCGTCGTGACCTGCACTTGACAGTGACACCAGTCACCCCACGTGGGTGTTTGTGTAAAACGGTGGAAAGAGACGTATGACCAAAAGCAAGACATCTGTGCCAACACTGCACACGTCAAGTGAACTTTTCAACCCGCCACATTTTCAAAGCACAAGCCACAAAGTGGTCGAGTAAGCGCGGAGCTTAGATTCGGTTTCAGTGAAAGCATGTTGAAAGGGTGAAGAAAAACGACTCGTTTATGCTAATATTATTTACTTTTATTCATCTAAAAGTATATACACCCATCAGGCATGAGATCTTGACCACCTTTCGAATGCCTGGTCCAAAACTTTTCCAGCAGAAGATTCAATCGTCACAAGATGCTCAATGTTATTTACTTCTCCTGTTGGTGGTTTTAATGTTGTGGCTGATCAGTGTATGTATTTAACACATGCAGATGGTCAAGGGGACCTTAAAAACTCTTGGGTTGGTCACATGTTTCATGTAAAATCCCAACGCTTAGGATAACTATTTGACCTAAACCGGATTTTTTAAAATATAATATTTGTTGACACACAGCAGAGTTGCCCGATGGGCATGAACGGTAAGCATCTTCAAGAATTTCAGATGAAATACAGTGGGTCACAAGTCAGTAGGACAAAATACTAAAATAGTAGTACTTCACACCATGTAGCAGCAAATGTGGAAGTCAACAGATGCAGTTTACAGCGGCTCCCTGGTGATAGACTATGAATTAGTAAGCAGTATATCTATATTACAGGGGTGCTCACACTTTTTCTGCATGCGAGCTACTTATAAAATGGCCAAGTCAAAATGGCCTACTAAAATCTACCTACTACAAAAATGCAAAACATATATTTATTTATAAATATATTGAAGATTCTTTGTACAATGAATATTGATGTACCTTGCATAACCGCATGAGTCAATATTGCACAACACAACACAATTAACTATGCACATTTTTTGTCAGTCATGGTGGAGCGGTACTTGGACTTAATGATCTTCATGTTAGAAAAGACTAACTCACATAAATAAGTGGAGCCGAATAATGCAGCCAAGGAGGTAGCACATTTCCTCATGTTGGGGTACTTTACCTCTGTGGGTAAGTTCCAGAACTGTCCATGAGCTCTGGACTTCAGCTCAATGTCGGCTCGCAGTGTCAAAATCTCATCTTCCACTCCAGAAGAGTTCAGGTGAAACAGTGTTGCAATTTTTGATGCGAGTGAATCCACCTCAGCATCGTCCCGAAAAGGATAGCACATGAATGTAGCGACTGGCTCGAGCAAAGAAAGGTCTTGAAGGCCTCCTTTACCATCTCTCCGTCTTGGAAGGATTTCTTGTTATTAACGATGAGGGCACTCGCCTGGAACGATGCTTCGGTGGCGGCTTTCGCTTTTGAAGTAGGTTGTGTGAAAAATGACTGCTGTCCGGACAACTGGCATTTTAATTCCTTCACCTTTCTCTTTCTCAGCTCGCTTTTCGGCGGGAAGTCGGTGTCGTATTTTCCATGAACAGTCCGAAAATGCCGCTCCACATTTCCCTTCTTTGGTATCGCGATGGTAGACTGGCAGATGAGGCAAACGCACTTCGAAAATGTCATCGTGAAAAAAAAGTCCTCCTCCCATTCCGTATGAAAGTGATACGTTTTTGTTTTCTTACTTGGTCCAGCTCCCCCACTCATGTTTAGACCCTTTCTTGAGTTCAAGAGAATAAAACGAGGGCTTAAAATTGTAGGTAACCAACTCGCTAGCTAGCTTGTTAGTTGTGCTGCACTTAGCACCGTTGTTTGCGCATGCGTGGTGACCTAAGTGTCAGAAAAATTCAGATGTCGTCCGACTGGCTGCCCTGTATATCAATCAAGTGACGGGATGGATGATAGGCTGACATCTATTTTTTCTTTAATGTCATGCGATCTACCCATACTACCTTTGCGATCGACTGGTAGATCGCGATCAACGTAATGAGCACCCCTGATCTAAAAGTATATAAACCCATCAGGCATGAGATCTTAACCACCTTCCTAGTATTGTGTAGGTCTCCCTTGTGCCTCCAAAGCAGGTGTGACTAATCAGAGAATGGATGTGGGCTTTCTGAGGATGTCCTGTGGCCTGTGGCCTTCCTATGGGTTGAAGTAAGGGGCCTCTGTGGATGAGTCGTCTTCCAGTGCATCCCACAGATACTTGATCAGCTTGGGATCTAGTGAATTTGTAGGTCAGGTCAACACCTTGTGATGTTTTCATGTTTTGTTTTGTTTTTTTAAGTCCTTCCTAAATCGTTTGTGTGTGTGTGTGTGTGTCAGGCTGCATCCTGCTGGGCCTGATGGCTGGTGCCATCAAGGAGCGTCATCGCTATGGGGGGGTGGGGTACCTGGTCTGATCTAGGTGGTTGGTGCATGTATAAGTAATGCGAATGCCCGGTCCAAAAGTTTTCCAGCAGAAGATTCAATCGTCACAAGATGCTCAATGTTATTTACTTCTCCTGTTGGTGGTTTTAATGTTGTGGCTGATCAGTGTATGTATTTAACACATGCAGATGGTCAAGGGGACCTTAAAAACTTTTGGGTTGGTGACATGTTTCATGTAAAATCCCAACGCTTAGGATAACTCTTTGACCTAAACAGGATTTTTTAAAATATAATATTTGTTGACACACAGCACAGTTGCCCGATGGGCATGAAAGGTAAGCATCTTCAAGAATTTCAGATGAAATACAGTGGGTCACAAGTCAGTAGGACAAAATGCTAAAATAGTAGTACTTCACACCATGTAGCAGCAAATGTGGAAGTCAACAGATGCAGTTTACAGCGGCTCCCTGGTGATAGACTATGAATTAGTAAGCAGTATATCTATATTACAACACAAGAGGTGGTCTGTAAGAATATATACAAGGAGAGGTAAAATATGGGAAATAAAATGCGTGAACATCTTAAAGCCTGTGTAAAGCAGGTCATCTCCCACTTGACACCTGTTCACATCTGGAGACACGTGGGGAGGATGTGAAGCGCTGTCAAGGGTAACTTGACTGTTTCAGTCAGGACATCTAGAAATTAATTAAATAAAGCAAGCAAAGCCCATACAACAAAGAAAAGAGAAACAAAAGCTTTACAGCCATTACCTGTGTTCTGCTCGACTTTTAACTGGACAGAAGAGATCGCCACACGTCTCCCATATCAAATACGTCTTGAAGTGTTCCTCCGTGGCCAAAGTGATTTCAAATACAAAAGGCGTGTCTAAAAAATGCACTCATTTTTTTAAAAAAAATTAAAAAGTTGTTTATCGGTTTACTTCTTCTCGTGTGAGGGACTCGGTTGCAGATGTGTCATCCAGGCGAGCCTCACATCCTTTCCAGCTTCGATGAAAAAAAACTCGAAAGAAAGAAAGAAAGAAAAAACGCTCGCCCACTGTTTTTTTTTTTTCCCGGCAATAAAAACAAGTACAACAAGTTACTCCTCAAAAGCGCACATGAAAAGTGAAAACGTGGTGCCGCTGTCTGTCAGAGAAAACCCATGTCAGGTCGAGGTAAGACAGCGGGCTGCAGCCTATCTCATCTCGGTCCAAATCTGCTCTGATAAACCGACGACACGAACCATCGACGTCGATTCGGACTCCTTCCGCTTTGCCAGCCTCGCGAGCAACGTCGCGTTTAAGTAACAACAGTTTGGGTTTTTCGTCCGTGTTCCTGATTTAAAGACAAGATTGCAGATTTTTTTTTTTTTTTTTTTAAATAGTATACAGATTTGTCCCACCCCTTATTGTCCCGTACAGGGTCTGCTCGGCCTGGAATGTGTTCTCATAGCGGTTTTCCTGTTGCCTGCTAAACCTCTCATTTTCCTTTTCCCCTGCGGACTCTTGTCTGCGCTGCACTGACAGGAATGTGCTTCAAAGACCCCACAACCATACAATGACATTCAACCAAGAAAAAACAACTAGGAACTAAGAGTTCTGAAGCCAGTGGAGTTGTTTATTCTTATCATTTACAGGTATTTTTTGAATACATTAGATTTTTTTGTTTCCTCCACCAAGAAAAATGTTTTTAAAAAACTTTTTCAGAACCATATCTTAAATTCATATGTTGTCAGTTTTTTATCGCACAGTTGCTAACTTTCGTCCTGGAGCATTTTACTGTTCAAATCTGCGCAATCACAGGGACTGACTCTTGTTTTGGTCGCCACTTTACCCGTATTCTCGCGAGATTCGCAATATCACGAAAACACACGAAAATCGTTTTTTATGCCAGACTTCAAGGTACAGAAAAAGAGACTTCAAGGTACATTCTTTCATATACAATCTGTGCATACAATGTATGTACTTGTTTTTGATCCAGTGGAGAGGTCTGGACTAATGTGGTGGCCATGTTTGTGTTTTACAGTCACACTTTATGTGCAGTTTTGTCTTACAACAGTTTACACACATGTTAACCACATAGCTAGCTACCCTGACTGTCATCACGTGCAAATAATTTTTGAAAGTCACTTTTCTTGTCCAAACAGTTTCTTCTGATGACTTCGAAGATGCTTAACCCATCAGGCTAACAACAGAAATACACTGCCTGGATTTAACTACGAAAACAGGTACGAGCCTCCTGTTAGACAATTACTGCGTGGATGATTATCTTTCAGCTGGCATCAAGTTATTTAACCCCAACTGATGCAATGAGTAGCTTCTCGTTTCTTAAACATGTCTAAAGACACATCTGTTAGTCTGTTTGAGGAGGGTCAAATCATTGGCATGCTTAAATCAACAAATAAACATCTACGGAGACTGAAGCAGAAACTACTACAATTGGGTTAAGAACTCTCCCAAGGCATTATTAAAAACTGGAAGGATAGTGGGGAACTATCGTCTTTGAAGAAATGTTGTCGGAAAACAATCCAGATTGATCGGGATTGGCGATCACTTTAGTGAAATCAGAGCAAAGAAAAGCAACAGTACAACTCAGGGCTATGCTTAATAGTGAAAGTAAGAACATTTCCACATGTACAATGTGAAAGGAAGTCAAGGGGTTGGGACTGAACAGCTACCTTAAAAAAACAACTTATCAGTGAGGGGGGAAAAAAAGGTTTCAGTTTGCTAGGGAGCATAATGATTGGACTCTGGAGCAATGGAAGAAGGTCTTGTGGTTTGGTCCAGATTTACTTTGTTCCATAGCGATGGTGCATTAGGCCTAGTGCCTACTGTACAAGCCTGTGGGGTCAGTGCTATGATCTTAGGTTGGTGCACTTGCTCAGCTCTAGGTTCGGCAACATTATGGCCAAAGAATGCAATCAGCTGACTACCTGAATATACTGAATGACCAAGTTATTTCATATTTTTTTTTCTATTTCTGATGGCACTGGCATATTCGTGTGAAAGAGTGGTTCAGGGAGCATGAGCCATCATTATCACACATGGATTGGCCACCACCCGAGTCCAGATCTTAATCCCATTGAGAATCGTTGGGATGTGCTAGAGAAGGATTTGCACTGTGGTCAGACTCTCCAGTCATCAATACAAAATCTTGGTGAAAAATTAATGCAATACTGGATGGAAATAAATCTTGTGACATTACAGAAGCTTCTTATCGAAACAATGCCACAGCTAATGCTGCTGTAATCAAAGCTAAAGGCGGTCCAACGAAATATTAGAGTGTGCAACTGTTTTTTCTGGCCCAGGCATGTAGTCATCTACTAACTATCTAGCTGTGTATGAGTTGGTGGGCTACAATGGGTTTTTAGTGCTCTGAAAACAGTTGCCTGCTGTGTAATTTGAAGTGATGAGAGCAATGAAAGTGAACTCTAATAGTAAAATACCTGTGGACAGCTCCACGCAACAGAGACTCACTGTGAAACTACATGTTGTTTTCATATTTTTATATGAGTATTGATTATAGCTCTCCTAAGTGTGTTATCTGTTTCCACATTTATGTAAGCTGCATGATAGATCTCAATTGACCTAAACATATCCTTTATTTCAGTCTTCAGATCATTGTATAGGTGGCATGTTTCTACAAACTGAGCTTAACAGAAAGGCCCTTTGTGTCCAGTGGCAAATACAAAGTTGTCTTGTAGCCAGAGAGACTGCAGTATGTGACAACACTTAATTCAGCAGAGCCTAAGAGAGATGTCTTCATGTCTGTAATATAAATTCCCCTCCTTGTTCTCAGGCTCCGTAATCGCTCTGTTTTGGCTTACGACTGCAGACACAGCTGGAAGCGTTCACATCAGCTGTCATGTAGAAAAGAGAGCAAATTGTTCTTTTTTGAATCGTCACTTATTTTTCTTTCCCACTAATCTCTATTCCCTTAAGACTTTTTTTTATTTATTTTATTTTTTTATCAATCTAGCGTACAGGAAACAAGATATGTATAATATAAAGTCAGTTTTTCCAAAGTAATTAGTAGATAAAAAGGAGGCCTCTTTAAGAGAATACTCATGCTTTCATACTGCTGGCAGACAGTATCACATTTAGCAAAAATGTAATGCTTACTTCAGTCAAACCTGTGCTTTATGGTCACAGATCAGTACCCATACATCCTGGTTCAGTTTATGTGTGCGAAGAGATGTGTTTACTGCATGAGAACACATGGTTAAAGTCTAATGCGTTTCTTCATTGAACTCTTGAGAGGTATTTACTTTAGAGCTGACCTCAAGTCAATGAGTTCTCCTTGGTGGAGGGGAAGTCAGCCACAACACTAAAAATATAAGTGATGACCAGACATGTCTTTGTATTTGTAGTTTCTACTGGCATGGGGAACTTTAAACTCCAGTGTGAAACTCACAACTGAACTGATTTTATGAATAATTACTCTTAGTAATCTTCTTCAATGTAACGTCTAAGAAAGTAGACATTTTGATTTTATGTTACTGCTTATAGGAAAACTAATTGTTATGTAAGGATCTGGTTTAGTGGATTAACCGATTACAAGTCAGGGTGCAAAAGCGATTTGATGCCATTGCAGAGAGCGCATTATGGTTGTCCTTAAAAAGCTCTGAGTAACTATATTGTGAAAGGTGTTACGTGTCCGGCGAGAGGCTCATTGGTCACGTTACGAAAATGTTTTTTTGTCTGAATTGTAGATAAAATGTTGTGTAAATGCACTGCTGAAAAGGCAACTTCCAAATCAGGAGTTCATGTTACCATTGCTTCATGTAGTTTCATCTTTCTGTAAAGGAATGAAAACAAAGGGGACAAGGTTTCCAAAAGGTCAGTGAATTTACTCCAACTCGCATATGAACACACACTTCCATTTGTGTCATTTGTGAAACGGTGTCTCACCGAAATGATCCTCTAATTTTTTTTATTAGAGTAATATCTAAATGTATACTGAATAAATATATATTTAGATAACATTGTTAAATATATTTAGTTGTAATCAGAATATGGATGCAGACATATGCTGGAGGTACTTGATCTATAAACAGAATATTTTATAATGTTCCGATAACAGCTGAACTCCGCATAATGTGTGTTGCCCTGATAGTAAAATGCCCTTCATGCTGTGTCCCTGAGTATCACTTTATGCAAAACAGTTTCTCTTATAGGTAGCTCTGAAGATGTGAGGTCCTCTGTCGTTTTAATTTCTATGAAAATAAAATGGCAAACAACAGTTCTGGCCTCCAAGTACTAGCCCCTCAAACCAGTGAGCATTTTTTTCCCAACCACCGATATAGGGAAAAATGTTGCAGATATGTCTCAGTTCCTGTTTCACTATCTAGCACGCATGAATTACATGACAAAGCTAAATGATTTGGAGAGTAGAAAGGCATCTGGCAGATGCTATATGTGTTGTACAGAGTCGAAATTGAAAAAAACAAAAACAAAAGAGCCATGGCTTGACAAAACTCAAAATGGTAACAGAAAACCACTTTCAGTACAGGGCCACGTGCAAAACAGCCTCGACAGACTGTCCCTTTAAACATGTAGAATAGACAAAGAACAACATAGTTTGAGACTTTCATGAACTCTGACAAAAAATAATTTCCTGAAGGCATTTGATCACACACACACACGCACGCACGGTATCATATACAGAATTGGCTAACGGCTATGTCTACAGCTACATCCCTTGATGTAATGCTACTTTGCACTCGATGGTGAAATCCTCACACAAGTGTAGTGTTGTTGAAATAAAATAATGTCATCGCATTTAATTGCAAACATCATAGCGTCATATCCTCATAAAACCTACCACAGAGAGACATATATCTCTCTCAGATTTCCATAAATACTAAAAAAAACTAATTCAAGTCACTGCAGTTTTTTCACGTTCACCCCAAGCAATTCAAGTAGTTTCACAATTCTGTTGTTTCCTAATAAGAGCGTAATCACATAGCTATCCTTTATACATGATATCATCACAGTGAAACAGTCTGTGGAAAAGAGACTCATTTTTGGCTCGACGAACGCTTGGACTTTTTTTTTTCTTGCTCCTTTTCCTTTTCTTCTTTGAGCTTCTTCTCCCTCTTTCTCTCCTCCTTGGCCTCTTTGTACTTCCAGAGAGGAGGCTCCAGGTAGCCCTTTTGCCTCTTCTTCTTTTTCTCTTTCTTCGGCGTGGGCTCCCCAGATTTTGTCACTTCGATCTTGGGAATGCAGCCTGAGGGGAAGATGCTGTTCCTCTGCGCCATGCCGCGGGGAATGAAGCCTCTCGCGTTGCCTGGTGGCATGCTCTCCTTGCGCTCCTGGCAGCAGGAGGTCAGAGACACAGAGGTGGCCGACACGGGTGTGGCGGGAGACGAGGTGACAGAGCCGTTGCTGTGAGACACCGTGCTCTCCTCCAGCTCCTTGATGCTGTGCTTTTCGAGCAGTTCAGGTACGGCGAACCGTCGCTTGCCAATCTCTGGGGGGCTGGTGGGACATAGCGGACGGCAGCCAGTTGCTACCAGAGGGCTGTGGATGCTTGTAGTCATCCGCACCATATGGTCCATGACCCCATTGTCTTGGGGGTCTTGAGGGAAGTTGAAAGAGAGGCTGTCTTTTAAGCGTTGCCTCAGCTTCTGGCTGGCAGTTTTGGCAGCAGTGGCCTTTGCTACCAGTTGTGTCAGGTCAGGCCACTCAGGAACGTAGCTCTCGCAGAACTGCTCGGCAACAGGATGAGCTTGCAGGCGACGCAGTCTGTTCATGGTCTCCCACCTTCCTGTCCTGAGGACCCAGTCCTTCAAACCCCTCCCTTGGACAAGGTCCATTGCATTCATGTCTGCACCTGCACATGCAAAGTGGAAGAAAATAGCAGAAAGCTATGAGAAAAGAAAAGGAAGTCGTTTTCCTGAATTTTCCTGGATGCTGGTGAATGCGAGAAAATTTAATACCCTGTCAACTCAGTATAATAACCCCACCATGTGGTCACTTTTGTAGCACAAATCTTTGAGTGGATATCTCGCATAAATCTTCTGGAACAAATCAGGCCATTTCACAGCGTGGCAGAATATGATATACTGCAATTTGCAGTGAGAGGAAGACAGTACATTGCATTAGGCCGAAGTCCTGCAGATTTGCTTTATCGCCATCAGGTTAATAGTTTAACCCATTATTGAGGGAAGACGGTCAGTCTTCATCGTTCATGACCAAGACTATGCCAGTCCACCAGGTGAGTAATCAATGCTTAACACATCACACTATAAATATGATTAGATTATAGATTAACGTCCTCAGTCTCTTTCTGACGTAATTAAACTGTGAATAGAACGTGGTTTGAATTTTTATAGTGCCACCTGAAGCTCTCCCCATAATGGACTAATCCCCACAGTCTAGAGAAAAAACAGATTAGTTTACAGATCAGCTGTCCCGGGTTACCCTGTTTACCCTCACATGTGTACGCTATTGAAAGAATTGGGTATACCTTCACGTATCTGTGAAGTGTATGCCGTCATTAGTCTACGTTTTTGTTTTCTCTCGAACCGTATGAAGTCAATTTCAACTGTCATGCTTTCAAGAGACTTCATCTAGTGAGACTAGAAACTTACCGTGCATTATCAAGGCGCTGACGCACTCTTCTCGACCCTGTAGGCCTGCCTTGATGAGGGCTGTGAAGCCACGGGGGTCCCTGACCTCAGTGTCCACCCCAGGGTAGTAGTTAAGGATATAGTTCAGGATGGTGATGAAACCTGGGATAAAGTAATGTATATTAGTATTCCAGGACTGACTGAATATTAATTAGGGTTTTTAGTGTTAGTATGTCTTCAGACTTGCCGGCCTGGGCAGCGATCATGAGGGCAGTGTTTCCATCATTATCTTGGTGGTTGATGTCTATTAATGGACATGTGTGCAGCAGGGTGACGATGTCTACGAAGCCTTTGTTCACAGCCAGCATCAGCCCGTTCTGATGGACAAGGAGATAAATTGAGTATTTATTGTATATTTTTGCAGAAATATATGCTCCCATATTGCATCAAAGTCTTTGCGTGACATAAAAAAAGTAAAAGTCCTCACCCTGCCGTTGATGTCCAGCTCCATGGCCTCTTCTTTCGTGATCCCTCTTGTCATGATTCTGCGCAGGGATTCAGGGTCATTCCTAGCGCAGGCCTCGTACACTGTTTTAGGCGGCTCTGTATTCTGGTCATCCCTTTCGTAGTCGGGAAGCACTGAGTCATCAGAGAGCACGCTCCCTGAGTCAGAGTCGTCCAGGAGGATCTCTGAGTCCTCGGATGGGCCGCTGCCCAGATGAGGATCATGGTTCGCAGTAGCCATTGTAACCCCTCGTGCCTGGGATCACGTTTGGGCGTCAGGACTGCTGCACGGCAGCCATATCTAGAATGAAGAAAAAAATCAGTTATAATCACGGAAGCGAAATGAGAAACTTGGATGTTATTGTTATTTTTTAACCGTTCTTATTGTCTACAGTACATCTGCTAGTTCACATCTTACTGCCAGACTAAGGGCAGCTATTGAAGTTAGTATGTTAAATAGATCTAGTCACCTGAGAGGGCCTTGAAGGCATGATGCCTAAAGAGGATGAGGAGCTTTACCTCACCTCAGCCCTCCTGTCAGAGAGGCTGATCCTTAAGCCTCTGATGTAAAAGACATGAGGCCTTCCTGCATCACATACTTTTTGCTGTTTGTCTGCTCATTCGCCTCAGCATATCAAAAAACGGCAAAGTGTAAAGCAATTGCCTCTCAAAAAGTAAACAAATAATTTCACTACATTTAACGTGGAGTGCGTGAAACCGCAAATAAATAAGAAAGATATCTTGAGGAAGCTCTGTCTGTCAAAGTAGTGTGTACGAAGGCAGAGTAGAAGGACAAGTGTTCTGGGTTGAGAGAGGACATATGGTGCCGGAAGCAATGGGAGGCCAGTCGAGTGACAGCATCTGTCATAGTGTCTGAACAGTGTCACGCGGCTCTGGAGTGGAAGCACACTGGGGTATCCAGTGGTTTGCTAGAGATGCTTTTGCTGTTTAGAAGAGCGCGATAAGAGCCTGACACATTTGTTCTGTTGACAAATTAACTGTAAAAATGCTGTCAGACCACATCATAGACACATATTCTTACACAGAATTAGCTTTGCACCTGTTGACGGTCACATTAATTAAAAGTTAGTAGAGTAATAGTTCTGTGTCTTGTTAATAATATCTTGTTAGATGCCTGCTCAGCTCGCTTTACCTCAAAGCATATGCCTACATTTCAGTCTCGTGTCATGCAGACGAATGCAGATTTTTAGCACGACACTCTTTCCACTCTCTCTTAACGCTGATAATGTGGCTACGCTTCCTACTGAGCAACGAAGGGCTGCTCTTCTGGCAGTCTGGCAAGGCCTCTTCTTCTGCGTCCTGAATACAAGCTGTCAGTTGCCTTTTAGCCGTCGAGATGCACAACGAAATGCAACCGTTTGTCCCAAAGTGAAGAAAAACGCAAACAATCACAGTGCATGTCAGAATAGTCAGAGTCTCACCCTAAATCAATCCAGCCATGGGTTAGTCCTCTTCTTGTTTCTCTGGTTTTGAGTTTGCTCTTTAAATCATTGTCTTATACTGGACTTCCACTCTTCCTTGTGGCGCTGAGTTGCTGCTGGTCAAGTTTCCCAACCTGAGTCCAGCTCTAGCCTTCCCCCCTCCCTCCATTTCTCCTACTGGCCAGTTAGGTTGCCTCATCATCCAGGTCCCAACATAGACTTTGCTGTCCTAAGTCAGGCTCTGGCCCTCTCATCCTTATTATAGAAGATTTAAGGATTAAGACAAAGAAACAGACTGCAGTCAACCTTGCTCCCTTTACAGTCCACTGAGTTAGCCTGCTCTCTCCTTCTCCTCTTGCTCTCTCACTTGTCATCGCCCGCTCTCTCTGAATCTGCCCATCCACAGCTCTCTGCTGTCCGTCTGTTGTGTCAGAGCAAAAGCTCCCTAGCTGTTCAAAAAAAGTGCTATGACTGAATCATGGAGGCTCTGCTGCCGAGGACCCTCTGCTTGAATAGTCCCAGTGTGCCTTTGCTGGTGTGGGTGTGGGTTGTGGGTCTGTTTTCCATTGGAAATCCATTTGCTGGTGCAACAAACTAACCCTAAGCCAGAGGCCCTCGGCAGTAATTATTCCCATAGCAGGGATGATACATGCAGATATGATAAGATGCAGATAAGCAAATTGCAATCACTGTTGTAAAACATTACAAAGATCAGGCATAACATTATGACCACCTAATATTGGGTAGGTCTCCCCTGTGCCTCCAAAACAGTTGTCAGTCATCAGAGGGTGTCCTGTGGTGCCTGATAACAGAACGATGTTAGTCGGAGACTTTGGGTCCTGTAGGTTGAGGGGAGGGGGGCTATGTGGATCAGACTCGTTCCAGTCCATCGCACGGATACTTCATCAGTTTGGGACCCAGAGAATTTGGAGGCCAGGTCAACACCTTTTTTTTTTTTTTTTTTTTTTTTGTAAACCGTTTTTGTATGTGTGTGTCTGCTGCCATCAAGGAGTGTCATTGCTGTGGGGTGGGGGTGCCTGGTTTGTTCTGGTCTGGTCTAGGTGAGTCCAAAAGTTTTTAAATTGTCACAAGGAGGTCAATGTTATTTACCTCTCTTGTCATAATGTTGTGGCTGATCGTGGTTTGTGTCCACTTTGCGCATTTTGGGATTCAGATCTATTGTTTCCATCCATAGACATTTAATCATCTCAAAGTCCCAAATGTCTAACCGGTAATCATACGGTGACCATGACCTTTGAATATATAGAGGGCTGAGTCAAGAATAATGTGGTAACAGGTTTATTCATAGCATCAACGACTCAGCCGTGGTACGCAAGGAGCATGTAAACAGATTAACCCTCATGTGGAATTGGAGTAAGCCTTGATTCTGTGTGTATGGTTGTAGATGGTATATGCTCCTCTCTGTTAGAGGGATGCAGACTGCCCCCTTTGGATCAAACCGGGCAATACAGAGCCTGAAGGTGAGATCAGTAGCTCATGCTGTGTTTGTTAAGCAAGATATTCAGACAGCTTACGAAATATAGCCACAACATTAATCCCCACTGTAGGTCACAACTGTTGTCACCTCCAAATATATCTGCAAACTTAAAAACAGGGCGCTCCTTGCTTGTTTTCAACTTACATGTCCGTGTTACTTATAACTGCTGTTGCAGTGTTATTAATGAACAGCCTTATTTCAGCATCACATTGGCACCACCATCCGTCTTAGATGAGTAAAGCCATCGCAATGACGTGGACACCCATTCAAAAGAGTTAACAAACAGGTAAAATGTTGCTGATTGCAGTCAGGAGTAGCCGACATCACAATCCCACCAAATCCCATCAAATGCCCCAGGCAATCCTTTATCAGAATCCGCCTCGGTGGCTGTGAAGCAACAGATCCGACCTATAGCATCGCACCAACCCTGACCTATTGCTATGTTTAGCCACGGGCCTGAGGCGAGTCTTGACTCCTCACTGATATGAACCACGGGAAGAGTTGCCTGGGGGGAGAGATTGTAGCTCGTGAGACCAAAACAGAAATGCAATTGACAGGAAATAATTCGGAGGAAAGGGAAGCCAGTGTGGCATGACGGGGCGGGGTAGCGAGTGAGTGCGCGTTTCCCTTTATCCTTTCAGGAATACGAGGACGGTCAAGCTGCTTTGCCAGAGGAGGGCAGCATAGCACACACAGATAACGGTTTGTGTCTCGGCACTCAGGGTAACCGCTCTGGATTCAAAAAGTAAAAAAAAAACAAAAAAAAACAACAACTTCAAAACAGATATTATGAATAATTATGAATCTGGTGTAAGAGCTGAGGAACATTTTGTTCTGATTCCCACCTCCTGATAGTGCTCAGACTTTCCTTTTAGGGTCAGAGTTATTTTCCTCCTATTCTGCAAATTCCTGCAAGACTCATTCACTCATCGCTGCATAAGGCGGTCCAACTGCTCCCCAGACGCCACAGTACCCAGCGCAAGTCAGTGGTAGAGAGAAAGAACTTGGAAAGTAGCTTGGAACACAGCGGACTAAGTTTAGCCAGCTTAGTGACTGATTCTAAAGACAGCCATGTGCTCAGCTAATATTAGATTGCTGGCAGTCTCTCCACGACCAGCACTCACACCCTTTGAGCATTTGCTATAGTATTTCCATCTATGTAGCTAAAGACAAAAACCCCTCGTGCTGCTTATCCTAAAGCACCTAAAAGCCTCTGGGAATCAGGTGAATAGAAGGAAGCTGGGAGGAAACAGCTGAGCATGTTCATGCAGGACAAGGAGGGGGATTTTGGGTGATTTGGGGAAAGTTATTACATTGGGAAGTGGACCTTTGCGGGTGTTTGTGCTCTGACTCAAGCTGGGTGAATAGCAAATACTGTAATTAAAGCAGATGATACGGTCGGGAGGACTTGAACCAGAAAATGAAACTTGATTTTGGCCGGCTGGTTTGAGTTTGTGAGGGAGACATACGCAACTATACAGAAGGTTTTCTTCTTGGAGTTTCCAGAGACGCAATTTACATGTAGATTTTTTTTTTTTGTTGTTGTTAATGAGAATCAAGTTATTTTGAAAAGTGGTTATAGTATCATTTGTCAGTATTATAGTTTGTTCTTAAATTACCAATCGTCACTTGTGTGCAGGCTTCAGTTTTAGCCTTGCTAGCTTCTGATCCACAGCCTTGACCTCGAGCTGGTGTTTTCTGTGAGCGATGTGGAAACTTTGCACGAACGTATAGTGGTTGTTGAATGTAATTTTAGATCCGTTCAGCTCCACGGTTGCAGTTTTTTTAAATGTTTCACATATCTTGCCTGTAGCAGTAATTTCTCTGAGGTCTTCACCGCTGTCATAGAATTACTGAAAAAAGCCCTGATGAACTAACTTTGAATTTAAAGATGATGTGAGACATAGCTTCAAGTTACTGTTATAAATCAGGTTTAACTTAATAAAATAAATCCGTTCTGTCTCCTGACTGAAATGATGTGGCTGAAAGATGCAAAGCGTCTTCATTTGTCTTTTTGTAACATGCATTATTGTAGCTGCTCTCCTGTATATATATATCAGTATCTGCCATGACAAATCTAAATCTAAATACAATGCACTGATATGAAAAAGAAAGATTCCATACTATTATGTCAATAACAGATTTCACTGTCTAAACTGAGAGTAAAAACCCTCGCACACTCTGAAACAATGATCCAGTTTGGTAGAATGGAAAACATTTATTATATTAGGTATTTATGTTTCTTAGTTAATTATTCTCGTTAACTAATGAAAAGAAGTGTGAATGTAAGAGGGGGCGTACTTCACACTATTTCCTCCCGACTCCTACACTTAAACTAGAATATGACCAAAATATCTGGTAGCCCTATTTTGTGAGAAATAGAAGAAATAAAGTTTTTTGTAATTTAAATGTTAATTACATCTTATGTAATATGTTTCCATAAGTTAAAACAACAGAGACACCAGACAGTATCTGCCAATTTTATTTAGTTTTATTCGTTGATCGCCTACAGCCAATATAAAAGGGTCATGCCTCTTTTCTTTTTTTCTTGTTTTTACTGTAGAGAGTTTAACCAGTCACAGTATGGAAAGCACAGATCTTACTTCCAGTGTTAATTATCGCTGCGTTTTAATTAGGTCTCCCAGCAAGCCCTGGCAGAGAGTGAGCCAACATAAAAAATACCAGGAAAAGGAACACAGCGAAACAGAACTGAAGCCACCGTTAGACCGCTACTTGTGCCATGATCTTATTATTTTTATTTAGTTTTTCATTGCTCTGGAACCTGATTAGATTATACTTCTGTGTTTTGTCGTGCCTCTCAAGTGTGACAAGCACTGAAACGTTGAAGTGATAATTAAATGAAGGCAACATAGATGGGAATGACTTCAGAATGTAAACTGACTAAAAGTGTGAGGAGCTCAGGCTACACTGAGACTGAGACCGAAAATGCACCCAGCGTCAGACAAAAATGACAACAGCAGATTGCATTAACTGTGCTAAATATTTATTGAATTTAGCAGTAGAGAGTTTCCAAGTGGTTAAGAGACAAATACTCCATGAGGAGCTTCTGATTTACTACAAACACTGCAGTTTTGAAAAGATTTCCAGGTTTCTTCAGCTCAAGGTTGATGCCAAACCTGCGACCAATTCCTCAGAGGATCAAAAATTAAAAGCTTTCTGCCTTTTATAGCTTAAGTAGACGATCGTTCAGTTACAAATTTTAGAATAAGTGCACACACGTAACCCGGGGTGGAAGCACAAAATGTTTTATAGGGTAAGAATGCGAGTGAAAATAAAGTATTTAGGAGAATAAATAATGAACGCTTGATGTCTGGGCAGGTTGCCTTCGGTTTTAAGATGCATCTGTAACGGGTTGGGATGTTTTAGATTTGTGCTCTAACAGGATTAGACCAAATGAAAGTTAAGTAGTGTAAAATAAACATCTGACTTCAAGTGACATAATTAATCCATCCGGCTGCTTTCGTTTTATATGGTTTACAGGCAGCTCAGGATCACCTGTAGTCTTAGAATGACTAGCCATGTTGGTTTCCTTCCACCACTGGTCCAGACGAACATGTCCGGATGCGCTGACGTGCATGGTCGTGTCAGGATGAGTTTGTCCCGCAGCATCTGTCAGTCAGCAAATGGCAAGTTAATGACAAATTCTCATTCAAGCTGCCGCAAACAAGCGACGACACTGGTTTCAATCAAAGATTGCTCAAAGTTAAAGAAGCTGAGTAAGACGCGTGTGCACCAGTTGACGTCCTCTTAAACGGTTAAGCTTCACGGGCCGTGTGTTCATACCTTATTTGGGGCTGCCCTGCTGCACAAGAGTTCACACAATCCATGTGTCACTGCCTGAGACTTGGGCAAAGATGAAGAGAGACTGTTGGGTGCCCCGACAAATTCAAAGACCAGTGGAGGAGGAGAAGTAAACAGAAACGGTTAAGATAGTTTGAGATCGGAGGAGGAGAAAAAAAAAAGAAAAAGAAGAAATCCAGGTGGAAAAGACTAAGAGGAGGAAAAGAAAGAAGAGTGATGGAAGGAGGTGAGGTTTTGGGGAGGGGGTGGTGATCTCCTGTAGCCAATGAAGAACAAGAAAGGAGGATTTCAGGGAGGGTGGTATGCTCAGTCACCACCACTCTGCGTTTGAGCGTTCACAGAGGACAGAAGAACTTCACAGAGACGTACCGGCACACTGACAAGTCTCCTCATTTAGGAGAGTAATAGAAGAAGAAGAAGAAGAGGAAATAGGACTCTAGCAAAAACTCAGAGCGGGGCCCGAGGAAATGCTCTACATGTGCTTCCAGGTGAAGCTTCTGCTGACAGAAAGTAGGCATTCACTAGAGTAAATCAGCGAGGCGTTTGCAGCCCTCTCACCTGTGCGCGCTAGGAGACGGTCGGGCTCTGAGGCTCCTGTCTAAGTGCACGCTGTTGGCTTCCAGACAGACACTAGCCCTCCTCTTCCTGCATCAATTATTTCTATGCATGAGGTTTCCTGTGCGACCGGTACAGTCAGGCGCTGTGAAGGAGCAGGAATCACGAGGACAGAGGCGAAGCGATTGCATCGGAGTTGGGGATCGAAGGTCGTGACAGCAGAGGTGAACAGTCTGAAGGGGTTTTTTTGTTTGGCGTTGGGGAGAATGAAGGCGCTACAGAAGAATCAAGGACGCACCGACCAGATGTTGGGAGCCATGGCTGACGTTCTTACCTCCGTGGCCATGCCCAATCAGCAGTGGGTGAGTTGTTGCGCTGCCGGCTCTGTTTGTGTATTTAGTTATGTCTGTTCATATGAAAAATGTCAGATTCAAAGAAAAAAAGAAAAGGGCATGTGAAGGTATTTTCCAGAGTTTGATATCTATTACTCTTACTCATATCTGTGTAATTCATATCATTGCTCACCAAGTTTATTTTGTGTCACCGCTATAACTTGGCCTTAAACCTAAAATGGTCAAGGCAGACCAGGAGAGGGAAGAGAGAGGGATGGAAGGGTTGCTAGTCTCTCTTCAGTGCTCGGGAGGAATCTTGGATGTTTCCTAGGAACAGGAAGCAGAGTAATGGTGATTAAAACATCTGACCATAAACAAAGTCATGCAGGTCTAATGCCTCACTGCAATCCTGCAGCCCTCCATCATCCCCTCCCTCTTTCTCTCTCTCTCTAAATATATATATATATATACACACACACACATATATATATATATATAAATTTACTCTTTACGTGGTCTCACAAAAAAAGCGAAAACATCACAGGTCATATGGTTTTGTGATGTGATGTGTTTCCTTGAATCAACTCCCTGCTAATTTCCCATCTTAAGTTCCATTTAATCGCTAACCTACTATAGAGTGCCATCGTTTGAATTGATTTACACATTATGAACGTTACTATTGGCTACGTTTTGGCACAACATCTGGAAATTTAAACATACAAAGGTCAGAGTGCACTGGAAGGTCCCATGGATTTGTCTTTGAAGCGCTAATCTTGATCAATCATTTCCTCCCCTGACAGATAGTGGTAAGAACCATAACAGTGAATCTAATCTCCCTCCACCCCTGCAGAGGAGCGATAACTGTGTTTGCCCCCTGTTAACCCCTGCTTTGGCGCGCTAAATCCAGACTGGTGCTGCCGCTCGAGAAGCAGTTCTTATCCACGGTCTGTGGCAGAAGTGGGACCTCGTTTCCATTGCATTCTTGTCTTGTGTGTAATGGAGAAACAGATGAAAAAGATGCAGGGAATTGTGGAAAAAATCAGCCACTGGTATAATGTTATGTGGTTATGTGACCATAAGTACTCTCTACAATCTCACAATCACTTCCTCATTGAGAGCAGGGCTCCACCGCTGACAAAGGCATCTCTGTGTGTAGCTCTCGGAGGGGGGTGAGGCAGACCTCCCATCAAGCGAAGAGGAAAAGGGGCCTGTCCAGGGCCAGTGGGAGCCAGAGGGGCTGGACTGGGAGCAGCAGGCCGCTACTACGGAAAACCCAGAGCGGAGAGAAGGAACAGGTAAGACCTGAAGGGGAGGCGGCGAGTGTGACGAAACGCTTTGCGACATCCGACTAGCGGCGCTATCCAAACACTGGCCCTCACCAAACCAGTCGGACACTCGCCGAAACACAAACTTGGGGCGTCTGAGACGTCTCAGGTTTCTCTGCGCTGACATTTAAAGTTCAGCCTGTTCTGGCATGTTAGCCATATGTGAATCAAGACGGGCCTGAGTCCCATCTGCCATATCTGATGGCGGTCATTAGGCTGTAATAACTTCAGGGGAAAATATCAGATTGGAGTCACCTGAGCGTTAGTGTTTTACTCTTATTAAACTCCACCCTCTGTATCCCCTATTAGCGCTGATAGCAGTAAATTGCTTTGCTGTAATGTACCATACAAGTACGTGAGAGGGAAGAGAAAGAGTGCTTGTGTGTATTCGCAAGCAATACTTTCCAGATGGGGCAAAAAAACACGCTCAGTTGCCTCTGCTCCCCTTCTGCCTCATCACTGTTGCTTGAACTTCTTATTCTGATTTTGCTGTGAAGGGGTTGCGTGCGTTTCCATTTTCCTTGAGTGGAATGGAACAAAAGGGGCTTTGTAGCTGGATCTGGGTTTGGGTTAGAGTGAGTGTGTGTGTGCGTGTGTGTGTGTGTGTGTGTGTGTGTGTGTGTGTGTGTATATATATTGGAGGTTTGTACCATGTGGCTGGACCACTAACTGTTGTGCTGAACAGTGTATGGCTTACAGAAGGGGTGTGAGTGAGGCCAGAGGAAGCTGTCAGCGATTCTTATCTGCAGTGGTCGTGCTCAGGCGGCGCATGCATTCAACGCGGCCAGATGTTATTTCGGGTCAGAAGCTCAAAAGCAGCAAAAGCAGAAGGTAGAGACGGCGTATTATTCAGGCGCACGCAGAAAAGGATGATGACTGAAAGGAAGATTGTTTATTTCAAGACCGGGCGAGCTCCTCTGCTCAATTGTTTTTGCGTAGCCTAATTTCCCTGGGATGGGAAATTGAATGGAAAATCAATGAAACACAAGGCGGAAAAAACATCTGAACCACAACAACAAGATACAGATTTTGTCTTCAAAGCTCAGAGTAGGTGAAGTAATGAGTATTTTCATATTTAGAAAACCATGACGAACGATAGCGTACAAAGAATCTCATGGTTGGCGGTTTAATCCATAAATAAATGCATTTTAATTTGAATCTGGGCTGCAGAAGATATATATATATATATATATATAAACAAGAATACACTAATCATCATTTTACTGCGCTATTTACAGGCTTTTAACATCTAAGTTGGAGTAAACCAGCTTGCTTATCAAAAACATTTTTTGTACAGTCACTATTCCATTTGTTTTACTTTTATCAGAGATCCTTCTTGCCTGTGATGCTGTGATATACACTGTATTACATTTAACATAGTAATTACTACACTTTCAGACGTGTCGAACAGAAGTCCTGCGTGTGGACAGAAGATGGGCCTCTTCTCTTTTTTTAAAGAGTTTGTGGGACCATCTGTAACGTGTTAGAAACAAGATGCCTTGTCAGTAGCTTCCTAGGAGTCACAGTGCCAGCCTCCACGAAGTCAGATTTTAGTTCGCTGTTTTTTTTTTCTTTCCCAATTGTTCCATTGCACTACTTTGCTCTTCTTCCCCTTCTTGCATTCCAACAGTCAGAGTCAGCCCTTACCCCTCACCACTTCCCTCTTTTCATTAGATTTATTAATAGGATTCCCATTAGCTGTTATGTTACACACATATGTTACCATCTCCAGTACATGGAGCTGCTGATCATTTTTACCAATTAAACCTTATCAGCTTCCGTCATCCATATCCATACAATAGTTAGGACTGCTTTTCCGTCACACTGACCTCATCACCGCGATGGAGGGCCGCATGTGTCGCAGAAAGATGCACGAAGGCACATCAACAGGAAACAGCGCTGAACCTGTAACAATAACATTTTTTCATGCGGCCCCGTAAAAGGAAAATGGTCATTTGTACGGACGCGCACACACACACACACACACACACACACACACACACACACACACATTGCGTGCCTCCGCCGAACCTTAAATTAGCTTGTATATAACTGGAAATAAGACGCCATGATTATGATTTATGGGAAGGGTGATATTCTGCGAGACACGCAGTCATGTTGGAGCACGGTATGAAGAACACGCCTAATGTTCTCTGTACCATAAATTGCCAACAAACGTGATTTATCGTTTCATCCTTTTCGTATTAAAGTCTGATGTGTGTTCTTTAATCTTCACAATTTTCTACCAATTTCCACATATTCTACTAATCCATTGTTGGAAATACTTGGAAATGCTGGTACTGGTGCAAAAAATCTGCATGAAAACATTTTTATGTGAAAGACTATATGCTCAGTTTGTCACTCATCTGTTTATTACAGAATAAATTAAATCATTCGCAGTTCTCAGAAGCAATCTGCAGGTGAAATGTGCAGAAAATCCAAATGGCTTTGTCCATATCGGGTTTTGTGAGAGACTGGGAGAGTGTGCCATCCGAGGACAAGTGCTGATCCCCGAGGACCCTGGGACCGAAACTGTGTGTGTGTGACCTTAAATGGGCAGAGATCAACCTGAAGCTGCATCTTAATATTGTGCTCTAAGGGCTGGAGATTAGATAGCATTAGCCCACACGACTGATTAACCTGCGTTTGTTTACACAGCTCTACTGTTTCTCCCGGTTTTCACCGCAGTGCAAACATCATGGAAAATAACTGCGGTATAATTATAATAATTATAATAAACAAATTAATCAGGTAGGTGTAACTAGAGCAGCTGTACCAACAAGAATATGTGCCTAAAGTGTATGGACATCCTATAAATAGCTGCATATCGGCATATAGTGTGTCAGCTTATTACGAACAATTTACGATGTCCTCAAAGGTTTGAAACGATACCTGTGCTGACTCTGTTATCTGCACCTATGGCCCAGGTGGCTTTTGACATCAGGTTTAAGTAGATTTAAGGCGCCTTTGATCTGGAAACACTGGGCCGATGCTTTCTGCCCAATAGCTAAACTTTTGGCCACCTGAGGGCAGTAAAAAGAACACGTGAACACATCATTGAGATATCACCTTCCGAGTTTATGTAACCACCTCTTGCTTATTTACACGTCCAGCAGTTGTGGAGCAACAGTTGCGACTCACACGTGGAGAATGTGCTCTCGGTGCAGTGTTCCCCTTCTTTGAGCTGTTTGTTTTATCTCGTCAGATTCTCAAAGGAAACATGTGGCTTTTTTAGCTGAAAAATGGTCTCCTATGTGCACCAGCTACACGGCAACTGTTGCCTGTTTGTTGCTGAGAAGGCAGTGTACAGTGAGTTATAAGAACATTGCTTTCAGCTGCAGCAGGCAGCTGTTTCCAGTGAAAAAGCTATGCGATGGGGGAGAGAGGACCAAAAACAGTAAAGTTGGAGGCAGGCAGTTAAATGATGAGCTGGGGCTTGGTATGGAGCTGCTGCTTCTCTGCGGTTTCATCACTATATCTCTCACTTGTCATTGGACATTTCTGGTATTTATTTATATTTATTTCCATATTTTATATAAATGTAGAGGCCTATTAGGCTCTCAGTCGTCCAGGTCATGGTATATCTTGGCTTCTCGGGAACTCTACAAGTCCACTTACCTTTCTTGAATGTTTTTAGATATATCAGAAGCACATTACATTTATATGGGCTTCCAGGTGGTACGAACGATGAAAGAGTTCCACCTGCATCTCTCCTAGGAACCGCCACGTGGACCAGCTTCTCTTTCTGACACATCTCTGCTTACATTTGTTCAACATGAGTGTACTTGCAGAGTTCGTGTGGGTTCCCGAAATGTGGGCCAGACGGGGTTAGCTGGAAGCGCCTGATCAGGCTAGGTCATTGAGTCACCACACAGGTCATTGCACCACAGCACAGCTGACATTTAAACCAAACTGACCCCAGAGAAGCATAAAAAGAGAGACGGGCGGAAACAAAAGAAATGCAACGCATACGGTGCATACAGCATGTCCACGTGCGTTAATGTGCTCTGTGTGTCTAGACACGTTCACTTGCAGCCATGAATACTCATTTGTACTTATTTGTTTATGTAGCAGTGTTTGCAGCATGACTCAGGCTCATTTTGCAATGTTGCAGAAACACCCACTATAAATCATTTCCCCCAACAGATAATCTCAGGGGTAGTTCCCGGGTTTGCATTTGTTTAATTAACATTTTATCCTTTGGGTGGCGTTTCAGATCAGCCCTGAACGCAGTCAGCAGCACAGTCCCAGCGGTAGCGGGCTGCTTCTAGAGCAAGGTTCAGCTCGAGGGAGATAAACAGAAGGGATACTGCATGTCAGTTGGAAGGAGGGAAACGCAGACATGTTCCAGTTCGAGGGATATCCATTATGTGCTGTGGTAAAAAAAAAAAAAAAAAAAAGAGCTGATGGGAAAAGGGAGTACGTGTACGTGCGAATTGGGATCTCGTGTGTGTGCGCTTGTAATTGTGGTCGGTGTGTAGCGGTGAATGTTATGAGAAGCCAGTCTACACACGGCTGCTGTGTGTGTGTGTGTGTGTCTCCCTTCTGCTTCTGCTGCCTGAGAGCAGCGCTGCTTGGTGAGGTACAACAGTGGGAGGTGCACACGCACACACACACACACACGATGAGACACACCTGTCCGCTAGTAGTGTGGTTTAATTGGACAAAAACAGCAGCTCCCTGCAGGGCAGAAAAGAAAAGAACAGGACAGTTACTCCGTGACTTCTGCTCCGTGATGGGACCTCGGCCAAGAGACCCGAAAAACTCCCCCTCGCCGTCCACAATGCCAGTTTGCCTTAATTGGCGCTCAGCTTGGAAATGAAGGCAGGCAAAAAATAGAGAGAGAAAGAAGGGGGGCTAAGGAAGAACAAGCGAGGGAGAAGGAGGTTGGAAAGTGAAATGTAAGTGAGCATATTTTGGCAGGATGTCAGCAGGCTGATGGGGTGAGGAGAGGCTAATGTCGGTGGGGGGTTGGGGAACACACTGTGAATAAGCAACTGCAGATCTGTTGTACTGAGACTGTTCCTATTAGCTTATGTCATACGAGTTCTCTGGATTTCCTGCTTTGCCTCACCATGTGTGCTATTAAGAATAACTTTTACTCCAGCAGGGTTTATCGTATTTGTGTATTCCAGGGAAGCAACATCTAAAGAACATCAAGGAACTGATTTATATTCATAAGTCCTCCTTGATAGAACACAACCCCTGAATGTAACCGGCTGTCTGTCTGAGACACAATACTTTTTTTTTTTTTCCACAAACAAGAATACCCCCCTCCACTGAGAAGCCTTTCAGGTACATGAATAGATTTTCTTCATCTGTGCAAACATACTGTACGTGTGATTGATCATCTTTAGCTATAGTGCGTGCATGGGAGGGAGTGAGGCAGCAGAGGGGAAAGATAAAAGGAGAAAGATGAATGTGTGTTAATGCATGCCTCACCTCACTTCCCCCTGCTCCTCCCTTCAGTCCAAGGAAGGAATTTATTTTTCTCCATATTTTGTGCTAAGCTTTTGTATGTGTCTGCTGGGCCCAGTTTCTGCGTAATTTATTGGAAGGTCTCACTCCATATAGAGGAATGGAGACTTAAATGTCAGATGCACAAAAACATGCGGTTCTCAAGTAAAATAATAACGTCAGACTTGGTCATTCAGAGACTTATAATAATGTTAAATAAGATTAAATGCTATGCTGATGATAAGCTGTTTTATAAAACTAGATATTAGGGAACCAACAGTTGCAGTCCACCTTATGCAACAAGTACAAATGCCCCGCTCCCCTGCTGTAGAACCACACTCTGACAGCTTCCAACTTATAAGACAATCCTCTGCATTGACATCATGAATACTTTATCTTTTATTATTTCTCCACCGTGTAGCTGTTGTTTGTGCTGAATGGCAGTTCAGGCAGCATTTGCTCAATTTGTAATCCTGTGCCCTCTCGTTCTCGTCTTGGTGTCTTTTGTTTTATCCTCGTATCTTTTAAGCCTTCTGTTCCGCTGTCAAATCCATTGTCTCTAAACCCTCTTTGAGCTGTGCTTCTATGCTTAGACGGGGTTTGGCAGCCATATCAGCGTCAGACAACTGGAGACGTTCAGCCGAGCTGTTCAGGACTCCTCTGGTGAATTGCTCCTTCAATCACAGTCGCTTAAAGCATCCGTTATAAGCGAAGAAATTGAGAGATGAAGGGAGACCGGGGCGGGGGTGGAGGGGGTTGACAAGAGGGAGGCGACGAACCGTGATCTATCTGTATGTGTACATGGTGTTAAAGGGGAAATGAAAGTGAACTGCATCCGAAATAAAACCTTTGCTAAAGTCAAATATTAAAATGTTGCTAAAATCGGAGATTTAAGAATTCATTAAGATGCGTTTCCACCTGGCTTGCCTGCTGGGGAGCCGCCATTTTGAAGTGACATAATCAAATGCTTCACGGGGTTGGTCGCATCTCTCTGAACACCGTTGGAAATGAACGGGATGAGTCCATCTGCTTGACCATTTAACCCACGGTCTGTCCTGTATCACCACGGTGTTGGAAATGGCAAAGCCTTCACTGAAAGATGTCCAAGCAGTTTGTCGCAGGTAGGCCAAGCAAGCTGGAACCAAACGTTAAAAAGCGATATAAAACAAGGCTAAAATCATATATCTTCTGCTGTCTATCTGTCACCATCCGTCTTTCTCAGGCTCTCTGCCTTCTTTCACTGTCTGCTTTACAGCAAGATGGCGGCGCCCATGCTAAAAAAACACATAAAATCCGCTGTATTTTCTTATATGCTAACATTTGTCAATAGTGTTACATATTGTTGATAAGAGTGGAACTCCATCTATAAAATGGTTTACTTGATTGAGTGCTTCATTTCCCCTTTAAGGATTGAACTTCCTTACCTTACACGTTTTAGCCACCGTTGTTTGCTCGGCGTGTTTGTGAGTGGGAACGACACACACACAGATGTGTAGTGTGTTGCAACTGTGTGTGGTTAATGGGCGAGGCTCCTCTGTTTGCTCGGAATCGTTCCTGTAGATGACAGAAACATCCTGACAGCCGTCTGCCACCAGCCTGTCACTGTGGAGAGATGGATGCTGGAGAGACGGCCCTGCCAACCATCAAATCGCTCGACAGGTCTCCTCGGGGGCGCACGCGCGCGTGCACGTTGGTTCGGTGCCAGCCGATACTCATCCCTCTCTTGTTTCCATCGATGCCCCTGAAGAGGAAACCTGAGCGCGTACCCCGCCGCTGCCCGCCTTTGTTGCCGTAATCAGCTGGTGATTTCCACGCCGCCGGATGGTGGCCTGTGAACAGAACGCGGCGTGATGCGCCCGGGACAAAATGCAATGTGATCACACTCTGAATCATAGGCGCTGCAGCTTCAGGCGTATAAGAAACGGTGTTTGTTGGTCAGAAAATAATTGGATGTTTCTTGTGCTGGTTAGGCCTGGACTGACGTCACCATGCTCTGAATTCGTCTGTAACTGAAGCTAATGAGTCCTAATGTGGATCCTGTGTGATCTTTGCATCAAATGTAATTTACAAATCTAAATATGGTATGCTTAGTGTGTGTCCAGCTATGATTGACTTAGGTTCCACCTGAAGACTCCTCCTCTAAGATATGCACGATCATGTCTAGTACCAGGCACACATGTTTGTGGATGCACCGTGTGATCATCCGCACACTCATTCAGTCACAGAGACATTTAGCTCAGATGTACTCGCCTCGCATCACACCCACTGATGATTTTGTTATTGTTATTATTTATTTATTTATTTTTATTTTGGTGCTGATGCGTGAAACATAAAAGCACTAGACTAACGTGTGGCCACCTTGGTATTATGATGATATGCTGGTAAACCACTGGCTGATATGCATTTTATTAGCCAAAACACACACATTCATCAATATATGACAATATAAAATGGCAAATTGTATATAGGTTGGTTGCTTGGTTTAACTCAGTGGAGTTATTCATATAAAGTTTCAGTTTCATCAGATCTGAGTGCCTTGCACAGAGCCGTGCCTTTAGTCCATCGGGTTTCTTTGCTTTGACTGCCCCACTGTGTGCTACAATGAACTATCAGGCTGAGTGACTTGTGCCAGACTCACGCAAACACATGCGCGCATGCACACGTACACACCAAGAATGCCAACATTGTGAAATATGAGCCCGCCTGTTTGCTCCATGGAAACCCAAAGGGAAAAAAAACAAAAAAAAAAAACACTTTGCTGACTCCATGATCATAAATGAACCCAGCAATTCGATACGGGAACTGTCGGGAGAGCCCTTAAATTGTCACAAAAAGTCACGCACTGCAACATGCGCGCTGGAAACTACGCGCCACCTCCGCAGCCTAACGCGGTCTACCTTCTGTAAATAGCAGCGTGCATCGCGACGGACCTGGCTGTTGCTATTTCCAGGGTGAGCTCTGAGCGGACACAAGGGAGCGTGTCATTTCATCTGGTCTCTGAGTTGGATATCTAAGAGCCCCTGGAAGCATTACCTATGCCAAACTGAGACTCAACCATGTAGAAAAGAGGATAACAGGCGAGATGGGGGTGGGAGGGGGTGGGTGGGTGGGAGGCGAGAGGAGGAAACAGAGGGGAGCACAGAAACCAGCTGAGAGGAGGGAAGAGAGGAACAGAGGACAGGAAGAGAAAGAGAGAGAAAACTAGGGGAGTGGGAACCTTATCCTGGAATAGCCAGCAACTAGAGCTGCAGACTCCACCCTTCTTCTCACCCTCCCCTTACTCTCTTATTCTCTCTCTCTCCCTCTCCCTCCCTCTCTCTCTCTCTCTCTCTCTCTCTCCAAAGCAGTCTCCCAGTCTGTCATTTGACCAGGCAGTTCACAGAGGCGAGAGCTCAGCACCAAAAGATAGCGGATAGAGGGAGAAAAAATAAAAAAGAGAGAGAGACACACGCATACAGGGAAGGGAGCGCGTCCAATATAACAATAAGCTCGCTGGATTTTTTTTTTCTTTTCTCCTTTGACTGTTTACCACCAGATGCAAAAGGCTGCGAGTGTGGATTTCTTCTTCTTTTTCGCCAGACTCTCACTCTTGGTCTGTCGGATGTGGGCTTTAACTCTGTGTGCAGTCAGCCGAGGAAGGAGGATCAACTGACACCCTTTTTGGGGGGAGATTTACACCCGGAGGAGTAGACCTCTGCTCGTGTCAGGGTGAGGCTAAGAAACGAGAGGCGGGTGACAGACAGAAAGGGAAAGAAAGAAAGAGAAAGAGAGATAGAGCGCCGGGCCATGCCCACCTCTGCTCATGGTTCAGCAGCATGAAAGGGGGCCACCATCACCATCGCCACCACCGAGGCTGTGGCTGCCAACACTTGTTCCGTAAAGTCCTGGCCAAGTGTGGCTGCTGCTATGCCAGAGTCAGAGGTCAGTGTCACACACAACAACCCACACGGCAACACGGAAAAAATGCTCACAGAGCTGGTCAGCGGTTTGTTTTTGCCCCGAGGTCGATGTTGTTCTTAGCAAAAACGCTTTTGTGAGTCACTGTGTTGTTTTTGTGTGCGAGCGGTTTTGAAGCAGTAACTCAAGCAACTCAGCCTCCCCTTCTCCTTTCCTCTCCTTTCCTCTCCTCTCCTCTCCTCGCCTGCATTTATCTCAGACGTCCACCCGTGTGTCTCCTCTTATCTCTTGTTGCTTTTTTTTTTTTTTGCTTTTTTTTTTCCGTGAGCAGATGCTAATGGTTTAAATGTGAGCCTCAGTCTTCTCCCTTTGCTCTGTGCGCCTCTGGCTAAAGCAACAGATGTGTGTCACAAACACATCAGAGGAGGTGAAAGGAAAGGAGAAAAAAAAACTCCTTTCTAGAGACGACTACTGGTTGGTGAGGAACAGGAAAGAGCAGGAAAGAGGACATGCATCACATCGCACTTTCTTCCATTAGAGACCGAGGAGGAAACGGGAGACAGAGTGCGTGTGTGATTTGGAAAAGTGTCCTCATTGTGATGAGTGTGTGTCATTTGGTTATGTGTAGCACGTGGATGGATGAGGCACGCAGTGAGTGTGTGTGTGTGGCGGGGGGGGGGGGGGGGGGGGGGGGGGGGGGGGCATTCCTGTACCACAAACAGTGCGAGCTGAACAAAACAGCCATAATCCACACACACACCTCGCGTCAACTCAACACACGCACCTCAAATCGTCTCTCTCGCTCCAACAGCTCTGCTGTTTGTTGTAATGAAGGCGAGCATAAATAGCAGCAGTCCATTAGAATAGTGTGGTTGAGTAAAAGCAGCGGGTGGCACGATATGCAATAACAACGCGCCTGGCAAGAGCACGCGGCCGGCCACAAGGCGAGCTGTTTAGAGTTTCCAAAGAAATCAGGGCCCGCTGCAACGTCGCGGCAAAAGAACGAGAAACGAAATATCTTAGAGGCTCGTCTGTCGGCCTCTTCCTCCCCTCCTTCCCCGCCGCACACACACACACACACACATGACCTCTGTCCCTGTGGCTCAGAGGCAAAGTTAAAACAACAGCGGTGTCTAATAGCAGTATATGAGTTTAAACTGCGGTGCCATGCTTTTTACAAGCCTACATCAAAGGGGTAAACAGCAGCCCGTAGCCGCGAAGTAGACTTACATGTTATTGGCCGGCCTTGTTGGATGCATACCTCACATTCCTTCAGTTTAATCTCTTATGTAAAGGATATTCTCCTTTTCCATCGCCGGCAAACCCCACAATGCACCTCTGCCGTGTTATCATAGCAAACAAGCACACATACACACAGACACACACAAAGATCATGATATATAAACATATGGGGATGGCACTGGAGGAATTAAACGTTCGAGGCTATTAAGAGAAAGCTCAATAAGCATACAGTAAGATAATTTTTCCTGCAGAATTCTTTAAACCGCTCTCAGGCTTTTGCTCTTTCTTGTTTTACAGTTCAAAGCACAAAACCTCTAGATCTCACTTTACAGCCAGAGCAGGGTAGATATGTGTGCTCTACCTCTTCCGCAGGAGCAACATTATAAAAGTACTTTAGCCTCTTAAACTATTAATGTGAAGCCGTGTGCTCTATAAAACCTCATAAAGCATTGGAAGTACATTTCTATTGAGGCTAATGTGTCAAGGAGGTCACATATCTGTTTATCTGCTGCGAAGACATGGTGGACTTTTTTTTTTTTAAAGCAGAACGTGCCCTTCTCTGATTTCAAAAGGTATTTACTGTATCTTTCTGCTTTCTGCATGAACTTCAAGTCACAGTCGGGAGTCTCGTTGTTTCTGTTGTGGTGTTTGCAGCTAAAATACAGAACGATGCAGGCCTCACATTGCTAGGTTTCGCAACGCTCCTGTTAGTCCTGAGACGTGGCTCTTCCAGGTCAAATCAGGTCACTGCAGCAAATATTACCTGAGGTGGATTTTCTTAGCTGAGATAATCCGGGATAAAATGTACGGGCTGCCAAGTACGAGTCATTTTCCTCTCTATAGTTATTATTTTTATTGTAGTGACATTTTGAATTGGACCAAACTGCTCCCAGTGAATTCACATTCATCATTCATTGATTCTAAAAAAAGCCACTCAACCAGCTCAATCGAATCTCGTCATCTGGTGCGTGATTCATCCCCTACTCGGGATTATTAATGCATACTCGTACGCTGGGCGATGATGGCGATGACACACGCGCCGCCATTATGTCACAACGTATGTTTACCCCGGCGCTTTGCCTTCCGTCGCGCCCACACGGATCGGCTGTGTGCGCAGCTCCAACAAATGGCTAAACCGTAGTAACTTAAGCCACTGTCGTTCAGCGTAAACGACTTAGAAAGAAAAGAACAGCCATTGGCTCGGCCTGCAACCCGCTCGCTCTCATCAAAAAAAAAAAAAAAAAGGTACCGCAGGCAAATCAATGGCCATCCTGCAAACACTTTGTTTTCTCCACGTCTTAATCAATATGTAATGAAACAGGAGTATGAGCGGCAGAGTTCTTAGTTAACGTGTGAATATGTTGTTTGTTATTCCACTGTGGCTGTTGATATTTTATTATTGGTATTAATTATTGCGCAACGGAAGAAATGAGCGAGAGGAAATGCATTATGCTGCACGGTGTATGGGTGCACGAGTGTTGGTTGGGGGGATGGGCTTTATTGATCTGAGCGGGACTCATCATGACAGAGAAGGGTTGAGAGATGGACAGGTGGAGAGATGGGTGTAATGAAAGGGAAAAGCACGTATCATTTTAGCTCCGGTATTAGAGCTGCTCCGCACAGCACATTAGCAGATTGGCTGACCCGAGGGCCATTAGCAAAGACTGTTGACAAACCATTTAAAAATGGACGGTGCGCTTTTTTGTTCTTACACTGTCCCCATTCAGTTAAATCCATAGCCCGCAGGGAGGAAACGCAACCTGTGCGTTAACCAAATCGGATCAGGGGGTTTGTGTCTGGGGAAAGGTGGAACAAAGCGAGCTCTTAAAACCAGAACATGCTGCGAGACACAGAACAAAAAAAAAAAAAAAAAAAATCAGTTCACTTCTTTTTGAGAATCAAAGGCAGGCTTTCAAACAAAGGGAAGGATTCGATGCTGTACAGGCTTTTGATGATGACAATGCTTTTTTTTTAATATGGTACTATCGAGCCTTATAAACGTGCATTTGGAGGCAACACAGACATTTCTTTCCTGTGGCACAGCTTCCCACACACCTAGTGGTATTCAGGATGCACCCTGAGGAAAGTCTGAGGTACGTACGTGCAGGCTGTCAGATAAAAAAGAAGAGCAAACAAAACAAGGATGAGAATGGAGTTTATGTAGGATTAAAGTCAGACAGTCAGCCCACGTGTAAACCAAACATACGCTGAATATCATATTTTTACTTAATTGACTCTAACGGAGTGACTTTTAGGTCGTGCTGAAATGCACACAGCATTACTGGGTACATGTGGTCGAAGAAAAGCCCATTCAAAGACAAAATGTGTAATTGAATTAGACTGACAATGCACTGCTGAAAGGCTCTTCCAATCGGTTTGACATTTTCAAAAATGCATTTGTAAAAAAATATGAAGGGATTTGACTGAGAAATACACAAACATCTGAAGTAGTATGCCAAGCGCATTCACTTATACAATATATAAGGGTACACACATTTATGTATAGCTGCACCCATTTGTATTACGTGTTTAATGTAAGTACAGTTCCACAGCTGAGTAGATTTTTCTTATGAGAGTGTTTTCCATGAGAGATACAGGGAATGGAATATGCAAGGAGATTTGGGATTTAGCTTTACAAGAAGGCTTTGTCTGAGACTCTCTCCACGTAATCTGTTTCGCTCTTCTCACACAAGCTCGTACAGATAACGCACCCTTTTTCCTTGACATAACCGTGACCCGCTCTGTTCTCCAGCTGAGGCGGTAAGGGCAGCTTCACCTGTGTCAGGGAGTTAAGGGTAAAGATAACTTGGCAGCAACTATGGCAGTAGCGTAGCAACGAATCAGTGTTTCCATCTGTGGATCCAAAATGTCCATCTCTCTTTTCTGCACACATAGACATAGCCACTTCTTTCTATCACCTTCTCTTACTTTCTTTCTTTCTTTCTGCTTTATGCCAGGGTCACGTCCTGTGTATGCATTCTGCATCTACACACGTTGCCATTGCATCTGAGTGTGTGTTTATTTGTGACTGTGGGGGGGCTGCTGTTGACTCATGCAGGCGCCGAGTTAGGACAAGGATCCCCCGCAGCAATGACACGCACAAATGTTTACGTGCTTGGACGGCAAAGACGCAGAAAATAAATAACATAAGATGGAACTATAGCTGCCTCACACTTCTTTGCCTATGAACGTCCACGTGTGCCCATGGACACGCATGGAAAAACATATACGCATGTGGAGTCAACTTACTCGTCAGTTCATTAGGTACACTAGTGTTAACAAATGCATTCTAATGTAACAGTCCTGCAAAAAAACTGTGTTGTGCTTGTGCAGTTTCTATTATTTTAACAAAACCATGGACTCCACTAACAAACAGAAGCACCCTCTGCTGCGATCATACAGTTGAATTACCGACCGTTCTGATGCCGTCTCAACATAAGCTGAGCATTTCGACGGTCACGTAGGAGGATTTAGTGCAGGTCAGTTACATAAGAATGCATTCATTTTCATGAGTGTGCCTAATGAACTGGCAAATGAGCGTATAGAACACGTTAAGGTCTGTTTTAAATTTGCAAATGACATTTTTTTTTTCCCTTGAAGGCCTTCGAGGCAGACTTGCGTCATCGGTATTATTGGAAGCGTACAGCGATAAACTGCACAATCAATGAGGCCATGGATGAATAAAGCACTAGACGATAATTTTAGACCAAAGTCTAATCTGCATTGTTGACAATTGATTTAACTTGTGATAAATAGCATGACTTCGTGAGGTGTTATTATTTTGTTTATGTCCATTTTTTATTATTTTTATTTTTTTTGGATCTCTTACGCAACGTTCCGATTTAACTCGGGCCCATTTGCTGTATTTTCCAGCCAATTTAATGTGAAATTTTCCTCCTCCGGCGCGTCGGTAATTATTATGAGTCTGTGATGTGTTACAGACTCAGGAGGGTTCATTGTCTTGCTCAAGGGCGTTTTAGAGCAGGGTGGCTGTTTTCAGACATGGGAACTTGATCCCCCAAGGTTTTCTGCCGGCGAACCTGCGACCCCAAGATGCATGAATAGATGTTGATAACAAGCGGAGTGTGCTTTTGACGGAAAGCAGCACCTCTGGCAGATGCAGAGGGGGCGGGGGGGGGGGGGGGGGGGGGGGGGGGAATTGCTGCGACAGACCCAGTGGGTCTTATTTTTGTCTCGGCTAGGGAACCTCCTTTGTCATCGGCTTATAAGGCAGAAAAAAAAAGCAGCTAAAATAGATGAAATTGAAGATATGCTGCTGGACTGCTGAGGCCCAGCCTTGTGTTCAGCAAGTCTGAGATATTTTTACACTTTGCACCCCAGCCCACCCTCCACATCGTCATCGTCCTCTTGCCCTCCCATCCAGCCCCCTGCCTCCTCTCTGCTGTGCAGCCGATCTCCTCCATATTGTTTCTCCCTTGCACATGCAAAAGAGAAAAAGGAGAAAGAGAGGCAGAGATCGTAAGTGGAAGAAAGGAAGATTAGACTCATAGTTATTGTGGAGGCTGTTGTTCCCAGAACTCCCAACTGGATGAAGAAATCGGCCGGTCTGAATTCTGGGCTGCTGTGTTTCATGATCTGCTGGCTTGGAATGTGATCACCGAGTGGAGCATTAACATCATTCCTGGGGCATTCTCGTTTTCTCTCTTCTCGTCGTTCCTCTCTCCCAGCTCCCCCTTTCTCTCTATTTCTGACTGGTCAGCATACAGCCAGTCAGATGGTTATTAATGATGCCTTCTCCCCCCCCCTTTTTTTTTTTTTTTTCTCCCAGCTAATTCTCTCTTTCCCTTTTTTTTTGCTCTGCTGAGTGGCCTTGCCCTGACATATTTCCAGGGGCTCCCATACACCTCTTCCCCTCTGTCTCCCTTTTTTCTCTTTCTCAGAACTCTGTTTGTAAATGCGCTGAGGAGAAGAATGAGGGAACAAACTATGAAACACAGGAGTGCATTCCATACCTTGTTTAGAAAGAATTCTCCAACGGCGCAGAGGGGGAGAGGAGCCACTTCCCCCTGCGATTCTACCCCCACTTTCAGCCCATATGGCTCTTTTTATGTCTGCAGTCTTCAGGGGCTTCTATGACATTTGTTCTTCCCATACGAGTAACCCGGTTATTGCTCTCAGGATGTTTTGCTCGCTCCTCCTGATCGGAATCTGCGCTTGTAACGAAGTGTGATTGAGAGAAGTTCACTTTCTAATCAGAACATCTCCTCTTCTCGGCGAGACTGGAGCACGCTTACTGTAAGTCTGGGCAACAGGTTGACTGCGACGATTACTTCAATGGCCCCTCAGGCAGTCGGAGCGCTGAGACTTTTTTTTTTTTTTTTTTTAATTCTGGCTGCTCTCCTCTACAGCTCTCCCAGGAGAATGCTCGGTAGAGGCCTTTGCTGAGAAACTTTCCAAAACAGTGCGCAAAGCAAACAGTGGGAAGTGACAATATTGAGAGTGATGTGGTGCTGTGCTCGGGCCTTGCCTACCAAGCACAGGAGCTGAGCTGCATCAACGTTAGCTGACCCCGAGATCAACAACATAGGAGCTGCTACCTTGTTCTTAATCAGAGTTGCAGTTAAAGGGTTATTACACCATTTTAAGAGACCTCGACAAATATAATTTAAGACCCAAACATATCAGATTCTTTTGAATAATCGATTTCTTGCCTGCTACAATGGAAATCAAAGCTGAACGTTTCCCATTTGTTGTCAAATATGTGCAGTGCGTAAACTCTGCAAAAAGACGGCACAATAACTAACGACGCTTACAACTCTGTTTAGCCAGTGAAGATGGGAACACAATCAAAGCTGACAGTTGGCACTTTCATATTTTTTTTTATTTAGTTCCTTTGTGATGCAGAAAAGAGCGAACATAACGTACATAAGTTGGATTACATTAAAGAACACAATGCTTTGCATGAAGGAACCATGTAGAATGAAAATAATAACACTTGAAGTGGACTCGTCATCGTGGCTCAGTGGGAGATAGAATGATCCCACTTACAATACTTAAAGAAGTCTCCATCATAAACAAGCTCATTAATGAAAGTCCTCAAAACAGCCATTGTAGCGGGAGACGACATGGCCGGCCTCCTCATCAGTAGTCCGGGACCGCAAACGAAGGTTTGTTTGCTCTTTGTCGTTTTATTCATGCTTTCAAACATGACAAAATATGGCTTCTCGCTAATAAAGCTATGCACGTTTGCAAGCTCAGAATCAGGCAACATTGCTGTAAAGACGTCACGAATGTCCTCGTTGGATTTAAATGACTTGTGCCTCGGTACAGTATGGAGACCTCCAATGGCAGCTCAACATCAATGTCCATAGCCGACGTACAGTAAAAGCTACACAGCTATTAACTAAGCCTCACATTTACGACACCATTCTAAATTAAGCAAACAAATACCAAATACACACTATCAGATGTTTTATGGTTGGACACCGTGCTTTCCAATTGGCGTTAAGCGCACCGGCTAAAAATTTTATATCTACAGCAAATTTAGGGTAAATTGAACACAATTTAAGACCTTAATTTTAATCTGAGACATTTTATGGCTTTTTAATGACCTGCGGGGATCCCGAGTTAAGACAGCGGCTGCAAGTCCTAAGCAGAGGCCCAACTGCCCAACTAAATCATTAAATGCTTTAATCATATACTGTTGAGTATGTGTTGACTTCTGACTTGAATTCTCCCTCCTGTTCATCTCTCTACGTGATGCAAGTTCATGGTTTATGTGTTGCATAAGCACGTCCCAAGTATCTCAAGTATTAGTAAATCACAGCGTATTCTGGGTAAAACGGGACTCTTTTTCGAACAAATAAACCTTACTGACCTGTTTTTTTGGCTCGGTTCACTCGGGCAGAAAACTTGGGGAAAAAAATGTTAAAAGCTCAGTGCACTTTTACTGGGAAATTATTTAGTGGTCTTTAATAAGACCTTTCCCTTTCCCCTCGTCTCCTGTGTATACGTTGTTAGTTTGCTACGTTGTTAGCAAACCACAAATTGACCCGTTTTTTTCCTCCTGGCTGTCAGCAGATGACACGGTGATTGTCAGTTGTCTGCATGTAGCATTGATTGTTGCCATAGACACGCAGCGCTAAGTTCGGAGATAGCCTGCAGCTGGTCTACTGTCTACTGCAGCTAATGCTTCAGTGTCTGGGTTGTTGAAGGAAAAGGAAATGTGTAAGTGTCACTGATTTGATTCATTCCGGGCACCTGTATTTTATTCTGCTCTGTCTCCACTTTTTGTTTCCTGGCATCTCAGCTGTGAACTATCTAAAAAAAGGCTAAATGCCTCCCAAAATCTGTAAGGTTTTATTTTTAAGCAACTTCCTAACTCAGTTCATCTGCAAAGGTGCCTAAGACCCAAGAACATAGCAACATCATCTCCAGGCCATCTCAGTATTTAATGTGAGACAGCAGTAACCATCAGAATATACTTTTTCCTTAAGACAGTAAACACTGTTCATTGCATGGATGTAGACCACGGATTACAGGTGGATCTGAGCCCCAGGCTACCCTGCAACACTTGAATGGATTTTGCGTATTCATAAGACGCCCTTTTGGCGGCCATATGGAGAGCTCCTGCTGCGAATGAGCGATCTGATCTGAAACAGACAAAAGCTGACAGGTGCAGATGGTTTTTCTTGAATTCGGAATGAGATTTTCAAAGGCATCCTTTGTGCGCGCGCCTTTGTTTTACAAATAACTGTAAGACTTCGTGCCGTGGTTGCCTCGCGAACACGGATGCAAATCTGCGCTCATTTGCTGCACTCTGCATGCATGTGCGCCACAAACAGATGTGTGAGCGCGCGCCCACATGTGTAGGTTGATTTCATGTCTTGCCGATGGCTAATCTTTTGTGCGCCTGTCCCTCACTCGCTCTCCTTCTGGGTTTAGTTGCTATGGCAATGAGAGTGGGGAGACATGGAGAGCCATGGAAAGGAATGAGAATATGTGTCTGGAAAGCCCATCAAGTCTGACTGAGAATCATTATACCAGCACATCTTTACGCCTGCAGGTCAGAACAGGGCACCAGATCTGTATGAGCATTATACTTTTTTTTTTTTTTTTTTGCTTTAGTTATCTTAAGCACGGGTCTTCAACATTTTTCAAGCCAAGGACCCCCAAACTGATGGAGAGATTAAGTAGGGACCCCCCTAGGCCGGGCTTAGTGCTATTCATAATATATCATTGTTATCATTTTGTATTCAATATTCAAATAATACACAGATTCAGATATTCTTTTTTTTTTTTATTTTAAACATGTGCAACAGTAGGGTGGCCAGCTGTCATAAACCTAAATATGCCTGACATAAACATAGCAGCGTGCATCTTAGGATCGTTGGGACTAAATAGGATCTTGGCCAATTGTGGGGGAACCTGACATGGTAACGTGTAATATGCGGCCTTGTGATTGGCTCAGCAGAGATAGGGGCGGGGCTTACTGTGTAAGGGAGGCTTAGATTGACAGGTCTCGGCTAGTGGGGCGCTCTGCGTAAAAATGGTTGAGGCAGCTCCTGTATTGCTGAATGAATGGAGAGCTGGGAGAAAGATAATGTCTTCTGCCTCCATTTATCCCTTTAATAAAATATGTTGGATACATGTTAATGTGTACTTAATTTAAATTTGTGGTGGAAAATTAAAAAAATATATATAAATATATATAAAAATGTCTAATCAATCAAAGATTTTGCGACCCCCCTGCAGTACCTCCGTGGACCCCCTAAGGGTTGCGGACCCCCTGTTGAACACCCATGCTCTAAGTGTTCTGAAGGCTTAGGTTCTAAAGGTACGATTGCATGTGATGCCATGTCTGAGGAATTCGCCAGACAGGTAAAACCGCTCCTGCCCACTATTCACATCTGACTCATTACGGTGTATACAGCAGTCACGGCTACTCGCAGCTCAGACCAGTGACCTTGTACATAGCCAGCGTGAAAAACAGCAAGAGCCCGGAGCTGAGCGCACCAGAGCTGTCAGGCAGACTGGAGCCAGGAGGAGAGGCTCCACATCCCCAGCAGGCACCGCGGCCCCGTCTCCAGCTCCGCTCGCGGGCCTCCTGACTGCGCCACTGCCACAGCTGCCATATGAAATCACAATCGCTTTTAATTTGCTGTATGTTCCCAGCCACCTCGGGCCTAATGGCGGCCCTGTTTACCCCTAAACACGAGTGCGAGCAATTCCTTCTCTCGCTTTCCGTCTCTCCTCGAATGTGCGTGCCCAGATAATCATAGTGATGATCAGCGGCGCCCAGTGTGCGCGGTGCCGGCTGCTAAAACGGCAAAAAAAAAAAAAAAAGGACGGTGCTGATCATCACCGTGATTATCTGGGCACACACTAAAAGAGAGTGCTATGTAGACACCGCAAGGTCATGCAAGTGTTTTGCCGGCCCATATTTTCACACAATACTCTCAGGCATTTTTCAGTGGACCTCATATTAGAAAACTGAGCGAACATTTATGTTTTAGCTTCCTTTGGCCGAGCCCTGCGTTCATAAATTTCCTCATACAGGAAAAACATTCATCGCACACATTGAATTAAAGTGAATGTGACTTTCACTTTGCTGCGAATTTTCCCCGCTAGCCCGCTTTATATTTCTGCCCTACATTTCGGAGTCAGAGTTTTTTAGTCCTCTACATTTATAAGCCGCAACTAAATTATGATGTGCTAAAATCAATTGAAATCATACCCCGCCACACTGTGGTATCGCTTCTTTTACTTCTGTAAAAGTATCCTATACTTCTTCCGCTACTGTAGAATCAGTGAGAGCTAAATTGGTCTGGATCCGCTGTCTCTGTCACATCTCAAGAAAAGTGAATATTTTTTTTGCCAGAACTCGAGCTGAAAAGCCAGAACTTTGCTTAACTGTTTCCCCCCTGAAGATTGTACCTTAGAGTTACTCTTTAGAAGAGTATTTGAGGAGTTTCAAATGATTGAACATCTGATTGATTTTCTTGATGTGCAACATCTCCAGAATTGCACTGATCAGGCATAACATTATGACCTAATACTGTGTAGGTCTCCCTTGTGCCTCCAAAACAGTTGTGACTCACCAGAGAAAGGACATGGGTCTTCTGGATGTTGTTAGTGGGGGTCTTTGGGACCCGTGGGTTGAGGGGACAGGCCTCTGTGGATCAGGCTTATTCCAGTGCATCCCACGGATACTTGATCAGTTTGTGATTTAGTGAATTTTGAGGCCATGGTCAACTATTTGTGCTGTTTTTCATGTTTTTTTTTTAGTTGTTCCTTAATCGTTTTTGTGTGTGCGTGTCCGTGTCAGGCTGTATCCTGCTGAGGATGGCTGCTGCCATCAGGGAGTGTCATTATTGCTATGTGGTAGGGGTTTCTGGTCTGGTCTGGTCTGGTCTGGTCTGGTCTAGGTTGATTGTACATGTCTACAAGTAACATCCGAATGAACGTCAGGTCCAAAAGTTTCCCAGCAGAACTCTCTGAACTGTCACAAGATGGTCAATGTTGTTTACTTCTCCGGTCAGTGGTTTTAGTGCTGTGGCTGATCGGTTTATATTTACGTTTTAATGACCTCTCTTTGTACCTTCTGATTAAAAAAGACTGAGAATGAAAGCTTTACTTGGTTAAATAAAAAATGCACATTCGACCCAACCTTTTTAATGTTTGACGTACAGACAAAAAAAAAAAAAAACATGAATCTTAATTCATCCTTGAGACACACGGGGTAACGTGCAAACAATGGAATCAGGAGCTCTTAATTATTGCCATGCTGACAAGGATTGATTTGGTCTCCGTCTTGCTGCTGAACAGTCGCTGATTATATTCACTCAGACAAAAACAACTGAGGGCTGTGTATGTCTGTGGAGCTACTGTGGAGCGGTTCACCTCTAAAGTTAAACTGTAAAATGATTAAAAAGAGTTAAGCATCATGAGTACTTCACAAATTTTTTGAAAACTTGTATTATGTATCAGAAAATTACAGTATAAACCAATGGCCAAGCAACTGAATACTTCAAAAGTAAACAGACAAACATAATTATACTGTCTATTTAATTTTAAATACAAATGAACCTATTGAACTGTAATATTTATTTTGAAATGCTATGCATGCAATGAAGTGCCCAGTATTCAAGTGTTGATTCAAAATGTCAGTGGTCAGGTCAAATCTTGAGTTTTGAAGTAGGATATTGAATTTACATGCCGGGAAGGGCCTAATAAGAGACTCACTGAGATGCATTGTGGGAAATATAGATGCTTAGTCCTTAATAAATGCAAAGGACTGACCTCTGCTGCTTTAAATTTTGGCCTTTTTTAATAGTTCAGTAAGTGGTCCATGCAAAATTACTGAGATTTGTCGGTTTAAGTGAATTATTGTTGGTAAATATTGTGCTTTCAATATCTATATACTTGGTAGTCCCTTGGTTCGCACTGCTAATAAATCAGCCTGAGTGTGAAATGGAGCACATTGGGACCATAATCCTCAGAATCTGGCGTTGTATTTGTGTGGGTTCGGTTCCCCAGATAGAGCGTACAAATAAATAGAGGCAGATGGGACCAGGAACTTGGCAGGTCTCCTAATGGTTCTGGAGGAATGTCTGCAGTCTTCGGGCCCAGCGACCGCAAACACGGTTCCAGTCTCTAACTGCAAAGAGCCCGCAGCGGCGGTCGAAGAAAACCAGTGTCTGTGGTGAGACGGCGACCGCCTGCTCGCATCGATGCGCCCTGTTTTTCCCCCGACGGAGCCGAGATCCAGTGCAGATGCAGATGCAGAGCGGGGTGCGATTGAAACCTCGGCTGAGATGTCGGGATTATTATCTCAGCAGGGAGCAGCGGCTGTGACGTAAATGCACAGCGATCACCGGGTTGCGATGCGTTGCGATGCTCTTGTTGACCTGATTTTGACAGTCAGTGGCACCGTGGTTCATATCTATTTATCAATTGGAGACGTTTCATAAGCTCTCATCTGGAGAATTGTCTGAATCACTCTCTGAATCACATTGTTCCGTAGACTAAAGGATTAATAACAGCTTCATCTTTTCAGGCCTGCTTTTTTTTTCTCCCTTTCTTTTTTCCAGTGACTGTCAAAGCTTTGATGTTTTAACTGGTGAAAAATATGCCACGGAGTCTGGCTGCGCTCGCTGATGGCGGGAGGACGACTCTGATGGCTTGTTTGTGTGTCGCTTGATGCGTCTACCACGTATTTCCTTCTGTGCTCCTGGAAGCGCAGCAGTCTGTGTATGTGTGTGTCTGCACGAACTAGGTCAGTAGAAGGATAGGAAACCACTGTTCACTTCTGCAGCGTGTCACTCCAAAAGTTTAAGGCCAAAACATTCACATATGGTATGTCCATGTTCCCATGCATAGGATTAAGTATATTTTCACATGCAGCATATGTGCTGTGTGTCTCCTTTAAGTTTTTATTTGCCTCTCTCTTGCATAACCTGTTTGTATTTCTTGCCTCTTCCCGTCTAGCCCATCTCACGGCCTCTTTCTCTTTCTACTGGTTGATAAAATTCACAGCCTGGTAGTTTCAGACGATTTCTAAGTTTATGGATTATGTATCTTTAAGCCTCATGCCAAAGTGAAGAGATAAAAAGCATAAATATATATATTTTTTTGTCCTTTCCCTCCCATGTCCCCGTTGTTTCTGTGCCAGTTGGTTTTGCATGTCGAGCTTGTGCTGGTCTCAGCAGGTCTGGGGCAGAGGAAGGTGGACGGGATCAGGGAAGGGAGCTGTGTGTCCTGATCCCAGAGCAGGACCCGTGCGGCCGCCCTCTGGAAAAAAACGCTGCACGGCGCACGGAGAGGGCAAGAGAGGGTTAGAGAGCAAAGGAAGGTGGCAGGCCCCAGATGCAAGCTGTAGAGGGGAAGGAGAAGCTGAGAAGGGAAGGGAGGAGGGAGGACGGGTTTTAAAACAGAAAAGCGCAACGCCAGGAATTGTAAATCAGCCCAAATAAAAGACGCGCAAACCCGCCTGAGGCCAACAACGTGAAACATACTGGAAGAGACAGAGATAAGAAACTAAAAGTCAGGAGTTTCCAAAGGTTTAAAGGCAGCGTTTTTATTGAGGATCACTGCTGACGAGTATAATGCGAGATTTTAAACGTTGCGTTATAAAACAAGTGGTAATACATGTCAGAAGGTTTCCGGCCATATGCCTCAGGTTCTAAGTGCCTCCTGGTCTCCCCGGTCCTTCAGGTTGCTCATCTGAGTGCCTGAGTGCAAGCCCGGGCCCTGCTGGTTGATGGGAAGAGTGTCCATTTCCTCTGAGTGGGTGAAATGTTACATGCCAGCGGAGTCTGAGCATGAGCTGGAGAGGGCAATGAATGGGAGAGAGATAAGCTGAGAGCAAGCAGTGATGCAGACGGGCGTTGACCACCGCGCGCCCTCCTGGTTGCGATCTGCGAAGGCGCCGGCTTTGACTGGCAGCTCTGAGAGTCTCTTAGCCCCAGCTGGACGTTTGACATGTTTGCCCCCGTGGCGACCAGCGGGACGACCGTCTCTCATGTGCTGTTGTTTACTCTGACAGACACACGACACCGGAAACTTGGATCGCAGGCGGACAGTCTGCAGCCATGCGCCCATCTGGACAACTGTGAGCACGTTCCCGTGCGCACAATGTATGGGCACCTGCATGTCTGACCGTGTGCGCCGGTGGAGTCCAGTAATGCCTAAATTGCCTATATGGTCCCGCGAGGCTGGGAGAGCTCCACGGCAGAGGGGCTGCGAACAAGTTTGCTCCATTACTGCCAACGCTTTTAGCCTGATTTGTCGGCTCAGCAGCACTCACTCATCAACTAATCAATACAGAGGAGTTGGACCAGACTTCTTCTGGCGTACCAGCTCTTCAACGCATCCACACCCAGAAAAAAAAAAAACTTTGGAAATGTTTTACTGCAAATTTTTTTCATTTTTTGTCTAGTCGTGTTTCAAAAATAAATTGTCAGCAAATTTACGTTTGATTCAATCATATCCAAACTCTCTCAACCATCATGAGAAAACTGCGTCATATGTTTCCCCTTAACGCGTGACTGGGCAAGCTGTGCCACATACGTAGACACGGGGTAATTCAATTCAGCTGCAATTAAATTTAAATTTGCCGATGATGCATGGTTTCCTGCAACTCAACCGTGGAAAATGACTTTAAAACTATTGTGGCACAGTTTGACGTGATCCGTTTTCGAAGCACCAATTACCAAACTTTTGACGATCCCTGCTTCGTGAATGCGCTGATCTATCTTCTTCTTTTTATTTATTTTTTTTTCCCGACATCCAACAAGGTCACATTGCGCTCTGGGAAACTGCAGTTGTCAACTTGCAAAATTTTCACTTTTTAGCAAAATGCCGAGTCACTTAAAGATGATTCGACGTTTTTTTTCCCCCTAAGTTCTCCTCTTTGCTGATGAGCAGTATCACATGTCCGTGTTGTGAGCGAACGGCATCAGGAGGAAATCTGGACCTGCTTCGCAGCAGATACGCACTCGGCTCTAGAGTTACACAGCAGAGCGATTTTAGATGAGCCTCCCGCCCCGGCAGCCGCTCAGCCTTTCAGACAGCGAGTGGGCGACTGGTACCAGCATTAACTGATCGCCACAGATCAGGCTGGCTTAATGCAGTCCCCTTGCCCCTTGCCTTCAACTGTTAATTATCGTAAGCACATGAAAAAAAATTGTCAGGTTGCATTAACAAAATCAGCCCCGGTTAATCTTCTCTCATCGCTGCCATTATGGAGATAAATATCACTGGGTACTATGAGCATGCAGCAAGACGGGGGGAGAGTGGGAAGGACAGTTTTCCCAGTTTCCTCTTCGTAGGTGTATAACCGTATCAACTCCACTTATCATGCAGTGTGTGTGTGTGTGTGTGTGTGTGTGTGTGGAGGGGTGGGTGGAGATTTGTTGCTCTGAGGGGGATGCTCATCATCTTCCTTTGAGTTGCAGTTTCTTGCAAAAAAAAATATCTATATATAATAGATATCTCTCTGTAATGGCTTGTGTAAGAGGATGCAGAAAGTTTAAACGTGAAGGAAACCAAACCGTTTACACAATGATCGCCGTGCAGCAGTTGCCATGGAGACGGATGTAAGGATCACCATTATAAAAGTAGTGAGCGCTGAACTCTGCTTTGTGAATCCATGCATTTGACGGAGCCACTGTATCATCTTGAAGCCGCACGGTCTCCACTCACTTAAATTGCTTCCAGGCTCTCTGAAGTCTTTCTTTATCCTGTTTTTTTTTTTCTTAGCTGATAACTGGAGATTGTTAGGTTATGGTGTTACTGACTGTGTCTTTGCACTTTGACCCCAGAACACTGACATAACTGAACCCATGCGTGGAAGAGTGGGAGATGCAGAACTCCGGGTCTGGTCCCGGTTAGAGGTCAGAGGAGTTCGGGCTGGGAGGTTGCGCGGTGTCACATAATTTTCCCATCTTTTCTCCTCCCATAGTGGGGACCCTAAGAAAAAGTGCAACCAGTGCGTGCTTTGCCTTTTCCAGCCGTAAACACAACGGCGTTTTAGATGCATTTTGATATCCCCGTAGTTTCTGTCTATTCCCTGGAGACTTTAGACATCTCTCCTCTTTGTACCCGTCTGTGTTCCACGCCTCTTCCTTCTGTTCGGCTCCCCTTTCGGCCAGGCTCAGATCTCCGTTTATATGGCTGTGGGAGTGGAGGAGGGAGGAGGTTGTGGAAAATGCTCGAAAGATTATAGAGAAAATGGTTCCTCTGTGGCGAAAATGCAACAACACATTTTTTTGTGTGTTAGCAGCTAAGATTCTCAATTTATTTTGTGCTTAATGTAAATATTTGTGCGCTGGCAGAATGTGTGATGTCCTGAATGTGAGAAGCGTTTCTCTGAAGTTAACATTTCTCACGGACTGCGGCTGAGTTTTGTGCGGTTCAGGCTGCAAAAGCTCATTTTCATTGATCAGTACAATGTCTGCCATTGTATTTCTGCGATGGAGAGATGAAATAAATAAAGTGTGGAAATGCTCATTTGCTTTAAGGAGGAACATTGCTGAGGATTGTGAATTTATGGCTTATTGCTCTGCCTTTGAAGTCAGGACACTGATAAAATGAACCATGACCTGTCAGAGTGGGTCTTAGTGCCGTAGGAGCGCTGGAATGAGGACATGGTCGTGTTCCTAGAAACGAATGCGTATAGAGTTCTCCGCTCATCTCCTCTCATTTTCCGTCCACTTATCCGAGATCGGATAACGGCGGCAACGGGCTAAGCAAGGAGCTCCAGACGGCCCTCTCCCCAGAAACACATTCCAGCTCTTCCTGGGGGATCCCGAGGCGTTCCCAGGCCAGATGGGATATATAATCTCTACAGTGAGTTCTGGGTCTACCCCGGGGTCTCCTCCCAGCTGACCGTGCCCGGTATAGCTCCAAAGAGAGGCGCCCGGGAGGTATCCAAACCAGATGCCCAAAAAACCCCTTTCGCAGCATATAACATAGCAAGAGTTCATAAAGTTAAAAAAAAAAAAAAAAAAAAGCTTTGTGGAAAGTGTTTTTTTTTTCTTGGAAACTAAATGTTGCCTAGGTCTTCCATCAGTGTCGTCACATACCGCTGAGAATTGGTTTGAAAAAAGCTACTTGGGCAATAACTAGCCATGGCAGTGAGTCTTTGCATGCGAGCGTGTCTCCCGCTCTGTAGGACAGAGGTGATCGAAGGTCGGAGGTCTAGAGCGTGAAGATGGATGGGCAGAGCGGCCAAACACTTAAAGCACTCCAGACACACGGCTCAGAAGAAGAGCTGGAGACGAGGAAGGGCTGGAGGAAGGGCAGGAGGTTGGCCCGATGAGGCAGGATGGGAATGGAGGACAATACAGAGAAAACAAACAGTCCCAGGCGAGGACCCCCTCCCCCCTCCTCCCCTCTGAAAAAGGATTAAAGTGGATGTCCGGTCCCGACTCGACCCCCAGTTCACTTCCCATGTCCTCCTGACATCACTGTCTCGGAAGCCGATCCGCAGCTGGCCTTTTATCAAATCAAATGTCTATCTGTTTGTTTTGCGTCACGGTTTGGTCACGTGATGATGACACAGACAGACGCACAGCTCAATATATTAAAGAGAAAAAAAAAACAAAAAAAACAACAACATATGATCTGCTTGACATAAATAGAACAGTGTGTCTTTTATGGTGCGGTCGCACAGCTGCACATCTGTGTTTGAAGAGCACGACTATTTATATATCCCCTCTTTGTGCCGATTTCTCTCCTTACTTCTTCTGCTGTGTTGACACATGACTTCTCACCTCTCACAGACTTGTACCCTCATCCAATAGTCAAGTGTTTTCTTGCCTTAAAACAAAGTGCTATTTTGGCACTTCTTTAAGTCCATACATTGATTAACTTATGTCTTAATGTTGAGAGTGCACTCTGCCCCGTGACCCGTTTAATTTATCAGTACCTGTTCTACCAATAACCTTTCGCCCCGTTTTCCCTCTGCGTCCTCTCTCTTCCCAGACTCGTACTCGGCAGCGGGCAGTGAGGGCAGCATCTCCACCTCCGTGGCGTCGCTGCCCCCGCAGGCATCAGGAAGCTCGGCCCCGAGCTCCCCCGGGTCCAGGCGCTCCGTGAGCACCCTGAAGAAGTGGCTCACGAACCCCGTCCGCAAGCTCAGCGCCGGATCCGCTGCCAAAGGAGAGCGCCAGGTCCGCAAGCTCGAGGGAAAGCCTCCGCCTCCCCCATCTCACAGCCACAGCCAAGATCTGGGGAGCCCCCCGAGGCCGGACGAGACTTTCACCATCTTGCCTGTCACCCACAGAGAACTGGTGAGGAGGATGGATTTTTTTTTTTTTTTTTTTTTTTTGTGTGTGTGGTCACATGAACTAAACACTTCAGATGCTTAGTATGTGGTTCAGGTTCCCTTTTACATATTTGAGCCACCTCTTTAGTAAACTCATTAACTGAAATTATCCCTACTCGGCCTCGTCACAAGGTGTTTGACTGAACCAGTTCTGAAATAAACAGTCTTGAATAAATACAAACCACTTCCAACCTCTCAACCGTTGCTTGTTTAATTTGGCCAGCTGAGAAATGTCACGCAGGTCTGATGCAGGGTTGATCCAGTGAGCATCGTTTCAGGTGGCGACGTCTGTTTCAGGCTTCCTGAGTATGCGAGCGCGCTACAGACAGTTTGCCTCACGCTGATGTTTTGTGACTTTGACACTGTGGACTTGTGTGTCCCTAGGAGTGGAAAGATGGCCTCGCGAGCCCCGAGGACCTGTCACCAGCTACGCTACAGTCGCCCAGCTACATAACCGACTCTCTGATTGGCTGCACGTCACTGCCAAACATCCAGGTCTGCTAGCATGATATTTACTATGCATTCGTCCTACACGTAGTAATCTTTTAAGGGAAAAGCCTGCTTTTGTATGATCTACTGTCTGGCAATGAATTTCAGGCTATGAGGAATGAGTACGCCACTGATTCATTTTTGCTGACAACTTATTATACAGTCTCTGAGAGGAGTAGCAGTAATACTGTCAGTGGGGACCCGGCCTGGTGGGGAGGTGACATCAGTGCTCTTTGTCTCCGTGAGCCCCCAGCCAGATCTGGAAATGACTAACTCCACTGCTGCTGGCCGGTCTCAACCATTAAGCCAAACTACCACGCAGATGCACGCGGGAGGGCGGCTCTGTGCAACGGCAAACACGCTGCACACACACGTTACATGACTGCGCACCCCGCAGACACACGTGCGCACACTTGAGTGTTCAAACGAATGCGAGCTCCTCTCGGCGCAGATAGATGCTCTCGGGAGAGCAGAGGGCAGGGTCTGACAGCAACCTGTGTGATGCATGACTCATGACATGATAAATAGGAAATAGCACGAAACGGCAGGCGTCATGAGAAACGACTCTGGAAACAAAGAAGCGCTCGACAGAGGGGCTGTATTTGAACACATACGTTTTCATTTCTCCATCAGACTCTTGCAGCGAGTCGCCTCGAGGCGGAGGAGCGTCTCAGGTTTTCACGGGGAGCCTTTGTGCTGTGAGATGGAAGCGTGGCGACTGGGGTTTGCTTGAACCGCGGTGATATTGCATTAATCAGCTGCGCCCGAGGCCTGTCGATATGGAGCGATGATGGTGTCTGAGCGGCCGGGGCTTTGTTGCCGCGTCTCCCGTTGGTGAACCAACACCTGAGCAGTTAAATCCTGATTTCAGTCTCCACAACACATCAAAGGGCATTAATACAATTACATCAGAGGGATGAGGTCAGTGCTTTGGTGTTTTTACTGCCAATCTTCAGAGGAAGAGGGAGATCTAGGCAGAGGAAGAGAGAGGCAGGGGTGGAGAGATTAAACGGTGTGGGCCAGTCATCTGTGAGTGGTGATTTCAGTCGTCTGCCACGCCTTCGCTGGCGTGCGCGTTACATATGCATCGTTGTTTGTCCCCATCTCTTTTGGAAACTTTTGGATAGTTCGCAGGATGTTAGCAATTTAGCAAACTGAAGTGTCAAAAACCAGCCAGGACTACGGATCGTCGTATTTGTTAAACTGCTTTTCCTGAGGAACACTTTGTGCAGTCTGTCATCTCAACCTCCAGATTAAAAAAGCAACAACCGAAAACCTCAGGAACACTTTTTTCCGACACGCAGCGAAAATACTTGAGGAGTGCGGTTATTGTGAGACATCTTCAAAGCCAGCGGTGCCGTTAAATTGGGAGTTTTCTGCACTTCAGACATAATAAACCGTGCAGATCTGTTTGTCCTTAGCACCTATGGTAGCTCAAGAGTGTGCTCCGTCCCCCTCAAAAACATAATAATAATAGCTGCCTTGTCTGGAAATGGAAATGTCAAATATTCTTCAGTGCGACGCCTGAAGATTGGTATTCATCACACGTGAAGCCTAATATTTCACAAAGACAGATAGGTACGAAGGTAAACTGTTGTCAAAACCTTTTTGCATGGGTAGAAAAACAAAAGTTACAGCAGAGGGAGATGGGAATTCTTCCCGTGGGCTTTGCCACAACACATCTGGAAATGATCAGGGAGCCGGGGAGACCTGTCAGCCAGGCTCAAGCTCTCCTAGCGGGGCAAACCGAGCCGGCGGGAGAGAGGGTCTTTATGGAGCCTCTCCGTCTCTCCCTGCCGCACGCCTGTCGCACCGCTTTACTTCGTCTCCTTTCGCTGTCTTCCCGCTCCGTCTCACCCGTCACCGCGACAGAATAGGCCGCCAACAGGTTTCTGTCAAGGAGACGGCAGCAGGTGAACGAGTTGAACTGGACCCGAGAAGAAAAGGGGGAGGGGGGGGGGAGTCCTGTCCCCTGTTTCCATTTGCTTACGTGTGTGTCTATCCACCCATCTATTTATTTCTCCATTGGGCAGCTGTCTGCTAGAGGAGTCTGAGGGATTAGGTGTGTGTGTGTGTGGCGTGTGTGTGCAGGTTTTGTGTATGTGTTTAAGGTGTGGAGGTTCCGCTTGACTTGGATAAGAGGACACAGGGATTTAGGCGAAGACAAACGGCTGTCCTTGCGAGTTTACAGAGTCAGGAGAGAGTGCAAGAGGTTAAAGAGAAATTATTTGAAGAACCAAAAATAGAAAGGCAGAACTTTGGGTGCAGATATGACTGTACAGACCTATTTTATTTTATGACCATATAAAGGGGATAGCTGTATCGTATTGTGAGTGGGAATACTAGGTTACACAAACATCAGGCTCGTGCAGATGTGAAACATCCATTCATTGAGCTAGTCGGGATTTCGCAGGCTTTGTTGCAGTATGCACAGTGATTCTATATTTGCGCCAGGACCCCCACAGGAAATGATATCAATTCCAGGAAAAAGCATGAAAAGGAGGTCATGTAGAACACATGAACACAATCGATTAGATCACCATAACCCTGGGTTTATCGAGCGTGCGCTGCAGCCAGTAAGGCAGTAAAAAGGAACCACTGAATTAGATGAAGCAGTGCTTGGACGAAACCGAAGACACAAAGAGGTGCGTGATGCATTTAGAGAGTTTGACTCCCCGGTAGGGAAAACAGTTTATAATTTCACACATCACAAATGTAATGGCTCTGCCCCGGGTGAGTGTCTCTCTTCCCGTGAACCTGAACTCCTCCAGGAACCCTCGCAGCTTTATTTGTCATCTCCTACATCTACGGAGCCCGTTGGTCCCACATCAGTATCGCATGGATCATTAACAGCAACAATCTGAATCAGATCTTTTTATCATTCAATCTCTGTTCCTCATGTCTCTCCTCTCTCCCCGGTCACCTTGGCAACCTGCATCATTACCATCTCTCTCCTGCTCTTTATCTCCCTTTGTTTACTTTATTCCTGGCTTGATCCACATTACTGGCAGCGCGGACCTTTGATAAACAGTTTCTCTGTCTGCCTCTGCCTCCACAGGACACTCAGTCCGCCAGCGTTCAGCAAGAAGACAGTGAGTCCGTCTTGATGGACGACACCTCCAGCCAATGGTCGTCTGCGGCCGACACCGAGGAGGAGAGGAGGAGTGCCTTAGAGAAAAGCATGTACGTGTTCTATATCGGAGCCAAGATCCAATATCCATCGTTCGCATTGTTCAATCTGCAGCGATAATTCTCGCGGCCGCATCGTCTTCATGCGTCCCCTAAATCAATGTGTCGCCACACAAACAGCATTAAGTTTGAGCTTTGCTACGGACTGTCAGCGGGGGAAGATTTAACTGCGTCCACCGCAAACTAGGGCCGGGGCTGCTGGGAATCGCTTCTATCAGGCAGCTGTACGGCTGTAAAACAAAGTGTTTAGACTTGATGTTGGCTCCAAATGAAAAGTTATGGGATCTTCAAAGGCATTAGGATTCATTATGTGTGTCAAATGTCAGCCCGCTAAACCATCAATATTATAGTCTAGACGTCTAGATCATTTGTTAGTTTGTTTGTTGCATGGTCATAGCTCCGTATTAATTTCTAGATAATCCCAGATTTTTATTTTTTTTATATTCCACTTGCTAGTGGAAAAATATCATTATATAACACAGTCCAAAAAAAAAAAAAGAATGTACCAGTGATTTAATGATATTTTAACCTGATGCCATCAATTTCTCCTGTTTGCACAAAGGATCTGCCTTTTTTTAAACAGAGGACATTTAGACACATTTGGAAAAACACTGTTGTAAATACCAAAATGAATTGTGGCCGAATTCCATCTAGCTGCCTCAGCGTCGGGGTCGGTTATTGTGTGTTTTGACTCAGTGTCACCGGAGACACTAACTGAGCCACCGGTGCTACTCCCACCACGACAAGACAAGTGTCTACTGTCAAGCCGGCGCTAGTAAGGCAGGCCGCTGCACTAAAACACAGAAAAGTAACAGTTTTATGCCTCTCATAAATTTTGGAAACTTTCTTGTAACGTTGCCCAGAAGGAACTGTATAAGATTTTGTGCTAACTACTGAAACTGCACACACAGTTCTGATGCTGTAGACGGGGAGAGCAGCCAAAGATTGTCAAAGTGTTATATATGATGCTACGATCTAATTGATTCATTTATTTGTCTGGAACTCTTTGTAGCTCCGAACTGCGGTTCACGGTCTCCATTAGCTGTTAGTCACATGACCGAGGGTCCGCACTCGGGTCATGTGACGCCTCCTGAGCAACCTTCATTACAGCAGACCAAACGCCACTGTCTAATGAGAACTGTGTGAAAAACATGGTCTGTGTACCCATGTTTTTTTGTGAGGTTAATTAATTGGATTTTTTTTGTTGTTGTTGTTGTTGTTTTTTAAAGGTAAGTGCCCATTTGCAGACTTGCTATATTTCCCCCCTCTAATTTCTACCAAAGTGCGCTGTTGTTTCCTGGAAGCTCCAGGTGAAATCACAATTGGGTGTCTGTTCCACTCTGGAAAATTATTAGGAGACTGGGGCCTGTAATGTAAAGTGTATTTTAGTGCGAAGCATAAAATTCACACTGCTAATCTTCCCTCATTTCTACCTTTACAGGTACGTACTGAAGGAGCTTATTGAGACAGAGAAGCATTATGTGACAGACCTGGGGCTCATAGTGGAGGTAAACCTGCCGGCCAAGAACACACAGTGTGCACTGACACAGAATAGGAAACTTAATCATCCCACAGTCTGTCAGACAGAGCTCCAAATCCTAATCATCACAATTCCTCCACTTTACTGCACACTTTGGTCTGCCTCCATCCCACCGTCTCCAGCCTTAAGCAGATTTTGTGAATTATTATCTTGAAGAGTATTATGTTGCAGGGCTATCCGTCTCCCGGCGCTTTAAATAGCAGGAGATATTTTGGCTCAGAGAAGAATTCGAGCCATCTGAAAGTTAATAAAAGCTCGGTAATAGCTGTTGTGTGAGTTCGGCTCTTTGTTATAACAACCTAGATATATTAACTGCCGTTATTCTGAGCCAGATGTGGCTGTTTTTCTTTTTCTTTCTGGAGCTGAGAGCAGACTTCAGAAGCTGTGTCCTTCCCTTTGCAGGGCTACATGGCTACAATGAGCTCCAAAGGTGTACCGGAGGACATGAAGGGAAAAGACAAGATTGTTTTTGGGAACATTCACCAAATATTTGACTGGCATAAAGAGTAAGTTCCTTTTTTCCCTTTTTTTTTTTTTAAGCAACACGCTACTTGGAATATGTAGAAAGTTTGCTCCAACTGCATTCAAAGTGAAAGACAAACAGTGATTTGCAGAGTCCTCTGTTTTTAGCTGGGTGGCGGACAATAGAACAAAAGGTCGGGAGACAAATCTGACCTTCCTTTTTGGGGATGGTTGTGTTTGTATACGTGTGTGTGTGTGTGTGTGTGTGTGTGTGTGTGTGTGTGTGTGTGTGTGTCCGTGCATGTGTGTTTCCTCTCTGCAGCTACTTCCTGGGAGAGCTGGAGAAGTGTTTGGCTGAGCCAGAGAGGCTGGCTCAGCTCTTCATTAAACATGTGAGTATGATTAACATATAGGCGCACACACAAAGAAGAGACACACACACGCGCGCTCACACAGTCAGCGGGAGTGTCTGCTTCCTTTCTCTGTTTAAAGCGAAGGTAAAAGGAGCAAAGCAAACACGCAGAGCTCCTGTTTATCCTATACCCTTTTCCTTCTCTCTCAACTGCCGGCGTCTCTCCTTCCACTTCCTCGTTACTGATAGTCCTCGGTCCTGACCGTGTTTTTGCAACGCCGCACATGGCTAACACGTACACACACACACACACACACACACACACACACACACACACACACTCACACACACACACAAATGACACACTGGCTGATCTCACACAGCCTGTGCTGGAAAGGAAACACCAGGGAAAAAACTGTCAGAAAAGAATAAGAGGAATAACAATTCCTCAGCTCAGGCTCTTTGATATGAAAGCCTTTTTCCACCCAAAACACAAAAGTGCAAACTTCTTTCTACATTCTTCTTGGATCAAGAACCAAACAGATTGCTGTGTGCAAAAAAAAAAAAAAAAAAAAAGACAGAAAAGAAAAGTTCAGTATATTGTTCTGGGAATAGAATAGAGTCAGCACAGGGTCAATGTACTTATACAGGGAGTAAAATTAGATTTATGTATATTGGTTAAGTGGTGGCACATGCAGACTAGCAAGACGTGATGGGTAATTTGACCGTGTCAGCTTTGCTTCTTGTTTGAAGATGATTAAGTTAAATGTCTCTGTCTCTCTTTTGGTATATCCACTCTCTCCGACTGCGGCTCTTTAAACAATTCAATAAGGCTCAGCCCACTGTATAATCAACTTAAAAAGCCTGTGGGGGAATAAAGAAACTTGTAACTAAATCTAAGCATGGTGTCAAACTGTGAAAACAAGCAGACTGGGAACACGGCTCTAATGAAAAGCAGAGCGCCCCAATCCGCTTTTAATGAGAGCCGTGTCACCGTTGTGCAACATGTGTGCTCGCTAGCAAACATGCGACATATAAACATGCGAGCGCAGCGCTACGCGGGGGCCCTCGCGTTTCAGCGCGCGGAGAGTGTTTGCAGTGTCGGCCGCATTCAGGTGGAGCGGCTCGCCGTTCTCTAGGTTACGGAGCCATGTCCGCAGCCTGTTGCTAGGTACAGTCTTATACTTATCGGCAAGCTCTGAAAGTGTCCGGTTACCCCGAGGGAAACCTGTGTAAATTATAAATATGTTCATCTGCATGTAACAGCATTAGGCCTCTCAGAACCGCCAAATCTGCACCCCCAACGCCAATTAGTCACAGAAGAGTAGGCGGCACCGCACTGTGGGACAAATCGTCTCAGCTCTGCACCCTTTCATCCCAAACAGTGGCCGGCGACACCGCACATCAGTTTGTTTTTGCTCCCTTTTCGTTTGTTTGTGATGCTTCTAAGAGTAAGATTAGAGTCTTTTCCTGTTTAGCTAATTTATAATAAAAGCTTAACTGAATTATCTTGCAGTGAGATGTTTTTTTTTTTTCTTGGCTTCTATTGCAGGAGAGGCGTCTGCACATGTATGTTGTGTACTGTCAGAACAAGCCCAAGTCGGAGCACATCGTCTCAGAGTATATTGAGACTTACTTTGAGGTTAGTAACCATTAACATCTACTTTTTTTTTTTTTTTGCCTTTTAAACATGACATCTTTAACATACGACCAACGGTGATCTGCCACTCAAGTCCGTAGTTCTGACATTTAATATGCATGACTGTGTCGCTATATATTATGCATGACTCCCATTTATAATTCACATCATAATCTGCTCATTTCCATTGGCAGCAAGCGCAAGAAAAATAGACATACAGTATAATTGTCTGGGGTTTATTGTCTTAGAGGGATTGAATTGGCCGTCAGCTGCCGCGTCTTGTGCGGTGGCTGTCATTTTGACTGGTGTTGTGTCCGTCTCCGCTGTCAGGAGCTCCGGCAGCAGCTGGGCCACAGGCTGCAGCTCAATGACCTGCTCATCAAACCCGTCCAGCGGATCATGAAGTACCAGCTCTTGCTCAAGGTGAAACGCAGGGCAGCCACTGTGCTATTGATCACGCAGCAGCACCAATACTCACACACTGAGCAGCTGTCAGACACACAGCGGGGTCTGCCATAAACTTGTAAACAGACAAAACAGTCACACACACACACACACACACACACACACACACACACAGAAGAGCCTCGGTGCATGAATACACTAGTGTTTTGTCTGTTCAGGCTGCGTTCCAGTTGGAGAGGAAATCAAATCCTTCTTATAAAAGGGTTTAAATAATCACATAAAAAAAAAACCTTTGAAGATGATGATAAAATTAAATCCCGGGTATAAAACTTTGCCGAAATATAAATCTTTGCCCTTTGGCGCTCAAATGAAAGATGAGTTCAGCGCCCATAAATGCCCTTCCAGATGTCCACGCCATCGTCCAGGCAGTAAACATGGAATGCTCTGGTGACCATGCTGTGTTTGTTCCAACAGGACTTTCTGAAGTATTACACCAAAGCCGGGATGGACACGGAGGAGTTGGAGGTGTGTGTTCTGATGGAGAACCACGAGATTTGTATACGCAAATCACTGTTGTTTTTTAGTGCCGTTACCGACCCTCCCTTTTGTCTTGTGTGCAGAAAGCAGTAGAAGTGATGTGCTTTGTGCCAAAACGTTGCAATGACATGATGAATGTGGGCAGGCTGCAAGGCTTCGAGGTTCGTCATCCTTCTTATAGACAGTCGCCTTCACGACGGCCCTAGTGCCGACTCTCCCGGCCTGTAAAAACCGCGCTCTAACTGCTTCCTCTGTTTGTTTGGTTTATCTTCACCGTGGTACCAGGGGAAAATCACGGCCCAGGGCAAACTTCTCCAGCAAGACACCTTCACTGTCACCGAGCAGGACAGCGGCTTCCTGTCCCGGACCAAGGAGAGACGGGTCTTCCTGTTTGAGCAGCTGGTCATCTTTAGCGAGCCCATCGACAGGAAGAAAGGCTTCTCGCTCCCCGGATACACCTTTAAAAACAGCATCAAGGTGGGTACCTGCAAACTCAGCCACGCAGGACGAGGAAGGGAGAGCACTCCCAAGTTACGGGTTACGCAACATATTCACACCACGCTAATTGTTGCCTAAATCAGCACGTTACATAATTCCAAGGTGAGAAGTTTTTTTTTTGTTAGTTTTTTTTTTTTTTTTATAGAGAGAGAGTCACACGTGTTAGTGAAGTATTTAATAAGGAACACAGCAGGAGGAACTCCTCGCAGATGCTAGTCTGTTGTGATGTGTTCCAGGTGAGCTGCCTGGGGGTGGAGCCCACTGTGGAGGGTGATGACGCGCGCTTCGTGCTGACCTCACGCAACCCCGACGGGAGCGTGGTGCGCTTCCAGCTGCAGGCGTCCTCCCCTGACATCTGCAGGGCCTGGGTCAACGACGTTGTCCAGATCTTGGAGAGCCAGCGCAACTTCCTCAACGGTGAGATGACACATCGGTCTGGCGTCGTTTCCGTTCGTCAAGGCTGGGGAAAAAAAAGCGTGAAAAAAATAAAAACTCTATTTACTGTCTTTCAGCCTTACAGTCGCCCATTGAGTACCAGCGGCGAGAGAGCAAGTCTAATAGCCTGGGCCGCAGCATGAGGCCTCCTCTGTCTGCCGCCAGCGCCCTGCGGCCCCACTCCTCTGCCTCTATTGACCGTCATAAGCTGCCCTCCCTTCACTCCCACAACACCTCCCTGCCCACGCTCTACCTGCCGAGCCAAGGCCTGACCCAAGGACCCATCGAGACCTGCTCGCTGAGGGATGTAAGTTTCTTCACATGCATTGCCACGGTTGTGCAGCATCTGCTCACCCGAACTCGAGGTTACCTCAGGCGCTGCTAACCCCCCTTTTTGAGCGGTTTTGGCTTTTTGTGTGCATGCCCTCCGGTACTGAGTGACTTACGACTTTCTTACCTGCATCTGCAGCCCGCTGTGGTCCACCCGTGCCCTGCTGACTCCCACGCTGTTTCTCCATCACATGTCCAGCTAGGCTTCACCAATCAGCCAAACTGTCAAGCAGTGTCAAACGGGCTGTACACCCCAGCCACGCAGAGCGCACAGGTAGTGTATACGCATGCATTTAGAGCCAAGGCCGTCCACGCAGGGGCGTCCGTCCCAGTGTTGCAGTTAAAAATGTAATTATTTCGCTCGTGGCTGAACACCGTGCTGCTGAGTTGTCAAGCGGCCATTATTTAACACCGGCACTGGGAAAATTAATGGCAAAACAAGCAACAGGAAGCTAACCACTGGGGAAATAATAGGGCATTGTACAATAGTTCCAATGGGCTCATTAATGTTAATTAAAAGATGAAAGACTTTAGTAAATGGTAACCATTTATTTAGGCATACATGCAGTGAGGCGGTTTGCCGTTGAGAAGAGCAATTTCTCCCCCTGTTGGACAGAAAAGGAATGAACGAAAACCAGGATTTTCCTGAAGGAAATTGATTGTGATGGTTTCACAATAACGTTAAGTTAGAGTGGAAATTCCCAGATTTAAGTGCCTTCCATAAAATATGACACTTTCTGTAAACGTAACCCTGCCCGTCCTTACTTCAAAATTTAAACCATTTGTTCAGTCAAGAACAGGAACATCCTGTTGTCGGACTTCACATCACCATTAGCAACGTCTCCCTCTGTCAACGCCGGGCTCTTACCCTCAAGAGGCCGTGCTGACAGGCCGGCAGTTGTTGTCCCCCACCTCTCGCTCTGTTTGCTCTGGCTGGACAGACTTGGCACATCCCAAACAGGAAGTAGGCCGAGCCAGACGAGGAAGTCGAAGGGAGATGCCTATCAAGCGCAGATAATGGTTTCCCGTGCCGGTGCTGGGGCACATAGATGGGCCGGTGCATATTTTTTAGACTTTGGCTGTGAAAGAAAAAAAAAAAAAAACTTATCTGTTGTCACGTATTCCATGAAACACTCAGCAGCGAGGTCAAGAGCAGGGACAGAGGAAAGAAGGCGGGGGACGTGGTGACTGGCACAGGAATAAAAATGCCGCGTGCTTGATTTGTGGGCGAATTAAACGGAAGTGCCATGTAGTTGCGTGATGAATGTTCCTTCTTTCCCCAGCAGAGAGCAGGAGAGGGCTGCCGCAGGGGTCAGGTCGCCGATGCCGCGAGCCAGGCTCCGCTGTCGGGTCCCTCAGCTGGACGACGTCCCAGCAACCTGGCCCAGCTAGCAGAGGACGAGCTTTGAACCTCGATACTGTGAGTCTCCTGGGTCAGGAGGACAGCTGCAGCAGCTGTTAAGACTTGTCTGCTGTTTGTTTATGCCAGGCTGGACCCTCACCTGGTTCAGTCATGACGGAACCTAAAGGAATATATGAAGGAATTATGGGCTGCGAATACTATAAATACTTCTTCGCTCCTTTTTAGAGAGCCATTTAAAGGGTGGTGGCTTTGCCTCGATTGCCTTCAGTGTACACGGACGGCACCCAGCGGGACGCGGCTGGGCTCAGAGTTACAAAACACTCACTGTTATGTCAATTTCTGCTTTTTACCTTTTTCGAGAGTTTGTATTCCGCGCCATTCTCTCTTTCAAAGGGCAAGGGGAATTTGTTTGACGATTCCATTCCTAATTGGGGCAGTCACTGGAGTTACGCGTGTGCCTGAATGTGTGTTTATGAAATGATGCGAGGATGCGTCTGCGTGCATGCGAGCGTGCAAGGAGTGGTGGTAGCTCTTCTCGTACGCTCTGGTAAATTGATAATTAGATTTTTTTTTTTTTTCTATCTGGTGCCCCCTTTGTGAAGACAAATACAGCTACGTTAGTATGTTTTTTTTTTTATTATTATTATTTTTGTCCTCATTTCCATTCTGCGAGCTGAGATCGCTGTTTATGACACAAGAAGAACGGGAAAGGCGAAAAACACTTGATGTGAATATGCCACGAGGACTTTACTGACTCACATTTCGTCTGAAAGTGAAGAACTTTCTGTTTTGCCTGGGTGTTGAGAGCCCCATGTGTGCTCTGCTATTCTGTTTGACAGGCCTCCTTTTGATCTGGACAAAAAGGCATGAGGGAGCCCTCTGGAGGTTCTCTGTGGGTATGACGTCACTTCAGAATACTTTGTTCTCTTTGGGCAACTCCATAGGAGTTGCAAGTAAGATGCATCCAAAGGGCCTGCTGTGCTGACCCAAAGTGCTGCATGCAACATCTCTTTTTGTGACCAACTGGCATAATATTTCTTTACGTTGATCTTTCTTTCCAGGCCGAAGTGATTGGTTTAAACTGATATTAATTGTTTTGCTAGTCCACCATTGTCATGTCAAGGCTGCACCATTTCTATAATCTCTGTTAGCTTTTGCTGCCATGGACTAAATACTGTACAGCGCATACCACAAAGACAATCATTTCCGCTTGTAAGATGAAGAAGGACCGAGGTGTGCAGAGAGATGTTCCGAATGGTTAAAATGCAGGTTATCGTATGTTGCCGGATGAACAGAGTGAAGCTCACGAAATCTGCATGCTCCCTCTTCCTCAACAGTGCCAAAAACAACAGCCGCCCGCCAGTCAAATGTTTCATGCTTTTACTCTATAGTTCAGCTTGCCATTGCTCTTTACAAGTCAATCATAGATATTTGTGTTTCTATCTGCATCGTAAAAAGCCTGAAAGTGACAGGAAGCGGAGAGTGGAGGAGGTGAAGGGGACTGTCCTCTGTGGTCTTTTTTTTTTTTTTTTTTATGTTTGTGGCCAGTAGAGGTCCCCACAAGGCTTTCACTTCCAGATTAGTTGGCTCATACAGCTGCACCAAAGATCGATAGGCCTCATATTTTATCGCTTAGTTCAGTCCAAGAAGACAACACCGGAAAATTACTTACAGTGAAGCCGAAAAGATGGTTGAGCTGAACCATCTATCGGTATCCACCTGCAGTTAATGTGAACTGTTCGCGGGGAGTTACAGATCAGGCAGTTTTGCATGAAACACAAAGGAATACCACTATAAAGAACCCACAACAAGGACATAAAACCAAGGGAGGGTTGGTTAATGCCATGTTTGATCGAGTAGAAACAGTTGTATCATATCAAATAAAAGTGTCATTTTGAAAACGAGTGCAGCGTTTTGCGTGTCTTTCCACGGCTCTCTTTATTGGCTTTATCAGAAATAACCCTGTGCACTATTATTTCTTATGCTGCGAGTACCTCGATCACTTTGTCAAGCCAGTTTTATTTATAGCCAAATACGACAAACCGTAAATTAGCCTCCGCGGGCTTTTAGAATCGGCGCAATATTCTTCAAGTTTAATGTTTGGCTGAACTAATAGAGACATTCAAGGTATTAATTTTGCTGCAGGAGACCTCCGACGGCACCCCGGGGCGTCTGACAAAGACGGAGCGTTGCTTGCTTTCGCATCCCTTTTGGAGAAAGTTCAAACAGGATTAAAAACAAAGAGAAGAAACCCCTGGATGAGCAGACATCTGGTTGGCTGGCCTTTGAATAAAAGCCCCTTTCTGGGCAGTAAAGCAAGGCTGATCGTAACACGGCTGTGATATATGGAGGCTTGCGACAGAGGAGGGGAGGGGGGTCGAAGAGGTATTAACTTTCACAAGGGTGCAAAATCAAAGGGAGTTCCTGTCACCACTGAGGGGGTCTCAGCAACAGGGGTCCCATTCACAGGGAATTCCTCTCCACTGCCCTCTGTCGCATCTGTTGACTCAATCTTCCCCATTGAGCGAAAGAAAACACTCATTGAAAGCCACATGACTGTGAACTTGATTGCAGCAGGCGAGACAAACAGCCCCATCAATGGGATGAGTATTTACTTTGAGGTGTGAAAATCTTTGAACAGCCCACCATGTTAGGGCTTCCTTAGGAGCTTCTCCCCTCACACCAACGGCACAATGATGAGCAGCATTCGTATTCCGAACCGCAATTTAAATTATCATTTAAATAAAACGTTAGATCTCCAGGTGCTCCGGGGCACCCTCAGAAATTCACACATTTATTGGATGAGCCGATAAGGAGGTTAAAACCATTGACTCTCGCCGTCGACGATGGATGTTTACTTCGAGCACATGCGACATTTAAGAAAAAAAATAACATTGTTAGAAGCAGGGAAATTGTTTCAAGGACAATGTTTATTAAAATGTACATGCTGTCATAACCCCAATAAAACTGTTCGTGATATTTATACATAATTTACAAAGAACTTAAAAATTAAAAATGTTGCTAATCTGCAGCACTGGGGCTTCACAACGCTGCTTAAGAGCCGATACATCTGCAGATCAAAGACTCTCGTGTTCACATCTCAAGAAAAGATCCTTGTAGCAGACAAATTAGGGTATGTTTTAGAATAAGAATCTAATTCTCAACAGCAACACGGGCATTTATCCATTCAGAGCCTTTTGAGAGAGAGAAGATGTTTTTTTGTTTTTGTTTTTTTTTTCTACAGCAACCGTGAGGTTTTCTATAGGGCGAACATTTATTTTGAAAGTGACAATATGGACAAACACTTCAGAGTAAACCTCTTTGAGATTTTCTCATGTCCGGCGCGTCCTCCCCGTGGATGAAATATTTACATCGTGAAGTTTGAAGGAAAAACGTGGACTTTCACATCAGTTCAAATTTAAATAAACGGTTGATATCGAAAGGCGCAAAATGTTCCTCTTATGTGGCGTGTTGAAAAGTACACTGAACGATGCGGCAAATTCTCACAATGTCGCTGAAAAAAAAAAAGGCTTCAAGTTTTCTTTAAAGGTGCGTCGCCTCCAACAGCACACAGATACATCAGCCAAAATGGTCACTAAATATTCGTTTATGGTACTACTTGGAAGTTAGAATGAGAGCTTTGACAAGAGAAAATATTCGGGGGAGCTCGATGCTTACCCTCTAGTGCAAACCTATGGCAGTAAGTGTGAGTCACACAGTTTGGTCTTGGTTGAAAATGATTTCTGAACGACGGCCACTACTCTCTTTTGATATTGGTGAGCAGAGGGTCCGTGCTCTGCCCAGACCGGCTCTTCCGGGTCTGGTGGGTCTTCACATGCTTGGAGAGGTGGTCGCTCCTCATGAATCTCTTGCCGCACTGCTGGCACCCGAACCGCTTCTCCCCGGTGTGCGTGCGGAGGTGCCGCTGCAGCTCATCCGAGCGGGTGAAGCTTTTGCCGCAGAAGAGCCAGTTGCAGATGAATGGCCTCTCCCCGGCATGCCAGCGCAGGTGCGCCTTCAGGTGAGAGGTCTTCTTGTACACTTTGCCACACTCTGGGATGTGGCAGATGTGCAGTCTCTTCTTTCCGAACTCCAGGCCCCCGCCGTTTGCCTGGCAGTTTGGGCACTTGCAGCGGCGGCAGCGGCGCGTGGAGCTCAGGAGACCCTTTGACGTGCCCTGGAGAAGAGCAGCTATCTGTGGCTGATGACCCAAAACCAGCTGCCTGCCCAGAGAGAACGGGTGGTTGGAAGGGGTGGCGTTGGTTTGCGGTAGGCTCCACCATTGCTGGCTCTCCTCCATATGGTTGCTAGATAAGTGATGTCTGGCCGATGAATTCTGGAGGAAGCTGGGGAAGTTTTGTCCGACACTGTTGTGCTGAGGGTAGTAGGGGCCGCTGGCCTGCGGCTGCGAGGACAGCACCTTAACGGGGGACAGTTCAAAGGAGTAGGACGACGGAGGTTCAGCCGGAGGGGTGAGAGGCAGCTCATGGTGGTGGTGGTGGTGTGGGTGATGGTGATGATGGTGACTCAGGCCAGACTGCATGTGTCCGGGGAACTGAACCTTGGGCACAGTGAAGGTCATCTGGTGCGTGCTGAGGGCCGTGCTGGGCGGCATGTCGTTGCTCCAGAGCTGAAACATTCCAGATGTGGAGCTGACAGTGCCCTCGTAGGGGAACTGGGAACCTTCTGAGCCCATGGAGCTTCCCACCTGCCAGGCCTGGCTACAGGTGGTGGCCAGGAAGGAGAGGGCGTTGGGTGGTCCCTCTGGAGAGGAGCTGGGCGTCCGGTCCTGTGTGGTGATACACGAAAACACATCAGGTTACCACGGGGACAACTTAAGGTTTTTAACATGATGAAAATATTTCCATTACCTTGTCATGAAGATTTAGAAATGTAATGCATTTTATTTTTAGTTTCCTAATATTTAACTGTCTTTATTTCCTATGTTAATTACTAGTGTTTAAATTTTAAAAAATGGAACAAAAACAATTCGACACGCTGATCGCGCTCCACTTCACTGCCACCCAGTCAGGAAATAAATCCACCTGCGCTCAATTAAAAAGCCGGAAAAAAAGAACAAACCTGTAAGAAGGTGTGCAAAAAGTTGTCCGTCCTTTGTATCGTCAGCGCAGCCATCTGTCCTCGGGCTCCTTCTCCACGCACCTGCGACACAAACTGCGCCGAGAGGAGACGACGCGCAAAGTCTCAACTACAGCTGGCAGCACAAAGAGGATAAAGGATGCTCACATTCGCAGGTCTTAGGCGACTCCCGAGACTTTGGAGATGTAGACTGTGAAATCCCGCGTTATTAAATGTCCTGAGTCCGGTGCGTAAATGTTTTCAATGCGCTCGCAGTCCTGGTCGTCTTGGCGCTGGAACAGGAGAAGAAGAAAGAAGAAGAAGAAGCCCGTCTGAAGTTAGAGGCAGAGAGGCGCGCAGTAAATCCTTGAGATCATCTCAAAGGCGCCTGAGCTGCATCTTCTCTTTATAGAGAGAAAAGATCCTCTCAACGGGGTCTCCAGTATGATGCAGGCGAGCCCGTCAATAGAGAGGAGATGTGAGGGAGGGAGGGAGGAAGGAGGGGGGCTTGTTAGGTGAAGGGGTGGGCTACTCATAATTTCCCTCAATTTCAACCAAATGCTGACCCCAAGAATTGACTCCTCCTCCAATTGTTCTTGAAAAAGCCCTGAGGCATTAAGAACAAGAAAAAAATCACCGTAATAATATCACATAATATCTATATGAACTTCCCTGGACATCTTGTGAAATGTCCCTCTTTCTTTTTTTTTCTCTTTTTTTTACAAGTGGGAATAAACTCACAAAAGTGTTATATCAAAGAGTCCACATTATGTGTCTCAGCAACTTTCAATGACTACATTTAGGACCCGGAACAAAATGCTTAGTCTGTTAAAAGATCTGAGATTTAAAATATATATATAAATATATATTTTTTTCTCCATCTGGGAGTATTTGCCTTCTTTGTTTCAGCTCCATTGTGGGAATTCACGAAAAGGAAAGAAAGCAAACGTTTGAGTTGTATTTTTGGCAAAACCTCTCTCATGCAGTTTTAAATGAAGAGGTGGGCAAACGATGATCTGCATAAGACACACAGATGTAAACACTAACAGATACAGGACAGTGGAAATGTGCAGCTTTCCTAGCTTTTGCAGGTCTTAAAGAAACCAAATTAGGAATTTAAGTTTACCTGAGCAGAAAATGGATGATTGGATCCAGGCATCTTAAATCACCATCTGATCATTGTCTCTTCCTGATAATACAAACTTCTTGTGTCTTAATACAACAGCAGGCAGCGGGCCTGTCACACACACTCTGAAGATAGTCCCCCCCATGCCTCCTTCCCCTCACAAAGCTAATTGATAAAACTCAATCAAAGGCTCTGGGTTCTCACCAGTAGGTGACATGTCAAATAGGCTGCCCTGTGTGACATTCTCACATTTCAGAGTTCAAGTAGAGGCCGCTTCAGATCTGCTCCATTAAATGCAGATTGAGGCTTAATCTCATTCTGTAAGTCTGTTCACCATTACAATGTTAAGAGTTTAAATCCAGGCTGGGAACCCACTTCTCATGTAAATTCCCGGCCCCTCACTTATCTGCCGCTCACTGTTTCACAAGACTGTGATCCTTAAATAAACACATGGCGAGGAAAAGCCATTAAAAAAAAAATAAAAAATCAGGAAGAACTTAACAAAAGAAATAACTTCATGCTGTACTTTTTTTTTTTACTTACTAAACAGAAGTTCCCTTTGTCACATTTAGCCTGTAAGTGAACTCACAGCTTTTTAACTGTGCAATTTGGTTGAAGCCCTTTTATGAGGCTGACGCTGACACAGAGACGTCTCATCTTAAAACACGATTAACAGCAATCATGTGCAGACTTAAGCCGCGGCCTGGTGATAAATCACACGCACTGTCTTAACCCGAGGTGGTGGCCACATTGTTCTGCCCATGTTTTTGTTTGTTTGTTTGTTCTGTTTTTTTTTTTTTTTTCCTTTTGCAGGAAAATGTAGCGAGAGCAACGAGGGACGATTTTCTTCCTAAATGTTTCCCGATGCCTCTCGGATGAATTACAGATTCAACAAAATCATTTCAGCACTCAAACATGGATCTGCAAATCAATACACACACACAAACACACACACCTCACCATGCAGGTTGTAATAAATAAGATGTAGTTACAACAACACTGAGGGTAAAAAGTGTAATTCCAAATTAAAGTGAACATTAAGGATGAAAGAAAGCAGAGGGGAAGAGTGAGGAGGACATGGAAATAGGAGTGTATCTTGGAGGCAGAGGTATACTATGTCTCTGGTTTATTACGGAGCAGAAGTTGTTAATTACCCTGATTCTTATTTCCTGTCCCCTCTCCCCCACGCCACCCCACCCCCACTGTACTGCCTCCCAGATGAGTGTCTTTGAAGTGCAAAGTACTCTCTCCTCACTTTGAACTGTGAAAACAATGCTCATGTGGTGGTGCTTACCTTCCCCATGTTACCTCATTTAAATAGACCTGGATACGGCTTCCACAGTATTCAAGGGAAAACTAATTTCCAGAGAAAGAGGTCCCTGTGTTCATTAAACAGCTGGTGAGATTGCCGGTAATCAGGCCCCGCTCCGTCATACGCGGCGCGCTGCTCTGACTGGGTGGCTACCAGCAACTTCAAAACTGACACACGCTTTAAATCCCAACAAGATGATGCAGATGTTCTCCTGCGCCTATTTCTAGACAGAGAGGGGAGGGGGGACAAAAAGACAGAAAACACATCAAAGAAAATAAAATTTAAAACTCTACAGGGCTGCTCGTGTTAGTTTAATCTTCCGAAATCTCCCGGCCTAACAGGATTTTATTTGGTCGTCTAGCCCCTTTATCCAGCACAAATGGTGTTGTTTTTTGTTGCAGACAATCTTTTAGACTTAAACTCAGAGCGTAGAATATGCGAGCGGGTACTCAAGCTGTTTTTATCATGCCTGGGGGGCAGTTTAAAAGCCTCTGATCACTAAATTGTCCCAGCTGTCTTGACCATCTGCACTCGAAAAGGGCAGCCACGGAGGAGAGCAGCCTTTGTACTGGTGGCCATGTCAGAAAGCCAGTTTTACAGCACGCCGCTGACTCAATAGCCCTCATGTGACAAATGTGGCCTAATGGATGAGACAGACAGCATGCGAAGGCCTGCTGCTAACTGGAGTGCTTCACTCTTTAGCCATTCAGCGGGCCAAGGCCGGACAAGATGGTGCGTAATTACCGTGACGCTCAGTTTCTTTAGGGTGAAGAGTAACGCCAACAGCTGGACTTTACAGTGCGACAACTCGATGCCTCATTCAGGGAAGTCTGTCTCCTACTCATTTGAGGGGGAGGAGACACGGAGCGAGATGTCAAAGGAAGATTTACGTTTGAGATTCATATTTTTTTATTGACCTCTGTACATCAAACGACACACGCTCTTCTGTTTGGACCCCAAGAGGATTTAAAAACACTGATTGTGACGCCCGCTTCGCCCTCATCTGTGGCCACTGTTGCACCCAAAAACCTAAAAGCACCGTAAGTCGAGAGCTGAAACTTGGCTGCCTTTAAAACGCTTCTCTCGTCCGAACCTTTAAATGATCCCTTTCACCATATCAAAGTGCATTTTTGTTTCTGGAACATGACCGAAAAACTGTTTTTTTTTCTTCTTCTGTTCATCTGTGTCTAATCACAGTTTCACACCGTTAAATTATTTAATATACACCATGTTTTGGTGTGGAGGAGTTTTTTTTTTATCACCAAAAACATAAGAAAATAATCAATTCTTTCATTTGTGCGTGTAAGCATCTTTTATTTTTTATTATTGCCATTTTCATGGAATCATTCTAAGGCGTCTTAATTTAGCTTTTCTGTTTGCCAATTAAACAAATCCTTACACATGTAAAAAGAATTGTATTAAATTATAAATCACAGTGTTTTATTTTTGAAATATCGCAGCAGGATCCTGCATAACAGAGTTCACATTGCTAGGTGTGCTGGAAGCAGAAAGCTATAATAATTCCCTCATCTCATGTCCATTAGCATGTTCGAAAACCCCGAAATCTCCAGTCTTGGGCAGACACAGGCAGACAGCACGCATCCCCACTTGTCAAAGAAAACTTTTATCAATACCAAGAGCACTTGAAGTTTGTTTGCATTTTGTTTTCCAGCACTCTTAACAACTTCAGAAGTCAGATCACAGGAGTATCTGATCAAAGCGCTTCGTGGTTAGTTCTGGAAACACAGGAGTGCTACGCCACGCTTTGATACTCCACATCAATATTTCAATTCAACAATCACTTGACATGCACCCATACTCCCAGAGACGAAAGACGAAAGAGGAGAGAGGGAGAGATCCAGGGAAGATGGAGGGGGTTTGGGAAGTATACAGTAAAAGAAATGGATTGAAAAAAAATCACTGCCTCCTTCACCTTTGTAGCAATAATGAACCAAAACGCCCTTTACAATATTAACGCGCTAAAATCTTTACTGTGGAAGTTTTATCCTTAAATTAAATTAAATTAAATTAAATTAAATTAAATTAAATTAAATTAAATTAAATAAGAAGCAAACTACAAAAAACAACAACAAAAAGAAAAAGACTCTCTGGTAAAACTTCCCATCGCCTAAATTAAAATTCAGTCCCCTCACTTACACGTATCAGTCCCGAAACTAAAACACTTGTCACGGGCTGCAAATCTGAGCAGAGGAGGTGTTTCATGTTTTATCAAAGGAAAGTAGTACAGGAACTCTGCAGTGATAGAGATGAATGCAGTCCATCTGCCAAATGTCACTTTCATGGTGCTTCATAATCATTTCATCATCTCGACAGGATATGACATGCTTTGAAGGTTTCGGCCCATAAAATATGGCGTTTGATCTGAAAAAGAGACCCGTGGCAAAGTTGCATGACAGGACGTGTAGCCAATGAAGGAGATACTAAGTGACACTGCTTACAAAGAATAAAATAATTACTCAGTGCACACTGCACGGACATAAATTGAGTCATTTACATATTTTATTTGCTTTTTTTTTTACTGCTATGAGTGAGATGAGTTGATCAGTGCCACTTTAATGCTCTAAAGGCAGCAGCTGGTTTGCTTTGCATAACGACCAGAGAGAGGAGAGGTATCTGTTCAAATGTGACAGAATCAGCACCTGTAAAACTCACTCTTTTTGGTTGTATGTGTGAAGAGGTACTTTGTGATTTATTGGTAAGTCAAGATAACTGTTTTTTTTTTCTTTACTTAGACCCTGTAAAACTCATGCGGCTAAATTCACATCTGTGGCTTAAAAGTTTTTGCCCCTTAGAATACTCTATATACCATCAGATTTTCACTTGAAGGTGGACAAAGAGCACCCAATCAGACAAATAAAACACAAACATTATACCTGTGTATTTGTTTATTCAGGAAAACGGGCCGACATTACACATCTGTGAGGTGCAAAAGTACGTGAACCTCTGGGATTACGACTCCATCTGTGCAGAAGTTGTTTCGCTTCAGCGTGATGAGACTCAGATGTCGTTCGGCGCCCTGTTTTGTTTGGATGGAGGAAAATCATCGACACCTCTGTACTGAAGGGGTTATAGACAGAGGAATGGGCTAAAATACCATCAAGCTGCTGTAGACGACTAGTTAGCGGTTCACGGAAATGTCAGAATCAGAATGAGAATGTCTTTATTGGCCAAATGTACAATGTACAAAGGAATTGTACCTGGTGTGTCAGCGCCACATACATTAAATAAGTTAACTTGGCAAGAAACAAGAAAAAAGCAATATATACAGTTTAGAAAGATAAAAGTGGAAATATACATGTGATGCAATGACGGGAATAATTACAGGCAAGAAATGTTTTTTGCCGTGGATGTTGCACGCAGAAATGGTTGGTGTGGGATACTGTTTTAAGTAGGGACTGGTGGGGGTAGGGGTCTGGGAGGGTTCACTCAGGAGAGAAATAGCCTGGGGGAAAAAAAACTGTCCAGGTGTCTGGTGGTTTTGGTCCTGGTGTTTAGTTGATGTTATGACTGTGCAAAGAGGGTTACACCAGATGATGAAAACATACTTTTGCAACTCACAGTTAAGACAAAAATGATTAATTTTCTTGAATTTGTGTGACCAGGTTTTCTTTGTCTACTTTTAGGACTTGTGTGAAAGTCGGCAGATGTTTTGAATGATTTTTATGCAAGAAATTCAAATATTTTGAGGGGTGCTACTTTTTTTTTTTTTTTACACTGTATACGATTGCATTGTACATTATTAACTCAACTGTATACATCTATATTTGTTTGCTGTGACACAGTGGCCAGTAGGGGTGGGTATTGGCAAGGACTTCACGATACGATATGTATCACGATACTTGAGTCACGATACGATACTTTATTGGGATATCATGATATTGCGATATTTTACATAGTTCACTGATAAGTTTTAAATGCAGCTCAAAATACATGTTGTATATATGTATTGTACATCAAATAATAATAATAATTAACTGGACGAACTGAGTCGAAAACCAACTTGCACTTGTACAGAAAAAGTGGTGGTGCGGAAGTTGTCCAAGATGTTTGCTCAAAACATGACTTTTTCTTTTTCTTTTAAAACTGATATTAAGACTGTCAAAATCGATATTGTATCGGAAGAAAAAGTATCACGATATGTATTGCCATATTGATATTTTCTTCCCACCCCCAATGGCCAGTAAAACCAATGCTGGTTGCGGGCTGTTTGATAAAAGGTGTCAGCTCTCTGACAATTTCCTCTCGGTGTTAAAGTATCCACTGTTAAATCGAGCATGATAAGTCTATGTTAATTCATTTCCCCAACACAGCATTTAAAATTAATGATAACTAATTTACCAGTGAAGAAAAGTGAATTGTTTATTCATAGCGTTTGCCGCGTATATTCCCTAAAAAGATGAATTCCCCACAATTGCCTGCCTGTCTGTACAGTGCCACATAAAATGAATAATAAAACACAGAGACAAAAGGAAAAAAGAAACAATGGGATTATCAATCATAAAGAATATACAAACACATTTAGACAAAGATGAACACTGGTAAATAATTAGCTTAGGATCACTTGACAATATCATTTACAGCCATCAAGTTAATGTGGGGATTGTAGCGTGCAGGAACCTCTGCCAATTGATCTTATAGCTTTGTTCAGTGGCTGTGGGAGATGTGTGCACCTGTCACAGTCATAGTGCATCTAAACCGCTGCACTCAGATGGGAGCGACTCAAGGAGAAAACAGGAATGAAATCAGAAACTGTATCGAAAGTCATTTTCTGTATCTGCATCGCATTTACCAGAAAATGTTTTGTAGAATATCATTGTTGCGTCTGTGGAAAAGCCTGTAGTAGCATGAAGAAAGCGCACTTAAAATGTCATGGATGCTGTTTCATAAATATTACCCAGGAAGCCTCAACGTGCCATCTGGGAAGAAGGACTCTCGTCGGTATGGTAACCGGATCTCGTGGCAAGGCTCCAGCTGAAATCAGAAATGCAAAGCGGGAGCAGAGATACAAGGGCTACATGTGCAGAGGAGTGCCGCACAGCCAGAGCAGTAGATTTATTTGTAAACGTACGCCTTGTGATGCCACTTTCTGTTAAGCCCCTCAGTCAGCTCAGCCTGCGTAATGTGAGGGGAAGTGTCACCCTGTCACCGCCGTGCCAGGGATCAGCCCGCTGTTTGTGTGTACCGCGAATCAAGCCAAGCTTTGAGGAGGAGGAGGAGGGGAGAAAATGACACGGAGGCTCTTTCATCTAATCCTTGTGGTGTAATTTGCACCTCAGTAAGTTTAATTGATGACTACTGATCAAATGCTTGCCTTTGAAAATAAAATCTTTGGGATTGTTATTTTCTCCTTCAACCTGCAAAAAGAATTCTTAATGCATCTGATGAGAAGGTTTCTAACTGATGGATCCGTTTTTTGAGAGTTGGAACTTTGGTACAGTGTGCTCAGCAGCTACCACTCCTGCCAATAAATTCTTTTATTCACTCTATTAACTTTAGATTTTAACTATATTAAAACTTGAAGAGAGCAGCCTTTTTTTTTTTTTTTTTCTTTCCGCAGCAGCATGTGCGCCGAGGCGAGTTGTGCGCACCGCTTCCTCCAGAGATCCAGCATGATCGTCAGTGTCATTCAGACAAATGGATAGTGACAGGCCGAGCTTATCAATGTCAACGTCGGGCTGCTCTCCGGGACTTTGATTCCGCACTTTTCCCACAGCTGAACAGAAGGCTGTGCTTTGCAAAACAAACCAACAAAACAGGGATCCTGAAGAGTGTGATGAAAGAGTAAACAACACGGCCCGGTAACATGCCCCACAACCATGACACTTCCTAAGTAGGTTACCACGCAGGGTAACCCAATTTAACACGTGTGTCTGATTGCGCTCAGAGCTCGCTGAGAACTTCAGGAAGTTCACGACGCGGCGAGGCTGATGGAGATTGATCCGTCTCAGGACCTTGGCCTCGGAAGAATCACGGGGGCCCGCCACTAATGCCCTTGCGCGTGTACAAAGCAGTTCATTATCAGGAAAAATTATAGGGAGTCAATCTATTGATGTTGCTTAACTAATTGTAAAGCAGGGGGATTCAAAAGCAGATGTTGCATTTCAAAGCAGTCGTGCGCAAGGAGACAGGTTATGATTTATGCTAAAATGTGTGGCTTCAAAGCGTCGAACGCGGCTTCTAAACAAATTGAACAAGTCAAGCGCTATTCACCCAGGACCAGGAGGGAGCCCAGCGCATGTAGATCAGAGGAGCACGGCTGCCGCTTGTAATATCGCTCAGTGGAGGAGGGGGGTCCCACTGGGGGGAAGCAGCACAGAGAGGCTAACGCTGAGCGGTGCTCGCGCAGAAAGGAATTATGTACGAATGCAGCTGCAGCACCTGTGCAGAAAACGAAGCCCCCACCACCACCACCACCACCCCCTCCTCCCCTTGCTACGCTCCTGGAGCATCATCCACAGAGGGGGAGTGGAGAGGGGTGGGCAGCATCTTGAGACTTGACATCCTTTCTGTGCATGGCACTATTATTTGGGAGGAGATGGAAGAGCTGGTAGGAGATACACGGCCTGTGTCAACACACTGATGCAATTTTAGTAAACACGCATAAAGCCGGGTTAGTTGATAGGAAGATTGGTGGATGGGGGGAGATTAAAATCTGTTTGTCTTTAGAACGAGACAGGCTGAGTTAAACGTCTCCCAGAAGGAAGCTGATAACTGACTGGACTGATCTCAGACCTTTCAGAAAGTAGATATAAATCGATATAAAGAAAGATAAAGAAAGGAGTGTGAGAAGTCAGAGATGGGATGTACATGTATATTCCCGTTTTTGGCAGGATTTGGATTTTTAAACTAAAAATAGTTGTATTACACACAGGATGTAACATATTTCCCGCTGAATGTAGAATAATAAAAAAAAAAAAGCGGATAGGATCATCCTGAATTTTACATTACAGGAGTCTTCCCTGCTTGTTGACGCTGCCATACGCGTAAAAAGACAGACTGCACGGACTTCTCTCACAAGTCATTTTTCCGTCTGTTTTCTTTCATTTGATGCAGCCCAAATTGGGACGGGAGAAACGAATTGCTAAATTTTTAATTAACTTCATAACATCTGCACTTGTGCTTTGAGAGAGCAGCGAGATTTCCTTTTAACCTATTCCAGCACATTTGCACACCAAGGTAAATCTTGATGCTGGCACTCTTACAGAAAGGGAGAGAGAGAGAGAGAGAGAGGGAGAGAGAGAGAGATAGAGAGAGAGGAGAAAAAAAGGAAAAAAATCAAAAATGGAAATGAACTCTCACTTGTGTGTGCAGATCAAAGAGGTAGAATTATTCAACTTTTTGCCATGGCTTGATCTTCAAAAAAAAAAAAAAAAAAAGACGAGAGGAAAAAGTAGGGGAAATCTAGACGGATGAATGAGTTTTAGTTAGGGTGCTCCTCAGTTGTTTTAGGAGTGTTCCTTTTCTCGTCTGTGCGTGTTTACTTGTATGTCGTGAGTTTAATGCCTCAGGTCTGTGCTGCTTCATTTAACAGGTAAAACAGCCATTTTTTTTACATTTTAAACTAAAACTGCTCTAATCCGCCTCGATTCATTTTACCTCCTTAATTTTAAGACTATAAATTCTCAACACTGGTATTTCTCTAAAGAAAGCAAGTCACAACAGTAGACCAGATAGTTATAATTATTTTTAATCAACATGCTGCTCACTCTAATAGAGCTGCTGTTATATTAAATGCACCCAACCCATATTAGATTCTGGACAATCTAAAGCCTTTCTAGAGTGCAAATATTTAAAGTAATAAAAGCAATGATGTATTATTGCCTTCACGCTGGCCTAAACCTGACTCCTCTTTAGTTTTGATTCCTTCCCTCCTGCCGTTACGGGCTTTCCTGTCATGTCAGAAGTCTATGAAATCGGAGCAGGGAGTGAATACACCACCCACCCACCCACCACCGGCTCCACCCCCGTGGCTGCAGGCACCTGCACAGGTAGCACTGACTGATGTGGGTGATATCACAGCACACCAAAGCTCCTTTAACAAGTCCCCCTTTGATACGGCACACACAATGGTGTCTCTATAGGAAACCCCCTTTGCCTGTCTCTGTGTGTGGGGCAAAGAGTCCCAAACAAAGAAAGAAAATGGCACAGGAGAAAAAAAAATAAAAAGGTTCTGGGTAAAGAAGAAATAAACTTGCTCTTGCTTTACCACAGCTCTCCACAAGAGGACACTGCTCCCATGTTGCATTTAATTCAATGCTGCCAGTGTTCCTGGTGTCTCTCTGGTTTTGTCTCTGTGTATATGAGTGTGGGCAGACTCTAAATACAAAAAGCACGGTCGAGACTAGCTTCATAAAGCAACGAGAGATAAAACGGTCAAATAACTCGAGGTAGAAAAACTTATAATAATAATAAGAATATAGAATAAAATATAACATAATATATAAATATATAAAATATAACATAACATTCGTAATGTTCCAGTGTTTTCATTGCTTGAAGTTGACTCCCTTCAGAAGTTGGCAGTCTGACCGTGCTGACCAAAATCCCATCAATCACATCAGTGGCTACTTCCTTCAACATTGCATGATGAACCAAAGCCACAGAAATAATAAATAATAATAATGAGAAGAATAGATTTTATTGTCACTGTATGTCTCAGCATATGTTGTACATACAACGAAACTGAAGAGAGCATCTCCCTTCCAATGAGAGAACAGAGACACAAACAAGAACACTCAGAATGTATAAATAAAGTAGATAAAAAAAGATATTATGTATGTATAATATAATATAATATATATATATAAAATATATAATTATTATTATATATATATATATATATATATATATATAATAGTCTATATAAAGTATAAAGTGAGCTGCTAAGTATGTATAATATCAGTTAATTTATTTAGGCAATTTATAGTTATGAATACAAGAACATTACTTATGAGACAGAAAAGCAAACAGAAAAAAAAGGTGAGAATACATTAAAGTTATGAGGAGTAGAGAGTCTTTAATTTTCTTTTTTGTTTAAGCTTGAGGGCCTTGTATCGTGTTAGGTTGTTCTGACCCCTCATGCAGACAGACTTTGTTCATCTACCTTCGCTTTCCTCTAAAGCCAAACACAAATTTCCCTTTATTTGCACCCAAGTCATGTTTAATACATTTTATCTATTCAAATTCATGGTCTAACACGTGTGTCTTTAACTTCCACACATGCCTCAAGGTTGCTGCAGAAAAAGTTTATTTTAGTTTATTTAAGTTTATTTTTATTTATTTAAAGTTTATTTTCCAGTATTTGTTCTTGTACTCTGAGACAGTCAGACCTTGGGTCAGACTTTCTCACTCTCACTGAAATACTATTGTTGTCAGGTTTCCTCAGCGGTACTGAATCGTACATAATTTTAGCCTTGGCCGGCATGGATCAGGTTCCTTCACATCAGTTATGACCATTCTCACTCTCGCTTCTGTGTGATCGAGCTGGCTGTAGCGTCTCTTAGAAACCAAAAAATGTTTTCACCAGTGTTCGCAGGAGTGCTCTGTTGAACTATTGATATGGTAAAAAGAAAAGAAAAAAAAAACAACAACCGAGGAGAACCTTAACACAGCCATTGAGGTGAGGGAGGGAGGGAAGGGGGGCAGGCTCTTGCCTTTTGTCTGTCTGTTGAGTGGAGCCATCAGATAACAGCCAGGACAATGGTGCTCCATTCTGAGGGCTCACTTAAATGAGCAGGAAGCGGCGGTGAGCGCCTAGCGGAGGCTTCTGGTGGACTCCCTGGGGTCCGCTCAGCCCTGATGGAGCACGCCACCGCTGAATGGCTGGAGAGCATGGGAGGAAATGAGAAGCTAGTAGCCACCCAGCTGGAGCCACGGGTGCCCTTTGATGCCGCATGTAAGCAAGGATGGGAGCAAGGTAAAGGTGATGGAGGGGTAAGAAGACGTAAAAACACGGGGAGGGAATGCGAGGAAGCGTTTTTAAACACTGATGCATATTTGTTCTGATTGTGACAGATTCTCTATGAGGTTTATCAGTGATGATACATGGGCCATTTTTTCCACCGTATCATGCACGTGATTCTTACCTGGCTCCCTCATTAGAGAGTGACTACTAAACTCTCCATCTGTCTTTCAGATTTCTTTCTTAAAACCCCCTGTTGCCTCGTAATGCCCCCACGCAATCATTCACACAAAACCTTTCTTTCCTGTTTTACTTTTAATGTCTAGCTTCAGATTGCGTTACATGAGTGATGGCACGTCGCTAGAGGAAAGTGATCTCCCTCCACCCTGCTCCTTTCAGACTGGTACGTGCAGCAGAGGGTGTCTGGTGCTACACAACGATACGTGTACGGTGCATGGGCCTGGTCGTCTGGTGTCACTCAAACTATGTCACTCGTGTAGGAGTTCAAATATAACGGTTCGCCTGGTGTCCTTGCCGCTGCTACACACATTTCTGTTTCTGCACCACGAGTGTGGTCGGCCAGGGGAGGCCAATGCTACGTGTGAAATGTCTGCGGCTCGGATGTAATCACAAGTTTGTCGAGTTTACTTGCGGCCTGTGCACAGTGTGGTGGAAAATGACAGCTTTAGTTTTGGTGTGACACCCCCAAATTATGAAAGACATCTGAGGGTGTTAGCAGCAGCAATGGCCACAATCCAGCTGTTTCTTCACACAGTTTATCATTTAATCCAGGGGTCCCCCAAACTGATGGAGAGTTTAAATAGGGACCCCCTACCTGCTAGATACATATATTAATATATGTTCTATATTAAACTCAGTCAAGTGCTATTTATGAATATACATTTTTATTACCATGTTGCATATTATCAATATTGAGATATCCAAATAATACACAGGTTTATGGAATTAATTGATTAATTGATTGACAGATTCACATTTTAACTTTACACAGCTAAATGAAGTAGAGGCAGTGAACCACCGAGTCATTTTAGCCTCAGTAGTTGGCACCATTAACTTCTGCTAACATTGCAGTGTGACTCTGGGATTTCACCTGGGAACTGAATAGGCACTCTGACAATTGCGAGGAACCTGACAAAGTCAGAGGTGTAATGTGCAGCCTCCTGATTAGCTCAGCAGCGATAGGGGCGGGGCTTACTGTGTAGGGGAGGCTCTGATTGACAGGTCTCGGCTAGTGCTGTAGAGATAGCTCTTGTATCGCTGGATGAGTGAAGTGAAGACTGAAAGATATTGTCTTCTGCCTCCATTTATCCCTTTGCTAAAATATGTGTTTAAAGAAATTTACATTTGTGGGGGGAATTAAAAAAGATATATAGGAAAAATGTCCATTCAACCAAAGATTTTGCGGACCCCTCTGTTGAAGACCTATGATTTAATCTTTATCCTTTATCCTGTGCTGCTTCTTGTCTTTGAAGCGCTATTTGTCAGCATTATTATTGCTGCAGGAAATGTGTGTAGCCATGCATGTTAATGAGGCTTGTCTGATAAACACACAGTTTAATTGCTTTTTGACACTACTATACTCTCATTTTTGTGTAGGCTGTAATAGAGACTCGCATGTTTTTGTATATAAATGATCTGCTTTCTATCTCTGTAGCCACCTTCACACCACCGGAGCACGAGGCTGAATGTTTAAGAGTAACCCGGACACAGTTTTGGACAGTGTTAAAAAGTGGAAAATAAAACTGCCTGCACGAAAACTGGTCTTAAAATTCAGAAGCCAGCCTTGAGGATCACTGCTGGGTGAGCACAGGATACTGAACTTGGCCCTCTGAACTCCTTGTGAGGTGAGCCTGGCTGCACTGCTGATTCTCAAGGACCCACTCCAACAGAGTCTCACGCACAAGATGAGACACTTGACTCACTACAACGCAACATCACATTCCCTTTAACCCGCTCCCAGTGGTTGAGTTCACACACTGAATATCTGTGGGACTTTTTAAACGAAACATAGAGAATGCAAGTTCTTAGAACATTCACAATACTGAAATCTACTCACATGTCTCAACACTCTATGATTTGTAGCCCGCTATTTTCTTTGTTATTTCTTCTTTCTTGTGTGTAATGCATATGGGAGTAATTATTAATGTACATAAAGCATAAGATTACAACACAGGGAAATGTTGTTTCTTGGTTGTGTGGAGCGCACTAAGTGCTGAACTGCAGCTGAAAGTGAATCTAGTGCTGACAGACGTGTGGAGGTGCAGCAGACAATGCAGCGGCGGCTCTTACAATGTGGTTCAAGGCTGTGTCGCCGCTGTGTACTTGAGCTGCACAATGCTTTGGCATGGGCTAGGAAGTGACACATCCCAAAACCAGACTCCCCAGTCAAGCCAGGGCCTCTGTAGCTCAAAACATTTAGTGATTTACTAAATCTGATCTAGTTTTGGTGATTAAGTGACAAGAACTGTGGATCCAACCTGCTCAAGCATGACTGGTAGATTTTACGTGAAGAGCAACTACTGATATTTCACATTCGGACTTCACGCAAGTAAACTGGCAAGAGGAGGAGGTTTGTCGGGAGGATTCTTAGGACACATTTGTTTATGTGTGGCACCACATCCTGGAAGGGGACACATAGGACGGTGACTATCAGGAAAGAAAGGAAGGTCAGAGAGGGAATCGAGGCTTCACCTTTTGTTCTCGTCAGATGACAGGCATGTTGCTTAGGCAAGGCGTCGACCCTTCATGTTTTTGGCTTGTCTGGTTTCCAGCATGGAAGAGCACTTCCTTCACCAGCAGCAGCAGATAATTGTTTTACATAATCCACACTTAACGTAATCATATGGAAATTGCAACAACACCATCATTAAGGCATCATCCTGTTTTTACCTTAATGAGAACACAAAACTTTTTTTTTTTTTCTATTTATAGCAACCGTGGAGGACACTCCGTGAGCACACGCCGAGATGCGGATCCCTGGGGAGCCTGTGGATGTAGGTAGGCGGGTACCGCATCACCCGCCCAGGAGATGTACGACCCAGATGTCTGACGAATGGACATGACTAGCGTAGGTGTGGCGGAGGTCAGGAGACGTTCAGTATGAACAGGAAGTGAGCAGCTTACTCCAAAATTTGCCGGACACACAAAGTTAAAAAAAAAAAAAAAAAAAAAAACTGCTGGACATAACATCTTGATGCCTAGCAACCATGGCTCAATAGGAGAATAGAAGAATTGGGACAGGGGATGAGAAAACCAGCACACGTCTTTGAGAGAAGTAATTAGATTATAGTGTGACGCTTAGGGATCAAAACTCTTTAATTACAGGTATAGACGAGAATTAACAGCACAAAAGAAAGTGTTTAGCTAAAGAATGCAATATTCATTTGATTATTGTATCGGCTAAATAATAGAGCCGCACAAGCTGCTATAAAATATGCTCTTTTCAGCGCACATCAAAGGGCTGTTTGAGAAATTCGTTGTCCGTGTTCGGCACTTAACCCCTGCAGAAACTTTGTGTGGCATGAATGACAAATCCCCTCAGAGGGACATGATTCAAGGAGTCAAACAATACTGAGACAGCACAAGGAGAGACACTAATGGATGGAGAGGAGCAGCGAACGGAAAGGGCTGGGAGAGGTAAGGAGACACAAGGAGGGGTTCCAGCAGTCAGCCTCATAGACAAGGTCACTTCCAAAGAAACATGCCATGGGGGGTCGGGACAAGCATCCCATAAAGCTGATAAAGAACAATAGCAGGAACTATAGGCCACAAAGTAACTGGAGACTCTCCCTGGAAGAAAATAATTGAAAGACCCTGTAAGATCAGGACACACACTCAGCATGAAGGAGACAGGCTGGATGAGGTATTTTTATAATGTGATTAATGCTAATGCAACAAGGAAAGCGGGATCATGAGGTGTGCTGCCAAACATAACTACAGCAGCCTCACAACACTCCATACGAGTATTTTTCTTCTTAGACAAGATAGTTAATTGTTTGTCTTCCAGGACAATGTCGCACTTCAGAAACATCAACAACGCTGAGAACGGGAACAAAACAAGACAGTGCAAAATTGACCCCACGGGTTGTTTGTGCAAGTTCATTACAACCTGCTGCAGTGACATTATATTTTTAAGTGGCATCGTGAGGGAGCATCCGTTGTTTAAACCAAGTGACTGAAGCAGCTTAGCAGCAGTAGTAATGTCAAGTGAGTAAAGGAGGAGGCAAGGTGACGTCGTTACAGAGACAACTATTGGACCTTAAAGAATATAAACAGTGTCATCATCCCACACAAACTAAAGAAAATGAGTTATAGATATACGCCAGCTTCAAGTGACAAACAGCAGTTATTTTTTTCCATTATATCTATTCATTGGTTCAGCATTGACGTCCAAGCTAAACTGTAAAATGAGACTGGAACAGGCAACAAAGCGCAACAAGTCCACACCCTAGTGATGTTCGATACCACCGATACCGATCCAGTACCGATACTTTGTGCAAATACACGTCTAATGTGTCTGATAAACCTAAAAAAAAGTAGTGTATTTCAAATCACAGATTCATAAAGAATGACAAAGACATCAGAGTAATTTATTGATATTAAGGTAGTGGCCTCATTTGCTGTATAGTCAAGCTAATACAACAACAGAGGACACAATCATACAACATACGTGAAAATGCTGTTTAAAACATTAAAAAAAGCAAAAGTAAAATAGTAAGACTGTTAAAATAAATTACTGTTTAACTATTAAAAACCACTATAAAATGAAAACTTGCATCTTAATTCAGACACGGTTCTCAGTTCTGTCCATCTCATCATAAATGCCTCATATTCTGTGTTGTGTTTTATCCTCAGGTGTTTCACAAAGATTGTTGTGTTGCCACAGCTCAATAGTGTTAGTTACTTTCCACTGTGTTCCGTCATTACCTTGAGTGACTGAATGTATCAATATTTTGATTGAGAATCGGTTTTAGAGCATAAAGACCTTCACTGCACACCACTACCAAGCACACAAGTCGTTCTACAAAAAGAATGGCTACAGAACACAATTGATGTTCTGATATAGCCAAGTCAAAGTCCTAAGTTCATGTGAGGAAACCCACCCACATCTCAGGAGTGAAGGGGTCACACACTGAGGAATGGGCTAAAATACCTTCATGCCGCTGGAGACGTTACCGGAAACATGGGGTTACCGCTGTTTAAGAAAGTCACTACTTCAAACAAAGATTCACATACTTGGTGTAAAAAAGGTTAATTTCCTTAAGGTCTGAACAGGCTCCTCTACTGATACGTGACTTAACCACACGCAGCTCCTCATACATCAACATAGCTGCATCACTAATTAACACAGAATCACATTTGTGTACTCGTATTGTAAAACAGGTACCATGTGGGACCTTTAACGTATCCATGTTTGTCTGGTCACATCTGTTGACATGTATTGTGTTCATACAAAGGTGTTATTACCTGTTTTTTTTTCTTTTAACTGCTTTCAGGTCAGCATGGTGCAGGTTGGATTGTGTAAAGTGCCACTCAAGTATTCGCATTTCCATTGTTTTAAATTTATGAAGAAAAGTCTTGTTATGAAGGAGCAGAATGGTTTCATCACGTTTGGGGTTAACGCTCCATATCCTTTTCCATTCAACACATTGTTCCTTTACCCACTGATTAATATCTTGTTTAAACAGTCTGCAGACACATCACTCTGTTGGTGTGTTCATAAATCCTCTGGAGCTGATCAACACAATGGCCCACATTCCTGGCATTTAGGAAGTCCCTTATATCACAGTGTCTCCTCTCCACCAGACACAGGAATTCTACGAATATGACACTGGAACAAAAACAACTCTCCGCATACATGTCTGTTTATTTCATTTAGTTTGAAACGCAGGAATGGATGACGCTTTGTCCACGCGGCGCTTTACGTCTGTAAAACATCCCCGGACCTTTCATCTACGCCCCGTCTGACTCTGCTTTCATTATTAGCACCGGCTTCTTTTTCAAGAAATGACAACAACACGTGACAATGTTGCGCAAATTAGCTAATGTTTTCACATTTAAAATGATCTGATTTGCCTCCAGCGCTGTCGCTGTGTGTGGGATTACCACACACCAAGTGCTAATTATGGCTTCCTCTGGGCTGAGGTGACACGATGAGTTCATGTCCATAACATTAGTGCTCCATGTTCCCATTAAATCACATGACCGCATCACATGTGTCAGCTGGAGTGATGAGCTCACTTGTATCCCCCAGCCCTGCAGCCCTCCAGCATGCTGTTTGCTTGCAAAATCTTTGGTTGATTAGACATTGTTTGTATATTCTTTTAATTTCCCCAACAAATTAAAATTTCGTTAAGACACATTAACACAATAATTTTAGTAAAGGGTTAAGGAATAGCTTAATATTGAATGCAAAATGATAATAATAATATATATGAATAGCATTTATAAATAGCACTAGGCCAAGTTTAATATAGGCTTTTATAGATCATGGTCTTTATGGCATTCAAACAGTATATAAGGTGCACATTAGGAGCTCTCCGTACTCTTGATTGTGAAAATGCTGATGGGAATTGTCATTCCTAATACGTATGTTTGAGTTCGTGCTAACTGGATGTCACCGAACGTGTGTGACCGTACATTTTGGGTTTTCACATCTAAACTCGCTGCCCTTCTATTCGAGGTCTAGGGTCTTTCAAGCTAAAATCCTTGGGTGTTGGCCTGCGCAACAATGGAAAACCGTGGCACTGCCTGCCCTTCCTCACGTAGCCTCGTGGGATGGGAGAACAGAGAAATTCATTCACAGCGCCCACAAAACTGGAAGCACACCAGTCCTAAATTCTCCGTTTCCGTTGTTTTATATTAAATCAGTCTCACCAGTGAGACTGATTTCCGCCTGCTTCCTCCCTACTTCCCGAGCCGCGTTTTGCAAACAATATGAATTGTATCTGTTTTATCTTGTATTTATCCAAAGCTCCCTTGCATCCACTCCCGTGTGACAAGGAACAACATTTCACTCATCATCACACACAAACTCTGATCGGAGTCAAGGTGTGGTTTGATCCGTGAACCGGGCTGCCATGTGTGATTGGGTTTCACAGAGGTTTCTCATGGGTGCCACGCACACTCTTTTCCTTATGGCTACACGGTTTAACCACCCACCCAATTACAGACATCCATCCCTCGCGGAAATGAACTCCTCGCTTACAGACACGGTTTGAGGTTACACCTCGGCCCAGCCGACAATGCCACTTTGATCTCTTGTGTCGTTTCACAGTGCTATACATTGTATGACTCAATCAATTGTGGCCTCCTCTGAGTTTGTACCTACCGCGTAGCTGTGCAGCGTGGAGGAGGGTGAGCGTGTTTGGGAGGAGGGTCCTGAGTGAAGGACAGGATTGTGTGCTTGACTTTTTTTTCCTCCTAAAAAAAAAAAAGAAATCCTTTTAGCAGTAGGACCCAGAGGACCTCTGAAGGAAACATGGACTAACACACCTTTATGGTGTGTGAGGCTGGAAAAAAAAAAAAAAGGAAAAAAAAGTTGTTCAATACTGTAACAAAAAAGGTTGAGCTATGGGGCATGTCATTGGCTGAGGAGGGTCTGGCAGGAAATTACAATGACTCCAGGGGTCAGGGCAGAGTTTGCTATATATGTATTGCAATAGACAACATCTCTACTGGCCAAACTATCGCTCTTGCATGGTGAACCCTCATTAGTCATCAGCACGGGGGACAGTATGAGCGCTTCTGTGGCCGTGTACAGGAATATCTACACGGAGGACCGCTTCAAACAGTCCTACGGCTCGGATGACAACACCGCTGGAAGTTTGCGGCTCCGGGAAAAACTCGCCGGGAGGTGCAGGTGTTCAAGGCGAGACTGCCTTCACCTGCTGAGGGAAAGAGTGCCCATTTTCAGCTGGCTGCCCAGATACAAGCTAAAGAAATGGATTTTAGGAGACACTATAGCGGGACTGACTGTTGGTATTCTTCACATTCCGCAAGGTGAGGAAAATAATCTTTAAATAATAATAGTAATAATAATAATAATGATAAGAAGAAGAAGAAGAGTTCAGTTCATTAGTTATTTGGAGGCAACTTGACAATAGTTCTTTCTTTCCAATAATCATGCTTGAAACTATTTATTGATTATAATTATAAAAAAAATCTGATGTAAATTAAATTACTTATATATACTTTCTTTAAACACTCACCACCCACATTGTCAGAGTGGACAATGCAATGTGTTGTTATTTAAAAAATAAATAAAAATAAAATAAAAATTACTAAGCTGTCTTTTTCATTGTCCTTTCCTAAACAGGCATGGCCTTCGCTTTACTCACATCCGTGGCCCCAATATTTGGCCTTTACACCTCCTTCTTCCCCGTTGTCCTGTATATGTTTTTCGGCACAGGTCGCCACGTGTCCACAGGTGAGATGTGAACCCACACAGCATCTGATAAATGTTCTAGTTGAGTGTGGAAAACACAAATTAGTCATCATTGGCACACATACAGTTTTTTATTATCTCATCCATCTTGACATCAGAGCCAGTTTTCAGTGATCATGTTTTCTGCTGTTGCTGAGAAGACTGGCCTTTTCTCAGGTACCTTTGCTGTGGTGAGTCTGATGACCGGCTCAGTGGTGGAGCAGCTTGTCCCGACCCCGCTGGAGATGAACTCAAGTTCGCCTGAAGCGGCTGACTTCGAGGCCCAGCGAATCGGCGTGGCCTCGGCCGTCGCTCTTCTCTCAGGAATCATCATGGTAGGACTGATGCACAGAGTCAGAGTACGGTGACAGGTTCCCGGACGCTCACAAAGACATGTCTTGTCTTGTAGCTCTGCATGTTCGGTCTTCAGCTGGGCTTCCTCTCCACGTATCTGTCAGAGCCGATTGTTAAGGCTTTCACCAGCGCTGCTGCTTTCCATGTCACCATCTCTCAGCTGCAAAGCATGCTGGGCCTGAGACTCCCTCGCCACACTGGGACTTTCTCCCTTTTCAAGGTAAGGAGTGTTTTTTTTAAATTATTTATTGTACAATGAGACAATACAGTGTCAATAACAATACAGTGGTGATATGGACTGACAAAAAAGGGGTATGAATAACAATATTTATGGCAATGAATGTGTGTGTATTATAACTAGTGATATTTACAGTTGCATTGTTACACAGATAATTCTAATATTAGTGATATTTAAGATAGTAATAGAGCTTGTGATAATAATAGTAATTATCAGATAGTCAAGAGCAGCAATAATAACTATAAAAACAAAAAATGTCAACTTAATATTTTTGTAATAATAATAATGACATCATGGATGCCCGGGAGTGCAGGTGGTACAAGACTGTATCTGTATCTGTATGTATACATACATTAATATTTTTTATGTATTTATGAGGTGAGTGCATGTGGTGCATTAAAATCCGAGTGTGTGTAATGCATTAAAAAAGGAAGAGATGGGGGGTTACCATGGAATGATTTTTGTCTTTTGTTTGTTTATATTCCATATAGCTGGTGCATTAAAAAAGGTGATGTGCCACAATGGAACAATACAGGGAAAAATAATAATCATAATAATAATAACAATAATATTAATAATAATTTGTAGGACAACTTAATCCTTTATTGTAAAATGTGAAGCCTTTGTATGCATTTGTGTGCTCAGACTTTAGCATCAGTGATGGAGAACCTGCCCCACACCAACATGGCTGAGCTGCTGATCTCTTTGGTGTGTTTGGCCGTCCTGGTCCCAGTTAAAGAGATCAACATGCGTTACCGGCACCGCCTGCGAACGCCTATCCCCGTGGAGATTCTGACGGTTAGTGACTTTTGTTCATAAATGCTGAAAGTTTATTTGCTTTTCAATGTAATTAAAATACTTAATTTATGCTTCACTCTTCAGGTGATCATCGCAACAGGTGTGGCCTATGCCTCCTCCCTGGACTCCGCTTACAACATTGAAATAGTTGGCCATATTCCCGCTGGGTAATCTTTCAGATTTGAACAAAAACAAAAATCTAAGCACTAGTGGTCAGATGCCATCTGGATTTCGACTAATTTTTTTTACATGTTTTCTTTAGGTTTCCAGCGCCACGGGTGCCTGCGCTTCACACTTTCCCTGCCATTGCCGGAGACACAATAGCTATAACATTTGTTGGCTACGCTGTTTCAGTCTCGTTGGCTATGATTTACGCCGATAAACACGGATATTCTATACATCCCAACCAGGTAAAATCCGGGGAAGCAGGGGCTGCTTCGTGAAATCTGAGATTTGGATTTGAATCTGTTTTCGAACTGAACCTTTGTTTGATTTCAGGAGCTGCTCGCTCACGGCATCTCCAACACGGTGTCCTCCTTTTTTAACTGCTTCCCCAGCTCAGCGACTCTAGCCACCACTAATATACTTGAGAGCGCTGGAGGATACACGCAGGTATGGAAAGTGCACACGATTAATGGCAGCTTCTTCTCTTTTGCCGCCTGCTTTGTGTTAAACTCATAGTCGTATTTGTGTGTGTGTGTGTGTGTTCCTGCAGCTCTCTGGCTTGTTCACCAGTCTGGTTGTGCTGATTGTCCTGCTCCTGATTGGTCCACTGTTCTACTTCCTGCCAAAGGTTTGTCCACTGTTCTGTTTCTGTACGAGCTTAAAAGAAAGAAAGCGGACGAATTCACCCAGCTCCTCCTTTGTCTTTCTCCTCAGGCAGTCCTGGCCTGCATCAATGTTACCAGCCTCAGGCAGATGTTCTTGCAGTTCCAAGACTTACCTGAGCTGTGGAGAATCAGCAGGATCGACACCGTAAGCCCAATTAATAGCAGTGTGACAGATAAGAGCGTGGTCTCGTAGCTCAGTTGGACTTGAGGCGTAGTTGCCCGCTCACAAACTAGTGACACATATCTCTCCACACAATAACCGCAGCGTCACAGTTGCAAGGTTATTTGATACAAACCCTCTTTCAGCCAAGAAGTATTAATCTAGTTATGGAATAATGAGCCAGTGGAACACAGGGGACACATCAAATGGACTGCTGTGATCCTTACACTTTCACACTGATTGCTTGGCTAGAATTAACCATCGCTCATGCTGACATACCCCCATTGTCGATTGTTATGTCCCGACGTGACAATGTGTTATTGTGCTTTGTGTGTCTTTGTGTAGATGGTCTGGGTTGTAACCTGGCTGTCTGTGGTGGTACTCAACGTGGACCTTGGCCTGGCTATCGGGGTGGTTTTCTCTATGATGACCGTCATCTGCCGCACACAGAGGTGCATTTTCCCGTCACTAAGAGCACCTTTCGACACAGTTTATATGAGAAGGAATAGCACGGACACGTGTTAAAAACAACAATCAGACGAATGTATGAATTAGGCTGCTGTCATACTCTTATGTCACTTTAACCCAAAACTGATGAAGAATGATCCCGCAGGGCTGGCTGTTCGGTGCTTGGCCGAGCAAGCAACACAGAAATTTACAGGCCTCTGGAGAACCACAGCAAGGTGAGCAAGGTTTCTGCCGTTAATCCTTGCAACATGAGACTTTTTCTTTTTTTTTCAACGATAATAACCCCAGAGATAACGCAGCAGGTGTATCCTATAAGAATGAGGCTGTCCTCTTTTCGTTTCAGTGCTATGAAGTTCCCGGAGTGAAGATCCTCACTTACAACGGGCCCATTTACTACGGCAACCGCAGCTTCTTCAGGGAGGAAATGAGCAGGCTGTTGGGCCTGACGCCAGAGAAGATCCGCAGCCGGGAAAAGGCCAGAAAAGCCCTGGAGAAACGGGAGAGAGAAGCCACCGTCAACACTGTGGTGCGGCTGACTGAACGGAGATTAAAACAATATCAAAAATCTAAAGTACATACCGTGCCTGTTTAATTTTAGCGTCTTCTTGTTTCCCTCAATTGTCCTTTAGGAACGAGGCATTGCAAACACATCGTTTTCCTCAGAAATTGACTTCTTCAAATCAGGTGATTAATCATTTCTATTGTGGCCCGCGTGAGACACACTAAACGCCATCACTGTTCTATTTGCTGTGCAGCTTTTGTTTACACTATTTATGTAGTTATTGTTGTTGCTGCACACCAAAGAGTTCTATTTTTCTGCAGAAACATCCGAGAGCGACGTCCAGGACGTGCTAATTGATTGCAGCAGTGTGATATTTGTCGACGTGGCCGGAGCGAGGCTCTTCACGCAGGTACGTTTTGCAACAGTGAATCACGACAGTCGGTATTTGCTCGCATTGTGTCGCAAGTGACTGATCGAATGCGGCCGTTTGCAGATGTGCACCGAGTGCCAGAAAGTTGGAGTTCAAGTGTATTTGGCAAACTGCAATGGTAAGACCGTTTCCTCGGCTAAATTCCGTACGTAATTTGTCGGGCGAGAGTTTCACTTGTTTACCTCGACTCACTTCTATCTCCTTAGACAGTGTCTTAAAAATCCTGACGTCAAGTGGTCTAATGAACTACATGAACCCTCAACATATTTTCGTCACCGTCCACGATGCCGTGATGTACATCCAACAGCAGAAGGTAGGGATCAGAATCTTTACACAAATATAAATAATTTAAGAATATTTTGATGACTCGTAATGATACTGCTGCGTGTTGCAGGAAAAACCTCCGGAGAACACGACGACAGTTTGGGTGTGAGCCAGGAGGACAGTGATGAATCATTGTCCCTTCAACCAAGTGTGTGGGACTAAAACGGCTGTGGGCGTTTATTGTATGTGTCTCTGAGCTGCAGCGTTTGGTCCACATCGTACTGTATGCCAATGTTTTAAAGGAGCAGTAGCCTGTTGTAGCACCATGTCATAAAATACAGTAACTTTTAAAGTGTTATTACATCATTTTGCAGATATTGAACTCACTCCTGGCGCACCGCCAATATAGTCTTACAGTATATTTAATGTAAACAAGTGTGAAAAAGTGTGAATAACACCAATATGATAAGTCTGTTACGACAGATATGAATTATTCTCATTTTTTACCGTCAAATACGTTATGTGTTGCCATTGTAATATTTATTTAGTTTCTTTTTGTTATTTGCAATATAAATAAATATGAAGTGCACTGCGCAGTTTGTTAAAAATCATGTATTTATGTGTATTTATATCCTTTTGAAACTCGAAATGTCATTCCATGCTCCCTTTAACTATTCAGTGAGGGCACAAAGGGCTTTATGATTGACCTTTGTACAGCAGCTCTGCCACCCAGTGGCTGCTCTGACAGTAAATACATCTAAAAAAAAAAAAAAACAGAACTTAGATTTTTATTTTTTATTTAAATGAATAAAAGATACATTCAGTTAATTTTGAGCAAACGTGGGTTGTAGGTTTCTCCGTCAATTTTTTAGTTTCATAGTATTATAGTTTTTTTTTTTTTTTTTTTCAGGGGAAACACACTGTGTGGAATGTGAAGCATGTCCTCTCTGTCAGATTTTGACGAGGGAAGAAGAGCAGTCTTTGTATTTGGCCAGGCCCTGTAGGTCTGCTCAGAGAAATTATATCAATTCATTCAAATAAATAAGTAAATGTAAATCTGTGTCGCACAATAACAATCAAAAACAGCTTATTGTAGTTGAGTGAAGCTAAAAAAAAAAGGGAAAACTAGGAGAGAAAAATTTACAGAAATAATCAAAAATAAAAATCTGGACAACAATAATGTGTGTATTAAAATAGAACAGAAATGTAAAGGAAGCGTGTAGTCTTTAGGTTGAATTTATCAATACAACTTGCACTGTTACATTTGCTTATGGAGATTGAGTTGTTTATTTGACTATGTATGAATTGCTTTCTCAATCTGTAAAGCACAGTATTAGTATATGAAATATATTAAACACTCAACATGATGTAATTTTAATGTAAAGCTGAAGAAAAGAGCTGAACTGACACAAGCAGCCCTCTTTGGAAAACAACCGAAACTCAAGTTTGAACATGAATTACCTGCTACTTTTTAAAAACGTGTGTCTGCCTCGTTCCTACTTTCAAAGAAAAAAGCTACATATTATGAAACGCTTCTAAGAAAAGCTGTCTAACCGGCCTCGCCTTACTGTTCTGCTGCCCTCTGCTGTCCAACTGTTAAAACCTTTCCTCCCACTGATCCTCATGGAAATCCTTTTAACCTTGACCTGGTAACTCTGTAGGTAGGTAGTGTGAGTTCAAAACCAGGATGCAAAAAGAAGAAGAAAAAAAACTAATTATTTCCTTGCTTGATGTTGGATAGTCAAGTTATTATTATTATTATTATTTTTTTTTCTGTGAATATTTCAAAGAGGCCTCCAGACACCGTACCCTTTGGGTTTTCCCTTTAAAGCTCAAGGAGTGTTTCACTAATTGGCAGGAAGTAGTCCACTTCAATTAGAACATGGTACACAAGGCTCTGGCCAGATGTTTACCAAGCCAGATTCTACAGTCAGACCTACTAACAGGCACACACACACAGTGTAAAGGCAGATATTCAAAAAGTAAACCGGCAAACTCCTCCAGGAAGGTCACTGACGAGGCTTTGATTTATGCAACCAAAAAAAAAAAAGGGAAAATTGTGTGTATTGTTTGAATGTAGTTTTTCTAACTGACTTTTCTTATCCTGTGCACTGTGAAAAACGTTACTTATTAATGCGATTTACACAGGATCACTCTGATACGCCCAAAACCAGTCTAATTTATGTTTTAGAGTTTTTCTATTTTTCTTATGCTTTTATTTTCGTGCTTTATTTTTGTGCTTTATTTTTGTGCCGGAGTCAAATTCCTCGTATACTTAATAAAAACACTTACTTAATAAAAATAAAGCTGATTCTGATTCATAGTTACATTTAGAAATGTACACCAACGACAAATCCACTGATGGTTCAATCTGTGTGGCTTTTCTGTTCTTTTGTTTCCCTCTTGTGGGGAGACATTGATATTACAGTCTTCCTTTTTCTTGGAAATTATTTATTACTTCTTGCGAAATACTGTAGATTATGAATAGCATTATTGCTTCTAACACCACATTATTCTAACACTTTCCCTCATGTTGAAACTACTGAAGCCTATTTATATATATATATATAGTTTTTTTTTAATGAAAATCATAATTAATAAAATAAATGGGCCTCTATTGCTGGATTATGTTCCATTATATAAACACAAACATCTCACCTAATTTCAAAGCATTCTCGCGTTTACAATAATTTCACATCTCAGCTCCTAAACCTACATACTCTGACCTTTGGACTTGCGCTTTTGTTGTATCCATTCCCACTTGTCACCAATCCACAGAGATCACCCAGACAACCAAATTAGATAGCGAGTAGATAGCATTCAGACAAAAGCTGAGAGGATATGACGCCTGCCAACGGCCGTTTTAACAAGCATGAGGAACAACTTAACAGCAGGTAAATATTTTTATTTTTTTATTGTCTACTGGACCCACAAGCAGCTTCTCTCAAGAAATAAGCCTTACGGGGTTTAAGAAAAATTACAAAAGATTTTTATTGGAAAATGCCTGGTTCACATCAGAAAACATAGTACACTCTTTATAAATAATCCACTCCGCAGTGGATTGGTTGTGCCAGAAAGAAGGACACACTAATGTGTACAGTACCTGGTTAGCAGCAATTAACCAATAAGGTACCACAGTCAGCATTTTACATCATTCACATTCAGTACACAGCGTTACACAAGACCATCACATAGAAAACAATGTCCTGGGAAGTTTTTGAATGTAAACTTCAACAACAATTTAAGTTAAAATTTCACGTGATATTATTGAAAGGGTGTAGCACAATGTAGGGGTTCACACAGCCTTTCTGTGTAGAGCTGCCACGATTTCCTGCTTCCTCCCACCGTCCAATGACACAAATGTGAAGTGTGAATGAGTGTAAATGGTTACCTGCATTTACTGGTGTGTAGAGACATCTTACTCAAGCATTTTCAGTAATACTGCTGTGACGGATATGTTTTATTCGAGACCCAGCCGTAGACTTCAAAAAAATCGACGATGCAACCACAAATACAATAGGAATACTAGGAGATGAATTCTGAAATGCAAAGTGCAGCCTAAGTGAAGCAGAGCTGTAAAAACGACTCATACAACGTTTAGACTCAGAAAACATGTCGAATCCATGATTCAATTTATAAAGTAAAAATGTGCAAACCAAATTTCGTTTGATACAAAAAACTGGCCACAAGCGTATAAAAAAATTACCACAACTTAACAACAATTAACTAAATATGATATGAAACAGGTTTAAAACCATTGTACCATCAATCTGTTTAACAGATGTTATGCACGTTTACGCAAACAAATGGTCAAAAGGGGAGGGTGGGGGTAGAAGTCTCTATTTACAGAATGTTAACTAGACTACCACAGGTTTACCAACCCTCTGAATTAAATATCCCTTGAGTTTCTATGATGTGACATTGGATCCACTCCTCAATGCCAAACAAACAACAGCCAACAAACAAAAAATCTATCCCTGCACTTGTCCATTGGTCATTTTCAAACATTTTCATTACACTGAAGACAAAACAAACAAAAGAATTTCTCAATTCATCAACCTGCCACATTAAGGTTTTACCCACTACATAATACAATACATACTGTACGTACTCTTCAATCTAACAATCACAGTCACAAAGCCCCTCAAATAGAGGAGCATCCTTACATTCAAGTTACAAAAATAATTATTTTCCACTTTTCCCTCACATACGGGAGACCATCTTTCAGTGGCTGGTCATGCACTTGAACCTGTTCTTGAAGTAGAAGACTTCATTACGAAGGCTTGCATACCCTTTGGAGGGCGAGTAGCGGAACTTTTCGTAGGACTTTTGCGACTCTGTTTTAGTCCAGGGTAGCTGGATCTTCGACGCATGGTTGACGACGACGTCACTACAGGAACCAACGTGGAGGGAGCCCAGACCGTCGATGAAGAACTCTGCAATGTGAAAGAAAATTCAGATTTTCTACCGCGTTTGGGAGAAAATTCCCTAAAGCAGAAGGTGACAGGTGACTACTAACCCAGATGGGCAAACCGTGACAGGCGGGGGTCGAAGCCGGCCTGCCGCACTTTGTCTGTCTGTCCCATGAAGAAGTTGATGACGGCATCAACCACCACGCAGTTGGGAAATCCCTCAATGATGTGGTGGTAGCCATTTCTGATATGCAAGCAGTCGCCGTCCCCGTCCCCTTCTTCCACTGAAATGGTGTGACGATAGGTGGCAGTGTAACCTGTCACCTCTCTCACCGCACCGCCGACCTGAAGGCAATGAAAACGTTACGTCAGCCGGCCTAATTAACTGACCTGTCCAATCAAGCTCAGAGGACACTCAGAGCCAAAAAACACGTAGTTAGCAGCTTAACTGGGAGGAGCCTTCATACCAGTTGTACCTGTGGGAGACACTAAGAATTTCCTTCACTGTGCAAGTCGACATTCCACCAACAAAAGATTCCTTCTTTATAGCAGGCCCCAACAAGCCATCCAGCATTCAAAACCCTATCCCTATCTCCTGAGCTAGTTTCTGCCAGCAAATGTAGTTTGTAGGAAATGTAGTTTGAATCCATTCTTAATGTCAAGACTGAGGGCATCAAGAACACATTTAATTTCTCAATGTCAAAAAAAAAAACATCACTGCACTCAAAAAAAAAGAAAATACCTAGTCTCAATTCATCCATTCATCCACTAAAGCCTCAGTAACAGCTAATGTAAGGGTGAATGTACAGTTAATCTAAAACCTGCACTCATTAGGCCTCTCTAAAAATAGAACATCGTTGAGCGATTATTAGGTATAATAAAACTCATACAGTGACTGAATAAGTTCTTCAGTGCCAACTTTTTACAGAAAAGCCTGCACCCAGAAAGTCTCTGCTTTAGTGCTGTTGAAAAGATAAGTAAACAGGGTGCCGGTCTCACAGGGCGTCTTTAAGTAACTAATTGTCTTGACAGAAAGCATTTTTTGGCTCCAATGGAAATGAACGCATGAGGTTTCACTGGGGTGTGTTTTGGGCCCTCTCCAGTTCCGTCAGTCTCTGTATGCGTCCTCGCTACCAAATGACTTAAGTGGTCACGCCATAATAAAGAAGATGACATATAATATCACTTGGACCACGTGACTTATTTAAATTCTTTAGTACAATTGAAAATTATTAGTACAATCATCTGTTCACAGGGCTTTCAAAAACAACAAAAGTCCCAACTTATGCTGCCAGTGTCCTGATGACCACTAGGAAAAGTAACTGGATTATAATGGTTTTAAAATTCTTACTGTTCAAAGTCACACATTACAGAGTATTTTTATACTCTTATTTTATTTAGTCCACCCACACTACTAGGTGACTACTGAATGTTTCTACTACTGTTAACAATGAGGATTTCCCCATTTTGGGATGAATAAAGGCACTTCTTATCTTATCTTCACTGAATAGCTGAGAGATCAAATACATCTCCTGTATAAAGCTGTCCAGTAGCTGTCCCAAGGCTCAGCATGAATTTGAAATGTGCCATCGCAATAAAACTGATCAAAGTTTACAGCAACATTTGATTTACTACTACTTCCATGGAGCTGTAAAAGCTAATCTGTACAGAGGGGTGCAGAATGAAGGTTGATACAAGCATGCTCCTCACACTCACACATTTGAGTGAGCCAGGAGGGGGAGCAGAGGGGCATTCTTTCATAAGATAACAGAAAATGGTCATCATCAAGTCACCTGCTAGCTGTCACAACATTATAACTACATGTTTCTTGAAACTCATCTCACCAGATCCAAAGTTGTCTTCTCCAGGATGTCCACCATCCTCTCCAACTTTGTGTTTGCAGTAAAGATGAAGTCGTCATCCACCCAGAGCACATACTTTGTGGTAACTTGAGACACTGCTAGATTTCTCCCCGCAAACCAACCCTGTTAAAATAAAGAGAAGTCAACACACATTGAAAACAGTATTATGTTTCATAGTTAAGAGTGCAATACATTTCTTCCAAACTTCTTTACCTTTCCAAACGGCATAATGTAATGGTCAATGTAAGGACCTTTCACTGGCTGAGGGTGTTCATTATCATCTGCTATCACTATGGTGACGGTGGGATAATACAGCCGTATGCTGTCGATGAGATCCTTGAGTTTGTCATAACGCAGAAAGGTCTTCGTGGCGATGGTAACAAGAGCAGTAATGTTGTACTCTGAGAGAAAAACAAACAATAAGCCACGTACAGACTTCAAACACTCCGCATCAAGTCCTGCACAGTTAACTTCTCACAAACCTTCTTGGTATCCAGAGTTGTAAAGTTTCGGAACAGTTTCATGTCCAACTTTGACGGTGAAAAATGCCTGGTGAGCTTCAGTCGCAAATTGAACTGCAGAATGAAACAAAAACAGCAGTAAATCCAAGTTTAAGACCTTTTGAGAGCAGATGGGGCACTGCATATTGTATTGAACTGTGTTGCTTCTCTTAGGCCTAAGCGTCCTAAATCACTCTCGGATACATGGTTGAATGAATGAATCAATCAATCAATCAACGTGCACTCTCCGACACAAATGTAGATGTGCTGAGAGAAAATGGAAAAAAGATAAATACACTGTGTCCTGTCAAACTCTCCATGGCCTGTCTGACTATCAAAGAGCTATCAAAGCTGCCAAAACGGTCTACTTCTCCAATTTGGTCGCTAATAATAGCCTCAGGTCTTGCTAAGTGCTCTGAACTCTCTTCTCAATCCTAGTGATGTCTCTCCTCTTGTGCCTACCTACCCACTCTCTGTAATGACTTTTTAGCAAAAAAGTTGCTCCCCTCTGACCAGGCCCATCTTAGACCCTGCTCCTTCTCTGTGCTCTGCAACCCTCATCTCGATGAGTGCCGATTTTCTTAAACAAACAAATCAACAGATCCAAGAGAGAAAGGATCCTGTTTGGAGGACACACCTCCACAGCTTGCTATGCTTATATCCCGGGCCCTCTGAGTTGATAAGTCCATCAGTGCTGTTGTGAAAACTAGCTTCTTTCAAGTCTGTGTTTTAGCCAAGACCAAGTCTTATTTTAACCATCCTCAGTGATCAAGTTTTAACTTCCCTTTCATTAGCTTCCGGTCTGCTTTTTATATTGATTTTAATTACTCTTAAAAGGTCGCAATGGCCCTGCCCATTTACATTTATCTGAGCTATCTGAGCTCCTCCTGAGCAGCTGCTGAACAATGAACCGCTCTTTAACAATTCAAGCCCAGTGAATCCTGGCATTGTCATCTGTCTTTTCTCTAACAATGCATGCCAATGATTTAACCTTTCTCAAACAGACTAACACATTTTCCATGACCAGGGCTGTTTCGAGACACTCTCTCTCTCACACACACACCGTTATTTGTCGCCTTTGCAGATCCTATGGGGATTTTAAATTGTGTCGTTGATTACCGACCGAATTTCAGCAGTCCCCGGGAGGCCCTCTGGCCACTAGCAAGCAGTCACTAGAAGGGGGGGGGACTTGTGTGGATTCCCAACGTGATGTCATAGCAGTGTCTATAGGGATTCATTTACGTTTACATGCACATGAAAAAACGAATTACTGCCTTAATCGGACTCTAACTGGAGAACTTAAGTGCATGTAAACACATTACATCGGAGTTCTCTATCCGATTAAGACACTGTCAGGATTATTTTTATTATTTTCATCTAGATGTGAACTAATTAGTAGAGATATCTTAGATTTAACTTAGAAGTGAGGATATTAACACTACTGCCATTTATATACACAGATGTGATTCTAACTGGATGTGTGGACATTAACATTACCAATAACTATATGACCAAATGTAGTAACACTCATGTAACCACCAAGAGGGAAATCTTACGACAGTCATGAGGTCGAAAGTAACAGCTCATGGTTAAGTTACTTCCTTTGGGGGTCTGTCATGAGGGGTCACAAACATGAAGCTGAACAGGCCGTAATGAAAGGGAAGAATACAGACAGCATGTGAGGCATAACAGAGGATAAAGAGAGGCTGCTTGAAAGTAGCACAATTGTAGCAGGCAGGATGCAGACGATAAGCGGGGACCCTGCTCAGGGTCAGTGTGTCTGAGAGAGGTACACTACCGGTCAAAAGTTTTAGAACACCCTAATTTTTTTGGTTATTTATTGCAATTCAAGTCATGCAAGCCCGATGAATAGCTTGAAATGGTACAAAGGTAAGTACTGAACAGCCAGAGGTTACAAAAAAATGGTTTGGTTATCCAAAACTAAAAAAAATATGTATGTTTTAGAAAGATACAAAAAGGCCTTAAGGGGTTAACAATTTAAAACTGTTCTGCAGTAATGAAGGTTGAATCAGCCTTGAAAGCTGGTGCTACGAATTCCTACAGGTGTTCTGACTTTTCTGGATTACTTACAACCCCCTCTGTCTGCATAAAAGCAGTGTTGGAACACACTGTGGTACCAGACCCTCATGAGCATCAGGTGAACAGTATTGTACTGCAGAAAGTAGTGTGTTGCTACAAAAGCGGTTAGAAAAAGGCAATTAACAATGGAAGAGAGACAGACCATCATAACACTTAAAAATGTAGGTCTTTCCTACAGGGACATGGCAAAGAAAGTCAAGGTGTCAGTGACTACAGTTTTCTTCACCATCAAAAGGCACTCAGAAATGGGGAAGTCTAAAAGAAAGCGGTCTGGCAGACTCAAAGCCACAACTGAATCAGAGGACATGTTTCTGAGAGTCAACAGCTTGCGTGACAGGCGTCTCACAGGACAACAGCTTCAACCACAGCTTAATAGCAGTCGTAGTAAGCAGGTTTCAGTTTCTACTGTGAAGAGAAGACTTCGAGCTGCAGGTTTGACAGGAGGAGTTGCAGCAAGAAAGCCATTGCTAAGATGTCAGAATAAGACAAAGAGGCTCTCCTGGGCCACAAAATGCTGCCATTGGACTACTGAAGACTGGAAGAAGGTATTATGGTCTGATGAAAATAAATTTCAAATCTTCGGTTCATCACGCAGGATCTTTGTACGCCGTCGAGTAGGCGAGAGGATGGTTCCACAGTGTGTGACATCAACTGTCAAACATGGAGGAGGAAGTGTGATGGTCTGAGGCTGTTTTGCTGGATCCAGGGTCGGTGACTTGTACAGAGTGAGCGGCATCCTGAACCAAAATGGCTACCACAGCATTCTACAGCGCCATGCAATACCCTCGGGTATGCGCCTAGTTGGTCAGAGGTTCATCCTACAGCAAGATAATGACCCAAAACACAAGTCCAAGCAATGCCAAAACTACCTCAGGAAAAAAGAACAAGATGGTAAGCTTGAAAACATGGAGTGGCCAACACATGTCTCCAGACTTAAACCCCATCGAGATGGTTTGGGATGAACTGGACAATAGTTAATTTTCAGTAACAAAAACTGGACTCCTCCCCACCGGTACCAACCGATCATATAAATTTTCTGATACTGATCACCACTGACAGACTGAAAAAGAAGGCAAACTTGTTACGTGGCTCACTTCCTCTGTGAATTCCTTACCCATTTTAAACTTAGCTCTTGGATGTGAAACTGTGTTTCATGGTGATAATGTTTAACATGGTGATAACAGTTTCCCACTCCACTACCTTGCTAAACCTTGCTTTACTTTGACCTCTGTTATTTTTTTTACTAATAACTAATTACTTTACTTATTAACTAGCTCAAAGTGGATGTTACTTTTAACACCCTCATACAAAGAATGTTGTGTTTTACTTCCTAGTGTTGGCTCTGTGTGCTCAGTTGATGCTCAGTTAATGTGTTTTACTATAAATATGAATATGATGATTTTACACTGCCCAACCCATGACAAGTGGTTAGAGAAAATGAAAGAGTGAATGAATGACGACTTTACTTGTATCTGCTGTCTTTGGGTGGAACACAGTGTTTGTATAGGTGACAAATTGCAGTTGCCTGTTCAGAGCACGGAGGGAAGGACTCGACAGAATCATCTCCTTCTCTCCCTCGCCTTTCACGGAGACCTCGTCCACGGCAGCAGCAACGTTAAAAGTCCCCAGTCCCAGTGTTGCTATCAGATATACCTGTTCATTTTCAATAAATTACAGCATGTCACCTTGTAAACAGAGAAAAAAATTGTGCTCATTTGTTGTTGAAAATAAAAACAAATTACTTTGTGTTCTGGTCTTGGTTCTTCTTTGAGACTCAAACCTGTGGAAAGAGAGCAATTGTCACTGGATAAATCAACGGGGAATGATGATGCACTGAAGACAAATTAAGTAAAGTAACATTTACCAGGAACGATGATCGTTTTGAGAGGTCGCACCTCCACACCCTGCGTGGGATATTGAAGTGGACTGTTGGCCTCAGATATAATTAGGACATCTGCAGGATTGTAGGACCTTTGGACATGCAACACATGAGAGAGAATATGGCTGTATTATTTACCTGCTGTATAATAAATTCATTCCTGATATTTACAGGAAAGATATGTTAGTATAATTTCACTGCATTGTACCCGGAACAAACCCAGTTGCCATTGGGATTTCCTTTGATTTGGGTGATTTATCCACAGCACTGTCTAATCGAATGTTCAGTAATATATTTGATCCTAAGATGTTGCTGGGGAGAGAGCGGTATTTGAGTTGTGAAGGATGCAAATCGCAGAATATAATTCAGAACACTGTCGTTATACATAACTGCATCTCTGGAGAGGAATCAGAAGGTCTCATTTTCACGTGAAGTATTTGAACAATAGTTGCTTAACAGTGTTACATAAGAGTATATACAGGGAATAAATTACTTGATAACCAGAAGCGTATATCAGCAGTTTTTTTTTTTATCAACTTTTGCTGGACAGAATTCACTTTCAACATCCGAAATGCTAAACATCAAGGCCATTTAGAAAGGATCTCTCTGATTAATTATTAAAAAAAAAATTTATTAAAAATGTCACTTCTACCAAGTGTATTACAACTCAAATACAGCAACTCAATAGTTGTTGCAGATGCAGTCATACAACAAGTGTGGTTTCGACAGGACTGATGGACAGCACCAACTGCAATGGCTTGTCTGTTTCCCATCACAATATGAGGAAGACCTTTAAATAGACTGGACCGTGTGTTATAGGCCAAGTGTTATGTTACAACGTGACACTAACCAGCCTTTGGAAACTCACGACAAAGCCTTGTGGGTCAAAGTGTCCTTATCACACAGAGACGTCATAAAAATCTCTGCACTTGTCTTGGAACTGATCTCAATGATGGCAAAGAGTAAAGGAGGCTTGCACAAGGTTACGCCTTGATTGTGATTACACAAGGTACTACGTTTGCAATCATTTGAACTTTACCTCTCCTGAAAGCTGCTGTACTCCTGAGCTCTGTGACGTATTATCCCCTCAGGGTTAGGGTGGAACTCCAAGAAATCTTGATCGATGTTTTGAGCCCACACTCGCGGGAAGAGCAGATCGGAGAACGGCAGGTGAACTGTTTCCTCATCAGCCAGGCAAACGCAAGAATTGTGAGCTAAACGACTGTCAGAGACAACACTGTCAGAGTGAACTGATACGGACAACAGCTTGAATTTTGAGTCAAATTTAGACAATATTCTCCCTGATTACATACCTTGCCACATCCTTTTTTATATGGTAAGGAATGTCATGATATTCATTAGCAGCGGCTCCATTTTTCCCACTTAAGCGTTTTTTTGTTGGCCTGTCCTGTCTCGACCGTATGTCAACCGTTGAGGTGGTGCCATGGCTCCAAAAGTGAGTGAGGGCTACCAGCATTAGTCCAGCGAATACAATCAGACCAAGGCGCTTCTTACAGGAGACATGCATCTTGAAAGACAATTCACAGACATCAAAGGTCAAAGGTGCGTGTGTGAGAGAGGGGTCCTGTGTTTCACATGGGTATTATTGAGTCTGTCTGGATGGTTGACAGAATAAAAGAGAACAGGGTTTTACATAATTGGTGAAAATCCCTTGTAAACCTTTGGAGGAGCAAAGATTAAGCTGTCTGTAGAAGTATTGTGAAGAAGAGTATGAATGTCATATATGTATTATGTCGTGTAAGCAATATAATACACTACAGTTTACAGTATACATCAACATCAGTCATTTCTAGCAGTTTAAATTTAAAAAAAAAAAGTCATTCTCTATTATGCTCTTAAACTCATATATAACTCAAAAATAAATGGCAGACTATTGTCTGTAACTTTCAGTTCATACAACAAAAAACACACAAAGAAGCATACAGGATGTCGCTGTTAATTTTTCATTTCTTTCTTATATAGAGGTTGATGAACTTTGATTAACACTCCTGCAAGGAGGCATCATTAATGCAAAGGGAAACACTTTCTCCAGTGTGACGAATCAAAATGTCTACCATAAAACAGACTTCAGTAACGGTGCCCTACTACTTCAGGTTTTCAGTTTATAATGCTAATGCCTATGTGTAAGCTGATAGTTGCTCTCTGTGGCCCTGGTTCATTTTATTAGCTTAAAGCTGTTATTGTAGGCTTTTATACAGTATGGTCCTTGCAAAGTCCCACCTCTCATGCTGTGACCATGTTTACACGATGTTGTACAATTTGCAGAAACCTGCTCTTTTGTCAAAACAGTGCACAGACACAGTGAAGTAGAGTAAAGACCTATGTCCGCAATTAACTACTGCATCGCGTACAGCATCTGTTCACCTGAAAAGACACAATCTATTTGCTCCTTGATAAAAACGTTGGACAAAGTCCACATCTGTACTCTGAAGTGTAATTTACTTTATCAGTCACACTTGTCATGGCAGAGTCTCTGCCTGACTATGGTGTTGAGTAGTGGTTGGTTTACATCGGTTGCCAGGTGACAAAACCTGTCTTTATTTGTCAGCTTTTTCTCGTGCAAAGTCTTAGAAATGTATGTCTTTTTCTGTTCCTTCTTTGTACCACAGATAGTGGGTGATGGCTAGGGTTTTCCTGTGTAAACTAGTTTTGACTGCGTGGTGCACACTGCAGAGAAGGTTTACCAGAATGCACACACTACTATATGACTCAGATCCCCCACTAAAACTGCCACAAAGAAGGAACACAACATCTAGCAAAGGGGGCAAGAACAGACGATAACAACAGTTGTACTCTATATACAGTGGTGGAAAAAGGTTTTCAGACACCCCATACATTTGAGAAATTTTGCATTAAAATGTCTGTTTCAAAGCACAAACCAAAGAATTTAGAAGAATTAAAACTAGTAAAGTTTTCAAGAAGAATGGGCATGCATAATCAGGTGTTCACAACATTTTCTACTGGTTGAGAGAGGAATTAATGCAGTAGATGGACTATTTTACTGTGATGATGAGTAAACATTGTAGTATAATTCCACACTAGTAGTAAAATAGATTTGCTTGGGCCCGTGGTAGCACTCTAACTTGAGCCTGACAACACTTGCAAAAAATGTTTTTGGTCGATGTGGATTTTTTTTAAAAACCAAAAATAACAACCCCCAGCAACCATGGCATCTTTTTTGGCACAAGCTCTTCCATGTCTTCGTGGTCTCCTCATTCTGCTGCTTAATTTTCAGACGTTTACATGCACGTCAAAAAAAACGAATTATTACCTTAATCCGACTGTAACTGGACAACTCAAGTGCATGTAAACATAGATTTTCTCCAGCATGTGTATGCTTAATCGGATTTTATTAACCTGCATTTACCCGCTGACAAGACGCATATCGCCACCTCCTAGTGTGGAGGAGACTGACGTGTTCCCGGCGCATATTCAAATTTTTCAGTTGCATGTAAACTGGGACAATGACCGCCTTCAGAAAGTTGAATTTCAAGTAAAGCTTGGCTAACCTGTGTGTGTAAACACACTGAGTGACACAGCTGCACCATGTGTGTTAAGAACACTACACTGAAAATAAGGGACACATTGAAACTGTCAAGAATTTAGTTTTGTTAGTTATTCTTGTAAACATCAAACAAAATAAATATCATTTGTATTTGTTTGTGTCTGTCTAATGCAGGAACACCTTTAGAAACACAAACAAATAAGCTTCTCATGTCACTCTTTTGGTGACTTCTACCCAGTAAACTCTCTAAACTGTATGACTATCTTATCTTACACTGAAGCACATCCTAAAGGTAGTAGCAGTTGAAAATGACTTTGCCCTTTAAACATATTACGCTCTAGCAAAGTCCACTGCTGTTCACAAGTTCGCATAGTCAGCATACATTCGAAGGAAAACTGTAAATACCACAACTGGTTTGTGTGGGGTGAAAAAAAAAAGGAACAGATAAGGACCGGTGTGGCATGTGGCCAGTTTTTTATGCTTCCCTCATTTGTATAGAAAGTAGAACGTTTATTGTTATCAAAAGTTAATAGCCTGACTGCCATTTAGGCATATAAATCCCAACCTCCTCAGTTAACCTTTCCTTGATGTGTTCCATCTTTACTGATCCTATCAAACAATCAGTTTGAAAATTGTGGAGATAGAGAAGCAGATGGAAATACATAAACACGCTAGGACCAAGCAGACCAATCGCAGCTCTTGCAGTCTGCGAAGCCATGGCGCGTAGTTGCATTTCTGGGGAGGTGCATGTCAGCTACGGCGTCATAGCTATGGCGACAAATTGACCAAGAAGTCAAAACTGCCTATTAGCTGTGGACAGGTGTGGGTGACATTGACCTTTCAGGCCAAAGGTGCATCTCCATAAACTCCAGACTAAAGGTGTGAATTAGGGTGAAACTATCTGGATTGAGATAGAGGTGTGCTAACACTGTGTTGTAACCGGCAGTGTAACTGGCAGTATGTTGTAACTTCTGGTGCCCCAATCCATATAATTTGTTCAGAAAGGAAGTTTGCAATTTTGCTTGCATGCCTTTTTGGTGGCTCTTCTCTGCCCCAGAGTCAACTGAAGAAGGCACTTGGATTTGTAGTGAAACGAAAACTCATATGTGTCCAGTTGTCTTTGTTTTAGCCCAGTAATTCTACATTTTTTATCCATCTGCACTGCCTCTGCTGAACACTACCAGACACCCCTCCCCCTCCCCCATCCCCCAATGAACACAGGAAACCCACCAACATCCCATTACTTTTGTTGTATGTAGGCTACAGTGATATTGATTTTATATATTTGAGTGTGTATATGTTTAGTATGTATTTTATTTTTATCTTATTTTTAATTTCTTATGCAACAACCACCAATGCAAAGTCCTTGTATAAATATACATGGCAATAAAGTATTTTTGATTCTGCATATGACTATCACAAATTTACAACTCCACAAAGTGCGAAAAGATTCTTGTATACGGAAAACAGCGTTAAGTGTGCCCGTGTATTTGTTTTTTTTGTGCGGACATGCAATGTTCTTTGCTTGTTTTAGGATTAAGGAGGAAGCGACCTGATAATTACAATCGCAAGAGACAAAAAGGAGGAGGGAAAAAAATATTTCTTACCGTTGTTGTTTTAGTGGAAATTATTAGTTTTGCTTCCTTCCGCTTTAATTCACAAATTTTAAAAACTTAACGAAATGCCTCGGATTGTGGTGCCTTCTGTACTGACAGGTTCAGGAATGGGTGAGTTGAGACGGTCGAAGCCACTCCTCTCGCTGCTCTCCCTCACATCCATTCTGCTAAGTTTGCATAGGCTGCACATATTCAAATGACGAGCGCTACTTACAAATATAAATTATTTGAGGCTTCCGTGAGAAGTAGCCTTCAATGTGTGTATTTACGACTCTCCTTTTGAATTCTGAATGTTGACACAGAAAACATACTCTGATACTTCTTCTTCTTCGTCTTTGGGTGTGTCACAGCCCTGAGATACAATGACAACAGCCATTAAACAGCGAGTAAAATAATTTAAACCTTACACATTCACTAATGCGTTCTGCTAATTTGTATATTCCTACGTGATCCCGTTTTTATTTTCAAATAATGATTATAATAGCAATTTTATTTGTGGATTAATAAAGTGTGCATTAGTTTTACTATTTTAAAAGACGTTGCTTGTGCCGATGGGGCTTGAATTTGGATATAACTGCGGTAAAGTTTTGACCAAGTACACTATTATAGTAGCTCTTTCTCTGTCCGAGAATAGATCGAATCAGATGGATGGATGGATAATCATCGGCAGTGCAAATGCTTCCATAAAGGTCACCACCAGGTTTCCTTCTGAATCTGCAGGTTTTCGGTCCACAGTCACTGGTTCCTTGGTTTGACCTGGTTTAGTAACGCTTCAAACATTGTGTCCAGCACAAACTACATCATCTATCATGTCACATAGTGATTGCTCTTTTTTTCCCCATCAGTCCGTCTTTAGAGGGTACGCTCTTTTTTTTCAATAAATCTTTATTGACAGAAACGGATTCGATACAAAGAGTTACGATGAATGTACCTACAAACAAACAAATGAACAACAGCCAGGGGTTAGGCTATTAAATAAATACAAAGTATAAAGAGCACAAATTATATGTTTCCATAGCTTTATTATTATTCGAGTCACAGATATTTTGTTCCGTTTCCCTTTGGGATGTAACAGGGATTAGAGAGACTAAATTTAGCTCTGTGTATGTGATATTTCCCTAATATTATTATCAAGTTCACGACATACAGTTCTTTCTGTTTCTTACTTTTGACATCGTGGACACCAAACAGCATATTATTCCAATCAGACGTAGTGCTTGCTCTTGTAACTATGGAGATGTTCAAATGCGTCGAGATTCGGATGCGCTGTTACGGTGACGCCTAGTGGTCATGTGGTTGTATACCGCAACAGATTTTTAACTCCCTGCCGTTCGCCTTCCCGCTTTGCGGCACCAGCCGTTTCATTATATTTCATTTATTTCACCCCACATTAAATGAGTCGCGGTTAATAACTCAAATCGCCGGTCAACTGGCGCTACTACAGTTTCCACACGTGAAAGGTGACTTCCCTATACGTCACGGGCAGGCGACCAATGAGAGGCCGCGTTTCCAGAAGCTCATCCCGTCGCTCTGCAGAATGTGTACCGTAGCCTTTTCTCATACTGATCACCTGGTTCGGCGACGGAAGTAGAGAGGGCTTCAGTCTGGGGCAATAAATCGGATAATAGTGATCATCATGTGAGCGCGTACGTCCTGCCGGTGTTGCAGGATTTCAGATTTCATACAGCTGCTTACGGAGTGGCAAGCATAGCGCGGTCACAAATGACTGTGGTAAAGGTAAATAACACATGCTTATTAAGACAGAATGTTTATTTCTGCTGACTGGGAACACACGCACCAATCTGCCGTTGTTTAGAATAACTGGGATGCCTCATGGCCTTATCTAGCCTCGGCTGTCTCTGTCATGCAGAAATGAGTGGAAACTGCCCAGTAGATTGATAATGACGGGGAACGGCATTCAGGAGGCTAAATCTTTTGCCCAAAAGAGAAAGAAAATAATAGTAGCTCTACTCGAGTTAATCATTAGCATCTGTCTTGGATTTTGAGCCTTTAACCTTGTGGGCAATAGACTCCAGTGGAAACATGTTTGTTTTTGCCAGCGACATACTCCGGGTTCAGTGTGAAGTCTTTGTCAACCGATACGCTTGTGTTATATCAGCGCTTTTTACTGAAATCAGCGTTTCTTTTTACAAAAAGGTGTAGGTGTCTAGCGATGAGGCTATCTTAATCCTGGAGCGTCTCCATGGATTGATTAGTGGGACTAATCCACAGTCCTACATTTCACTAAAACCATTTGAGTTTGGGCCAGGATTTCAACGTGTCCACACCATCGGTCATCAGTAAGGTTCATTGTAAGTGTGCTCCAAGTCTAAAATACTTCAGTTTGCAACTAGGTGCAAAAGGTGAAAGTGATCTTTTTTGTTCGCATTTACTGCAGAAGGTGAGTGTAAAGTTTGTTTATTAAGTGTCTCTTTGTCCAGGCCCTGAGTTAAGTGTGTCAATAAAGGTTTTACTGACTTGACAGACACAAATGGTTTTCAAAATAATACTGAAGGTACCTGGAAATCATTGGAACAATCCTCGACCTTTTCAGCTTACATACCAAACTGTTTTTTTTTTCTTTTTTTTTTTGTGCAACCATGTAGATATGCTGTAACTGGGACGTTGCAGAGCTGGAAACGCTGTCACCATGAAAGGCCCCGGCTCCAGATGGGCCCTTTTTCTGGGTTTCCTGGCAGGAGCCTGCAGCATGTATGTCTTCCTGCACCAGGTGTGGTTTGAGAGAAGCTACCCCGTGCTGTCAGAGGCTCAGGAAAAGGCCGCAGTGGCAAGCGAGGCACCACCTACCAGCTGGGCGAAGGAGGGATCTGCGCTCATCAACCTGCTCCACCCTCACCGTCCAGGTGCTTTAAATTCATTCAGATCGGCCCTCTGTATAAAAACTACTTAAGTGGTGTCACTGATTATGAACCTCAGGATATCCGTTTCATTTTGTGGCACCTGATACCAAACCACCTTAACTGATATTTCAGAACACCCCAGCCAAGAGCAGTACCAGCTACAGATAAGTGTAGAGCCGGATCAATTGCAGATTAATCTGTGAAGGCTTGTGCAGGATTATTTATTTTTGTCAAACAACGGTTTGACGAAAAAAAAAGATTGAAGGCTTAGCTATTGCCTCATTTTATAAGCCATTTCAGGTTCTTGATAGGGGTTGGACGGGTGTAGGGAAGTGAAAAAAAGCACTACAGCATTCTTTGTTAACTTTGGAAATAGCTGTGGTCATAGAGGGAGATGTAGACAGAGACAAAGACAAACAAGTAGAAGAGGTAACTGATTTATTGTTGCTAAATTGATTTGTGTTGGCTAATTACCCCAAAGTATGATATAGTAATTTATAGAATATTAACAGAATAATAATTTAGTACTAGTAGAGACCAGAACCGGTTCCACTGAATTTTATTTAATTTGTTTGCATTCAAATGTTAACATTCAAATGATCATGATGCAGTGTGTCACTCATTGTTTCCCTTAACTGTATTCAGTGTCTCTCTAATGTTGATGCATCGTAAAAGGAAAAAGTTGCAGATAATGATCAAGCGGAGTAATCATAGAAAGCTAAATGCAATGAATGGCACAGCGTGGCCGTGGAAATTAACTGGTGGCATATGTAAAAGTTACGATAAAGTGTTCAAAGGTAGCGTGGTTTTACTGGTAGAAGATTCAGAAAACAATTCAGGGAACTTGTGAGCAGCATGATGTGCAAAAACATTTTTAAGGAACAAAAGAACAATACACAGTATACAAAAATAAATGTTTGCCGTAAATGTTTGCATATGGTAGCTCCACTGCACACCAGGTTACAGCTTTACAGTGTATTTTATTCTGCGTCCCTTCTAGATGAAGACACCTTGGTGGCCGATGCTTTGTATCGGAAAGTGCGTATTCTCTGTTGGGTCATGACGGGGCCGTACAACTTGCAGAGCAGGGCCCGCCATGTCAGGGCCACCTGGAGTCGCCACTGCAACATCGTGGTGTTCATGAGCTCCGTGGAGGACCTTGACTTTCCTACAGTGGGTTTGGGCACCAAGGAAGGCCGCGATCAGCTCTACTGGAAGACCATCCGGGCCTTTCATTATGTTTACGAGCACCATGCGAATGACGCAGACTGGTTCTTAAAGGCAGACGACGACACCTACGTGGTCGTGGACAACCTGCGCTGGATTCTGTCCAACCACACCCCCGAAGAACCCGTTTATTTTGGAAAACGCTTCAAACCTTACACCAAGCAAGGCTACATGAGCGGGGGGGCAGGCTACGTGCTCAGTAAAGAAGCACTCAGGAGATTTGTGGAAGGTTTCCGTACCAAGGTTTGCACACACACCACGCCTGTAGAAGACCTCGCACTGGGGCAGTGTCTGGAGAAGATGGGCGTTGTGGCTGGGGACTCCAGAGATACTTTGCATCGGGAAACCTTTCACCCTTTTGTGCCGGAGCACCATCTAACTGGCAAGTTCTCCAAGAGCTTCTGGTACTGGAGCTATTGTTATTACCCGATTGTTGAGGCAAGTACCTTTGCGCGTGTCACCTGGTTTAGTTCTGTGAAACTGAAATGTGAGAATTGGTTAAAGGAAAAAAAAAAAAGTTGGCTCGCTTAAGTTAACTGTGAAAGCCAGTGTGGCTTTATAAATAGGTCTGACTTAAATAAGCCCTGTGACTGGATTAGCCTTATTAGACAGGGGTAAGACAGGTGAGGAAGACGTGCTAATGAGAGGCTGAGCCTCTAGTTAAAAATACTTTAATGTCATTAGTGTACATCTACCCATCAAGGGGATGTACAGTATGGGCATATTTCCTAATTGAACGTGAGCAGTGAGCAATAGGATGAATTCAGGAGAATATAAGTGTTGCTTTAATTTATTCACCAGAGGAATAATCACTAAATGAATGAATATGTGAGTATCTAGCGCTTTCAGCTTCCGTGCCTGACCCCTGCATAGAGTGAGTGAATTAAATCAGACGGGGTCCATTCTGAAGTACATGATTGCACCACAGAAAGTATTCTGGCGACAAAAAGAAAATTGGTCAATTTGCTGCTGATGATGCAACTAATCTATTGTGGTTTGCAATTAACATGAGACGGGTTCACACCCGGGCTGCCAGTGAGTGGGGCCGTTTTCTCTTTGGTCTGTGAACATGGGAACAAGAAAACAAATTTACTTTTAATATTAGAGTAATTATATTTCTATCAGACTCGATGAATGGATATTTGCAATTTCTGAAACTCTCACTACATGGTGATATATGCAAATGATGAATGAGACCACTCATATCATACACTGCCTGGCCAAAAAAAAAAAAAAAAAAGTCGAAGATCTATTTCCATCCAGTGTTGTATGAGTTTTTCACCAAGATCTTCCAAAAGGCGTTGAATAAGTGCAACTCGACTCATCCGAGTAGCTTCTTCAGTGACTGAACTTCAGAACTGAAGAAGCTGCTCTTAAGTTTCTGCAATCCCCCTAAATGTTTTCTCTGCTTGATGCACGCCAGATAATCACCCAGTAATGACCTAATAGGAGGCTCGTACCTGTTTGCTTAGTCCAGGTGGTGGCTACTTTTTGGCCAGGCAGTGTGTGTTTCTTCTAGTGTTTTCTTTGTAGGCTTTTGCTAGAAATTATTTCCCCTTGAGCCACGGGCGTCCCTTATTGTTCAGAAACTACTATCACAACATAAATGAGCCACGTCGTTGAACTTGATAGCAGTCCTTGCCGTGATGAGCACTCAAACGCTGTCGTTTATCTTCATTTAATCGAACGGAATCTGCTCTGGCGCCAGAGATGCTCACCGGCATACAAACGCAGTATGTTAATCTGCAGCATAAAACAGTCCTCGGTAATTTTACTCCTGAGTGAGGTTTAGCTTGAGGTTATATGCGAACAGCACATACAGCCTTCCGTCGGACAGATGAGAGCACGTAGCATATTGTCAGTTTTCTCATGAGACTTTTAGAATAATACGAACCCTGTTCTATAAACTGATGAAAAATTTAAAGATGTGGTATTTTTCTGATTGCTTTTTTTGTTTGTTTTTGACTTTTTTTTGTTTGGAAATGTTCCTATTTAGATTTTCTCTGTTTCCTGGAAATGCTATATTGTTATGTGTGTGTGTTTTTAATTATTATTATTATTATTATTTTGTACTATGTGTGATCAATGTCTTATCCTTCCTCAGGGTCCTCAGTGCTGCTCAGACATGGCGGTATCTTTTCATTACGTGGAAGCAGAGCTGATGTACACACTGGAGTACTACACGTACCACCTGAGAGCGTATGGCTACGTGCCACGCTACCAGCCCTCTCTACGCCGAGGCCTAAGCCTCAGCCTCAGCACGCTCTCGCAGACGGCCGTGACAGCGGGGATGAAAGAAGGTCAGGAGGCGGCAGATGAAAAAAGTCACACAACCGCCGCCTTTACCGTCAGCGGAAACCAAACCAACGTAGGGACGGAGAAAGAGGTGAAAAACAGTCTATACTCGCACCTCTTTGAGGACAGGACTCCAGTCCTACGAGACAGACACCACTGATGTGTTTTAGCCGTAGCTAAATGTGTTACCACTGCAATGTGTTCACACTGCTCTTAGTAGAAAGTACGACTGTCCCCCACCCACGCAGTGTACTGACTTCCTAGATCTGACAGCACTAGGTTTCGTGTGACACAATAAAGTCTCAAAGAGCGAGTGGTTAATGTTTGAATATGTTCCAGGGTCAGGTAGCTGTATAGCTGCACAACCAGTTTAAACACATACATTTGTATAGTTATGTTTTAGATCACCAGTGTTTGAATTACAGACAGAATTTTGTGATTCTGCCCCAGTGTGTTTGGAATAACAGTATTATCAGTACACGAGGACACCTGGGACAATGATACAGTACGAGATGACTGAAATTATTTTATGAAGAAGTTATTCTTATTTTTTTTATCCGTTTTTAATTAATCGGTTTTTGTGTTGATCGAGAGAAGCCACACGTCACAAAATGTTTAGCATTTTTTTTTATCGCCACATGCTTCTTTTTATGTTAAAATTTTTAAATTGTATTACTATTAACCTCTTTTTAACAATATGCAAACATTCATTTTTCTGTGTCTTTGTACTCTGCCTTTTGATTTTGTCTTGCGAAACATTAATGATGACAATTAACGCAGATTTTAAATCTGGAACCGAGAGTAATATAATGTTTGAGGAATAAATGCAAGTTGCTGTAAAAATGTTTTGTCTTTCCCCCCCCCTGGCTGACATGAAATGCTCAGACATATACGTGTGCACTTGACAACTCATGTGCTTCTGTTTGAGCCGCAGCAGCGTCTGATAAACAAGGTATACACATAACTCCAGTGAGCTACTCTTGTCAAACCAATTTATGTAACCCAACAGTGTGACTGATTGAACATTGCTGCCTCCACAAGAGACAACTAGAAGGATCACAGCTACGGGACAGGGCAGCAACATCTAAATGAATAAAATTATGTATAAAAATTATGTTTATTTTGAACTTTGAAGGAAAAAGAGAAAACATGATAAAGATAAAGGAATTGTGACTTATAATTATGATTTGTCTTCAGGTAAAACAAATACAATCTGCTTGGTTTATGGTCACGTTCACAATCCAGCTGGCAGGAGTACAGTGCATCTGTTCAGTCGATTCCATCCGGCATTGAGTTCGTTGTTACTGTTCTCTGCGATCTTCGGTCTTTGAAGCCAAATTAAGGAACGTCTACAGCCCTTGAAGTAGCCTGCAGCAAAACACATCACATCTCATCCATGTGTGCATATTACATGTTTAAAATCGGTGCTGCGGGCTTACTTCTTTTGAAAAGTAAAGGATTCAGGCAAAATCGAAAAAGTCGTCAGTGTCTTGAAAATATTAAACGTTGACAAGCAGACACCTCCAAGAGCTCTTGTCTGATACGGTTTTATCCTTTATTGAATGGGTTGAGTGATTATTTTTAAGTATTTTTCTGAAGTGGTGCAGACCTGGAAATGTTCCATCTGCTGAGTGCAAATGAACAGGCACTCACCTCAGCCTGCACTTGTTGAGAAAAATGCCTCTCCTCTCTGGATACTCTCTCCTCCAGGCACCATTATCTGCTAGAGCAGAGATTACCAGACAGATTAATATAGAATTATTACTGTCTATATGATGAAATCGTACGGGACACAGCTCATGGATATTTCTCTCACGTGAAATGACACACTCACCAGGCTCTGAGTTTCTTCTTCCCATAAGACCGACAAAAATATCATGCATCTCCCCTTAAAAATAAGAAGAAAAAACAGACATTTAATTTTTTTCAAACGAATATTTATCAGACTGGCAATTTAAAAGACTAAAGATATCAATCTCTTTACTGATGAATTAAAAGGGTCTTACTCTTTTGTGGTGACTGCACAGCGTTTTCTTTTGTCAAATAAAAAACACAAAAGAAAAACCAATACAAATCAAGTCACGGGAGCATTTGAGAAACAAAAAAAAACTCATATCAAAGGAATCCAATTAATTCACCAGAATCTAAAAGGTCGCAATTTGCTGGATTTTTGTCTTTTAGTTAACCATCATTAATAGTGCTGCTGTTATTATTACAGAAAACTTCTCTGCGTAGTGCGTTCGACTGTAGAAAAGAAGACTCACCGGCGTTTCTTCTGCCCATCAGACCCACAAAGCTGTCATAATCCAGGTCGCTATATCTCTTAAGAATGTTCCGCTTGAGGCTGTCCAAGCCTACGGTCTGCTGCTATTACGAGAAGAAAAAAATAATCAGTTCCTTTTTTTTTTTTTTTTTTTTTTTAAGATGTTCGGATAAGCCGCTTATTTACCAGGAGCCATGAAACCTACGTCTGATGCTGATCTGCGCGATCCTGGCTCCTCGCATCTAGAGTGGGAGCACCGAAGCTTCATGACGAGGAACAAAGTCACCAAGAGCAAACCCTTTTTCATTTTCTCAGGCGTGCCTGTGGAAGAATATTCAGTTTTTAGGTTTTACATGGTATTTTCGTTATGTTGAAATAAATCGGATGTTCGTCCGGGAACAAATTCCACCTGTTGCGCACAACCCACTGCGTAATCTGCGCGTAAAAGCGCGCGGTTTAGGTTTCACAAATATGTGGTTAGTCTATTTTATTGTTATCGTAATTTAAATCGCAAATTTAATCGTAAATTATTGGTTACCTTTATAACCCTCAAAGAGAAAGAAACCACGAGAATAGTCTTATCACATATTGCTTGTGTTCCCCTCCCAAAGAGTCGTGGTAAACTTCAAACTCACTTATTATAAAGAGAAGAAATACGCAAGAACAGAAAGAGAGGTTAACAGTTTAAATTTTAACCGTATTTAAATTAGATGTTGTTCTTACCTGTTTGTTTTTTTATATCAGATAATTTGGCAAATGAGTCAGCCTCGCACGTCTTGCTGTAGGGTCTAGTAGAAACAGATAGATCCTGCAGTGAGATCCAGTGAGGATAAATGAGGCGTCCACGCTTTGGGGTAATAAATAATAGCTGGATACCTGCGTAACGCCAATCAGCAACTGGAGCGTAGGTGGGGTATCAAATCTTATATCACGTTGGACTGAAGGCTATATATCTTACTCATGGATGGTCATGATGCTGCTGGGAGCTCCCGGCCCCCCCACCAAACACGCCATCAGAGAAAAAAAAAAAAAAAAAGTCCGGGTAGCGTGACGACAATATATCTGGTCACTTTGTTAAAAATGAGACACGTTATCTCTGTTGGCTTTGGGCTAAAAATAAACTTAAAATAACGAAAACAACTTATTTGTTCAAAGTCTTTCTACGTCACTGCCATTAGATTGCTGACACGGGGATCTACATGATGTGCCTTCTTCTCCGCAGCTTAGTCACGGTCAAGATATAAAGCATTTTAGTAAGAACGCATACACACAGGACTTGGTTCTGGACGTTTTGCTAAAGTTCAAAAGCATGACACATTATGTGACGTGTTTTACCTGGAAACATACTAAGACAATTCAGTTTTACTAAGAACATAGACAGAGGAGCCCATATAGACATTGTGACCAGTGAATAAACAGACAGGCTGAGGGGTTGTTTGGACAGACACGTCTTCGTTCCAGTATTGACACGAGGAATAACACGCGATTCACAGGGTCACTTGAAATTGTTTTTATGTCTCTAAATTCTCTGTTAAATGGCTCTGACAGGGGGCGAGATGAAACGTCTATCTTGCAACTTATATAAGCTCAGTGGCGTGATGCTTTTTTGAAATATAATTTTCCCCCTGAGCACTACTGCTTTAGTCGCTCTCTTACAACATTAAAGGTCTCGCATTATGTCCTTAAGTAACCCTAAGCTGTGGAATGAAGTATTCATGTAAATCCTGAAAAGATTTTTATGTGTATCATGATGGAAACGGTTCCCCTTTTTGTCAGAAGCTGACAACAACTCCAATTTAGTGCTCATACCAAACCTATCATTTCTCGTGCAATTACACAAGCAATTACACCTGTTTTCGTGTTTGAGCACACATTCAGTATGCAAACAAGCATGAATATTTGAGCGAAGCAAAGTTTGAGATCATAGCTGTAAAATGGGGCAGGAGGAACTTCTGCGGACATCGCTTCACTTTCCTCTGGAGCCTCAGGCCTTAGATGGAAGAGGGCGTGACACCACCAACAAAGCCTCCGAGCAGATTTATACAAAAGGTTAATCGGTATGTTTTATCAATGACTTCCCATTTCCATATTTGTCATGCTCCTGTATGTGATAGTGGGGGTACTGAGGTGAGAGGATTGCAGCAGTGCAGGGGTTCGGGATGGGAGCTCTGACAGAAGTGGGGAAGTCATTAATTGCATTATTGCATTATTGATGAGAGCTTTTTCTCATCTCTGCTGGTAATCAAAGCGACCCTCGTTTCGGAGTAACACAGGGAAAGAGTGCCAGGGGCTGTTTACTCACAACATGCCATGGCAGGAGAAGCTTCTCATCTAACCAGAAGGGGAATGGGAATGCGTTCTGTGAAGATAGATGGATGTCCTGCTATATATCACAGGTAGTCGCATGCCCTGCAGTTTGGAGAATAATATGATGTGTGCCCTCTGCTATACGGCATTTGGATGTCATCAGTTCCTGCCTCCCGACTCACAAATCCAATCCTTTGCTCTCTCATTATACATGAGCTCCCCCTCAGAGCTGTGGACAGCTGCAGAGGTGTTTAGACAATCTCTTGCCCTGACAGGTCAGCAGGGCGTTCACGGTTGGCTCAGTAACAGCGGGCGACCCGCTGTGAATATAGGTGAACCAGCAAAGACATAGATCAGCTCCATGCTGCGAAACATTTAATTAGAAAATTGTGCCAATTTGGCTTCTCTGCTCATCAGAGTGACAATTAATCAGTTGGACACTATAAAACTTTGAAACATTTCTTTGCAGAAATTAGTATTGCAACAACATTATTAAAATAACAACAATAAAACCTTAACTTTCTCTCTGCATTCCTTCCATGTACAGGAAATAGCCAGCGAACATCAGACTTGACCCCCCAAAAATATTGAGACCCCAACTCCCCACCAGTCTTTGAAAACTGAAGAAGTGAATGAGTGAGTGGCGAAATATCCTTAAGACACTCCAGTTGTGTTTATCTCAGCTTGTCTTTTTGGATAGGCCATAACCTGGATGACAGAGGACCTTCACAGACGTCTGGCTCCATCATTCTGTTCTGATGTGTACAGATGCAGTTAATGTATCTGTGTGAATGAAAAGCAAACTGTCATTAACACATCTTTAAGCGTGGTTTATACTTCTTTGTGACACAGACGGTTTAACCTAAGCACGTAGCCTACGGTGACGCAATCACTAGTCGGTGCCGTGTTGTTTTTTTGCCAGTTGGGTTCTTCCATTGTAATTTATCTACAACAATGAAATTGAAAGTTGCAGATATCGAGAAGCAGCCTGAAATACTAAAGTGGAAATGCGCTACTTCGAAGTGGACCAATCACAGCACTTGTGGTCTGTGCTGCTGTGACGTTAGAGTGTGAGCAGGGCGTGGGCTGATGAAGTAGCCACAGCACCAAATTGAAGCAGAAGTATAAACCGCGCCTTATCCATAATAATGTTTCCATCCGCCTAGTTTAACTTCTCATCGACTCTGCTGTGTGTGTTTCTTTGTGTTTGTTGGTCGACGCATGTTGTGTGTTTCTTTACTTCAACTGTCCAACATGTCTGAGACTGTTAGGCAGTTCTGTTTGTGTGGAGGACTCGCTGTAGTTGTGTAGGAGAGCAGCAGATAGAGCCTGGAGTACAGTCACACTGTTATTCCTCTCCGGTGTCTAATGGAGCTGCCAGTCATCCATTCGCGCAGGCTTTCATGGCCCGAGAGGGAAAAGATAAAGTGAGGTCCACCCTGGAGTTGATAGGGGACAGTGACGCCCCAGCCCTTACATGGGAGAGATGTTACGAAAGAACGAAAAAACTGAAGGGAGACAGAAAAGCAGAAATGTGAGCGGGTGAGAAGTCGGAGTGAGGCTGCGAGGATGTGTGACTAATTGCGGGGTTGCAGATTTAACTACTGAGGCTGAGGCTGGAGATGGCTTAAAATGTCTGGGCCGTATGTCCAAAGGGTGTTCTGCATGTGTGAACACCGTCACAGGAAGTAAAACAGTCCAACACACACTCGGTGGCCATCCCTGCTGGTCACTGTTGCTTGTGGCGACATGGGATCTAAAATAAGCAGATCTAGATGGTTACAGGCTTCTCCACGGTAGATCATAAGACACACCTGTCAATAATTGACTTAATGGGCTCTGATGATTTGCAGGGGTGGGGATTTAACTTGGGGTCCACTTTCTACTTTCCCCTGGGCCATGCAAAATGATTTTGATGGATGCAGTTTTTCATTGCACTCACTCCTCCCTGATCTCCGGCTTGTGAAGCCCCTGAAGTGTCACTTCCATCTAAATGTTAATTTGAAGGCTGCTTCTTTAAAACTGGTGTGGTTGCTTATTTGCTTTGAAAGTCTAATTGCATAAGGCCACACTGGGTATGTGAAAGTGTCAGTGGCGGCGTCTCTGAACCAAAGCACATTCCCTTTCATTTTTTTGCTTTTTTTTTCAGTGTTTTGCAAAAAATCGTTTTTTTTCTGCTCTCTACTTGTCAAAGGTTTTTGTCCCCTTTAATCTTCTCTCTGTGACAACGTTTCTGACTGAGGTCTAAGGGAGAAAATAGGTGCAGTTCAGGCTCTTGAATATCTCCTCTTTTTCAGATTGGTGAAATTTTTTGGCCATAACACAGAAGAGCCTATTTTCTACCCATCATGCTCGGAGAATGCTCTAGACGTCACATTAGCATTCTGCTTATCACAGGCACAATCAATGTCTGTTCCTTCGTGTCCTGTCCGCATCATTTTATTTGCACTTTAGTTGATAAAATGGGAGCAATCAGTTGCTTGAGTTGCAGAAATGTTCTCTCCTGAAGAGGAGCAATATTGTGAATCAGACTTCACTTCGGGGCATATTTCGTATTTCTTGCCAAGAGTCTCTTCTTGTTAATTTGACATTTCAGGATTTCTTCATTTCCTTATTTATGCAAAAGGGGTTTAACTGCCTCCATTTATCTGTTGACTGCTTCACGCTACACATGTAGCCTCCTAAATTTGGTCATAACTGCTGCCGGTCTTCTTAAGCCTTTTGCAGCTACTGTCACCATGCACGCCTTTGTTTTTGCATTATTTTTTTTTATATCGTCAGTTATTTGAGAGGAAAGTCGTAGACAGCTAAGTGCGGACGAAGAAAATAGCATTCGCTGTGGTAAAAACAAAGAGACAGGTAAGAAAGCCGGCTCCCAGACGAGCACACAAACAGACTGGAGAGTCACACAGATATTAAATCCATGTAGAAACTAATCTCTAACACCAAATCCTCAAACTGAGCCGAGTCGACCGAATCGTTTTTGCTCACGAAGCTTCCCTCTTGTCAGCTGAAGCGTGATTAATTTCTAAAAGATTTCTCAAAGAACAAAAAAAGTAAACTTCTGAACTGCAGAATCGGGGAAGCAACTTATCAGTGAAAGAATTTTTGGTGATTATCGTAAGTAAACACTTTTTTTTTTTTAATCTTTGAGCTGAATCTGAAGTATTTTTTCTAATGTTCATCTTTATTTTGTTCGTCACATTTTTGTCTGTTGCAAATTGACCACCTCCACATACATAGATCTACAGTGTGAAGTTCTCGAACACGTCTGAGCTGCCAAACAAACCAGTCAGAAGTCCTGATGTTGTCCCTGAGAATTTGCAGTAGCTAATTTGAACCATGTGTTCTTTTTATTACAGAAAGGCCAGACCCATAATTGATATTTTTGGGCTGTGTCCGTGTTGGCAGTGTTTGTTTTTGGATTCATTGGCAGGATGATGACGATGTGAAATGTAGTTCATAGCTCATTACCTTGATGTGAATGAGGGCCCATGATAATACAATAATGCACCAAGGTATTAAACTGACTGAGTGTGCTTGGACGTGACCTCTATCTGTTGCTTATTTCATTTTGTCCCGCCTGCCTGCTCATAAAATTGTGTCAAGGACCATTACGGAATCATGGGATCAAACTGTGCAACACAGTAACTGAGACAGAAATTGGAAACCGTGAAGCAGTTCGTGGTGGCATTACTCTTCCTCTGATTCAATTTGAACATTTGATATTAGGAATTTTGTGATTTGTCTCTTCTCTCCATAAGCTTTCCTCGCATTCTGTGTTTGTGTGGACCCATGTGAGCGCACTTTATTTCCATAGATGCAGAAATGAATATTTCAAGAGAGGGCATGGATGCACACCATGTACACACCAAACAAACGCCCCATGTTTTATTCAGATGTGATGTGATGGGTACCCATGAGACAATGTGGAAAATTTCCCAGGACAGTGCTTGAAATAATATAGGCCCCATTGATCTCAGCTCTTTCTATAGCAATTACCTCATCATTTCCTGAGGGAGATGAATCCTCTGAGTCATCTGTTCTTAATTTGCTAATTCGATCACTATGTCCAACATTAGATACATAAAAAATAGGCTTCGGTGTGTAATCCCCTGACAGCTGATGTCCACCAAACGCTTATCACTGCCAAGTACACATGACTGTAGCAAAGGTAAATCCCCCATTAAAGTAATTTCAGACACGAATGACCTCTGACATTTTTTTTTTGTTGTTGTTCCGTTGTTGTTTGTCTCTTTTCACAGGAGACTAAGTCAATGAAACACATTATTCATGGGGCACAGACCTAATTTTAGTGGTGCCATTACCTTCAAGAAACAGCTGTTATTGCTTTCATGGTATGAGGGGTCAGCTGTTGATCAATCCTGACACATCAACATATTTGCGGTTCTCACGAAAGCAAGGCTCCAGCAGCTGCTGATGACGATATACCAGCTGATGTTGTATATGAGGAGAGGAGAACGGTACAGGTGTGTGTTTGGCTGATTTAAATAAAAGTTGTGGTAAATATGATTGATTTTTATAAAACGATGATAAATGAGATTGGAGACAACAAATCTGAATTTGTTTAAATTTAATTATTTTTTGACAGCTAAGGGGACATTAGCTTTATTTCCTTTCATTTCAAGGGTGTGGAATTATCCATATTATTGTATATCATAATCACATTATTTAATTTCTGTTGTATAAATGTACACTGGAAGGTACAGAAAATGTGAAAGGCAGTAATGTATCTTAATCCCAGTCAAGCATTATCAGTTGCTTCCGTATTTTTAGTTTTGTCTTTTTATAATCTCTGATTATCTATAAATCGGATGAATTATTTATGGACACAAAAAAAAATCAAATGCCTACATAATAAAGGCAAAACAGCCAAAACCACTGTGTGAGTACAGTAAAATGTTGCTCATCCACTACTCCTCAGAAACAACCTATAAAATGAGGCGGCAATGACATCAGTGTGTAACGTCTATTGGAAAAATAAATCCCTGTTTGGGAAAAACCATGTGCATTTGCTCCCCTAATGGCTGCAGCAGTTCAGAAAGTCAGTGAAAGAGCCCTTCAAAAGAATAATAAGGACATTAGGATAAAATAATTGTAGCATAGTGTTTGTCCTTGGATTAAATGAGCTCCCTGGGGTGGACGGTTCCAGTGTTGTGATTTCCTGCATTTCCAGCTGATGTGTTCATGTTTAAACACCGCTGACATGACCTGTGTGGTGACTGAACACACTGCACCGCAGAGAGACGTTTTGTGTATGTTATGTATGCAATGTGACAAATGCTTGCGTATGTAAATACGAGTGCTCCCAGTATCACACTTTTATTGTTCAGTGATTATTTGAGCAGATTTTACTGCTCCACTTAGAGGAACAGATAGAATAAAAAGCCCTAACGACCGCACCCCCTCAACACACAAACAAACACACACTCACACATAGAGATGACTGATGGCCCTGGGTTCTCCTCTGTAAATGACAAGTGCCATCCATAACAGGCAGGCAGGGGTTGGTAAAGTGATTATGTTCATAACGCACAATGTCCTGGTAAACACAGCTGGCTCCACGTCTGTCAGGCTAGACACGAAGGCGAATTGCTCAATCCGTATAGAATTACAGATTGTTTGTTTTAGTTTTGTCTTAAGAGAGGGTTGTCACTGACATGGCAGATGGACTCCACCTTTATTCCACCTCACTTAATGGGGCAACTGGCTGCCTGAACGAGAGGATGTCAGAGACAGCCAAGGATGATAAAAACTGATAAGACGCAGGGAGGAGCAGACTCAGAGTCTATTGTGAGCACAAAGGGCACATTATAAACTTGTTACGCATCACTATCTGATAATCACGTGCATTATAATTCATTATAGATCTTGCACAACTGTGCAATGCGGTTGCTATCTGTCAGTGTAATCTCCTGATTACAGTGATTGCAGAGAGATTTTCTTCTGATAGTACAGTGGCTAGAAATACAGGTTTGCGCACAGCTGGACTGTTATTAGAAAGCCAACATCACTCCACATACAAAACGGATCAATACACACTTCAGAACAGATGGGGGTGGGAAACAGTCACCATTCAAGTAGATTTGTTTTTCTTTTGTTTGTTTTTTTGTTTTCTTTGAAAGAAACGGAAGAAACTTTTTCAACATCTTTGCTAAATAACTTAAAATAAATGTCACATTTGAAATTTGTAGTTTTATTTTGATACCCATTACGCATATCAATATTTTTTTCTGTATGTCTGTGAAGGGTCTCAGTCACCCAGGTCATGGTATATCCAAAAAAAAAACAATCAAGAAACCTTGCAAGTTCAATTGCCTTTGTGTCCGCCTGTTTTTTTTCTATTTCTGTAATCCACAGACTGATAAATGAATGCAATATTTTATTATTAACAGGGCAGTTACCTATAATGAAATATAATAAATTGATGCTTTTATTTGAGTTAAGATGTCTCAGTACGGCCTACATCACCAGTGTAACGACCCCCAGAACACCTATGGTACACGCAGTTCACATATTCTGCCTGATCACACGTCTTCTAAAGTTAGAAGTGTCTGCAGCACATTCAAGGATATATATATATATATATTTTTTTTTAATTGTGCACAGTGAAATCATACTCAAGGCCTGCAGTTTGTAAATGGACACAGGTACGGCGTGTCATTGCAAGAAAGGCGCGAGTACAATGAATTTCAGGGCCTCAGTATTGTGCACGTTGCAGTTCTGGGATGCTTAATGGAATATGCATTCATTAGCCATGAAAGCAGTTCCATTAAGTGTAATTTGACTTCTGCGAAAGGAGCAAATTGCTGTGAAAACGGTTTATTCTCAGTGTTGTTTTGACCAACTTCAGACTGAGAAGAGGTCCAATCAGCCAGAATAACTTTAAACACTGGTGTGGGAGTTAGAGGAACAGAATGAGCGTCTTCCTTGAGGCTTCCGACTGTTGCTCCCTTATATCAGCAAAATGTGTCTTTTTTTCCCCGTCACATTTGGTTTTCTCTTACATGTTTTGGCCCGTCACGTACTTTACATCAAGGATTCAGTTGTTGCCTCGCTTTTGATTTTTTTAACGGCTATATTTTTGATTACAACACCGTCGGTGTGTACGTGAGATATTGCTTTGGACCTAAGGAAAGGACGACGGATGCATCAGAGGACAGAAAGATAATTAGTGAGTGGCTGTCACAACAGGATACTGCTGAATGACAACATTATTTGTTTCCTTCCGTCAGTAACTCAGCTTCTAATTAAAGATGGCACCCCATCTTTCACATTACATCCAGTGTCTGACCATCAAGCCTGCGTGTCACTATTTTGTCCATCTCCCACTTTCCCCATCACCGTATTCATCACCATCATTTCCTGAAAGGCTGCGGGCTTTACTCTCGTGTATTGTCGGAGATTTAAATAAGGCATTCTTGGGAGAACACCTGCGACTCGCTGCGCCTGTTGGGTCATCACATCAGCAAGTGGCTGTACAGTACGGACAGTGGCTCGAAAAACAGAGGTGTCGGTGTGTATACTCTCAATGTTTTGGTTGACTGGGAATAGCAATTAATTCCATTTTAAAATTAAAATAAAGTACTTTTAGAGGGTGGGATCAGCTGCTGCTGTTCCATGTCTTCCACATCAGCGCTTCTCTCTAATCAGTTTATTTTGCATTTGTTCCAATTTACCACTCATCCGGTCTTAAGCTGGCCAAAACCGCTGCACCCCTGCTAAATGACTTGCTCTGTCACACGCTTCTACACCTGCTGTCCATTACTATTCAGTATCTGCGTGTTGCACCCAAGGGGAATAGTTTACTTCTTTCTGAATGCCATCGAATTGCTAACTTTAGGTCTGCTAATGGGCCTCTTCCACAGAAGACAGTTTGACACGCCACAGTAGGAAAAGCAGGCGAATACAATAACTTTATTGATGGCTGGATTCATTTAGCTGCCTCAGTTCCAGGGGGTTTTGGGGCCGGCTGGCGAACTGTCACGCTGTCATGACTTGCTGGGACACTTGATTAGATTATAGCCGTTGTTAAAAGTTATTAATATCACCTATAAAATATCTTCAGTGACATCACAGTCCCTGACGTAACAACGGCTCTATCCAGTCGACTTAATGGAGGAATATAATGTGACTTTGGATGGACGGGAAAAATAGATAGATGGAAGTTTTTTTTCCTATAACTTAACACATTTAACTAAATTGAACAACGTATTTTTATGTCTTTATTTCACTCACTGGAATGAAGAGTTTCTTAAAGCAAACAACTGTACACATTCATTATGACTCTTTCCTTTTGTAATATGACTGAAACAAATGTGAAGTGGATGCAAGTGAAGATGCTGTCCTACTGTCGGTTAAGGTTTAAAGTGGCTGGAGGATCAATAGCAGCATCTTTGAGTGCCTAATTAAGAACTGGCCAAGAATTTATGTCCTGGTTTTCTGCAAAGACAGATTTTGTTTTCACCTTTACTGAACGCACCGATTAAACACTCTGAGTAGAGGAATGAAGTGAGTCCTTGGATTAAATGACTTATGCTCCATTGTTCCTTTCAAAAGTCCTTCAGCTCTGTCGTATTCATAGGATGTCTAGTGCGGATGGCGCTTCTGAGGCCTCTCCGCAGTGTATCTACTGGACATGTGTCTGGCTCTGACGTGCACCACAGCAACAAGTACATTTTCTTTGTTTTAGGTCAGTTTACTCTCGTGTCTTGCTTCATCAGCCAGCCGCAGGAACCCTGAGCACACAGTTGATAACCTTGGGAATTTATTTATTTTATCCACGTTCAGTCGTTCAGTTCCTCGTGATTCCTTGTGTTCCTGTCTTTTTGATCGCCGCCACTTTCCTTTGTATTTGTGTGTTTGCGTTACCCTGAGCCTTAAGTGCTGGTTTTTGAATTTTTTACTGAAGCCTCCCCTTAGTGTCCTGCATTTAGATCCTCCCTCCCTCCTTTGCTACTATTCGTGACAGTCGTACAAAACACGCTGTGCTGCGTGTATGTATGATTCATCAAAAGAGATGCGCTTGCACAGCGTGCACCAAATCAGCACATGTTTCTTGTGCACTCGTAGCGTATGTATCCCACTGGCTGGACTACAAGCTTTCCAACACTTGACTCCATTTAACTTTCGCTGTCAATCATGTTTTCCTTCCTACTCTGTGAATGGTTCAATGACTTATTGTGTATCAACAAGAGCAATACGACGTATTAGTATTTTAATAGTAAATTCTTGTAACTTAACCCTAACCCTATGACCCCCACATTTCTACCTTTTGACCTATTTTGCAATGACTACCATACACCCCTTTAAACTTATAAAGCTAACTTATATATTAATTTCCCCCCACCAATTTAAATTTCTTTAAACACACATTAACATGAATCCAACGTATAAAGGGATAAATGGAGGCAGAAGACGTTACCTTTCAGTCTTCACTTCACTCATCCAGCGATATAGGAGCTTTCTCTACAGCGCTAGCCGAGACCTGTCAATCAAAGCCTCCCTACACAGTAAGGCCCGCCCCTATCGCTGCTGAGCCAGTCACCAGGCCGCATATTACGCCCCTGACTCTGTCAGGTTCCCTGCAATTGGTCGACAGCCTATTCGGTTCCCAGGTGAAATCCCAGAGGCACGCTGCAATATTAGCAGAAGAGAACAGCGCAGCTCCCTCCCATCAGCCAGCTACTGAGGGCAGAATGGCTTGTTGTTTCACTGCCCCTACTACATTTATCTGTGTTTAAAGTTAAAACTTGAATCTGTCAATTAATTAATCAGTTCATTGCATAAAAAATATTAATATTTGAACCTGTGTGTTATTTGAATAGCTTAATATTGAATGCAACATGATAATAATAATGTATATTCATAAATAACACAACGCTGAGTTTAATATACAACACATATAGTAGGTAGGGGGTTCCTACTTAATATCTCCATCAGATTGGGGGTCCTGAAAAACGTTGAAGACCCCTGATTTATAGTGCATGTGCTCTGTCAGGAGAGGGTCAGGGGTTGCGTTATTAGACCGTATCATGCCAATAACTTTTTATTTATTTATTTTTTTTTTTGTCACAAATCTCGGTAAAAACGTGCTGCAATGAAATGCATTCAACTTTTATCACCCATTTAATAAATGTAACTTTTCACTTTTTTTCTCTTTTTTTTTTTTTTAAAGTCACATTGTGGCTCAAGGACAAAAAAAAACGGTGTGGGCAGACTGTAAATTTTCATCCAGCACACATAACATTGAAGGTTGTCAATTCACTGCTTCAAAACAGTTAATTAGATTCACTTCTGCCGTGGCCTGTGCTGCGTCAGTGCAGAAGGGCAATTTCGACTTGACCGCCTACTCCGGCATAAAGGATTGCAGATCGCCCTCTCACAACTGTGGCTTTTGTCTCGATGGGCTGCTATGCCAACACTATCAAGCTGTTGGAGGCGCAGCCTTCAGACTGCTGAGGTGCCTTGTGCGAGGAACCTGTTGGGCAGCTGTCATTTTAGAGTTCTTCATGATCTTAGCAGTTTCAAGGCTTGCTCTCCGCTCGTACCCAGACACTACCTAAGGGAGTGCTATTTTGTGTGACCCTGAGTAGCAGTTTAGTTATTGTGTGCATTGTGAAGAATGGACTTAATTTCCCTGTAGAGGACAAGATATTAGTCAGCTGACAGATCCCTCTCCCTCAGATGCCTGTGGTGTGTCTGGTGGTTTTCTGATAAATGTTTATAACAGCAGGATGTTGCCCGTGGTGGTAACAACAACAGGCAACGAACATGAATGAACGCGAGGGGTGGGCGTGATTGACTTGGGCAAAATGAAGAAGGGAAGTAAAGCCTCTAAAGCTAATGAGAAGCAGCTGTTTTCGTTGGGGATGATGAACCCACTCTGTTGTGTCATTTTTGAGAATATGCACTGGACAGGTGCAACAAGCTAAGTAGCTACATAAACACTGATAACAGCATCCAGCATTTGGGTGGTGGGGGGAAAAGACAATAAGCCAAACCCAAAAGGAACAAGAGCAATATTTGGTCTCAACACAATTTCACAACTAGTTAAAGAAATTAGATTATAGGCTCGTTTGCTCCATTGTGTCGTCTCTCAGTCCTCCCAGACGATCTGCAGTGCCCGGTCTAATTATCTGCTCACTGGTGCACCTGACCCTGCCATCTCATGTTTGTGGACAGTAGACAGCAGAGCGTGCAACGCTTGAATTAACCGACTCTGCGTCTGATTATTGTTTGTAGGTTTTGACAATTTGCGCTGCCTTCAGATGACTGAGCTCGGTCGCTCTGCTGTTGAAATGCAGCACAGATTGTTTGCTCAGAAAACATCTCATAAAAATGAATGGCCGTCATGGCATTTATGCCATTTATAGTCGCAGACTTTTACGAGTGCCACTCATCTGATTCATCTGAACCCTTCTTTATTTTTCTTCATTTAGATCATGGGTCTTCAACAGGGGGCCCGCGACCCCTAGGGGGTCTGGTGGTGGTACTGCAGGGGGAGTCACAAAATCTTTGGTTGATTATACATTTTATTTATATTTTTTTACAAATTCCACCACAAATTTGAATTTCTTTAAGTACATATTAACATGAATCCACCATATTTTAGTAAAGGGAAAAATGGAGGCAGAAAACATGATATTTCACACAGTTTCACACAGAATCACACCTGTCAATCTGTCTCCTGTACACCGTAGGCCCCGCACCTATCTCTGCTGAGCCAATCACGAGGCTGCATATTACACACTGATTATGTCAGGTTCCCCTCAATTAGAGTCCCCAGGGGAAACCCCAGAAGTACTGCAACATTAGCAGAAGAGAAGCTAACAGTGCACGGAATGTTTTCTTTACATCAGGTATGTTTATGTTGATGGCAGTTGCACCTGTGTATTATCTGAATGGCTTAATATTGAATGCAAAATGATAACGATGTGTATTATAAGCTCTAGGCTGAGTTAAATATAGCTTTATAGGTAGGGGGGGTCCTTGCTTAATCTCTCCATCAGTTTGAGGGTCCTTGGTCTGAAAAACGTTGAAGACCCCTGATTTAGATTATTAATTGTTATCAGTTAGGATTTCAACAAGTCGCCGCCTACAATACAACACTCTGTACAAGTGGTCAGTAGGAGGTGTTGTGTTCTTTTTACTTTAAATATTCTATGAGATAAATGTGAGTTAATGTGAAAACATGTGAAGAGATTCTTTTCCTCTGCTTCTTGATCTCTACCGTTTGCTTGATGAAAATGACCCAATGCCTTATTTTCTGAGTTAAATGTTTTTATTCAAATTGGAGTGGAAATGTGTGCGCAGCAAACAATTCTAGTATTATTTATATGTCAGGTATGAATTTGATCCGGATTACTTTCATTCTTCTGCCTCAAAGCCTGCCACAATCAATTTGACTGCTGCCATCAAACAGCTGTAGTGAGAACTTTTATTGCGACGGAAAAGACATCGCCGCTTTCGCATCACCACAAGAGATAAATCTCATGCCTTCCCTTCTGCGTGCCACATATGTGATGCAAAACTCTTTAAAAAAAAAATGCGAGGAGGAAAGAAAGTGAGATGAAAAAAACATGAACTCTTCTCTCGGGCGCAGACTTCCATTTAGAGGAAAGTGCGGCTACATATCTACCTCTTCAGATTCCATTTGAAGACCCCTATCTGACCGTTGCATTGTGTTATTGCCACATCTCAATGCATTGGGCTCTCAAGGAAAGAGCTAGTGCGTCTGTATCTCTTACAGCTACCCAGTGCGAAGCCAGTCAATTCCATTAGGCCTTGGCTTAACAACACAAAAATAAAGTGTTAAAATGACGCCTCTGTCCTATTTATGCCTTATGGCCTAAGTAAACTAATTAATGGTGTACATTTCTGCCCTTAGTATGTTCAATTGGGGAGGCATTACAAATAAATAGCCTATCCAAGCTGTCATCTGCCTGGACGAATCAAACTAAGAAAACGTTGTAAGACTGCAGCACAAGATCCAGTTTTAAGATGTTTATCTTTTATCTTCACGTTGCTGGAGAATTCTGTGGATCATTTAGTTTTACAATGTTGGCATGACAATTAAGACATAGGGACCATCTGGCCAGTTTTGCCCAAGCCTTTTTCTTTGCCATATGTCCCTTTACAGTCATTATATACAATGCACTGCACATATTCAGAACAATGGGTGCTCATATACACTGTGTGTTTAAGTGAGTATCATTAAGTATCATTTCTGTATCTAAAGAGCTGCAGAGTTGCTCAAGCTGGACACGTAACCGCGTTCGAGTGCTTCTGCTTTTTGCAGAAAACTCGTCTCTTTTCCACCAGACTGCACCGCTCAAGCGGACTCGCTACAGTCATCACAGCAGGACCATCTAGTGGTTAAATCGTGCACTAGTACAAGACACGGCTAGGTTGTCTCTCCGTTTAGGAATGCATGAAAAACGTCCTGGGAGGGAACAACATGAAGGCTGTTTATTACAGGGAATCTGCAACTCTCTGGTACAAAGCTGCCCTTCATCAGACAGTACAATGCGGCACCAGTCAGCTGCCCCCCTCCTCCTTCTGACTGAATCTGCTCCTGGCAAAGGGTATTTAGCAATGCCTGAACTCAGATGAATGGCGCACTAAGTTTTCCCCCAAAATACGCCGAGGAGAAAATGCTTGTAGCATTCAGTAAGGAACGACCGCTCTGCCCTGAATTCTTCTCTTTTTAATGCTTATAATGTTCTCTTCACGGTGGGGGAATATTTCTGGAAGCTTGAAACTTACCATTTAGCAACTGCTGTGGTTCTGAAAGAGAAATATCTTTATATTGTCGCTTGTTATGGGATTTAAGCTGCTGACGTTGATCAGTTGTCTTTACTGGGTGACAGGCCTTGGTTGCAGTCATACTGCAAAGCCGTACTGTTGTAATAGGCTCAGAAAAAATATACATGCTTCACCACCACTATGACCTCCAGGTGTAAAGATTGCATAGAAGAATTTCTTTTCTGCATGTGATTACACTTTCAATTCTCACTCTCTGCTCTCGGCTAAAAGCTGTGCATGTTTTCAGGTGTGGAACTGGCAAGAACATGTAAAAGGCAAAAATCTGAACAGCAGAAACATTTTGTCTTTTTTTGATGAGGATCTTGTGACCTCTTGGAAATGTCTTGTGACGTTGCAGAGGGGTCACAAGACAAGTTGTTTTTTTGTTTTTCTTACCAGATCATTGGTATTATTCGATCAGATATGTCAGCGGTTTAGTTGCAGTTTACCCCAAATCACAGCAGTTTGTTTGGAGCGAGCGGACACGCTGTATTTGTGAGATCCTGTGTGACGGTTTGAGAGTTACAGAAGGCACCGAGATCGATCCATAAAAACTCAGCAGATGGTATGATTTAATGATTTATTGACATTTACTTTTTTTCCACCATGGTTTCTCTTGATACCAATAGTATTTACCATAAAGTTTCTTTTTCATTTAAATTACATTTATAATGTTTTACTCACATACACATTTATTGTTTCAGTTTTCTTATTGCAATAAACAAGAGTAGCCAGAATGAGTCAGGTATTGCTACAATTCGCCATACAAACTCTTTGTCCCCTCCGATAATGAAATTCAAAAATAACTTTATTGGCAAGACAAAATCACACCACAGCCTCTCTGTCTCTGCTCCGAGAGAGACTGGGGCAGAATAAGGCTAAGGCTAGTAGCCTAAACACAGCTAACATGAAATACCTGCCCAGACAATAGGAATCTAACATTTATTTCCCAAATGTGAACGATGAGGATGACTCTCTGGGAGTTACCACTTTATGAACATATCAAGGACAATATGAACATGTCAGCGGCGTCGCTTGACTCACCTACCAGGGACAACACTGCAATACTTTGACTAGGCTGCGTTATCCATCAAGTCTCTGACAGAATCCAGGATGATTCACAACATGAGCAGGTTTTTATTTTTTTTCTTCTTTTTTTCATCTCCATTACTGTGCTAGGCCACTTTGTAGCTCCAGGTTGCCTCTGTCTCTGATTGGTGGGAAGTGGGGAGAGAGCAGGTCCCAGCACACACTAAAATACATATGGTACACACACCAACAGGAAGGAGAGCACAAATCCTGGAATAGTACCTCACTCACGAAATGAACTCGAAGATCACGTTCAGCGACGAAAAAAAGAGCACAATGGTGGAAACTGACACCAAGCCAGCTTCTTCTTTAAGTGATGGCATGGATAATGTTCCCCAGGATTTTCACTTAGACACATTTCTCACACACAGAAATAAAATAACGCAACTCAGCAAGTCCAAATAATAATAATAATAATAGTAATAAAAAAAAAAAGGCCTGTTGAACAGATCTAGCTTTAATCCCTTGATACCTGGTGTTGTACCCTGTTCCCCAAGCAGAGATTTGCCATAGTAAAAAGGCCCTTTAATATGAAGGGTCGGTCCCTGCCCCCAGCTACACCGCCGTCCCCTCGCCGTCCCTCGCCGGCCCTGTCTGACCCCCCCAACCCCCGCCCCCACCCCCACCACAGAACGTGCACTCCTGGTGGAGTGAAGTCAGCTGGCATGCTCCCAGTTTACACTTATGACTCCGGACAACATGTCACAACATGTCACAATGATAACAAGTCACTCTGATAAAATTTGCTCATTGCATTGCAATATTCAGACAAAGGTAAGACATTAGAGCTCATTGCTTCTCAATGAAAGGGCACAGTGTACATCTCGTTCAGAATAGGGTGTCAGTTTCCAGCTGTTTAGGTCTGCTGCTGTCTGGCCAGCGTTTGTGGCTCCCAATTGTTGTTCTGCCTGTTCATCCGTCAGTCTGGATCACTCATATAAATAAAACACTATCCATCCAACCCATTTTCTTTTTCCTTTCCCTTTATGGATGAAGTTATTGACATTTGCTACCTAGAAAAATATTTTTGTTAAGTTTTCCATTTTACTCTTTTTTTTATGTGTGATATAAGTCCAAACCAATAATAATAAGAAGAATACTAATAATCAAAGTGCTCACCAGTCTTTGTAAAAGAAAACAAATCATGGTGTGTTTCATGGCTTTCAGTTGTAAGACAGGAAGTATCAATAGATGCCTTGGGGCTGGATGTCTTGGCTCCCGCTCCAGGCGGCTTCCCTAGGCTTCCGGCTTGGTTGTCACCCCAGCTCAAGATCACTTATCCAAGTATGTATTTGGCTTTCCTCTTCCTCTATTTAATTTGTTCCCCTTCAGTAATATGTTTTTCATTGTCGATGTGTCTTTTAGACTCTTTTAGAACCTTTGGATGTCGGGTGGGTAAAGAGGAGGAGGAGGAGGAGGAGGACGAGGCAGGAATCGTAGAGGTCAACCCAGTGATGCAGAAGTTTGTCCCTGGTGGACCTTATTGCGAGGGTGCATGCACAAACGACATAAACACAGCGGTACACAGGGTCACAGCTAAGTCGCACATGAAAACCAACACAAAGGATCCGCCTCTGAGTGAAGACCTGGGAGATGTGAGGACGTCATTGACCTTTCTGAAAATCTGAACTTAAGTCTCGTCTTATATAACCTATGCTCTCACTAGTACCATATATATATTTTTTATTACTGTACACAAAAGATCCCTTAAATAAAAGGCAATTCAAGCCAAGGTTATAATTATGTACTTATCACAGCGGTACAGTATGTACCAATGTGCAACTTCTGCTACTCCTCCTATTCCCTCTCTCCTTTGGTGAGGCTCCTCTCTGACTGTTATGGAAGTTGGCAGATGTGCCCCAAAGCAGGTTTTGTTGGTACAATCTATTTTAAACACAGATTTGTTCGGGCTTGTGTGTGCCTGCATGCTGCCCGGGGTCGATCCATCCACTGACCCATGCCAGGCCTCCTCTCACCTCACCCTATCAGGAAATGACAGCGGAGCGCAATCCCCCACAGTCACTTTTCTGCTCTTCCAACCCCCACCCTTCCCATCCCTCCCTCCCACGCTCCCCTCCCCTCCCCTCCCCGAAACCCGCGGACATGTTCAGATGTGGCTACCACCTGCCTGTCAGCCGAAGTCATGTTGTATCTAGCGAGGGCCTAAGTGTCATAAATTGAAGAAGCTGCTGAGCCTCCGGCGCGGAGCAGGACATGTACAGTACCGTGGAGGCCGCCACAGCTACACGCGGCGCACACAGCAAAGATCGATGGAAGCAGCTACCCTACTGACATAACATTATTGTCTTAGTTTCTGAGGTGCATAGGATGAGAAGAACACGCTGAGCGGTGATGACGGGAGAAAACCAACCCGGGCCCAGAATAGTTATGTAACACTACGTGTGGTTTGATGTTTCTAGAAAGGTCTGCGTGTGTTTCTTTTGTTGCTATTTGGGCGGCCATGAGGGGGCCACAGTGCAAGGGAGGGACCAGGGGAGGTGACAAATGTACAAGGGAGTTCGATGCATAATGAATGTCTCTCCTATCACTCACGTCTGCAGATCACTCAGGAGTCTTTTGAAATGGAAGGAGAGTGAGTGGAGAGTTTCAGGTAAAGGGAAAAGGATAGACTTGTACTCCTGTTCCACTGTTCCGTTCCCTTGCTATTGTCCCAGTCAAATACTTTAATGATTGTAGTTTTTTTTTCCCCCTCTGTCAATTGCTGTTTGTTGATCTTGTTTGTAGTTTCACAGTGTGCTTTTGGAGATGACGTTCCTGACTGGCAGAAGTCAGAGGGTGATGTGTCAGTAAGGAGAGAAGAGGATCGGACCATGGGTGGTGCGGATGGGCCCCGGGGCCGGTCTCAGGATGGCGTGGCTGAGATGTGGGCCTTGCAAGAGGTGATGGTGTGGGTGAGGCGCGGGAGCAGCTGCGCGGAGGGCCAGCTGGTTCGAGGATGCTGCAGCGGCCATTGCTGCGGCAACAGCCAGGGGGCTGGGCAAGAGGCCTGCGCCCAAAGCTTTGGTGAGATCCTTGGAGAAGGTCAAAGAAGACTAAAAACGGAACGGAGAGCAGGACAAGAGAGAGAGAGAGAGAGAGAAGAGTGACGGTTATTAGTTCCAGAGCGTCAACACATGCAAAGGAAACAGATTCAGACTTCCTCTCCAGACTCTTTTGATCTGTCATTATGCTGAGCTCAGAAAAATTGACAGTCTTCGGATCAAATCAACATGCTCTAGCCGCTTTGCAGACCTCGTGTTCTCAAGTATCTCTGTCTATCTGATCTGCGCAGCTTAGGTTCTCTGCCTGTGTCGCAGAGCCAGAATTCAGGCGCAGTGAAAGGTTACCGTCAGATCAGCTCCCCTGTGCTTCTTGTGTCGGCTGAGCAGAGGGTTAGGCTTCCCGGCCATGCCGTCCCGGTGCCTTCGACTTGATATGTGCTGAAACGAAAGACCACAGGAACATATGCTTCTATGTTGTCTCTCAAACACCATATCTCTCACCATATAAGACCACTTTGAACGTTGACACTGACTGGACAAAACACAACAGCATGGGGGGAAAAAAATGCATTTAAATGATATGACATAATAAGAAAGACCCTCTAATTATTACTTTCATATTACTTGTTTCTAGATCTGGTTGTGCTGTGTATCATGACATGTTATTTTACACCAATCAAACCCAGTTGATCTGTAATATTTTCGATTATTGAAATCATTACAAAATCTTCTTCCTCCTACCTGTTTGAGTTGCAATTCAGAGTTGACCCGCACATTGCAGATCTCACAGTGGAAGGTTCGTTCCTGAGTGTTGGGGTCCACCGGACCCCCTCCCTGCTCTCCACTGGGCTTGGGGCCCAGGCGAGGATATGCCTTGATAGGGCCCAGCCCGCTCCGTGCTTCCAGGATAGTTTTGTGTTTAGTACCTGCGTGCAGACACACACACACGTGCCAAAAAACATAAGTCAGCAATAATATTAACCAAGGAGAAATAGCACATTTAGAGGCTGATAGAATGAAATAATACAGCGGAGATCAAATTCTATTTTTAGCCCATGAGTCATACCGCTTCGACCTGTCTGAAGCCAAATGAGATTGGACAGCCTTTCTCTGTTGCTCAAATTACAGCTGGAGAAACAATGACAGTGACAAATGTCTGAGCACGGCAGAAAAGAATATGCAGCACAGGCTTGATTCTCCAATAAATAACATATGCACAACATATTGCTATGTAATGGAGTTGTAGAGCCAACATTTCGCCACAAGAGGGCAGCAGCGAGACAGCTGTGCAGTCAGAGAACTTGAAGGTGAACTCAAAGTCCTCACTAATGTTAACATTATAATGGATGATTGATAATATTTAATGCAGCAGGGTGGGTAGGAAAGGTCTGTACAGTGTGTACTGCACTACATTACAACCTCCACACGTGCCAATATCAATGATGATGCTGGCTCACTGAACCCTCACTCGCACAATCAATAATTTAGACCATAAATGTCAACGTTTGGAAAATTTAAGGGCATGTTATTGTGATGTGCAGGTTTTGTCCGGGCTTAGGACGGATCAGATATTTGCCAGGCACAAGAGCATGACACCACACTTTCAGCTGTTTCTCTATTTAAAGTGATGCAATTTTACAGGCTCTTAAAAAAGCACCAACTTCGTTAGGAGCGATGTGATTCTTAATGAGGTTCACGCTGCACAGACATCATGATCATGTCGTGCTGCCAGCCATTAATATACTGCAGAGTGATTAAATAGTGGGGCATGTTTCATTACAGATGTGTGTGTAACACAGACACAGCACACACAGGCACAAACCAATATAAAAACTTGGACATACCAAGAAATAACACATCCAATCCAAAGGTTTGTGATTATAACCCTAAAAAAAATCAATGTGTTGTGCTTTCTACTGTATATATTCTTAATTTGAAAAATGTCTTGTATATTGCATATTAAGAATGTCCCTGCATAGTTTCTCACTGAATAAACACACATTTTGTTCTTGGCTTTGTTCTCGCCCCTCTGCTCCCACCCCATTTAAGTGTTGTGGCTCTCTAGACGCTCTCAGCAAAGAAAAGCATCTTATGTCACCAGCTCTGATTCTCAGATATGAATTTGGGGCACTCTCTGAAATCCCTTTGAACAGAGTTAAGGTTACAGAGGAGGGATAAGTCATATGGTCTGGGTAAGGGCTGTGGGCTTCACTGGGGAGAAAGGGTCTAGAATGACAGGTTTTGCTCATGGCCAGAAATGTGGGTGTCTGCTTTTTGCCTTTGTTCTATTTCGGTCTGACAATGGCTGGCCCAGTGGACTTTTTGTCTTTGTGAAGTTCAGTCATCGTGTAAACCAAAACACGAGTAGACAATGACACGAAACCAGTCAAAAGGCTCCGACAGGGAAACTGTTAAAAGCGTAAATGTTGCAGAGATATTACATCCGAATCTTTTTCTGACTTCTCCGTGGTTCGTTGTGCCACGCACGCTGTTTTCATGTCTCGGTGTCTGCGAGACACATGCTTTTATTTTTGAACCCTGCTAACATGAACAGTTTGTATTTTGAGAATGAGTGAGAGTGATTGCTTCCAGATTGCTTCCCTGATAGATTTTCAGCTGTCATCCAGGGGTTGAACATCACAGCCAACGGTGACAGTGGCTCTGGTTCACATTTAGGAGGTGTAATATACTTTGTTTGATCTTTCTTACATATTTACACATGTATGTGCATAGTAAACAGTGGGCTGGTGGGCAGATGCAACAAATATTTATTGGCCTGCTATTGCAAGAATGATGAGTAAAAGTGTGAATTCTAAAGGCCTTACAGATGTTAATGTAGCCACAATGATTGATTTATGCATTAAGAAGTATTTGTTGGCGGTGTTCATGTCTGGGTTAGCTGTCTGCAGCTCAACTTACAGTACTGTGGAGTAATTTATTGTTCCTTGTGGCTCTATCTTTACATTTCTTTATGTACCATGCAGATTACGTATGAGCAAGGGGCATAACATTATGACCCTCTTCCTAATATTGTGCCTCCAAAACAGTTATGGACATGGGCCTAATACATGTCTAAGCAGCATCCACGCGAATGCAGAAACAAACAGAAAGCAAGTCCAGCAGATTCAGCTGTCCTCTGAGACAGAGGACCTCCATAATCTAAGTTGGTGGGACAGAAAACGCAGCACCAAGTCAGTGGGCGCCTCGGGGGAGGCTGTAACAAATGGCAAGAGTGCTGTAATATGTGGTAGCTGTCTGACGTTTCAACCAGTACTGTTGTCACCCACATAAAAGGCCATTCTTCTTTTATTTCCTTGCATAAATCCCTCATGCGGTGGTTACAAGTCTTAACCGTCCTCCTATGCAAATTCTTTTTCAAATGGAAAGCTCCAGGGCACGGAGAACATTTTTCATGCCGCATGCTGCGGATGATAAGACAAATCCCGAATCTCTGAGTGGGGGAGAGTTTTCTTTTAAATAATTGTGCCTCATGCGAGAGAAGAAAGTGGGCCGGGGGTGTGGGTTAAATCAACAAACGCACAGGTGAGGCACCTTGACAAAGCGCATGAAAGCAGGAGAGCAGCGCTCGGCTGCAGAGGCCAGTCATGTCAGTGTCAAACAGATCATTTATCTGCTGATCTGTATTAGCACGATCTACTGAGTCAGATTCAACCCGAGACCCTTACGAGGGTATTTTTCCTAACCAAAGTGGGGAGATGGGAGCGCGACACTGAATTTGGTCCACACACAAGCATGTATTGTTTTATAATTTACGTGCAACTGCAAGGAATAAGATGATAAACAAATCCACTCAGCTCCTTTTGTATTCAGAAAGGACAATGCAATAATTAGTGGGACACGAGTTATAAATAACTTGAACGGTTTGAGAGCGAGTGCTGTTTCATAGCTAGTTAATGTGACAATATGCTGCATTATGTATGTTGCTGTATTCTGTTTTTATGTTTTTATTTAAGCTATTTAACAATTTCTGTTTTTACAGTGCTTAAAGTTGTGGACTGGGGTTTCAATAAACATCTTGCCCCATATATACTTTTCAACTAACTTGTTTTCTTCTGTCTTTGTCTTGACATCATCGACAAATACGCAAATGTTATGTACTTTTGGTCAATTTTCCTCCTCATTTAGATAGTAATACCAACACTTTTAGTGTCTGCATGTGTCTTTGTTGGCAGAATTCCTCTAACACACAGGATGTGAAACACTTTGTTTCCAACAACAGTGTGGTTTGAGTAAACAGAGAGGAATCCAGCTGAAAAAAAAAAAAAATGCGAGGGAAATTTCCAGAAACTCTTTCTTCACCACCGCAAGATCCGTGGGTAATAAAGTCATGGTCAGTTGCAAACGATTTGATTTTCCGTGCAGCGCTCTCAGCGTATCAGAGCTCACAGATTACCCACCTTTGTTGTGGGCCTCCAGCTGTGATAAGGAGTTGACAGCCACCTTGCACAGTGAGCAGTAGAGCAGCTTCTTGGCCTTGTCCTCCTCTGTCTCTGGGTTGGAGGGGCTGGTGGAGGCCGGGGTGCCAACAGCTCCCGAAACCGGGGGGCCGGATCCCGGCTGCTCTGAGGTGACGCTGCCACTGCCGCAGCCTGGGGAAGAGGAGGTCGGTGCAATCAGGGGTGGAGTCGGGGTGGGAAGGAGAGGGCACACCGAGGGCATGGGGGAGTCCATGGGTGGGGTAGGTGGGGTCGGAAGAGGGGGGAGCGGTCCCGGGGCCAGTATGGGCCCGTTTAACTGTGACAGAGGCCGTGTTTCATCTACGAAAACAAAGAGGGAGACAAAGAAAGAAGCAAAAATAAATGTTAAAATTTTTTTTCTTTCTTTAATGAGTTTTTTACAGTACGCACAAAAACTCACAAAACGGTTTAGTAAATATGCCTTAAATGAAACTGTGACGCGTCTAACCACATTGCTCGCCACTCCCGGTTGAATATGGACCACATAGTCTGCTCTTTAGATCAGACAAACCGACATAAAGCGCTCGCATCCAGAAGCGCTTTTTACTGCCTATACTGTGTGTCATAATTGGTTAAAAAGCCCCTTTTAATTTACGTCGAGGCAGAAGACGTATGACCCATGTGTATCGAGGCGCGCGTTTAATATGTTTCTAGTCTTTTTGAAGTTTTCCAGCCATCCTTTCTCTGATGTGGTTTCCCCTTGTTGAACTGATTCTGAAGGGGGAAAGACAGGAAACAGACAGCTCGGCTTGTGTGTCTTTCTCACACACCTGTTGTTTTTGGCCGCGGTTGAAGCAGCGGTGGCTCTTTTTGCTCGGACACACGCGTGAAGTCCAAAGAAAATGTAGTCGGTTTCATCCGAATTCTTAATGTTGCATACGTCTGAAAACACGCTGTGTATTTTAAGGCCGCGCGTTCTGTTTTCATCACAGAACATGTTTATATATACGTTGCCAGACAGATGTTTCCAGTCAGACACTCCCACACGCAACGGCATCGGCATCCGCTAAGCAGCCAGGGTTGGCTGAAGAGAAGCCCCCCAAATGTGGGTGGGGTATTCTGAACTCCCCCCACCATCACCAGCAACTGGGAGGCCTTTCTTCAAACTCTGCAGGATGTAGCGTCAAAGCTAGTCAGCAGAAAAGCCTCAGTGGATTATGGCATTAAAGGGATGCAGTATTTCTGGGAGAAAACAAATATTGACTTCAGAGCTTAATTTCCATTTAAAGATTACCACGTGCATTGTTATTTCGTCGCATGTTTATTTATGCTTTCGCTCCACTCCGAGTCTTAAGTGACTATACAGTATGACAGTGTGTGTATTTTGGTCTCCATGCGACTCCATTGCATCATCTCGGATGAAGATGCCATAGTGAGTGCTTTCCATTCCACTACTTTCCAAGATCAGAATTCCTTGTCTTTCCATATTGGAAGTTTCCAGCTGTTGAACTGCGTGCCGCACAAAGCATTTGTCAAACAGATGTTTTGTTAAAAAAGGGGGGGGGGAAAGAATATTTCTTATTTTAACTCTACATGCCACTGTGAAGTCCATAAAGAGGCCCCCGGATCAAAGCGCTGTTTGATGGCATGTGGTCTTTGGAGAGGTTTACGGCTCATTATATGCCTGTTTGATACGACTGAGCAGGTTTAGTTGAGTACAAAGCTTGTACCTGCAAGTGCAGACAGACAGAAAAGCGTTTTTGTCTAGTGTCGTTGATGAACTTTACACACACACGCAGGCAGGCACGCATCGTACACTTTTTCGTGACATCTTTACAATGCAGACGAACGAGCCCTGAATCCACAAAATTCGCAACACATGGTTTGAGTTCAAATCCACTGGGAAAGAATAGAGAGGGCTGGCCAAATAGTAATGAGGGATTTCGTGATCCATCGTGGCCTGGAGGTGGGCCACACCGAACCAACATCCAGTCACCGTTTCACCTCCGACTGCACCGCTCTCTCTTATCCTCCTTTCAACGCGCTCGGTTTAAGGTTAACCCTCCGGGTCTCAGCACCTCAAAATCACAGATTTCACACCGAGTACTTTTTTCTCGTCATATTTCTTGAGTGAAACGAAAAGCATGAAAGATTCATTCCACACTAGGACCTCTCTCTGAGCAGAAGAGACAGTAGAAGAGACAAAAAAATTCTTGCCCCCGAGAATCCCACTGTCACCTGATTCCCTCCAAAACTGAGGATATTCGGTAAGTCTAATTAAACATTGAGGAGGCAGTGAGCCGTTCCTCTCTGCCTGCTGACCCTTCAGTCCAACAGAAGAAGGTATTATTCATGGGGATAGGTCAGCAGAGAGCGCTAACGCAGTCCAGATGCTTTACACTTTAGCCTAGCATATCTGCACCGCTTTAATCCACTTCAGGAAATTACAGGCGAGTATCGGATGTTGTCTGCGGGGAAAGGTTTTGTTGACAAAGCTGTGGGATTTAATACAGAGTCCATCTCTGTTCATTAAGTGTGAATCCATTGTGAGATATAGTGGAAGATGGTATATTAAGGAGTGCCTATGCAAGCAAACGCTCATAGTTGTACATGTGATGTAAGTGATCCTGCAGGACTTGAAACCAAACAAAGAGCTTTGTTGCTCTATAAAAGATAAAGATGAGAGCGGTATAAGAAAGTAACTGCTGTAATGATGCCTGCATGGGGTTGGGATATTACACAGCGCATACCCTTTGCTTACATTAAACTGTCAAATAAAACCGGTGCTATTTAAAGCAAAGTAAACTGATTTCAATGTTTTGGGTTACAAGTCATCATCCTCATGACCAAGTAAAAATTCCAGGAGCTTTACCACAGGACTGTGCTGGTGACTGGGTGTGAGAACGGCAGCTTGAGGATGACACCGTCTGCCACTGGTGCAGCAACCGTGCCCAATCTCAATGATTAACGAGCTACGAAACCCAATGCCGGCCTCACAAGAGCACAGCCACATTCATAATGCATTCGGGTGCCTTTTCTCAGTCTGGCCCTCGTCCAAACCCTGACTGACACGCACATGCCTGGGCATGCAAATGATGTTTATCAGGTACTGCTATTTCAGCTAGATTTTATCAAATAGAGCCAAAAAAAAAGAAAAAAGGCAAATTTCATGAAAATCCAGGCAAACAACAACGAGACAGAGTATGAGCAGTACGTCGGCGGCGTGTAACCCAATACTACAGTCACCTCATGGCCGTGCAACACGAGCCCCTGCATGAAAGTCATCTATTTAATTGACCTTGGGTGTGTGTGCTCGTCTGTGACTGGGAGTGTGTGTGTGTGTTCTAAAGAGTGCTATAATGCCACGGTGGTTTTAACTGGGCCCTTCATTAGAGTGGGAGTGTCACACAGCAGAGGGATAAAGAGGAAGGGAAGGAGGGGAGGGGAGAGCAGAGCAGAGCTCCTCTCCAGTGTAACAGCTGCCTCTCCATCGCCCACAGGGCCCAGCCAAACCCTCGGCTCACCATTCCAAATCCCCAAAAGCCAAGGGCCTCCTCTTTGGGGGCAAGGCAAACCACAACTCCTCTGAGGGGCTATAAAACTCGTGACCTGCTATGAGAGTCGTTGGGTTGGAGGAGCAACAGCGTTCAAACATTATGCCATAACCTTTCACTGTGTTAGCCCTCAGCAAGGTCTCTGTTTATGGCCATCACTGCTGACTGCATCTGACATGTTGATGAGAAATTATGTCATATGAAAGTGAAGGTCATAACACCAATGATGAAGCGGGCTGCTACAATATATCTTATCCAAAATTCTCAGAGGACCGTGGTAGTGCATAAAAAGTCCAATAATAACAATTAGTCCATTTACAGGAAAAAACACTCAACAACAAAAACAAATGCTGCTTTATATTCTAAGAGATTTGCACTGTGGGAAATGATCTCCTCATGCTTCTATGTGTGCTTGCATTGGCCGGTCCAGTTTGTTTGTGTAAGTATGTGTACAAGTGTGTGCAGCCCAAGCCGTAGTATCTGTCCCAGAGACGCTGCTGTCCCAGTTGGGACGACATGCAGCTGCTCAGCCTCCCAGAGATCTGTACCCCCCTTCCATGGACCAGGGGACCACACTGAGGAGGACACACACTCACAATCACAAGCAGAGACGCATGCAGCACAATCAGGAAGAGACGGGGTTCCGGGGTCACGAGAAAGGGGCTTGGATGGAAAAAGGCATTCTTTCACATGTTGCTACTTTCAGATCGCAATCATGGCCGGTTTGTTTTGGCTCCTCGTGCTCTTGGACTTCACCAGAGGAAGTCTCACTACTGGGGGTTGGTCGGGGGGTTGATCTCTTTCTCTTGAGGGAAGAGACGAAAAAGGACGAGCCCACTCGCTTCTCTTGATAATTGTAGTAAAACCTAAGAGCTGTTTAAATGGATAGAAAGGAGAGAAATGTGCTCTGCTTGGCTGCATTTTGCCCTTTATTGGATCCCAGTTTCATCTTTTCATTCATAGTGTTTGCACTGTGTCCTCCCATCAATAAGGGGGAAATGTCTGGTAAACAGTCAGCTACAGAAACCTTTGTAAATGTCACTAAAACACGGCCGGTCTATTCATTGCCTGGTGTTTGATCCAATGACAGAGCGGGGTCACTGAGGGAATGGAAAATGCTGGGAGGAGGAAGGAGAAGGGCACACAGTACCCGGCCTTATAGAATTATAGCTCGAAATACGAAGATGAGCCCGACGGGGAGAGATGAATTAAGACTGAGACAACAGGGAGAAGCTTAAATGCTTTGATCATGTAACATTACCAAGTAATAAATGAATCCGCCAACAGTCAATTACTTTTTTATTAAAGTCAGATCAGCTGCTACCTCTGTCCTTTAAGAAGCTGGCTTAGGTTCCAGTCACTCAGACTCCTCCTCGGGGGTGTCATTTTTATCTTTCTCAATCAGTCTTAGCACTCATTACCACAACGTTGGAGCTCACGCAGTGCGGTCTATTTTGATTCTGTGGCAAATGATGTGGTGCCTCCCAGTAGCTGACTCTGGAATCTGCACACACCACAGCGGGGTTCCTTGAAAAGATGCCAAGAAACTGCCATGTTGCTATTTCGCGTTTCACGCCAACTCACCTGCTCGAAGTCTAAATTAATGAACGGCAAAGCAGTTTTACATTGCTCAGCGGAAAGAAAGTGTGTCTGCGCCGAATGCTGTGACTTCGATCATGCTGTCATTCGGAGGCCCCATGTCTTGCTTCCACGTTAGCGAATGTACTTCCCTCTGTGCTGTTACATAATGTACATGCACTATTTTGGGTCAAGAGGACGCATAGGACTTTAATTCAAAAATAAACTTTGGATTTATTTACCTCGTTGGGAAATGGCATCAGATTTTCTATCAGCTTACTTCCCCTTCAGTCACGTGATCAAAGGCAATTTTCATCAAACATTTTCCAGCAAACTGCAGCTACTTTCAGACTGACAAACTGCTTTGAAGTTAAGGCGCCTTTTAATTCAGTAATGTATTTTAATGTGTCCAGGGCAGCAAAAGGAAAAGGGAACATGTCGCCTAAACTGTGTCCCACTTTCGGTAGCATTAAGTAGTCTGCATTTCAGTAAAATTGAAGCTTCATTATGATTCATGTGACTTATTTATTAGACTCCCCACAGTCCTGGGATTTGGCAGCTGTCTCCCTTTATCCATCTGAATTTACTTTTCATTTTCCCCACATAACGAGCAGTACTGTCATTACAAACGTATGCAGTTTGTGTTGTCGGTCATAAGATATGCCGGAGCCAAATCCAACCACGCACGGAGCCGAGACACTCGCAAGAACTTCAACACACTGCGCTTAGATGCCTTTGTCATTCTTGCATATTTTCTCTTTCATTTTCTAGAAAAAAACATAAGCCTCTAAATATCCTGCATGGATTAAAATGTTTGTTTCTACAACAAGATGCACACAGGCTCATTTTCCCTGTTTGTGCTCCCGGTAAGCATTTTTCTGTTGTCTCACCCGCTTTGCTGGGCTCACTGTCTGAGGCAGTGCCGGGGGCTCCAGGCGGAGATGGAGAGGAGGTGGGGGGCAGAGGTTGAGGCTTTTCCCCCTCCTGAGGACGACTCTTAGATGTCTCAATGCCTTTGACTCTCCTGGCATGCCGGTTCCCTTTGTAGTGGGCTTCTGCCTGACTCTAAAGGAGGACACGGAGAAGGAAAAAAGAAACGGTTTATGTTGCAATTAAACACAATTGCAAAAATAAAGCAGACAACAGGTTGGCTTAGAATCACGTAACGCTCGCACATGCATGCTCGTCATCATGATAGCATGTTATTCAATATGCTCTGGGGACTGGAGTCTTGACGGACAGCAGGCGGGTTTACAGTGGATAGATGGATTACAAGTCAGATAACGAAAAGGATGCAACGAGGCAGGGTTGTGGACATGTGGACATGTGAGACAAAGACTAGACTACTCCCCCCTGTCCCTTAATTATCTGCCCGTCAAGTTTTCAAAATAACGATACGTTGTGACTGACTACACTCAGACAGTGCATCTGTTTGGGGATCATCGGCTTGTCTCCATAGGACATAACTGCTGGGCTCATAGTTTCGACATACATCCTCTGCAGCTTAAACCTCACGCCACACATACACTCTGACAGCACTTGGCTCCAGCTTCCATTACTGCAGCCATTGTGACAGACATGCCAAGGGGAGTTGAACCTGGGGTCAGTGGGATGTCACATCTGCCTGAAGGCCCCATTAGTCGACTCCCAACACTACCCTTCCTCCTAGAACACACAGACTTTATTATAGTATACACACTATCAACGTGAAGCTGGACTAATCTAGGTTCCTATAACATAAATACAGCTGCTGCCTGGATAGGGCCGAGCTCTTGCACAATATTCAGCGTAATTCCTTGCCTGTAAAGTGGTCAAAATCTAAATATACATGCTAGGAAGCGGCAAAATCCATGTCTCTAATACCTCACAGTAAAGATAAAATGGGGATATTTGTGTCTGGAGGTTTTCAGGCACTGAAGATAATCCTGCCGTAGCTAGTGTGGCTAATCTCCTGATGAAAGCATAGCTACTAGCTAATGTGTTTGTTCAGAGAGTAAATAACAGTGAGTCATCTATCTGGAGACTACTGGGACATCAGGGGAGTCTGTCTCCAGCCTCTGCATCTGTCTGCACGGAGGTATGCGAGTCAGTGACAACATGGCGGATGAGGTGCTCGGTTGCTATACTGAGCCGTCGCCAGAAGTCTGGCTTCGCAGCGTGGTGACCATGAAAGAGTAAGCAAACATCAGTTCACCCGCACGTGCACAGCAGTGGGAGCGGCAGGAGAAATATGCAACTCTGTTTTTTCATTCTGTCTTTGCAGTATGTACATCCCTCTAGAAAAAAAGAAAACAAGATCATAGCTGATAGACACATTTCAATTGCCTCTGCACCAGTGAGCCGATGTGCCATGACATGTCCTGTGTCGGTGGTCAAATAACTACATCAAATGGTCAATGAGGTTTATTAAGTGGCTGGATTACGGTTGGGTCCCAGAGAGACACTTTGACGAGCAGCTGACAGCTGCCATAGGTGCCGAAGGGCTCGGAGGACTGACATTTAGGACGCCCCACAACGCTACACTGTGTGGAGGTAGGGGTAACGAGTAATGAAGTAACTGAGCTCAGTTTATCTGATGGTGCAAAATCTCTATTAGATCGCATGTTTCCTGTAAATCACGATGACATGCCGGGCTGCAACTGCACCTAGTCAAAGGGGGCTTAAAGAGCTGCTCCAGCAAAGCCTGCGCATCAAGGTGGAGAGAGGTGCGGGGGAAGAGGGGTGGGGAGAAGGGGCTGCTGAAAGACTAGTGATCCCTGAGATGAGGGATGGAATGCTGCGAGATAGAAAGGTACATATGGCGGTGCATGGCAATGCAGCTACCGAAGCTTTGACTTCTCCCACCAAGCCGAAGGGATCAACAGCCAAGTAGCTGAGTGTCGGGGCGGATGGAGAGGAGTGAAAGGGAATGAAGCAGACACGGTGCAAAGCCCAGGAACTTCAAGAAGGTGATGTAAAGAGCTGCACCGCGAATTGGGAACGACATGAAAGAGTCCACAATCTGAGAAAGAGGACAGGCTGCACCGCGTCAGACTGTGATGCCTTTGCTGTATTATGCAGGGGGTTTGAACTGAACAAATGACTTCATAGGGTGATTATCATTCTGAGGGGAAAGCTGTCTCGTTGAAACACAGCCACTCTACCGCTGGAGAACAAAAAAAAAAAAAGAAAACATCAGAATGAAAGGGGTTAAAACAGTGCAGAGCAGAGGGAAATAAGAGATTCATATCTGCCTCCTTCTGCTGCAGCAGCTGTGACGTTGGTCAATGCAGCGCCACAGAGCCTGTGATGTCAGTAATGCAGCATGCCACCAAGGTTATTCTGCATGAACCACTGTTTAGCACCTCACTCACCACACAATGCGGGGACAATGGGGGCGCAAACCCTCCCCCCATCTTTTTCTCCTGTCCTTCCCCCTCCAAGTCTCCTTCCTACCACTTTCCCGAGATGCACTGGGGCTGTCAGAGCCAGACGCTAATCCATGCCCTTGACGAATGCATCTTATAATAAGTAGTGGCAGGCAATTTTAGGCATTTTCACTGTAAATAATGCAGCATGAAGGAGGGAGACACACAAAAAGAGGGTGGGTGGGGGGGTATTGCTGAGAGAGAGAGAGCGAGAGAGAGCGAGAGGGAGACGGGCAGAGAAAGAGAGAGGCACAGTATAGAAAGATCAAATGGGATGTGTGAAATGAGGGCAATGAGGGGTGGGAGCAGGAAGGCATAGCTGAATCTTTAGAAGACAAATGCAATGATCATGACATTACATGCTAAGCCCTTCCATTGCTTTCTTTGACCCAAGCAGCCCAGTCAGTCTGCAGATGGCAGATAAAGACAGGGAATGTCAACATCAAGGGCAGAGCCTGAAAACAAGGCTGCAATGCAGCACCGACTTTTCAAAGTCTTACCCACTGTATTATTTCCAACATGAAATGTTCATCCTAACTTGACATTATGTAAAAGAAAGCAGAGTGGGCAGGCAGTCGTTCGATGGCAGCGGGGAGGACAATCCTCAAGCCGGGTTTAAGAGGAGAGCACAAACAATACACAGCTGCAGGTCTGACATTGCCGATGCACTGCAGTGTGTTTGTTTTTCTTGTGTATATGCGGCGTGACAGCGAAAGAGAGAGCTAGGGTAGTCCTGCTCGTCACTATCCTGATGATTCACAGGTTTGAGCATATAAATAATGAGCATGCATGAGCACGAGGAGGCTAAATTCTGTATGTTTTCACGTTTCAGCATTGACTTGACTTCACTGTGGATGGTGCAACCAATTGTCTTCTCTGGCAAATCCGGTCACACGGCACAGCCGTGAGTCCCTGTTCTCCAGGGGGAGCAGGCCAGGGCCAGATATCATTCTCAGGTTCACGTCAGTGGATGGGAGTTGAAGGGAAATAATTTTTTGACAGATATCCTGCTGCTGTGCACAATATTTCTCGAGTCACTCTGCACATGAACTAGAAATACTCTCTCTTGGACCACAAGGCAGAGTTATGACTCTAGGTCCTTCCAAGTTAGCTGCCTTCATTAAAGGAACATTCCTAATGAATATTTCAAGAAATCCTACACCGGTTTGCTGTCCAAACTTAATTCAACAGGACACGTGTCAACTGAAGAGGCCAGCATTTAATCGCTCAGCTGTGCGTCCCAAAGCATTTCACTGTATAAACATCTCTGTCCGACTGTTTCCTGTTGCCTGTGAAGATATATAACAGAGAATTCTGCAACAAGAAGTACCAAGATTACAGGCCTGCAGCTCCCTGACCACACGGAAACCATGATTGTAGATCTGAGGAGTATATATAGCGCTGACCCACTCCTTAATGTTGTGTATTGTGGATGGATGTACGCCCTGGCCCTGAAGTCTGCACCACGGAATAGGGAGAATCACAGCCAAATTATACACTACACCAACGATATTTGGCTCGGATGTTGTCATGCGCCGTCCTGTTTGTTAGGAATAGCTTGGGATCACCACTTTGAAAATACTTCCACGAGATTTTGGCTTTCGTTAATTTGTCATCACTCATCTATGCAAGCTGCCCGTGGGTATGACGTCCCATTAAACTCCAATTATGAGTTTGGACTGACTACACCATATGGCCAAACAGATGAAAATGCTTTTAAAAACAAATTGAGGGTTCTGTACAAAGTTATTTTGCGTTTAATCTTAATGAGGTTTTTATTTCAATGCTTCACAGCATCAATGCCGCGTGTTTCCATATGTTGATGACCTCAGACTAACTGATCTCTGATGAGAAAGAGAAAATAATACAAATCAACAAACTGTTTGTTGCTTTCAGCCACAGCAGAAACCCTTTGCACTGCAGTGGCTGTTTCTGCTACACCGTCACAAAACAAATTACATTCCAGGGCGGTCGCCAAAACATAGCCCAAACAAATGCATCTTCAGTGTCAATATCTGCTTTTGGATGAGCAAACCATCACAGAGAGCCCTCCAACATATTCCAAAGGAAAATGCGAGGTACAACATAACATTTTTAATGCCACGTGAGAAAGGAAGGAGGTGGAGAGAGTGACGGCGTGTATGCGTTTATGTTTATGCTCCTGTACCTCTGAGTTGAAGCGGATCTGGCAGACATTACAGGAGATGATTGGCCGCTTGGTCTTGACCAGAGGGACGCCAAAGGTGTGGTTGATCACAGCTTTCTGCACTGGGTCCATCTGCCAGAGGGAATGACAGGGGAGCAGAAAAAAAGAGGGATAAGAGAGAGAAGAGAGGAAATCTGAGAGCTATACTTTGCCCTATGATTTGTGTGCAGGCGTGTGTTCCTGAAGTCTGGGCACTCTACGATATGCCAGCCTATCAAAATGATAAAAGGAGAGAATTTACTGTGACCTCTAGCTCCGATGGTAGAAGTCTGTGGAGTAGTTTTTTTTTTTTTTCTGCTCAAGAGATTAAAAATAAATGTCTGCAGGATGGATAAAGTACACAGACTAGAGTGTTAACACGGTCTGTGCAGTGTTTATGACGTGTCTGTGTTTTCTTCAGCGAACAATAACCAACACTGATGACAGTATGTTGCTACAACCCAGACACCTGTTGTATCCCAAAGCTCAGGCATTTGTGTGTTCTGACCCGAGGGCTGCAGCATCAAACGGTCACTGTGCTAATTGTTTCAGCCGGGACATCCATCATCTGTGTGGTGCTAAGCACCTTGTATAAATTTAACTAACTCACTTAGCAGCCGTTCAGCGTATCAGCGGCAAAGCCCACTGTCCCAGACACAAAAGGCCGTCCCCGTACCGATCTAAAAAGAGTCTATTCCAATTGTTTATCCGTGTTTGAAGCTGAATTTATCCAGCATTCGCTGCTAGTTTACCTTAGCATTAGTGTGGACCCAGTGTCTGGTGCAGATTTCCACCGCGGATAATTATCTGGCACGTGTCTGCAGCTACATCAAACATGACAATGAACGCACGCAATGTACGCAAATAGGCTAACAAGTGACACAAATCATGGACTGAAAGCTGTTATGACTTGTGTTTTGAATTCACAAGGAAGTGAGGGAATGTTCCACTGCGCCCTCCAAGTCTAAATGCAAGCCTGTTGGTTTGGAGAGCCGAAATTGGATTCGAAATGAGTTTGGTTCATCACTCTGTTTAATTGGGCTAATCACCAAGCTTTCCCTTAGGCTAACTTACACCAGAGCCAGGGTCTCATCCACAAATGGCTCATGGGCCCAAGGAGTGTATGAATATTCTCATAAATCGTGCACAAACAACTGTATATATATATTTATTCATTTATATATATATATATATTTTTTGCACAATGCTTATTACTTGGCAAAAACAAAAGGGTCAAAAAAAAACAAGACTCAAGACATTCAGCTGTGAGGCAGGATGATACAAAAAAAACATACCGTCTGAGAGGAGAGGAAGATGGATTGGGACAGATAGAGAAAGAAAATGAGAGAGAAGAGCATAGACAAAGAGAGAGGCAAACAGAGAGAGAAAGGGGCCCAGGCCGGACATCCTCACATCACGCATTCTTATCTCATTTGGCTCTCTTTCCCATACTCCTCGTTCATGACTCCCTCTGTTTCTCTCCCCAGAAACTGCTGAAAACAACTCTCTGCTGCGGATGCTGCTATGAATTCAGACACCAACGATACAGCCAGGCTTCATCCAGCTGAAAACAACTTAAACGCAAGAGGCTGCAATAAACGGCGCGTTCATGTCATCAATCAACTCGCTGCTTGATCAAATCCATCCGTTGTCCATCAATTTCAACTCCGCGCTCCGGCTGCCCGCTAAATGACCTGTTTCGCCCATTTTTATTTTTTTTTTGGAAGAAAGTTTAAAAAGAGGTTGAGCATGTCTGGTGGAGTAACTGCACTCATGACTCATCGGCCTCAGCCCAGCCAATCACCCAGTCAGTCCAGTAATCTGGGTGTGGGTCAGCCGTGATCCATCGAGTGGATTCAGCTGTTTAAAACGCGGTCCAGCTGCCAACAAGGCTTTTTTGGAAGGCAGCTCACATGGCCTCTTACCCGAACGCTCCCCAAAACATGCTCGCCTGAAACCGGAGCGCAGCCCTATGATGTAACTCGAGTGGGATTTTCCAAAACTCACTCAGATAATGTTGAGAAAATGAGCACACGTGTTTCAGACGGGTCCTGTTTCCTCCAATAATGCCTCTAAAACTGAGTCCACGAATGATGCATATGCCGTCACGCTGAGGAATAATGGAGCTTTGAATGTGATGAGAGGTCTGGCAGATGTAGAGTTAGTAAGTCACACAAGTTTGGCATCAGTGAGCGGCCGTGTCAACAGCTCCACGGGGGCTTTGAGATTCCTGAGCATCGCATCATAATGGCATACACTTAAACTCGTCAACATCTTCCTTCATGCTTTTTATGTCACTTTCTTTCGTTTTTCCCTGTGCTCAAGTGCCTCTCAGATCCTTTTCTCTTTCTTTCGGATGTTTGATCAGTACCCTGAAACCACGTGTGTGGAAATCCATCAGTAAAACCATATTAAACACAGCCTTTGAAGCACTACTTCTTTTGAGCTGTGCGATGAAGACACAGTCGGCTGGAGACTTTCAAGAACTTAGGTACTCACCATCCTCTCCTCCGTTTCTGTAGAAGCCTGAAGCTGCATCGCTCCTCCAGTGTGTGTTTGCCTCTCAGCATGTGCAAGACTGTTTGGTGCACCTTCCTCACCCATTCAGCCTACTGGTGAATGCTGAATACTAACAAAAATAAATTTCAGGACTTTGTGCCTAGTCGTGCATAGCCACGTTAGATTTCTCTAGCTTTGCCTCTTTTACGGCAGAGGCAGGAGAAATCTTTCCTTTACTCTCTCTTCCAACACATGAGCTAACAAGTGCCTGTTCCCTTTGTTCAGCCTCCTCCTCTCCTCTCAACTACTTTCGCTCTTCTTGCCTCACGCTCGTCTCAAGTGCATTACCCTCCCTCGGCTTCCCAGTTTTCCCCTCCCCTTTTCACTCTGTCTCCCCCTCTCCGTCTCTCTCTCTCTCTCTCTTTCTCTATGTCTCTGTCTTTCTGTCGCTTTCTTCCTCTTTCCTCATGCAGTCTGCCCAGATGGAAGCAGGATTGTGTGTCATACTGTCCTCCTGCCTGACTTAACCCCAAGTTCGCAACATCTATCAAATGTCATCATCAGCCACTAGAGCTGAGCCACCAAGTCCCCCAGGAGTAACTCTCCCTGGTTAGCTGCTACAGTGTTTTTGAGTCATAATTGCACAGAAAAGGGTGAACGTATTCTGAACAGTTGCTATTCTGATTGCTGCTCTTCAGACGGACGATTTACGATGAAGAAGCGCTGCACTACAGGTGTTTTGGAGACAGCTTTTTGAAACTCTATAAGAACTGAGTGCGCACAGCTTTACATGTTTGGACTGCGAGGAAATTCCTGATTTGGTACCCTCGGCATGCCTACATAAGGTCGGTCCAGATGTGTGTGAGCATATGTCTGTATCAGGAACCAACTGCACAAGCACATGAAACAAAAAATGATTCAGTTTCGTGCCTGTCTGCATGCACAGACAGGTAGAGGACAAATCGCATTAGAGGTACATTAAAGCTCCATATGGCTTTAGGAGAGGCCATTTCTCTGCTATGAATCTAATAACCCTCAACGTGAAGTAGGGTCTCATTAAGACTGTACAAACTCAGCACAGATCACTTAATAAGACAGAATGTTAGAATAACCAGCCGTCGGCTCAGGGCAGGGGCATTTCTGCGCGTTATTGCTGCCATTATGTGCGTCTTCATTGAAATATTATGCATATCCTAATTTGTCACGGTGCGTCGGCGCTGAAGGGCACCAGGAAGCATCGAAGACGCTGGAAATGGCATGCGAAATAATCCGAGCCCTTCCTAGGCTTACCCTAACAAGCAATAAAACAAACATTCAGAAATGTAAACGGAGCTGCACTCTCTTAGCCCATGTCTTCCTGTACAAATTCACTTAACACTAAATTAAACATAGAACAAACTCTGGGAACGCAGAGGGCTGTGGCGTCCGCCGCAGCAAAAAGAGGCATTCGTTTGCAGAAACCTTTTTTTTTCTTTCTATATTTGTACAGCATGCTATACATGCCACACATCAAAAAAAGAAAAAAGAAAAACTGAGACAGTGCGATTCACCTCAGGCATCAAGAGCTCTTCTCCTAGACCTTTAAATCAAATACCAGATGTACTGGCAGGGCGTGTGTGCCAGTCAGTCATTGCTCAGTTGTTTTTAATATAACGCATTAAACAATTTGAGTCCTGCCAATGTGTACGTGTAAGTATGGCGTAAAAAACTGAAAGGTCAGAATGTCCTCCAAGCCTCTCCTATGGCCCCATCTCCTGGCCACAGAGCTGTAAAGCACCACTCACTCAGGGCTGCCTCGCAGTCATCAGCTGCAACGGCCATTAACATTCCCGGCGTCCCCGCGGACGTTCAGACGCGTTTAACGTTCTGAAGAGGAGAATGAGGAGACGGCACGGCGTGAGCCAGAGAGAGAGAGATTGCAGAGGCGGCAAGAGAGAATAAAGAACAAGGAAGCAAGAGTGGAAAGCGAGTGCCTGCATAATTTCAGTATCTCCATTAATCCACGTCTGCTGGGTGTAGAGCAAGTTCAGCGGGGAAAATGTTTCCATTGTCATGGTCCGTTGAGGCCTATTAAAATCACTTTAGTGTAAAAATGTGTTTAACAGTGCCTGGACTCCTGTTACTATCCCTCCAGTACCATGCATGGTCAGAGCACATGCCAGATACTTCCAATTAGTGAAAGGAGTTTTGCTTATGTTGGCTGTTCGTAAACTGCAGCCAAATATACCAGCCCGACAGATGCGGAGAATATAACTCTGTTGCAGACCGGGTCAAATAAAGGACCAGAAATAACACTGCCTCACACTGAAATTTCAATGATTTTACATATTGCTGATGAAAAAATGTATTGTTCAACTGAGTCTAAAGGAGTACATTATGCTGACCGGGGGATATGGTAAATGTCTCCACAGTCCAATCTAAATGATAAGATGTTAGCTAGGAATGTGAAGATCCTGCTCTGATGAAATAAAGACCACATCAAATAAACTGTAGTGTTTGAAATAAATAGCTCTTAGAATTGCTCTTTAAATTCTCAGGACTTTTATTTAAGGAACGGGCCCTGAGTGTGCATACATGGCAGTCTTGGGAATGCCCTGCTTCTCTCATGTGCAGGTCTGTCTGATTCACCATGCATTTTTAATGCAGATGCAGCAGCAGAACCGGGCAATTTAAAAGCACACTTTAAAGCCGGCACTGCGCTTAAAACTGTAGAACACGCGGTCAGCAACAACAACACGGCACGTGACAGCATAAAGGAGGTAGACACAACATGACCTCCTGCAGACAGCGTGAGGTTCTCAATGTTTTCTCTCCTGTGTGTTTTCTCCGCTGCAGTCGATGAGTTAAAAGACTGCAGTGTGTGTGTGTGTGTGTGTGTGCGTGTCTACATCAACTCTCACCGTGTTGAAGTTGTGAAAGAGGCTCATGCTGTGCGGAGGAGGGGGTGTCTCCATGGGGAACTGCAAGAAGGGCTTCATGTCCAGGTGGGGCTGTATCATCGCAGGGGTCCGTAGGAAAGTCGGCACTGCCGCCCCGGCCCGGTTAATGCCTCCTACACACAGAAAAACACAGAGATGCACAATAATACAAACCATTCACACGTATATAATAGAATGAAAACACTTTTAATATCATGCGCCAGCATACGCGTCTATACGTAAATGTTTGGCGTTTGACAGATTGTGAGCTGTTATTCTCTGGAATGCGCAGCTGAATTCCAAAGGCACAATGAACCATAATTGCACCGCGAAAGCAATTATTTCTCTTTGGACAGAGCAAAGCTACGTGGCACCCTAGAGAAACATGCAATTTCTAAACTGTAAGGGGGGGGGGCAGCATTTAAGACCAACGACTGGTCTCGACAGATATTCTGGTTTTCCTGACAAGAGTGAATCGCAGAAGTGAGATATTACTATATGCAGAGAAGGTTTGATATTGTTTTTTTTTTGTCCAATTTACCTGAGTGAAGCAATTCATTGTACTAAACCATTCACATCAAATGAAGCAGGAATGTCACGGAGAAGAAAAGAACGCCACAGAGGTGTCGGGGATTCCTCTTATCCACCCGCCTGCCAGGCTCCTCTCTTCTCCTCTCTTCTCCTGAGAGACATCTGCAGCTTGATGATAATGAGTTTCATCCCAGCATGTGTTGCTTTATGTCGCCCTGATTTGTGCACTACAGTCGAATCGCTTAGTTGCGTCTAATTATAGCATAAATGAATAACAGACTGCTTCCACTCACACCTGACACATGATCCCTGGCTTTGACCGTGACCAGCGTACTGTACAACTGGAGTTTCAGAGAAGCTAAAAAACATCACTTGTGAACATTTGCTGCGAGCTTACCCCTCCACACACACACACAGATGAAAGGCACACACACACAAACGTGCTCTATACCAATGTTTAATTCTCCTATGAAGGCTCACGAGGCTGTCTTATTGATACACAGCTCCCTGTTTTCGTTAATGCTCACATGCGCCTTCTCTTCCTCTCCTCCTTATCCTCCCTCGTCTCCTCTCTAACCTCTGTCAAGGATGATAGTGATGGGGCCCACACAGCAAAACTCAGCCTCAGCAAGCTCTTAGATTAAGCCTCTTAATATCCGCAACTGGATTTCTGTTGCTTTCAAATTCCTCCGAGACTTAAAGCTCTGCCGCTCTCCTTTTTTGGGATTTCTCTAAGCTACTCCCTCGCTCCGTTACTTGCTGTCCCTCGGTCCGCTTCCTACTGTAATGCATTTCCACCTGCCGCAACACTTTCACATGGTAATTTGGCATTATTTGACACCCCCGGCGCTTTCCGCGAGCTTTATGTCAACTGAATGTGATCGCAGGAAATCACATGACCGCTGCCGCATGGAAGAATAAGATGTTACCAGATGGAGCCTCCGAACTTTGGATTAGAGAGGGGGTGGGGCGGGGATTGATTTTGTCAAACTGGAGTGAAAGTGCTGTCTCAGCCGAAGCTCAGCTGAAGCTCAACTGCCTTCTGCTGCACATCTGTAGGCCTCGAGGTGGAGGAGACTGCCTCATTACCTCTAGTTAGGATGTATGTTTCCTCCACTGAACAAACCGCAAATACATACACGCGAACACATGTTCGACCTCATGCTCGCACACAAGTATTTTGCGCTTACAACGGGTCACGCAAGTCTGAGGTCTTGTGCCTGTTGTTGTTGTTTTCTTTTTTTCTGCCCACGTATTGCACTTGTCTCAGCAACACAGGCTGAGTTGGCAATATTCAGCCTGCAATCTCTGCGCTGCATCACACACGGGCATTTGTGTCCACATTTAGAGTTAAAACAGAAGTGATTCGAGAGTTGTTTCAAATGCGTGTGCCGTCACGCATTTCTCAGAATTGAAAACATGCAGTTTGCGATCTCATAATCTGGGCTCCTCCTAAATGCCTAAATGCTGCTTGTTGCGACGAGGGAGGCAGCTGTTCCCTTCTCCACCTCTGCCTCCATGACGAATGAAGACAGCTCGTCCTGTGGGGCTGCGCCACAGAAAACATGACTAATACACTACTTCTTTACTGTGTTTATCCGGATGCGGTGCCATGTCCTCAAACATGTCCTGCGTTCACATCGTTGCGCGTGTGCGAACGTGTGTTTTGCTTGCACTGACGCTCTGTTAGCTGAAGCTGCACAGTAGCAATCCTTGCAGCTACCCAGTGAGTCTGCACTTGAACACGGAGGCCGTTACTTGCAGTGGGTCAGGCGGTGTCTGGCAGGCGGACACAGAGATTGGCCGACCGGAGAGGAGGATGTGTCTTTGCAGCAGCAAGAGGAGAGAGCTGCGCCGAGGACCAGACAGGATTCGGAGGAGCACTCGTCCTTCGGGCAAAGACGGACTCCGTCCTATCAGGGACGCACGCATGTGTGTGTCGGTGTACATAAATCAGAGCGTGGCTGCAGTGTATGATTACCCCATTCATTTAATTTCCCCTTGGGGATCTTCTTACACTGTAAATCATACAAATCACTGCATGGTGCAGGAGGGAGACTGTGCAACCTGGACAGGTTTTTGTCCATTGATTGTGCGGTGTGTAAATAACTGCACGCTTGTGGGTCCTCTCACTTGGCCGTATAGTGTGTAATGAGAAAACCTTGCATTACAGTAGGAGCTAATAAAAAAAAGATCCATTGTAGAAGTTCTCCAGTAATAAAAACTGTTGTGCAGAGGCAGAAGAAGACACAGAGCACAGGGCACAATAAACACACAGCCAGAAAACCACGATGTTGCTTCTTTGCACACGTACAAACCACACGCACAGCTTCTTTAGGAAACATTCAATTAACAAGCAGAAGCTGTAGACTGCTGGACAAACAAATCAACCAATGTGGAAACAGAACATTTGGCTTCAGAAAACTGTAACGGCTATTTTACACCATTTCTTGGCATTTAAATGTCTAAGGGGTATCTCATTCACTGATAAACTCAAGCTATGAAAGCACAGACATGGATGAAAATCCATGATGAAATAACTGTAAGCTGCCGTGAAGACAAAACTGTCTATTTTTTATGTGTGTTCTGATGTTCCTTTCCCTCTGTCCCCTCTATCGGCTGTGAGAGCTGGATGACGTGTGAACATCTGTGCGAAACAAACTGACAGACAGGGCTGAGAGTATTCAGACAGTGATCTAGATGCTGTTAAACCCTTTGACTCGACAGGCATCCTATCAGACACGCAGGGGGCAGAAGCATGGCTCTTAAACAGCCTGCTTGGTGCTGCGGCCAGTGGTTCGTCTGAAATCTGCACGTGAGCTTTTGTGGTTCAATCTTTTTGAGGATCATAATGAGTTTTGGGCCTGGATTAAAGTTGTGATTTTGGCTGAGATTATGGCTGGCACTGAGCACCAGTGAGTGCTTGTTGATAGGGGGCCTCTCCAAGCGTGGAAGAGTTTGTAGCGCATGCTTGCTTAGACCTTGTGTATATGCACATAATACCCTTAGAGATACACTAAACAGAACACCACAGGTGGAGGCAGAAGTAGTTAAAAATGGAAGCCGCTGCAGGATAGACAGGATGTAGAGGACAGGGGGAGGGTTAAAATTAGAGAGCCGGCAGAGGAGAGATCAAAGGAGAAAGCGAATGATTCTCCTATTTGGAATAATTCGCCAGCCTGCGCAGCCCTGATAAATCTGCCATTGGCCACTTTCCCGCCTCCACTTGGGAAATACATAGACTCTACATACACATGCGCTTGCACACAACTAAACGCCCCGCAATCCTGTTTCTCCATGTGACACGTTTAATTTCCTAACTTCATGTGTGTGTCTGTGTTTGGGTTTTAAAGAAGAGGAGGCAACATATTTTTGTTTGTTGTTTATTTTGTTTCTTATACCCGACGCACTGTCATGAAGACATATCAACATTATCATTAATAAGGGAATCAAAGTAATCAGAGTAAACAATCAGAAGACATAACAACCTATGCTTTAATTAGGATTTTACTTGATCATTTTCAAATGAGATGCACAGGCTATATGTGTTATATACTGCACGCATAAGGTCATTATGCTCATGCAGGGCTTCTTAACTCAATTAATTTGAACTCTTGCAAAAGCTGATGTAGGACGAATCTTATGAGAAAACACCATCGGGTGTTTTCCTTTCCTTCGCCGCAAGACAAAGGGCTGCTTCTAGAATCTAGGCTAAGAGAATCTTTTCATGTCTCGAGATTATCTAACAGGCTGTGGAGGTTGTGCCACACTGCGTTCAGCCTTCTTTCCCATGGGCGTTGGGTGCATTCAGGGGAGAACAATAGCAGCAGGGTAGCTGGCACCGGCCACGCTGGACAGCCACAGATGTGCCAGGGCTGTTGGCAGTGGAGGCCGGGAGAAGGAGGTGGTAACGGCGAGGCTGCCAACTTGCCTCTCTCTGCCGGGCTGTGAAGCAGGCACCTGTCTTCCTCTTGGCCCACGGGGAAGGAAGACATCAGGACTGCATACTAGATTTATAGTCAGCGCTGTTGATATGTTTGATGTTAGAATATCACCAACAGATGCGCTGATAAGAGCCAGTATGCACTGTAGCGACTGCATGGGATTAACATAATGAAGCGACAGCCGAGAAATATTTTCTGGCGTCTCAAACTTTTGTGCCAAGCGGTGGCTTTAGTGATTAACTGTGTAGCGTTCATAATTTACTTTATCGACCTAGTGCGTGTGGCGTGTTGAGACTTCAGACTAACTGCGGGCCCTAAATCCTGTGAAAACCTGCCGTCGGCTTATGTATACATTATTGAGAGAACTCTGACTCGGTGAGATGATTTAAAGAGACTGGGGGCTGCTTCAGGAGTTTCCTCAGCATAACCTCCGACATAGTTTCTCATCAAACTTCCTTTTTCACTCTCACTCTCACACGGAGTCGTTCTGTAGAAGCACCATTAGCGGCTCCTCAGTCCCAGTCTGACAGTTCAGAGGACGGCTGCTGCCTGCGCGTTGACTAACTCGTGCCAGATATACATACTGGAGTTGTCAGACTATTTCACAGGCGGTGAAAGAGAGAGTTCTGGCTACCCGAGCAGACTGCCTTATTTTAAATTCAGTATTTGTGGCTGGGCAAATAGAAGAGAACCAGTGGTCGACCATATGCTTGTCTACGTTCCTCCTTCCCTTCTCTCTGCATCATCTCTCGCTATGATTCCTTCCTTGTCTCCTTCATGATCAGCTCAGTGGGAATTCTGCGCCGTACACAGCTGTGCCCAGATCTAAAGGAATAGCCAATTCATTACAGCTGTGGATGGAGGATGATAGTGTGGACATAGGGTTGAAAAAGGGGGGAGGGAGAAAATGAAAATCTGACCCGTTTCCATTCAGTATTCTCTTGCAGTCTCATGCCTAGCAGGACACTCTGGCTCCTTTCACCTGTTCACAAGTGCAATCAACGGGAGCACAGGCTTGGCCAAAAGCCCTGCACAAATGCACAAAGAAAACAGCACATGCACGCTAAGGTCGGATGAATCATACACACACTGTAGCTAAATGCTTAGGCATCAAAGACACGAGTATGTGTCTACACACACAATGTTCCAAAAGGCTGAATTTACTCCCTCTCTCTAACACTTTCAACTCAGTGAACTCCCTTTTACACATATATAGAGGATTATCCAGTCAGGCCCACGAAGACAACAATCCCCCGAGTCACATGTCTCTTTGGTTTTACGGCTGAGTCCATCACAAAGCAGGTGACTCCATTTCAAGTTCACATCTAGACAACCACACACACTCCTTCGCATTCTTTTAAAGTGCAGGATTAGGGTGATGTTTCACCTCGACATTGTGCAGCACGAAGCACCGTGCAAGTTCTTATTCCCCCAGTGTTTTTTTGCTGGCTGCATCCTGAGCAGCTCTCCATCCTGGATGCTCCCTCCAAAAACAGCTGTGACAGAAGCATCCTCCGTGCAGATGGCTGCCTCAGCCTCTGCTAGAAATGAATTATGGACGCGCAGTCTCTGACTCACAAGTAGCGCGGCGAGACCGAGCGCAACAAGGCTCACACAGTGCCGCAAGACACACAGGGAACTTTTCCACCTTTAAGCCAAGTATTGAAAGCATAAAGCGTGCGGCTTTGACCGCATGTGACCACAAGAGTGTGCTGTCGAGCACCTGTGAATTTAAAAGCTTTACCTTCTTAGATTAGAATTTCAAAAATAATAAAACCTAAAAACTGCGAGTTCCTATCGCACTTCATCTTCCACATATTTTCTAATCATGGTATGCTAATTTCTAGCTTGCTATGAAGGTTAATAGATGCACACAAGGTATGTGGAAGGAGATAATGATCTGTTTGATTTGCTGCCTGGAACTGCTGGTGTTATGCTTTAATGGGAGGATTATGCAGGGGAAAGCTGGGTAAGCTCAAACTTGCTTTATTGCCACGAACCACAGTTGGCTTCTGTGTTTTGATTCATGTTGCGTGTGAGGTATGCGTGTGTGTGTTTATGTTTCTGACGGCATGTAGGCCAGTGTGCGTAGCGTGAGGTAGTGTAAAAAGGCTACAAGACCCGAGTTAACTCAAGTGATGCAGTGGTTCAAGACTTTAGCACAATATCAGTCAGAACATGTCTGAGCCCTTTATGCAAAATAGATGCACCGCCGTCAGACATAAGAACGCACACGTAGAGATCTGAAAATAAGCCAAGTGGAAATTTGAAAAACTGAATAGTTAAATAAACAGTTTCTTCTAAATTCTTTTGTCTGGCATCAGAGCAGACTAACTGCACAGTGTTCGTGTCTGTGTATGCTTTTCTGCATGGGTGGCGGGGGGTTAAACTTTCTCTAATTGCAGGTCTTTTAGATTTTACACAACCTACCAATTTGGAGAACAGCTATTTGCCTATTTTATTGTACTGTAAAGCATGAGCAAAATACAGGCTGCAGCATGTATGGCATTATGCTAAGTGGCTAAAATAAGACAAATGAAATAAGATCACGCTAGCAACATGAGGGTTAAACAAAGTTGAAGCGGCTTCTGGTGAATGATCAAAGCTTTTAAAATCACAAATATACACAGCAGTGCTTCCGATTTTAGGCGAAAGTACAAGCGAATGTGAGTTCATCACACCCATCTTAAACAGACACACACAGACACACAGACAGGACGCCCAGTTCATTGTTTTTTGCAATCGGATCAGTGAATGAGAGATTTTCTTTCAAACTGTCGCATATAACAGATAACAACTGACACACTTTAGCACCTCGAAAATAGGCTACAAGCACTACACATAGTTCACATTAGCTTAAACCTTCTGTCTCGACTAAAGGTGAATATCGTGTTTAATGACAGACTGGATGGGGTGGTAATGACACCCTAGTGAGATAATATGACAGTGGCGGGGCCTTAAAAACTCCCCGAAAAGATCCTACCTTGATCTCGCTTAAGTAGCTGAATCAAGGCTGGAAGGATTTAATTGCCAGTCTGCCTCTCTGGTAGACACAGAGGGGTTGCCTGGAGAATCCAAGACGCATGGAGAGATGGGAGCCAGGGGAGGGGGTGTAATGCAAAAATAATGGGACGGAATGAGGTGAGGAAAGCCTGCCTTTGATAGCCCTGCCTACCTACCCATGGCTGTCAACCCGCAACTCTGCAACGCACACTCTCACACAATAATCAGAAATACACAAAAGGGCCGGCGCACGTGCTTGAGCCGCAGAGGCAGATGCACGCCGCTTTAATCCTTCAGATAAATCTCCTGGCTGGCTCCTCATCAAGCAAGCGACTGAACTTTTAGAAGCTTTTGGCTTTCGCTGCTCGTGGGGTGAGAGACCGCGTCCCGGTGCAGCACACAAAACAAAGAGGGGCGCACACATCCTGGCACGCAACCGCATGCGCGCGGATCTGGTGCGCTTATCTCAGTAAGCTATGATCTTCCGTAAATATGAAGCGGAGCTCTGACCAGCTTTGCATAGCCAAATACTGAAACACAGATTTCTCCTTTTACTTTTGCACTACATCTGGATTATCTTTCCATCCAGGGGCAGTAAAGGTGGTTGGGTAAACTGATATATCTCTATTGCTTCCCACATAATTGATGTACGGCTGGTCCTCAGGTTCCACCTTAAATCAATGACGGCGCTGATAACGATGCTTTGCCGGAGCTGCTGCACGCTGGGTTTCATGTTACAACTTGCACCAACCCATTCAGGACAGGATTAATAGACTTAATGAAAATACGACTGTATTGGCATTATGACTCATTCAGACGTAATGTTCATCTCCATAGCACCTAGAGTGATAACAGCATACCATGTAAATGAGTCGAAAACTACAGCGGAGACGCGAAATTATTTTGCAGGGCAAGACTAAGCAAGTGTGCAGCCTGGGTGCACGTCTGCGCGCCTGCAATGGTGACAGTGAGTGTTTGTGCTGTTTTGAGGTCAGTAATGACAGACAAATAACCGTCAGGGTTAATGGGAGGGGACAGCCGGGGATGATGAGGACACAGAGAGAGCAGGGCTGCACAGCTCAGCGCCGGCAGAAGCTGGAGACGAGGCATACAGCATTGCTACAGTGCCCACACACAGAGAGACAGAGAGAGAGAGAGAGGGTCACAATGAGAGCAAAAAACAAACACAAATGGAGGCAAACACACGCCCCTGTGTGGCTGCACTAACTCTGACCCACATGGTTACGTAGCTCAACTTTTATGTAACCTTATGTTTATGTATGTATACGCACATACACCGATCAGCCACAACATTGAAACACTGACATCAGAAACGTTTGGACCTTTGATTTTTTTATTTCTTTTTACCTCACCATCAAAATACACTGTAACTACCTGGGAATTTGAGCTGACAATGTGCGCTGCCTGCCCTCTGTGAGTAAGGTGGCATAATCAAAAGTCTTTCCATGGAGGGTTCCTTTTTTGTGCTTAAGGCCGCTTAGTGAGCACTGAGGTGAAACAAACAAATGCAGCGATAAATGAACAAACAAAAAGCACTGCACATTTGCTATATTATATGTTTCGGCAACTACAACTACAGCATTTCTTAAAACCTGATGCAGTTTCTGTTCTTAATAAGGAACAAACTGCGTGATGTCCCTCAGCTAAAAAGACAAAAACATTCACTATGTGCCCCCTCTGTCCTCCTTAAATTCCCAGCTGTCTGTTCTCTTTATTCCTCAGGTTTCAATCTTTTTATGTATTTTCCTTTTGTAATGAATGCCTCTCCCTTGGATGACAGCCAGTCAGGTTAGTAAGATGATCACTGTTGCTGTCCAGAAGAGATGTGTCTGAATATCACTGGCTGCAGGCCATGTCTGAGTCAGTGACGGATGGACTGTTGGAATGCTACGGAGGGAGAAGCAGAGCGCCGCTGTTAAAAGACGCCGACCCACCGAGCGGAGAAGGAGCTTGGGCCCGCGCAGGGAGGGTAGAGCTTGCACGTCGGTGCGCTGCAACAGGAACAGGAGGGAAGAGAACAAGGTGACATTCTTTGTCGGAGAAGGCAGCACAGCGGAACATGTACCCTCCTTCCACCTCCTTCCACCTGCCCTCTGCTGTCCGCTGTTTTCCTCCCTGCAGCCTGTTCAAATCTGCTCCAGCTTGTTTTCCTGCCACCCACACCACACACCCCCCCAACCCCCCCAACTAAACCCGCATTTATCCCCCATCTCCTCCCTTTCTTCCCTTGTTCAAGGCTGTGGTCACACGCCCAGGTGGAACAATAGCCAGTGACTTTATTCCCATGCAACTCCCAGAAACGAGCGCCCTCAGGTATGGAATTCTATCACTCAGCAACAAACAGGTGGATCAACACATAGACACTATGGCGGAAGCCAACAAAGGCACCAGATTCTCTCTGAGATTAGACCCCCAGCCCGGGGTGAGAGGGAAGAGAGAAGCGGGAAGAATCGTGGTTTGGAGAAGCGAGGGGGGAGGAGGTGTTAAGTTTAAAAAAAAAATAGCTCAAGCCATAATGTACCCCTGCCAGTGTTTACCATTCCATTTCATTGACTTTCATTCCCCAAGGAGGGTAGAGGGTGGAGGGTAATATGCTATCAGACTAATAGAGTGGAGGAGGAGACGCTCGGTGGTTGACAACCACTGCTTTCCTTTCAGCCCTGCAGTCCATTGTCTATGAATATGGAATACCCTAACAGAAGAGCATGTCGTCTAACATGCTGCCCTCTCTCCATCCCTGGGCAGTCCTCCCACAGCCCAATCTCTTTAAGTGCTGAGGGGGATCTACTCTGTAATGTCACTTGTCATTGGTGTGACCACAAGTGACACATTTGTTCAAATCAGCACCCGCCCTCTCGTCCCCAAGTACTTGTGGCAGTGGCGGAGGTGTGCACCGTCAGAGGTTGAACCGAGACCGGAAATTCACTGTAACAGTCTCGAAAGCACACTTTACTTTGTGAATTTGAGCACGCGCACCAAAACGCTCCTCCGTGGATGCTGATTCCCCCGGCTCGTTATACGAAAAGGGGGAACCTCCTTGAACCAGACCTGCGCTCATTTGTCAAAGTGGAGAGCAATGTTTTCCCCTCTGTTGTCGCGCGCGCAGATGCGAAGTCAAGAGCCCACTCGCACCTCCCACACCTTTAAGCTCAGCTGAGGTATATTCAGCATATTTTTCCAAGATAGCAGGTGATACATTATTCAGCGAGCTCTGGTTGATCTTGGCTGTAATAAATCTCTGCTCTATAGACACGTGAACCGCACACACACACACAAACACACAAACTTGCCTTCTCCGGTGTTGATGCAAGTAGGAATAAAAGAGGAACTGAGCATCAATGAATCACACCTCCATGGAGAGATCTTAAACAAAGCGCTCCGTGGATGAAAGGAGCGCTTGGCTTTTGAAAAACTATCCAAAGCAACATGGTAATGAGAGTAATGAGGATATCAGCCGCTGAATGTCTCGCAATATGCTTGTTAAATGCGGCAGCTGGATTACATCAGAGTCCGGCCGTGTGAAGCAAAACGCGGGAGAGCCGAACAAATATTCTGTACTCGGGCGAACCATGATTGGTAACTCACATCTGTGGGACATAGAAGGGTCACAGAGTCACAAAAGGGCAGCTCCAAAGAATCTATAAGTCGAAGCCGGATTGCCTAATGAAAAGAGGATCGAGCTGTATTGTAGCAAACGCACATTTTTGCTTCATACTGAGAACTAAAAGCAAATACGCCTCAGCTGCATCAGTTGCGACCATTCTTTTGCACTTCCCTAGAGTGAAAGAGGGCACTTTTTTTAACCCACTGAGCTTAAAACAATCATCTTTGTCATAGAGTAATGTAAGGGAAATACTTCTTCACACGTCAGTCTCAAAGTTCTGGTCAGGAACCGGTTTTGCAAAGACTGAAAAACAACATGCACTTGTCACTTAATTTAAAACTAAAATGCAATTTAATCACGACAAAAACACAAGTGAAAACGACAGCTCGCTGTTTTTACAGGAACCTTCGGTAAACAAAGTGAGTTTAACATGTTAATTAGTGGGGTTTAGAGGGGCTGGTACACGGCCAGAACAGCCTTTTTCCCCTTGTTTATAATATGTGAGCACAGCTAAATTAAACATTAAATTTACCGCTGGCAGTAATTTTATAGCCCATTAAAGGGCGATATAAATCTTCTCATCCAACTTCATACCGCAAAGTGGATAAATGCATTTTTATACAGCATCAAACTATTTGTTTGTATTTAAAAATCACTCCAATAATGTGTTTATAGGCATAAAATAAATAGGTGGGTGAAAAAAACAAACGCACCCTGCTGTTAAGTCCCTAAAACTATGCCGGAATTCATCGTGGCTTTGACCTTATGTAAGAACTGAACGCGACAAAGTAAGAACACAAATTAGCCATGTAAAATGTGCGTGTGCGTGAGAGCCCGAGGCCTTACTGGAGAGTGAGAACAGAGGGAGAGGGATTGAGAGATGACAGAGCGCTGACTTGACATAACCCCTTTCTGTTTGTCAGATGATTCAGGGACTCTGCACCTTCACGCGCGCAGCCACACATCCTCCACCTGCTCCTCGCCCACGTCCCCGCCATCCTCCCGGTCTGGAGGGAGGACGCGTTACGCGGAGGTACCGGCGGAGTTCCCCGGGAGAGCGGAGAGGAAGCGAGAGTTCAAAGCGGCGGCTTAGGTGCTGCTTGCTTTGCAGCCTGGGCCTCATTGTTATTATGATTTATTTTTTAATGAGCAGCGCTGCCCTCCCCTCTGCCATACAAAGCCCTGATTGAATCTGGCATTCCATTAGCATGTTAAAGAGGCCCGGCTTCATCTGTGAGCTGCTGACTGACAGTGGATATCATCTCTGTAATTGCCCCATATACTGGACCAAGAGCCAGCCAGAGAGAGGGAGAGAGGGGGGTGAAGGGGGGGAAAGACACAGACTGAGGGAAATGGTGTAGTTGAAGGGGGAAGGTGGAGGAAAGATAAGAAGCCAGGGATTAGGATTTAAAAGTGGGGATGCTGGAAATAGGGGGAGATGTGATGAGAGAGGCGGCTGGATTCAGCTGCATCTCTGTATATCTCAATTTGGCACGGTTGGGACCTCATGCAGAGAGCTGGGAATAGACTGTTTGAATATTTTTTTTTCTTCTTCTTAGAGCTACACTTGCAGCCCGTGACACTCATCAAAGTGGCAACAGTGTTTCATAACAGAAGCAGTGCATGTACAAAGCTGTTGCACGAGGACAATATGCCGCGCAGACTCGCACAGAAACACACGCGAGATTGCTACTGGACACGACACTGCACCCGACATACTGATGTGGCGGTGACACAACATCTCCCCTTGCGTCTTCTCTACTCCTCCTGCATCTGCGTACAGAATGTTTTTTTCTTGTTTTTTTTATTGCTTGTTCCTCTATTTTTGTAGTCACCCCACTCTCTCCATCTCTTTCACATCGACTTCCTCATCCCCTGCATCACCGAGCACCTCCCCTCCTCCTCTTCCTCTTTTTCCTCCTCCTCCACGGCTCTTGCTATTCTCTATCACCGTTCCCTTTCACTCTCCCCCTCTCTGTTTGTCCGTGGCCCTCTCTCCGTCTGCAGTAAATGGTAATTGAACAAACTGAACCATGCGCTCGCAGAGAGCCGCAGTAAAGATGGTTATCCTAACCCCGCATGCCACGCATCTGAAAGTAACCCCCCCCGCTCTCCCCTCCCCTCTGTTCTCCCCTCGCCCTGCCGTGACAGTGTGACACGCTCGCAGTCCCGCAGCATCGGCAGCCTCGCTTTAATGTCGGACATCCCAGCGGTGCCGTGGAGAGTGACTGTGCGTGTGTGCGCGGGACGAGCATGTGCAGCGCCAGCACATTTCCTCTCCTGGAGAGGCCAGGTGACAATGAGAGACGTCAAGTGCACCGAAGAACGCGAATCTGCACAACACTGCGAAAAAGAACTAGACAACAGAACCCCTGACTCATTGCATTAAGTGCTATACGTTGCCGCTGTTTGTCCTATCATCACAATGTGATGAGTGTTGAGTGAAGCGCCCGAATAAAGCTGCTGCGTGATGATCTTTTGTATTTGACATCTATTGAGGACTCAAATATGTCTTGAGCAAACAGACATCCACGTCTGGAACGGCGACGCACAATGCTCCTCACGTCACGTCTGTCTGACATTTGCGAGGTTAATGCTTTCAGGTTCTATCATCAAGCAAAACAGCTTAATCCATCTACTACGGGCAGCGTGTCACTCGAATCAGAATGGGGTTTGTTTAATTAAAAATGACAAAATTGATCCAAACAACAAATTGGCCCAAAACCGCACCTGAACATTAAGCACACAAAACAAAGACGGACCAGACAGGAGCACGCAGGCACACACGACAGCCCTCTTGTACCCTGCAGGCACTGCCTGCACCGCTAACACACCATGAAATCTCTAACACTCACAACGCATTTGCATGACATTACTGCTGAAGTGCTATAAAATTGGCGCCTGAATACCAACTGCTGAGATACATTATTTGTTTCTGTGTATGTGTGAGCAGATGGGAGAGCAAGGCACAACAGGATTTTCAGTACCAAACATCATTTTGTTTGATGTCCGATGGCCTGTGTGTGTGTGTGTGTGTGTGTCTGTAAAAATAAAAATTTGAGATGAGGCAAATTTAAAGGCAGCTCGTCTGTGATTGATCGCATTTGGTCTCCTGCGTGTTGCTCTGGGATTAGCATGTTAATCTCGGTGCGTGTGGACACACACTGTTAGTCAGATTGATATGTTTGTTCGAGTGGCGCAGGGCTACACGGCTTTACACAGCAACCGACTTCATTAGCCACTTGCTACTAATCTGAGACTTAATGGCTTTCCCCGATGATGTTGTTCCCGTGCGCGATGTTTTATTCAAATGCTCGCTGGGTCCGTTTGCAGAGTGTTGAGATCTGTCACTGTTACATTCCCTTACACAAACACTCTGTCCAAATCAATGTAGCCATGCCTGAAGAAGTAGTTTATCACCAGCAATTATCCTGCGAGTAATGCCCTCTATCATCTGTCTCAAACCAAGCAAATGGGATAAGTCGGTGTTTCAGATTAAATGAATATTGATGCGGCTCCTGAGGCCAGTGCTGACGTACAGTATGTGTGTGGGCATGTTTGTGGATTCAGAGGACAAAGTGGATCATCTGGCAACAGGAAACAACTGCTTTCATATCCGCGTGGCTCCAACCTTCATGCATGGCTGCTAGGTTGCTATATTATAAAAATGAGCCCTGTGATGGAATGTCATGTGCGCATCGAGGGACGCCATTGTGATTCTTGAAAGGACGCTAGACGCGACCACAGTTTAATAAAGCGATGGATGCAGAAATGTGTAAATGCATTATTCTGTCTGGCATTCAGGAACGACGTGGCCATGACTCCGCTGAGTGGCAATGATGCACTGAGTGCGCGTGGGCTTGTCACTCTGCGTGTACAGTCGGTGTGAGGCCGCCGACACCGGTGATGCAGGCAGTTTGTGTCGGCGTGCCAGCAGCTGCCAGGAGAACAGACAGATGTGACGCCACGGCGACGACGACAACAAACCATCATGTTGCGTTTCCTGTTTGCTGCACACCTCCTGTGCCCACCCCCTTTTACTCTCATCTCTCCCTCCATCCTGCTATCAGAGTCACAGACTGCGGCAGCGCTGGGCAGTGAAACGGAAAATACAGTGATTGTTCCTGACGAAAATAGAGAGACCCCGAAAGGGAGGATGAACAAGGAGAGGATAAAACGAGAGAGAAGACAGAGACGGAACGTCTGAACCGAGTGTCGCTAGGATCACTGCGTGGGAATACAGGCTTTGGGAGGCTGTAGAGAGTAACGGCTCCACTGAGAGCTCCTCATTATGTGTATATTTGCGAGTGAGTGGGTAAGAGAAAGGGAAGGAGGGAGAGGAAAAGGAGGGAGAGTGCTGGGACGAACCATAAAGAGTCTCACCTTGTTCTGCACCATGCACACACAGCACCCCAGCTGTCATCCAGCTTCACTCTCTTTCTCCATCAGGGCCAGCAGGGACATGCATCATTCATGAGCGGAGACTTATTTGGCTGCGTCATCTCCTCACATAAGTGTCAATAACTTTTTGTGACTCTGGCTTCCCCTTCACTTTAGTAGGCAGTGCGTACTGGATATATACCGTATGGCAGATTTTGAGTGATAAATAACAACGAGTGGGTGGTGGGAAAGCGTACTTTCCATATATGAGACATTTTAAAAGTCTTCCTTAGTTCAGAGGAATAGAACCAGATGATGAATGATTTATCCATCCTTAAGGCAAATTAGACTTCAATATTTATCATATCTGCTGCACTAAGAAGAGAGCAGCCACATGCATCCAGAGTGCAATTTGAAAGGTTAATTATCTAAGAACTGCTGTGTCCTGCCCCCAGCTCCCCTTTTTGTCCAGCCTGTCCTCGTCCCTGGGTGCATGCGCCACAGCCTGCTGTGAGGCTGCCTGCTGTGAAGGTCACCCTCCCTGCAGCTATAGATTACACAGGCGCGCACAGTCAGGCAGAATACGATACTGCCCTTGAGGGGAGGTCTGAGGCCGGGGACCGGCTGGAGACGAACCCTCTGGAACTTCTGGATCCAGAAAGGACCGTTTCGGTGTGATAACGTATCCACCTCCAGAGTTGAAGTTAGCAAAAAAAAAAAAAGCACATAAAAAGCAATCCGTCCCTCCATCCATCCATCAACCCATCCCTCCGCTTCAACCTTCATAACCTTATAACTTTTAAGCCCACAGAACCGCAAACAATAATATTACAAAGTGAAGCCAGGAAATCAAAAAACAGAGCGTCACGAAGCAACGCAGGATAAACCCCCCAAGCGGGGAGTTTCAAAGTTAAGAAGCCTTGACAGCCAAATTCAAGTCTCCTTTGGTCCCGACAAGCGTCGCAGCGACAGCCACAAGAGCACAGCCTGAGGATCTGAGGCTGCACTCCGGCTCAGAAGCCCGCAGCGATTCAGCGAAGTCGGAACCGAGCCATGAAGCGCTTTAAAAGTGATCAGTGAAATCTTAAAACCAACCAAAACTGCAGTGCAGAACTAGCCCTGAACGGTTGACTGCATCAGCCGTTCATAAAAGGTTATTTCGGTGACTTGACGAGGACTGAAGTCTAAGGGCGAACGTTTCATATATGTTAAAATGATTCCAAAACAAAGTTGTCCTCGGCAAAATAAGTTCTCAAGATGAATGAAATTAGGGCCATGGTTTGGTTTCTGGAGAAATTGCTACGTGTGCAACTATTGCATGTTTAATGCAGTAAAGCTTTAAAATGGATAAAAAAGCGAGGCGGCTCAATGTGTCTTTAAAGAAAAATTGTAAAATATATTTTAGTCTCAGTTATGGCCTTTATGATAAATTAAAGGAATAAAATAACTAGGCCAATGACAGCGTGTACTGATAGATATCTTATAACTCTAACTGAGTTTGCTGGTGAAGGATACAGACGACAGGAGAGGCGACCATTTTTTTACCTTTGAATGAAACAAGCAGGGAGAGAAACGGGGAGAGAAAGAAGAGGTATATATTTGTTGCATGTGACATTTATCTGATTTCAGCCGGATCTAGCGGTTTGAAGTGTTATTAAATAAAGACATGCCTCAGTACAGGTACATGGTAGCTATCAACCCTGGATAAACACAACAGACCCAAGAATAAGAGCACGAATCTAATCTGACAGTCCTGTATCAGATGATGTCAAAGATTCTTCTCGAAAACATTCACCGCTTCATTGCTAGTCCGAATTCAGCGATGGAGGGGGGGGGTGGCATGTTTCTGCAAAATGGTGCAATGGGTGTTAGTGTCCTTTGAGTAGGACAGGAGTCATTCGACAATGACTCTCTCTGGAGTTATGCCACCGTTTAGAGGTCAGAAAAGACGAAAATAAATATATAAATAACATACCCACACACATACACACAGACACACTTGGCAGACCGCGTTTTCTTTTGCTGGCTCGGCTCTCCCTGCTGTGACCTTAATTTGTTCTGTCTTGAGTACGAGTGCCCACCGGGCAGCTGATGCACCTCAAGGGAACAAGCTGACAGCATGTGTGAGCATTACATACATACGGGTTTGAGACAGACGGAGGAGGCTGGAGGCCCGAGACGAATAAAACGGCGCCTGTGGAGGCATGCGTGTCGCAGGTATGCGTTGCTTGTGAGAGTGTGACTCTCAGGTGAGCTGCGACCGCGCTCCCTGCTTTAAGCAGAAGAGACAGGGAGGGGGAGAAGTGGCGGCTGAAAGCAGTGGACGCGGGGCCACCAATAAAAGCAAAACAACACAAGCCGTCTCCCCGCAGGCTAATCCTCTAATGAAGATTTGTGGCAGTGGCTGGCTGGTGATTATTGGCCCAGCACAGAGACAAAAACCATCGTTGGCGCTACTGTAAATACAATCTCTCACATTTACACAAGCCATCGCAGGAGCAAATGAGAAAATTTAGGATGGAGGCAGAAACAGTGTTGTTACAGCGCACACATGGGCGACCGCTGCGCTCTGACACGCTGTTAAAAACTCATGATGCTAAATTAATAAGGGACACCACTAAAAGTCCAAACATTAACCGAGATAATTCAGATGCAAGGGACGCAATGTGTGTTTTTACACTGTTAGTCTTGTCTCACTGGGCCAATAGCACAAGGCCTGGCTATGTTAATTTTATTGGTAATGTTTGTTTCCGCTGTTCCTCTCTGCCTCCTATTTGTTACATTTCGCCAGTGCTCTTGTGAGCGACATTACAGCCACTGTGTGAGTTCCAGTGTTCGTCGAGAGCTGGGTTTGAGCATGTAAGCAGGCGTTCATCCATCCGTGCATTCCATAACCGGGGCTGTGACTGCACTAGTCTGGCAAAAACTGGCAGTGGGGGACTGAAAATTCAGCCCAGGTCCATTTTAACAAAACTTGCACATCTTCACACAGGAGATATATTATTATAAAGGTCTTAAAATACAAAAAAACAGAAACAAAAAAACAGACAAAACAAATATACAGGGAAACATAAATGAGTGACCTCAGATACCTCTCTGCCTCGGTGTCCTTTATAGCCTCCTAATCCACACCTCTGGCACCTCGTGCTCCCAACCCTGCCTTTCTCCCCCTCCTCACCCCAGGCAGGGGCAGGGAGCCGTGTTGCAGGTCCTGGCAGAGCACTTTTCTCCTCCCTCCCACTCAAACCGAGGGGTAGGGCCACTTGTTCAGGGGAGAACTTGTTTGGAGACAGGTGTGCATACCAGACGCCTGCATTAATCTCCGCACCACGCGGATCCCGTAACTACCTGTGAGTGAAGCTTCCCCTTCGCTCCAAGACTTGATCTAAACCTATTGCAGAAGAACCGTTCTGTTGGCTGCAGCTACAGTGGCTTTCTATTGCCAAAATGCCAAAGAGGGCACGTCCAATCTCATCCGCCTCCTCCTGCCACGTTCCTATCATCAGAACTTTCTGCATCCGAGAAACTGTTATATGGAGTGGAAGAGATTTAGCTGGAAGGAGGAAGGTTCACGGGTGGAGATTTAGGCTATTTCGAGCTGTCCGGGTCATGATAAGGATTAAAAGTTAGCTTAAGGCTTCTTGGAAACCAAAGCTAGGACCATTCATTCACTCTGTGTGCCTGACAGTGAGGTTGTAGTAAAGTCAAAGCAGGTCAGATGAGCGAGGTCGTATAGGGAGGAGATGTCCTTGTAGCTATAAGTAAAGTTCAGGCAAAGCTGTAGGATGACATTCCCAACAGTGTGTCAGATATACTGCTCACATTTCCTCTTCGCATGAGTCAGATGACACAGAGAGACTACGGCTCAATACATGCTGTCAGAGGAAAGCATAGATTTCCCCCTGCAGCCAAGCTGTAACCGAAAAAATTGCAATCCCACCCCATATCCAGCCTTTCTCATCTCATTGTTTGCACATTTCCTCTCTCTCTTTATGCCTTAAGTCTCTGCCCTCCTACACTATTCACTCTCTCCCGTTCCATGGTTGCTTCGTAGACTTCCTCCTACTCCCCTTTAGCTTCCTCCTTGCTAGCCATGCCCCTACGAATTGACCTTGCCGCAACTCAAGGAGAATTGATTTCTCTTTTGGTCTTTGTGTGAAACCCTATCTCAACAGCACTCTGAGGAATTTCCTCCCCCCCCCAAGAGCTGGATGGAGCTAATTCTCTTTCATGAGGACACTTTTCACTCCATTTTATCTGCCTGCACCCCCCTTTCTCTCTCTCTGTCTTCCCCCTACTCTTCCAGTCCTCGTCTCTTCTGAGCACACAGAAATAGAGCAGGCATGATTAATGCAACATCTATTGCCGCCAAACATTAGCTTTGCTCAACCTTTTTACGCTCGGCTGCTGTTTAGGAAATTGTTACTCACGCACCTTCTGACATTATCACCGAATTATCGCATTAGCTCAGTGATAAAAGAGCTTGACGTTTTACTTTTGACGGGCATGGACGGAAAGAAAACACGAGGGCGGGCTGAGGCATCGGCTGAACAAGCGTTCTCATGTTTTCCTAATTACACCCACTCTCTCTGCAAGTAAAACGCAACGAAAATTATTCACGAGAAACCAAAGCGAACCTCGTAAAAGTGGGCGATATACATCCAAATCTCTGAAATGCTAAAAATCTCATTTGATATTATGATTTTTTGGTAACACTTTCTATGAAGGTTGTATTTATAATGCCCTATGAATGCACTCATAATGTTTTATAAGGTGTCTATAAAGCATTATAATGGTCATTATTACCATCTATACATATTCACAATTCGTTATAACCAACTTCATGATGCATTATGACAACTGGTTATGAATAATTATAATTTTAATCTGAATAGTGCAATATAAATATGTCAATATCTGCCTAGTCACTTGTTAGTTTTATAATGCATCATAACTACTTTGCTTTGCTAAATGTGTATAGTGATGCATAATGAGTTTTGACTTCGCCTATAGTGATTTATATCTGTAGCTATAAGTATATGTAATAAAGTTATAATAATGTATACATCTCCCTACAGCACACACTTATAAACAGCTATGCAATATCATAAGTGCTATTTGTCAGCTCTAAGTAAAGTGACAAGAATATGACACTATTATTAACAGATATAAGTTACTATGAGAAATTAAAAGGTGCAATGAACTAAGTCCTGAGTCTGGCATCTTTACCCCATATGCACAATGTTAATATTATAGGTGTTATTTGTCAGCTTTAGGTAAATTAATCCAAATGAGGTGCCTGGACAGTAAAGACAAAAGAAATGCATTTAGTTCACTTTATTTTCATTTAAACCAACACACATAATCAGAATGATTATCAACGCTCTGAGCACATTACACAAACACATGAAACAGGTCACAAAAGTGGCACGGCGTGGTCCTAGAGATGTGGCTCTTAAAAGTGCCTTTGGGTTGGTGAGGTGATTCAGGGTCAGAGGTCAGGAGATGGTTTGACAGCAACTACAAGAAGAACAGAGGCAAATCTTTAGTGCTCTAGGTGGGTTTGTTTTTATGCAGAAAGGTTTGAATGAAAACACATAAGCAGATCACGTTTTTTTGTTTAAAGCAGCCTAATGAGACATTATGTTACCGCATATCATGCAGGCAGCGCAGATTACCCGTAGGTGGCTTAAGCTAGCTACACGAAAGTTACCAGACACGGCTAGTTTTAATTCACAAATTAGATCGTTTTCATATTCTTGCGTTTAATGATTGAAACCATTCGAAATCATTGCTTTTATACGCAAACCATGTGCTTCATGTAAGCAAAATAAGACATTAGCTCACAAAACACTAGCAGGACAGAGAGACAACCTACCTGTCCTGGAGAGGGCTCAGCGGAGAAAGAGCAGAAAACCTGCAGTCAATGCTTTACGACAGTGGGAGGAGCTGGGGACGGAGGTGGGTGGGTGGGGTCAGAGGTCAGGGGTCATGGACTAAGGAATGACATTTCTACAATAATAATAATATTAATAAAAACGATATCAAAATAATATCTGACGGCATTCAATAAATGCAGACATTTCTAGCGATCCTGTATAAGAGACCGATATAACAAATAACCATTAATTTTTTTTAGAATCTCAAAGTGCCGAATCCTGCAGCAAAATTGACGTTACATTAAAAACCGAAATAAGACCATTACAAATCTAGTCTAAATGAAATTAAATCAAACCTCTTCATTGCGCAGTGTCCCATTGACAGTCGTCCTCACGAAATAACTTCCAATTGAAATACATCAGTTTGAAATTCGTTTCGAGCGGCATGAAAATTTGAGAAAAATCGGCAGGCACCAAACAATAGATTCATTTTCGTGACAGTTTCACATCCACTGTGACACCGGGTTGGCATTTAACCGCTTCTTTATACAGGATCGCTAGAAATGTCCGCATTTATTGAATGCCGTCAGATATTATTTTGATATCGTTATTATTATTATTATTATTATTATTATTGTAGAAATGTCATTCCTTAGTCCATGACCCCTGACCTCTGACCCCACCTACCTCCGTCCCCAGCTCCTCCCACTGTCGTAAAGCATTGACTGTATGTACTAGTTGTAAAGCGGCTTTTCTTTCCTTTCTCCGCTGAGTCCTCTCCAGGACAGGTAGGTTGTCTCTCTGTTCTGCTAGTGTTTTTTGAGCTAATGCCTTATTTTGCTTACATGAAGCACATGGTTTACATATTAAAGCAATGATTTTGAATGGTTTCAATCATTAAACGCAAGAATATGAAAACGATCTAATTTGTGAGTTAAAACTAGCCGTGTCTGGTAACTTTCGTGTAGCTAGCTTAAGCCACCTACGGGTAATCTGCGCTGCCTGCATGATATGCGGTAACATAATGTCTCATTAGGCTGTTTTAAACAAAAAAAAAACTGATCTGTTTATTTGTTTTCAATCAAACCTTTCTACATAAAAAACAAACCCACCTAGAGCACTAAAGATTTGCCTCTGTTCTTGTAGTTGCTGTCAAACCATCTCCTGACCTCTGACCCTGAATCACCTCACCAACCCAAAGGCACTTTTAAGAGCCACATCTCTAGGACCACGCTGTTTCATGTGTTTGTGTAATGTGCTCAGAGCGTTGATAATCATTCTGATTATGTGTGTTGGTTTAAATGAAAATAAAGTGAACTAAATGCATTTCTTTTGTCTTTACTGTCCAGGCACCTCATTTGGACTAATTTACCTAAAGCTGACAAATAACACCTATAATATTAACATTGTGCATATGGGGTAAAGATGCCAGACTCAGGACTTAGTTCATTGCACCTTTTAATTTCTCATAGTAACTTATATCTGTTAATAATAGTGTCATATTCTTGTCACTTTACTTAGAGCTGACAAATAGCACTTATGATATTGCATAGCTGTTTATAAGTGTGTGCTGTAGGGAGATGTATACATTATTATAACTTTATTACATATACTTATAGCTACAGATATAAATCACTATAGGCGAAGTCAAAACTCATTATGCATCACTATACACATTTAGCAAAGCAAAGTAGTTATGATGCATTATAAAACTAACAAGTGACTAGGCAGATATTGACATATTTATAATGCACTATTCAGATTAAAATTATAATTATTCATAACCAGTTGTCATAATGCATCATGAAGTTGGTTATAACGAATTGTGAATATGTATAGATGGTAATAATGACCATTATAATGCTTTATAGACACCTTATAAAACATTATGAGTGCATTCATAGGGCATTATAAATACAACCTTCATAGAAAGTGTTACCGATTTTTTTAATGGGCGATTGCATGTGCAAGAAATGGGAAACCGCTTATTCGCACTTTCGAAGCTCTAATGCCGCAGGAAGGAAGTCCTAAAACAAACCCCGAAGAAGCGTTTTACGGCACGCGGACCAAGACGTCAATTTGATATCGATGTTTTGATTTGAGACCAGAGTGCAAGGGTTACAAAGTGGATGACGACAATAAATATCCTGCACGACAAAGGCCCTCTTTGCAAACACCGGAGAGCCGCAGTGTGAAGAATCATCTGTGCCTCTTTCCACTTTGTGATCAGACTGACTGCTGAAGCATACAGAACATTTTCCAGGCTTCAACTCCCAGGTGTCTTGTAGCCCGAGGATTCCCAGTAAGCAGTCAGCCAGGCTGCCTTGGTGAATGCACTAATGTGACACCATAATCACACACAGGTGCATTTTTGTGCTTCGCAGAGCAGCAGCGGCGGCAGCAGCAGCAGCAGCAGCAGCAGGCTTACGGTGGTAGCAGGTGCCCGTCCTGGTGTGTGTAGAATAAACAGTACGTTTGATTCCAACGTTTGGGGAAAAAAAAAAAAAAAACTGCAACGTGTTTACGATCAGTGTTTGTATTTGCCGTCACCCTCTGGCCTTCACTTTTAGCAAATGGTGTTTGACTGAGGGCACTGCAGTGAGGCCAGTGGAGCTGTGGGAGACAGAAGAGCAGACACCTCCACCTCCCTCCGCTCTGCAGTGCTACACACATTGATGCCCCCCCCACCACCACCACCACCACCACACACACACGCACACACAGATGCACTCACAGACACAATGGGTTGCTTTCCCACCAGTCCAATAACAGGCCTATTCATTAGAGTCTCTTACAGATAGTATTGACAGCCTGCTGACACGCAGTCACTCCAGCATAAACAAATGGACCAACAGAGAAGAGTGGGAGGGTAGAAGGGAAGAGACCTGTTATAGCGGCTTTTCTTTTTTTGGACCGAGGAAGGATCCCCACAAAGCGGGAGCCAGACTTCCATTACTGCCATAAAGACGCACATCATCTCTCTCCCACACACGTAATGCAGTCCCTCTTCTGGTAAGTGTCACATTAATCTTACATCCTCGGTCACTTAAGAGATACAAAGTCTACTCTAATTACAATCATGGGAATAAGTATTTTATTCAGTGCCTTGCCGTACGCAGCAGAGAGCGGATATGGAAAGGTGAACTAGGTCGAGAGCGGCGAGAGACTCATCACACTAATCTTACAGCGCTATTTTTCAGCTCTTTCCAAAAAAAAAAAACATTCCCACTGAAAGGATACCCTGCAAGACAACATGGCGAATTTGAAGCCGCTTACTGGGAAAATTGCAACACGCTAGAAAACGGCCCCCCGCAGAAAATCTCAAGTTTCAGCTGCGTTAAAGTCTTCCAGTTATATCTCAGATATGCAAAGAAGCCTAAAGGGACATACTGCACTGTGCATACCAAATATCTGGCTCATTAAGGAGTTATAATTACTGTGTCACTCTGACATAAACAAAGAGTGGAGAGGGGTCATGGAGAAAATGGGGAGGGGGGAGAAAAAAAAATGCTGATCTCCTCAAAGACATATTCCCCGTTGTCTCTTTGAGTTGACCTCTGGAACCAGGTGAGTGTGTGCAGACTGGAGGGAGGGGACGGGGGGAGAGGGAGGGAGGGTTGGAGAGGAGGGTGAATGGAATGAGCAATAGCTATGCAGACAGGTCAACAGAGAGAGACAGACTTTATGAAGACAGATGAGGCCGGAGTGGGCACATGAACACAAAGACAAAGAGACAGATAGACTGCATGGCCCAGAGCTCAGGAGGTCAGCTCTGACTCGAACAGACAAGACGGATAAGAAACAAGACGACACCCAAACATGAACTGATCGTGACATTACTGAGAATCCCCCCAGAAACTTTGAAAAAGTAGAATTTTAACCAAGAATGCTTGTCAGACAGTCATCACGCAGCAGCGATTTGGGTGACAGCGGGGGGACGTTACAGACGGTTCTTATCTAAATACAGATTCTGTACCGGGAGCTCCCTCCAGGCATCTGTGAGAGGAAAGAGTAGGAGTTTTTTTTTTTTTTTTTTTTTTGATCAGCAACATGGCTGCTGATCACGATGACACCAGAGTCAATCGAGAGGACCTACGTCAACAGGAGCCCGGCGATCATGTTCTCTTTTAGCGCGCCATTGTTTTTTTTTTCGTTCTATGCCAGCACACATAACTTGGTGCAGAGTCCATGTCAGGCACAACAGCACTGCTGGCTGCCTGCAGCTTTTGTGTGGAGCACGCTACACAACGCAACCACACATTCGTTGCCATTATCAACATCAGGACTGTCATCACCGTCACCGCTAGCCAAACATCTCTGCCAGGGCCCCAGAATACCTACGAGGCTGGTTAACACAGACTTGTGAACGCAGCGTCAAGGACAGCGCAGCACTGGTAAAGGTTATTTGCTCAAGGTCACAGAAAAAAGCAGGATAGGAAAAGACTAACAGCCCTCCAGACGTGGTTGCCGATGCGTGCGGACCGCGCGCATGCCGCACACATCCTTTAAGCCGCGTTTTAAAAAACGATCGTTTGTCAGAGATATGTTATCGCAACCCGGCAGATTTTCGTCGGTGAGCTGAATCAGGAAAATTTTAGCCGGCTGGAGGTCGACATCCACCAGCGCCAGGCTTGTAAAGGTCATTACAATGACATTACCCTTTTCAGGGGAGGGGAAAGCAAGAAATGTCATATCACTCAGTGGCCACATCATCATGCAAATGGGGCGGAATGTTCAGACAGAAATAATGAAAGATAGCTATCTGACTGACAGCTTAATGGGGACAAGTCGGCTTTTTTGGCAGGTGTGAAGGGGGAAGATTTAACAAACCATTAGATCCAATGAAAAACACAAGGATTTTGCTATTTCTGAGCTGCGGTTCATTGTCATTGTTTAAATACAGCTCAGTCTGAGTCAAATATACACAGAGCGAGCGCTGCCAGTCTTTCAATGTTTCTGCAAAGGCATAATCCATCGGTGCCGCACTACAGAAGTTACATTCCATGTTTTATTGCCTCTTCCACAAGCGCCGCAGCTACGAGTTAAAATTGACACAAACACGCCGTAACTACTAGCCTAAGCACAAACCTCTGAGCGAGTTCGCCTGCTGTTTATCACAGCCGGATAGCTGTGGTTGATGGGTAATGCTCGTGTTAACACGTTCCGGCCAGCTATCCTTCACGGGAGCTGCCACCACCTGCAACCTGATCAAGACAGTACTTGTCTAACTGTTCCATGAGGCTCAAGTCAGGTAATAGTTCACCCCTGACCAGCTGCGGAAATTCAGCTCAGTGTAATGCCAAAAAAAACAAAAACCAAACAAACTTAAGGGTAAAAAGTTCTCAGTTTAACATCAAATCTTATAGTCATAACTTTGCCAACTTAGAGCCCATAAATCAAGCATTTACATATTCCCCGATGCTTCCAGCTCCCACACCTCAAGCTTGACTACATGATTCCCTATAATCATTAAAGATGTCTGCTTGAAAAACATGCCTGCCGGGAGTGCAGAGGAGCAGAGCTGTGCCTGAATCAGCCCAGGCATGCGTTAAAACAAAGTGGCCTCTCCGGCGGAGCACATAGCAACACACACGTTTAGAGCAGAGAAACACACACACACACACACACACACACGCGCGATCTTGCAGACACAGCCGTACACCAACTAGAAGACTCTAGAACACTTTCACACGCTGATAGGCGCCACATTGGTTATTAAACAAACGCTCGCTCTATCCTATCCCGTTCACAGGGAAGCGCACGCAGGATTGGTCGTATCATGGCGAGGGGACTTGCTGCATGAATGTACAAGCTGACTATGTGGAGCACACAGACCACACAGAATCCCCTCTCTCAGACATGGCCACTATGAGACCAGCATACTAAAGAAGAATTCGCTGGCAGAACAGACCAACACTGTATAATAAAGCTGATGTCCTGCATGCGGGGGACACTTCTAGTTTTAAAAATGCCATTTGTTTGATGAGGTGTTTGCTTATCATTGACCAGGAGGGAGAAGCTACTGTAATATGTGACCAAAGGAAAAAGATTTAAAAAAAAAATGAAATGTACGTTAACTGTACGGATAAAACAGCATGTCAACAGTTATCAGTAAGTTGAGATGAAACCATCTTTATCGCCTCACCTCTCCTGGCAGAACATGAGAATGGTGGAGTCTGGTCATGTGACCAAACAGCCTATAATGATACAGTCCAGCTCCAAACACTTTGACCTTCCCTGTCATCACTCACACCTGCCATATTAATGGCAGACTATTATCGTAATTACAAGTGCCATCCATGATTTAAAGGTTTGTCCGAGCGCTCGGTGCTGACAGATGTCTGTGTGGAATGGAAACCAAGCAGAGCTCGCTGTTTAAAAAAAAAAAAAAAAAAAGCTGCTGGTGGCTAAGTTTAAGTAGGGGATTAGTGATACAACAGTGCGACTGACCTCTCCAAAAAAAATCCCATGCACCAAAGAGGAGACAACTCACCCAAAATCATGCTGTGGGTTGCCTTTGGTGTCCCTGGGTTGACAAGTGTTCCCTCACTGCCCCCCGTCTCTCCTGCTTTCGGCAAGGGACAATGGCTCCAAAATTCTCTTTTCAGAGTTGCTCTCCACTCTCCAGAAAGAGGCAACTCAGAGAGGCAGCGCTAGATGTGAGGAGAGACTGCTGCTGCTGCTGCTGCTGCACATGCCGTCTCCTACGTCTGCCTTCTCCAGGTGAAAAACTGTGTGTGTGTGTGATAGAGAGGGAGTGTGTGGTTGTCTGAGTGTGTGTGTGTGTGGAGGTGGGGGTCCACTGTTTCTGCAGTGGTGGCTCAGGTAAGCCTGAGGACAGTATGGAGGTGGAGGGAGAGGGAAAGAGAAGACGGGAGAAAGAAAGAGGAGGGGGGAGCCTAAAGTGTGACAGCCAATCACAGCGAGGAGGCTACACAACCAAGATCTTCTTCTCCACAGCAGCCAGGAGGAATTGCAGTGGTCTCCAACAAACAGCTGACAAGCAGTCCCCCCACCCTCCCCACCCTCCCACAGTTGTATCGTTTCACGGGGAGCTTTCAGATGGAAGGTCTTCTCTGCAACTGTAAAGTCTGGTCTCTCTCTGCAAAAACACACACTCCCTTCCCCACTCTTTCTCCTCTCCCTCTCCCTGCCTGCTCCTTGTTTTTGGGGTTGGGTATAACCTAAAGGCACCTTACATGCCTCCGCTCTGATTGGTGGCAGCCTCGACCAATGGGAACAGCGGCAGACACTTGTCATCATGCAGAGTGGAAGTCATGAAGGAGAGACGGAGCTTGACTGAAAATGCCGTCTGCCTAAAACACTGTTTCTCCCTTTTCGTTCTCCTCACCCATCTCCCCCCTCACCGAGAGCGTAATAGTCACATCTGTTTACTGCATTTGTTGTTTATTACCCCTCCCCCTCTCTGTCCTTTGACTCCATGTGCATGTGGACTTGTTGGAGGATTAACCTTTTATCTCTGTGGGTTTGTCCTTCTCTCATTTTCCTCCCTTCATCTCTGAGCACAGACACACGTTTCATCAACCTGAGGAAAACGAATCCCGTGTTTTTCGGTGGACTTTTGACTCGCAGTGGAGTGGGGGAATTTGGCGAGTGAAAAGGGAGAGACGAAATAGAAAGCGACAAAGCGGAGGACGCGGGAAGAGGAGGGGGCAGAGATTAAACTAAACGCAAACTGACAGACGGATGAGGAGACACAGAGCGACAAGAAGAGACGACCAGAAGGAAGGACCACAGAGAAAAATACCGGGTCGGACGCAGGAGGCGGGCTGCGCCGAATTAAACTGTGAACCGTAGCAATGCAGCCACTAATTTAAAAGGAGCTTCTCAGCCAGCTCCTCATGGTCCACTTCATCCACACCAAGAAACCGCTAAAACAACGTCTGCTGTCGCGCTCGAGGACTAGCCCCTGCCCCAGCCCCTGCCCCAGCCTCCCTCCAGTTTCCCTCGTCACAGGAATCACACGATAGCTAGGGAGAGACGTTTTGAAAATCACACAGCGACGATGCTACTGAGAAGCTCAGGGCTTCAGAGAAGGCTTAACAAAGCTGTCAAAAAATTAATCCCCTTGGGCGGGCATGCTTGCAAACACACAGATATAGACACGTGAGCCTGGGGCTACAGAAAACGCTTCCTGATGTTCATAGTGCCTCCTCTTGTCCTGCTTTCTCTTTCCCTTTTCCTTTTTCTATCTCTACCCTCCTCCTCCTCCCCAACACCACCAACACCAACACCACCCCTCTCACGCTCTAAGGCTGAGGCTGTGAGTCACTGGGTGTTGGAGTGAATACTAAGAAGGCTGGCTGACACCTCCAATACCTCTCTGCACAGTAGCACCACTGCATACGCTTAAGACACTGTATGTAAACACTCACAGACGCGGATGACGCAAACTCCCACTCAAAGCAAAATGCAGGTGTTATGAAATAAGTGGTACCTCTCCCTCTTCCGAGAGTGATCCCGAGACCGAACACATTCAACGAGACTAATAAATGCCCAGAATAATGCATTTACGAATGTGGAACAAACACTGCAGGATGCCAAAGAACAAACAGACCGATTCAAAAAGGAATCTGAGCCTGTGGGTCCTTGGATCAACTGCACAAACGCACACAGTGTCTGCAGGAAATGGACTGAGCACTGAGAATATTAGTTTTTGAAAATGGGACACTAGCAGCTCGAGCAATAGTTATTATCAATATAGCTGTGCGTGCAAGTCGTTCCGCAAGCATGTGCGTGTTTGTGTGTGAGCAAAAGGGCCGAGATAGGGTTTCCTCATTAGTTGTGTTGGTATCAATAATTCAGAGCCGGCCCTTGTTGGCGTTCAATGGTCCGAGTGCTAATGTGCTGTCGGGCCAACGGGGGCCCAGGGCCCAGCGCCACTTTAATGGATGTCATGATGAGAGGGTGAAATCGGAGCACGGAGATCCTGTATCATCCATAGGCAGGAAAGAGGAGGGAAGACAAGTGAGAGAGGAGAGGAATGAGGGGAGACAGGCACTGGGGGAGAGGACAGATGGCAACCCTGGACAGGTATGAGGATGGGGGTGAGAGGGAGAGAAACGGGGGGAAAAGTCAGAGCAAGACGGAAAGAAACTGGGACTATTGTGTCCCTCATTTTACCGCTGGCTACAAATCACCGTTGTGAAGCTGCTGCACCGATGCCTGTCACCTCTGGAAAGGAAGGAGACACATGACAAGAGGTTGCGACTGGAGTGTTATAAATTGTTATTTCATTTGCAACCCACTTTTTGTTTTTTAAGGTGCTTCAAATGTCAATAATCCTGTTTGGAGAACTAGAACTTCTGATTTTCATTGCTAAATTTACTATATTCCCTTATATTATCTATAATAATCAATAATAACTACATCATTGCCAAAAGTTATTAAGGAACATTTTTTAACAGTGTTGGCACTAATGACAGAGAATTTTTTTTTTTTTTGAAATAGTCCTTCCCCATTCAAACCTAGATCAAATAGATCAAGATCAAGGAAATCTATGTATTTCTATGTAAAATAAAATAGAATAAAAATAAAATAATAAAATAAATCAAATAAAAAAATGTACAAAAGAAATTCTGGATAGTAGTGGGCCTATGCCGCCCTCTGTTGGTGTAAACCTATCAATACAAAATTCATTCCTTCTGTCAAAGTATAGACAGATTCCCACCTCTGCTACTAGACAGCAGCCTGGGAACGTTCCATAATGTAAAATTATCCCATGTAAACTGAGAGGGTAAAATGTTCCCACAGCCATGTCAACACACATGGGTAAATAAGGGAGCCAAACAGACAGTGCACACGGCTGGTTGCTGTATTGATGACCTGCCAAACAGGATATGGTGTTTCTTACCCCAGCGGAAAACTATCTATAACAACAGACTTATCATATAGATAACGCCGCCGTGGTCACTGACAACTGACACAACTGCAAACTAGTGAACTGGGTAACATGCAGCCCGAGCCCGAGTCCGACGGGAGAAAGGAATGACTGCTGTGTATAAAAGACTTACAAAGATTCATTCAGGCTGTGAGAGATATACTGACCCTAAGGGTGAAAGCGTGTCAAACTCAGCCATTCAGATAATACTAAGATCTATCTCTTTCATTCTTCTCTGCAGCAAAACGCACAGTAAATCTGGACTCACGGAAACTTGCCAGGCAGACTATAACTCACCTCTGTACAACGGCTCAAAGACAGTGTCAGAAAACAACCTCTGTTGATCATGAATTCTGGTCATATTTCATGAGCCTGCCCTCGGGCACTGTGCAACTTTTCAGAAACGTCACTTCGGCCCTTTTTTCCCCCCCGCAGTTTGCTTGCACAGCAAAAAAATAAATTAAAAAAAAAGAAGATTTCTGTTCATACACGGTCCGCACCTTAGGTTTTGGGTGACTTCTGGCACCGTGGTGGTGAATTTAGAGGCTGCCTAAGAAGGTCAAAGGTGAGTTGGCCAGGCATGCTCCAGGCGCCGGCGTGCTTGAGCTTTGCCTCGCGAAGTGGCGAAGCAGCAACCAAAGCTACAAGGCGATAAATCACTGCTTATTAGTCTATTATATGGTAGGTAGCTTCAGAGTAATGTGGCGATGTCTGTGGCACACCCTGTCTAATGCATAGCACATCGGTATGAACAAAAGGACCTCTGCATTCCCCTTGAACTGGCCTGAGCCTGCAAGTCTGACAGGCATATCACTTTGCAGCTGTGAGGGATAATCATCTCACTAAATTTAGACTATTGATCAGGCTTGGATATGTGCAGGAAATGTGGCCAGCAGTGTTTCTCGCATATTTTCTTTTCCTCAGGAAACACCTGAATAATTCAGAACGCGTTCACTCATTTTTTTTTTTTTTTGATCATCTTTGTTGAAAACACATTTACAGGCTGTGCTGCGTGAAACAAATAGAGTGGAAAAAAAATGAATCAATTCCCCGAGACAGAAATGCTGAAATGCTAATGCTCACATTGGGAGACAGTAAAGTCAAGCCTTGATGCAGGACATTTATTCTTTCCTCTTTAATTTAACAAACAAAACAAGATCCCACTTCCTTGATTCGGATCCCGGGTGCTATTCTTTTCATTCACACAGTTTCTTCTCAATGTGTTCATTGCAATTGTGTAATTTGCCGTATGATGTTTATGCTTTGGCGACATGCCTCCGATCAAACTGTCCTGCCAGTGAAGCTTCACAGACTGCAATTGAATTTGCAGAGAGCGCCGATGAGTGTACACAGGTGGGTGCGCCTGCCCTGTGAATCCACACTCGCCTGCAGAGATGGAAAATGTTGATGTTGACTGTCACACTCTCACACGTCCGTGACATTTTTACACCAGCACCCGAGCACAGGACGTCTTTCTTTCCAGCCTGATCACACGTTTACACCACAACCACTTGCAGCTCGGACTTGTTGGAACTTCGCTGTGCAGTCTTTTTCAGCTATCCCGTTCGCAGCGGACACAATCCTGATTGTGATTACAGCGTACTTAAAGGCAATTGGAATAATTATTATCTCCCCAGATTCTGTTCAGAAAGCCGAGAAATTCCACAGCCTTGAGGGAGAACTCAGTCTTCTTTATCTTAACTGGTGCTGCACATATTTATTGCACACAAGCATTCCCTGCATACAAACACACACACTCACACACACACACACACACACACACACACACACACACACACACACACAAAAGAAATGAAATCAGCCTTTCTCCAAATGTGTTCAGTCTGCAGAGCAGCAGCAGATGGGTGGAGCTGTCAGGAGAGTTTTCAGCTCTGCAGATACACATATATATATCTACAGTATGTATGTTTGAGACAGGAATGAAGATCAGTGATTTTCATGCACACTAACGCACACACACATATTTATCCAATTCTAATTTGTGCAGAATTAGAGATTATTAATAGCATCAAAACGTCACACAGTGGTCACCATACATTTTGTACACGGGAGAAAAACACTCACCGTTGTGCTCCCCCACAGAGACAGCCCTGCATTTTTATGTGGAAGCGGGCACAAGAGTAGCAGAAGGTAACAGGTTCATTTCTTACCTGTGCTCCACATTGAACTCTATTCCTGCTCCTTCACTGACTTAGTCCAGGCTCCAGCTCTAGCTATGTATAATGGGATTTCCTCTGTCAAATCCTCCCCACTACCAAACTAGTCATGCCACTTCAGGTCGCAGGGAAAAAAAGGAACAAACTCTCGTGAATTTGAAAAGCTTTGACAGAGCAGCATGGGCGGTCAGCGTAAAGCGAAGGCAATATAAGGGACATGTGGACACGGAGACAGCACACGCATTGCCCCTGTCACCTCCCCTCCACCTCCCTGGAGCACATCTCCTCCTCCTACTCAGTCGCAGCCCGGTGTGAAAACAAAGCTAGAGCAGGAGATTCCACTCGCTAATCTTGGCAGACATTAATAGGTGAGGGCGGTTGTGTCAGAAGACGGAGAGGACGTGCTGCTGAACGCCGTGGCAGGGAGGCATTAAAGGGAATCAAATGTCAATGAACGGGGGTACGAGGAGTAAAATGAGGTCCTGTGCGTGGAGGCAGGCGAAATATCATCCTATAAATACAGGATTTGTGGCGCAGCAGACATTAGGAGATGGGGGGCGGGGGTGCAAACTGTTATGTGTAGGCCTTTTATTACTGGATCACCTCACACTGGCAGTGTCAAGGGGAAGTTGAGAAAAACAGCGAAACTTCTGGACGTATGGAAGAAAGGCTGTGTGACAGCAGTAACACGCACATGCAGAAAATCAGAGGTAAATGCTATTCTGCAGCATTGGCAGTGTACGCTGCAACCCACCAAACAGGTCGTCTGAAGCTTCCATCCTGTAACATCCAGTGTGCAGCTCTCTCTCCGGGCGCGTTGTCCAATAAGTCCTTACACAGCATCTGCTCTGAAAATGCTGCCCGCTGTTAGAGCGTGACACTCACGCCGCGCAAAAAAACTCTCACCCTCATAAACAGGGAGACTGCGCCTCGCTGCCCATCCATGCGGTCTTGCGGCAGAAAGATAAGGTTAGAAGTGGATAAGGACAGCAGTTTACAGCTGTAAGCACATTTCAGCACCCCGAGGCCCCGAGGGGTAAAGTTACAGGCAACTGCCCCTGACTCTCAGAGTGATAAACACGCTTGTAAAGGTTGCGGCACGAGTCATTAAATTTGACAATTAGCTCTCAGTCTCTGTTTAGTTTTAAAGTCCTCAAATGGACTTATCTGTTTCAAATACACATTTAGGACATGGCACAGCGCTGCTCAGTATTGATAATTAGCATTTTCTTGGGGGAGGGGTGGGGGGGGTTTCTTTCTTGAAATGATGCTGAAAGGTAGTGGAAATATTACTCCCTAAAAGAAAATACAATTTTAAGTTTTGAACACAAAATCAGCCCTGCACAGAAAATATTTCCAGAGTTGAGTGAAGCTAAAGTCAGACTGAGTTAGGCAAAGTTATATTTAAATTTAAAACAGAATTTCCTCATTTGGCCACAGACAGTATCACCATCTGTTCTTCCATGACATATATATATATATATATAATTGTCTCACAATACACCTTTTACTTCATTGGATTTAGTCTGTAATTCAGTCACTTCAGATTAAACTGGGGAAAAAACGATGCTCATTAACTAGATATGCATCACAACTGACATGAGACACAGGGAAGTTTCGGGTCCTTTTGCAAAAATATCCCAAAAACATTCTGTTTATTGGATTTTACAGTTTTATAAAATCCCTCTGGCGGAGGTGAACGTGAATTTAAGGTTTCTTCTTTTGTGATGCACCGTGTTAGATGAGAATGCGAGACAAAAGTAACTCAAAAAATAAATTAAAGCCTTTTTTGTGCTTATTTGAATGTTGTTGTTGTCAGAGGCAACATAGTAAAACACTAAGATAGGCCTTGTCAGAAAGCTCTTACACACTTAATAATTTACATCCCGGTGGTATGGCTCATGAAAATACTTATTGGCTTTATAACTCAACTTTGTTTACACCGCAGCTTTTTATCCCAAGCTGTGACAGTTTGTGATTTAGAGTTAAGCAGGTGCCAGATTCAGTTTCATCAGGTCTCCGATGCCCAGTCTCTTCCTGTTACCCACCCTAGTCAAATCGTGATGGACGATCTGCCGACAGCCGCCCTGATGAGCAACGCTGCGTACCATGTTACCAGTTCATAACTCCTCCCACGGGCCCAAACATGGCCTTGGTCCCATTTCACTCTCGCTGAATCGAATCCTGCTGCAATATAATTTCCTTAATTAGCAATCCCTAAGAAACACGTTTCAGAAGTTGTAGCCATTGTTGTAATTTATTTGTCTTTGCAGGTGGCAGGTTTGTTTTCTGCCTGAGTGAGAATGTGTCCGATGTTATTTTCCGTTTCCTTCATCTGATCAAGTTTGAGATTTGAGATTCCAGGGAAGAAAAGCATGTCGGCTTTCTAAGGGTGACCACCCTGAATAAACCTTCTGTCACTGAGAAATATAATACTTATAGTAATGCGGGTGAGCAGTATCCTCAGATCATATTTCTGTGTGTGTCATGTTCAGTTGTTTTGGCCAAGACAAATAGTGATATATCAGAATCAGCTGGAACAATTAACCCTCCCCTAACTACGGGCTCTAAATAATAAAGGAAAGCTTCACCACGCTCTCCATGGCTGAATTCTATGACGTGGAGACCAATGGTCTACTCTGTGTCCTCACCACTTGTCACAAGAAGATGGCAGATATATGAGATACAGACCATAAGCCCGGGCTAATTAAATCTCATTTGGACACCACAAGATTATTTCATTATGTTCTTTTGGGTGGTGTGACAGGCAGGTGGCAGCAGGACTCGTGGTGCCAACAAACCGCTCAAGCTGGTGACGAAGGCCGGCAGCGTGGTGGGGATGGTGCTGGACAGAATGGAGGCAGTCAATGACAACTTGTCTCATCCTCTCTATGCCAAGCCGAGGCAGCTGAGGAGCACGCCCAGGACCTCCAGCCTCTGCTTACTGTGGATCACAAACAGACACCACTACTTTAAGTCCAGCTGGTCAGATCTAGATTTCTTTATTTTGGATCTAAATATTTTACATGAACACATTATTAAAAAAGTGGTGCCGCTTAAAAAAGTGTATATATCAAAATATTATACATTTCTGAATAAAAGTTCCTCAAAACAACACACCAGTCCTGAAAATAGACAAAGAAAACCCAAACCCAATAAGACAAATAAAACAAAAATATTTGTGCATTATTTTTGTTCAGGGGCCAATATGTGTGTGAACTCTGTTGTGCAACAATACCAGCAAGGTTTCCAGTAACTGCTGATCAGTCATCTATGGCAGCTTGGAGGAGTTTTAGCCAACCATCATCATTTTTATGCAGTAATGTTGAAAATTCAGTTTTTTTCCCTTATGCATTAATTTTGCAAATGCCTCAGAACTTGTACTGTATACATATTCCACATTGCACATGTATAAAAAGTATCCTACAACATGTGTATATATATAGTATATGTACTATACATATACAGTACCTGTGTGTGAATGTGAGTCACATAAATATTGGGCATGCACACTCAAACTACACTTCTGCAGATTAACAGTATATACACTATTCTATTTCTAATTATTCAAATTCTGTTCATGTAAAAAAACATTGTTCCTCATGTTTATCTAGATGTATCTTTATGTTTTCCTAGTAGAGATCAATTAATGCAAATCTTAACTATATATCTATATATTCTATTCTTATCTATATATTGTTATTGTGTGTTATTTCTACTTAATGTTAATGATGCAGAAAGAGCCTATAGACTTCACTCAACAGTTTGATGGAATGACACTTAAAAATATCCACCGAGCCGAGAAGCATTAGTTTGTAGTACTGGCCTTCACCACAAGATGGTGCTTTAACATTAAACCTGCAGTTATCCCACTTCACAGATTCGCTTTCTGGAATTTCCAAACTAGACTCAAAACCTTCACAAATGCCATCTGAAATGAAAGAACACATTGAGAAGGATTACAATGTGGGCTATATTTCCTTCTTTTCAACCAAATACTTACCATTTTCCTGAATGTGCCACCATCTCTACCACCTCCTTTCAAACCTTGACCCTGGACAGATGGCCTGAAGCCCCTCCTTTTCAATACCAACTGTTGCCCCAGTAACATCTGTTACATATAGGGGGACAGTGTGCAGCGAGAGGGCTCGCCAGGACACTGTCCTACCCTGTGAGGAGGGCTGAGGTTTCACAAATACTGCAGGATGCTGCAGCTGACAATTGGAAACAAGGGAAAGGTGCTCATGCAACAAACACTAGCAGAAGTCTGCTTCACCATCTGAAGGGAAAAACAAAGAAAAGAAAAACGTTTAGCAGTATAACTTCATTTGCCAAAGTTTGAGAAAAATCTGAAGATTATGTATCATAAACATGATGATGGGTTCACTTTGCGTGTGTCTCCCTGGATCTGACGGGAGGGCTGACTGGATGGAGTGCAGGATTAAAAGATGCTACCTCTTCTCCAACCTTCCACTGTTCTGGATTAATGTCTAATGTAACACTCTGGCCACTGAGCCCAGATCAGCTGCTTAAGTCTATTTTATCCGCTCACTGCAGAGCAAATTGAACAGAGAATATATTTAGACAAAAAAAAAAAAAGTGAAATACCCATAGGTGATGTAACATTAGTAATGAAAAGGCTGGGCTACAGATTTAGTGGATGTGTTTCTACAAGGCTGCTGTCAAATGTTTCTTTAATCTTTCATATTTTACGGTTAAAATGATTTATTTGTTCTTTGTCAATATAAAGCATTGCATGTAGACAGGAAAATACAATAAATAAAGATAAAACAATACCGTTTAATCACTAGAGGGTTGGTTTTGGTTAGGTAAATGCTTTGGTTTTGCATAAGTAAACAGATCATAAGGAGCAGGTTGACAGTAATTGCTAATGTAACTGTAATCAGGGCTTATACCCACATCCCCGAGTCAATCCACTTATTTATCTGTGCTCCAGAAAATGAACAAAAGAGAATAGCATGGTGTGACTTCTGTCTCTGAGCAGCACAGATGTGATAGACGGGCTTATCTGTGGGAATGAATGAAAAACTGTTGAGAATTTAGTGGATCAAAAACTGCAGCGGGGGCCCGGTGCCTTATGCTTTCCCACACCCCAGTTTTTTTTTTCTTTCTTAATTATTAAACTGTAAAATGAGTTATTAAAATGACCAGACACAGTGCTGCACCCTGCATGTATGTTTGGCGCGTTTCTGATCCAATTAATAGCCTGCGACAAAGGCTTAGCGCCAGTGACCTCGGCTGCAGTTTCCCAATTAATGAGTTTCTGCTAAACAAACTGCAAACAGCGAGTGTAGCAGATGGAAAAACGGACAGATGTTACTAACAGAAACTTTATAACCTGAGCCTTCCATCACGCCCCATCTGTTGCTCCTGCAGCCGGTACCTCCCTCTACCCTCCTCCAATGCTTCTCCTCTTCTCCTCATCAGCATCTATCACACAGCGCTCTCCCCCTGAAGCTCCGAACACTGCACCGCGCCGAATGAATGAAATCAGCATTTACCCCCTGACCTGGTTCGGCACTTCATAAACAAAGGCCACACGAGACGGCATATTCTCACATCACGTACTTAGGAGAACCTTCCAAGCAAGATAAAGTGCTAAGTGTGTGAATGGAGCTCCGGTCGACTTCGCAGTGACTGTGGACCAAAACCGTGTCGGTGTATCATGATGGATTTGCTGATAGACTGCCAGAGAAAGTAAAAAGACACTGCTCCTTGCATCATAATTAGGTAAAAAAAACTCCTCCACCTCTAATGTCCTCCCATGTCCCTGGCATTGAGGCTGCTCGCTCTCTCAGACACCACGGCCCTCCTACCTTGGCTGTTTTTTTGTGCCCTCTTCCAAAAGGACCTCCATCTGTCCCTACACTCAGCCCATTGTGGTGTCCCTGAGCCCGGCAACTTCCACAATGCAGTGGGCGTGCGGAGGGGGGCCAGGGTAAACACGACAGCATCCAGATCCCATTAGAAGCTCTTTAACTCCTACACCCTAATACTCGGGGAGAACTCTGGGTGGGGAAGGTCCGGCCCTTGTCCTCGTGCACACAATGTCACTTTTTTTACACCCATTTTCCATAGGTAATGAACATGCAAGGTGCTTTCTTTCTTCCCCTGCAATCTAAATGTTTTTATATTTCTTTAGCCACACATTTACCTCATTATTTAAAATCAATGCCATTTTTTTTTTATTAGAAAAGATGCTAATTAATAGAACCAAGCCTAAAGCTTGAATTAATTGTTTTATTGTGGTAAAGAGCTCAGTTAATACATAATATTCTAAAGTGATGTGATCATTTATATTCAATTTAATCCACTGTGCTGCCCATGACCAACCCTAATCCTTTTAAATTACCCCTCCTCCAGTTATGCCATCTTTGCCACGGCCTCGCCAACTTTCATTAGGGCCCTCTGCCTTCGCTCACATCTCTGTCTCCATCCATCTCCTTGGTCTTTCTTCCACCAGCTGCTCCTCTGAGTCTGGGGCGTCTCCATTTCCACCTCTCAACCTGGGCACCCGTATCCCTATGCACCCCGCAGAGGCAAATACATGTGAGTGTAACGTATGTGTGTGTGTGAGTGTGCATGCGTGCTGAGGCCCAAGAGGGGGCGGGAGGAGGGGGGAGATCACTGTGTTCGCCCCCAGCTTAAAGGCAGAGGGATTATCGGCACACAGACACTGATTAAAGCCTTCCAGCCTCCTATGGCCCCATTAATACAATCTTAATCACAATGCTTTATCCCTCCATCGAGCTCCTATGGCTCGGGACCTTTTCATTTTAGCGTGAGCTACTCTTGTTTGGCAGTGGATTAACAGCACTGTAGACAGAAACTAAAATATAAGCTCAAAAGAATGAGAGGAAAAAGAGGGGGAGAGAGTTTCAAGGTAAAATCTTCCAAAAGCTCTGTTGGCGATTGTTTCAGCCTGCGATTGCAACTTCCTCTGCCAAAATGAGTTGACTTGAAGGGTAAAGCTTGTTGTCGCCATTATATCATCGGCCATAGTGTGTTTAAAATAAATACCAGTTTACTAAGTTTAGGAATCAAAAGTTGAAGCATAGCACATTTGAATGTCTGTAGACTGACATCTGAGGTGACCTTTCTCTCCAGGGGATTGAGCTACAGGTTGTGCTCTGCTGCTTCAACCAAGGTGGCATTACAGAGCGTGTGGCCACTTCCCATGAATCGCCTTTATCACAGATAAGAGCCACTTGGTGTGTTTTGTCTGTAGTGGAAATAATGGCAAAGTTACCTTCTACTGCTTGTATTTAACACATATTCTTTCCACGAGACTGTCCTGCATCTTGCGCGTTTCATAATCTTGTATGCAAAGTCAATTTATGGGGATTATTTCCATATCCGCCCACTCATGTATTTGGACTCTGGAGGATAATTCACAATCCCTGCCCGCCCTCCTCAACATTTTTGCCGTAATAAAAACAGTATAGACACAAAAAAACGTTGTGTGCTTGCTAACTCTCTGACAGGCCGAGAGTTTAACTGTGTGTGGAGCTATGTGTCATTCCTGCGCCAAGGCTGACACACAAGAGCAGGGACGACCGACTTGTGAATGAGGAGCCCGGGACCTCGGTCACCTCCACTGCCCTCTCCCTCTCCTTTTTTGTCCACGACACAGTAATTCCCCTCTCCCTCTCATGCTCTCACTCTCTTCTCTCCCCAAAATTGGCCCAGCTGTCCGTCAGCCCCCCCGCAGCTCCCCCAGCTGTCTGCCCTCCCCAAACGAGGAGCCCAACAACAATACAGGTCACAGGTCAAGAGAAAGAACAGGCTGCGTTCACAATAGACCAGTGGCGCCCGCTAAAACAATCGTTCCCTTTTTCTCCTGCGGTTCTCTCTCCGCCGTTGCCAGGACTGGAAAAGACAAACCTTTTGCAGAGGAAGCTGAAGAGGAGGCGAGTCCACTTGGACGACAGCCTGTGAAAGCACCTTCCACTTCTGACAACTGACTAAAGGACCACGAGCATAAACACACTCATGACACACCAGCTCTTGTTCTCACCACTCCATCTTTGCGCTCTGTCATCCTGTTCTTTGTTTATGTCAAGAGCCACGTCCTTCAGCGCCATCATTAAAGTCAAAACCGATACTTTTGTCGTTAGTCGCGATATAAAAGTTTGAGGAACCTTGCCGACTCGAGCTAATCTGAAAATGGGTGGTGCATGTGTGCATGGCTTCTCTGTTTTGTTTTTGGTTTTTTTCAAAATACATCTCACTTAATGCATACTTTCTCCATATGCTGCACAAATCTCAGGCTCCACTTTCTTTCAGTAAATGTGGATTTGAAAATGGATTCTTGCCCTACAGTGTTTTGGCATGAGCTGGATGGGAAAGTGGGACATGTGGGAGAGAAAGCGAGCGGCAGAGACTCAGAAAGGCCCCTGTGACATATTCACCTGTTCCCCAGAGCAGTTTTCCCATGGCCCACAGCCTCCTGCCTGACCTGATAGAAAACCCCGGAGCAAGCCTTTGAATGACATCGTACACAGACGACTCTCTCTCACACACACACACACACAAACAGACGCACACTCACATCCTGCAGCAGACCTCTGCTGCACGGCCACAAAGTCCTCCTTTATCTAGCAACTTCGTCATGCACACTGTCACAGCTCTTTGAGCATGTTAGCTATTGTGAATGTTTTCTTTTGACAATATGCATTTGTGCAGAGAAATGAGCATGCAATCACTGCAATGTTATAAGCAAATGCTGGGTAAAGAGCTGAAGCTTGTGCAATAATGTGCAATAATTTCCCGCTGTGCAATACCCCATATTCAGTGTTATTATAGAGCAACTTGGAACGCAGGTTCACTTATACTTTTACATATTGTTATATATATTTCTTATATTTTTTACACTGATGCGTGTGTGTTGTTACTATAATTGTCTACTTATTCTTACTTATTCTTATTGCCTACATTGCTCTTTGTTCTTAACACTGGTACACTTTGAGTAGGAGCTGCTATAATGAAAAGTAATTTCCCCTGGTATTAATGAAGTAATTTTAATTCTGAACAGAATTTCCAGTTATACAAATGTTAAAAACTATATTGTCTGAAGCTTATATTAATTCAGCTGCATTTAGTTAATTATTTTTCTATTTAAATTACAGAACATCCTCTGGGGAATATGATTCGATTTTGCTAATCTGAAGAAGTACAACACAAAATGCAATATTTAATATCAGCATGTAAATTTAAAGGTACTGTGTTACTTTAACTGGAACTAGCTGCAGCTTCTCACATGAAGTGACTGGGAACTAATTGTAGGGAAAAGGGCTATGTTTCGATCTTGCGAAAGTTAACAATACGGGAACACAAAACGCAAAATTCAGTCTTTTTTGATGAAAACTTCCCTATATTTAAAATTCAACGGGTCTAAATATAATGATGTGTCAGATCTGCACGAAGGTCTTTCCGCTGGACTGGAGTTTAAGTATGGGAATGATCAGAAAACACAGCACACATCATTACTATAGAAATAGCATATAATATAAGAATATTTATTCAATTAAGTGCGAAACAGCAAAATATTAACAGTAGAGTATGACAAAAAAAACTGTGACACCAAACGAACGAGTACCTGAAACAACCTTGAAATAAATAAATTAAATACAGTACCGCTGACAAACCAAGAGGACAGCGAAACAAAAACTGTGCTGAGAGGAATAGAAAAAGGACAAGACATTATCAAAATAAATATTAAATACTGGTATAAATAAATGCATTGCTTTCCTAAGAATGAGGAGGACATTGGCTGTAGGCCTCAGTGCACAATATCAATTTGATGACTACAGGATCAATTTTGTAAACGTGCAGTTTTTTGTGAAATATCTAATATCGGATTTGGTAAATTAATCTTTAGTTGCACAGAGCGGTTTAGTTAAACAACTGAGGGGCCATCATGTTCTGAAACAATAATAATCCAATGATCAACATATAATCGTGACAAAAAACAAAACAATAAATAAAATAATAAATGTCATGGGTGCGTGTTCGTATCAGGTAGATCGAGTTGAGGTCATGAGTCTTTCTGTTTCTCTCTGAGCATTCAGTGCTCTCCCAGAGTACTAGAAAACATAAATGCAAACCCTTCCCTCTATACAGTCATCACCATGGTCGTCGTCTTTTTTTTTTCTTTTTTTTTTTTTACGTAGTTCATATAGGAGCAGCATTTCTCCTCTGGCCAGTTTCAGAACAGTCACACACACACACACTGGTCCTATCACTTCACATGGTACCCAGTTGAGAGCTGACGAGATGGGAGGGGGTGAACGAGTCAAAGGCTACATCCAGGGGCAGCTCGTAACGGGAAGCCTGAAAGAGCGGGTGGCCCTGAGCACCCCCTGCTAGGCTGCCACTCGAGGGGTAATGGTGGGATGAGAGGTAGTGGGCATGGTGACCAGGGTGGGGTGTGTAGTTCCTCTCGGACTCATGGGGAGACGGCTCCTGCTTTAGGGCAAAGTTGCCACTGATGCTGAGGGGGGGAGTGAGAGGCCCGTCGTACGGTGGTGTGCCACTGCTGCACTCGTTAGGGGAGGGGTTGTCATATACTGGCCCCTTGAAGCCCTTCATCTGGAGGAGGTGGGATGCCTCCAGGGAGCCGTAGGGTGGACTGGGAAGGCCTGGGGACGGGTAGCTGAGGGGATGACCCGCCAACCCACCACCCATTCCCGGACCTCCACACTTATCCTCCAGTTTGTTAAGAATCATTGGACTGGGTCCCAGCTGCAGGCAGCCGGCCACAAGGTTACTGGTGGGCTGAGACAGACCTTTACACAGCATATCCATAAACCCATGGCTCTCTGGGGACTGGCCACTCTCAAGAACCTCCGACAGAGCCCAGATGTAATTGCGGGCTAGCCGTAGAGTCTCAATCTTTGACAGCTTCTGTGTCTTGGAGTAGCACGGCATCACTCTGCGCAGGTTTTCCAGAGCATCGTTCAGCCCGTGCATACGTGACCGTTCTCTGGCGTTGGCCTTGACCCGCCGAGCACGAAACCGCTCCTGTCTCGCTTTGGTCATCTTCTTCTTCTTGGGACCTCTCCTTTTGGGAGCACCGTCTCCATTTTGGCCAACTTCCTCCTCCTCCTCTTCTTCTTCTTCCATATCCTCACTGCCCATTTCTGTGCAGGAGTGAATCAGAGCATGGCGCCCCCTCATCTCCGGGCTTTCATCTCCATCCTGTGAGCTTCCATCCTCCTCTAGCCAGCTGAGGGAGCTCACCAGGTCGTTCATATCCCCAGCCTTCCCAAATGGTTTGGTCATCATTTTTTATATATATATCTGAAGAAGAACAGCACAAACAATGGTCAGTAACTCAGGACTTCATCAAGGGTTCAATACATGTAGATTTATGTGCAGCAGAACAAAAACTAGTGGCAGTTTATCAAGAACATTTGTGCCATGAAATGCAGAATGGGTGCTCTGATTTCAGCACTGCAGCGTGGTCAGCTCACTCACAGAGTCAGTTCTTCTGTCTAACAATTTTTTGGAAGGAACCCGATAATTGCTAAAAATGTCTTATACTGTGATGGCCGGGTGGCACGGCTGGTTTTAGGGCAAGGCGGGTGAACTGCCCCGGCTGTTATGCTGCAGTCTTTTCAGAGACGCTGTCAATCTGGGACACGACGGGATTTACTCAGTATATAAAGCTCAAAGATTAAATAGGCAACATACAAATCAACAAACAGTTGCCGCCCACAAACCACATATAATGTCAGAGACCAAATTTTATCATCTAGAATAAATGTAAAATATATGAGGCGTAATTCTAATGGATTAAATCAACATTTCATGTTTCATCGTGTTGTCATTTATAACTAAAACCTGGCACAGACGATTTGCTATTGTTTTGCAAAGAAACCGCCCCAGTTAATTATTGTGCACTAATGCGTAAAAGTGGGACGGATTACTGTTATTTATGAATTCAGAACTTTGGGCACGCAATTATGTCGGGACTATACTGAACATAATTAGAAGAGCTCTGCAAATAGAATGTGTGTATTTATGTTTATCGAACAATTTATTAAAGCTTCTCGATGTTATAAATCGGATGTAGTATTTCCACTTAAGTAAGAATGTGTCCAAATATGATTCATAATGTAAATAACATTTAACTGAACTGGGACATAAAAATGGATAAAATTGTAAACTTACTTGTTTGGGTTCAACGCTGGCTCTGTGCTGAGTAAGTGAAACTTGGCGAATTTCAAAAAGTCTGGCCACTGAGTGATACGTCCCGGATCACCGCGTCTTTCTTTGCGCGTCTACCACTGTCCCCAATAAGCTCGCGCTCCTTCAGACAGCCATAAGTGCGCCTGAAACTTTCATCTCCGAATGGCACGACCGGGCTGGATGTGTCGCCTTTAGCCGGGCAGGCCCCGCCCTCTGGCGCCACACCCACCCACCATCAACCCATCCAAATGCGCGTGGCGGGCTCGTGACTTCAAGTTTCGCCATGCAAATATGTGAAGAACAGAGAGGGAGACGGCGAGAGAGCCTCTGAATAGGTGGACGGTCTTGCGGATCAGAAAATGCATAATGAAAGACACATATGGCCAATATTAATTAAAAGAAAGTTGACATCTATCGGTGTGGGTATGTGGAGCATATGTTACAGCTTACAGTTCAGACGCACATACAGTTTATCTGCTAGGGGACAATCCAGTTTTCATTATTTCTCACACTGCGCTTGACTGCAAGTCCTACGCTTAACAACCAAAAAAATATATAAACACGAATAATCTACATCATTGTTTCACCCTCAGGTCAAACCAATTTAATAATTTCTACATCACAGTATGATTTTGGCCTGACGGGATTTACAGTTTTAACCTTTGGCCACAAATCTAAACGTGAGAGAAGAAAGCGGAGGTTGGTCTGTTTTAGACTTTATATCACAGAATTTAACTGGTCACGGACTCGCGTGCAAAGCTGGGTTCATGTTGCTTTATTTTAATTTTAGCATGAAACGTATTGTATGAGCGCTGCACCTTCACACACTGAAATAAATCCCAGTCATTTGTTTCGCTATCGTGTGTGTGTTAACTATATTAATCGATTGTCTATCCCTTCATTAGTCGGTTGGATTAGGAATTTTCCACTTAATTAAACACAGCGTAGGCCCGGTCGTAGCTGAGTTAAGAGACGCTCTTCCCTGTGTGCGTATTTAAGTGATTCTGACAGCTTGGTGCGCAGAGAGCAGGTGTGTGCGTTGTTCAACCAGTCGTTCAATTGTCTTCTTCCATTTTTAGCGTCATATTCTTCCCCCGAGGAAGATGTGATGATTGAATCGATTGGCCCAATGATGGAGACACAGGTACTTTAAGTTACACTTTAGCTCATCATGACAATTAGGTTGAAATATAAACGTTATACACGACAATAATATAAATATATATGAGCTATAAATAAACATTGAGATTATTGTCAAGACATCGGTGGGTTTTTACTTAAAATATTTTTCTCATTCTCATTTATTGTATGACAAAGGCTCCTCAGCCTTCACCTCACATATAATTTAAGTTTTAGAGTCAATATAACATTTAAAACAACTTTGTAGTTTTTAACTGCGCTATAATTGTGCGTCAATATTGACCACTTTGCACAGTTGTGACTACAAATGCCGCGGAATAATAAACGCCCGCCAGTCCTCGTGCGTGGCGACCCTCAGCCCAGTGGGGGTCTATTGTCATCGCTGGCCACTCACAGCCGGGGTCTCGCGACTCGCACGTGCCCCCGCATTGATCCCATTGTGCGCGCGATTGCGCACGGCTGTGCTCGCGAGAGGGAACTTTGGCAACTTGTGCATATACCGCGCGGGCCCCTCTCCTTTCTGATGCATCTCCACGTCTGGGAAACAAGATCTGGTCACGTGGCTAATCGGCAACACCGCGTAAAAACAGGCACTTATCTAACGATTTATTGGACACGGCCTAACAGATGGCCCGAATATAGGAAGCGTTGGGGGGAGGGGGGGCATCTGTTGCTTGGATGCTCACGCGTCACTCGCTTCACCCCAGGATAATGTCTCGTGCTGAAACACTTTATCCATCTAACCAACGGGCCTCGTCGCTCCTGGACAGCACTCTGGGCCGCAAGAGCATGTGTGCATTGAGAAACAAGAGCCCGAACGCTCTGTGAGTCTCTTCCCCCTGTGACATGATGTGCCCAGAGGTCCCCAGGTACACGCACTTCTGCCCCCCAAACGCGTTCCCTCCCCTCCCATCCCATGAGTGAGAGCATGGCCTCACCACACCTGCAGCCTGCATGGGGAATTGGAGCCTCGCAGTCTCCCACAATCCCCATTGGTTTCCCAAATGAGTCAATGACTAACGGAAAGGGAATTGCCCTGCTCCCATTTATGCCATAACACAGATAGCCAACCTTCTGGAAGAGGTCATGCCGAACACATCTGATCTGAGACGAACTTTTTGATGAGTTTGCATGATTTTAACCTGGAGATTCCACAAACAACCGGCCTCTTACAGACTAATCTTGTCCCCGAGATGTGTGAAGCATTCTATAGGAGATAGATTTTATTTTATTTTTTACAGCATTTGTGTTGAAGAATGGCTGCGAATTAATGCACAGATATCTAAGGCATGAGCTGCCCCCAAAGAAGTTCCGTTTAAAGACATCACCAAAAAAGTACCAGTCTTACATAAGCTATTTAAGTGCTGTTATTGCTTTTAATGGGGTAACCCCCTTTCCTTACAAAAAAGAAAAAAAAAAAAAAAAACACTGCCACAAGTGAGTTGTCTCGCACTCTTGTCCCCTGGGACTCCGAGTGGAATGGGAGGGATTCGTGCAGTGTGCTGACAGATGGGTCCTTGTTCCTGTCTTTTTCTTCATCTCTATCTCCCTCTCCCTCTTTTGCTCAAAACACAGACACACTCACATGCGCGCACACTAAGACTGCACGAATACAATAGGAATTAAAGCTCTACACACATGCTCCCTGGTCCGTTCCTGAAAGCTGAGCCCCTTGTAGTGATCATAAAAGATGGAGGGAGCTTGGATTTGTGAGAGAGGGGTGGGCGTGATGAGGAGTGGGGGTGATGTGGCACGGGGTGGCCAGGCTAAGGAGATGAAACTGTATTGTTGCCAGACTAAGAAAAAAAAAAGATAGATAAAAGTTTGGCAAGTTACATGCTGTTCACGGTGTTTTAAAGGCAAAACTTTGGGAGATTTCAAAAAAGTTTCAGCAAATATTTCCAACCTAAATATATCCAGTACTTATGCACCAGAAATGGATATGTTAATTTATTTTGCTGCTTCACTGTGACTGTTGTATGCGTTTGCATGTGTGTGTGTTAAGAAATCCCCAGGCTCACTTCTCTCCATTTGGTGTCCGTTGAGGCAGAAAATGGTCACACAACACTGGGTTACAGTAGAGTTACTTTCCACGTCAGTTAAATGTCCTCATGAAACTTTTTGCCAAATCAAGCTCAAACTCTCATACACGGGTAAAATGTCTTTGTATATGTTTTTCCTCCTGCAGCCCACTTTGCATGGTAACCCTGCACATTAACACAAAACACACGTGTGTGGACTTTATCCCCTTGTGTCAGAATATGCGAATATGCATGTTTGACAACATATGTCGATATATTTTTAGAAAGTGGTTGGTCATATCCATAAATCCACCACGTCAACAACTAAGAGCCTCCTGGATCACAAAGTGAATTTTGATAAGATCCAACAGCAATTCATCTCGGGCAGCGTGAGCAGATTGTTCGCAGCTTATTCCTCTTCCTTTGGGCTAATGGATTTGGAAAACATTCCAAACATCGAGGAGAGATGTGGCTACAGAATGGGAATCAGGCCTGAGGGCAATTCTCACTAAGTGGGGAGAGAGCCATTAAACAAAGGTGCCTGTGGTTTCATATTCAGGATACTTTACAACCTCCGTCCCAGGACATCAACAGTGTTTTTGGGCGTGCTGTTAGAGGGGGCAGAGGAGGGGGAGGAGGATCCATCTGCCACGCCAGCGCTCCTCGGGGAGACGGGCATATCCCAGGGGTGTTTTGGAGAGAGAGGGTCTGAAAGGATTACACCCAACCACTAATCAACGACGGTAATCTGTGGGCCCCGATACAAAATCCCCTCCGATCCAAACAACAATTTGGGATAGAAGATAAAATCTCAGTATGCGGGGACAGGGACTTCTAACTGATACTGAACAACCTGATAAATAGAAGGATAAATACAGGTGATTTTTTAATTGGGAAATAGAACTGTTAAGGTGTGATTGGCAGAGAGCCATAGTGTCTCTGTGATCAGGTGCAAGTGTCCCACAAGTGGCCCAGCCTGAATCCCAGTGTGACCATTATGCAAATCCAGCAACTAGACAAGCCTCCAACATAAATTTGTCCAACGGATAAAAGCACATTTCTAATCAAATCGAAATAGAAAAAGGGGTTTTCCTATAATGCGTTTGGTGATTATAACCCAATACTTGGGTCAGTTTCTACATTTTGATGAGGGTATGGCATCTGATTTAGAAATCAAATAAATAAATTTAGTTTTTTTTTTTAAGAAACATTTGTCTGTACACTGTGAAAAACGCACTTCTAACGGCAGATTACGTGGCATCATAAAGGTGAGCCCTGCAGAGTAGTGGTCCCCGAGCCTCATCCAAATACTTTGTCTCAGCAGGAACCTACACAAGGTGCAGCTGCTGAGCCGTTTCCTGGCAGGTCTCTCTATCCGGTGAAAGAATAGCAGGGAATCAAGTTGCCACTAGTTTCATGGTCCCCCGTCAGTGTGGTTTTGATGTCTTGGTCCTGGGTGGGGTTTGGATCTGGTAGTGGAGGATTTAAAGCTCCACAGGACGACAGAACAAGCAGCCTAATGATGGTGCCAGTCCTCCAGGGCATGGGGAACGGGAGCATCCTGGCCTGCACCTCCTGCAGAATACCCACCGGCTAGGCAGCCTCTAAGCTCTCTATCCCCATAGCCTCATTGTTTAGTAGGCCCGGCACTGTCAATATTAAGCCTGGCTAATGTGATCTAGAGGCAGCTGGAGCAGCCCCGATTATTACCATGACACAGACGACTAAGGGGTGTAATATCATTAAAAATAAATCAGGTGGTTTGGAGATTTGCTGAAGCAGGGGGGACTTTGAATGGCATTAGGTGGGAGAACTGCCATAATTTCATTAGTTGGTTGGGGCACCACCGAAGATCTGTTGAAACATTTCCTTTAAGTTGGGGGTAATTTAATTTTCTTTCACAACACTCCACACAAAGTGGAAAAAAGGGGGAGCTGGTGACGGTAATTTTTCCCAATTAAGTGTCTAATAATTTTAATTTCAGACATGTATGCAGACACCTGGATGGGATAACATTTCAATTTGCTAATTACAGCACATACTGTAGGTAATCTGTTTCAAAGCAGATGCAGCCTATGGGATATTCCCATAGTTATTATTAGCCTCTTGCCGTGGATTATATTGGAAATGATGAGGAAAACGTGAGGCCCTGGTAATCTTCTTAAACTGTTTGACACTGAACTGTCTGCTAGGCAGACTCATCAGCAATCAGCTGGCTAGTGAGGACAGGCTGAAAGCTGAATCTATTTCTATCTATTTTGTATTTATTTTAAATATATATAAATATACGTATATATTTATATATATAAAATAAATACATTCTGAATTACTTTTTTAAAAAAATAGTTTTTCTTATTTTCATAATGGACTTGATAGGTTAAGGATTTTTTCTCTCCTCATTTTGCATATTCGATCCGCTATTGCGACCACCAGAAGTGCCGTTGGTCTCGCAGCAAGGGTCTTACGTTTCCATTGTTTTCAAGCACAAGACACATAAACGGTGATTTCAAGGCCCATTGAGCGCGCGATGGATTGTGCCCAAAATCTTCTGACGAGTGGAGACCAATGATTATTGGATGAGCGCGTAGCGTGACGCCAGGAGTTGTAAATCTGTTTTCCGATCCGCACAGTGACGTTGGATTCAATCATTCAATAGACAGACAGACAGACAGACAGACAGACAGACGGATAGATAGATAGATAGATAGATAGATAGATAGATAGATAGATAGATAGATAGATAGATAGATAGATAGATAGATAGATAGATGTGGAGTTCATCTCAAAAGTGTGTGTTTTTTTTCTAAACTCACTTTGTTGCTGGTGACACACTTGCTATTCAGTTAACTGTTTTTTTTGTTTTTCTTTTTTGCATTCACATGAAGACAACGCTTCATGGCGTCTGTGTCATGTTGTGCAATAGTGACATCTAGTGTTACCATTCAGTACTGCTCTCCTCTCTGCATTGCATTCTAATGGGGCTTTAGATTAGGTTATATGTACAGTGTATCCTATGCGGCTAATGCAATATCAGAATGCAAAAATACACTAGTGCGGTGCCAACAGTGCAACCTGAATGAGTATCTTAGTCTGAAAATATTGTACTTATCCTGAAAATATGATACAATTTAATGCACATGTTGCTTAAAACTATAATGTTAAACTGTAGAATAAACCTAGGATAAATAAATCTCCATGTCCATGATAAGAATCCTCAAATTGCTGCCACTTTTAGATTCATTGTTCTTTGTTCGGTCAAAACAAATTCAATGCAACCAATACAGACGGACACAAATGCTGCACAAAATATCCACATATCGTTGGCCTAATAACATAAGTGCCACTCGTAAGTCATAAGTCACTCATATTTCACTATGATCTGTTCAAGTAATATACTCAGCGTGAATCACTGACATTCAGACATATTCTAGAGTCTGCTTTTGCCTCAGGTCATGGTGAATTGGTCGACACATTAATCTGTTTCTGGGCATCAGCATCAATAACTTCTCACACTATCTAAGGAGCAACAACAAAAGTACATAATATAGAATAATCTCTTTTTGGTTGCATGACGCTGTTACAAATATTATAGTTTCTCTTGAAAATCTTTAAAAAGACGTTGTGTGTTAGCTAATGTGTGTTTTGTTTTTTGTTTTTTTTTTTACACAGAAACCCTTCTCTTTGCTGCTATGGCCCCCACCCACACACACACACATTTCTGACCCAAATAAAGCATGTGCTTAGAGTCAGCCGAGCTTGGTTATTTCTATATCTGTCCCGTCTTTATTCTGCACTCCAGCTATCATCTCCGCTCCTCCTACGCTTGGCTTCACAAATTCACTCATATGCTGTTCCATACATCCACGTCTGTCTCGTCCACATGCCAGCCCCTGATCATCATCAGCAGCATCAAAAACCTTCTCTCCTCCCCCCTGCTCCTCCACAGGATACACACCACTGGCACACTTTACTTCACAGCTTGGCATTTCCTCTCAGCCATCACACTGGCTGCAAGCGCAGGGACCAGACTCCAGATTGTCCGGAACGTTGAGAATGGCTCCTAAAAGAGAACCGTCCATCAAGAAGTCTCCTTCGCCCGTGGCCCAACCCAGGCTGGGTCCTCCTTACCCGTGCCTGCCTGCAACTCCTGCGGCTCCGAAACCGACCCTGGAGCAGAAGCCTCGGATGCTGCGTCCTTCAGATTCACCGTTTGACCCAAGTACCTTGGAGGTGAGTGGGTTAACTGCAATGTATGTTTTGTGACAATGTTGATGTGGGGCATTCATTAGCTGTGACTATATTTAAAAAAGTGGACGTGTGTCCCAACTATCCAGTCTTCCTTTAATATGCCTAATATATTGCTTATGATTTTTTACTTCAGCCAGATATAAAACATATACAGTTTTTGACATTATAAACTATCAGTCAATGGCATAAACACATCACATGTGCTTTTTCGATTCTGAATCCAGTCAAAGAGAGAAAATTGTGTGCATCAGTCTCGAACGAGAGCGACTCCAAGGAGAGCAAAGAAATGGAGCACTGAGAGTACGACTGGTTGTCAGTCAGTCAGTGGCCTCCTTAGAGAGATCGAGGCTGTTTCTTTTCAAAGCATGTGCTATTTCTTTCATCAGAAAGGTAAGACCAATATATAAATAGCCTGCACCAGCGATTTTTACATTAAAAAAGGGTAACACAACTAAAACCGTTGATGATATAAAAGCTGCAGTCAGCCAAGGTTTTTTTTTTACCTCCCTTTTAAAAATTTAGAGCTTTCTCTTGACCCAGATTTTCAAAACGAACTGCTTGCAAAGACAATACACATTCTCATACTTCTGTCCCATGACTGCACAGTTGTGGCAAGTATACTGAATAATCTCGAACTCGAACAAAATACAACATCTAAGACGAGAAGAGCTTGAGCAGAGACTATGAGATATTTGAGAATTATTTAGACACTATTTTTTCCTGCACAAAATCTGTAGTTAACATAAAATATATATATATTTTCAACTGTAAAATATGTTTAAAAATGTCAATTTTAGTGCCATTCTTTCAGCCTTTTGAATGACTGGATATTAGGTCTTAGTACAGTAAAGAAAATGCACTGAAGAAATTCAGTATCTGAAATGAATGATGCCCCACATTTGAGTTTTTGTAATAATATATCTTAGCTTGCTCGGTGCCTTATAGCATTGCTTCCATCCTCATGCACTTTTGCACTGCTTTTACTGCATGTTTTTATGGAGTGAGGCTGCCCCATTTAGCCTGTGAGGATATGTGGGCCATGTTAAGACAACCACTTATGCTCACAGACATGACAGGAGACTAGACCTCCTCCTGTGTAAAGACCGCACTTTGGCTAGGCTCTAAAGAGACGTGGCATCTCTCCATGATCTCCCTGGCCTCAAGTAATCCATCATTCCTGCATGGGCAGACACCCACATCCTTAATGCAAAGCCTAAGCAAAGTCACTAAGCGCGATCATGCATTAATTTGGGGTCACAATAGCAAATGTCACACACGTACCACAAAATAATAAACCTTATTTATGACATCTTAAAAATATTTTTTCACTCAAAAACACATCCTGTGATAAAGGGTCCTGTGACATTGACTCACTTTTCTAAGCTGTTTTAAAGCTGCAGTGCAGTACCTTTGTCTCCCTCCTCTGGCACTGAGAGTAATTACACAAAAACTGACACTAGTTCAGGAAATTCCAAGACTTGTGTTCATAAATAGTTATAAAAATACAAAGACATTTAAATATTTCAAAGAGAATCTATTATTTGGGTAAATGGATGTAAGGTTATGTCCTTGTCTGCCATTAGTCCCTCCTCTTCTTTCAGTGCTCTCCAGCAAAGAAAAGCTTCACCACTGGTAATGCATGGTTGTCTCAGCTGGCGATCTCTTTCAAACATCGTCATCGAACATCGTCCTAGGATTATCCTAGGATTATCAGCCGGTGACTCCTCCACACTCAGTAACCGTAACTGCCATTACAGGTGCACCCGTTAATGGCTCTAATAAAGAAGTTGTTGCTAGGTAACGCATCACTAAAAGCGCACCAGCACAGGAATGATGCGACAGACACCAGATTTAAAACTGGCATAACTAAATGCACAGACATATATATCCCACTGATGCCACTGTGGCTTAATCAGCATTGCGTGAATTAGTTTGGCATGGGCCTGAATGTAACATAAATACATTTATATTTATTTTATCAGAATGAGATAACACAGTGGGGACTGGGCCTATGTGTAGTATTAGTAGTCATTTTCATTATTATTAAATAGCTGAGAAAAAAATTGTAGCACTGGATTTGGTTAGAATCGAGATTGTTGCTGTTGCAAGACAAACATCTTAGAAACATTTAACATTAAATGTTAAAAAAGCAGTTGTAGGATATACAATGCTGTTTGTATGCAAGCCAGTGATTACAACTACCAGTCAAAATAAGAAAACAGTCCCTTTGGGCATTTCTTTTCTGACAGCCGACCGGAGGTAGCAAATCCTTTGGCTGTTCCTGTTTACAGACTCATGCCAAAGTAGATTGTGGGTGCTTGGAGAATAATGGGAAAAAGCAACTTACTGTCTGGCTTCTTTATTGAAAGTGTTTATTTTGATCCAGAACATCTATCGTGTTAAACTGAGGTAAACACCTGTAAATACAGGTGAGGCCAAATCCACTAAGACTCAAATGTTGGGGATAAAGTTCAGGGGGAAACTATATTTTGCCAGATAAATGAGAAACAGTCCTCGTGTGCCAATTGCTGCAGACAAACTACTGCTATCCTGCACAACAAGGGTCACATACCCATAGAGGGAGCATTAAACAACCTACCTTTATAATAGTCACGTTCAGGCCCTCAGGCCCGCTCTGCTTTATACATTCCCAATACACATGCGACCTCTATCATAAAATGATTGTTTTAACTAGCTTTGGCGTATATAAATCATGCACAAGAAACAGAAACCATACCCTGAGCTTTGTTGCTATATAAGGAGTGCCGCGGCTCGGCCTGTCCCTCCTTTAGGGACGTGTGCTGCTGCGTGCCGTGCGTAATGACGTAGCGCCGCTGAGTTTTTCTCACCCTGCCCTTCCACCCGATCCGTCACATTCTTTGGTTGCCGTCGTCTCGGACACACCTCAGCCAAAAACACAGACATGGTGGGTTTCTTCGTTTCTCTCGACATAACTAGCTTCCTTTATGCTACTGTCAATAGTATCAGCGTTTGAACAAGAGGGTTCGAGTGTTAAGGAGAGCTTAAATATTTCGTAGGGATCGCCCGGTTTGTTAGCGGAAGTGCAACTTTTGATAAGCTAGCGTTAGCTTGCACGGATGACAAAGTTGACCGTACGGTACACTTAATAATGCCAAAAAGAATACCTCGGTGTACATTACACATGACTGGATTTATAATGTGAGACTGCAGTAGAATTCGGATTACATCTAGCTAACCTTAAAATTTATATATTTTGACCGATATTGAAGTTAACTCGTGCTAGCTTTCGCACAGCAAATGGCTCCATTTTCACGTTAATTTCTTTTTGAACAGTCTGACTTCTCGGAAGACCAAATCCTCGGTGAGTTTTTTATGTTGTGACATTTCCATTATATCCCTCTTGCTTTGGCATGCCTTCACTCTTCCTTGTTTCAAGGCACTTTGCCCTGTTATCTCCGCTACCACCCTGCTCTGTACTCGCCTCTCGCAGTAGTCGTGGTTTATGGCTAGGTTTTCCCTCTTTATTTCCGTAACTGTTTCATCACCTCTCCATCTGCAACTGCTTGTCCTTTCCAGATTGAATTTAACCTGGATCAGATTCATGGTAAGTCAGTGAAAAAGGGACCGCCTTGCACAAAACTGATGGCTATCTCGGAGTGTTGTTTAGGGTGTGATCTGCATGTCCGTTTTGGAGCCAAACCTACTGAATACGTGTGCACTGTTGTTTGGTTCGTCAAAATCAGTCGCGTTTTGCACATAACATTAGAATACTTACCAGCTTTGACATGTGTTGCAGTGTTTTCTTTTTTTTTTTTTTTGTATGTGGTCAGTTATCAGGCAAACCCCATATCTGTTCTCATAAAGCTTGTCCGGTTAGACTGTAGGCATCCCTGGTTTTGTCAGTGTGCCATAAGAAACTTTGCCTGTTATCTTAAGAGCGGCTCATCTTCAGTGTGCCCATTTTTGGTGCTGGATAAAAGTGGTGGATGGTTTTTGTCTAAGGGCTGGTTTGTTTAATCACCGCTGACATAATAGGCCATAGCTACTCTCACTCTCCTCCTCCTTTCCTCCACTCCTCTAATACCAAATATGGTGTTGGGAAAAGTGCCAGAAGGGAAGAGGCACATTCCTCACAACAGGGGGAAAAAAACTTCACAACAGTGCCTGGGCTTTTTTGGTGAATAGTGCGTCCCATAGCATTAGGAGCGAGCCCCCTGTCCGGATATTGTGTAATCCAACACTGTGTTTCCCTGATTGCTGGGTCAGGCCTAAGCCTTTTGTTTGTCTGTTGAGTTTAACTAGAATGACTGATGTCATTTAAAAGCAATCTTGCTCACTGAAGGCTGATGGAGCCGAGATAAGTCAAACGCAAAGACGGCAGCCAAAATGATCAATGCTTGTTAGTGCGAACGTTCAGGTCTGTTGACTATTCAGCGGCTTTGTAAAATATTGATGTGTCGAGTTGGCAAACAGTGGTGGTGTAAGATGAAGCTGCAAGAAGTTTCCAGCAGACAGACTCCCGCTGAATCCAGTTATAAGACTATAATCCAAAACGCATGTCAACCGATTAATGTTATGTTTATCTGGGGTGATACGAAATTCAGAACCTTAACTGAATTTGGTTGCTGTTTTTGTAGGTGATCGGCTGCATTTTAGTAGATTCATTGCATATGTGTTGGGGCTGAAAGTGGCTAATGATGGACAGGTTACAGCTTGACAAAAATGTTAACCTGGAAGGGTTCTCTGTTTTTTCTGGTCTTCATCACAAAACGGTTGAGCAGTAGGGACAAAGGCAAATTCTGAAATACTACAGGTGTCAAAATAAATTCTTATTATAATATAAAGTGTTAATTAAAATTAGTATTATGACTTTAGTAAAGTATTTGTAAGATATGTGTGAACCATATAATTCTATATTGTGTGATATAATTATCACGTGTTAAACGAAATGAGATTTATCTGGGGATTTCTCTTAAGCAAAAACATACATATTTAATTTAATTGATTTGTGCTTGTTGTTAGGACGGTCACAATTATTACCTAACCAGCCTTTTTAAAAATTATTTTTATTATTTTAATATTAATTGTTTTAGCTGACAGCAAACATTTTGCATAATTGTCGTTTATTTTCAGCTGTACAGAAATAACTGGATGAGACAATCAGAAATCCATTGTTTAGTGGCACCAGAGGGGAAGTGTTACAGTGGCGCCTGTTTATCTCAAAACGCTTTTTATAATATGACTACTACAATTTCATGATTGCGACATGCGGTGTCTCAATAATAAACTTGTTGCTAATGTGTCATTGCTTCATATTCTTGAGAGAATTAGAGAAGTGTTTGCATTGTCACACAGCGGAGTGTATGTTGCGGTTGTATGTGAAAGGATGACTTCACTCGAATGTGACGAACGTTACATTTTAACTTGTTGAACAAAGTTTAATTGCGCAAATAAGGTACAGTGGCTAGAATAAATTTGCTTTGGTAGGTTTGTCACTGTGGTGCCTTTTGCCCTTCCTGTTCCTTTTTAGTTGTCGGTAAAGAACCAGATCATTTGAGAGCGAACTCACTTTCCCCTTGTTACTTAACAAAATCTAAGCTTTTTTTCTAGTCTGCTTGTTTTCATTTTCTTCACTATCTGTCTGACGTTTCTGTTCTCATTTATTTCCCGTTCACTCCTCCATACGCATCTGCTTAATTCTTCAACATCGCACGTTCCAGCTTTAATTAACCGAGCGTCTGTGTGTCCTGCAGAGTTTAAGGAGGCGTTCCTGCTGTTCGACAGGACAGGAGATGGGAAGATCTGCTACAACCAGTGTGGGGATGTCATGCGGGCCCTGGGACAGAACCCCGTCAACGCTGAGGTGCTCAAAGTCCTGGGCAACCCCAAGGTTGAGGGTGAGAGGAAATCTAGAGCTCACTGTTTGTTATACAGTCTCTCTCTAATGTAAACTGTTGAACTCTATATACACTCTCGCGTGTCTCATTTATTTGTTTTTTCTCGTCCTTTTGCAGATATGAACACCAAGATGCTGGACTTTGAGCAGTTCCTGCCTATGTTCCAGGCCATCGCTAAGAATAAAGACCAGGGCTCCATGGAGGATTTTGTGGAGGGACTGCGTGTCTTTGACAAGGAGGGCAACGGCACAGTAATGGGAGCAGAACTACGTCACGTCCTCACCACGCTAGGCAAGTCCCATTTTTATCACCCTTTTATAGATGTTTGAGCTATTTTGGGTCGACATGAGTGCAATTTTTTTTCCACTTCCAGGAAAATACTGTAATCCCCACAGATGGCATGATTGTAGAGTTATTGAAAGTTGAATGCACATTGCATCAAAAGACTCCTTGTAAATTACACGCAAAAGTATTTATCATGTTTCTGTTTTCCATTTTCAGGTGAGAAAATGACAGAGGAGGAAGTGGAAACGCTCTTGGCTGGACATGAAGATGCGAACGGCTGCATCAATTATGAAGGTGAGAACAAAGCAGGTTAACCCGCAATGCTGGATATTATTAGGCCATCGAATGCATTGATAATACTCGATCTTAAAAAATGTGTACATGATCCTGAATTTGTGCAATGTTGACTCGAAATGTTGTGTAAATGTCATGGAAAGTATTCAAAGTAAATTGGTTGTCACTAAATTCTCAATTTTTCATAGATTCTTGTTTTTCGGTGGCGTCTGCTGCAACCGTTTTAACCGGAGAGTCGCTCTGTTTCACGTTGAGTCGACTGTCTATTCTATGGAGTCCCGAAAAGTCACGTTCTGAATTACCCGTTTCTTTGCTGTAACATTTGCGTTTCCTCTGACTCCTACACGCCGGCTTAGCTGCATGTAGCTGCAGTATCATGTATTATAGTTACCAACGCTGGTTGTAATCAAAGCGAGGGTCCATGCGGCCTCAGCTGTGGCTGCTCAGGCGCAAGTTACCGCCGCTTAGGCTGACTTTGATTATGACTGCAGCCTGGGGCATGGCGTAGCTGTCAATCTGATCGTTGCTGCTCTTTTAATGCATGTACCACTCTAACGTGCAGCGATATTGTGCAGATAATACATTAGATCAAACCTCCTGTGTGTGTGTTGGTAACTATCTCAGGCTCAAATAGTAACAGCTGGATAAATCTATAGCAACCAGCAGCCAAAGTCCAAACTATTTTCATAGCCAGCCACTGCTTAACCTATCACTGCCATCAGCAGGATATGCTTCATGAGCCACATTATGTAGCATCTGCTTCCAGTGCTTCCACTAACCAGCACTGTATTACGACTGCATTGGCCCCACGTGCTAACTGATCACGTGATATTGAGGAATACAAATTTTATGGCAGGGTAACTCAGAAGTGCTCTCATGGGCTCCATAATGTTCATGTCTTCCGTCTGATGTATGTTCTTACCACGTCTGTTCAATGTACCTCTTTTAAGAGCCCCTGTATAAATGTCTAAAAAAAATGCTGACGGTGTGTTAACTGTTCTTCTTCCACAGCATTTGTTCGTCACATCATGGCAGGCTGAGGGCTGGTACGAGAACCATGAGTCGGTACCTCCAGGCTTTCCTGCTTTAGAGTTCCTAAACAATCAGCCGCATAGGGACACCCTAACATTAGTCGGTTCCAGTTGCACCGTTGCACGTGCGAACGGGAACGAAGTAGATTTGACCCGTAGGTGTCGGCGGGAAAGCCTGGCGGTGTCCCTCATCTTTAGACCTGAGGCTTTAACCCGTGCGTAGCCTCCTGCTGTTCTCTCTCTGTCTCTGTCTCCCTCCTGCAGCCCTCTGCCTGGGCCCCTGGCTGCAGCAGCATGCTCCTCTGCATGTGTCTGACTCCCCCCCGAGTTTAAACTGGGGACATGGTGGACACACAGGGACGAGACTGGTCTTATACAGGGAAAGCCTGGTGGCGACAGTCGAGGCTACTAATTGGTGTGGTGTTTCCGAGGCAGCTTTTCTAATCTGATTTGCATGTCATTGGTGCTGTTAAAATAGGTCTTTTCCTATGTTGTCAGAGGTGCTGCTCTTTTATTAATTTTTATTAAAGATACTGCGCACACTAGATGTCCCTTATCCACAGTAGATATCTTTTACATATATAAACAGCAGCAAGTAACCACCTGCTTCTGGAGAGCGGACCAGTCCCCATTTCTACTAACCAGAGAGCTGCATTGAGTTGCTCTTGTGCTGTATATTTTTTTTTCTCTCCTGTACTGATGGAAACTGAATTTAGCGCTGACCACTGTGACTGGACTGTAGCTCCCTTGACCTTCTCCCCTTTTCTCTGCTTCTCAGCTAGAGGAAAGCATACAGCGAGGATGGCTTCTCTAACCAGCTCTTTTTGGATTATAGCGGGCCAGTTGCTTTATGGCTGAATAGGAGATAGAGATGATTACCTCACCTCTTTCTCTCATTACCCCCCTAAAAACCTTTCTTTGCTCTTGGTGAGCAGAATGGGAGGGATCTGCTTCCAAGTGCAGCATCTCCCAGCCTTCCCAGAAGCTGGATGAGTAGGGGGCTTTCGCTCCACATGCTGCAGTTGGAGCAGGTCTCTGCAGAAATTTAGACCACGAAACTGACATGTTGTCTCTTTCTCTCTTTTGCAGAACTGGTCAGAATGGTTATGAGCGGGTGAAGACGGAGAGCGACCCACTGATATATTTTTTTTTACCCTTTGAAGTGTGCCGTCTTTTTGCATTTAGCTTCTACAGTCCCTCCCCAACTTTTTTCCATGAGGTAGTTGTCCACATTTAATTTAAGAAGTGCCTTTACATTCCCCTTAAAATACCGCACATGGTCCTGGCTGTTGTTTCCCGGGTTTATTCACATGTATGACCAACTTGTGTTCATTTAGTCATTGTGTGTCTTGCAATAACATTTCGAGATGCAGCATTTAAAATTGATAATCACGTGCTATAACTGTTTGGCTGAATTAATATATATATATAAATGTAGTATAAATTTAATAATACTGTCAGAAATCTGCTGTCATCATTGGCTCAGACTAAAATGTTCTTGCAGCGAACCAGTACGTTCAAAGCCATACTGTTCTTAGTAGAAAGAAACGTTTCAAATGAGTCCCCATGTTTTTAATTCACCCCGGTTTTATTGCTGCATCAAAATAAATGTTTTCCTCAAACCTATGTCTGTTCCCTTGGGTGGATTTATTTGATTCAGTGAAGTATCTGTTGCCGTTTCTCAACAGGTTTTGTGAGGCGCTGATGAATTTGTGCTTTTTGTTTTCCCCCCTTTTGACACAAGAGGGCAGTGTTGCTACAGAAATACACTGCAGTAATGGAACTGGTTTAACTTCAAGATGCATTGTGTATATTGTAAGAATACCTTGTTCAGGGCTCAGTGTGTGTAGTTGTGTCAAATTCAAAGTGTTTTGGTGTCAATACCGGCGATTATTTAGCTTCTTTCTTGTTTGCAGTTTGAAACAGTCAAGAAAAACAAAAAAAAAAACATGCATTCTTAAGATTTTTTTTTTTTTTTGGTTCTGTGCGGTAAATTTTCGGTGATAGGAGAAGGTGACAAAACACTGAGGTATGTGCACTACAAGGCTTTCGGTGGCTTCCTGACCTTTCCATCGTTTTCCTCACAAGCAGCCGCAACTATTTCCCCTCATTAGGCACCACCACCATTGAGAGCGTGGAGCTTGTGTGTGTGTGTGTGTGTGTGTGTGTGTGTGGGTTGTGGTTCAGGAGGGTGTCATAGTCCACTGCTGAATAGGTTGTCCACTAATTACTGTGTGTGTGTGTGTGTGTGTGTGTGTGTGTGTGTGTGTGGTCGATGGAAGTCAAGGCTATTGATTATTTTAATCCTCCTATTTGTGAGTCTGTGATCCTCGTGGCTCTGCATTCGACAGGGGAATCACTAATGGGCCTCAGCGCAGCCCGTCTCAGACCTCTCCCCGTCCAATTAACTTTCAACTGGAATCTGCCAGGAGAGAGAAGGGGAGAGAGACGGGGACTGGGCCCAGTCACGGTGCAGTGATGCCCCCACCCCTCCACCCCTCCTTTTTTTTTTTTTTTTTCCTCGTCAGGAGCAACAGATTCACCAAATCCTTTACGTCTACAATGTCATCACCTCTCTGCTCTAATTAGGTACTTTCCTTTTTGCCAATAATGTGAGAGGTTTTCGTGATTCATTCTCTTGAACGCGGGGATGACGTCTCTCCCTGTTTGATTTAGGAACTGTCCAAGTGGTTGCATTAAAAGTGACTCTATTAACTATGCGGAAATCAACACTTGGTGAGAAAATAATGACCAGCAAATCATATAATTGGGTTTTTGTGAATGCGATCCTGTGCAGCACAATACATCCAGTTACACACATATTTTTAGTATGTGTTTTTGTGTGTTATTTCATGGCAGGTTTGACAACATTTAAATTGTATTTTTTTCGCCTATTATTCCACAATAATTATTTATTATTTTTTTAGTTTTTATACAATTTAACAAAAATTGTTTTTTGTTTTTTTTGTTTGTTTTTTTAAATCTTATGAATTTAGTCATTTAATAGAAAGAAAGAAAATGGAGTTGCCAAAATCCAGTCCACTCCACTCCGTAACACCTCAGGCTCTGAGGTGTTACGTCGGCTAATTGTAAATCTTATTTAGTTTAAAAAAACGAAGACACTCAATTTGGGGATTTTTATCTTTTTATTTTAACTGGAAAGGATAATTATCCCCAAATACCCAGATGTCTTTCTTTTTATTGTCTGATTGATTTTGGTCCATGATGCTAAAAAAATTTTTTTTTTTAAATCCAGTCTTGTCAAACATGAAACCAATTTGATTTGTTAGCACAACTGATTACTATGTTGTTAGGTTTAAAACGTACACGTTGGCTGGATTTAGTAGATCCTGGGTGTATAGTAAGGTGAGGTCGATATAACCGTATTAATGTTTTCTTACACAGTGTCTTAGGACATATTGGAAATCCATGCAGTAGCAGGCGGTGGCCGGGCTCAGCCACTGTTGCTTCGATCTCGGCTGCAAGTCCGCGCAGCTGTGTCATATATCCAACTCTCCAAAGTCGGTCCGAGTGGTCACTTCAAATAAAACTGCACGAGAGTCTCCCTCTGACTGCTGAATGCACTCAACATCAGGACACAGACACAGACACGAGGGTAGGCGTAGATATTTTTAATAGCAATTGTTCACTTTTCATTGATAGGCCGTCCCACAATTACCGTCTTTACTGTCATTTGATGATACTTTGACAGGGTCTCTCAAAAATAAGGTACTAACCAGGTATGGCAGTGTAACTCTAGTAGTATGTTTTGTAATGTATTGTACAACATTTAATGTAAGTAAAACACCGAACCCGTTGCCTTTTCATTGTCCGGATCCCTTACGTTGTCTAAATATCCACTCACATACACCATAACACACCCATCCTGGCACGCACAAGCAAACACACACACATTCTCACACACACAATATTTGTCATAATGCACTTCATTGAACACGAGTCCCATCCATGAAATTATACGTTGCCTTATGATGTTTTGCTAAGTGAAATCCAGGAGAGAAGACAAACCACTTGTTTTATTCAAGTGGCCTTATTTTCAGTCCTAGTCAGCGGGGATTTAATTCATTTCAATCAATGCACTTTGAAGCATGAGAAAAGAAAATATTTTATAAGCACATGTTGCAAAAACACAGCCGTCCGATGAGAGGTCGCGGTAAAGGAGGGCGGGGGGGGCGTATTCGTAAGCACTGTTTGGTTAAAGACTGGAATACATCGAGTGTGCATTTGTCTCGGCTTTGTCGTCTCAATTAATGGCACCATCAGCGCCACATCACATGACATGGAAACAGTCAGACTTGCGGTGTTTTGTTATATTCTGGTTCTCACAATGTCAGATAATATAGAACACGTTATAATACTTTAGGTATTTAAGGTATTTTCAGAGTGGAGTTGCCATCCTCGCCTGTACTATACATATAATTAATTTCATATTTGCACACAAACGGTGTCAGTGAATCAGTGACGATTGGCTCAGTATCACACGACTGGACTTAATTCTGCTTATCTCTCATTTCCACTCCTTTTGTAATCTCACAATGTGCAGGTATGTGTGTGTGGTTGCATGCATGTCTGTGAGTGTGTGCATATTTTTGTGTGTACACTGCATCATTCGCATACTTGCATGTCTGTGTATGAGCATGTCTGTCTGTCTGTCTGTCTGTCTGTGTGTGTGTGTGTGGGGGGGGGTTCTTGTTTGTTTTTTTGTTCTAACCACTCCTCTGTCTGCGAGTGAGGATTAGATTCAGTCTGGGTAGATGAGGAAGCCGGAGAAGGTGCTGTACTTGTTTGTGTTTCCCCCGTGGACCTTCCCTCCGTCCAGCTGCACATACACCTCATCACCTACGTCCAAATGCAAGATCACACTGTTGGCGGCATAGTCGTAATTCTGATCAGCGTCCTGAGCGATGGCGCTTGCTCTTACCTGTCACCGATAGAGGACACACACAATTAGAAACATGGGCAAAACTGCGCAAACACCGTGTCACCTTCCCTACGCTTAAAACAACTGAAACCCCACTGCGGGATAAATAAAGGATTATCTTGTCCTGTCTTATCTCTGCCGCCATCACATTCTTTTCCAGGGCGGGCCTTGACGAACTATTGAGGCATTCAAATCAGACGCTCGTGAGCATTTCATCACCTGCACATTGACTCTGGTTAAACAGATGGATGGGCCCGTGACCTGTAACCCCAGCGGTGACCACAGCCACTCTGCCTCTTATCGATCGGCCGTGCATGGGACTCACAGCGTAAGACTGGAGGATGGAGATCTGATTGGGTTGTGGAGATAAGCAGACTCACTGGGGACAACAGGTAGTCTGTGGGGAGCCCGGCTTGGCCGAGAGGCAGCATCGCTATCCGAATCAGCTATTGACCTGTTGCTTATGATGCTGAGGCCGGCTCAATACACATGATATTGAGTGGCTGCGCCTAAGCTAGACAGTTTTACATTTGCATGCCGCGTGTGAGTTTGGTCTTATTGACCGAGCAGTAGTGGATCTTTACTTGTTTGTTAACACATTTAATTGGGTTTACTCAGTGCGGACATGAACGCACATGCCTGGACTGGATTTGGTTACTATTGTAACCAAATTAATTTTCAAAAGCGGGACATCAGGCACATACATGTACATTGCGGCATTATTTTCTTGAAGCTTGAAATGAGGTGGTTAATGTAAATGTATTGAAAATGTTAATCTTGCAGACTAGTGTGACTCCCTTCTTGCTGCACAGCTCTTTCAGATTCTGAACTAAACATTGTTATGTGTCCAACATATTTTAAAGCAGGGGTCTTTTCAGGCCAAGGACCCCCAGACTGATGGAGAAATTAAGTAGGGACTCCCTACCTACTATATGTTCTCTGTATTAAACTCAGCCTAGTGCTGTTTATAAATATACATTATTCTTATCACTTTGCATTCAATGTTAAGCTATTCAAATAATAATAATTAATAATATTTAATAACTAATAATTGTACAGGAGGCTTAGATTGACGGGTCTTTGCTAGTGTGGCGCTGAAAGATGACGTCTTCTGCCACCATTTATCCATTTATCAAAATGTGTTGGATTCACGTTAATGTGTATTTAAAGAAATTTAAATTTGTGAGGGAAAATTGTGGGGAAAAAATAATATATATATATATATATATATATTATAATCGACCAAAGATTTTGCGACCCTCTCCTTTAAAGTAGGGTTTTTTAGGCCAAGCACCCCCAAACTGATGAGAGATTAAATAGGGACCCCTACCTACTTCATTTTTTTTATTTCAATTGCAAGATAGATAGATAGATAGATAGATAGATAGATAGATAGATTAAATTAAAAGAAAAAGAAAATTAATAAAAGCGATCCATTTTGGCCAATGCAGCACTGTTGGCGCCTCTTCCGCACAGTGTGTAATATGCTGCCCTGTGATTGGTTTAGCAGAGACAGGGGCGTGGCCTACTGTGTACAGGAAGTTTAGATTGACAGGCGTGGCTCTGTGTGAAATGGTGGCTGTTGAGACAGCTGCTGTATGAGTGGAATTCTGATTTAAAGATAACGTCTTCTGCCTCCATTTATTCTTTTACTAAGATATGTTGGACTTGTGTTTATATCTATTTAAAAAAAAATTGTGGGGGAAACTTCAACCTCCTGTTGGAGATTTATTTTTTAAAGGGTGAAAAACTGAAGTTTTACTAAAAAATATAAAAAATAACATATATAAAAATAAATTAAAAAAGCCACCCTAAGTGGGACCTATCAGTAATTCTGGTGTAGCAGCTCCAATCATCAGACATATGTCAGCCATCAGTGGTCTTGTGTCTGACTCAGTGTCCGTCTGCGTTGGGAGCACTCAATCTGTGTCAGCAGCCAGACAAGCCACACACATCTCCATGACAGGCACGGAATATGATCTGCAACTCAACTACCATCATGTCACTCCCGTCACCGTGGCCCCTCTCTCCCCAATGAGCCTGCATCAATTTGAAAACAGTCACTCGCAGAGTAACGGAGCCTGAATTACTGTAACTAAAGAGAAATAAAAATAGGTCCTTTTCCCCCCTGCACCAATCCATTTTACCCTCCCCTGGACACGCTGTTCGCCATTTATCAGCGCTCGACTTGCGCCTGATTGCCTGGGCTATATCTGTGCGTGTCTTTAAATGAGATGCAGGACCATGGATGCTGCAGCCAACATACACCGCGTTGGTGGCCAGTGGTTGAGCACATCCCTGTCCACTCTAAACCAGATTGATTGAGGGAGCAGAGAAGTCAATCATGTGAGGGTTCACAGCTCAAAAGCCACTCTATTGTTCTCAAATACAACAGTCTTGTTTCTTACATGAGTATTTTTACGGTAATTTAGTTAGACTCTTTTTTTCTATTGGTCAATGTGGAACAATTCATTTTCTTTCTAATTCCAATTCAAATAGTTTTGTCCTTATAGCCTATTGGGTTCTATTTACTTTATAATACATTCTTATTCCCTTACCTTAAATTTTATATTTTATTTTTTGGTGGGTGTCATTGGTACACGCTGTAATATGGTTTATGTGAACCTCTTTCCAACATCAGTTCCATTTATATTTCCTAATCTTTCCCATCCTCGCGCTGTTTTCCAGAAAGTAGCTCTTGAACATTTACATCCGTTCTGCAATTCCTTTTTTTGGTTGAAATCTGAACGTCGCCAAATGATTTTCGTTCAGCTCGCGCATCCCTGCGTTATCAAGTCTGCCCCAATTAGTATAATTAAACACCGCGTTAAATCTGCAGTGAGTTTCTCGGGCCCTCCTAAGACCATCTCTCAAACAACAAAACCAATACTTTGTCGTCTGTAAAGGTTATATTGTTCTGCTTGACATGTGCAGTGACAGCCAATATCACATTTGCATCGTGGGCTGCTTCTGACAGTGATGCCCTTATTGTGACTCCCTATCGACATCAGGCATATGTCATCCTGCTCATTATTTTGGCCAAACAGCATAATGGAGGGAGATGTAGGGAGCTCTTCTCCCCCCTCAAGCCTTTTCGTATTTTAATGACTTTAATAGAAGTGCTGTTTAAACCTCCACAAAAGAGTGATATTTATTACTCAGCAGGTAGCGTTTTCCCTTTGTATGATACCATCCATTAATGCAGATACCAGACACAGAGGCATGAGGGAACCGTGGTGGGATTAGGACAGGAAGCCGACAGAGGAGACGGATACGGCTGGAGGACACAGACTGATCCGTGTGAACCAGGCAGCATACAGGGCTGATCCTGGAGTTGGAAGGTTTGTGAGCCGTGAGGCAGGGGCCCCCAGGGCTTGCCTCTGGCTGTCTCTGTCTCCGCCTAGCCCTTTCATTATAGGGCCTCCAGTAAACACGCCTGGGAGCAAAGGGCCACAAGCAAGGAGGGAGGGAAGGAGGGAGGGGGGGGGTGGTGGTGGTGGTGGTGTGAGGAGCAGCTGCGGTGTCATTTTCTATACAAGCGGAGCAGCGGCGCAAAAAAGACAGACAAGGATAGACAAAATGAAGGGCGGGGAGGGAGAAACCGAGGGCCAGAGAGTTGAGCAAGGGGGAGGGTCGGTGGGGTGGCGGGAGGGAGCCTAGAGTCACAGACTGATCAAGCGAGGCTATTTTGTGAGACCAGGGAGATGTGGCGGTATATGAAGTCTTGTTTTTATCTGTGGTGCTTTGCTCCACTGGTAATAAAACTGACAGGATTCATTCACTGTGATTTACTGACCTCTTAGAGCGGAGACAATAGAAAAGTAGCCGTTAAACTTACCTAAGGGACTCCAGCACATGGCGGGGAGGGACGAGGAGGGGTGGGAGCGAAGGTGTGGAAATAGAATATTTATTGAATAGGTTTTCCCTCTCCTTTGGGAGGCCAGGGATTACATGGCGACAAGCGACTTAAGCATTGAACCGTACCTTAGATTTCTATTACCCCCCTCCCCATTCGGCGTTATAGCCTGTGGTCTAACAGCATTAGACTGATTGACTTATCTGAACTATGGGGCGTCATCAGAGGCACATAATCACAATTTATTTAGATTTTCTTCCCGGATCTGTCTCTTCACCACAGAACAAAATTGTGCCGTGTATCCAACTCCAACTTTAATTATATTTCACTTGTAGCATATCTGTGTCTCCTTTCTGGGGAAGTTAATACAGGAACCGGTCATTATAGCAAGTGATGACATTTTAACACTACTGTGTGAAATAACTTGACCTTTAACTGAGCTATTAAAAGAGTCCATGACAGGGGAAAAAACAAGGGAGAGATTAAATGGGAGCCCAGACGCTATCTACGCATTTGTCTTCATTGCACATTGCATCAAGAATATTTTAATATTTCGAAGAGATACAGTGGAGCTTTATAGAAATGTAAATGAGTAGGTGAAGAGCTCAGCTCAGCAGCTAATGAAGGGAAATAGAGACATTCTGTCGCTTGACGTATCACCACCCTTCAGAGCATTAACCACCATTAGCATGGACCGTCTTAATAACGTTGGCTACCAATCTGGAATATTAAGTAGTATACAACTCATATTTTATGGCAGGGAATTAGGAATAGAGTGATTAAATGCTTTTATAATAGCAAAGTAGTAATTAGTGAGGACTATTAATCCTGAGCCAGACTAAATCAATGTTGAATCATCAGGTGTCTTAATGACATAATAAGGATCCATCATCATCTGACACGAGTAACCGAACGTGTGCCTTATGTTCCATAACTGTGCAAACAGCACGAGTGGCCGTTAATCAGCCGGACAAGTACGGGGCGCTGCCGCGTTGATCAAGCCTTCGCGTCACATGCTGCAATCCGGCTCGATCAATTAGAAACAGGGAGGCAGCTGAAGTGTGAACCCTGCTACTTCAGTCACAAATCCCGTGGCTCTGAAGCGACGTCACGCTGTCACGATGTGCAAAAGTTAGATTGAGGTGTGAGCAGGTAGGCTTTGCAGGGTGGGGATTTAGTGGATGTAATAGGTGCTGGATGTATGGGAATCCCATAGAAGCCTTGCCACGGTCAGCACATCCTCCTGAGATCCTGGCCAGGCTCAAGTCACATGACCAAAGCCACAGTCCAACGGTGGATTCGGTGTCCAGTTTAAACGTCATCAGCAAAGATTGTCAAAGTGGAGAAATTCACCAGATATCCCGAGAAGAAACATTTTTAACGCCGCAACTGGTGCGTCAACAGAGTTGCAGAGTTTTTACTTTTTTTTTTTTTTCACTTTCTCAGGTCGACCTTGATCACTTGTCAAGCCGAGACGTGTTGAGTGGGTGTCCATTGGTCATCGCGCCTGATCTCATTTTGGCCTTCACCACCAGCCTCCCAGATGCCTCGTCTACCAGCCCACTGTCTCCACATCTCCATTAAGTCATCTATCTTCCTCTGCTCCACCCCTGATCTTCCCATCCACTCACTTGTCTTGTTTTGCTCTCCCTCTTCAGCATGTTCCTGTCATCGTCAGGCCCCTCGTGTTTCATTCATTCTCCCTGAATCTGTCTTAGTTAAATCTGTTGGCGTGGCTGCCTAACAAACACAAGGTTGCAAATTGCCCTATCTGTTGAGCTGCAGAAGTTAGAGCACGAGCACAAAAGGAAAGGCGGACAAAACATCCAATAAAGCTTCGGCACCTACGGCTATAGTAAAACAGGCTTTGATTCTTTGGTCAGGAATGCAACCTGTCAAACACGGTGCCCATTTAGTAAACCCTATCCACCGACTAGCCTCAGGCAGAGTACCCGCCCGCCTCAGGGCTTCAATAACACCAAACATGATCAGGCTTTCTGCAGAATTTCATTCACACTCCATTTTCATCCACCAGCAGCCCTGTTAGGTGAGTGCTCTATTTAACAGGACTGTTTAAAGAGGCCACATGACGGGTGTCAGATGGACCTCAGTGAGGTTAAATAATTGAGTTGAGTGAAAAGATAATTAATGGGGAATCAATGAACAACCTGGGAAGGGGTTAGTAGAGGAAAGTATAGCGGGTGTTCGGGGGATCTAATCTAAGATGTATAAATTATTAAGCAGGCTAAAATGACTTGAATGACAATACAGGACATTAGGCAGGCAGCCTTAAACACATATTCACCTTTGTGGTCTCATGCATATACAATCAAACGAAGGAAAAATAATGAAATATCTTTTAAAATCTGGTCACAAAAATAAGTTTAAACCAGTTGGTTTTTGTGAAACTGCGGTGATACCGCATGCATGAGCGTGCACTGGCTATGTGTACGAACAGTCCTTGGTACACTTCATAACTAGAGAGCGAGGTGTGAGCGCAGAGTATTTGCATTCAGAGTCCTTGGTGAATGAATGAATGGATGAATGAATGAATGAATGCAAAATGCAACTTGAAGAATGTTTCCTGAATTTGGAGTCCTCCGATGAAATCCCCACGATTTATCCCACCTCTCCGCTCCTCTTCCTCCCATCAACCCCTCTGCCTTTAATTAGTGTCTGGGGAATGAGGGACTGGATGAGTGGACTGTCAATTTTACATTCATTATTTATTTAGCTGAGGTGTAAACTGACGGATCCGCATACTGACAGACATTTCTCCTGTGCTCTTTTGCACTCCGGTTTAGGCGTTAATCAAGCTCTGTGTATGATACTTACTAATTAGACTGTTCCATTTGGCGGCAGCGGCTGCATTCTGCCACTTGTCATTTCACCACAGCCCATGTGGGAATGCAAATATCTGTAGCTGTAATTTTAGACTGTATAGCAGGAATTCCCCTTAATGAGGAGACAGATTGCTGTTTCATTCTTTGGCTGTCATGTTGCCACCTGCTAAGTGGAATGTGCTCTGAATCTGAAGAGCTCAATGTTACAGAGGTGAACATGAGTCAATGGTGAGACGGGACGGGCGGCCGTGAGAGGCGTCTGTTGCATGACCAGGAACGCGCACACATGCAATTACGAGTGCGCTTTATTTGCATGCACAAACACATTTTTTTTATTTATTTATTTATTTTTTTTACTAACCTGCCCGTTCTTCTTCAGGTCCGCCCACATGCTGGTCCCATCGCCACCTCTCATTAGAACATGGTACGTGAAGAAATAGATGCCAGGCAGAGGGCAGGTAAACTTTCCGGTGCTGGGCTCATAGTAGTTACCTACATTGGTCACCACGTCATCAAACTTCAGTACTTCACTGCCCTCGTGCTGCTTGCGCAGCCCTGCATAAAACGCAATTTTGGGAGTGTAGGTAGAGGGAGAATATCCACCCGGGCCTGGACCTGCTGGCCCCTGTGGCCCCGGTTTGCCTGGCTCTCCTGGGGGTCCTCGTTCTCCTGGAGGCCCTTGAGGCCCTCGAATCCCAGGCTTTAATTTCTTCCCAGAGTAATCCTGGGGTGGTGGAGACACGGCTGTCAGCTCCTGGCCTGGCTGAGATGTAGCATATGAATCACACACCAACTTGCAGCTTCCCAACATTTCAAAACGGCTCCCTGAATTCCCAGTGTCTCCCCCTTTGGTTGTGTGGACCAGCAGGGGAATGGCCACCAACAGTATCAGAACCATTGCCACACCTACAGCAGCTCCAATGACACGTTTCCTGCGGCTGAGCCGTGAAGCGGCCAGCGTCAGGAAGTCCTCTTCCCCCTTGGCTGGAATCGTGCCGGCCAGGATGAAGCCTCTCAAAGAACCAGTATAAAAAGGTGAAGAAGGATTCAGTGAGGAGTGGAGGAAACTGCGTATCACTGGGTCTCGTATGAAAAAGAGAAAACAAAATGGCCGATGGCCAGGAAGGAAGCAACTGGAAGAGAAAATCCAAGAAAAATTATAAAAAAAATGTCCAGGTCACCCGAGACAAGTTCTTTTAAAGCCTGTATACCTCTCAAACGTAACACACCACACCTTTAGGGAGACGAGCACAAAAATCTGGACGTCTCAGATTTGTGGTGACACAGTACAAAAAACATCATTTAATTGATCAAGTCTGGTTTGCCTGTTTCTGACTTCTCCTGCCGTTGTGCAGTTCTGTTCAGTATTCAGCATCAAAAGGAAACCATGACAGATTTTGTGAAAGCAGACCTTATTAAGGGCGAAAGCTTATGCCGAATTCTGCTCAGGGAAGAGGGAGTGGTGCTGTTATTTGTTTGCTTGGATGAGGTATAATTTACAGTTTTGTCCAAGAAAAAAAATCTGCTTTTAAGCCCCTCTAACTGAGATCAGGATTTCACCTCACGTGGATGTATCACTTAATGTCATGGCTGTATGTGAAAGAAAAAAAAAAGTTTCTCAGAGAGCCTTTCCTGACATCATCGTATGACTCCCACTTTCATTTCCCTGTCCAAATGTGTTTTCTGGAAACCACCTCAATTTTGTGAACTTGGGTGTTACTGATCCCTCCTCTGGTTACATCCGCATCTGGAAAGGATAATAATATAAAAACAAAACAAACAAAAGCACTCAATTTATTTGAGTTTCTTTATCTATGAACACATTCTTGTAATATCACTGTCATGCACTTATATTAAAAAATGCTTAAAAGGGTATAATAATAATAGTAATAATAAAAATAATAGATATAAAAATATAAGTTTAATTTTAATTACAATAATCATTTTATGAGATAATTTATAATTTCGTTTTCTAGAGGTGAAATGTGTAAATTATAAAAAATATTGCAATTCTTTTTTAAAATGCTGCGCAAAACAAGAAGAAATACAAAGGGAAAACTCACCATTAGCTTTTTACAATCCCCAAATATTTTTTAGAGGACAAAATCTGTCAACATCTGTGTACTTCTCGTTCTAATGACTGAAGGACTTCGGACCGCTGGAGTGCCAAACGAGAGCTGGAGAGCCGAGGGGCGCGCGGGAGATGCCAAGAAAGTCATGCGAGTTTCTTAATCAGGGCGTAATCCTCTCTTCCCTTTTCCAGGTAGAAGACGACGCCTTAAAGCGCCCAACTTAAGAGGAAATGAAGCCCAGAAAACGTCCGTGTTAACACTTTTTGACGCAGTTCCCAAATGAGGAGCGCACGAAAATATGACGCTCCAATCCAGTGTCTGACCACCGTATCGCCTTTCGCAGCGTTTGTTCCATGGGCAGTCTCACTCTACACCTGTTAGATATTCTCCCACTCTCTCTCTCTCTCTCTCTCTCTCTCTCTCTCTCTCTCTCCCTTTCTTTCTCTTACACTCACTCCAGCATCTTTAATTTGTTCTTCTATAGGCTATCGCTACTTGTGCGACCAAATAAAAGAAAAAAAAATGCTTATATAACTTCACACAACATTAATTCTGTATTTTATAATTTATTTGTAAATGATCATGTTTTTATGCTGTTCTCGATGCAGTGCATTTATTTCACAGACGGACCACACTGCATTAATTCCTGGTCTCCGTGTCTTGTTAGACCAACGTTCACCTGTTGTTAGAGGCAAACTCTTTGCAAGCAAAATGTTTGATAAAGCCTCACAGAACAAAGGCAGATGTTTTCATCTTCTGTGCGCCAGGCAAGCAAGCACAGAGGAGAGTGACTAAGTAAAAGCTGCCTCGGCTTGATGTGTGAGGAATGGAGAGGAGACTCTAAATGTTCCCCAGACCATTGTCGGTATGTGTGACTCGCATCCCACAGCTATAAAGCCTCATTAGTGAGACACCCTGCCCCAGACATTGTGCTGCTCTTTTTCCTTTACCTAAAACTGCACACATACACATGCGGTGTGTGCACGCTGTGTACACACACACACACGCAGGCGTGCACACGCAGACATATGCAGGAATACAGGAGTTTTTACACCATTAGTAATGAAAGGCCGTGTTTGTATTCTCGTATTGGCACCACATTAATCACTGATCACATTTCATTTCAGAAACGTCTCGTAGTTTATGTCATCATTTCCTTGGAGTCTTGTGTCACCTGTGTGACAGGCACAATCGCAGATCTGCGGGCTTAAAGTTTAATGGCTGAAGCAGTGGCAGCAGGGGGAATAGGTCCACATACACTATTGATGGCTCCCTTTTCATCAACCACCGCCTACCCCCGACCTCCCCTCTCCTCACATATGATGACCACTGTCTGGTAATGTAAGGATCATCCCGCCTGATCCCCCGCGGACACAGAGGGGTGGGTAATTGCCACGTTTTAAGTTGGTTTTCCAAGGGAGGATTCCCAGGATTCAGCGGAAAATTGAGATGGAGGACTTGGAAGGTTTGGGGGAAGCGGGCACCTGTGATATTTCCGCTGGGAAACATTGGTATAGCTTTGCAGCGCAGGGAGCAGGTAAATGCTGTGTCAGTCCCACTCGGCAGGTCAGCCGTCTGGCCCCCTAGAACGGTGCTCAGAGGTCCTGAGCAGCATGGGGCAGATAATCATTGCCAGCAGTCAGAGGCAATATGCTCAGGATTGGATTTTTAAAGCCTGTTAAAATATTACTGAGGTGATTAATATTGAAATATGCGCATGTCTTTCAGCTGTCTGTCTCCCTTTCTCCCTATTATCTTCTTGCCTGGTCTCCCTTTAGTATTCACACTAACCTAAAATTTCAATATTGTGCATTATGTTGATGAAATGTGTCTCCGCTTTTTGCATTGCAATTGCTCTATCATACTACTTCACTGCGACTCACATAGACTCGGCTGTCACCAATAGCAAAAAAAAAAAAAAAAAAGGAGCTATAGGAGAATAGGTGCTGGGCTTTTTGAGTTATTAGTTTGTTTAATAATTAATTTTCCTATATTATGATACACCGAGAATAAATCTCTGTCTTTTGTGCACACAGCTGCATAATTCCAGCTCTAGCTGTTCAGTGTAAACAAGTTAGTGAGGAGCAGAAACTTATTTATGGCCACATTACTCATGTTATATTTCTGTGCCGCGGCGTCGTATTTGTCTGCACGCTTTCCTAAAGACATACTAATTCTTCAGTTCAGCCATCCACAGCAACATTTAAATAACTCAACTTTTAAACAAACCCAAACCTTTTCTTTTCTTTTTTTTTTCTTCTTGCAAGCAGAGTCGTAACCCAGCCGCCTCGGTGATATGTGCCTCGTATTACGCACAGGTGTGTGCGACATATTGTGTTTTTGCTTTGAGATCGTAGAACCATCACGCTAGTCACACCAGCGCATGGAGTGGAGACAACACACTGGTTCTGACGTGTGTGTGATGACATGTTGTCCCTGTGCGGCACGTAGCTGCTGGAGGGCCGTCACTCCCGGGGGGACCGCCGCTCACGCTGTCCACCGTTACCGCTGACAGGCATCCAGCTATCAAGCGGCCATTCTTCCCTATGTAGATTACACTCTTGTAAATCAATGTAGAGGTCATTAGGGATATAAAAGGTGGTTTGGGACAAGTCTAAAGGAGTTGGGGGGGAAGGATGTGAGGGAGGGACATCCACAGAGCTGCAGTGTGAAGAGTTAAATGAATGTTGATCACTAATAGACGCCTGATGCCTACGTCTGGAAATGAAAGCCTAAAAGAAAAAGATATAGATGCTTTGCTGTAGTTTTTCTTGCCGAGGCAATTCACAGAACAATATGATGCATGTTTAATCCAGCCACTCAGTGCACACATCACATTCTTTCCGTGCTCTGACGCAAAAATGCATTATTTTCTTTTTTACTTGCTCGAGCATGTGTGTGTTTACTGCGCCTTAGCCTTGTAGGCGGAGGACATGGATGTGGATATGTCTACATCCTGGCGCTGTGCTGTTTCATTAGGCTCTGATTATGGGGCCTGATTCAGAGTGACAGTGTGCAGATTGAGTTGCACAGCCACCCTAATTCTCTCTATTAATAACAACCCTCCACACTGTCGTCCTGAACCACATTTATTAATCACAATTTGTCATCTGTCCGATGCTCCACCCTCTCCTTCTCCCTTTCTCCTACCCTTCCCCTCTTCAGTTGTGTTCTCCTATCTCCCTCCTTCCTCCCCTCCCTCCATCCCAGCACGACCAGTTATCCCCTTGCACCTCTCCACCTCCACCTCCCCCCCACACACGGCACCAGCCCCAACCGCCCTCAGCTCAGAGACATGGCCCAGCATACAGAGGGATGTTCTCACTCTCCTCACACACACACACACACACAACGGACTCACACACTCCCGCTCACTTTAACCGCTCTCTGCTCTCTGGAAGGACTCTGATTAATCAAAAGCTCTCCAGCTTTAATTGGCCAAATATCAGTTAACAACTTGGGTTGTGTGACCTGTTTTGGTAACAGTCTACTGAAGATTATAATAAATTACAATAAACAAACTTCAATTTTGCAATTACACGTAGTTATGATGCACATTGCTGGCCTTCCAAGCACTGTATAGCGCAATACATCATTATAGGATGTTCAACCATCCACTAAGATAGCAGGCAATGGGCTTTTGGAGAGCATTGATTCGTTTTTAGCATTAATCCCGGCGATGTGGAATTTTTATGTACATAAATGCTGGCATTTAATCAATATGTATGCTGGGATATGCACGACGCATTATTGCATTACTGGTGAAAAATACACCCATAACTATAATCACATTTCTGTACATGTCCCGTTCAAATGACCCTTAACCCCACTAAGGAAGATGATTTATGAGTCAGCCAGTCCCCTAGGTCTTGCTCTGCCACTCCAGCTTCCAGGCTACGTTTACGCTTGTTATGGTGCCAATTTTAGGATACTCGTTTACCCCCGAACTCCAATTTCATCACACAGCAGAACTTTTCTCCTAGTTTGTATCCGCGGCCATTAACATCGGTCTGGCTGCTCACTACGGCAGATCTGAGATGCGTTGCCTTCACCGCTGTTCGGTAGCGCTCTTCTAATTACGCCACACTCAACCACACCTCCATCCCTCGGCGCTACCCTTGGGCCCCTTCACGCACACACAGCCAGGGTCCCTCTACTGTTTTCTTTGAGCGGTACCGGTGTTTGGGGGGAAACAGAGGCGATTTTCATGTGCAAATGTCAGTCAGTCCGCTCCCAGCAATCACAGGCCCGTCTTCTCCAGAGATCGGTGCTTGAGACACAGCCTGAATAATTTAGCAGCTCTGTGCCACCGTGCTTTAGGGTCGCAACCTTCTAAAGTGATGACAGAAAGACGTTGGCTGACTCCCCCCACCATTCACTCCCATTACCACTTATTTACCGTTCATGATTCCGGGCAGACAAAGCAGAAGGCCACACCGGGGAAGAGAAATCATTGGCGCTGTCTAAAGCTGTATAAACTGTGTCATAAAGCAGAGCACAACCAAACAATGACATTTTCCGAGTATCCCCAAGTCGGAGGCGATCCCCTCCTGTGCAACGCTGTGAAATAAACACACGGCCGCACACACGACCAGCCGAGCCAGCAGTCACAGACAAAAGAGATGACGGACACACACGGAGAGAAAAGGTCGAGAAATGACACACAGCGGGGACAGATGTCAGAGCAAAAACCTTCCCAGAGTACAGGTGTGGATTAAGATTCAAAAAAAAAAAAAGAGAGAGAGACCCTACGCAAATCTTTTATTTTAGAAAAGCACAGATTACAGTGATTCTCAAGGTATGACAGGGTAGATATAACAGAGATGTAGAGGACAGAGTGAAAGAAATTGATCCATCCCTCAACACAGACACATTCTACATTTCTATCATTCATAGGGAGACAGACAGCGCTCGGTCTGACAAGGGTGGTCATCACTCGCCTGTAGCAGGGCTCTGACAGCAACATGACGAGGATGAATGGACTGTCCAGCTATCCCAACCAAAACACATGCTGCTGAAGAAATTATACATTTATCCGCCTCACGTTTCCACTCGGTCATTTCGAGTCCTTCGCACCCCCTGTGCATGTATTCTTTCTCTCTCGCTTGCTTATTGTTACCTTCACATCTGTGACATCTTTTTATCCTGAAGAATTTACATCCGCTGACAAAGTTGGCATTGATCTGTGGTCTTTATGACACCACATGCTCGGGAAGCCAAGACAAAGAATAACAAAAGCAACCGCAGCTCAGTGTTAATGTCTCAAACGTACAGGACGATGCTATTGGAATGTAAGGGAGCAGCGGCGAATTGTGTATTAGCGATGCAGTGGGACGTTCCCATGGAGATGTCAATTGTGATAGCTTATTAGTTCAGCCGGGGAGATGCAGGATTGCTAAGAAACAGCGGGAGGAATGAACGACACGTCCGGCTTTTCCTTTCCTGTCCACCCCTCCCTCTAACCTGTTGTCATGCACGGCAGCAATACAGTCTGTGGAGTCAAACGTGGTCTGGTCGAACTGCATTCAGGTGGTTTGACCTCGTGTCACGGGAATACGTAACAAGGGCAGGCAGAGGGGAAGGGAGGACACGAGAGATCCCTCTGAATTATTGAGAGAGATTATTTGGTGACTTATGGTTGGTGGCTGTCAGGCACGGTATGATAAATTGTGCCAAGCAAGAATTACACTTTCTCATTTCTCCACTGTGTATTCCGCTGCCTGACCACTCCTTTTCCATCGAGCGCCGATCCTTCTACGTCCTCTGTCCTTGTACCACTAAGTTTTCAGCCTCACTTTCAGGGAATGTCTTCGAAAGTCATGTAATCTGTCGGTCAGTCCTTCCGCTGATGAAATTTATAGTATGCGTGTAGGCAGACTAGATAGATGTTCTTCAAAGGATCCTAATGATACTTTGAAGTGTGTCACTGACTTTCTGATTTAGAGCAAAATGAAAAGTGAACCTATGTGCACTGCTGACCAGTTTGACGCGTACAAAAGATGTTCGGAAAACCGTACTGAGACAAGAAGAAAAACACAAGCTAAATATTTAATAGGGATGGGGAAATGGTTGTAACGATGGTTTTGTAATGATGATGGTGTTACAGACCACAGAAAGGTAGGTACTTCCCTCTCCGGGGGCCCAGGAGGGAAAAGGCCGGTGATCATTGGAAAGATAAGCAGAGAATGGAGGGATAAAAGGTTGGCAGTGGCATATGTGTACACCCCGGCCCCGAGGCATGGGTCCCAAGCCCCTAGGGTTTTAATTTAACTGCTGCAAATAGCCTACGGCAACTGCAGAAAGAACTGCAAAAGAGAAAGGGACAACAGTGATTAGGCAGTGGCATCTCTCTGAACAAGCAACAGGGGTTGCTGGAAGGGTTTCTGACAGAGTAGTAGGAGCTAGTTGCACGGGAAATGATTAAAGCTTTGACATGGAGCTAGGTTGAATCCCCCGATGCAGTGCACACTGTAGGTGGAGTTCACTTAGTGAATAGATAAACTGATGGATGATGAGACACACAGCAAAGGGACAAACTTGACTTTGGCTCAGCCCCATTAAAGCGGAGAACTCCTTTCTCCATGAATAATAATTTCCCCAAGAACACGAAGTTTGAGGTTCTTCAAGACTTTTCATGGCGCCTGCTACCGTTTCACTTCTCCTTGAGTGGCTTTGTTTTCCATTTTATTGTGCGAATACCAGGAGACCCATTTCCCCATTTCTAATTGACATTCCCTGTTGCATAATGTTTCTAACTGACTGATCAGGTATCAGAGATGGAGTTCTTTGTGTAAATGCAGTCTGAATAATTCATACAGGGCTGTCAGAGAGAGAGAGAGAGAAGGGGCATTTTGGAAATCAGCTCGCTAGGCCCCCGACCATGAATAATTGATCTAAACTGATTAAAGTTTGCAGTGATTACCCCTCACCTCCCCAACAGATAAAACGCCACACCTGTGTTTGCTGTCTCTTTACTAATTCTCCTCCTTTTCTCTTTTCTCAAACTCAAACATGTTTCAATTAACCACACGTGGCCGCGCGGTGTGTGGCGGACTGCAGGACACTTCTGTATTGTTGCGCTCTCATGTTGTCAATAAGACTTCCACAAACAAGCTGAATTCTTTGTCCTTCCTGAGCAATGAAAATAGTGCTCAAGACTACCGGTCAGTTCATTAGAAGCTGTGTTTATATAAACATTATTTTGTCCCTAATGAAAAATAAGTTTAACCTCTCCTCTGCATTTCCAAATACTGGTCCTTGATTAGCTGGTCTAATGGTGCTGAAAAAAATTTTTTTCTGCTCCTCTACCCTCAGGCAGTGAATCCTGAGAAAGCCGTAGATAAACTAAGCCTCAAATACAAGTAGTAATTGCTAAAGGCATAATGTCTGATACGCTGTAACGCTTAAAGATACTGTGCTCCCAGCAGAGCCACCTTCCCCGGCTTGACTCCACTCGCCGCACACAAACACAAACTCGCAATGCCCAGAGACTCAAGGCAGACTCATTCTGCATCTGGAACACTCCTCACTTCTCTTAACCTTCAAAGTCCAACTAAAGATGGCACTTTGATCCGTGTTCCAGAGCCGGAGAAAGAAACGCGTGACAGAGAGCGACTTGAAGGAGGAGAGGAGCGGGGAATGAGACGGAGTGTGGGTGAGTGACAGCTAATGACAGTAGCTACAAGCTGTGACCTTTAGAGCAATCACACAAGCATGACGAACCAGGCTCAAGGTGACAGAGAAACTGTCTACTTTGGAATAGGATATTAAGGACAGCAAAGCTTTGTGTGTTTGTGGTATAGCAGTCATGGTGCAACGCTGGTAATGAAGATTATAGCTGCGCAGGTGATCACTAACACTATCACTGCAATTATTGTCAGAGATCTATGGTCACCTGTGTTAATGCACCTAAAATAAACTGACAATCAAAGGTAACTTCTGACTGAGCTTGGGAACTGGATGCCTTGTTGAAGGGTACACTAACGGAAAAGAAGAGGGTAGTTGTGTAGTCCGTCCTTGTTTAAGCCGAAAACCTTTCCGTTTCCTTGGATCAATTTCACACTTTACAGAAATATCACAATTATAGATAGTTCATAAACATCAAAGCTTAGGATTTTCATTCCAAATAGAAAATGTGTAGGCCATTTGTCACTTTTCTTTTTGTTAAATGTATGCAATGTATTGCAAAACAATAACCCAAGCTAAATGCTAAAGTAAGCATGATAACGTGCTGATAATGGCAAAGCTAACATAGATGATTGGAAAACAGCTGCAACGTTTACTAGATTCAAAATCATATTTTAACACGTTAGCATTCTAAGTTAGCATGCTAGCATGTTAAACAGGGCTCTCAAGTTTTGAATTTAGCTTGGAGTGAGATTTGTTTTTAGTTCCTAGACTGTAATAAGCAACTATTGTAAAATAATAATAATAATAATAATAATAATAATAAATTAAGTGATGAAATAATCACGAACTTTCAGTTCTTCGTGGTAGGCGTGGTTAGGGCTCTTTTATTTTACCTGGCAATGAAAAATACTATTTTCTGATTGGCTGATTGATCGCTGATATTTTCTGACTGGTCGCTGATTGATATAAAGTCAATGATTGAAGCAGAGCAGCCTCCCTTCGACTCATCTATTCATAGATTTCTAACCTCTTTTAAAGTCAATGTGCGGTGAGTTTTCTGGTGTGAGAAATGTCCTGTGTGGCGTGAGAGCGCGGCAGCTTATTGAAATGCGTGTGTCGGAGCCCTGATGTTAAAGTATGATTAGCATGCCAACACCTGTTAATTAACACAAAACGGAGAAGCATTTGTAGAATACAGAGAAATATTATCATTGGCCATAATGAAGGCCACGGGCTGAAACATTGTGCATCATGTGTTGTTTGAGTTTTGTCATCTACTCTTTTCCCTCTCCCATGAACCTTGGAAACAGGTGACCAGAAAGGCTCTTCACTAATCATAAAAAAATCACAAAACACAAAAACCAAAAAACTTGACTTAACACTAACCTGATGACAACGAAAAGCCAGGGGCCTGCATTTAAAGTAGCAGCAAAAATCAAGCAAGCAAATTGGTCAACCAATCATATGTTTATTTCAACAGTTTCTGAACAGATTATGACATCCAGTACATTTCACCTGTCCTTTGAAGACTTATTGTTGCCAGTACTGTGACCACAGCATTGTATTTTATCAGGAATTTATAGTTGATAAAACAGCTGCTGGCATATTTGGTCAATCCACGAGTCATGACTTGCATAGGGCCAACTTAATCAACAGGCAAAGGTCACATTTAGGGTGGCATTTAGCTCCCAAGTAAACAGGAAGAATTAATACTGCAACCCCCATCAAGAAGACATCTTTACAATTATCATCCGTACACTCGTGTCCAGGCTGAGAGACAGAACATCCTGGACACCGCAGCTGTTGATACAGGTTTTAGAAAAAGGAGAGAAGGGTGTGTACTGGGAGGATGTGTCCAGTCCAGGTCCCTCGTGGAGGTTTTCAAGTGGCTGGGCGCTCTGTCTGTCCTGTCAGCGCTGTGCAAACACCCTATTCTAAAAGGGAAGAAGCAAAGAAAAAAATACTCCCAGATAGCATCACACACGGCTGGCCAGGGCCTCACTAGCAGTCCACTTGTCTGCTCTCTCCTCCGCAGAGCCTTCACAAGAGATGGGAGGAATACTAAGAGAGTAGGCATAGATTTTCTGCTGGGGGGGGTGGGGGCTGGGTGGAGGAAGAGTGGGAAGGCTGCTGGAGGGTGGTGGGCTTGACTGCCCACATCAAACTCCCCTCCTTTTTCCCTCACCCCTCTCCCTTTCTCCTCCTCTCCTTCTCATCTGCCTGGCTCTGGAGGGACCCTCTGTTTGTCAGCCAGGCAGTGGAGCGTCTCCCTCTAACCCAGCCTCCTCCTGGTTCTCTGTCTTTTCCCTTTTCTTTCACAGTTCCCCTCTCCCTCTCTCTATAAACCTTCGCCTCCCTCCTGCTCCATTTCCCTTGTCTTTTCACAATCCCCCCTTTTTTTTTCGTCGTCATTGTTGTTGTTATTTATTATTTTTTTTTGCCTTCGTTCTTTTAAACAGCCTCTTTGCTTCTCTTTTAACCGAGAGTCTATTGATAGAGTCAATAAGAACGAGTGTAGTAATTCGGTGCAAATCAGAGGGTGACGATGTGAAGTCATTTAATGCAACAAATTTCCAGGGTGGGAATATGGCAATCCAGGGTTTAAGAAGCATTACAAACATTTAGAAAACACTAATATGCAACACTAACAGCAACTATAACCTAAGGCGCGTCTGTGTGGAGCATCAGAGATTGTTTTCAGGGATACTACACAATGCAAAAAAAAAAAAAAAAAGTTGTACAAAGGTTTTTATGGGTCCAACGGGAGATGTGTGCGACATCTGACAAAGCGGCTCAAAGGATGCCGCTTGGATCGTTCAGTCGGGCCCGCAGAGTTTGAAAAACCTGCCCAAGAAGAGTTAGAAACAAGTGGGCTTATTAGACTTCTGTAAACTCTGCTTGAGGCTCGCAGCTGGAGCTACCCGCCACAGGCACGTCCAGAGTCTCCGACCAAAACTGTCAGCCGTCAAGATGTGCCGTGGACAGAGAAGAAGAATGTGTGGCATTAAAAAAAAAAAAAAGAAGAAAGAAATAAGTGATATTTCTGGTTGTCCCGCGTAGTTTTCGGGTTTGCGAGCTGTTTCTTGAATATGAATAACTGTTACCTGTGAGGTACGCCGATCAATGCCGGCATTTCTCAGAAGACATATGGCTGATCAATTTTTTTCAGATATATATATTTTATTTATTTACAGAAAAGCTCCTAGACAAAATTTATTTCACCTCGGTTCAGCTGATGTAGAGGAATAAATCTCTAACACATGAACTACTGGACAAAATAATTTAAATCCAAGGCTGCATCCAAAGAGTGCCTCCTTTTAAAATAGATGAGCCCATCCCCTAACTTCTCCGCCCCTCGTTTTCTTCCAGGCACAAGTCCTCTTCCTCTGTTGTCACCTCTTTTGACTCTCTGCCTTCCTCTGACACTGTTCCTTCTGTTTCCCCTGCCTCTGTTTCAGGGCCAGTCAGCCCAAGCTTGCTCCACATGTACGCCCAGATTAGAAGGAGAGAGTGGGGCTGTATTGATTGCTGAAGCTGTGAGATGACAAGTTTGGCCTCAGATCATCCTGTTTACATCTGATCCGTTTGAGGCCACAGGAAAATAGGGTCTGCGGGGGAAAACTGTAGCAGCGTTTCCCCTCTGAATTAAGAATAGTTCCGGTCAGGCTTGTGTGCTGTGAAAATGCCACGGGCTGTCCATCATGGCGTGCCACTGAGCTGCCAGGTCAGATTGAAGCAAGTGCCGAACCAAAGGAAGTTAAGCCACGATGGCATTCGGCGAAGGGGGCCCCCGCGGACGAAATCGCATCATCCCTGCAGATGTGGCCTGCAGCTGTGGCAGGTAGATCACAGACTGCCACAACAAGGGAATCACAGGCGACGGAAGGTGAGGTGGTGGCTTTGCCTATAGATTACTGTGACCTTATATTACCTGAAGACCCCTGTTCACTCCTCAACACCGTGACGATGCAAACAGGACACTCTGGGTGTGAATTCCAAAGGAGTGGAATTGATAACGTTTCCCAACCTGTTGTTTCTTTGTCGGAAAGAACAATGAATCTGTGAAACGACCAGTGTTGGGTAAGTTACTTCAAAAGCGTAATGTTGCTTGCTACTGTAATTAGTTACATTATATTACTCTTTGAATTGTAGGGCATTACATTACTTTTGCATTAGTTTTGAGTTACTTTCACCAAAATAACTGGAAATATGGATTTTGCATTCTCAATCATTTCTTATTGCATTCAGTGTAGCTCATGAATGAATGGTTTACTTTCGAACATGAGAAAACACACAAAAAACATCAAAATAGTCACAATTTAAAATGTATGTACCAACACCTCATCACCATACGTACTCACATATGTACATTTTTACAGACAAAAGAAAGCAAATAATGTAACTAAACAAGTGAATAAATGATCTGTGAAAGCACCTGGTGATCGTCGAAGCCCTTCATCCTCCCTGTACCCTGGAAAACCATATTTTTGTACCGCCTTTTGACATTGCTTGAGCTCCACACATCCAGTAGAGGGTGATGTGGAATGGCCTAATGACGACCAACAGTATAATATAATGGCTGCACCTACAGTTCATCTGGAGTTCAGTTCACCTACAATACATATTGTGATAAAGATAGTCTAAATTTAGGTGTATTCATATTGAAATCAATTTTACTAGAAGCTACTGCTGTGTATTGTAAGCGAACACCTAAAGAAAGCTGGCACCATCGCGCTGGATGTTTTCTTAAATTACTTGTGCTATTTCCACACAAAGTGCACTTTCCTATAATGTCCTTCGTAGCTTTTTCTCTGACGAACTGAAAATAATGAGCATGTGTCCATCTCGCGCTGTGCTCCAGCGCTAACAGGAAGTTACTGTTCGCTCTGATTTTTTTTCTCCTCTGCCAATTTCAAATTTCTATAAAAACACACAACTTAATTCAATTTTGCATTTGTATCAAGTGAAATTTTCCAATTATTTTTTGTGATGTCTTACATTATTGCGTTACGGCAAAAAGTGAAGCATTACGGTAGTTGCACTACTTTTATAATGCGTTACTTCCAACGCTGTTGACGATTAACAACAGACAGAAATGTCACGTATGATCTCTATAAGGACCAGTTTTTCTAAGACGTGCATGACAAACACGTATGTGACTCGATCGGCCAGGTGTCTTGCCGGCTGGATGCATAAATCGGTCTGGGGGGACAGTGTCACTTAAATGTGCACATTAATGGCTGACAGTCTATTGACTAGAACCGCCAAGACGTGTTAAACAATCTGGCAGCTTCTCCAGCACCGGAGCCTTCGCTGCATCCTTTTTTATGTCAACAACAAACTTCCTTCGCTCCCCCTCCAGGTCCTTATCTGCCTTTCAGTTCGTGTCGCCTTTCATTCCTTACTATTGTTTTCGTCTGTCTTCTCCCCTGACCCCGGGTCTCCCTTGGAAGACGCATGTGGATTTCTGGCAGTTTGCTGTTATTACTTTTTTTTTTTTCTCTCCCTACAAATTCCATCGTTGCCCCCCACGAAGCTCGCTTTGAAGTTGCTCTGCGTCTCTTTAAACATCTTGGCCGGCATCAAAGACCACACATTACGAGGGGGCCAGAGTTCAACCGAGAGCCGGCGCGCAGTTCAAGCATCATCTTTCCCCCTCCTCTTCTTCGGGGGGCTCTTGTCTCACCGCAGCGCTGCCGAAGGCGAGAAATAGCGGAGCGGTGGGTGGGGATGTGGGGGAGGAGGAGGAGGAGGGGACAGCTCCTCTCCCTGCGTTTGTGTCCATCATGTGTCATGGCCGCTCTTGGCTTTCATGTTCTGTCTGGCTGAGTCTCCTGCTCCAGCAGTCTCTGTTTCCTCGCCGAAAAATCTGTGTCCCTCAGAGGGAGGAGACGCTCTCTCCTCTGCATCCATTTCAGCTGGGCTCTGCTCTCACCTTGCTGACACCAGCTCCTCAGCAGACACCTTCCCCCCCCCCGCATGGGTTCAGCTGGCTGACAGGCAGCTGTCCGTACGGATAAAGCAGAGCAGGACGCACACTGTAGTCTGAATCACCATCACTGCTTTCCGTTCTAACACCCTCGGTTTGGACAACTCTCCCGGAAGCTTGCGCTCACACTAACGCGCTTAAGCAAACATCACTTAAAGTCATATTGGCCTAAGAGGATTTCTAAAAAGATTACAAGTGTTGTGTGTGCCTCTGGCATTTTTATTTATGTACATAACTGTGTATTTCAGGAGTTCCAATTGCTGCTTTTTGCTTATGCAGAGTAAATTTACTTGCTGCATCTCCAGTGTGGATAATTGCTGAGCCTAATATAGAGGTCTTTGACTGCAACACTTGAGAAGTAGACCTTGTTTGATTACCATGGGAAAGGAAAATTCAGTCGCAGGGGCCCAAACAAGCCAGTGGCTGATGAAGACAAATGTGTAAACACATGTTGGCAGAATTGCTTTTTGGTTGAGCGTGATCGGCTACGCTCAGGAGGGTGGAACCGGGCTGTTATGATTTATAGTTTTGCGCTGTCCCTCGACCACCACTGTCTGCTACCTCCCACAACTGCAATTACAACGCGTGTCTATTAGAATAGTCCCGCTGCCCACAATGCACCGAGAGGAGAGGAGAGGAGAGGAGAGGAGAGGAGAGGAGAGGAGAGGAGAGGAGAGGAGAGGAGAGATATCTCTTCACACAGATAGTCTTGTTATTCAAACAGTGTTCTCTCCAGTAGCATGATACAAAGGATGAGTGGAGAGCAAAAAGTCACTGCAGATGATGTGATAAAGGTCAAAAAGAAACATGCTGAAAGGTTGAGGAGTGTATTGAAAATGTGAGGTTAAGAACACAAACCGGTACCATCACACAGAATGACACATATGGCAATTTATTTGCAGTAGCCCACACTGAAATGTGGCCGAAGAATATATCTGCATATACAGGTATATTTATAGATATATATATGTATATTTTTACTTACTATTAATGTAATTTGGTTAATTATTTAAACCCTGTGGTGTTGTTTTTAGATAACAATACCTGTGGATTTCACAGTACAGTCATGTATTACATTACGTGTCATCTTGATCATCGCTCCGCTCCGAAATCTGCTTCAGTTATCTGCAGGTCAGGATTCAGTTTGCTTTGCCTCGGGCCTTATAGCATCTCCTAGTGGGCAAAATGTTTTCAGGTGCCAGGAAAATTAATGTGTTGTATAATGTGATTTAGTCAATACCTGCAGGTGCTTTGACAAATAAGAGAACTCCTCTGATGTTCATGAGGCAAATTCCTCTGCAGCGTTTCCATTATGGATAATGTTCCTTCGGTGCTTTACAGTCAGGGTGTGTGCAAAGCCCGCAGAGTTCCCCAACATATTTGAGCATCAGTTGCGTCTACATATGTTTACATAAGATGATTTGATTCATTTTCAAGGAAGGAAATGAATGCTCTTTGGCTGCATAAAAAGGGACTGAATCACCTATATATATGTGTGTTTTTTCTTTTCTTTTTTTTTGAGAACTCTGAACCGATAATTAGAGCCGGCACAGGGCTCAGGTCGGTGTCATTTGTGCTGTAATTGGTCTGAGGATGTTAAAGGGCAGTCATGCCTCAGAGAAGACAGAGAACTAAGTGGCCTACAATGACAGGAGCGAAAGAACAAAATTTACTGTCGCGAGAGAGCCTGCACAAATCACCGTCCGCGGAGAGTTTATGAGCCTAATGATCATACGCAAACCACACACAAGTGATTTCATTTATTCTGAGGCTCCGTGTTGTTGTGTGATGAAAATGCAGTCACATGCTGAATATTAGGAAAAGGACACAAAAAAAGCACAACAACTTTCTTGAGATCATATTTGCACCCAAACTATGTAAATTGGTTTCAACTAGATTTCACTGTACCAATGCCAAAACCAAAGCGATACCTCTCAGAGTAGACCAGCATAAACATACTGTCATAAAATTTAAACAGAAACCGCGTCCCTCTGTTTCTCATTCTCATCACAGATCCTCATAGAAATATTTCAGCATATTCCTACGTGTACATACAGCACGGCCAACAAACATCTCATAAACCAAATAATTTTATAAACCTGTGAGCCTCATAGCATGTATAGAATGAACAAATTCAGGATTTCAGTTCTGCTAAATGGTTGACTCGAGGGTCACGTGAATGATTGAGGTTGCACAGAGGATGTTGTTGTGTTGTTTCGCGTTCACATCATTGCTCATTAGTGAAATCGCCTCGGTCTCGATTGATGTCTGTGACCACAAGCTCAAGTGGTTCAGGCTGAATTTGTGGGTCATCGATTTCTATTGCTTATTAAAGGTGTGAGTATCTTACTATATAGAGAGATGCGAGAGTGGGATTACCGGGAAATAGAGGTATTGATTGGGCCAAGAAGCAGAGGCTTACATTTCAAATTCCAAAGGGGAGACCGGATTTGACACAGGAACAGTGTTGATTGAGAGATGTGGGAAAATATTCTGATGAGTCATAAATGTACCAGGCATAAAGAATAATGAGGCTGTTGCGTTACAATTATTGTTAGAATTATTGTTGTAGCCTCATCAATCGTCTACACAAATAACATTACAGATCATAATTTATGGCACTTTCTGGAAGAAAACAACAACAACAACAACAACAATATGTTAATATAATTAGTTTTCAACAAGTGCTAGCCTAGCTAATTCCTACGTTACAGTGACATAATAAAACCAGACAGATATATATACATGAAGCTCATTTGTGCTGTATAGGCTTTGCCCAAGATTCTGCACTGTTTTCGGTAAAACATGCACTATAAGCATCTGTGGCACTTAGCAATGGCAGTGTAGAGTCATTACACTGCTTGACTTTTTGAAATCCTGAACAATAACATCACTGGCTCACTTAAATAAAATCCGTATATATTATTTTGTGGCATAATATTTGCAAATAAAAGTACTTGTATTGGTAGAAGCAGTTATTGTCCGATAATAATAATCAATTCAAAACACTCAAAGTTAACCTTACAAAACCAGCAAATAATTTAAAACAAATAATTTATTAAATTAAATATAAAATTATATTGAATGAGATAGAGGGAAACAGGTTTAAATTAGTATGCAGTTTTTAAAAGATGTGTTTAAGCTCTGAGTTTGTGTTTCACAGCTCTGTATATTTTTATTAACGTATCTTGAATCTTTTGTCCAATAGGGGGCAGTGTTATTGCATGACTCATCTGAGCATGCGCGTGACGAAAACCCGGAACAAGGAAGTACCAGCTAAAGGTGGCGATATTGTTTAGTGACCGTTTAAATTTTGCATCCTGAATGCGCAACAAATACTTTACATACACCTACAACGTAAGTAACCTGCATTGCTGGGCGTAGTTTATCGTGTATAGTTAGTTTTCAGTTCTGTCCGCAACGATGTGACATTAGTGTCGTTGCTTCCCTTAATTGCTAGCTGACTGCTACATTTGTTTATCAGCCTGACTGTTGTGTTTTTACAGCTCTTTGCTGATTGCTCTGCACCCGTGGCGCAGGTCTTTTTGCCTGTGGAGAAATGTCGTCCGGCAGAGGAGGATCCAGGATGTTGGTTGTAGCCGCAGTAGTGACCGTGTTTCTGCTGGATGCTGTTGTTTTTGTACAAGCTAAGGTAAAAATAAATATATAATAATGTTAAAAGCTGTTCATTTGCTTGCAATGTATTGTAAAGGTCGAAAGAGTGAAATCTTATCTATTTTACATTTAGTTTGTGTATGTGTCAGTGTTTAATTAGTACACTTTGTGTACTGTGTACTTACTTGAACATCCTGTCAATTATCCTGTCATCCAAGACAAATACCCCAACGTTTGATCTATGACCCTCCACATAAAGTCTAGTCTTTGATTAGGTACTTTGTATTACGATAGATGAATAAAATCTGTGAAGAATCCTAAAGCACGTCTATTTCACCGTCCTTTACTTCTAATTGAAACAGTGCCAATTAAGTATGTCTGTTACTTTCAAACTGGATCAACCAGAATTTAATGAATAAACTGTTGATATAAGTGTTACAGTTGTATTGTCTACAGAGCTAAGCAATTAAGTACACACTTAAGGAAAGACTTTTCTTGGCAATTACAGAACTTTGAAGATGTTCGCTGCAAGTGCATCTGCCCTCCATATAGAAACATCACCGGCCACATCTATAACAAAAATGTAACCCAGAAAGATTGGTAAGAGCAACAGTATTTGAAAAATATAATTTTTTTTTCACTGTGGTGTTTTATCTGTCAATTGAGTAGCAATGATAACTTTTGTTTTTTTTTTTTTACAGTAACTGCCTCCATGTAGTGGAGCCGATGCCGGTGCCTGGCCGTGATGTGGAAGCGTACTGTTTGTTGTGTGAGTGCAAGTATGAGGAACGGAGCAGCAACACCATCAAGGTACTTCTACCTTCTTTGGGGATATGGCGGCACGCATCATTAAATCTTTAGCTATAAATCACACAAACCTGGAGTAGCAGGTGTAGTGTGAGTCAAATCTCCCCAGTTTGTCTGTTTAATCAAAGAAGATTGAAGAGAAAAGATAGCAGTAGTGTCAGTTGTGATTCATTTATGCTGGCACATGTCACATAGGAAGAAACAGAAAAAGTAACTTTGAACAAACATATTAGGCCTGGATGGTGTGTTGTTGGAGGTTTAGATATGTTAACTTCAAATTCCGTCACTCTTTCCAGGTGACCATCATCATTTACTTGTCTGTCGTGGGCGCGCTGCTGCTCTACATGCTGTTTCTGCTGCTGGTTGATCCACTTATCCGCAAACATGACCCTTACACTCAGCCACTGCACAACGAAGAGGACTCTGAGGTAACCATTCGAACAAAGAGCATTCAAATTCAGTTCATACATTTATTTATTTTCTCTTGAATGTGAACTTTCCTGGACTCCGTGTGTTCAGGAGATGCGTCCACCGGCAGACAGTGCCCAGGCCAGAGGAAACACGGTGCTGGAGCGGGTTGAGGGAGCCCAGCAGCGCTGGAAGAAGCAGGTCCAGGAACAGCGCAAGACTGTTTTCGACCGCCACAAGATGCTCAGTTAAAATCCTGACTTCAAAACCAGGCGTAGAGTAGGTAGCGTCCCGCCCGGGCTCAGCGCTATTGCACCGTCACCAGCTGCACTATTAGGAACCTGTTTGTCAATCATCTTTGTCTCACTAAGAAAGGACCAGTGTGTAGGATTTAGAAAATAACATAAATCTAGATAAAATACGGTATTCACATTTATGTTTTATTTAGTACATTATCACCTGTAGCTGTGATACATTTATTTAAAACCAGATGAAGCCAAATGGAAGATGAGGGACAAACACTGAAGTTGCTTGTTTCTTACTGGTCAGGTAATTTAGCCCACATATAATACATGAAGGCTATAACCTGTAGCGTTATAGATTTATGACCAAACACATTTTCTAAACTCTCACTCTTGCCCTCTCACTTCACATATTCAAGCACTTGACGTGGTTGTGAGACAGTGACAAGACTGTGGAAATGGCTTTGTCGCTTGGAAAGGGAGGCGAACTCTTTTCCCATCTGCAGTCTCACTGCTTGATGCCACTGAATCTAAAGGCTGGCTCTTTAAACAAACTAATCTTAAAAAGCAGATATTTAATATTAAATCTATTCATTATATGTCGCACATCATGCTAACTTGTAGTTGTGAAAAAATTGCATGATTTGTGTACTTGTAATGGAGATCATCTCAATAATTTACAGCAATTTGCAATGTGATGGATTTGGAGTGTCATAAAAAAAAGTACATACTTTTTTTTAATATCTATTTGCTGTGAATAACTTTTAAGCTTGTGAATCTAGCTGCTTCTTAATATTACATAATGTTAACCCAATAGCACAATTGCCTAAGTAATTTTTTGACTTACTGTTACAATATCAATGAAAAAAAATAACAATGTACTTGCTACAAATTGGGCTTTTTCTTGTTTTCCAAAAACACTCAAATATGACTTAGGCAGTTATGTTATGACTTAACTTATAGTTAGGCTAATTTAACAAGGAGTAGTCTGCCAATGCAATTTCACATTCCTAGCTCAGCATTAATAATTTATTGGTGTATTTTATTTCCTCAAACAAAAATGTGGATGTGTTTTTTTTGTTTTGTTTTTTTGGTAATTGCATCCAGCTATTGGTGCATGCAGTATTCCCAGCAAACATTTCACAATAATAGCACCAGTCAACGGAAATACTAGAGGGCTTTTCATTGGAAATGTTCACAGGAACTAATAGTAAAAATAAAAAAATAAAAACATCTCTAATAGAAGCCTGGTTGAAATAAAGTCCTGCTACCTTCTTTAGCTAAGGCACATAAAAGCCCTGCTATGTATTTGAAGAAATGCCTGTGTGTGTTCAGTGTCATTTACACTAATAGTGTGATTGAATGGGCTTTGTATTTTGGCAGCATTGCTATTTCCAGAAAGCCCCGGTCTGTGCCTTTTTCTGTCTCTCTCTCTTTGTTTGGGCGAGATGTGTTTCACCAAACTCACCGGTGAAATGGTGGCAATTCCCACCTTGTATTTGTATTAATTCATTTTTAATAGTGAATTTGCACAGTTTGGTGTAACATGCTTTCCATGCAAAGAGAGAAATGACGAATGGGGCATTTGAACAGAGCTTTAAACTCATCTCCACACAAATAAGATGAAGGAGAATGTCTTAAATCTATATGCTGCTAACAATGCATCATTATGTGTCAATGAATTCTTCCTCGCATTCAACTACTGAATCTCCCTTGTTTGGGGGGGTATATGGTAAAGAAGGGTGCACTTAGTCACAGTGTGCAAATAGTGAACTGATGAAGCTGAATTGTCTGTGATGGTTTATTTATCACTAAAATGTTTTGCATTCTTTTAATATATTGTTTCCTATCACTGCGGTCACTGTTTTGTATGTGTTTCTAATCTCCAGACTAACTGGAGTATTGTTCATGTCCGTACGTTTAGCTTGATGTGAAATAAATAAAAATACAATGAGGGGATTTTTTTTGTTTATTCTTACAGGCGTTTGCTTGTTTGGAGATTTCTCTGTGTCTTTTTCTGTTTGTTTGTTTTGTTTTTCCTGCGGATTTCCCTCCCGGTTTCCTTTCTGCTGTTTATTGGCACTAGGGGGCGACAAAGCACACAACATTTGGGCCTCTCCCTCCGCTGTGCTGTGAGAAGCGCTTCTTTGTTATCAAATTACGCGGACTTGCCAAGACATTAGGCACGTTATTGAAAACAAATGCATTCTAATATAACAGTCCTGTGGTAAATCCCGGTTTATGTTGAAACAACATCGGAAAGAAGATAATTTAACTGGATGATCATTTAGGCAGCTGCAGTTCGTGGTCTGCAAACTGGACTGCATTAAAAAAAAAAAAAAAAAATGAAAGTATTTCCATTATTTAGCTTAAGCCACTGATTAAAAAGAGGCGGTCAAAATAATAGAAACACATGTCAGTACAAGAAAGTTGAAAAATCAGCTCTCTCATTTATTTGGAACATATGTAGACTTCATAAACTGTAAAGAGAGTGCAAGTCTCACATTCGTTTTCAGCTTTTGAGAAAATGCCCAAAAATCCCCTTTGACATGTTAAATATCAGGTTTTATTCAACATCTTCAATTCCCAAGCCCTCATCTTGACTGATCAGTTTAAGACTTGAGGATAAACTAATTAATTGACCTTTATTAAACTGTGGAATGATCATTTGCAGCAAATTAATCTCAGCAAATCTTTAAAAAAAAAAGGCAACAACAAAAAACAACACAAACATCGGTTTGATTTGAGATTATTGTTCACATTTATTCTTGATCCCTTTCGTAAACACTGTTACACAAAACATTTAATAATGTTTAATGGCATTATACTTGGAACATAAAACATTTTCAAATGTACAGCAAATTAAGTGTTACCTATAAAAATGTTATATTATCATCGCAGTGTTTTATAATGTTGTCTTTGTTATATACACCAGCCTCCTTCTGGAGTTCTTCAGACATACATTAGTAAACCCCTCTGCTTATAATTACATGATAGTGTATGAGGAACATTTATTAGATGACTATTTAATAATTGTAACTGCTAAATAAGGGTGATAAAGATGAAGGGTATATCCTTTAGTGTGAAGAAGACTGTTTTGAAATCAAGGGCATGTTCAGGCTCTTCATGACAGTGTCTCTCGCCTTCTTTGTGTGTTCATGTGCCACTGCCGCCCTTCCCCAACCCCCCTTGATCCCTTCTCCCACCTTCCACCCCTCCACCCGCTCTACCGTCCCCAAGCATGGCCTGCCATTGGTTCACGATCTAAATTTAAACTACAGCAGGGCCAACTGCTCCTCTGGGCTCGTGTTATTTTTCCCTGCCGCGGTGGGCTTTTTCTGTCAGAGGTCCTAAGTCGGGAGGAGAGGCCCGTGGCTCTGCGTCAGGGAGACTGAGGCAGAGGGAGAGTGGAAGAGGGGAGAGAGGCCGGCGGGGGAGCCCACGCGTTATCGGCCGATCTGGAAAACTAGGAGCCTTCACAAAGGGGAGCTATCCTGTACCTGGGATTTTACCGTGAGAGGTTGCATTTCTCTGGGATCGGGACCTTGTTTCAGGTGGAGGCTCCAAGATGGCGGCCAACGCAGATGCGGCCAAGCCGGTCATCATGAATGAAGAGGAGCTGAAGAGGAAGCAGCGGGAGAAGCTCAAGAAGCTACAGGCCACTGGGGGCAACCCTCGACCTGCGAGAACCCTCTTCCTCTTCGGCCTCAAAAATCCCTTCCGCAAGGCCTGCACCAACATTGTGGAGTGGAAGTATCCTTTATAACTTACACACACACACATACACAACTACATTATAAACACAACCCAGATAGTTGTGTTTATATAATGGGGTAATAAGCAGTCATTAGTTCTCTGATCAAGAACATTAACACCAAGGATGTATTGAAGTTATACATCTACAAAGAAGACAGTTATCAGCCATGTTGTTCACCTGTGCTCCAGCCGAGTCTCTTTCATCTGTGATAAAGTGATCCCTGAGGTGTTAACGCTTCTGTTATGTTTCTGGCTCGTATCAAAGTCAAGTTTGCACCCCTCAGATTTTCACACGGAGCTGATCCGAAACTCATCCGTTCTCCTCAGCAGACGGAAACGTTCATGGAAGCTTTATCAAATTCTGCCTTTTCGGTGTGAAACTGAAGTTTCACTCAGCCTGTGAATGTGCATGAACACAACACAGGCTGTTGTGTGAAGACATGGCCCCTGTCGCAGGGGGGTGCTTCCCACTTTTAGCCTGATGTCCATTCCTGGATCATGCACAATGTATTTTCCAGCTAGAATAGAACGAGTTGATCGTGTATGTTCACGAACAACAGCGTTATCTTCACATCCAAAGCATTTCAAATCTGACATGTGGAGTTTAACAGTGACTGTATTTTAAAATTGTGTCGTGGTGTGAAAATGATTTAATTATTTGATGTTAGGCAAGGTCATTTTCAGTACTGTTTCATGAAGCAGTTTAATGTGATTCTGTAATATTAGGCTTAGGTTCAGTTTACAGTGTAAAGCTGAATTAGAGACATTTACTATACTATAAACTTTAAATAGCTTTAAATGTATTCTCAATTAGACAATCATTATCAATGTGCACAGACAGAAACACTAAATATCCAATAGATTAATCCAACTTTTTTCCCCCCCTGATGAGTGGTCTCTGTGTTTAAATGGTTTGGTCATATTCTTGGGCTCTGCAGCTGTCCCAGGGCATCACGGAGACATGGTGCTGACCTGGCAGGGGAATTCTCGTGGAGAGCCCCCTATGGACGAGAATGAGGCAGCACAGCAGACAGGATTACTTTCACGTTGCTTGGCTGCCCACCGGGGCTGTTTTAGGGATGATGTTTCAGGCAGCATTTAAAGGCCCTGATCAGTTCTCACATTACATTACAAAAAGCACAAGTGAACTCATGCGGATAGTATCGAATATTTCCCATTGTCATTGAATATCATGTCCCTACAGCGATATGTATTTAGGGATTTTACCTGCCTCTCCGTGTGTTGTCATGTTCCTGAGCCTTACCCTCCAGAACCTTTGAGATCATCATCTTACTGACCATCTTTGCCAACTGTATTGCCTTGGCCGTGTTCCTGCCCATGCCCGAAGAAGACAGCAATAACACCAACACAAGTTTGGTCAGTATGGGAGGAAACACAAACAAACACAGTTAATGAGGACGTTTACTTATCATAATAGTGCACGAAAGAACCACAATATTTTACTCGTGGCTCGTGAACCTTGTACTAAGACAGCGAGATGCCTGTATAGCTGTGTTCATCGAATTCGTACAGTCGTATTAATTTGCTAAACACAGCTGCAGCCTTGAGCCGTTGAAGTCAGACACTACATAGCTCGGGGTTTCAGCTGTTCATCTGCGCGAGTGCCAAGCCGCATTTAAATAACAACCAGACACAGCTCAGTTCTTTATTTGGCGTCCCATCTGTGACGGGAGAGGAACGTGCCATCTAACAATTGTTTCGTCACCCGTCAATCGTTTGCGTTCTTCTCTGATCGGGGACTGGATCAGGCCTCTGAGGGCAGATATGTGCTGAACCTTCGGCCGGGCCCTCAGAGGCGAGGGCTTTTTGTGGGTGAATAGATTGTTATGGAAACATTTCACATTCGCTCTAGGTGACTGGTGATTCACAGTGTCTCACAGTAATGTAAACAAGCCGGTGGCAGGTGTCTGGCCCCTGGATGCTGCTGACGTGTGTCTAAAAATAATTCATCTTCGTCATCGGAGGTGTGCATTTACATTGCTGCGAAGCTCTATTAGCGGTGTATTACGGATAAGAGCCCGCACAACCTAAGGATATATGCATATGTGTATATATCACAGCCCCAGAGGGATTTGACAATCAGCACAAACGTCAATATATAGCCACGCTCGTCACTTACTATGTGACATTCAACCGCTAAACTCCACACACTGCTAAGTCAAAGCCAGATCTTCACCTGCACATCGTCCAAATTCAGGCGGTTACCCAAATCTGACACCCTGCTCTTTGATATCTTTGCTTTAGCGCTCTCACCGACCACCTCCCAAATACTTCTTTCTTCTTACGATGCCATTCCTCAGAGGTGAAAACTGTAAGAAGAGATGATTGCACCCCTCCCCGCCTCCGCTGCTGTTAGAAGTAGGTCGGAGTAGACCCCGTCGCTCCTCTGACGCAGGTCGATAAAGGGGGAAATCTTGCCTCCAAAAAATATTTCGGGTTGCAGTGTTGACAGGATTGATGTGCAGCTATCATTAAATCTATAAATACATTTATTCTTGTTAGTGGATTTAGGCTTCGGCCTCGATGGCCTTGATTTGTGAACTGCTCGGCTAAAGATTGTTTAACCATTTTACTGTAAAGGATGAATGGTAAATAAAAAATGACATGCGACATTGTGGCTGAAACTGAGGCTTGGATTCTCTTGGATCTCTATCATACAGTTATCAAATTACAGCCTCTTGTGTTTAGATCAGCGGCGAGTGTATGAGGAAAGCCATGCGCAGGTCTGTGTCTGGTTGCTGTGTGTCAACATCGAAGGCAAAGATACAGTTTGCAGACAGATGCTTTTATTCAACTGCCTTGACATGTGTGACACCTGTTCATCATCAGCAAGGCCTTTCAAACATTTTGCTTTACGTCAGACTGGCTCACTCGTTTCACCGTGGCTCACATTGTTTCAGTGAACGCTCAGTGAGCCATGCGCAAACACAAACTTTACTCTAATTGTTCAGTATTTTGTTTGGAATCCAAGTGTGTGAGGTGTGACCTTTTTCTAAAATATAGCGCCCTTGTTTTGTTCGCCCTGCTGCAGGAGAGCCTGGAGTCCATCTTCCTGATCATCTTCACGTTAGAGTGCTTTCTGAAGATAATAGCGTACGGCCTCGTGTTCCATGAAGGGGCCTATTTACGGAACTGCTGGAACATCTTGGACTTTGTGATCGTCTTCATGGGGTAAGATGAGCAGTGAGCTGAAGGTGGACAAAGGACGCAGCTTCCCTCTGACACATCAGTTTTGTAATAGTTGAAAATGTTAACGGGACTATATTTTAATAATTAAAATGGAATCAGAGAACCGTTTTCCAGGTGTGGGCACTTACGGCTGCATTGTCTTTTCCTACAGTCTCTTCACCTTTGCTTTGGATACCATAAATACGATATCTGGTGTGCCACTGGAGAAGGGCGGGGGTTTTGATATGAAGGCACTAAGAGCCTTCAGAGTGCTGAGACCCCTACGTCTCGTTTCTGGAGTTCCCAGTAAGTACATAATGCAGACTGGTCCATGAGGAAAATTGTACGTGAAGAAGCCTTAAATGTCAAATGTGATGCGTTAACTGCTTGGTTGTGCTGTTACCTTTCAGGCCTACAGGTGGTGATGAACTCCATCCTCAAAGCCATGCTGCCTCTGCTGCACATCGCCCTGCTGGTCTTCTTGCTCGTCACCATCTATGCCATCATGGGACTCGAGCTCTTCAAGTGCAAAATGCATAAGACCTGCTATTACACCGGCACAAGTGCGTGCCCTAGGACGCAATCAGATGTTGAGACTTTTATTTTAAGTGGCGTTGCATTCACCTGTTTTTTTTTTTCGACCCACAGAGATCTACGCCACAGCAGAGTGGGAGCTTCCCGCCCCCTGCGCTCAGGCTGGTAATGGACGCCGCTGCCTCATTAACGGCTCTGAGTGTCAGCCGGGCTGGGAGGGTCCTAACAATGGCATCACCCACTTTGACAACATCGGCTTTGCAATGCTTACAGTGTACCAGTGTATCACCATGGAGGGATGGACCAAAGTGCTTTACTGGGTCAGTGACCGCTTGAATGTGGTCTAATTTGGTGATAGATTGTAATATTTGCACCAGCATCTCAACTTTAATTCACATTTAGATGATAATTTTGACAGAAGTCATTGTGTTCAGCTGACAGTCTAGAATTGTCTTTCAGGTTAATGACGCCATAGGAAATGAATGGCCGTGGCTCTATTTTGTTCCTCTCATTCTGGTGGGTTCCTTCTTCGTGCTCAATCTGGTTCTGGGTGTGCTCAGTGGGTAAGGCAGCTATAAGCCTCTGTCATCTCACCTTCCTTCCTTCGCATAGACAAACAAATAATCACGCTGGATTTTTGCTGTTGCTCCACACAGAGAGTTTACCAAAGAGCGAGAGAAGGCCCGGTCACGTGGAGAGTTCCAGAAGCTGCGAGAGCGTCAGCAGCTGGACGAGGACCTTCATGGCTACATGGAGTGGATCACTCACGCTGAGGTCCTGGATGCCGACAGGGAGGGCAAAGGTGAGCTCTATAAACCTTTTTCAGAACCCACCCCGCGTTGAGACATCTTCAAAGTACAACTGTTACTGTCGTGTTAGGTCTGCTGCCTTTGACCAGCGGAGACTCCGACACAGACAGCCTGTATGACCTGGAAGGCAAGAGTCAGATCATCTACTACTAGTGAGTCTCCTATTTTGTAAATAGGAATAGCTGGTACACAATATCCTTGGCTATTAGCTCAGAACCTTAAGAGCGAGATTTATTTATTTTTTGTGTTTAGCCGCCTGGCCCGTCGCTGGAACCGTTTCTTTAGGATGAAGTGCCTGGTGTATGTGAAGACCAATAGCTTTTACTGGCTGGTGATGTTCCTTGTCTTTCTCAACACTCTGACCATCGCCACAGAGCACCACCACCAGCCTGAATCGCTGACTTCCCTTCAAGGTTGGCGATGAATGTATCGTCATGACAATTATTAAGACGAATTCCATTCTGCCCAGTTTTATTCATGCGTCTTTTCTCCTTTCCCGACAGACGTGGCCAGTCGTGTTCTGCTGGTGCTCTTTGTCCTTGAGATGTTTGTGAAGATGTACGCTTTGGGACCCAGAGCATATTTCATGTCCCTGTTTAACCGCTTCGACTTCTTCGTGGTGCTGTGTGGTATCTTGGAGATGATCATGTTGTCTGCAGGAGCCGTGGCTCCCTTGGGTTTCTCTGTACTCAGGTGTATCCGGTTGCTGAGGATCCTCAAAGTCACAAAGTAAGCACAGTCCCCTCAAACTGTCCTGGTGCATCACTTTGAACTGTTATAGTGTGATTAATTCCTCTCCACTGTTTCTTTTTTTCAGGTACTGGACCTCTCTAAGTAACCTTGTGGCCTCTCTCCTTAACTCCGTTCGCTCTATTGCCTCCCTGCTCCTCCTCCTCTTCCTCTTCATCGTCATCTTCTCACTCCTGGGCATGCAGGTGTTTGGGGGGAAATTTAACTTTGCCGACCAAAGACCCAAACGGAGTAACTTTGACAACTTCCCCCAGGCTCTGATCAGTGTGTTTCAGGTGAGATGATTGAATTTGAATTGGTAAAACCAGGTCTTTAGATCACTAGTTTAAAATAAGATTTTGTTTTATCTTCAACTATCCCTCAGATCCTCACAGGAGAGGAGTGGACCTCCATCATGTATAATGGCATAATGGCCTACGGAGGGCCTCAAATCCCTGGCATCCTGGTCGCCATCTACTTTATCATCCTTTTCGTCTGTGGAAACTGTATCCTACACTTAAGCTTGTGTCCCGACGTCATCTTGGATTCAAGAATATATGGAAATTATGTTAACGTATCTTTTTTTTCCTGAGCTCCTGAGCAGATATCCTCCTCAATGTCTTCTTGGCCATCGCCGTCGACAACCTGGCAGAGGCTGAGAGTCTGACTTCTGCTCAGAAAGAAAAGGCAGAGGAGAAATTAAGGAGGAAGCTGCTAAGGTGAATAAATAATACCACAACTTAAAGCAAGACACGAAGGTCTGCTCTGTCTATGCATAGCTAATATTTGTCTATTTTTTTTCCCTCCTTAAAATCCAGGTCTAAAATGCCTGACAAGACTGATGAGGAGAGGGAGAGGATATCTAAGAAATTGGCAGAGCAAAGGGCCAAGTTGGAGGGCATGCCCACCACAGCCAAGGTGAGTGTTGTTTCTGGGGTCATATAACATCTTTATGATTAACAAGGGTTTACAGGTACAGTTCAAAAAGTAGAATATTGTGAAAAGGTTTAATATTGGAAACTCAGGTCAGTTAAATCAAAACACCTGCAACGGTTTCCTGAGCCTTTCAATGGTCCCTCTATGTGTGTCAGTAGTAGCTACACAATCATGAGGAAGACTTGACTTCAGCTCCGCTCCCATAGTGAACGCTACAGAACTTCTTTTCATCCATACTCTGTCCAACTGTATAACACCTCGTCTTTTTGTAACAACTAAGCTACTGTGACCAAGCAATTTCCCTTGTGGATCATTTACGTCTAAGGCAGTCAGTGATACCCTCCATGAGGAGGAAAAACCACAACAGGTAAGTGCTAAAGAAGCTGGATGTTCACAGAGTGCTGTATCCAAGTATATTCATAGAAAGTTAAGGGGAAGGAAAAGTGTGGCAGGAAAAGGTGCACCAGCAACAGGGACAACAGAAGCATTGAGAGGATTGTCACGCAAAATGAATTCAAGAATTTGGGGGAGCTTCACAAGGACTGGATGAGGATGGAGTGAATGCATCAAGAGCCACTATGCACAGACAAATCCTAGACATGGGCTACAAATGTGGGATTCCTCAAGTCATGCCATTCCTGAACTAGAGACAAAAGAACTGGACTGTTGCTCAATGGTCCAATGTCCAGTGTTTTCAGGTGAAAGTAAAAGAGTGAAGGAGGCACAGAATCTACGTTGTTTGAAGTCCAGTGTGAAGTTTCCACAGTCCACAGTGATGATTTCGTGTTGGTCCACTCTCTTTTCTGGAATCTACAGTGAACACAGCCGTCGACCAGGAAATTTTAAAACACTTGATGCTTCATTCTGCTGACAGGCTTCATGGAGATACTGATTTCATTTTCCAGCAGGACTTGGCACCTGCCCACATTGCCAAAGGTACATAAAGACGCTGGTTCAATGACCATGGCGTTATACTGTGCTTGACTGGTCACCAAACTCGTCTGACCTGAACCCCATGGAGAATCTATGGGCTATTGTCAAGAGGAAGGTTAGAGACACGAGACCCAACAATGCAGATGACCTGAAGGCCTCAAGCTGATAACCTCCATGCCACACACTACTGATGTAGTAATTCATGCCAAAGAGGCCCAACCAAGTATTGAATGCATGGAGAAGAAAAAACTTTTCAGAAGCCTGATATTTGTGTTAAAATATCCTTTTTTTATTGTTTTAGTTTGTTTTTGAGACACTGAGTATTGGGTTTTCATTAGTTATAAGCCATAATCATGAAAATCACAAGAAATAAAGACTTTCACTCTATGTGTAATGAATCCATTCTATCCATCCATTTTGTTTTTTAGCTGCACCTGTATTAATGTGGAGCAAAATGTGCATAATACGTATTTATCTTTTTTTTTCCCCCCCCAGCTCAAAATTGATGAGTTTGAATCCAATGTCAATGAAGTTAAAGATCCGTTTCCACCTGCTGACTTCCCAGGTAAAACATAAAAAGTCTCAACCTCAAACCTCCCCCACATGTGGTTGTGGCAGATGGAGGCCACTAATTGTAGGAGCCCATATTCATTACACCATCTGTTTATCAGTGCTGCTGTCCTGGCTATGTTACAGTATAAGTATAGTAACCCCTCATCACTCAGCCAGGTCCTTGGGTTGTGTTTATAGCAGAGAGTAAATCTATTTTCAAACTACTTTTGTGACTACCATATAAAGCCTTACACATGCTTCTCCTTCATGTTTTAATGCGAACACGTCTATGCAGCCTAGAAATATAAGTATTCAACACTTGACAGGTGATGACGAGGAGGTCGAGCCCGAAATCCCCATCAGCCCCCGGCCCCGACCTATGGCCGACCTGCAGCTGAAGGAAGAAGCAGTTCCGCTGCCTGAAGCCAGCTCCTTTTACATTTTTGGACCTCAGAACAAGTAGGAATCTGACAATATGTGTAATGTTCTTATAAATAATGAAAAAAAAGACAATGTCCGTGTGTGCTCACACGTCTATTTCTTTAACACGCAGGTTCCGCAAGCTGTGCTACAAGATCATCAATGCTTCGTCCTTCACCAACTTAATCCTCCTCTTCATCCTGCTCTCCTCCATCTCGCTGGCAGCTGAGGACCCCATTGATCCCAAGTCCTACAGAAACCAGGTGACGTCCAAGTCTAGCCCAGTGTGTGGGGCCACACCTGTTGAAAGATGGGAGCATTTGCTAACATACGTTTCTGTACCTTTCTCTTAGATCTTGGCCTATGCTGACATTGTCTTCACAACCGTGTTCACCATTGAGATTGTGCTGAAGGTATGTTCAGCAGCGAGTAAAGTTTTGTATATATCAAGTAATTTTAAATGTATTTATGCTGATGTTTTTTTTCTCTGAAGCATCGATTAATTCCTTCTTTTAAAATTTGAGAGTTTCATGCCAAAAAAACCCTTCCATTTCTTTTAATAATGGCAGAGCAAAGCATTACACTTATCACAGGCCATTAAATCATTAAACTGTTCCCTAATAACACTGAGGAGAGGCTTTTTTTTAAAAACATTTTTGATATTATCGATTACTACTTTAATATTGCATTACTATTATTACTTCGGTTTAGTATTACATTAGGATAAAAGGCAGCAAATGCTCAGAAGTAGCTGCAGACTCTGTTTATTGCTTTTTAAACTCTATTCTGTGTATAACTGTGCTACATGTCGCTGACAGATGACAGTGTACGGAGCGTTCATGCACAAAGGCTCTTTCTGCCGTAACTCTTTCAACATCCTGGATCTGATTGTGGTTGGAGTGTCTCTCCTGTCAATGGGAATGGAGTGAGTGTGCAGACTTGGATCACGTTGTCCACCGAATTTCCTTAAAGCGATTAATACAGGAATGTAAGACGTGCAGTGTCATGACTGCTTTTGGTCACGTGCTGTTTGCAGGTCCAGCGCCATCTCTGTGGTGAAGATTCTCAGGGTGCTGAGGGTGCTGAGGCCTCTCCGAGCCATCAACAGAGCCAAAGGGTTAAAGGTACTTTAAATACCCTCTACAGAGATCAATATGTTTCTGAATTATATTAATTAGATTAGATTGTTTTACTGTTTAGAAATAGCGGTTCCCAACATAGGGTCCAGCCCCTCTTCAAACAAGATAAATGTTAGGGGTCGCAAGTTGGTAGTTAATGCAGAAAAAAAAAAGATTCCTGAATGAAGAATGGAGGAATGAAAAAAATATTGGATACTTTCATCACCACAGATTGAAAATAGTACTGAAGCAAAAACTTCTTAGAAATTATGAAAACAAGGGGCCCCAAACAAACATGGCTCCCAAGTGAACCTGAGAAGAATTGATTTAATTTTAATATGTATCTTATTTTTATAAGATTAACAAACAAATGCTTTTTTGCACAATGTATGTATATGTAAAATAATAATAGCTGTTACAGCGCAGTAAAACCATCTGACATTTGATGTAGTATTAGCATAATAGCAGAAAATAGAAATATTTGAAGGCTACATCAAATTTGTACACATAGAGTGAATTAATTAATTAGAGATGAACACAGTGTATCCAAAGGCTTAATATTTATTGGTTATTATTTGTATGTTAATTGACAGCACGTGGTCCAGTGCGTGTTTGTGGCCATCAAAACTATTGGCAACATCGTCCTGGTCACCATGCTGCTCAATTTCATGTTTGCCTGCATAGGAGTCCAACTCTTCAAGGTAGGTTTTCATTTCTTTTAAACATCGCATCATAGCCATATGTAGCATTACGCTGCAAAGACCATATTCACAAACTGATCTCAAGCAACGACAGAAAGTCACTCGCCGCTATAACTGTGTATCTTCCCGTTCCAGGGTAAATTCTACAGCTGCACAGACCCGACCAAAATGACCGAGGAGGAATGCCGGTAAGACAAACGGCATGCGCGCAACGTCACAGCTTTCATTTGTCAAAAATGTGCATTCGTTTTAGGGTGACCACTCGCTGTGTCTGTTCTCAGGGGAAATTTCATTAAGCACATAGAAAATTCCCTGCAAGACACAGTGGTGGCTGAAAGACAATGGATCAACAACGACTTCAACTTTGACAACATCCTCTACGGGATGCTGGCTCTCTTCACTGTTTCAACATTTGAGGGCTGGCCAAAGTAAAGCACTCAATAAATTTAGTTTTGATAAATTGCATCTTTGATGAGATTACTTTGTTCTGTTTGATTGAGTTAGATGTCTGTGTATTGTATTAGGTGGATATTGAGTTGGAAGTAATTCCATTGCCTGGAGCCTGTACAGATAATCTTTTTCCTGCCTGATATTTGTCTTGCCGTTTCCTCTCTTCTCTCAACATGACTCTATCTGTCCCCAGACTCTTATACAGAGCCATAGATTCAGATGAAGAAGATATGGGCCCGGCGTTTAACAAACGCGTCGACGTGTCCATCTTCTTCATCATCTACATCATCCTCATCGCCTTCTTTATGATGAACATCTTTGTGGGCTTCGTCATCGTCACCTTCCAGGAGCAAGGCGAGCAGGAGTACAAGAACTGTGAGCTGGACAAGAACCAGGTACACCGAGCTAGTCACGGGATGACAGTCCCCGTAAAATCTGAAACATGTTGCTCTAATTCAGGATGACTCATTATTTTTCTTTTAACACACCTCTTGTCTGTCTCTCTGTCCTGCCTCCCTTCAGCGTCAGTGTGTGCAGTACGCGCTGAAGGCTCGTCCTCTGAGGTGTTACATTCCCAAAAACCCTTACCAGTACAGAGTCTGGTACATCGTCACCTCCTGCTACTTTGAGTACCTCATGTTCTTCCTAATTATGCTTAACACCTTGTGTCTGGGGATGCAGGTAAGTAAGTTAAGATAATGTGGCAACTTAAAGTGCAGACAGACCATATTCATCATTTAGGTGGCCAAATAAATAAAGATTAATTTAGAACTTGGAAATTTGCAATGGAAATGTTTCATATTATTTGTAATATGTATGTATATATATATACAGTGCATGTTAATTTTCAACAAATGAATTGTCTGAGGACTGGACAGTACATGGTAGATGAGATTTAATTAAAAATAAACTTTGTTAGCCTAAAAGCACAACTGCCTTTGCAGAAAACAAGAAAAAGCACAATTCAATTTTTAGCAGGCATTGGCATTTTTATTGATATTGTAACAGTAAGTCAAAAATTACTCAGACCAGAGGCCTTCAGCATTTTTCAGGCCACGGATCCAAAAGTATATTTAAAGAAATTTAAATTTGTGGGGGAAAATTTTAAAAAATATATATAAGAAATGTCGTATCAACCAAAGATTTTGCGACCCCCTTGCAGTGCCTCTGCATACCCCCTAGGGGTCGCAAATACCCTTTTGAAGACCTATGACTTAGACAATTACGAATTACGAATTATGCAATTATGCGGTTAAGCTAACGATATGGGCCTACACCTATTTATTATTAAAGAGTTGTATACAATTTATCACAGCAGTGATCTTATTTGCATGTTTACCCATCTTATGCCTTACCGAATACTTGATTTAAGGTTTCCTTCAAGTACTTTCTGTTCACTCCAAACAGCACTGCAACCAGTCGGACCACGTCACAAAGCTGTCGGACATGCTCAACTTGATCTTCACCGTGCTCTTCACCGTGGAGATGATTCTCAAGCTCATGGCCTTCAAAGCCAGGGTAACCTCTCTGACTTTCGTTGCTCTAACGTTCAGCCTCGGCCGCTCTCGCCCCCTAACGTGTCTGCCTGCTCCGTCTCTTCGCGCAGGGCTACTTCGGGGACCCCTGGAACGTCTTTGACTTCATCATCGTCATCGGCAGCGTTGTGGACGTCATCCTGAGTGAAGTCGATGTGAGTACATACAGCGAGATCCTCAATAATTCAACGGATTTCAGATTCCCATTCCAGATGGTGTATTTAAAAAGTCCCTTGTGTTGTTTAAATGAGGCAGGCGGCAGGCAGTAGTCCGATTCAGTCTGGAATGACCAAATGTGTTAATTCAGTAACCCGACAGTTGTGGTGTCAGGAGAACTAGCTGACAGGAAGTGGTCAGTACTGTTGCTTGTTGTTGTTGTTGTTTTCTAGTGTTCATTCAGTTCAGTGAGAAGGTGTGTCCAAACCTTTGACCAGTAGTGCATATATGTATATATATATATTTTTTTTTTCTATTGTTATTTATTGTGTTTTCTGTTATTTATATGTGTTGTGTGAGCACTTTAAAAGCACAACATCAATGAAGGATTTAATGCTAGTTTATGTTGTCTACGCTACACAAATTCTGTGTTTCCTTCACTTCAGTCACAGTCGTTTCCTGTCACTGCGTTGCACTCATTTGTGCACCCACACACACAAGCTTGTAGCCATTTCAGTTTTCTCCATCCCAAACCTGTTTTACATCTTTCTCTTCCTCCATCTCTTCTTCTTTCTTTCTTTCTTTTCCTTTCATCCACCCCTCTGCCCTCCATGCACCTCACTCCTCACCTGTCTATCCTCCACAGACTGCCCTGGCCTCCAGTGGAGGACTGTACTGTCTCCATGGCTGCGCTGTAAATATCTGATCTGCACTGCACTGCTGCATGAGCGTTGCTGTGTGAGCACTCCACTATGTTCTCCACTAAACCGTAGCGCTACTTTAATGAATCGTGTGTTGCTCAAACCTGCTGGAGAAACATCTGCGTTTCAGTGATCTGTCTCATCTTACAAAGTTAAACAAAAAAACAAAAAAACAGACACGGTGTTACAGTACGGCTGGATAAACAGCACTACATCTCAACAGTGTATCAGTGGTTGTTTGACTGAATGAAAACTGTTAATACTGTGACAACAAAGCATGTGTATGAGTTACGAGTTGCAAGTGTTGCAGCAGCAAAGACGTCCTAGTAACTCATCAAAAGTGGAAAAATGAGTTTAATATTAACCCTAGTTTGAGATCGTACATAATAAAATATTCAACAGTTGTGATTAGTTTATTGCATTAAATACAACTCCTGCAACTACAGCGTGTCATTTCCTCATCTGCTCTTTGCAGGAGACGAATCCAATGCAAGTAATTGCGGTAAGCCTCCCGACATTAATACCCAGCCGCGTTTTCACGTTTTACTCATGTTTTTAAATATTTTTTGTATTAAACCGTGTCCGTAGGCCTCTGAAAACGCCTCCGTTTCCATCACCTTCTTCCGACTCTTCCGTGTCATGCGTCTGGTCAAATTGCTGAACCGTTCGGAGGGCATCCGTAACCTACTGTGGACCTTCATCAAGTCTTTCCAGGTTATTATTATCCACATTTTTTTTTTTTTTTTTTACATCCGTTGCTGTCCTCCTCCAAATGTCCATGTGTTGAGTTTTTTTTTTTTTTTTTTTTTTAATGAGCTGAATGTTTTCTGTCTGCAGGCTCTCCCTCATGTAGCTCTGCTCATTGTGATGCTCTTCTTTATTTACGCTGTCATCGGGATGCAGGTAAACTCTTTAGTGTTCATTTTGTGAAGGAAACTATTCTAAGCCTCTCTAGATTGTCATCATGTTCTGGTTAAACGCGGTGTTTGGCTCGTGCCCTCAGATCTTCGGTAAGGTAGCCTTGGTGGACGGCACTCAAATCAACCGCAACAACAACTTCCAGACATTCCCTCAGGCTGTTCTGATGTTATTCCGGTGAGTCCTTCAGACGCAATCTGGACTTCAAATATTTAGCCATTTCAAAAGATTGATATCTCACTGTTTGCTCTGTGGGCAGATGTGCTACTGGAGAGGCTTGGCAGGAGGTCATGATGGCCTCAATGTATGGGAAGAAGTGTGACCCCAAGTCCGACTTCCTGCCAGGAGAAGAATACACTTGCGGGTCCAACTTTGCCGTCTTCTACTTCCTCAGCTTCTACTGTCTCTGTGCCTTCCTGGTGAGAAGCAGCTGCGTGTCAAGTCATTTTTCAGCTAATATTCATATTTAAAACATATTCAAAGCCTGAGACATGCCTCCCTTTCCCTACTCCAGATCCTCAACCTGTTTGTTGCCGTCATCATGGACAACTTTGATTACCTGACCCGTGATTGGTCTCTACTTGGTCCACACCATCTGGATGAGTTTAAGAAGATCTGGGCTGAATATGACCCTGAAGCCACGTGAGCATCAACACCTTTCTACAGTCTCTACAGTTATTTATATTGCGTTAACCTCTGGGACGAGGTAAGACTTAAGTATCGCTCCCCCAGGTGTGCATTAAATATCTGATCCAACAGGGGGAGAATCAAACATCTGGATGTGGTGACACTGCTGCGGCGTATTCAGCCTCCACTGGGATTTGGCAAGTTCTGTCCTCATCGTGCTGCATGCAAGGTACATGCAGTCATAAAGCACTGATGTATGCACTGTATAGTTCCTGTTGGTAAGTACAAAGACGTAGATATAGAGTGTTTGATCATTGTCTTCCTCTTCGTCTGTAGCGCCTGGTTGGTATGAACATGCCTCTCAACAGTGACGGCACCGTCACCTTCAATGCCACCCTGTTCGCTCTGGTCAGGACTGCACTCAAAATCAAAACGGAGGGTACTGCTCTATATCACCACAGCATATCCTTTAACTTTAAAATGTGCATTGTGACTGAGTTAAATGTTAAGTGCTACATTCCCAACAGGCAACTTTGAGCAGGCCAACGAGGAGCTGAGGGCCATCATAAAGCAAATCTGGAAACGCACCAGTATGAAGCTGCTGGACCAGGTCATCCCCCCTATAGGAGGTCAGTGTATACACAGACTTACGTTTCACCTTCGCAAAAGCCACTACTTCTCTCATAGCCAACACTTTAACTTACAGATGATGAAGTGACTGTGGGGAAATTCTACGCCACCTTCCTGCTCCAAGATCATTTCCGCAAGTTCCTGAAGCGCCAGGAGGAGTACTATGGCTATCGGCCAACTAAGAAGAACGCCTCAGGCCCAGAAATCCAGGTGAGTCCGTCTATCAAACAATATGGGTCAATACAACTCGACTTTTGTCTCTTTCCAGTCATTGTGAACGTCTTCATTTAATCCACATGCTTCGTGTTTTTCTAGGCGGGTCTGAGGAGTATAGAGGAAGAGGCAGCTCCAGAGATGCACAGGGCCATTTCAGGAGACCTGCAGAATGATGATGAAATGGACAGAGCTATGGAAGAGGCTGGAGAAGAAGGCATTTACCAGGTAGAAGACCTGGTTTGCAAAGCACAGGGGATCACAAATAGCACAAATAGCATCACACTTGTCGTGTGTTTACAGGTGTGGGTTCGGTCAGGTTAGGTCTTCAATGTTTGTGGGTGATTTTTATGGTTTTGGGTTATTGGAAAATCGTGAAATAGTAAATTTAAGGTGGTTCTTCTTAGTTCCTACAAAGCAGGGATGTCGGTGATGATGTGTCATTAGCTTCCATAACATAAACTACAATGCCTTCTCTATGTGATCATTAATGTGGGATTACAACCCGCACGTGCGTTTGTCTTGCTTGTTGTTTGCAGCGCTCACACGGCCTGTTTGGTAACCGGGTGGAGTCGTTCTCCGCTGAGCCCGACAGCGCCCAGTCCGCGCAGCAGATGACCCACCAGCGGCCCCTCAAGTTCTCCGAGAGCCAGCCTGAGTCTCCACCCAACTCCGCCGGCTTGGTGTCCACCACCGAATTCTTCCCCACATCCGCGCCAAGGAGCAACACGAACAACAACGCCTTTGCAGAGTGAGAGCCGTCGCCACACTCCTAATTGGCTCGATGGCACGCTGCGCAGTATGTGTGCTGAAGGTGGCAATTCTTGCTGTCTTCCAGGTTTTCATTCGAAAGAGAAGGCAGTCCTGTGGAGTTTTACAATCCCAGTGAGGACGTAGACCCAGGTATTGCACAAGAACAGGATGCAAATTAAAAGTTTTTCCAATTAAGACATTTGGATTTTGTCCAAACTCACAGTTTTCTTCCCAAACTGTAAACAGAGGCTGCATAAATATAAGCTGGTAAAGAGACTGAAGACTAAAAAATAGAGTGAATTCTCTGCACTCCATTACTGTTCTTTATGTTTTCATTTATTTATTCACTCTTTTATTAGACAACATACGCTCCTGGAACTTCACAGTGAGAACGGACAAATCACAGGTAGCATTTTGTTCAAGGCTCATCCATCCTGTGTGATGCCATATAATGGACAGATCTTGTGGGAGATGTTTGAACGTTGTACATATCCTCTCCTCTGTAGTTCCCTTATGACCCTTATGACTACGATGACAGGCAGAGTCAGAGCTCCCACACTGCAGCCGACCAGCTCATCCAGGAGGTAAGCGTGTTTTTTTTTTTTTTACACACTACGTAAGATCTGTCAGATCTGTCTGAGGCAGGTGATGATGACCTAAGTCTTTGTTGGAGGTTGATGCTAGCCATGGGTTGAAATCATTAATGCTTCACTCCTACTAATATACTAAATCAGTGTCTTTAATTGAGGACCCTTCACATTGTTTTTCCTCCAGGCTCTAGCTGAGGGCGGTCTAGCGTCCATGGCCAGAGACCCGGGCTTCGTCTCTGTAACCAAGAAGGAGATGGCCGATGCCATGCACATCCCCGTCCATGAGATGGAAGGGGTGGCTCGGGGCATCCTCAACGAGCGCTCCGGCAGCGTCGCCCCCGCCAAAAAGAGACGCCCCGTCCCCGTCCCCCCTTCTGTCCCCGCCGTGGCACAGGAAACCCGCCAGCCAGAACCGGCCGCGAGGAGAAAGAGGCGCCCAATTCCCCTGATTCCCTCGCGACAGGAGGCCGACTCGGAAGTTTAGAGGCTGTCAGTCGGGTTTATATGGTTAAGCATATGGTTTTATACACTGTTCATGGCTCCAACTCACATCAACTTACCAAGCTTGTTGCCCCTTTGGCAGTATGTGCCTGTCAGCCTGGCTTAAAGGCTTGAAGACAGTTTGGATTTAATATATTGTCAAGTGTGGTTGAAACGTAACCGACGAGAATCTGATACTGGAACATCTCATTCTTCAGATTTATTGAACCAATAAAAACAGTGACTTATCTCAGAGTGGACAGACTGACGCACTTCTTTCTTTGTAGCGTTTGTTGAGGTTATCCATTCCGCAGACTTATGGGACAACCATGTGAGTGAGCTGAGTGTCTTACTGACGCCTCACGGAAGGAGGTAAGATTGTGACTGACATGTCGAAAGCGACTCGGTGTATTCAGAAAAGAATCGAGCAGCGTCTTCAACGCGCTGCTCGTCGCCGAGGACGGAGGGAAAAGACTTTGTGGAACCAATGATTGTCTTTGACCCAGACAGTTATTAATCAACTGTTCTTAATGGGGCTCTGGTGTTGACATTGAAAGTTGAAGGATTGTTATTTCATTTATTTGCTAAAGCAGTGTCCGTCACTGCCTTTTAATACTGAGGTTAACCAAGTCTTGATCTAACCGCTGGTGTTGTACAGACTTGGTATCAGCAGTTTGACTTTTAGAGAGGAAATCTTGTTTTTGGGGAGGAACGTTTAGTCTATACGATAATTGTGTAGCTGTAATAAATTATTTGTTCCATTTGAATTTGTGCTGTAGTAAAGCAGACAATGCATATGATTTTCAAAACCACTGCTACAGGGTTTATTACATTTACATGTACTAGTGATCCCTGGGCCTTGGTAGTAGTTTAATACAGATAAGGTTTCTTCAGCATACCTGGTGTATGGTTTATTTAGCTTAGAATATTAGAATAATTGCACTCGTTTCATGTTTTGCGCCTAGATGCCGACACAGACAGGCCTTCCAGAGGATCATTATTTTCTTTTCTTTTTTTATTTTTACATTTACCCTTTGATCAGCCTGTGTCCGGTTGTCATGCGTACTTTATGTTTCAAGGTTTTGGAGATACTGCTACTTTGAGTGAACCTCAGTTCTGAATCTGTGCCGTTACGGTTGATGTTTTCACCACTGGCAAAAGAAATAAATCGTCCAAAACATTTAACGCTGTGTTCGTTTTTTTTTTCCCTCGACACTTGACAAAGGAACCGACTGGCTAACAGGAATTTGGTAAAGGAACATATTTTCAAGAGACGGTGCCACTAAGAGACGTCAGGAGCGCGTTTAGCTGCCGTCCCTGCAGAGGTTCATGTGAGTTTAATATGGAGAGACGCCATAAATAGTCTCAAAGTACAGACTTCCCCATATGGAATGGAAACTAACGCTGCACAAGATGCTGCGTCGTGGGTTCAAACATTCACACACGGTGAGAAAGTTTCTTAAAACTGGCAACACACAAAATGAAGAAACTAAACGAGTTGCAGTGCTACAGTGTTTTCCAATGTTTATTTATTAAAGCAAATCAATCAACAAAACACCTGACAGAATGATCTCATTCATGCTGAGTTTTCCGTGTACCTAAATCCTGTTTAGATTACTACTCGGGGAACAAACTGAAAAGAGTTGGAATAACCTCTGCATGTTTCCAAATGCTCACAAAGATCCATGAGCTCATAATAGCACTGCCGGCTGCTGCTAACTGTAGGTTTGTATTTAGCTATCACACATGGGAATGTATCCGCCATACGGTAACAACAATTTCCTGATTATGTTTTTTTTTTAGTTTGTTTGTTTTTTTTAAAAAAAAAAAAAAACGTTGCACATACGAAACTGCAAAGTCATCACAACAGAGGACAGGAGGCAAGGGCTTTAAAGCACACACAGGGCCATAAACAGTATAAAAGACCTGAACACAAAATCTTGTTCCAGGCGTCTTCAACACATTTTTACCGTGATACAAATTCTACAGCTTGTTAAAAAGGGTTCGTTTCCACAGACATTATTTGTTATAATGAAGCTTTATCAGTTACAATAATGCATTATAATGGCCAAACTGAGAAAGGGCTAGCTTGTATAAATGTACATACATCCTGGTTGTCACTGTCTATAAAGAACAACCCCCTCCCCCCATAGCTTTAAAAAACAAACAAAAACAAAATGCTAATTCACTAAATTATATGAAAAATACATTAAAAGGATAGGAAAAAAAACATGTGAGAGATCTAAAGGATACATCTGTGACTACATGATACAAGAGCGATCCAGGAAAAGAAGCAAAATGAAGCAACCGACTTGACAAACGAGCAGTGTTGGGGCTGCTCATCTTATTCATTCGGATTTGGGTTGGCATCAGGATACTGCGAGAGGTCAAAGGTGAGCACTTTGCTGATTACACAATCTCCTTGCTGTGGATGGAAGAGAAGAAAAATAAGTTTGCTGCATCGTACCAAATGAGCTTGAGGCGATTTGAAACCAGGCCAACGGGGACTTAATGTGACGGCTTGTTACAAATCTGTGGTACAGGTTCTGCCGTATTTACCGAATAACGTCTTAAGACTTCTCATTTTAATACACCAATCGTAAGGTTCGTGTTCACAGGTTGTTTATTGACATTTGAATTATCTACATTAAGTTACAACATTAGATGTTGTCTAGTGCTTTTGTTCCCTGCCACTTGAATGTCATAACCACAAGCTCACAATTTCAATGTGAAGGCAGCAATAGGCCTCGTTGCTACTGTGGGTATCAGTAGAGTGTAGACAGGCCTGATGATAACTCACAGTAGTCTATGGTCATACACTATAACATGTTTTTATGTTGATAAACTGCACTGCAAACCAAAAGGAGAAACAAACCTCTGGATAAACTCCGATGAGCGAGTCCGCCTTGGTGTAGAACTCCTCCTTCAGAGAGATGACAATAGCCTGGAAGTTCTGCACCGACTGGTCTTTGATGTAATTGGCCACCTGTGATGCACAGAGAGAAATGATGAGCAGCTGAAATCCCAAGTCGCAGTCGTGATAGATTAAATTCACTAAATCCGAACTCACTTTGCCGATGTTAGTGTTGTCCAGAGCTGCATCGATCTCATCCAAGACGAAGAAGGGGGCGGGTTTGTAGCTACAGAGAAGAAGAAGGGGATGATGTCAAGATATCAAGCACGTAAGACATGTACAAAGGAAGCGTCTATGTCCCTCCCCTGTGTCACCTGTGAATAGCAAAGAGCAGAGCCAGAGCAGCGACAGTCTTCTCTCCTCCAGACAGGTTGTCCATTGGTCTGAACCTTTTCCCTGGAGCCACACAGTTATAGTTGATGCCGTCCAGATACGGCTCCTCAGGGTTTTCTGGGCCCAGAAAAGCCTACAGACAAATGATGGACTCACAGTTAAAGCGCTGACTTACAAACCTACCTAGTGCACATGCACAGAGACATAACAGAGAATTACCTTTTGTCATTTATTATCATAGTGTCCGACGTGACTTATTTAAACTAACCTGGGCACTGCTGTTGCGTGACAGGGCCTTGTAGATCTCATCAATATTTGTGGCCACTGACTCGAAGCAGGTGTTAAACCGATCAAACCTTTCCTTCTTGATCTGCTCGAAGGCTTGCTTGGCCTTCTTTGCTCTCTTACGTGCTGCCTCAAACTCTGAAACCCAGGAAAATAAACCCATGACATCACACACCGTCCTTAAGAGACCGTGAAAGGAGCTATTATCTTCCTTTACTCCTGCTCATCCAACCCCAGCCTCCGCCACCTCACCATCACTGGTCTCTTGGAACTTGTCCCTGACGCTCTCGAGCTTCTCCATGGCCTTCATGTTGGGCGCGCTGATCCTCTGCAGGATGCTCTGCTGCTCGTTCAGACGCTGCTGCAGCGTGTTCGTCTCTGCCTTGATCTCCTCCTCTGACAGTGCATCCTGTGGGAGGTCAAGGACGATTAAATAACGTCACAAGTGAAGCTAAGACTTCAGACATCTCATCTTTGCTGCAAATTGTTCTTTTCCCTTTTTTTTTTTAAGATTTGTAAGCACCTAGAACAACTACTCAGAATACCAAGTAACTCAAATCCAATAATCTGTTGACATGCTGCTCTGTTTAAGTAAAACCCATAGTACCTTAAGGTCTTCAGACAGGTTGCTGTAGTCAATCTCTATGAGAGCCTCTTTGGCCAAGACACTGCTGGATGTCCTCTGGCTGCTTGACTCATCCGTCTGGGAGCTCCCCTGGAAACAGGAAAACAAAAGAAGGGTGTGATTTTCTGCATCAGTCTCAGTTAACCAAAAGTTCGAGCACTCGTTTACGCCTGTGTTCACGCACCTCTCCCTGGCTGATGTCGTCCATTGTTCCAGAGCGAAGGGGCAGCCTGATATCCTGCATTTTGCAGGCTTGCAGCAGGTTGTGGCGGTCACTGCGCTTCTGCTCCAGTTTAGTCTCAATGGCAGTCACCTCCTTCTGGAGCTGAGTCAGCTCCCTGGAATAATAATTAAATAATTATATATAGAACAAACTAACCCAAAATGTAACATTTATGTTAACATAAGAGATATTAAAAGTGTGTTTCTGCAGCCACTGACTTGTTGGCGCCTCCCAGTTTTTTGCGGATTTCTTCCATCTCGTGATTTTTATCGTTGACTTCAGATTTCTTGGTGAGGTGTTGGTTCTTCAGGTCCTGCAGCTGGGCCATGGTCTCATCAATGATCTTCATGTGTCTATGCTCCTCCTACATAGGACACATTCAAACAGTGAGTTTGAACTTATAACTGAGGAACGACATACAAACATTTAAGAACACAAGTTCTTACCTTTTTAAGTCTTTCTATTTCGGCCTCATCCTTCTTGACGGTCTGCTCCCACATCATGACCTTCTCCTGGTCCTCCTTCAGCTGGTTCTTCTCGTAGTCTACCTGAATACCCAGGCGGGTCTTTTGGGTCTCAAACTCAAGACTGAGGTGAAGGGACATCACTGTTAGACAACGCAGATTCACCAACGACAAAGAACTAACCGATACTGGGACTGAACGAGTTACTAAGCTCACCGCTTCTTTGCAATCTCGTTCTGCCTCTTCACTTTCTCCTCCTCAAACTCTCTGATGTTCCTGACTCCAATCTCCTTACAGAATTCCACAAACACCTCATCCTCCACCTGAAAAACAGAAACACCGATGTCACTGCCATGCCGTTCATTCACAAACTGAACGGTCCTCAGTTAGAGCGAGTCTCACCAGGTTCATGCGGTCCCGCAGGTCTGTGATTTCCCTCTCGCGAGACTGAATGATCCTCTTGATGTCGTTAATGCGAGGCCCAAAGTTTGCCAGTTCGCTTTCCAGTTTAGACTTTTCCTGCATGACGTGAGCAAACAGGTTTTAATAAAACAATTTGCAAATACGTCAGGGGGAAAATACTGAGATACCACCAGGCTGTACCTGCATGTTGAGGGAGAGGTGGCGGGTTTTCGTCTGTTCCAGATCACTCTGCGAGTACTTGAGTCTCATCTGAAGACCGTGGGCCTGAGACTGCACCTGACGCAGCTCGGCCTCTTTCCTCTTGGCTTTCATTTGCTCCTACAAAGTCAAACATTAAGTCGTTACTTAAAGTACCAAATTCATTAAACTGCATTTTCTTGCTAAAATAATAAACCAACAGGAATAAATGTAATTATGACGATGAGGGTTAACAACCGTTCAAGTTAAATCGTTTCACCTTGAGCTCTTCAGTTAGTTTCTCCTTCTTCTCCTTGAGTTTGTCCACAGCCTTCTCATCCCAGCGTCTGGCTTTGGCCTTCAGGTCGCTGGCTCCTCCAGAGATGACTCCAGACTTCTGGAACAGAGTACCGTCCAGGGCTACCGTCTGGACACAGGTGGAGAAGGAGACATTAGACAACGCTCACATCTGCCGGTTCATCAGATGCACGTGCTAGCATTCAATCCTTCCATATAAAATAAAAGTACCTTGTGTCTGTACGGTCCTCCGAAAGCAATCTTTCGTGCATCCTCCACATTCTCGCAGACCAGGGCATTGCCACAAGCGTACTGGAGTGCTTTCTTGATGTGGGGCGGCTCGTAGCGGATGACATCAATCACCAGCTTGGCTCCTCGCAGTTCTCTCAGTTTCTCATCTGTTGGTTTCACCTTTGACGAGACAAAATTAAATTGTAAATGACTTTTTTTTTCCCGTATAGAAATTCAAAATTCCCATTGATGAGCTTTTTGTTATCAACGCTTTCATTAATGACACTAACAAGGAAATTAATAATACAAGATCCCTGGCTGTGAAATAACTTACATTCAAATGAAATTTTAATAAGCAGCTCTGAATAAGAATGGTTGTGATTAAATATTCTTTAAAGCCTCTATAATAAAACAATCATGCCTTCTATGATATGGTCCCACTGGTAATAGACAAACTATTTTGTTATTTCTTTATATTATAAACCATCGGTTTTCACCATCATCTGTAACTATTCACCTCCAGATAGTCGAGAGGAAGGAAGGTCTCTGGCTCTCCTCTCTGCTCCTTGATGTATTGAATACAGTCTCTGCCAGTCTTCTCAGAGTCAACAATGATGGCGTCCATGTTCTTTCCCAACACTTTGGTCACAGCGATCTGATACTTCTTCTGAGTGGGCTGACACAGGTCAATGAGACGGCCATACTGGAAAGAGAGCAGCACGTTTTACCACTTTTTTTTTGTTCTAAATCCACTCGACAAAAAGGAGAGAAAGAAGAAGGGATTTGCAAGCGAAGGAAATTCTATCACGACTGCCTTACCACAGAGCCAGGGTAGAGTCTTTTGATGCTCTCCATGATCTCTGCCTTGCGCTGCTGGCGACTGTTCTCCTGCCTGTCGATTCTGGCGTCTCCCAGCTGCTCCATTACCTACAGCGAAATCCAATAATAATGAGATTCGTCATGGGGTTTTTCACGGTTGACATTTTCACTTGCCAACACAGGTGTAAGTAATATGCACTATGCAAGCTAGCGGCTAGTATGGATTAGTGGCACACTTAGCAATCTCTCATTTCATTGGTCACACTTGTGCCTTTCCCTCTCAATGTGTGAAATGTCAGCAGTGAGAAAGGATTATTGATTCACATGCTGCCTCTTGCATGCATTCAGGGACCTGTTCAGTTACAGAAAACACCGGAGGCCTGGCTTAAGGACAGAAACATGCAAACATGAACTCAATCAACTCCAACACATTTAAACATTTAGGCTCAAAACACCTATGACAGTTATATGACAGTCGTCTACTTTTCTATCTCTCACGTGTATAAAGTACCTGATTAAGCTCCATGTTGATCTCATCAATCCTCCTCTTGGCCATCTCCACCTCCTCAGTCAGTTCCTCCTCCATGCGCTTCTGCTCATCTAGTGACTGCCTGAGGGGTCAGAGGTGTGTTAACGAAGCAGCGCAATGGAGAAACATGAGCCTGAAATCAATACGTTCAACACAGCATTGTTCAAAACAATACAACAACCATAACAGCAGCATACCTGCTGGTGGTGATATAGTCCTCTAATTTCTCAATACGTTTCTGGTTTTCCTCAATTTCACGGATCTTCTGTTTGATTTTGGCCTGGAGAGAAATAACAAAACACGTTTTTGTATAAATTCAGAACAAATCCATTCGTTTTGGCACAGAATGAGTTGCCCACATTCTCTTTCTTACCTCTGTCTCCACTTTCTTCCTCTCCTCCAAGTCGAGGCGGTCCTGGTCGGCCTTCTGGTCTCGGTTGAACTTCTCCAGCTCCTGCGCCAGAGTGGCAGCACGTTTACTGGCCTCCTCCTTCAAACGATGGTACTGCTTGACCTGGGAGAAGAATAAAAAAAGAGAAATTTAATAGTAGTAATAATAATAATTTCATCAACAAACAAAATCCTGTAGCTCATTTATAAATTTATCCCAAATGAAATAGAAGCCTCGGTTGTGACCAAATGTTCAACGTGTCAGACCTGATTTTCCTCCAGGGTGAGGTCCTGTCCCTGGCTCTGCGCCTCCTCCTCCATCCTCTCCTCAAACTCTTGCTTGGCCAACTCCACGGCTCTCATCTCTTTATCCAGCTCATCCATGTCTGCCTTACGCTTCTTGTACATCTTCTGGGCATTTTGTAGTGATTTGCGTGCAGCTTCAAGCTTCTTGATTTTGTGGGAGGTGTTTTCTTTGGCCTTGATGTACTGAGGCCTCTTTTGGTTCAACTCAGAGTCTTTCTCTCTGCATGCAGAGTAAAATGATGAACAATGCATTAAGAATTATAAGAATTAAACCAAACAGGATTTATATATGTGGAAAAAAAGGCTGTAAGATTCGTCATGGCCATTTGCACTTACTTAATTTCCTTCTCAATAGTCTGCTGCTCCCTCATCAGTCGGCCCAGCTCCTTCTTCTTGTCCTTTAGCTCCTCCTCCACGTGGTCCATCCTTTTACGGTCCTTGTCAATCTCCTTGTTCCGCTGCCCTAGCTCTTTGTTTAGCTTCTCGATCTCAGTCTCGTTATGGTACAGCTTGAAGAGCTGTAACTGTACACTGGCCCTGGCCACTTCGTCCTTAAGACGCTGGTAACGCTCAGCCTGACAAAATGATCACAGGAGAGAGACGCGTATGATTAGAGATGGACAGATTTCATATTTTAGGACTAATAACAATGAATGTTACATTTTGAGGTGTTACATGTGATAACTGACTGATACTGATGCAAATTTATGTTATTATTTTTTATTTTAGACAGAAATTTGTTTTTAATGCCAAACCAAATAACACCAATCACAGACCCACTGGGTGGGTGTGTGTGTGTCCGAGGAGCAAATCTCTTGTGAACTTGCAACAACATGCAAAAATTCCCCACTCAGCACCACAGGCTTTGAGTGGATTCCTAGCTTGCAGCATGTGTTGTATTAGTAGACGTAATCACACGCTTATCATCCACCAATGCATCCATAAATGTGACGTAGCATTAATGTGTTTTGTATATCCATGGCCTTTAGCTAAATAGCTGAGCACTTTGATTAAATATTTCTTTATATTTCTTTCATTATATTGTCTCAACAAAAGGACAAACCTCCTCCTTTTCTTGCTTGGCTTCTTTGCGCTCCGCAGCAATGTTTTTCTTTCTGTGATAATTGAACTGCGTGTCCTCCTCCGCTTTCACCATCTCCTTCTTTCTGCGGTCGTACTCCTGAGCCAGCTCTCCAGAACGGGAGATCTCCTCAAACAGCGCTGTACGCTCTTTGGGATTCTTCATGGCAATAGACTCCACAGCACCCTTGAGAGAAGATAAGAGGAAGTTAACAAAAGCAGTTGTGAAGAACATGTTAATATGTGTTAAATTAACAACAACACATTTATATATCTGGTCTATGTCAAAGGAATGATACTCCTCGCAAACTCAACACTTTCTAACTGTACTAATCAACGAGAATCAAGTTAAATGACAGCAAACTGGGCTACATACATACATTGTCAAAATAATAGCTGTTAGTTGAAGTCTGTTGAAGATTTTAGTCTCACCTGAAAGACCAGGAAGTTTCTAGCCTTGATCAGAATGCCAAGTTTTTCCAGTTCTTCACTGTATTCCGGCAGGCCCACCACCTTATTGTTGATGCGGTACTCAGAGGACGCACCTGATGCATGCAAGGCAAAAACATCCTTAGTGTTGAGTTTGTCATAAACACTAGCAAGATGTCTACAGGGTTGTTTCACTAATCGTGAATGTGCAATTAGTGTAAGCAGCAAAAAGCAAAATCAGTCAAAGCTACTGGTTCAGCTCAATTTCTGAGAACATTTCATTCACAGACTATGGAGCTTCCAAGTTATGCTGCTGGAATTCAGCAGATGAAAACACTTAGATGATATGCTGAACAAGCGCAGACTCATGATTTATTAACTTTTTTAAGACTGGGCAAAATGCTAATTAACCCGTCTGCATAAAATCCGATATGAAAAGGAGTCCTTTTACACCCAAAAAGTACAAAGAGAATTTTATGGTGATCAGTGTCCACACCAGTGATGAAACACTACCAAAATGTTTATAGTGTTTTACTAAGAATTTCTTCAACTGGAACCTATTATACAAAAACAACGCACAGGAAGCAACAAAATCATACATTTCAACATGAATATCAATGCTTCATACCAATAATGACCCTCGTGAAGGAGCGCTCCTCTCCATTATCTTCCTGGTACACCATGCTGACAAAGGCTCTGTTGGCAGCTGGCTTCCCCACGGGCGCTCCATGGATTAGATCCTTCAGAGTCTTTACACGCAGGTTACTGGTCTTCTCAGCCAGCACGAAGCTGATGGCATCCATAAGGTTGGATTTTCCTGCAAGAGGCATTGAGATATTTAGCAGGGTGAAGGTTGATCAGTGTTTCTTTGATACATGCATATGACCTGAAGCACTCTGACAGAGTTTAAGTTTTCACTTGTAACTTTTTGGATGCATGGTTATTTGTTTACAACTGTGTGCGCTGTAGTAGTAGGTTGTACAGTTATATTGCAAGATAAGAATGAATTAAACTTTTGCCCTTTTCTCCTGTGAAGATGCGCAAAACATAAGTTTGTGCAAATATAATTATAGCTTTATCAGGTATAACTAAAAACGTGATGTCTAACGTTTAAAAAGACAAAGTGTGATTATTTTGATGCCACTTGGCCTGATATAAAGATGTTAAATGTTCTACAAGTAGATACTCACAACCTAACAAAATAACTGAACATCAGGGCAAGATATACCACATTAACAATCGATAACAAATTTTATATGACAGTGCTGTTCAGCAAATCACGATATATTCTATGCACTGACTGTGAGCTTTGACATCCAAAAACAGCAGTGTTTACCGACAGGCAATGCTAGTAAGCGCTTTGCATTAGCCGCGAGTTAATACTGGTTATCATAACATACCAGATCCATTGGGTCCGATGATTGCAGTGAACTTGTGAAATGGTCCAATGATCTGTCTTCCTTTATACGATTTAAAGTTCTCGATCTCTATAAGTTTTAAATACCCCATTTTCTTTTATTCGTGTGTTGCCCTTCTTGCAAAAACTGCACGGCGAATATTAGCTTAGTACAACGTTAGCTTATGAGCTAACGCTAACGACCCAAGTATAGCGAATAAGCAACTACAAACACGAAGTATGCACGCAAATGAATGAACTTCTCTGTTCAATCTCCTGCTCCTGTATGCAAAAGTCACATTATGATGTGCAAGATTAAGTTAATAACCTAAACCGCGCCATAATCTTTGTCAAATAGCCTCGGTAAAGTGGCAACAACAATGCGCCATTTTACAATCCAACAGGAAGACCCTCGAGCGCGCGAGACACGAAACCTCGTGGTTTCTCGCGAGGCGAATTGGAGTATTCGTTTGGACTTGTTTGTTCTGCTAATTTCCTCAAGGTTGAAACATTGAAACCGCAACACTACTACCAAGTAACCGGATATATCAAAATCGGTGTGGAAAACCCGTATGTTTTGTATGTATAGTTTTCTCTTGTGTGTACGTAAATGATGTGTAGCATAGGGAAGTGCAGTCGTTACCATGGTGACCAAAAACCTCGAAACAAAACGGGACACAAGGTGCGAGGCAGCTTCTTCCATTAGATAATTTGGGTTAAGGGTAAGTGTCGCTTCGTGTCAATGATTAAAACCCTTCTTTTAAGGTAAACTCGTCTAAACTAAAGAACTTGATTCCATTTATGAAGCTTATCCAGGTTTTAGTCTGTGGTGTTATCAAGTAATGACAAGAGCAAATGTGATAGTCTGAACCCCACCAGGGTGTGACAGTATTGTATTAATTTTTTATTTTTTTTTTTTACACTAAGGTCATCAGTCATAACAATCAGTATTGTCATAATGTCTCCTCAGAAACCCGCTAGAAACTGGAAACATGTACAAGGTGGATTTGCCTGTAGACCAGTCGATAGAGAAGGTGGAGAGGCGAAGGTCTGCAGAAACAGCACGCAAGGCACGCATCTACAACACCAGGCTTCGTGTGATGGGCCTCGATCTAGATACTTTGAACCAACAGGTTCAGGAGAAAAAGCATCAACAGCACATGGAGAAACAACGGGACAAAGCCTTTGGTAAACTAATTAGACACAGACAGGTTGGATGAGATGAGATGAGATGAGATGAGGAGAGATGAGGAAAGTCTTGTACAATAGGCAAAATTATATTTGCCTATTGAAAAATTGTATTGCAAAATGACATTGCACATGGTTCTTACAATATATATTATATTTAATATTGAGACATAATTTTTATGGTTAGGTTTCCAAGTTTCAGGCTCACAACCATCCAGGGCTCAAGAAATACTCAGACAACTTGCAGAATATTGTCTTAAGTCCTCTCCCTTCTTCTTTCGCCACTATTAAGCAATAATGTGTATTTTTTTTTTCTAATACACTACAGAAAAGCTGAGAAAATTTCAAGATGAAGCACTGCTGCTGCAAGACATTGGTGAAAAAGAGAAGCGAGAAGCATTGCATGTTGACTTGACCCAGTACTGGGCCACTCACCAGCGAATGGAGGACTCTCGCGATGCTGATCTCAACTGTGGCCTGAAGGGGGCATTCAAGATCACCCTTCCAGAGAGTGAGCTGGGGCCTGCCAGTATGCATGTCTTTCAGGTAGGCTGTCTGTGACAGGCTTTGGTGCTTTGTGTGCAGCAAAGACTGGTGGAACAAAATCGAGTGAAATAAATAAACAAGTAATGTAAAAATTTAAATAAATAATCACAGCACCTCTTAAACCTTGTGTCCTTCGTTTAATGTACAGGGAGAGGATATTGAAGAGAAGCAAAGGAGAAGAGAGCAAATGAAAAAGACAGAGAGAGATCTGCGAGCACAGATGGAAGACAATGAAAGAAGGCACATGGGAGACAAGCACAGAGGTGAAAAATCACGAGCACACACTCACAGGGATTACTGATGAGCTTACACACTGTACGCTATGGAGTCTGTAAATCACACACATGCTTCATGCTTTCCTGCACAAACAATCCCACACTCCCACGCGCAGCCCTCATTGCCAGGTGACAGTGATGGATGCTCATCCCGTAGAGCCGTAATGTATGTGTGAGCGCGTCACTGAGGAGGTTTGTACAATGGGTAATGGCGAATGCAGGTGGGAAAAACACACACATCCAGTGATATCCGAGATCTCCGTGTCACAGAGATCCTCGGGAGCAGAGAGCTGGTGCATCAAGACCTAAGGGGGGCTGAGCAAGCCGCAATGGAGGAGGAGTGTAGGAGAGCAGCCCGCATCGCTCTCAACAACTACAATCAAGCTCTGGTACAGTACATACATGCGCACACACAGATGGACACACAGCTGCTCGCACACCACCCACTGATGTGAACGCTCGCAGCTAAATCCGGGGAGGGGGGGGGGTTGTGTGGACTGTGACACGGTGTTCCCAGGTGGGATTTTGGAATTAAAATTGCTAAGTGAAAATGTTAAGTGAGGCATGCGCACACTTGGGGCAGGAAGGCGGCACTCACATTATTTAGCGCCAAGCAGCATGGATGGTTAAACTGCTCTGATGCATGCGTGGGCCTTGTCTGTTTTTTAAAAGCCCCCACTTGGCTCTTCTCTCATTTGCCTGAATGCACTTAGCTGAATTCTCCGTCGGGAGGCGTCATTGTAAATCATTCAGGTCGCGGTAGTTTCTCATGTCAGTTATGTGGTTTTTCTAATAAACACTCACACGCATGAAGCCCAGGCTAATACAACTGACTGAGTGCATCTCTCAGGAGGACATTCACCGTGCGGTTAGCTCTATGCTACAAATCAAACCACAATTTTGCAGATGGGTTTTGTAAAACTTTTATTTTGATCGTTAGTTACCTGGATGGAAAGTACAATGGAAGGTGGAAAGGGCTCACGGCCTCCTGTCTTCACAGGCTGCGGAGCGAGCCGAGAGACTGGCGGAGCAGCGCAGGAGAGAGGAAAGCGCGAATCTCGCAGAGATGTGGCATACGATGACATCCGACCTGATGACAGAGTGTGCAGAGGCAGCAGGCGGCCAGGCGGGAGGAGGGAGGCCCGAACACGTTCTGCCAGACAGGTGGAAGGGGATGAGCTCCGAGCAGCTGAGTGCCATCCGCAGGGAGAGAGAAGGACAGCGCCTTCAGAGACAGGTACTAGATGTAACTCCTATATACGTGTTGTGGTTACGTCATATATAAACTTTATGACCTGTAACCTTATTGTTGAATGTCTACTGTGTAAATCTAAATTATGTGGATTTGAAATGATTGAGGTACAAATCCAATCATTTTTTCCCACTATTTTATCATCTGTGTCTCCTTCTTTACAAATATTGCACGTCTGCTCTATCGAGGGAGACGCTTTTTAAACAAAGCATTACAATTTCCCAGTGCTCCAAACAAAAACAAAAATTAGGAGAAATTTTGAAAAATACACAGCGCTTTCTCATCCTCGTATGCATCGTGCAACCCTTCCGAGTGATCTCCCAGGTTGTTTACAAGAACAAACCTTGTACATTTGTAGACAGAGTATCCCACTTTATTTCTTTCTGTCTGTAGAGACAACGTGATGCTGAAAAGATTCAAGACGCCTCCTGGGACCTCCACCTTCTGAAGCTGTCCAGTGAGGCAGAGGAGGAGGAGAGAAGAGCGGCGGAGCTGAGGAGAGCGCAGAGAGTGCAGATGGACCAGTACAACAGGCAACTGGCCAGAGAGCAGCAGGCACAGTGAGCACCGCACAAACACACATACATCACCCTCACTATTCAGCCACTAGTCAGCATGTATATTTTGGCTGTGGATGATGAAATACTGTGATATGGAACCGTTTTTGGAGGCAGTCACTTACGGCGTGTTAATCTGTGTTTCTGCACCAGTCAGGAGTACCTGAATAAGAAGCTGTACACCAACAAACCCACCAAGGACTACTTTTATCAGTTCAACACCGGCTCCCGTTGACTTCCGCGCTCCTCACAGCAGCTTTTCCTGCGGTGACAATGTGCTAATAAATCGACTGATTGATCATCACCGCAGTCAGTGTGAATATAATCAAGGTTAGTCAATATTTGCTGCTTATCTTTACTGATGAATACTGGCAACTATGTAACACTGACAAAGAAGGGACTATTTTGTTTGGTACAGATTGTTCCACGTACTTTATTTTTTTCAGTCATATATCCAGTTACAGTGGTAGATTCATTATGCAGTTACAGTTATTCATTGGCCCCATGTGTGGCACAAGTCCACCCAACTCCTACTGTCCATCCTTGACACATAGAGGCATTGTCATTGTGCTAGTACCGCACCCCAACGCACCACAAACAGTAGCAAAAGCTCCCTACCCTTCCTTGCCTCCCTTATCTTCTCTCGCTCCCACTCAGGCCTTGTAGTTTAATCCGTCTGCTTTTGAGTTCTGGAGCTCGCCTTAAACATACCAGTTCATTTTTATTTGATTTTTATCTTTTAACTATAAAAAAAAAGAAAGAAAGAAAGAAAGAAAAAACAACAACAGCGGAAAGGCAAAGGCCAGAGTCCCTCATGAAACATGAAAAGCAAAGAGTGAGTGGCAGTCGAGTGAGTATCTGTGTGTGTACACTCATTCCTCATTCAATGCTAACATTTGCCCCCAAACACTGACAAACACAGATGTTTAGCAGCAGATAGTTGAGTTACAATATTGGCATATTTTGTGTCATTCATCGCTCCTGTATGAAAATAGATTTTTTTTTTTTAAAAGCTTTATTTGTCCTGAGTGTGTCTGTTTTACCAACAACAGGGAGCTTACACACACCTCCTTCAACACCACTAGCCTTTTTAGACATCCCATATACTACCTCAGTGACTGTCAGACGATGTTTGACCAAGCTTTTGTTTTAGTAGGGAGAGCATTGCATATAGGTACTCCCTGTCGTATGCACTAGCTGGCTGGCCCGGCACAACTGCTTCAGACAAAAACTCCACAGATATTCACTGCACTGCAACGCATTGCTGGATGGTTATGGGCATGAACGCAACCTTTCACTAAATGACACTAATGTACAATTTTTTTTTTTTTTTTTTTTTTGATTTTCAAATTCTTGATATGTTTGCAAACATCTACAGAACAATGTGGATTTTTATTTTTTTTTATTTTTATGCCCTCCCACCCTTCAGCTATGAACTATTTTTGCTACACCCAAATCTCACTGCAATCGTTTGCCAAAAAAAAACAAACAAACAGGAATTTTGAATAGTAGTACAGAAGAAGAAAAACTACAACATTTCAAAATTGACTCAAGTGGTTTTAAACCTGCACATTTTTCACATTTTTTATATCAAACGTGGTTCTTTAGGATTGTATTTACATTCAGTGGAAAACAAAACGTCCGTCTTATCACAACTCTTTACGTCTCTGGTACCTTGTAGCTCAGATTTTTTTTTTTTTTTTTTGATCGGTAACATGTAAAAACAATGTCTGCCTCGCCCTGAAAAGAATACATTCTCTGTGTTTGATAGAAATACCAACCGTTTACCTTTTATCATACATCCTTACGCCTGTCTACAATGTCATCTTGCATTGATGAAGGTCTGAAAATAAAACTTGAGAGAGTGTTCGCCTACGAGACTCCACTCTTTACTCTGTAAATATACATTAATACTGCTCCTCAATCAGTACGTGTTGTATGAGATGGATGGGTATGAAAAGATTGTTAATTAGAGACAACAATGCTTTAATACAGTGTAGAAAGAGACAAAGACAGATAGAGAAAGCTACACATAGGTCTCGACACAAAAAATTACAATATCGTTTCCAATAATGACATTACATTTCTGGTGGAAAGGCGAGAGAGTAATGACATCAATCTGGTGCTTTATGCAGACCCAGCAGGCACAGGAACCTATAAGGAGCATGTAAATATCTATGATACTGTATTATGGCTAAATAGATAGATGTAGATGCAGCTATATACACCAGATGCTACTCAGCATTTTTCACAGCAAGTTCCCCTTAATGCATCCAATATTATTTATAGTAAGAAACTTGGCTTAACTGGATTTCAATGAAAACACCGTGATCAATGAAATATGTCAATGTAGAGGGTTTTAATAAGTAATGTATAAAACAATATCTATATATATATATAAAATGATATGAATAAAAAAGGGCAGCTAACAGAAAAATGTGTTTAAACACATGTAAAATAAAATATAAGAAAAAAATGTCACTGGGAAACCCAGTCCGAGACGCAAAATGGCATGAGACAAAATCATGTGCGAGATCTATCAGACATGACAAACTACCTACGATTCAAGATTTTTTTTTTTTTACAGCAGCACGTGCTGTCTGTTTAGCTCCTGATATTTCTAAAAGTATAGCATTCCATCTATAGGCATCTGCACTGTCGTTTGCTGAGAGAGAAAAACAGAAGAAATGAATGTTAGTCGTTTATATTTGTTGTAAACTGCACGGGTTAGCGGGGTCAAAGGACATGTTCACGTTAGTCAGACTCGTATCACATTGTCCACTACCCTGGACACTCCTTTGGTCAAAATAGTCCATAGTCAATATATGATTGTGTGTTAGTCGTCAAAATACGGATCAGCAAGGGAACGGGAGCGCATGGGCACATACGTGTTGACATATTTTGGTCTGGTGATTCCCCAAATGGACGTGTGGAGGTTAATCGAGGAAGCTGACTGAGTTGGGCTTGCCGTTGGTAGCTGGGACGTCACTGGAATTCAAAGGGGAGTTATCCGGCAGCGCTTCACTGGGACGGCTGATCTGGCTGACCAGAGACTCATCCATGTTGACCTCAGTGGTTATGGCACTGCTGCCGTTGAAGTCCAGGTTGTCCTGGCTGCACAGCTTGCTCTCCTCACACAGCGACGGCTGACTGGCCGTCCGCTTCTCCTCGAGATCGCTGCAGTGCAGAGTCGAGTGCACAGGCGCAAGAAAGCAAAGCACATGAGAGTGGGACAATGCGCCGCTGACTGCAGCTTTGATCAGCAATCTCAAAAACACAGTTTATTATGAGCCAAAATGCACAATGGAAAATACACAAAACAAGATCTGCAATGATTAGGTGATTCCGGTTTTTATGTTTTAGAAACCAAACGATTAATCAAGAAAAAGACCTGCAAACTAAACAGTAAAGAAAATGATATATTAACTATAATTGTGCCAAATGTTGCAGGGAAGTCAGTGGGTAAGTAGGGTAATGGAAGAGGACAATAAATAAGTAGGTCGGGGACATATCAACATCACAGCATACCTTTCTAGAGATCTGCAAGGCAGGAGCAGGCATTAGGGAGAAGAGGGACAATGAAAGGAACACAAAGGGTTAGGAAAAGCAAACAGCAGAGGGAATCAGGACTGTGTTAGGAATTGAAACAAAGAGTCAGTGTGCATTCAGGTGGCCAACCTGTACTCTCCAAAAGTTTCATCCTTCATGGGTCGTGCTTCTGAGTCCATCGGACCCTCTTCTTTGTCTTTCACTGAGAAGGTAACAGATGATTGGATTTTATTATCGGGGACATGTTTATTTCTCTCAAAGCAGCTGCCTCAGACATTAATAATGACGTCATGTCAGGCATCAAGATAACATCCAGATGGTTTATGTGGAGCAAAAAGGTTTGGCCCATTTGTAGACAATCGTTTTCCTCCTTTCTTAAATACAGAATGTATATCACCACTGTTTACTGGGGATACTTCAATTCCAAACAGTTTAAATAATGTTTATTTATTTATTTATTTTTTCATAAAGCCTGTGGATATGTTCATATTGATTATTCAGTAAGTCCTCGCTTTAAGTACAGATATAGCTGGCCTCTTGCCTCTCTCGTGAGGAAAAAGTTGGTGTGTTTCTCTGTCCAGTCAGATGCCTGCAGGTTGAAGCCAGTCGCCCTTGTGGTTTGAGATTATTATTTTTACAGTTCTCTTAAAGGCAGAGCCTCTTCCTCACCATCGCATCAACTACAAGCTCAGAAGCTTCACTACATGTTTGATGTGAAGGAAACGTGAAAGAGAGACATTTGAAATCCTCTATGAGGATTACAGAGTTGACAAAACAGTTTGGGGAGCACTTTCAAAATGGTGCAGCCATATTTCACGGCCCTTCTTTCCAGTTAGAATAATCTTGTTTGCTGTGGTGCATGCCAGAAGTGCTTGACCCTTTTTTTTTTTTGTACTGCAGTGTCCAACTGGCCAGTTTTACCCACACTAAGCTAGTGTTGGCTTTGAAGGAGAAACGCCTACAGTAAATTCTACATAAAAAAGTTGCTCCAACCCTCAGTTATTTTGTATTATTCATCACCAAACACATTCCCTTACGCTCACCGCGGTGGTCAGAACTTGCCTGAGTACTTCCCTCCTTTGCTCCTCTTGATAAAGCAAAGGATGAGCAGAATCAGTAACAACAGCACGAGGGCGCTCACAACGCCAATAAACCAGCCCTGTGTTGCGAAGCTCTGACGCACCTCCAACACTCCTTGAGAGGAAGAATAAGAAACAGTTGGAAAAGGAAAGCAGGATGAAAGTGTGAGAGGAGCGAAAAGTATATAAAGGTATAGTGGAAATTGAGGATGAGATACAAGAGAGAGTAGAATCTAGAGCAGAAGAGACAGAGCATTATGCATTCTGACAGGGTGGCATTTCACCAGGGAGCCAAGAAATACAACAACATTCACCAAACAAACACGAGTAATGGATCATTTCATATGGCTAACCAAGCACTCGTTTAGCAACAGCCTTTGGAAGTACTTCACAAGCAGAGGGACAGAACTGCAAGGCGCCGTCTGTAGGATCGGACTTATATTTAGATGTGGTAAGCCCAGAGGAGAGAGCAGCAGCAGAGATGAAAGAAAAGAAAACGAACGAAGGGAGAGTGCTCGCCCGTACCTGCTCCTTCTGTCTCAATGTCAGTCTCCCAGAAGGTGGTGTTGCTGTAGATGAAGCGCAGACGATAATGAGAGCCAGGTGTCAAGCCCTGGAGCTGGTAGAAAGACTGAGTGGAGTTCACCTTCTCTGTCTTTTTCCATTTACCGCCATCTGCAGAAGCATATGAGCCTCAGTTTCTTTTTTCTTTGCTATTCAGGATCGTAAAACCATTCCCCCATGATTGCATTTCTATTAAAATGTTCAACACGCAAAGGTTTAACTTATTCATATAATTGTTTGATTTTCTTTTCTTTCTTTTTTTTTTACCGTTCTTGTTGAGGTAATGGATCTGGAAGCCAACATTTCTGTGTCTCTTCTTTGCCACCCAGCTGAAGTTAACTGAGTTTCCCCCCACAGATAGGCTGAAGTTGGTGGGTGGTGCTGCAATGCATTCAGACAAAAAATAAGACAGCGATCTAATACAACATTATGCATGGAAAAGTATGAATCGGCTCTATACCTCCATCTAGTGTGGTGGCCCCATTCCTGGTGACGGGCTCTCCGTCCCCTATAGCAGTGCGGCCCCTCAGGTAGAAGCGGTAGTGGCTGTGTTTGTCCAGGCCCCTGAGGGTGAGGTGGGAGACTGTGGGGTCGTCTATGCTCTCGACCTGCATGGGGCTGTCATCGGTCTTTGAAACTGACCGCAGCAAAGCCAAAAAAAAAAAAAAAAAAAACATTCAATCACGCTTCGATCGTCGCCACATTGTTATGGGTGACACACTGTTGCGGGTGACACGAGACTGACCGATGATCATCATTAGGGCGCTGTGCTTTTGACATTTCTCAAGTGTTATTGATTTAGCTAGTGACGTATTGCGTGGAATAATTCACGGTTCTAATGTCTTCACCGGCGTCTCGGATGACGAATAGAACCATTTATCGAACAGCTTTGAATCTGTGTGCGCTGGGTGGGCAAGGATAAAATTAAAACAATGCTCACTCCGTTGGTACTGCAGCAGATATCCAATAAGGATTCCATTGGGATGACTGGGAGGCGTCCAGCGAAGGGTCATTTCTGTCTCTGATGGGCTGTCTAGCGTCAGAGACGTGGGAGGACCGGGAACTAAGGACACAAATGGGCCTTATTAAAATGCATTTGAGATCTATGCGTTTTCCAAAGTACAATGCATCTATCTTTACACCAGTTAGTCCACGGCCCCCTCCATATCTCACCTCCCTCAGAGGTACTGAAGGGCACTGGCTCAGAAGGAGGTCCCTCTCCCTTTTTGTTGTACACAGTGATAGCTAGGGTGTAGTGGGAGTATGGTCTGAGGTCAGTGATTAACTTCCTCGTCATATGGGGAGTAGCCTTCACCACCACAGTGTTTGTTGACTCAGTGGTCCTCCGGCCTCGGTGGTGGCTCCTGGAGCCTTTCCAAGTCAAGTGGATCTGGAGCCACAAAATCATTCAGAGTCACAAGTGAAAGTTTTAACATTTCATACGATTCCAAATCATAACTCAGCTTGGACCTCAGAAAGCTACGCTTGCAAGTAGCTAACCATCTACTTAACACGGAAGCAGGAAGCTAGAGGAAATCTATTAGATGAAATATTGTGAATTTCAATGGAAAATAACAAGAGAAGCTCCTTGAAAGCGTCTGGCTGGAAGATTCTGAATAGATATTTATCACTCTTCTCCAGAAATCTCACCACTCAGGCTCCTGTAGCTGCTGGAAGAATTGCAGCTCCAAGGACGCCAATCGCTATCCACTTGTTCTGGGCTGGCCCAGAAACGAACGCTTTCTGGCACAAGATTTATACATAATTGGTAATCACGCATGGATGATGAAATTTACTTTTAAATGGGAAGAACTCCTTCTTTAGGAGTCTACATTTACCATCTCCAAATATGAAATCAAAATACTTATTTGGAAGGTGAAAGTGTAGTCAAGAGTCTGCTGAGGTTCAAAATAAAGTAAACTGAGCATGCATCGGTAACTCAAAGGAAAGTCAAGTCTTTCATCTGAAACAAGACAAATTTTTTACTCTTCGCAACCTTGAAACTACAGAGGACTCTGAAGCCTCTGCTAAGCTAAGATCTGGAGGCCTCTGGTGTTAAGCCAAGTACATGATATTCATGAATACACAAGGCCAAACAACAACAATACCTTGTATCCCAGCAGGTGTCCCCTGACCGTCTCTTTATCTACTGGTGCCCAGGACACTTTGATTGTAGTGCTGTTAATTAGTGCAACACCCACATCCATTGGAGCCTCTAACGGAACTGAAAGACAATGGCAGGAAAGAGAGGAAAGCGCTGGGTGACAAAATCAAGAGCAAATACTCACAGTAAAAGAACGGTGTATTACAGAAAAGCTGTTTAGTAACATTTTTTCTTTTAATATTTTACCATCTTCTCCTGAGTAGCCAATGACAGGGTCCGGTTCAGGTCCTTCCCCTATCTCATTCACCGTCTGAACTTTGATCTCAAAGGCAGAGAAGTTGCCAATATCTCTGACGACAACCGGGGGTGATGTTGTCTCGTTCATGTGCCAGTTTGGCCCACTACCCACCACTCGCCTCCAGAACACCCGGTACTTGAAGTCAGGTCCGTTGAAGTAATATTTCGACAGTGTCTGTAACGACAGAAACAGCGTCCTGGTAAGACACAGGCACTTTTCAAAGACTATTTGGAGGTGGTTCAGATAATTAGGTTATAAAAGTACCTTCCAGGTGATGACAAGAGTGTCTGGCTCGACGGACTCACTCGAGATATCGTCAGGGTTTCGATCTGGAGCTGTGATTGGCAAAAAGAGCAGATTAGTTTTAGAATTTCCTGTGGCAATGAAACTAAAATCGCCACAAAACACTGGATTTTACCTTCGGCAGGTGTGTTGTGGATTTCAGATGGCTCGCTGGGGTCGCTCTTGCCCACCTCATTGATGGCTATGACCCGGAAACGGTAGGACATGTACGGCCATAGGGACAGGGTGGCGCGCGGATGGTTCCCTGGCACTTTCTTCAGCTCTTCCCAACCCGTCTCCTTGGAAGCTTGGACTTCAAACTGTATCTCATATTCTGCAGAGACAGAGTCAAGGGGTTACGAGGTGAAGTAAAAGGAACATAAAGCTTCAGTGAAGACGTGGACATGCAGAGAGTCTAAGCTGCCATCAGTGTGTGTGTGTGTTATTTAGGCCTAGACTGAGGACTTAAAAGCTTAAAGAGGAAGATAAGACTAATAGGTAGTTTAGGAAAGTGTCCTGAATGTGTGTGTATGTCCTGACCACAGCACGTCTCTACTAAACCTTGGATAGGGCTTTTGTGGTCGTCTCCGGGAGTCCAGCTGAGAGTGAGGGTACGATGCCTAGCATCAGAGATCTGGAGGAGGGAAGGGGGATCTGGACGATCTAAGGGTAACAACATATTTTTGAAATAACATTAGACGACATTTAATGTTTATTGTCTGTCACGTGCTTCGTCCCAGAAACCGTTCTTACCATATAAAGTGAGGGAGCCTGTGGCTTCAGCCATGTCCAGCGTGGTGATGACCTGGCAGGTGTACATGCCCTCGTCATCAGGCCCCACATTAGCTATTATGAGGTCCGATCCTTCCAAGGTGTATCTAAGAAAATGCATCCATCATTGTTAGTTGTTGTAATTATCCCTCCCATTGTGTTCAAGTTTTCTCTCTTAAAGAATTACAGTTATTTTCACGTGTTTGTCATAAAAGTTGAGGGCTTTGTTCACACGTGGCTTCAGAACGAATAAAATAAATTTGTGATTTTTTTTGTTGAGTTGTGTGTGTTTTATTCAACCTGTATATACCCATGGCAAATGACTGGTCATCAGAAATGAATGGGTAAGACTACAACTAGTTTATAATTGAGTTCAAAAATAAAATGAGTTCAAACACATAATATCTATATAATGTTTTTTTCCTAAAAAATGGTAAATAGAAGTTGAAAACCTGTAACTTTCACAGCGGCCTAAGCTGGTAAAAACATCCAATACAATATTAGGTGATAATGTCAGTATTATTGTGGATTTATCATCAAATATTTGTTGGTTCCTGGTCACACTTGACCGGGACCATTCTGCCTACCACACAATAGGAGGGTTACGGATATCATTTATTATCATCTTTCCCCCACGCCTCACCATCTCAGCAACATCCTTTATATTCTTATATATTCTTGCCACGACAGCAACACACGCGTTTGTTCAAAATGTATAAATAAGGGATCATTTGTAACAGTGAAAAAAGAAGCTACAATTAACAAAGAAATGGACAATGAAATAATCCGTTCAGTCTCACTTTTCATCACTGTGCGACTCAAACAGCTTCCTATCGTTCTTTCTCCACTGAATGAGTGGCGAGCTGAGGTTGGAGTCAACGTCGGCCAGACAAGTGAAGGTCACTGTTTGTCCAGTCTGCGCCTTCAGAGCCTGTGGGGGCGACACGATCACTGTCCTGTCTGGAGGAGAAAGCAAGGAGAAGTTGGCGAGACAGGGCGCAGGAGGTGCAAATAACATCAGTCGCTCTGGGACACAGTGTGGGTGCGCATGTGTGAGTGTCACTCACCGAAAACTTGGAGCTCGGCATTGACTGACAAGTTGCTGTTGAGTACAGAGCAGGTGTATAAACCCATATCGTCATGTGTGACATTCTGGATCTCAAGCCCCCCGTTGGTGAGGGGATTTACTCTGGGATCTGCCAGAAGGGTCGAGATGTTGCCTCTCTCCCTAGAAAAAAGACACACACAAACGCCCATCAGGAAGTTGGCAGTGACTGATAAATTCCCCAGCTCGAACGTCGCTTTGAGAATTAAACTAAAAAAGAACAAAGCCTGGTTGGATACGTGTCACAGTGACAGTCACAGCCCAGATGTAACAGCATTCGGCTGCTAATTTACACGCATGCAAGAGCAACCTACGCAACGACATCACGTCTGGGAAATCTGTCAAAATGAAAACCTGCCAAGCAACACTAGATCCAGTAACGCAAAGCATCAGCCGCATCCCTCACCATATGACTTTAGGTTTAGGAGAGCCAAAGGTGTCGCAGTCCAGCAAAGCCGTGCGGCCCTCTATGACCATGTACGCGTTTCCGTCTTCGGTAAGGATCTGAGGAGGCAGCTCTGAAACAACCCGCACAGAAAAATGAGACACACAGATACACACACACACACTATTCAGCTAAAGAAGTGACAAACCCTTACCAATGACATAGACATTGGTGTTGGTGAGGATCGTTCCATGCTTGTTGGAGGCCCGGCACTGGTAGATGGCAGTGTCTCCGAAGCTGACATCCTCGAGGATCAGAGAGCCACTTGCTGTCAGAGTATGCCTGGAGTCTGAATCAATATCTGTCAAGGCAAGGCAAGTTTATTTGTATCGCACCATACATAAACAATATATTAAGGAATTAAAAGCATAAAACACACTGTTGCACTTCAAGTGCCCAAGGATGAAGTGTGCGTGTGTGCGTGTGTGTACTGACCTGTGAGGGGATCCCCATTGATGGTCCAGCTGATGATAGGAGTAGGGATGCCTCCTGCCTGACAGTCTAGTCTGACAGTCTCACCAGGGCCGTATAACTGACTGACTGGCTTCTTGGTCCAGTAAGGAGCAGCTACAAGGGACACACACAAGCACACACACACTGTGAGCTACAAATATAATGGCCTACAAGAGCCTGCAAGCTGCCATTGGCTCTTAACTTGTGAAACATTGGGCAGCGTCAGTCTTGGGGAAAGCACTTGGGGAAAGGTGCATTGTGGGACGTGTAGGATTCCTTGTGACTAATGATCTATTACTTTTCTTCTTCTACTCTATCTGGTGTCTGGTAACAAATACATTTCAACAAGGTTTTGCAACAAGAATATAACTTATGTAAGTGCATGATTTAATTCATAATGGAAAACCTTCTTTAACCCTCTGGAGTCCAGAGTATAATTGGCCGTTTCATCTTAAAAACACTTAGATTACATTGCCTTGGTTGGTATCAGCACAACCTCCCCTGTGTCATTTTACAGTTGCTGTTTCATTCCGTCAAACTGTATAAACGCATTGCACCTAAAACCACACTAAAACCGTAAAATCCGAGTAAGAAAAAGTTAGATTTTTCACAGCAAAAACATCTTTAACGAACCATTTTTAGAACTCAGAATGCAAACCCAACAAATTTAGTAAACAACAAAGCTGTTGATAACTATTTCCAACAACCATTCACAACTACCAGGTGTAACAATGAGTAACAATGGCCGTCATGTTTTGTTGTGTTTTTTTGCTTTCGATCATTTGGAGCTGGCTAGCGATCTCCGCTTGCTAGCGTTTCACTTTTCACCGTTTCACAATGTTCAGTCAAAAGCATGGCGTAAATTATTAATAAGACTAGTAAGTCTAGTTTTACTTGGCATATCAACACAACAACAAATGCTGAAACGGAGATTCAGTGACGCTGCGCCTTCCTGCTACGTGGTAATAAACTGGTCATGTGACTTGGACGCACCGGCGCATCCCTCGACTCCAGAGGGTTCATAACTGGATTCTGCATGTTCTTTGCAAACGTCACCGAGGACAGTTTACTATCAACGTACCAATGGACGATGCGCACCACTTCGGCATTTTTTTGAAGATGTGCTGCCGCAACGTACCTTCCACGATCAGCGTGTAAATGTGTGTAGCCTTCCCCTGGGAGTTTTGAGCAACACAGTGGTATTCGCCTCCATCGCTTTCGGAGACATTATTGATGTGCAGGCGGCTGTCAAACATCTCTTTGTAGGTCCGAGACTCTGGGATCTCACCGTCTTTCCTCAGCCACGACACATCAGGAGTCGGACTGAAGAGGAGGAGGAGGAGAGAGAAGGGAGGGTGAGGTACATAGAGAGGAGAGAGAGACACGCAGAGAGAAGGGACTCGGGGTTGGCATGAGGCAGCAGATGTATTATGGAATGAAAGAGTGTGGAGGAAGAGTGGCGGACGAGAGGCAGGTAAGATTGATTAAAAGGAGCGGCTCAGGTTTTCTGACCGACGAGGGCAGAAGTGCACGCACGCTCGCACTCGGACACTCACAGGCCTTGGGCGATGCACTCAAGCTCTACCGTCTGGCCCCTGAGGGCGTGGTACGTGCTTTGGCTTCCAGTAGGTCTCATCATGTGGGGTCTCCGGTTCCGCAGCACCGAGTTGGCTGGACAAAGAGAGGTGGAAACACAAAGACAAACAGAGAAGCTCATACATATGTATGGGCAATTTTCCGATTGCCGTGCTGCTGACACAGCAGCCACTCGAGACACTCTGGTGCAAACACACACACACACACACACACGCACACACATTGATGCTCGGATCGGACTCGTGTGGAGAGGTCTTTAGCTTTTCTCAAAACAAAACATCATCGTACAGACTTCCTCCACACGCAGAGAGGTCTTGTGTTAACATGCGCTCATGGTTCTGATCTCTAGTTGGGACACAGCCTCGTCTCAGTGTGTGAGCTGCATCTCATTACACCTGGGCTGAGAAGGTGATGGGGCCCCCCCGCTGGTAATGGGACTTCTAATAGATACGATCATTGCTTTGGTCAGCACAACACGCCACCACGTACCAGCGAGTTGACTTTGGTGCGACTATGAGGCTTCTGTGGTTCCCAACAAATATTATACTGCAATTTGATAACCACAGCATTTTACTTTAACAAATACAAACAGGGTAGATTTTTAGGGGAAGGTAACTGTCCATGTGTGTAGGTATCTATGTTTTTCTATACAGTGTGGCTCTTGTCAGTGTTGGTAGATCAGTTTCCTGGTGTGTATTCCACATTGGTTCAGTCAAAACCACCTCCAGTGTTGTAGGAGGCGTTGTTGTGAAATCAGGTACGGACATCCCTGGTTCAGTGGCTGAGGTTGATCCTCTAACTTTTCCTCTTTGACCATCAGGATTTAACATGAAATCGGGTCTTTATGTTCCCCTCAGGATGAACTGTTACTTTGTTGATCCTCTGATTTTATTACTTTACCATTTAGCTCAAAGATGGCAAACCAAAATGTTCCTGAAACTGATCCTGAAAATATTATCTCTGGTGGAACTAGGACTTAACATTTTAACGCAACATTTATTATTAGAGAAACGTAGGACTCTCATCTCCTGATTGATTAAGGACATTTAAAGTTTAAGCAAAGGTCTCAGAACCCCACTTCAGTTCAGTCTAAGTCACTGTGGTTGATCCAGGTCGGCACTCACATGGGGTGACAGTCAGAGTGATGGGTTCTTTGGGGAGAATCGTGCGCGTCGCCAGGTACTGGACGTTGCAGGTGTAGTCGCTCCTGGTGTCCTCAATTGTCAAATGGGAAAAGTACAGGTTGCCGTCCTTCCCCACCATCACCCGCTTACTCAGCTGGATATGGCGCAGCCCTGAAGGAAAGAGGAGAAAGATAAAGAAAATTAGGACTGAGGGAGCTGAAATAAATTTGCAACACGGGTAATAGGATAAGAGAAATAGAAAAAAATATAGTAATGAGACATTGGTGGGAAAAAGAAACAAACAAACAAAAAAAATTAAAGATTTTAATAATGTTTCAGAAATAACATGAGCTAGATGTGAGCTTTGATGTGCTCATGGGTGGTGGTGGTGGTGGTGGTGGTGTTTGTGGGGGGGGGGCATACAGGCTAAGTGGCCAATTTACTGAATAGACAGGAAGAGGCATGTAATGGAAGGAGACATGGGAAGGTAATGTACTCACTACGGTCCATCCAGTGAATGATAGGCTCCATAGAGCTCTGTGGGGGGTTGCACTTCAGGACAATGCTGCTGCCCTCTTCGGACTTCAGGCGAACCTGTTTCTCTTTCTCTTTCTGCAAGGAGGGAGGGACTGAAGGGAGGCAAGCGAAGTAAAAAACAAACAAACAAAAAAAACACATACACCTGTGAGTCTGTGTGGAAACATATGGGCGATAAACAAACACATGTTGAGATTACCTGAGGCAATGCGCAGCCAAACTCAACTCAAGCACACGGTGCAGTGGCTAAGAGTATTTACACGTTCTTGTATGCGCCGAAGAACGTTAAGAATTTGAGGACAGAAGACAGCAGTTTGTTGTTGTTGTGTTTTTTTTTTTCATCTTGCAAAAGTAGAATGTCTTCTACGCAAGTCATATGTGTTTGCTCTCCCTCCCTCCCTCCCTCCCTACCTCCCCTCTGCCCATTGTTGATAACCCCACAGGAGCTACTGAAGAGCGCTTCACATGACATCAACTCAAGAGCGTTTCTGGGGTAACCGTTGTCAGGGAAACTGTGAACGAAGGAGGTCACCCCGGAAGAGAGCCAGTCGCACAGGTGGATGCGAACACAGAGGTGCTCTTCGCTTCTGCCCAGAGGCCGTTTGTGAGCACACGCACTTGTGCGTTCTGAGTATACGCCGATTAAAATTGTTATTGCATGTAATTATGTTCTGGGTGGCAACGGACTGAGCTCCTCAGTGAGAGCCCCTTCCTCTCTATAAAGCAGGATGGGGGGGGGGAGGTTTACAGGCTGGCTCTGCTCACAGCAAACTCCTAATCTGGACCTTGAAGGCGGAACTGACATTTGTAGAAGACGTGTAATTCCTCTGCTGTGATGTGGTTTATTTGAAAACATATCGGAGGACGCTTGATTGCTATTTCAAAGAGTGGGATTCTTTTCTCAGGGCTAAAACGATTGAAATTAAGCAAATGCATTGAACATTCAAACCGTTAACCATACACAAAATTTAACAAATCTGTCTTCCAGCAGAAGTAGAGAGCAGATGTTTTAGAAGCTGTTCTTGTGCTCTTACCCTCAATGTTGACTACGGCCTCGTTAGACACGGCTGTTCCCAGCTCATTGGTGGCGAAGCAGACGTATTTGCCTTGGTACTGCTTCAGGGTATCCAAAGTGTTACTGAGCGTGTAGAATGCGAAGGAGCCGGAGCGCTCAGTCACCTTCAGCTCCGAGTCGTTGCCCGGGTCAAACTCCTCTCCATCCTTTTCCCACCGAAAACTTGAAGAAAACAAGAGACGGGAGATTGTGAGATCCATTTCCACGCCAGTGGGGGACACAGTTTAACACAGACAAGATGTCCTTATATGTCGCAGGACGCGGGGGCACAAATGAACCGCTGCAGAATTCACACAAGACGGCCCAGCGCCACTCAGAAGCTTGGGCCGTGTAATTGCGATATTCATCTTTTCCCCGGCAGTCGGAGCACTTTTCCACTTCAGAGCAGCCGAGACGCTCCAAAAAAAAGGTTGCCCGGGGGCTTAATGACATTTATCCCTTGTTGAAACAAGAACTGTGGCTAGAAGAAGCTGTGCTCTCATGTAATACTAATAAGGACGTGTCAGCTGAACAAGAAGAAGGGAAGGTCACTGTTCTCAATTAACTGAAGAAAACCGGACGGCTTTGGATCCTCCACGACTAATATGGAAGAGTCAGACTTAGACTATGTTTGTTCTGTTTGTGGGCATGTGTGTGTGTGTGTGTGTGTGTGTGTGTGTGTGTGTGTGTGCTGACTAACATGGGTGGAGGGTTGCCAGAGGCTTCGCAGCTCATGACGAGATCCTCAACGCTGAAGACGGTGACAGATTCCGGCTGTGTGCTGATCATTGGAGGCTCCTTCACTGCGTGGACCAAAAGTCAGAATATTTATTATTATTATTGGTTTATTGAACTGGGGCAATGCACATTAATCAGCACTGATGCACAGACAGAGATCAACAATCACACAAGAAACGATTACAGGACCAGACACAGATAGACAATGTCAAAACAAACCGAAAAGGACAGAGACAGACAACACTGGGGGAGCAAGAGCATTTAAAACTTTGAAAATGAGACAGGCATCCATAAATATTTGATAGCTGTCTAGATCAAGGATATTATACATTTTTTTTAAGACGTCACAGTAATGAATTCGAAGAGGTTTCCTTTCTAAACCTTGTCTTTCTAACCTAAAAAGGAGCAATAGCAAAGAAGACATGTACTGCACATGCACACATATGCAGGAGGAGAGACATGCACATACTAGAAGTCATGCTGCTATAAGTCCAGGTAGACACATAAATAACCCCCAAAGTCTCAGAATAATCAGAGACCGCTTCACAGATGGTGATAAGTGCATTCAGTTAATATCACTTAAAAAAACTCCCCAGAGAAAGAGATGAAATGTAGGGCGAGGAAGAAAAGAGTAAGAGAAAATGGGCTGAGATGAAGAGGAAATTGATACAGCATAATGTAAAAGGGAGAGTTCGTGGAAAAGAGGTATGTGGCACAGACGGATAGACGGAGAGGAGAGGGGGAGGGAGACGGTCTGTGGGGAAATAAAGACCGGATTTTAAAGAAAAAAAGTAATGACCACCAGAAAAGGTTTTCTTTTTAGTCCCCGTTATCACTGTTCATAAAAAGAAATGTCGCTATAACCGACTGGGACGCCGTGCGACTTCTCTACTTAAATGCTTAAAAAATCGGAATCCTTTTCCGCGCACAGCTTCGGCGAAGCGCAGAGGCTGTTTGCAGCCGAAGTCACAGCTTGATACTTGTGCGCGGAGTCTTTAATTTGACTTTAAGGGAGAGAGACGGAGCCCCGAGCCAGAGATGAATTTACGTCGAGTAGGTAACGGGGCAAAGGAGGGCACGGGACGGACGAGGGGCGACGGAGGAGACGGAGATGGAGAGCTGAACGCACGGGGGAGGGGGTGTGGGGCAAAGAGAAAAGTGCAGCAAAAAGAGAGAGAGAGAGAGGGCATGTGCAGAGCTACGAATAAAAGAAAAAAAAAAGAAACTGAGCAAAGAGAGAGAGAGAGAAAAACAAACAACGGGTGAATTCACAGAGATTCAGAAAGAGACGAGAGAGTGAGGGAATTTAATGAAAGAATTCCCAGTGATGGGAGAAATAAGCCCATTTCCTCAGCTGATCAAATTGAAGTTTGGGCTGCGGGCTCCGCTCCGTTATTAGCAGAGGAGGAGGAGGAGGAGGAGGAGAGTGGCTGTTGCTTAGTGCTTTAACTCCCCTTTTATTTCCCCGTGTCTTTGATCTGACAGCCCTCCTGCCTCCTTACAGACAGCAGCTCCTCACACTTCTTCCTCCTCCTCCTCCTCCTCCTCTCTGCTCCTACAGGGACCTCACCTATTGGGAGCCAGGGAGGCTAAACACAAACACAAACCCAAACGCACGAACATGCACAACAACACACACACGCGCATAAACTGCCTTAATATAAAAGCAGATGATTGCAGGGTGGAAAATAACATCGCTGGAATAATGAAAGTGTTTGCAGTACACTTTGCTGGCACCTGCATTAAGACAAGACGGATATCAACAAGGTTAAAAGCACTTACGCTCACGCCTGTGGTCTGTTAGTCCGCGGGGGTAGCAAGGTAAAGGCAATGAGGGAAAATTTTAGTTTAAGTGCTACATAAATAGATAGATAGATAGATAGATAGATAGATAGAGCACATATGATGCATGGACGATAAAACCGTGTAATGTCTCCTGTAATGGAGTGTGGCTTTTAACCCCCAAGCTTCATCGACACATATTCTAAGTCATCTCATTTATTGATCCTGATCAATGCCTCAATGACTCTCATTGACAGGGCAGAGGCTCCCTAATTGAAAGGCAGGGGACACCTTGACCTTTCACATCTTTGACCTGCCCCGTCCTCTTCCTCCTCATCATCCTCCCTTCATCCTCCCCGGCCCTCTCACCTCCCTGACACCTCGGCCCCTTTGGGGAATTAAACGGGCGGATTCGCTGCATTTCATCAGCGCTTCCGGGACCTGTTTTCGGAGTGCACATCCGTGGCTCGTCTGAAATCTGCGTAGGCGGAGAAGGGCTGTGAATCATTGCGTGCAGTCTTAGATAAAGAGCTAACAGCACAACCACCGGTGGAAACAATATTCTCTGTCTCCACTGGAGCTCCGTGGGCAGGCCGGCGGCGGCGGAGGAGGAGACGAAGATCAATTTCTCCGCGGGGCCGCAAACTCAGCTGTGCTCCTAATGTCCACATATTGCATCGAGGAGGTGGAAGAAGGGTGCGTGGAAAAAGCCTCACCGGATTTCAGTTTTATAACTCCGTTGTTGATTGAATTACTCCCCAATCAGATTCTGCTTTGCACCAAGGAAACCAAATCAATAGAGAAACTAATCAATGCAGCATGAGGGGATCAATTACAAAGTAATTAGACACGACACCGGCACAGATGAGGGTTAACCAAAGAAGCCTCAGACAATAGTATTCTGAGCATTACAGGGTTCGCTGAAAGAGAAACACGTGTTCATTCTGCTCATTTGCACTGATTAATCGTGATAAAAGATCCTGATTAAAGTGCTTTGATGACTCAACAATGTAATTAACACAACAAATAGATCTTTGAACCTCGTGGAAGTGTTCCACCGCCATTGTTGTGAATATTAGGATTCGAATCGGTACTCACAGTTGGCAGGTATGTCTATGGCTGCTCGGCTGGGCCGGGCGGCAAGAGACAGGAGGATGAGGACAAGGGGGAGGAGGCGGGAGGAGCACTGCCCCCTACTGCCAGCCGGCTGTTGCTGCGTGTGAGGCATTGCTCACTGTCCCATCAAAGTCCAACCTGCTCGCAACTCGTACAGCAAAATGCGCACAGAGGGCAAAGTGTTTGTGGTGCAAGGGGCCTCGGCTTCGCCTCATACGCCTTTGATCCCGCTTGTCTTCTTCCCCTCACTCTTTTGGTTTTTCCCTTTAAGTCAGGTCCACGCCCTCCTGCTGTTCTCCTTTTTCTGAAAGATGAAAAAAAAGAGAGAGAGAGAGAAGGGAGGGGCAGTGAGGGGCCATGTGTCAGAACGGGAGAAAAATTACCCTGAACCATGTGGTCAGACCAAGAAGACAGACCGGCACACGGAGTTAACACACCAATGAAGAGTCAACAATACACGTCTCAACACAATACACTAATAAAGCCTCTCACTAAAAAGAACTGTTTTAATTACATGGCCAGTGGTGGCCCATATGGAGAGGCCAGCCAGCAGGACAGATGGGCAGAATACCACAACAAGACTGTGATCAGAGCCTCCCAGCACCCAGATGGGCAGCGGACGGACAAATGCAGAACGATGAAGTGTCTGATAATACCAGGATAGAACAACAAATAGCTGGTAATTAGGTTGCGCGAGCTGAGCAGTTCGAGGCTGTACTTGGGCGGCAGCGCTGCGATAAGCACGCGATAAAGATGCTATCAGTGGTGGTGAGCTGAGGCGAGCCGCCCCTCCTAGGAGACTATCCATTCTCCATCTGTACCCTTGGAGCCGGTCCCCGCTACAACATGCAGGCTGTCCTCCCCCGCGGCACCACACGGCGCAGCCCGCTGACTGTTTACTCTACTCAGTGTCGCGCACAAAGAACTGTTATGGCACACCGCGATTGAGACGCACACGCCAGACAAAAAAGGGGGACGTCGGTGATGGAGACAGAGGATAATTTGGCAGCGCCGCAGCGCGATCGGAAGAGTTTTGGCTCGGCTCTCCGGTGCCTGTTGGCGAAAAGGCGCAACAGAGTGATTGGGCGACCTTGGGCGGTGGGGAGGGAAGGTCAGAGAGGAGAGGAGATGAAGATGATGGAGAGGCTCGGAGGGTGGGTAGAGAGCGGAGAGTGGTGATTATCATTCATTTTCTCTCATCCAGCGGGTGGCCAGTTAATTGCTGCTGATATTTCACGTGTCACTCAGGGGAGAATGCATCGAACAGTACACAGGGAGCAGGAATGTGGGATTTGTCTACATCTAAAGAGACAAATTAGATTAAAAGTAAAGACCAAACAAGAGCTAAGTCCTTAATAAGGCAGTTTAAACTAACAGCATTAGGATTAAATGAGCCGTTACACACATTTGCCTGCCTTGTCAGTCGAACAGAAGGCCTAGTTTAGGAGAGATAAAAAAAAGAGGGGTTGAGGAGGTGAGGAGCGGAGAGGGCGAGGTGAAGCTAAAGGTGGTGGTGGTGGTGGTGGAGAGAGGCGGAGGAAAAGGGGGAGGGGGGCAGAGACGAGAAGGGAGGGGAGGAGGGACGACAAAGGGTGACAGCTGTGACGCTAATCCTACACATCCACTTACACGCACACACATGTGCAAGCTCTTCCAATCAGCGTTCATCATTCATCGCGTTCTTCCACTTCTTCTTTTTGGGGACTGAAGCCACTTCAGTTGTTGTTGTTGTTCGCAGACGGAGATCCAATTACCGTGATCCGGCCTTAAACAGGCCCCTCAAAGATGCCATTAGGAGCGGATGAATGAAGCGGGGCGAGTCGGGGTATTAGCGGCGAGTATTAGTGTGATCTGAGGTGAGAGCTCGCCTATCAGTTCACCATCCAAAGAAACGAGGGGCCGCTGCGTGAAGCGAAGCCAGACGCTGGCACACTTTACCTTGTCATGCCGCCAATCACAATTCACAAAGAGAGAGCGCGCGCAAGCTGGCACACACATATTCATGGGAAGACACACGCACATAAAAAAAAAGCTTGAAATGCATGAACAGACAGACAGAAAGGAAAGAGGACAGACAGGCGCACACCTCCAGTGGTCTGACAGAAGAGATCAAACAGATAAAAGGGCATGGTCCAGTGGGCTCCAGGCAGGGAGCAGACCTTGACAGAAAATATTCCAGTCATGTTGAGCGGGACCAGTAAGGGGGAACACTATAATGGGACGGGAAGGGTGGGGAAAGGATTCTGACGTGAGCAAGGGGGTTGAGAGGGTTTGCCGCGTAACGAGGCCACCCAAACACGCAGAGTGATGCGGAGTCGGACAAATGCACGACATCCAAGCTGTGCGCGCAGCATGGAGCCCGGCGGTCGCTCCATTATCACGGCGGTGAGACACTGGCATTAAAGCGGACGCCTGATTTCACTTCTCCAGCGCGTCCGCCGAGCAGCTGACAGCGATCATTCCAGCCCTGTTACCTGCTTCACTGGGCAGGGTCAGAGGTCACTGCTCTAGCACGGCAGCTCGAAGCGGGGCCGGGGTGACCCGTCACAGCGTTTAGCGGGGCGCTTTTAGAAACTATTATCGCCGCTCGGATGTCAGCGTAACGCCATCAGAGCCCACTCAATCACGGGGGAATTGTTGGGCGAGGCGAGGTTCGAGGGCGTGGCCGCGTCTTTTTCTTTTCACCAGAAAGCCTGACTGCTCAGAATTAGCCGCAGACAGGCCATGTATCAAACGGGCCAAATCGACCAAGTCAATTTTGCTTCTCCTTCAATTATTCATGAATTTCTGCTTTGAGGCGTTTTGCTTAGGAGTACGCAAATAACTCAAACATTTTGCATTTGGCTGTTAGTGTTGCTATCATTAGTAGGAGTTTAACGGTTGCACGACCACGGCGGTGTGTGTGTGTGTCTGTGTGTGCGTTCCCCCCGTTTGTCACCCATTAGACATAAAATTGCACCTTCCTTCCTTCCTCTGCAAAGTGTTGTAATTAGCATTAAGACGACATGTTGGGCGTTGCCAAGCACTTCCAATGTTTAACAGGCTCTCTTGTCTGCGGAGAAGGTGGAGCAAAAAAAAAAAAAGAAGATGAAAACCTCAAGAGTCTAATCATGTGCCGAGCTTCACACGTCGCGCCAGCCACCCACCCACGCAACGGGAGACTCTCAGTGTCTGATTCACACACACAGCACATGCACGAAGTCGGGCGTTCTCTCATTCACATATAAATTTCCAAAGTTTACCCTTCTTCGGATGAGACGTGCTGCCCATCTGGATTTACGAATATGTGTGTGTGTGTGTGTGTGTGTGTGTGTGTGTGTGTGTGTGTGTGTACGAACGTGTGTGCAAGTCTCGTGTCCTGTCATGCCTTGCTTTTAAATATTAACAACCTCCAGCTGCGAAGATGTGTAGAGGGAGAGGATGCAGGACAGGAGGAAGGATGGGGGGCGAGGTGGGGGGAGAAAAATAAATGAATACATGCCCCCTTTACCCCCTCCTCTATCCCCGGGGTTCGTCTGTCTGAAGAAACATCAGAGAAGAAGGAGACGGACGGCAGGACAGGGGGAGAAGACAGAGCGGTTTGGACATACACAAAGAGAGGGGACGCAAAAAAAAAATGAAAAAAATGAAGGGATGGAGCTATTGACAGTAGAGACGAAGGTCAGAGAGACACCGCGAGGGTCGATGGGGAGTCAAAGTGAGGAGGCGTGTCTGAGAAACAAGGTGATGCCGGTGGGGGGTAGATGATGAGGCACCCTGCAGAGTGAATTATTCATAGAAACCCCCTTCCTGTCGGCACAATTTGCCCTAAATTCACCCATGTTCATAATTCATTTACTCCCCTTATCATACGTCGAGTCTGGTCCCGGATTGATGCTGACCATCCATACCTGGTGTCTATGGCGTGGCTGTCTGAGCCTCTCCTCTCCTTCACCTCCTCCTCCTCCCGCTCACCCGCCCCTCTCCCTCTCCCTCTCCCTCTCTCTGGCAGGGTCATACTTAATGCATGAGCCTGTTGCAGTGAGACAAGTCTCAGACCCACTTTGTCGCTACAGCAGAACAATACCACAAATCATGTGAAATAATACGAGATACCTGCTTCCGCTCGGCTCCACAATTCACTTTGAAACGCAGTCATTTGCCATTCATCGTCCGCCGAAGTGAAGACTGCGTTTTTTCCCAGTCTTTCTCGCATTTTTTTTAAAAGTGCTTCTGCATAGGAGCCCATCCTTGCAACAGGCGCCGTCCGTGAGGGACGAGTGCCCATTTTCCTGTCACCTTTTTATCAGTCTCCTCTTCTCTCAGCCCCCCCTCAGTGGATGACACTAAAAGCTTTCTCCAATTCCCCCTCCGACGGCTTCTTACAACGCATTTCCCCGTCCCTCACCCTCTCCTTTTGTGCCTATGTTCAGCCCCTTTTCTCTCCATCACTTTAACAAACTGCTGTGGCAGCTCTCCGTCTCGGACAACGGGCGGCGTGGCCCGTTAATTTAATATTTTGCAACTTTAATGGAAGAGAGGCTTTATGGCGCAGCAGGAAAACCAGTATCTCCCTCATGCCTTTACTCTTTGTTTAAAAGGCCAAGTAACACGTATTTCAAGATTGATGAGCCATGGTCAACAGGCAAATGGAAAGTCAGCAGCGGAAGGGGGAAAAAAAAGAAAAAAAGAAAAGCTACAGCTTATCAGGAATCAGGCAACACACTTTTATCAATACAACTATTAGGATTGGTGAGAATATTGAAAGATTTGAGGTTTTTTAGTTAACTAACACCATATCTATGATGTTTAATCATTTAATCAAACTGTACTTAGTAGAGGGGAAAATGGAAAACACAGGCAGGATATAAAGGAGAAGACTGAAGCCATGTAGTTAACAGATCATGGTAGCTGCAGGATGTAGATCGTGTTTCTTTATAATGCATGAAGAAGACTCTGCTTGCATGAAACTTCTTGATTCTAAGATGAGATGTTGAATTAAAGAGGTGTAGACTAATATCTTTTCAAACCCTGCACCTCAGTTTTTCTTCCATAGCGTAAGCTCACCGTGCTTCTCCCACTGGGGTCAAACCCGGAGAGCAGGACGCACCACTAACAGCATTTACCTCACTTTCTACATCCTCGCGGCCCTTTCCAAGACCCCTGCCTTACTGCAACCCCCCCACACCCCCGACCCCCGCCTCGTTGCTCAGACAGGGGTAAGGGGTTAATATCATAGTGGCACAAAGCTGGAGAAAATAAAGGTTGTCAGAGGAGCCGTGAGGGCAAAACCGCCCACTCCTTCTCCATCCTGGTTGCCATGACAACGCGGTCTCCACACAGCACCACCCCCCCCCCCCCCACCTTGTACATACAAATTCAGTTATTCACACACATGCACACCGAACGCGGCAGGAGCATCACTTATGTATGCGCGCGCACGCACGCGCCCACTCATTTGCCGGTGCAAACGGACCGACCGTGCCCTCAGACACGCCCACAGTTACACACATCCAAGTGCAAAGCGTTTAACAATCATTGCACTTACCTAAACTGACACAAGTGTTGTTTTTTTTTTTCAGGATTTCTAAGAAGTGGATTAAAAAAACATGCATGGACCTATCTAAAGGTTAGAATGCAAAACACAAGTGCAAGCTTCCCAAAGTCCCCTCGTATCTTTTCATCCTACACCCATGAGCACAGTTATCCAGCCTAATGCCAAGGCCGCAGAAGAAGCTACCTCTGCTGCGATTTATTTATTGATGTTTTCCCCCTAAAGACACAATGAGAATGGTGCAAATAAAGAAGCGGTGAATAATTCAAGGGGAAGGGAGTGGACTCATTAAGATATCAAGCGAGGGCTGGAGAAAGACGGCAGAGGTGCACGGAGGGAAGGAGGGACGGAGGCAGGATGAAGGAAAAACCAACAAAGAGAAAGAAGGGCAACACCGGCGGGAGATCAGAGGAGGGGGTTAACAACAAAGTCGACAACAAAAAAGTCTGAAAAATTCATACGAGGAGAAAACAAAGAGAGAAAGAACCTGGGGGTGTGCAGAGAAGAAAAGAAAAAAAAAAGTGAAGCGTAAATGATAGAGATCTGGCAGTGGGATCAGTGACCAGTAAAAGCTCTGTAATGATCAAAACAGGGGTGTTACCTAAATGCAATAGTGGATCAGATTCCCCGTACGCGTGTGTGTTTGTGTGCGCACGGGGTCCATGTGTGTTGCGCTGGTATCGGTAAAGATCGGGCCGAGTGTCAGCAGGTCAGCTAATCTCTCTTGTCAGCTAATGGAGCCAGTCGTACAGATGGAGTGCTGCCTCCAGCTCCTCTCTGCTTCTAGCATGTTAGCGGCCGCTCACTCCAGTCAACAACTGATAAGGTAATTTGCTTATGGCCTGACAGTCAGTTAGCTACAGGAAATGAAGATGAATCATAATTATAAATTAAATTTTAAAAGAAAAAAAAGAAAGATGTATAAGAGGGTTAAATTGGTACAACATGTGGCTACTGTTGTTTTCATATTAGTCAAACAAACCAGACATCCCACTTTAAAAAGAAAACAAAAAAGGTAGCAATCAAATCTCTTCTGTAAACTAAATGTGATACTGTGTAAGCTGCATGTAAACATGCACACACACACAAATACAAACCATACGCTGCTGCACTCTTGCTTGTGGGCGTCATTTGCTTCATTAGCAACAGCATCAGTCAGATACTGTGCCCGCAGCATAGAGCTCGCTAATTACAGACACACCCTCAGTGTCAGCCATAACTTACAGGATGCGTTCAACCCCCCCCCCCCTCCCTCTTCCCCCTGCACGCCATACGTCCTCACAGACAAGACAGATAAAACTCTGAATGGTGCTGCTGTACAAATAATTCAGATATCATGATGAGCACATGAAGATGCTCGTGTGACAGAGCGTTTTAGTGTCCACACAGCAGACAGTTAATGGCGTTAGTAAAGAGTAAAGAGGGTCAATCATGACGTTATGAAATTACGTGGAAGAGCTATTAAGAGTGACCTTCTCCCTTTCCCCTCCCCGCTGCCTTTTATGTCTCTGGCTCCTTCCTACGGCACTCTACAGCTTTCTCTCCGTCTCTTTATCTCTCCCAGGCAGCCTCGCCCCTTTTCTCCGGCTCCTCCACAGTGAATGGCTTTGCTTGTATTTCTCAGTTTGACGCGCATTTTGACCTTCACCGCTCCTTTTTTTTTTTTTTTTCGCAACGACGCACTGTGCGTGCTTCGGTGGAGGTGCTCGAGCAAATGTGTTTGTACACAAGCCTTTATAAAATAGGGAGGAGGGGGGGAAAAATGGAGGGAGATCAGACGGGTGAAAAGGAAATTTTTATGCTTATGTGCCTTTGGGGGATAAAGCTAAAGCCAACCGGGCCAGAAAAAAGGAGCTGACATCAGTGTAGCCCTGAAACCAGATGCGGCGGCTTAACACGGTAGGAGATGACAAACCAGCACCAACAACACAAACAGGAACAGCACCAAAGGGGAACGAGCCGCTGAAGCAGGCGTTCCTACCATGATATTTATAAGAGAATAAAAAAAAAATGTATTCATGGTGGTTTTTTTTCTTCCTTGCAGGTCACATTGTTATTCAAGTCAGCCAGGCACAAACACAAACACAGCACAAGTGAGAGCCTGGGAGAGAAGCTTATCCGAGGCGCCTCAGGTGTGAATGAGAGCATATGCGTGCACGTCTGGGTCGCGTCAAGTGAAGGGTGGTGCAGGTGGGCGCTTGCGCTGTTCTGTCTGAGGAGGGGGCTCTGCAGTCAGTCATTCAGCAGACAGAGAGGAGGGAGTGGTCCCTCGGGTCGGGTGATAAGTGGCCCGTACAGCGCCAGCCACCAGCCACCAGCCACTTGTGTGACACGCAAGGACACGTGGCCGTCCCCGTGGGGAAAACAGGCACGCCACAACCTGAGCGGAGGGGCGGGGTGTGTATGTGACCCCCGACCTTCGTCACAACAGGAGAGACAACTGAGGAATTCATGCATCAAAGAAAAAGGTCCCCTTAAAAGAAGAAACAATGAACAAAATGTAGGCTTTACTGGAAACACTTGTCAAGGTCTCCTTAGGTTGAATGTTATTCTTTCCCACCACTTCAGGGAAATTAGCTGCTAGCATGGCAAGGTCGCACATAGTGCTTCGCCCGACACATTTGCATGGAAGGGCCCCGGTGGCTCGACGGCTGTGGGAAAACGGATAGATTTTTTTTTTCGTAGGGTTAAATTGGGCTTGTCGACACACGAAGCGAATTAATGAAAACCTGCACCAGGCGTCGTTGCATGCATGCACAAGCGGTGCAGAGTCCGCACAAGGAGGAGAAACCGCATCAGTTGTTTTGAGTTAGCGGAGGGTGAGGACGTTTTAGAGAAGCAGCTCACAAGACTTGGTGACTCGCATCTTTAAGATCCGTAACCGGGCCAGACAACAGCTTCTTAGCAATCCAATTACCTTTGTTAAAAGTTGCAAAAGCAGCACTTCCCCTTAAGTGCTCCTCGTCTAATCAAATACGAGGTCTTGTGGGGATGCGCTGGGAGATGTTATATCCCTAAACAGCTAGTGAATGTCTATGGAGTGGAAACAGAGTGGAAGGAGAGGAGGACGGTGTACAAATGAAAAAGAAAGAGGAGGAGGGAGGAAGAGAGAATAATTTCGTTTTATAGGTTTGTGTATTGCAGCGCTCTTGAAACACTCTTAAGTCAGGACTAATTTGTAATGATCACAGTGCGTGCTTTACCTTACAGCGCTCAGGACAAACCCCAAACCACATTTCATTTCAAACCTTCTGAATAAGCATTGTTATTGATTTGTTAGCTGTCCAATATGGAAATCTTTCTCTTTTCCTCCTGCTGTGTTTGCACTCTGCTGTTTCGCTTTTATGCTTTGCACTCTCTCCCCGCACTGAAATGGCAAGTCAGTCTTTCAGTTTTTTGTGTTTTTATTTATTTATTTTTTATTTAATGGCTCACATGAAAGAGAATTTCTTTTAAAAGGGGGAAAACCTTTACATAAATTTGTGAAAGCATGAGCTCTCCCAAATGTTTCGATAAGTCAGTGCGGTCTTTTTTTTTTTTAATGTTAAGCACTGATTATGTAAGCGTATGAAAAACCATGTCCCTCCAGGGTCGCTGCTAGTCTACATCATCCTGTCAGAAGCTGAGAAACGCGAGGCCTCGCGCACACGTGCGCTCGCGCACACATACGCGCAGCAGACTGAGGGCTAGTTTGGCTAATTGTCAAGCAAGTCGGTTTGAGGGGATTTGCCTGCCATTCAAACGGGGGCTGACTGAGGATAAAAGTCAGCCGAGAGACATGGGAAACGGAGTTTGCGTGGTGATGTAGCCGCCGGGCTCAAGCGTGCGCGCCACCTGCGCGTGCGCCGTGTGTGAAAAAGTGGTTTACTCGGGGTGTGACGGGTCAGCGTTGTTGTTATGCATGACTCACTGTGTTTGTTGTAGAAGGCGAATCGCGAGCGAGCGAGTGTGCGCACCTATGAGTAGGTGTCAATACCTCGTCTCCTTTTTTTTCTCACCTCACTATCACCATGACAACCTCCTGACTCCAGCTCAGCCGCACACAGCAAATATTTCTCTTCCCTCCCCCTCCCACACATTCATCCTCCTCACACCATCCCCCCACACCCGTCTCTCTCTCTCTCTCTCTCTCTTTCTCAATCCCTGTCATATATCTACACCCTCATACCCTCCACCTTCATCTCCTGCCTCCTGCGTCTCCATCTCTTGCTCCTTCCCCGTGTCTGTCTTTCTCCAGTTCCCCTGTCATGTCTACATGCTACCCATAGTTGAAAGAGTTCCTGCTTCCTGGCTGTCGTCTCTGCAGAAAAAAAAAAATCTTTTATTTGCGCTGCTGTCTCTTTTTCACTTCTGTTCTCTATTCTCTACTCCCCGCTGATTGCTCCTCACTCCTTATATAAGTATAAAAAAAAAAAAAAATTTCTCCCTCTTCATAAACTTCTTAACCTCTCAGTTTGCTGCTAGTTCTCTAAAGGAAAAAAAGGGAGCTTGTGGGACACATCTGTCCTGCGCTACATGTTCATTAAAACCAACCAGCTGAGATCATACACAATGAAATTACAGGTAGCATTCTATCAACCCCTTATATCAACTCCTACCGAGCCAGAGAAAGACGGGCCAGTCTGGGGGGAAATTTGCAGGCTGGCACAGCATCGATTCGGTCCCTCGGCCCTAAGTGGCCGACTAACTCCCATCACATCTGTTATCATTATCATCAGCAAACCATTTCTGCTCTGTAACTAAATCCAATCATTACCAATGGAGTCCGCGGAGGAGATGCGGCCGAGGCGGAGCAGCTTGCAGCTCTCCAGCAGAGGAGGGCCGGGCTCCATCAAAGGCCGCGGCGTTATCTGAGGCGCGCAGCCCTGTTTCTGCTGCAGACCCCCGGCTCTGTAAATCCCCACCCCTCTCCCCACGTCTCCGCACACTGTGTAGTGGTGTAAAGATATCAAGGACGTGACATTTTCCGGAGCGCGCAGCAATTTTCAGCAGCCAAGGCGCAGTATGAAAGAGGGTAAACAGACAACCTGTTCAGCCCCGTCTGTGTTTGGATCAGTGTGTGTGTGTGTGTGTGCGTCACCTCCCATCAGACTTTTAAACGGGGTGACAGGCATATCTGGTTTTATATCATCTTTTCCTGGAGGCAGACAGTGAATAAGCAAAAAACCTACAAAAAGTGACGATACCGTTTCATCTCCTCTCTATTTATATGCCTTTGCAGAGCTTCGTCTCTATCCCCGCTCCCCTCCTTTTGTTTCAAATCATCTTCTCTTTCCCCCCCGCCTTCTTCTTCTTCCTCCCGAGGTATTGCCCCGCACACCGAAGCCCCAGCTGCGGCCACAATTCCGCCACAGTCTCTCGTCTCCTCTTTCCCTCCCATTTTGCTTCAATTACGAGAGATGACAGAAAGAGTTCGTCTCTGATTCCAGCGAGAGAAGGAGGAAAATAGACACACGGAAAGAGAGGGGCCACAGGGATGCTGGGGGAACTGTGCTGACCTTTGCCTGCGGCGAAACAAACCAGATGAGATTTTCATGTACAGCTAAGCCAACAAGGTCTGACAATTCGCATTTATACTGTACACAGGCACAAAACAAAGATGCTCATGCCCAACTGTTGATGCTCTTGTGCACGCTCACGCAGTCGGCGGCTTAATGCAAACAGATCCCGCACCTTCCCGTGGAGAAAATAGACCAGCGGCAGTATTCTGGCGCGCCGGATCCCTCCTCGCTTCAGTGGCAGATATCTAAATCACCTCCACCCCATGATAGCACAACTTAAAACATGCTGAATGGGCTGCTTCCTATATAGGGCACCTACACGGCACGTCAGCAGCTCCTGCCACGTAGCACTAGCCGCAGCAGACACGGCTTTTGCGTGACAACAGTTCTCAAACTCTTTCTTTTATTCAGACTGAAAGGAGGAACAAACTTTCCTGACGCTTGCGGAGCCAGACGGGCCTCGCAGGAAAGCTGAGGGGACTGAAACTCAGAGTACAGCCCTGTCACTAATGTTTACCGCGTTCTTATTTGTCACCCCTCTGAACCGCTGGTGGCTCAAAGCAGCGGTCGCTACGTGCACTAATAAAACACTGGCTGTCTGCGCTACCGGGGCGAGACGTGAAACAACAGATGACGATCGAAGTTAGAAAGACGTCAAAAGGAGGATGATAAGTCACTCCGGCGTTGAACACACACGCCGTTTCTGCGGCTGTGTACGTGCGTGCGTTCTTGGCAGGTGTGCATCTGCCTCTGCACACGCTGACATTTTAATCGCCACGGGATCTCCTGTCCTTTACCCTCCCATCTCTTTCTGCTCCCCGCGCCTTTTCCTCTTTATCTTCCCCCACATTGTCCTCCCATCTTAACCCATGCATGCTCTCAGTGCGCTTCCTGCTCGGTGCCCGGAGCAGGATCAAGCTTCTAATGGTTCAGTCAACATCACTGATAACAAACGTCCTTTCTTTCGCTCCCAGGATCCTGCTCGCTCCTCTCCTGCTCCTGCTGCCCCGCCCCAAATGAGCAAGGCCTGGAGGATGAGGCCTCTGCTTATGTGTATAATTACCTTATTAAGCCCGTTAACAATGTCCAGGTCCTCAGACTATTCTCTCCAGTTTCTTTATCTGCATGTGGTTTACAGCTGCTCTTCATCTTTTCTCTCTTCGTCGCCCCCTCCTTGAGAGATCTGCGCCTCGGAATAAATCTCTCTCATTCTTGTTGCTCCCCAAGAGTTTTCCCTTGGGGATGGGCCCTTTTATCTTTTCCTCCCTTTAACACAGGGCCTCACCCTATAATAGGCTTTTAAGGACATTATTTAGAATTACTTTCACACATCTGCACAGACGTTATTTTAAGAATCATCATGTCCCACTTACCTGGAGATTTGTGTGACTAAATGCTTAAGTACTATATCATTGAAATGTGCACAAATCAACAATAAAACCTCTGTTGTCTTGAATTTCTTGCTACCAAGCGTATACTGTATGTTGTCCATTCATTTATGTAGTTATATACATAGTGATATCAAGCTGATTTAGAATGAATTAACGCAAAATGAACCATGAGATCACTGAGCAACTGCACAGCATTCTGTACTTGAGTATTATTAAAACCATTGGAGCCTGCATGCAGACTGAGAAATCATATCTTATTGGAAATGAGTGAGTTACTTCCTGCACAGACTAAGGGCTCCTGCAGCATGTGTGTCAATTATTGGTCCCTCGAGTGACATTTCCTTCCTCTGTTCAGCAAAGATTTCAACAAACAATTTCTAAAAATTGCCACACCAAGCGGCACCTGATAGTTTGGCCACCACAGTTTGCTCTGTTCTTCCCGCTGTGCCGCCTCAGAGCATTGATGGCTGATGTAAACAGACATTTTTGTGGCAAAATACAGAGTCTCATTATTGCAGCTCAGGCCCCGTGTGAGGCTCTCTGTTGCGCCATGCCCAATTACCCCTAATCAATTCAGAGAACAAACTCAAACACCGATAACACCAAGCCGATTTTAAAAACGCATATTCAGAAGAGGCTAACAAGAACATTTCCAGAGACAACAGCTTGTTCAGGTACACAGTGTGCAGCGGGCAAGCGTGGCCTAATTTATCCCGGTTAAGGGCAGATAAGGATGGATGATGAGAGGGATGTAGGTCGTCAATGGTAAAGAGAACAACAGAGGGTGGGTCAGAGAAGCCATTATTGCCTTGTGTAAAGCAGTGGTTCCCAACATGGGAGATCACAGGGAGGGTGCGCCAAAACTTGTCCGATCTGAGCTCACCATCAGTTATTATTTGTGTCACCAGTCACCAGTTTTTAACCAGTATTGCTTGTAGTCTCAAGACATGTACAATATCTGCACGGCCTTAAAGCACCGTGCCGGATCTCTGGCGTGTGGCGTTTGAATGCGATTAAAAAAATAAAAAACATCAACATTTAAAAAAATAAATAAATAAAAATGTTGATGCGGGATACTGTCAGGTTCGAACAGTCAATTGAGTTCGCCTACCAATGTAATGATGTAACGCAGTTTTTCCTCTCCAAATCACTAGTCAATCAGAGGTAGGTAGGGTGGGGGTGGGTCCTGGAAAGCTTGGTTGAGATCCAGCTGCAGCTGATGGTGCATTCAAGATAACTTGGGGAAAAAATTAGCTCTCAGTTGTCAAACTGGGGAATTACTGCTTCCAAAATAAGAGTAAATAGCTGCTGCACATGTTTTAATGTTCAGTAAACGTTGACAATATACCAAACTTAATTTTCTCCTCCGAGTTAACCTGCAACATGAACGCTATGATATCGAAAGTCTGAAATTTCCGAGAGGCAATATTAGAATTTCTGAGTTTTTATGAAGGCATCATGTAAACCATAATCGAAGTCACTGTTGTCGGAAAGAGGGACGGTACATTTATGAAGCTAGCAGAATTTGTCCTAAAAGCAAACAAAGGACTGAAAAATAGCAATGTATACGTATTTATAATAACTAATATTAAATGCTGGCAGGTAAATTTTGCAATTTAGAGCTAGAATAGAGGGTATGAACGTGACGTCACAGCAAGCCAGGTCTCCATGGTTACGGGCACTGCGTGCCAAAAAGTGACAGTTGAATGTGGAGATTAGCGGCATTAGCTTGAATCATGGGCTTTAATAGCGACTACATGGTAAAACTAAATAAAAAATGGGGAAGAGCTGTTGTGCGATTGACTGTACCAACAGATTTGAAAAGCAGTGGGAGATATATTGTACAGGCTCCCGAAAACCAAAGAAAAAAGAAGTAAATGGATCGCTGAATTAGGAAGAAACAACTGTGTCAGGTAACATTAATTTATGCTGTATTTGTTTTTGATGAAGTCCCATTAAGTTACATATTGTATGGCTAACGGTACTTCTTAGTAAAGCTCTTAGCGTTAGCATTTTTTTATATAGCTACATTTATCATAACTGAAATGAACGAAAACTTACTCAAGCTAACTGACACTGAGGCTAATCCACTTTTCCAAATAAAATGGTACTCTAGTAAAAAGCCATTGGAGCTGTGTTGTATAAAGTACCAAAAGGTCATACTTTAGTATAAGTAAAGATCTCGAGACCTTGATATTAGGTCCATATAAATATCAGGATAACTGATTTCTGGCCACATGTCAATGTTTGTGGACCATTTGCTAGTTTGTGTGGATCATTGTCGAGTCCAGTTTCCTTAATTTGATTTGATAATCCACATTTTCCCCGGTCTCGCGAGGTACGGGGATGAGCCACTGTTGAACCACTGTTGTTAAGTCTCTTATTTGCAATTATTTGCAACATGGCCAAGTAAGGCGTATCGGTAAAGTCGCACAATTAAAACGTGTTTATTTTTCATTAACACATTCTTTTTTTTTTTTTGCACTTGTAAGCACTTTACTGCTATGTATTCAAAAAGAAAGAAAGGAAGCACGTGGGCCTGACTGTTGTCACACCCAGGAACACAGGAGCACCTTCCTCTAAATCTCACCTGCCTCTGACATTTCTTTCCTCCTTGACATTTTCATCTTCTTTTTCTGCTCTTGAATCTCTCTCCCGCTGCTCATACTCAATTTTTCTGTCACTGTAGCTCCTTCCTTACAGTCCTCTTTTCCTGCCATTACCCTGTTTTAACCTTGTGGCGACCCCCCCTCCATCCAGCGCCTCCACGCATGTGGTGGGTGTAGTGTGTAATAGGATGGCACAGTAGGTGAGATTAAATTAGGCCAGTGTATGGGGATTACAACCCACTCAAAACCTGATCTCCTCCCACCGTCTGTAATCCAACCCTAATGAATATATCATGGCTGACACAGCAGATAAACCGCCTGCAAGAAACTACCGTCACAACATCGGCGAGAGGAGATGAGCGGAGACAAACACGGACAGCCCGTTTGCTGACATCACCTGCAGCACTTGAGGACGCCACGTCTGTTTCGAGTGTGCGTCCGTGCTTCACGCCCCGTCTATTTTGGTTACGGCGGATTCAAATGAAGCGTAGGTGTGGAGTGTGGGAAAGTGAAACAAAATCAATGCACTTAAATATAAACACTCCAAATAAATAAGGTGGAGTCAATTTGATGCAGTCACATGGGCTTCAACGTGTTTACCCTAATGCTGGATCATTTACGGCTCATCTGCTTTGACGAAGACCAGGATGTGTCGGCTGTGTATACCTGTATATAAGTTTTTGGGGACATAAACTCGATCAGTAACATCTGGTGCGTGCTTAGACACTGAATACAATCTTACGTACGCCTTGACACTGCAGTCTTTTCCAGTTTTTCAGGGAGCAAAAACACGCACGTCAGCTTTTTGACTGGGATAATGTTAGAATGTAAATGCCTTCCACATTCAGCCTCTGCAAGAAAAATTCAATCACGACTAAAAATAATAATAATAAGACTAACAGTGCAACAGATGCATCTGTAAGCACGAAGTACCCCCGCTGCTGTTCTTTTGACGGTCTACCGAGTATTGGAGTAAAACAGTTTTATTTTTTACTGACTGGGGCTGGGATGAAAGTCATGGCAAGGACAAAAAAAAAAAAAAAGAAAAAAGAGGCGAAAAACACAGAGCATAGATTAAGAATAAAAGTCCTGTCAAAACATCAGCAGAGCAGCATGATGCAACTTAAAGCACAGCAACCGAGCCAGCTTAGAGTGCTGAGAAATACTGTGGCCCCTAGTTACATTAAAAATGCAGCCGGCCTCTCAGCAACAAATCAATAAATTAGTAAACCAATCCTGCCGTGTTCCTTTCATAATAATAAGAGCCAGTGAAATGTAATGAAAGCCGGGGTGGAACAATACCCCATGAATTCCCAAAAGTATCGCAACATGGTCACCGGTGTGCGAGATAAAGGGGATTATTGTCAAACATAAATATACATTTATAAGACGGTGAGATTAATTTGCTGAAATGGAATTTCCTATAACATTGGAAGACAGCATAATAACAAAGGTGTGACAGTGAAGCTTGAAATACATGGCAATGTTACCTTAACCAGTCAAAGTTCAGGTTCATATTCTCACGACTTTTCTGTGGCCTAAGCGTTTGCGCGTCCTCTGATTGGAGGGTCGCTCCGTTTAGGCCAAGCTAACGGTTCATGCTCTTCTGTGCGAGCAAATTGTACCCTTTAATGTTCTGATAGCTATTTGTCGAACCCACAATGGCAGAAGGAGGAGAGGCTATCGATTTGGTTGCAGACTTTCTGAGAGAGGCATTTTCTCGACGGACTTTGAAAGAAAACCTCCAATCCTGGAGCTAGCTAGCCTGACCCAGCCGGGGAAAGGGTGTGTCTGCTGCTTTCAGGTCAGCAACTGAATGACAGGCTCCCATGGAGAAGCCTAAATTGTAAAGTTCTGGTGATTTTTTGCCATTCTGTTGGGTCAACATTGATGCTTCTGCTGGATTTGAAGTATGTGTCACTGTGTGTGAGGAAACTTTTTGAATTTGAGTTTCTTGCTTTAGTAACGTCATTCATCTCGCTCTATAAGATACACGTCTACAACGCAACGTCCTGTTTTATTGCGTGTCCATATGTTGTGGATGGTGTATTAAGAGGTTTTGAATTAAGTTGTAGGTCATTGAAAATGCACGACCTGCCACTGTTTCACAATCACCAACCACCTCATGAATGTTAATATCAAGCTAAGTGCATCAGAGGTAACAGAGGAGAGAAATGCAACGGATCCAGGAGAGCACAACAAGCGGGAGAAGACATGAAACACAGACGTAGGGCGTAATATCTGCATCACAGGACGTCCCAGGTAAAACTAGTGTTGTGCAAATTTAATTTTCATCTCACCCACCCCAAAGAGGCCTGATAGTATCTCGAGCTCGTTCATATTTTTTGCTTCATGTCCTCTTAGGGGCTCCATATGTTTCTGGTAAATTCTCTGAAAATTAAACTCTAGGCTCTCGTCCCTCGAAAATACAGTAAAATCATTTAACATTTTCCATCAACCGGCAACTGTAAAAACTTCTTTTCGAGGCAATAAACTTACAAACGTCCTTATTGTGCCTCGGCCATGCAGACACACAACATCAAATGAACCATTTCATGCAATAACGCCTTCCTTCATTCATTTCATTGGCCGCTGTGAATGGTGACTGGCATACGCAGAGAGACTTGACAATCAACAGAAGACCGTCCAGACGCAGATGCATGTGAGTCGGGAGACACACAGGACAGAGGGTCCATTTAGTGTAATTATAGTCACTGATGTTGACAATAAAGCTTCTTTGATAGAGCTGTGTGCACCGGGAGGAGTGACGCTTAGGGGGAATTCTCCGTGTTGCTGAGACAAAGAGATAATTTTGCCAGAGACAGAAGAAAAAAAAAAGATGAGACGGGTTAAAAACAAGACACTGAGTTTCATATTTCCCCTAATTCATATTCAATTTGTAGTTTTATTGCTTTGCAGCTTCCCACTGTGATTATTCATATTAATTAAAGTGTGCACTGAAGAAATCGAATATTTTTGCTCTGTAATGATAAAATAAAGAGACGTAAAAAAAAAAAAAAAATTACTCTCAGTTAAAGATTTTCTTTCCACAGCATCTGGGATGTCATTATTGACTTGGCAATAATTAATTTCTCTCCTGGTTTCCAGTCACATGCGCTCCGGGGTTCCAGTTTTGTATTTCTAAGTGCCAATATCATATTTGTTACCCTGGGGAATTGTATGATTCCTCCTCTCTCTTACCATCACTTCTGAGGGCCGTAATAAGGTAATTCACTCCTCAAATTAAATTCATTTCCATACATGACGCCTCTATTTGTGCCCAGGTCTCCAGTGGTATAATAGAGTTGGATTTACGAGTCTTTGTCTGAGAGCCTCTTTCTGGGAACGCCAATGGGAGCTCCAGTCATTATTTTGATTAAGAGCCCAATGTGGTTTTCTCTGTCGGCTGCATGAATACTGATATGACAAGTGAAGCCAAACAAGTGTGTGGCAGGAAGAGCGGGGCAAGGACGGAGAGACACAGAGGCTGTAAAAGGAAATGGAGGCCGAAGGTTTGCTCTGTACGTTTGAGAAGTTTTGATGCGACAACCTGAGCGAGCCGGGACATTGTCTCATCTCCCGTAACGGCATTTAAATCTCCAAGTCCAAGCTGCTCCTTTTTAAACTCAACATTTTCCCTGTTCCCCTCCGCCTGTTTCATCTCACCTCTGCAAATATCAGTCTCCCCTTTCGGTGGCCTCCTTCCTTCCTCCTCAATTCTCTATAATCATCTACCCACGGCTGTCCTGTCAATCCGTCTGACCCTTAGCTCCCTAAATCACCACAATGTATTCTCCCCCAAACCCTGACAGCGTGTCTCCGCGATCCCCCACTTGACACCCAGTGGGCTGGCTCGCATCTGCACAGTCTAAATCAAACAGCCTCCGAGCTGCACCCTCAGGATGCGAGGGAGGGGCGGTGGTGGTGGGTGGAGGGTGAGGAGGGGGGGGGGGACTCTCCATCTTGACAGCATCCTGAAGTTGCCCGGGATCCTGCATCAAAATGCTGGATGCACACGCTGGAGGACGGACCCAGGGGAGTTCACTTAGAAACCCTTTGAATCTTGTGATTTTGCAACTTTACAACCCTCAAAGGCGGATAAAAAGGAAAGCATGAAAGCGATATTGTTGACACTCCAGTCTGAGAGACGCAGTTCCTCGCTATTAACCCTTCTTTTACCCCGACGATGCTTCAATTGATGAATCCCCCGGAAAGTGATGAGTGCGCCCTTTGATCAGCAGCAGACGCTTAAGTAATCAGGCCAGCGAGGCAACATTAGAGAATCTTTAATTTGGTGCACTGCAACAGGATCTCTGCGGCGTGTGTGTTTAGCGGAGCGTCAGTCTGTGCTGCTCGGATGTGTTTGTGTCCGTGTCTGGTGAGTGTTTGGTGAGCAGGAAAGGTGCCCTGAGGCTATAACAGGTGGCCGAGGAGCGAGCGGCCGGCACTTCACCGCTCCACCCCGGAGTTGCTCCTAACTGGCAGATTGAGAGCACATCACTGGCCTCCTCCTCCTCCTCCTCCTCCTCCTCCTCCTACACAACACCAGCACTAAAGGCATTTGGAAAGTGGCCACTCTCTGACATGATCGTCCACTAAAGACAAATTCAGCAAAAGCCTAAACATGAAAACTTGAGTAAAAAGTATTTTTATCCTTCATTTACATGGTTCTTTTTTTTTTCTCTTCACTCTTTGGAATATCCTCGAGATCCTTTCGGCGTCTACATGCAGTGAACGCGCATTAAAGCGCTCTGAAGGAAGTCCACGTCCTTCCCCTTTATGTTTTTCACGGTGCCGATCTCCGGACATAAATCCCCGTTTCCATCCGTCTCTCTGATGGAACAGCTCAATTAAGCAGCCACCGTCAGAGGGGAGATTACATTCTGCACCATACTGTGGTCGAGGGTAATAACAGACTCCGAGTCTAGCCACTCTGACAACATCCTAGCTGCTGCAAACACCAACAGCCGCCGCCCCCTCCCCCCGACCCCCCCCCCCCAGCACTGACTGGAGATCCGGCTGCCACGCTGCCACACAAAACCGACCGCATTAAATAGTATGATAATGTGGCCGGCAGCGGGTCTCTGGAGCTTTGCTGCCACGGAAAGGATCCGCACACACTCGTTCGTCTCCTACGTGCCCTCTTCTGCAGCAGCTGCATCTTGATCTATTGTGTGAACGTGTGCAGTGCAGTATGTTTATGGATGTTGTACAGATGGTAACAAGTCATTGTGAGGCGCAGTGCCTTCCCTCCCCTCAAGTCCCTTGGCTGGGTTCATCTGGGACAAGCTGCAGGCTACTTAGGCGGGGGGGGGGGGAGCGAGGTTCACTACGCCGCTAGCTCACACATGCACTGGCTTGATATGAGTATATGTTTTTAATTGTGGCGTTATTAATTATATTTCCCAGTCCTGTCATATCTCGATATGCATAGAGCATCAGCCACATGTTAACAGTGAACAGTGTCACAGCCGTAAGCAGCTGCCCGTGGCAATACAGTTTTCTGCATCATTAACACAACTGGGGGGGGGGGGCGTTCTCCTTCCTTGGGTGTAGAAATGCATGCGTGACAGCAGGCATCTGCATGGCACACAGCCAGGTGAGGGCCTCCTACCCATCGGCACACCTCCACAGTCTGCTGTGTGCGCTGCCCCACCCTTATTTTCACTCCGACGTCTTCCTCGGCGTAAATGTCTCTTTCACCGTCTGCCTCCTGTTGATATCTGGATCTACGCTCTTTCTTTCTTTCTTCCTTCCAAAACTCTCTGGGTAAAGATCACCCAGCTCTGTCACCGTCGCCCTCCCCCTGTAAAAGAGACCCACTGCAGCTGCAGGAGATAAGATTTGTAGACTAGAAAATTGCTGTAGTCTGCTGCGCCGTGTTGCTCGGCGCACAGCTGACTTTCATTCCCACCGCGCGTCAATGAAAAAATCCAAGCGGCACATCCCAATCACGGGCTGCGCTCATCGTTAAGCCGCTCGGCAATTAGCTGGGGGAGGGGAAAACGGGGAGGAAATAAATATTCCTATTTAACATAAAAATAAAGAAAAAAGGCAGAAAAGTAGGCAAAGCAATGAGTACGAGGAATTACTCACAATTCTAAAACATGCTCAATGCAAGCTGTGTGTTTTTCAGGTTTTCATGTGCACGTCACTGGTTGCTTAGAAATACAAATCCTAACTTGAGGCGTCTTGTGTAGCAACATAGTGTGAAATGAAGTCAGTGTTATAGAGAAATAAAGACCAGTCAAGTGTGTTTTGAGGTGGGTCTGTGGTATTCAGCACTGCTGCATATTCAATATTAATGTAGAAAGAGGCCCTGTTGCATGCAGTGCACTGACTGTTCAATCAGCAGGATAAAAACAAGAGAAATAGAAATGATAAAGTGCGCTGCACCAACAGGTTACACCTCAGTTTAACACTCTGCCTGTCTTCATTAAAACTGACCCACAGATACATGCAATCAACCACTGTCACTAAAACTAAGACGCCCTCTGACATTTGTCCAGTCATTAATGTTTCTATAAAGCGTTTCCCGTCAGCGCACCTGGCCGCAACGGAAAGACTCATTTCCAAAGTGCATACCTTTAAATAAGGAGCTGCTAAAGTGATTTACATGAGGCAGACGGTCGCCGGCTGCAGATGAGGCTAAGGTGAGGCTCCACAACAAGCCACCTCCACCTAACAACCTAATTAATCCGCTCACTCCCGCGCCGCTTCCACCTAACGACACGCTGTCCACCTCGCCGCAAACAAAATCCTCTTACCTCCGCACTGATGCTCCTCTCACACCGAGGCGGCTCCTCGCGTCCTTTATTTTTCCTCCACCCCTCCCTCTCTTCCTTATCTACTTGTGCCTTTTCTTCCCTATTCTCTATGAAATTGATTGTGCCCCCTCTTCTCTCCTCTGATGCTGCAGTGATAGAAAAACACACCCTCCTACGGCCCGATCTCTCCCTCTCTCTCCCTCCCCGCCTCTTATTGGCTGCCTGTTGGAGGTGACATCACCCTTCTTCTCTGCCTCCCTCCCTCCTTCTCCTCTATTCCCTCCCTCCCTCACTCTCTCTTCACCTCACTCTCTGTGGATCCTGACCATTCCTTTATCATGCTCCCCTTCCATCCTCCATTCCTCCTCCCTGCATACAGTCAGGATTATAGGTCCAGCAGCCACGTTTTTCCCCCTCTTCTTCCATTCATCCAAAGCAGTGTCACGCATAATAATTCATATTTAGCATGTATGGTTTATTAGCATAGAGCACACAGCCGTCGACCCCTCAGCTCTTCTTCCTCTTCTCCTCCTGCTCCCATCCAGCATCTAATAGACTACAGAGGTGATAATAATGAGGTTTTGTGTTTGCAGCCTCTACACTCCGTCGGGTTCAACTTTTATAAGCTGTTTTAATTCATCCCATCACTAACACTTAAACTGGGCTATGGTTCATTATAGTGTAATCAAAGGCATGACTGGGAAGTCTGTTACGTAACGCTGGCGAATAATAAAAATGTGTCGGGAATCGGTGCCGTCTCTTATCTGAGTCTGGGGGAGGGGGGTTGGGGGTGCAGAGATGCACTTATTTCAGGGTAATAAAGGGCTGGGTGATCCTTCGGTCGCCTGGTTGCTTGTTGTCTGTTGTTGTGACAAGATTACAGACAAGACGACAACGCGATTGTCAAATGTCATTAGGTGGCTGAGGTCCAGCACACACGGCGATAGAGATCTTTCATTTTACAGAGGCTTTTTATTTCCTGCACCGTGATCGGTTTCAGTCAGTCATCAGCAGTCTGCCCCTGTCAATTCATCCACTTTTTATTTTTAACCCTCCTCTAAACAATTGCACCCCTCAGTTCAAACCTCACTGAAGTGTGGCGCAGTTTACTACTTACTACATATATTTTTTATGCTGCAGTGTTTATCTGTGAGTATCTGCAGTCCCAGAGCACATACACATAAACCCTGTAAAATACAATAAATACTGACTGCGGTGATTTAGATTTTATCCTTTAATAGTTGCTTTTACTCTCTGTTTCCTGGAAATATGCTTTTAAGAATTAGGATATTTTGGCACTACATGACATCCAACAAAATTTTGATCTTACTTTAGATAAAGTATGTGGAGGATTACGTTATCAACAATGGCAAACTACAAATTTAGTCTGAATCTTCAGTGTAGAGAATTGGGACAGTCTTGTCTTATATATAACAGGGATTTTAAATTTTGAACCTCTTCATCTCCCATTTCTTCTCACAGACCCTGCAGTCCCATAACTCTGTTTCACACTAATAAAATTCAGACTTCGCTGAAGACTGCAACAGTTTTCCCTAAATTGTTTCACTACTATTACTACTTATGATATGTTTTCTATTCTGTTTATCTGGGAGTATCTGTGATCTTCGAGGAAGTAAACACAACAAAATCAGGCAGTAACCTCCGGGTCTGAGTGATGAAGCCCATGTGGAACTGCAAAAAAAAAATTGCAGTTTGACGAGTGGCCACTTGAGGCTGAATGTTTTTCTAACTCATTATTTTTTTATTAAGGTTTAAAATTCTGCATAATAATTCTCCGTTTGAGTGACAGGCGGTAGCCTGAGCTAACAGGTAGCGGAGAGTTGGGTGGGCGTGTCTCAACGTTCAGGCCGCTTTAGCTCCGCCCCAACACAACCCTCATGTCCATATTTGTAGTATCTAAGTGTGGGCGGAGTAAAGCTTGTCCAACATGGCGACAGCAGGCTCCGCCCACTTGGGGGCTTCATTTTCAGAATCCAGTGGGTGACGTCATGTTGGGTTTGTCCTTGGTATATACAGTCAATGTACAAAATACAATAAATACAAACTGCAGAGCTTTAATGCTTGCTTTTATTCTTTGTTTGTGTTCAATGCTCCAAGGTATTTTTAATTTTTACTTTATTTTTTGGATCTCAGTGTTCATGTTCCCCAGAGTATTAACTACTCTCTCTTTGATAAGTCAGTGGTGAAACATTTTTAGCAACACACTTTAGCACGTATGGAATCTTTTTGTTAAATTATCTTATAATTGTGATCAGTTTTGTTTTACATTGTATGCTTTATGGACTTACCCACTCATTTGTACAATGGACAGGATTGACCCTCCAAAAAGACACATGACCTATTGAATTCCTGTATATGAATTTGGAAACGAGAAAGAAACAACCAAACAGATTCAAGCGAGGAGCACCCAGACACAGTCATTCCACATTTGTTCCTAAAAATAAAGCTCAGGTAACTGGGGCAGTGCCGGATCTACTCAGAAAACACCGTTCCCCACTGAGCTGCTGTACTTCCTCTTTGTGCGTCTCCAACCTGGAGGTGCCAGCGCGCCCATCTGCCACTGGTGTCCGAGGATCTGCCAGGCATTCAGACAAAAGCTGCTACAGCAGCAGACAGCTTGGGAATAATGATTGATGACGCCAGTTAGGTGGAAAAACCTCCGCCATTATCCCCGGGAGAGGCTCGATGGCTGAAAGAAAGGCTGAGGGGTCAGGGTCAAAACTGTGGCTGGTTGGATGCCAGGAGGGGAAACAAAAAACTGGGCGAACATAAGGTGGACATGAAAATGCTCGATTTCAAATCTGAGTTGACAAAGAAGAAAAATGGCGACTTATTTATTTTTATTTTCTTTTTTATTTCACCAAAGCTCGGTTACAACGTTGTCAACAGAAAGTTATTCCTATTTCATCTGCACGGCCTCGGTTCAGACCAGGCCATTAGATGCTCTAATGTTCCAAAGGCGGTCGCAGGAGGAGCACGTAACATCTTATTTGCAGGAAGTCTCACTTAAACTGATCAATAGAGATGATGTCTCTCCTAGCTACTTTCACCACCTTGACCTTTGTAGCGTGCACCTATCTGTGAGGACACTTTTGTATCAGCTATCAGTACTGGCCAGGCCCTCACTCAAAACCATTCATGTGGAAGAGACTTCTTACTTGCCCTTGCAAAAGCTCTCTGCTCATTTTCCCTCCTCCCGGCTCTACTGTAAGTGAGTCAGCTGGCAGACTGGCGGGAGAGAAGGAATGATATATGAGGAGGGAGGCGGGAGAGAGAGGTTGAGGGGGGGGAGAGGAGAAGGAAAGGTTATGAATGAACAACTTAAAGCATGGAGTTGCGGGAAAAAAGAGATGCAGTCAGCAATAGACGGAGAGAGAGCGAGGAAGACAATTCCATCAGCTTAAAAAGGCAGGGTGTAGTAGGGGCAATATAGCAAATGACTGCACTATGGAGGGCTAGATAGGGAGAGTATGGAGAGCACAGAGGAGGAAGGAGATGCTCAAGACAGGGTGGGAGGGTGGAGGGTGGAGGAGGAGGGGGGGGGGGGGGAGCAGCAAAGTTGAACCACAAATAAAAACTAGCTTTATTATTTATTCTTCATCTGAGGTGTATAAATGCATTCAGTGCAAAAAAGTAAAATGTTTTTATTTGCTATTTGAAGACTTTTCTGTACAATGTTGATGAAAAAATGAACTCCATTTAGCCACTTTCAGTTCAGGTTTGTGGCATTTTGCATGTAATTATACTAATTACTGAAGGTAATTGGAGGAGGTTTTGTACTGTTTGTGCAACTTTTGACATAAATGCTCAGTAATAAATAATAGAATGAGCTGGCTGAATGCCATTTGGCATGGAATCATAGGAATTGGCTGGAATATGAATATAATGATAAATATATATGAATATTGTCCCTCTTTAGAGTCCTACACTGATATGTAGCGGTGAATCAAGTGTTTGGGGGGTGCTGATATGACGGAGTCAAAACTAGATTGTGCCTCGTTGCATCTGCACGGCTTCTTGGTTGCTGATGTGGCCGGCGTTTTGAAATCCATTGATCCGTTTAACATCATTAAACGGCCAGAAGGTCAGCCAGCCGTCTCTGACCTGGCGTTAATCACTCGCTAATTGAAGGGAAATGACTCTGATTTAGTTTCCTGCCATGCTTAGAGTGGCCTGGCTGCTAGATATGACCAGCGCCACTCACCAGAACGCATCTCATTAGGCATGTAAATGGCCGGGAGTCAGCCTCAGACAAACGAGCTGTGGTTCGCCAAAGGTTAGAGCACCGTCAAAGTTAAGACACGTTACTAGGAATCAAAGACAGTCGGTGTGGAAATGACAAATGTATATGTGTACTCATTTTTTTTTGTCATTGATATTCAAATAGAGCAGGGATCTTCAACGTTTTTCAAGTCAAGGACCTCCAAACTGATGGAGAGATTAAGTAGGGACCCCATGTGTTCTATATTAAACTTGGCCTGGTGCAAATTATAAATATACATTATCATTTAATCACTTAAAATCTTTAATTTCATTGTTAAGTTATTCAAATACACAGTGTGTGCAACAGTACAAACATGTGTGAAACGCTGCACTGTTGAGACAGCTCCCGTATCGCTGAATGAGTAAAATGCTGACTGAACAACAATGTTTCCATTTATCCCTTTACTAAAATGTGTTGGATTCATATAGAAATTTAAAGTTGTGGGATAAAATTAAAAAATATACAAAAAAAATGTCTAATCAACCAAAGACCCCCCTGCAGTACCTCTGCCGAACCCCTAGGGGTCACGGACTCCCTGCTGAAGGCCTATGAAATAGAACGCGTGTCTTCAACATTTTTCACATGCATACATGGGATTTCACCTGGAGACTGAATAGAGTCTCTTTAAATTTCTGGGGGGAAGTTATATATATAAAAAATGTCTAATCAACCAAAGACTTTGCGACCTCCCCTCAGTACCCCCACAGGGGGTCCCTGTTGAAGACCAACTTGCAACTGGCGAGCCATGTTGTTGAAGCTAAAGAACGACTGCCGTGTTTATCGCCTTTCACTTCAAAGTCTTTTTTTCTGGTTTGCTCAAAAGTAAAAAATGACCCTTAAATCTGCTTTATCTTGTATTACAACGCACCATGGAGGAATTACATCATGCAGTGATGTGCTTTTTTTTTTTTTTTTTTTTAAAAGCAGTGTGAGAAAATGTCACAGAGAAGAGATGAAGACGCTGTGTTTACACACAAACAAGCTGGTTTTCCTCCTACAGCTCTTGCCTCCTGCTACATTTACATCCCTCTCAGCGGCTCACCAGTGTCACTTCTCCGTGATGGCCGCCTCCCGTCTCCCTCCGCGTTACACGATCTGCGACGTGACAGGGCTGAATTGCATGCAGTTGCTCGTCTCCTCCAAAATGCCACAAGGTGCCCACCGCTGTGCCACCGAGGGGAGGCGAGGAGGAAGCTCGAAGGGGAGGGGGGCTGGTTCGTGGTTGGCGACCACAGACGTAATAAAGACAAACAATAAAGACTGTGACCTTTACAGTAGACCAACTGTCACTTCTGGTTTGAGTTTGGACTCTGCAGCCTGTTGACATGTACCCCCCACCTGAGCCCAACTTCATCCCACAGCTGATTCGCCCTAAAGGGGGGAAACAAAAACCATCCACCAACCGCGTGGAGACCAGCTCCTCTGGTGAGACTCCTATTTATGCCCCTCTCGTTCGCGGACCTCGTCCTCGCAGGAAAGCCGAGATAGCAGCCGAATCATGAGGCGATGACGAACGCGACAGATTCGCAACAGCACATAACACCCTCCCTAACCCGCCGCACCGCTGTGAAAACCGAGGCCGCTCCTGTCCACCTTGATATGTCAAACTTCCCCTTCGTCTGCGTGCTTGCCGCAAGAAGCTCCGAGGCGGGAAAGCGATAACGTGCAAAAACCACGAGTCTGATGCAAAAGTTCCCACTCGGGACACGTTATATTTGGAACATCAATCATGATTAATTAAACCGCACTGAATTAATGTGGGGAAACAATGAGGAGCTGTCGGCGTGCTGCTCACACTCTGCAAATAGCAACACCGCTAACCGGTCGGATCATGAATATTCATCTTTCCGTGCTGCGTTTTGGAGGATTGTGAAACTCTTAGACTGGGACAGAAGTGGCTGATGAATTGTGCAAAGGAAGATTGTTGGGTAAGAAAGATGAACATAAAATAGTTTGGGAAAGGTCCCACGGATAAGGCACAGATGCGTGACTGGTTGATTTCCAAGAAGGCCGCCTCTCTGTAAACGCGTCTCGGGCAGGAGGAGTCGATCGTCTACCAGCTGCAGCTGCTGCGAGTAAAACTTCTGAGCGAGACTCCAGCGAATCTGTCATCCCTGATGAATCAATTTCCGTAACAAAGGGTTAAGGCCCGTCATCAATTTTCCTCCGCATAAATATCTCTCTAGCTAATTAGAAACGTTAAACCAATTTCTCTAATGAACTGATTTTTGTCCCCCGCGCTAAAAAAGCCTTCTATCATTTTGCTCTGCGAGCGCCGTAATGTTGTGATTTATTCCAGAGCCACTGAAGACAGCGGCAGTGAAATGTATTAGTCTGAGAGCTTGCTGGCTCCGACACAAAGCAGTCGTTATTGATGAACTCCGCTCTGCTCCACTATCACTGATGAGGAGGGACCTCTATTAATGTTTTGTTTGCCATCAACAAGTCCACCTCTTAAAGCAGACCTCACCTCACCTCCCCGTTAATACGTTCTCCGGCCGTTCATTCCTCCAACACCTCTTCTAATAATTAGGATTTATTGACAGTGACCTCTGACCTTCCACCGGTCGAAGGTAACGTTCGCACCGAATTTGAGGCGTTCCTGAGATGCTGCGTTCACAAGGACGGGCGGCGCGGACGACAACCTGAGAACATGATTCCTCCTGCCACATCTGTCGTCTGCGCTGAGGCGTAAAGCCTTGTCACGCGGTTGCTAACGCGCCTCAGACACACACAAAGGATTTCAATTCCTGCAACTGCCACAGTTCCTGAACTGTGTTCCCGAGAAACGAGATGGAAAACATCGGAGTGACGTTGCTGGAAACCGAAATGCGAAACGCGACGAGGGGAACGGTCGTCGCCGTGTAATGGTCCTCATCCAGTGGAGGGGACGGCATAATGCATTGTAACAGCTCATTTGTCTTAGATGTCTAGATCTACATTGTGACATTTGTGATCGGAGAGGATTCCTCTGAACTTGCAACGTGATTTCTTCCAACGGGAAAGTTAACTCATCTGTGAGAGCCTAAATCCACTCCCAAGCAAATTCCCTTGTGCGAATTAATTAGTTTTTGTCCTTTAATTGCAAATCAAGGCCTCGGCACGGCAACAGATGCTTCCAGAATATGGAAATCAGGCCCGGTCGGCTTCATACGTGAAGACGGGGGAGATGGCACGGCCGAAGCGCTGTAAGAGCAGGTTCTACTTTGAGGAGGGGGGGGGGGGGGGGGGGGGGGGGGGGGGGGGGGGGGGGGGGGGGGGGGGGGGGGGCCTGAAATCCCTGCATGGCAGCACTGTAATTTCATTTATCACGCCTCAGCACGCACCAAATCAGACATGGACGCTCCCCGTTCTGCCACCGGTGCGCAGGTTTTCAGAGGGAGCCGGGAGTCGTGGGGGGAGGGTCAAGGAGGCAGGAAAGAAGCACTGGTCGGTGGCTTCCACTGTTACACTGTTGTAAGGGCGGGGGTGGAGTTGAGGGGGGGGAGGTCATCGGGTGGAACAAATTCAGCACGCAAGAGCAGCTTAAAGAAGCTGGATGCACGGGGGACAATTGAGTGAGAAAGAGAGAACGACAGGTGCAGACACGTGGGGGATTTAGCGTAGGAGCCGGGGAAGCAAAGGAAGCCCAGCGCAGGCAGAGCAAATAAAACTATCCATCCAACGCCGCGTGTTCTCCAGAGCGTCTCATTGCCCCGGAGTGACTGGATAAAAACAAAGAGCGCCAGGTTGTGCGTGAGCACCCGCAAAGGGAACTTTGATGTAGAGAATGATGCAGGTGGCAGATGAAAAAAACAGAGGCAGACCCATTGTTTGTGGCAAATCAACGATCGGCTGTAATCAGTAACTATTCACAGAAAAGGGGAACCGAGTGAAATGAGGGGCACGGTCGCGTCACCTGTTACTCGGCTCGCCCACCTGTTCCAGGCGCCACAGCGTCCTGCTCAAAAAGAGGAACTCAGAAGGCACCAGATCATTTTCTTTTGGGAGATGTGCATATATCCATAACCATGTAGGTGATGGGGCAGGGGCATATAACAGGTGGCAATGAAGTGGGAGGCAGGCACCAGGCTACACCTGGGATAAATCACCCGGGCAGAACACCCATATGTCAGATCACCAGTCAAGCTCGCTTACATACTTCCTCATAAGCGAAGCTGATGGAAAACGCCAGAAGAGAACACCCCATCCCCACCCTATCTCCGCAAAGAACGAGGCTCGCACTAATCAAGCAACCGTTTGAGGTCGAGATAAAAACTCTTAAACCTTTGATGACAGTACGCTGACAATACTCCACAGCCCCCTTCGATCTTCTGACAGATTGTTGGAGGATGGGCTTCCTACAAAAAAGGCGACTGGACTTGAAGTTTCCTTGAAGATGTTTCACACACATTACGCCTATTTCGAAACCCGTACACTGGCTGCCTGTGTGTTCGTTCTTTTATTAGTTTTTTTTAAAGCACTCCGTGGACTTGCGCAAGATTTGGCTCAGAGATGCTTTTATTGCATGAACCAGAAAGGCCTCTCAGATCCTCTGGCTCCTCTCTTTTAGCTGATCCACAGAGTAGAACAAAAACATCTGGCGATGCTGCTTTCAGCCACTACGCTTCCAAAGCTGTGGATCTGAGAGGAGTTAGAAACATAAACGGAGGCTAAAAACCCATCTCTGTAATCTGGCTTTTTACAGTTTTACATTCTCCTATTTTTTTTATTGTTATCTTTATTTTGAGTGTTTCTATATTTTTATCCATTTTACCTCATTGTATTTTTAATGTTCCTATATCTCACTATGTTTTTTTTAAATATTTTATCAGTTTTATATTTTTATTTATTTATTTGTTTATCCTGTTATTTTACCTTATCCTTTTTAGTGTGTAAAATGTAAAACACTTTGAATGACATTCATTGGTTTTAAATGGTTTTATATAAATGAAATTTGATTGATTAATTGACTGACTTCACTGCTCATCTACGTGGCTTCTTCAGTTCAGTTTGATTTTTATGAAGCTGACCAGTGTCTGTCTTTTTCCCCAATTAGTGGTTCTTCAAAATAAAATGGTTAGAAACTCTCCAGACACAAGGTTTAGTTTAAGGTTGGTGGTGTCTCAGTCCGACACCTTAGTTCACAGACGAGTATGCAAATGTGTGGAACAGGTTAATGATTGTTGCTTCATCTTATGACAGATGTGCACATTTGCATTTAATCTGTTCTCATATGTGTTAATGTGTGACATTATGTGATTAAGCAAAGCATGTGAAGCGTACGTGAGTAAAAGGGCTCACGTTTATTCATGCCCCATCTTCAGTGTTCAGAAGAGATAAAGTGTGTCTAAGACAGGTGCGAAAGAAAAATGCAAGAACCTAAAAACCTGCATTTCCCTGGAAGCAAAAAAAAAAAAAGAAGAAGAAGAACAAAACAAAGAAAAATGCCTATTTTTGGAATAAAAAGTGGTCTTTCTTTGTATGTAGGACCAGAGGGAGGATTGGTGAGGCCCTGTTTACCAGCCGATCCATCTCTTCTGCTGACTCGGTGACAGGTAGGTCAGTCGTAGCTGGCTACACATGAGCCAGCTAGTTAACTGATTAACTGAACGTCTGTCTAAAAATATTATTTCAAGCATAATAAAACAGAAATGGTTTTGAGGTTCCTGCTTCTCATATATGAAAGTTACCTATTTTAGGTGACATTTTTCAGATGGGTGACAACGATTTGTATTATTTCCACCTGTTTTCTTTGTCATGTAATCACTGTGGCTTGTTAATGATAAGGAAAAACACATTTGCATTTACCTGTGTTTTTTTTTTTCTGGGTTCTGATGGATTTAACTATTGATTTTTTGCGACACTAATCCAAACTAACGAAAAAAATGAAGAGCAAAGGACAGACCAAGATCAATGTTTATTGGGAGCACAGTTCTCCATTCGACGGACTGTGTGGAGAGGTTTCTGGTAAAAATTGGATTCGAATCTATTTCGAGCCGACTTTCTGGGCAGGCCCTGGTTTTAAATTATCTGCGCTGAAAGAAAAACTCCTCACTGCTCATTCATTACACAGTATGGGAAGATAATTCAGCTTTCAGAAACTGGGTATATGGAGGACCAACTCTGTCATAATTAAAAATAAATTAATACCTACAGACATATTCCATAAAGAAATAAATAAATAGCATTAATTCCATATATTAAGATATTAAGTGATTCATTTATGGCATATATCTGCAGGTATTTAAGTATTAATTTATTTTTTAATTAAGGCAGAATTAGTCCTCCACACATATACAACTTTACGGAGTTCAGTAACATCGAATTTTAAACCCATATGTTACACTGTGTATAGGTTTCCGTAGTGTAGTGGTTATCACGTTCGCCTCACACGCGAAAGGTCCCCGGTTCGAAACCGGGCGGAAACAACTTTAGTTTTGAGTAATAACACCCTGTGATTAATATCTCGTTAGCCCATCCTTAGCTTAGCAGCTACCACAGCTTAAACTCTTCTGGTCTTTCCATGAGGTTTAGGTGTTGATGGTAATATCTGACCATTTTTTGTCAGACACTCATGTTGGATGCGAAGGCCTGGCTCACAGTCTTGGCTGTAATTTATCCCAAAGGTGTTCTGTTGAGTCGAGGTCAGGACATGTTTAACGTTAACCTGGATAAGATTTTATATTACAATTCAGAAAATAAACCATATCTAACATTCTGATAGCCAACACCTCTGAAATATTAAAGGGTTATTCCACCTTGGATATATTGGGCACCACTGGTGTAGAAGTTACTAATAATTTGTGTATTTAAGCTAACAGACGGATTTATGATGAGCTGTTGACTTTAAAACTAAAGATGGATGCAGATCACGTTATCATTATTAGTCTTTGTGGGGTCAAAGATTTAAAAAAAAAAGTACTAAACTAACTAACTAATTTCTTCTTCATAGCAAAGCTCCTCTATTCTCAATTGTGATGCGTCAATGAAGTCAGAGCTGCATCATCATTTCATCACTAATGAGGACAGAGAGGACACAACCACAGGTGCAGGTTGTGGTATGAGATTGGAGGACGTACTGGGACCAGGGTCAGCTACAAACGATCATTTTAACCCAGCAGTTTTAGACCGTGCACGAGCACTCGGCTCTACGATGGCATCAGTTGTTGTATATTTGCATCTGAGCTGGAATTAATGCGACTGCACATCGTGCAAATGCTGTAACAGTATTGCCATCATGTCTTTTTATACAACTGACACATTGAATTTTGATGAACTGACTGCAAATAATGGTGCAAACATGGTTAAAGGAGACAATGAACGCATTTTTATGCATTTATTCATGTAGTTATTCCACTCTGATTCAAAGGCTCAAGGCTGGGTCAGCGATTTAATAGCCAAAAATACTCTAGGATTTATGGTTAATGTTTTTTTTTTATCACCTTCAGGTTTTCTCTTCATTTTTTGTACCATCCTTCCTTAAAAATGCCACAAAACTTTGAAAAGTGCATTTTTGTGAATATCTCCAAAACTTGTCAAGTTGTTCATACACCCCCCCTCCCCTCCCTTCCCCCATAAAAATGTTCCCCATCGTCAAGGCTTGTGAGGTCACAAATTTGCAACAGGAAACCACCAACATTTTTTTCCCCAAAGGTTTTATAACCATCCTGTTCAAACAACATTCTCTTTTTTCTTTTTACACAGCCAGAGAACAAAAAAGATTGAACATAATAAACTCCCAAACCTTTTGTACAGAGAAATCAAACTAAATGAAGAAAACATCTCTTATATTAGTCCATGTTTTTATCCTCTGAATCCCCTCTTGCATTTGCCATTAAAATGGGAAGGGAGACACAACCGTGTCAAAATGAGGCTCTCTGTGTTGTATGCAATGTCAATCAGTCTATTTCACTCGCTGGTTTTATCTGCTTTATATGGAATAGAAACCAGCAAGTCTAGGCCATTCAACAAGTAATCCAGTAATGTCTATGATAGTGTGTGTGCGTGTTCAAAGGTTATCAGTGTGAATGTGTCAGGAGTACGCCAGTCTAATTAAGTGTATGCATGTCTGTGTGTATTAAGAGTCTCATAGTTTAAGCCAGTCCGAATCCCTCTGAGCATTCCTGAATGGCCAACAGCAGCATATGTCTCAGCTTCTCGTAGCTCTCATAGGCTGGTAGATCCAGCTGGTTAAAGCTGAGGGGGAAGAAAGAGAAAAAAAAACAACAACATTTTATTTAAACTTGTTTCCTTCAAAATTGATTATTTAAGGATAATTAACTTGCTATGTGTTTACCAGGTATGAGCAGATGGCAGGCGGTCAGTGGACCGATCGTCACGGTGGATCTGGAACTTCTGGATGCCGTTCATGCCCTCCAGAGCAGCAAAACCTTGGAGGGGAACCTTGGACGTGCCGGTGACAAACTGCAGGAACTTGGCCCGGTCTGCCTGATCAAATGACCGCAAGGCCCTCCAGAACCACTGGATCTAAAGAAAAGATGGAAAAACGGGGGGGAAATGTGGTTATGGCAAGAAGCTGCAAGACACAGAGACTAATGCCAAAAATAATAGCAGCTTTATGAAATGTAAGATTTCCAGTGAGTTCACCTTAAGTAAATCTGCATGTGGTAAATACTTCGTCTGAGAAAAACCTGTATATCTTAACCAAGGCTGACAGCTACTCCAATAACGAATTCCCACATGTTTACTCATCCCTACCTGGATGGAGCTGGACTGGTATTTGTGATATTCAGTGTTGGCCTTTAGGTCGTCGATGTCGATAGTAGGCAGTCCAGAGATGAGCAGCTCCAGCTCCTGCTCAGTGAAGATGGAGATGAGCCTCTTGGGGATGATCTCGTAGAATCCCTCAAGGAAGGCTGCCAGCTGTTTGCGGATTGCACCTAAAAAAAAAAACGAGTCAAAGTATTGACTGAGGGCTCTTTGTGGAGAAAGGAAAAGATTCGACTTCTACAGAAGCTTATAGACGAGATGGGACCAATATTCTGGAAATTTATTTGTCTATTTCAACAAAAGAGACGGACATTCAAAGCAGAGCTGAATGGTGTAAATGAGCAGCAGCTGACGGAGAAACACTTGGCTGTTATCATCCATCAATTTAAAGTTTTCATACTGCCACCTAGTGTCATTGTTCAGAATAATCTCTTTATCATAGACTGCCCTAACATTTAAAATGGCATCCGCTAATAAAAATATATTTATACACATAGAATAATTATAGATAGATTTAGACATATATATGACTTTCCTATCAGTAATACTAAGGATTAATAAAGACCTTCTGCTTGTTTAATCTTTGTGAAATAAAAACAGCCTCACCTGTCATCTTCATCTGGCACACCAGGTGCACATATTCCTTTTTGTTTTCCTCTGTGACGAGGATATTGGCTCCATTTGGCTTGAGGTCTCTCACTTCACACACCCCAAACTCCTGGACCTACGCACACAGGATCAAAGATAGATCAAAAGATTTGACACAAACGGTAACAGCATTTTAATGGCATCAAATAATTCTGCAGCACTTTTTTTTTTTTTTAAAGAAAGCATAAAGCATGTGGGATTGAGAGATTTTGTGTCTAATTTAACCTCAACAAAAACTAAACGATAGTTGAATCATTTTGAGAACCGTCACCAACCTCTGTGCTGAATGTCAGCTCATAGCCCAGTGTGGACACGTCATTCTCCAACAAGTACACCAATCCCTGGAAGAACGGGTAGTCCTCGCTTTCCATGTCTGTGTACCTGGTAGATCACATAAAAGTATCTGTATGATTTGCATATTCAAAAAAAGGCTGCAATATGTAGCTAATTAGCTCTCGGGTTATCACATTAAGTCTGGTGATCTGTAAGGTCTGGTGGAACAATTAGTCACTTAGCAGTAATTGCTAGCAGCTTAAATACCTGACACTCTTGCCCAGGATGTGCTTGTAGAAGCTGCGGGTGAAGTAACACTCCAGTAACCGGTTGTCATAGACTGCCTTGGCCACAACACGACCCACAAACTTAAAGTAGCTGAGGTGGTTGGGGTTGCAGTGAGAAGAGGGGTTGATGGTGTAGGTGACACGGTCGCCTGGTGAAGTGCGGAACAGGGCGTACATGGGGTTGAACATCTCTCTGGAGATAATCATGTACCATTCCCTCAGCAGGCCACCGGCATCCTGGCCCTCCTCCCCTTCAAATACAATGTACCTGTAACAGAAACGGAGCAGAACGGGATGGAAGTTGAGCCGTTTCTGCGCTAAGACGACATGTGCTGAATAACAGAGCAAACAAGCCTTACAGCCTATTCTTCATGTCCTCTGGGCTCTTGCGATGCAGCTCCCTGTAGGAATCCTCAAACACGTGATCTCTCCTAACGTGCACAGCCATGTCCTCCTTCCTCAGACCTTCATCCAGTCGCTCCAACTCCTGGCGGAAGTACCTGCAGACGTGGAGATTAGCACGTCAGCGATTTAAACGGCTAATAATTGCAGATAACAAAGCTAAGTGTGAGATAATTCCCCATACTTTCTCTTGACGTCAAAGTCCAGGATGCGTATGTAGTCCACCAGCACGGCAAAAGGCCCATCAGCCAAGTGAGTGGTAGACTGGCGCAGGATCTGATTAAGCACTGTGCGGTGGGTTTCTACAAAGAAAAAAGAACGGGTCCTATTAGAAACTATACTACATATCAGAATAAAACTTTATCCTCCTGTCTTAAATACTTCAGGCTTACCAGCAAACCGGAGGAACTTCTGTGTGTCTGGTGGCAGGTTTGAAGAAATATGCATGGAGGATGGCTCCCTGGAAAAGAACGGGTCTAGGGATGAAGGTGTAGCAGGCGTCAGGGGCGCCGGGGACAGTGGTGGAGGTTCGTCCTTGATGTGAGAAAGCTGGCTCTCCCTCGTGTCTCTCACAGGGGGTTTGCTCTCTCGCTCTGTGGCGTGGACTAGAAAGAAGGCCTCCACAGCAGGCTGGAGTACTGCAGGAACATACCACCATCAGATAAATTAAGAACCACGCACATTTAGCCAACGTCATTACAATATCAAAGACATACAGTTTAGAAGAACTCAATTCTTCACCACTTACCCAGCACGGCATGCTGGTCATGGGACTCCTCCAGCTCTTTCAGGCACTCCCCGAGCATGTCCCACAGTTCATCCAACAGGAGCTGCTCACTGAGCAGAGGGAGGTCTGGAAGTCTCTCCTCACTCTCTGACTGACCGTTTCCTTCTTCATCTACAAAAGAAAATGCAGATATAGAATAAACCCAATGCATCAGTTATACCGTCAACAACAAAACCTCATTCATGTTTTATTATTATTATTATTAATTGGGGCTATAGTAGAGCACTGTATCGAGCAGTTCATGGTCCTCTTATCTGTGCAATTGATTGAATGAATAAAACAAGTCACTAGAAGGGTGCAAGTGAGTCATACCCAGAGGTGCAGCGTCCTGTTCCAGAGGAGACGGCTGGTCTACATCCATGGGAGAGTCATCTCTCTGTGCTGCCTGGCCTTCTGACACTGACTGCACTTCAGACTACAGAAAAGAAACAAAAAAACACAAGACCCAGAGGCAGAAAAAAAAATGGATGAACAAAATGAAAACATATTGATAAGAATGAATAATAAACAAGGCAAAAAATTGTTATTTTCACATTAATTCATCTTTGCCATGCAAAATGACATTCACAGAGGAGAGAAATTAAGTAGGGAGAGGAGAGAGGGGGGCAAAAGCATGAAGCCACGTCAGCCAGCAGACAAAGATCAGAGGAACAGATCAAACTGTTTGGAGCAGGCAGAACATTCTCATGTAGAACCTGTCAATGCAAATACACCGATACACAATGCAGGGATTCACTGGCACATCTGTCTTTCTGTTGGGGCTGTCAAAGTCCATCAGGGAAAAAGAATAGATGTTGTCACAATGCATAAAGCAATCGAGGTTGCAGACTGAAGGGCGACTCCCCTTTGCATCACCCCTTTATGTCCAAACTAAGACAGATATGCATTGCATATAATTAGTAGGCTCATTTTTCAAAACCAGTACAAGCAAAGTCAAATTAAAAATGAGGCGCTTCAATAGCTAATGGCCATTTCATAGCATTCATCTTAGTGATCCCCAAAGTAATTCTGAATAACTATACTGCGCAGTCATGGTTGTTATTCCAGCTTTCAAATGGCCGTCTACTGTAAGGTGTGGAGTGTGTAAGTAAGAGTATGCCTGCTGTCAGTGCAGCCCATGCTAACCGTGGCAGCAGCAGCCGTGCCAGCAGGGGGAGCAGCACCAGTGGGAGCATGGGGGGCGGCCACTGAGGATCCAGCAGCGACGGCGGCAGAGGCAGAAGGGGCGGTGGGAGGGGGGGCCTGCTGGAGCCGACGTGCCCGCTGCCCCTCTCTCACCATCTGGATGATGGCATCAGCCTCCGCCTCCAGCTGACGCACTGCAGCCTGGATGCTGCTGGCTGAGCCCAAACTGGTGGAGCCTGGGGGATTGAAAAGTGATGGGTTTTGTCACTTGGTAAAACACGAGGATGTCACATGAATCCGTCACGACTATCGCTAAATGCCACCTCACCTAATCGCCCTGTCTGTTTGGCTTTCTTGTTGGCGCGTCGAGTGTCCTCGCGGAGTTGGATAATGACCTGCAGCACTCGCAAGAAAAACTTCTGCGTCGACGTCTTGGATGTTAGGGAGCTCATGCAGGGAAGCTGCAATTCCCGTCCGCCGAGAGTGCGCTTCTGTGCGGCCACTATCACCACGCTTTCGGACCCGTCAAACCTGTACCCCAACCAACAAATTCATACAATGCAAAATAAATAAATGGTTGTTACGAGACATTATGTCATTACATGCTATAATGTTTAGGTTTCTTGTTCGCGATGACCTAATATCAGGATCATAACTAGCCAACCTGCTGGTCATCTTGCCCTTCAGCCTGGCTGATATAGAGGAATCCTCAGGAGGGGCATCTGGGGAATGGGAATCCGCCTGTGCCCGTCTCTGCTGCTCCAAGTTGTACTCTCTGAGTTCGGCGAGTAACGTGCCTGAAAGAGAAAAATGTTCACAACATAAGTAAAGAGAATCTTGTATGCCCATAAAATCAGGCATGAGAACTGGCATTTGTATTTATTCATTTATTACGGACCGATTTGTTTGCAAAGAGTGTATCCAAGGTGTCTAGCTCCACTGAGCAGCAATCTGAGAACAGTGTCTCTGGTGGAACTGTCTCCTCGAGATAACTGCAGCAGAATATTTGCTGCATCCTCCAGACCCTCTTCTGAACACGAGTGAGACGTCAACACCTTGTGAGGAGGAAATAGAGTTAGAGAAAAATAGCCCGGATCATGAATCAAAAGAATTTGGATGTAAATTTTAAATGGCTGCTGTTGATGCTGCTCAACTCTGACAAATCAATGCATCTTAAACCCCATTTACTTTACTGGGTTTTCTGTTCATCTTTTACTTCTGAGCCACACAATTGAATGTCATGTTTCTGAAAGTGTTACAGTTGTGTTCTTACTTACTGATATAGATAAAGCATAATTGCTAGACAACCACATACAATTCAGGTATCTATTAACAGTCAGCCTGTGAAAGCCAGCAGGTATGTACATGTTGCCGTTAAAGCATTTAAATTATTTGTCCACCGTCTTAAAAAACTGGGCTTCAGGCTTTAAGGGCCGAACTGCTTCAAAATTCCCTAATACAAAATTTAACTACGATAAAATCACCCAACCAAACACGTATCAGCTCAACCTATATCCCACGAGTTTGCAACTTTAATTTGACTTTTTTTTCCTGTGAGTAGTAATGAAAACAGTAAGGACTCCCTACACTAGGCTTTGGAATTGGTTTCTTCATACCTCCACAGAAAGTTGAAGTTGTTTCTCTGTGAGACCAGCGGAGGCCATCTTGTCACTCTCTGTATTGCTAGTAGTGCCCCTCTGTTTTCCTGTTATGCAAAAAAAAAAACAAAAAAACATTAAAATTAAAAGAATAAATGTATTATTTAAAAAAATAATCATATCTGTTTCATTGGAAAATCTGTTACATTGTCAAGCCATATTTTTTGGAATAAATTAACACGACCTGTTGAGATTATTCCAGTGGATGTGGGTATAGAGATTGTTGTAGAGGATGTCTGGGAGGTTGCGAGACTTGTCCCTGAGGAAGTACCCTGGGCTACAACCACTGCAGAGGCCCCTTGGACTGTCACAGCAGGCTGGATAGAGCCTACTGCTGCACCCGGTGTTGTGACTGAGACTGTGGCTCCTGAGCTGGCTGCCAAGTTGGGATTGGCAGCCTGTGGGGTGGGGTGTCCAGCAGGCACCTCTGTGGCCTTGTTGTCGGGCAGGGCAATGGATATTAAGGAGAGAAGGCGCAGCAGCTTTTCAGTGAGCAAAGAGCTCCGTCTGATTACGGGGTGAGACAGCATGTTCATCAGCTGGCCAAGAGGGGATGTCTCTAAACTGAACTGGGCTCCTTCTGCCTCTGCACTGCCACCCAGAGGCACCGTCTTCATTGAGGCTTTGCCCTTGCGGCTGACATTCATGTTGTCAAGCTTGACCAGCAGGTCCCAAAAATCAGTGGAGATTCCCAGAGACTGGGGAGTGACGGCAGACGACCCCAAGGAGTTCTGGGTGTTTGCGACACTGGGGTTGTTCTGTGACTGCGATCCTGACCTAGAGCCTCCACCTCCTCCAGAGGAGCCTGAACACAGGCGGGAATCCAGCTCAGAAGCTGCTGCTGACAAATCCTTACACCGCTGCTGGGTGAAGTGGCTGGGGAAAACCTGCAAGGACAGACAACAAGCAAGAAGGATTTTAAGTATAATAACTTCCTTTACATTATTAATGTTTTAATGGCAGAGAACAGACAATAGATAATGTAGCACCTTAGCTAGCTGGATAAGTGTGTCCAACACATGTCGACAGACCACTGGAGCAGCTTGTGGATGGATGTGAACAGTGGAGCCTCCACCTGCAGCACATGTAACACCTGTAGCAGTGCCCGTCACTCCTCCCCCCAGTGTTCCAGATCCTGTCGAGCTCCCAGCTGAGTGTCTGTCAGCATGCTTCCTACCTGAAGCCCGCTGAATCTGGAAAATGTTTGTCCGGCAGCCCAAGGCTGCATCCATAGAAACAGAGAGCCAGGAAAGCTGGCTGGAGCTGCGAGACTCCACCCTGTTCAGAAGCTCTAAGGAGGAAGATGACGAGGAAGATGATGAAGAGGACAAGGAGGAGGTGACAGAGCCTTTTCCTCCACAGCCTCCCTGGATACTCCTCTTGCTACGAGAGTCTTCAAGACGTGAGGTTTCCACACAAACTTCACTCTCACTGCTGCGTTGGAGGATAGATAAGAGGCTCCGAATGACCCACCCACGTGTCTGAGAGTGGTAGCAAAGGTTCCTGAGCACACGGTGCAGACGGCTGGTGTTAAGCTTCGGCTCATCCACAAACAGTAAAACCAGCAGGCAGGACAAGGCTTCATGGTCCAGCAGCAATCGCCCACGCAGGCGCAACAATGAGTCCACACTTGAACTGGAGGGTCTGAAAGGACAAAAGCACAACATAAATTCAATAAACTACATTATGTGAATGACGTGATAAAGACACGTTAAAGTTCTATTTCTTTAAATGACTCACGGACGATATTCACAAAATTGGTAACTGAATATCGTCTTACCTGTGGTTTGTTCCTCCACCCATCTGAAACGTGCCTCCTCTCTGCACAGCCAGTCGGGTGTACTGTACGCCGCGATTGCTTCCTAACCGACTGGTGAATGCTGGTGAACGCAAGATGGCTGATAGGGCCGAAGACGAACTATGACCAAAAAGCCTCTCATGCATCAGCTGCCTCTGACGTGCCTCTTGCTCTCTGCGCAATGCAGCTGCTTCAGCCGCAATGTCCGGGGGCATGACAGCCAAAACACTATCCTCCATGTCCTCTAGGACGCTACGACGGAGCTCGGAGGGCAGCGTCTGGATGAAGGTGACTGGATCCAGAGGGGTGTCTCCCTGTGAAGGCTGCTGGGCTAGCTCTCTACGCTGCTGCTCTGCTCGCTGCTGGGCAAGAACCTAGGACAACCAATGTCACGCTTAGTAAAAATATCTGGCTACCAGTGACTTCTTTACCGATTTAATATCATAGATCTAAATGAGAATCTTCCAATTTTTTTGCAACATCTCTCACCTCCTCTTGGATGGCGGGTGGCAAGGCTGCCAAGAACTCAGGGCTAACCTCTGTGACCCCTGGTCCTCCCAGTACAGGTGCAGTGGTCGAAGGCAGGCTGGTAGCGACGGGAGGACGGGAGGGTGGTCTGATGCCAAGCTGATTTTGCAGCACCTCTCTGCGGATATCCTCGGGAAGAGCTGCCAGGAACGAGGGGTCGACACCTTCTGGCAGACTGATGCCTGCCAACGCAAAAGCATCACAAACATTATGGGATGTAACAGCTAATGTGAAAAACTGCGGAAGCTAGTGTGTTAGCAATTTATTTTACCTGCAAGTGGGTCCTCCTCATCATTGCTGGTAGATGGGAGGGGCTCTTCCTGGATGGCCTGAGACTGGCTGTCGGCACTGTCGCTCCTGGGCATGGTTTCCCCAGGAGATGAAACAGAAGTAGAGCTGTAGAAGAAGAAGAACATGAATTTCAATGGTGCCTTTAAAAGCAAGTGTAGGGAACAGATAGGGAAAAGAGGTTTGAAGACAAATTGATCTAAGGATCACAAAAAATATTTAAAAGGAGTTGTCTATGCTGCTGTTGAACATGGATTTGGTCAGCGACAATGAATTTTGTAGATTATTCGACTTTACAGTTCTAGTTATATGCACGTGAAGTTCAACTTAGTAATTATAAAGCAAGTCTGAAGTTAGTAACTTCTGTTACATTTCTGTTTTGTGTTCTTTTTCAAAGGCAGGACTTCACTGCACAAAGTGTGTGAAATTAGAAAGGGACTGTGATGATGTTTTGGTTTGTTTTGTTTCTTACTCAGGCCTCAAACAAACCAATTACCCCGTGTGCTCACCCTGTCTCTGCATCTGTCTGCCTGTCAGTCAGCCCACTCTCCCCGCTGCCAGACAGCTCCTGAGACAGCTGTGTGGTCTGGACCGCATTGGGAGCAGCTTCCTCTTGAGTGGCTGAGGCTGGGCTGCTGGTATCCATGGGTGACCCTTCCAGTTGTGAAACACCAACTACCGTAGGCTCTGAGTTTTCTACGATGTCTGGACTCAAGGAAGCTGAAGGAAAAAAAAATAGATGAAGGCTATAAATTTATGTCTATTCTTTGCACATTAGCAAAATGTCTTAGATGGATGATGCATATTTCACAGGATTCAAAACATGCGTTGATAGTTTTGACCTGAATCAACAGCTTTTTTTTTTTTTTTTTACATCACAAATGTCTGCCCTTACTGTTTGGTCAGCCTATATAAATAAAGTTTTCGAAGTTATTCTACCTTCCCTGCCTTCATCCAACGCTCCTCCACCACCACCTCCTCCTCCGACTCTCTCACCGATTGTGGGTGCCGGAGACATTTCCATCTGAGATGCCTCTGCTTCACTGTTTGGCCTCTCAGTTGCCGACAAGGGTGGAAGGCCAGCCCCTGCCAAAGCAGCCAGTGAGCTGGCATGCGACTCGGCCAGTAGCAGGTCAGCAATTGGCTGGTGGACCTGCTGACTAATCGCAGTCTCCAGGGAGACTAGGGCCTGTTCATGAGGAGCAGGTGTGGTGGGAGTGACCTCTCCAGATGGAGGAGCAGTGAGGAAGCCCTCCGAGACCCTGGGTGGGTTCAGGCATGCCACCGTACCAGTCTGAGCCTGTTCACCTTCTGCAACATCCAGACAGAAAACTTATGTGAAGACAGGGACAGGGCTTTTCTAGACACTTTGCTTGACTGATTAGACACAGATTACAGATTATTCTCAAAATGCGTATCTTACAATATTTAAAAATCATAGAAAACAACGTCCCTTCACTCAACACAAAGGTGTTAAGTGTTTGAAAGAAGAGCTCTATAAAATATAAACAAAAATAGCAACATGTTAATTAGATGCGGATTTTCTTTTTACACAGATGCCACAGGCCTCCAATGAGGAAGGCAGTAAGTTGTATAGTTATCTCCTAAAGGGGGTGCACAATCCTGATCCCCAACAACAACACAACTTACTACCTCACCACAACAAAGGCAACTACAAACAACGCTTTATATTTCTTGTATGCATTGTAACATTGTACACCTGACATAGATTGTATATATAAAGAATAAGCAATGTACAACCAACAGACACTTGATCTGAGTTTGATCAAGTTAAGAGATTTGCTCCTTTCCAAAAGATGTCAAGATGGTATGGCGTTGCCATAAGAAAGACAGTAGACTGTATAGTTATCTCCCAGATCTGGTGTGATCCTAAAACTATACAAACTACTACCTCATCCCACAGCACGCACAGCAAGATGGCTGCTTGCCTCTGGGTGCCCTTCACAGAGTTGTCCAATCCAGACAGCTTAAAGATTTTTTTACACCGAGACAGAAACGACAAAACATACATATACAAATGTACCTGCAGTGTTTTCTGCACCATTAACTGTACCCAATCCAGAAACCTGAGGACAAAAAACAGTTGACATTAGCAAAAACTGAACACGTGCCAGAAGACACATGAACTTCCATGTTTAAAACAAAAAAACAAAAACAATATCTGCCAACCTGCAGGCTCTGTTCTCTGGCCTGCTCTGCTCCAGAGGCCCTCCTCTCATTCTGCTTAGACTCCTCCTCCTCCGCCAGCTGCCTCCTTCTCTTCTCCCTTCGCTCCTCCAGTTCCTCATCTCGCAGACTCTCCAGATGCTGCAGGATAGGCACCTTCACCACTGAAAGCAGACACAGAAGATGAACTCAAACAAAGCAGCACAGCAAATACAAAAGTACACAGCAGTGGTGGTGTTTGCACACAAACTTCATCGGGCACTACAAATTATAACTAATGTCGAGAGTTAGCTAAGCTTCTTAGTATAATAGTCACATGTGATACACTTACTGGACATGTAATATTGCCACATTATCCATAAAAAAGTGATATGAACCCATTCAAATGTTTTTGTTATGAGATCACTTCGCTGCCAATCTAAATATTAACATACCTGCAACACAGTCGTGCATACTCTCAGCATCCAGCACTTTACACTCATCTGTCCACCTAGTTAAGGCAGTGGGAATACTAGAGAGGGTGCCTGGAAATACAGAAATAAAAACCATGTTAGGAATTCAGGACAAAAGTTATAAACACTGAAGCAGAGACAACAGACCATTAAAGGTGTTTACCTGCTTGTCCCCCAGTACTGCTCTGCTCATGGAAGAAGTCATCCAACAACTCATCGTCAGAACGAGCAATGATGTGCACATCCTCATTTCCAACCAAAAGACGGGCACGCCCGCGGGACTGCAGAGGCAGAGAGCTGGACAGCTGTAAAATGTCAGCTGCTGCACTGGGACCCAACAACCTGAAGATGGGAGCAGAGGAAACAGATATTTTAATTATCATGCAAACAAATAAAAAAAAAAGGCTAACAAAATGGAGCAAAACAGAAGGGTTCTTTAACATAGCCCAAAAACATAAACAATGTTTCACCTCTGCAGGATGAGAGGAGGGTTAGGCTGGCGGTTGCCGGGGTAATGGACATGGATAGTGTGTCCACTGTTGGCAGTGAGCTGGCGCAGTGTTCGCTGGCTGCGACCCATGCCCTGTGCCAGGCGGCTGCTAGTGCCAGCCACACCTAGGGTGAGGGAACCGTGGTCAGCATGGCGCACCATCAGTGGGTGGGAGCTAGGGATGTTGCCTGGGGAGGGAGGGATGTCAGCTGATAGGAAAAACAACAGAAAACAGTAGGCAGACATTAGGGGGAAAGCTCTGGCACAACCCCAAGTAACGTTTATGAAAATGTTTTTATGCATCATCTATTTGGATTTTTAAATATCTAAATTGGGCTGTCCCACACTTTAAGTAAACAAAGCAAGCAAAGCCACCAAGGAGTGGATGCTGTGATGGATCTTATCCACAACAGATCAAGATCAAACATTTTCCACGAGCAAGACATTGTTCAGTTCTGTTTATATCAGATAATACTGTGCATAAAAGACATGTATAAAATTCATATGAACTTGATTTCAAAACAATTCCTTCAGAGTTGAATGTGAGATTGTGGGGTATCGAGTGAGAACTTCCAACAAATATAATAAATGTAAGATCTCCTTACCGTTGTTGGAGAACATGTTGTCAAACTCTATGATGAGGTCATCATCCCTGTCAAACCTTTCAAAGCGGATGTGTGGTGCGGCATTGATGTCAGGGAAGTCTTCATCCAACTCCATCTCTGAACCTTCATCATCATCATCCTCATCTCCTTCTTCATCATCCTTTGGGAAAAGTAGCAGATATGAGTCTCAAGGACAAGCGATGATGATTTTTTTCTGGAACATCACTAGGTTAATCAATACCTGATCCTCCTCCTCCTCTTCTTCCTCCTCCTCCTCTTCATCCTGGCTGTCTTCATCATCATTGCTGCCGCTAGAATCTTCCTCCTGTGTGTGCTCCTCATCCTCTGGTTCCAGGATGTTCATGGAGTCTGTTGGAAAAGAAGAACACACTCAGTCAATAAGACACCAATAGGACCAATGGCAGCAAATTATATTATTCCTCAATATTCACAAACAGCATTTTCAGTCTTACCTTCACGATTGGCCTGAAGAGTTGATGCTTGACTGATATTGGAGGGAGCCTCATCCATCAACACATCCTCCTGAGATTCATCTTCACCGCTGCGTCCCACTGATTAACAGAACAGAGAACAAGTTAATACACCAGCTGAGGTTTCTCACCCATTAACAATACAAGAAATGTACATGAAACGGGATCCTTACCTATAATTGCGCTGTTGACGGCGCCAGCATCGCTCTCCAACAGCTCATCAATCAGATCCACCAACTCATTCTCCACCTACAAGAAGAGGAAAGAATATACAAAAGCATTGTCAGTCATCAAATGTTATAAGTCAAGAGCTACATTTTCTAGCTTTGGTTATTTCTAATCTAATATGATGAAAATGAGGACGTATGAGCAATTGTAACTCGAGTGCATAATACTGTGCTATTGACCTGCATAGCTTGCGTGCTGAGAACCTCTGGCTGACCAGCAATGACCACAGTGTCTCCCTCTGTCTCTCCATCCATCAGGTCGCTGTCTGTTCCCTGTACCCTGTGGCTGCCGTCCACTGCCTCTGCCTCACCAGACTCCCCTGTAACAGATGCCACACATCAGCAACAGGCATTTGGAATCATGTGGAGTGTTGAAGCATCTCATCCGGCCCATGTTCATACCTTGGTCCTGAGTGTTGCTGTTGCTGTCCCTGGCAGTGCCCACAGTGTCGTGTTCGGCCTTGTTCTTGCTGGAGCCTCCTTTGCCCCCAAACAGACTGCTGGGCTGGTTAACAATGCGTGACAGAGTCTCCAGAGGCTTCAGGGCAGCATTCACTGTGTTGGCCATGTTGGGACTAAAGCAAATGATGTAAAAGGAAGATTAAGGAATGATTTTATACAACATAGGTTTTTTTCAAAGCTGGAAAAAAAATTGATTTAAAAATAGATCGGCTATACTGAAGTAATCTTGTTTACTAAACAGTAAATCAGATAACAAAGGTCTGAATGTGCTCTGCAATCTGTGTTTAGATTTTCATATTGATCTATTGCAGCTTGAGCCGAGTTTCTTTCATGATTTCATAAAGGCTTCATTAAGTTCTAGTAGTGGTATGCAGCAGTCTCTCTATGAGCTGGTCTAGTCTTTTTTAACAAGAACAGACAAATATGCTGGTGGCGGAATAAACAGCAACACAATAAAAGACAGAAGAAAACGTACTGCTAGGAGACATGCATGTTAATGAAGCAGGGTTTAAAATAAGCTCTGGAATTGTTTCTGAGCAAGAAAATACCACAGTGACTAACACTGAACATAGATATAATTTCTGCTTGCTAGTTATTGTTAACTACACATGCCTTTAACTGACCAAGCCACATCAAATTGAATTAATAGTATTATCAAATACCTGGACAGATCCAAGCTGTGAGGAACACGGGCCAGGTCGTTGACCAGTCCTTTCTTAAGAAAGAGCCTTATGATATTGTTCATGCCATTATGTTGAGTCTTGGCTGCTGCCGTGCTGTAGAAACTGGATGTTGAGGGACAGGATTCCATGATAGTGCTGATGATGCACATCACTGCCTGAAGCCTGTGAAATGGAGGAGGGAGAATGTGTTTGTACAATGACAAATAAACTACAAACAATACTACTCAAACAATGGGTATAGTATCAATGTCAGGCTGTATTTTTACAGTATTTACCTGGCATGTTTTTCAGCACCTTCCGCCATTGCTAGTGCTCGACTAAGGGCAGCCTTCACCTCATTCACTAGGGCCACCTGGGCATCAGTGCCGGTGCCAGCGGCTGCCAGGCTGGCTAAGAAGAGACGTGCTAAAGCTGGGGTGTCCTTGTCCTCTGAATTTTGGGTGTGAGGCAGCAAGTGGTCGAGCACAAAGGCTAGAACACTGCAATCCTGTTGGGATACAAACAAAACAACCGGTTGAGAGAAAGACGTGATGACCTTAAAGGCGCTGCAATACAGAGGCGTGAAAGCTGAACACTCTTTTGCTTAACTACCCACCTCTTTAATGAGCTCAGACTGTCCCGCGGTGTAGCAATAGGACGCAATTAGTGTGGCGATGCCCACATAAGAGCGCACCAGTTCAGCCAGTAGTCTCAGGATGGTGGAGGTAGGCATTAGAGGCTTGCTTGCCTTTACTTTAGCTGCTTTACCCTCATCAGAGCTGGTACTCTTCTCTCCCTCTTGTTCTTTCTTCTCCTCTCGCATCTCTTCTGGCGTCGAGGCTGAGGAAATTGGCAAAAAAGAATGGAATACTGCATGTCTCATCAAGAAAAAGAACACATAAAGTACTACTACTAATACTATCTGATCTGGGAAATATTGTTGTCATTGTTTTATTTTGCACTGAAAATAGGAAAATGTTACCACACCAAACATTATATTATCCTCGTGAAATTATTGGTGATCTAGAAAAAGTTGATTTGTAAGACTCTATGGAGTCTTTTGTCAAAAGCATGTCAATAAAATCACTAACACTAAGAGTTGTCAATGATAAAAAATGACTGACTGTCTGAAATAAGAGATAATTTGACTTAGGAATACTTTTTCCTGGTGGTTAAAACAAACAAACAAACAAACGAAAAAACAACAACTCACCTTCTCCTTGTGGTGTGCCAGACTGGGAAGACTCCGCGACACCTCCATCAGCTGCAAACACTTGAGCCTGAGAAGAAGACATGCGGCTCTATTATTGAATAAGGAAATGACAAGTGCCATTTTTATTAATCAACTTAAACACGATGACTTTTCGTTGAGACTCACATTGATATGGAATGCAGACTGGGAGTCAAAATCGCTTCCCTGACGTGTGAGTCGGTACTGCTGGTAAACGTCATCACCCACATCCTGCAAAATCTGGCACAAGTCTTGACCACCAGGCACAGCTGCAGCACGTTCTTCTGGACGCTCAGCTGTGACACACGCATAGAAGGTTAAAATGTTAAAATAACCATTCCCATTGTAGTTATACATAAATCATTCAAAGGCATATTCGTCTTACGTTCTTCAGGAGCGTGGTAGGCAGCCAAAGCATTGAGCATGTCATAGATGACCTCCTTGATAGTGTCAGGGATAGAGGGTAAGGGAGAAAGTTTCAGAGGAGTGGTCTTCACCAGCTGCACAGCATTGGGCCCCTTAATTCGAAGGTTCTCAAACTCATCATCAGAAGCTGAAGAAACACAAAAGTTGGACTTTCACATGACTGGACTCATGACTCAATCAACCTGTCCAATTTGCAAAACTATAAATTCAAGTGTAACTTGCCCAAGTAAACTCTAGATATCTATTCATATACTGGAAAATGTTTGCACACTCACTTGTGCCAGCTCCACGGGGCGCAGGCAGGGCAATGCGGACACAGTTGCTGGCAGTCTCGGCAAAGCATTCAGGGTTACGGCAGGCAGCAGGGCCCAGGACTCGAAGAATGTAATTGATTTCTCTGGAACCAAGGCTGCCTGACACCACTCCTGAGGTTGTACTACCTGCTCCGCTGGTCACAGCTGACCTCACCACCTTCAACAACAGATTGTTGATTAGTTTAAGTTGACAGGAAAAACAAGATTTCAGTGTCTTCACGTTGTGTGAGCTTCACTTAAACTGAAGTGGACTCTAACCTTTTCCATGGTGTGACGGAGGGTGGCTGGATCTTCTATGATGTGTCTGAAGAGCAGAGTAACGAGTGGGGTGAAGCCGTTGAAGCCGGAGCTCTGCGTCAGCCCCAAAATCATCCGTGTGCTCTTCAGTTCAGCAAACATCATTGCATAGTGGTGATTGCGTGTAAGGCGTAAACACAGACGCAGCGTGGCATGAAGGGTGTCCGGGTCCACAGGAACACTGATCATACTGACACAAGCCCGAATAAGAACAGTGGTCATGTCCTCAGTCAGGCCCTGTACGACAATATCGGCTCCTTGAGAGTAGTCAGACTCCAAGGAGGCTGAGGGGCCGGAGGTGGTCTCCTTAAGCTGGCTGGAATCATCCTTGGGAGCACTCATCTCCACCGCTGCCCCTGAGTCTAGTTCAGTCTGGGTTTCATCCACTTTGGCCCTGTCTCCCTCCTCTCTTTCAGAGTCAGTGACGCTACCGGTCTTAGAAGGCTTGGGAATGCGAGGCACTCTCTGGACAGTCAACATCACTGGCCTTCTATTACCAGTCTCTTCATTTACCTGCATAATAAAGTGGTTTTAGTCAAACACAAAGGGACAGACAACTCTAAGACCATCATTAATTTTGTATTAATACCATTATTCTTCTTCTTCTCTGGCATTACTAAAAAAATTCATGCACGTACCTGCACCATGGTGTTAAACTGCACAGTGTATCTCCGCCGTCCAGCTGTGAAGCGGACACTGCTTTCCCCGGCCCTCCACGCTGAGTCAATGGTACTGTTATTGGATGCACTGTAACTGCACCAACGGCCTGAGCGGTCATCAAACCAACGCCAGTTATTCCCATTGGGCTGCAGATACTAAAAACAAACCACGAGAGGATGTAGTTATTATACAAAAAAAAAAAAAAAAGTTTTTTGTAATTAGGCATGTATGAATGTAGGGATTTGTGTGTGAAAAGCCTAAGGGAAGGAAGAGCAGTCTATACCGATAAGTGTCCAGGTGTACGCATTTTATAATATAATCTGCATCTGTGGCTCGTTTCCTACCTTGTTCATTTGTTCCCTGCGCTTTGAAGAGACTGCCATCTTCTCATAGAAGTCAATGATCAGCAGTACTGGTGTGATCCATCTGTAGGAAGAACAGTTATACAGTTATAGCTTTATAGCAAACATTGAAAGCTCTCATGATGAAAAGCTGATGTAAATTTTTTCCAGTAAAAACATGTGTGTAGGGGCTTACTTTGGTGTCTGGATGTCTTTGTGTTCTTTAGCTGCTTGTAGACAGGGCTGCACCACCTCAAGTAGCTTAATTAGTAAATTAAGAATCCCACTGTTCTCCACCACTCTTGCACCTAACAGTTTCAGCTCCTATCGAAGGACAACATCACAAATTATTGTATGGGATAAATAATCGCTGACAAGTAAACAAGCATTCGCCCCCAGATGACGGAATAATTTCTGTTACCTCAAAGAGCAATGTGAGCAGCAGAATTCGTGTTGCCAGCTTGGAGGCCTGGGGCAGTGTGGCCATCTGTCTGCACCACTCAGACACCGTCTTTGTGTCACTGGTAGTAAGGGGCTCAGCTGCCTTAATTAGCACGTCTGCTGCCTCCCACACCTACACACAACATACACGCAATGAGTTTTGAATATGCGCACAACTTTCTATGGTCAGGAACATTTAAACCTCATAGATTTCACGTCAATTTATAAAGATATTTTCACAATCACTTGCAATAAAAACATTCACAATTTCTCAGAGAGCTGTATTAGCATTCAAGCCATGCAACATACATGTTAAAAGCAAGTGACTGACTGCATACTAAAATCTAACAACTCTGAATTTATATTTAGGCTAAGTTCTTCCAAAGCTGTAATATAAGAAAGACAATATAGGAAACAGGAATGAACTTATCATCCATGGCCCCATACATCAATCAATTTCAACTCTGAATCATGTACATTAAACTAGAGTATCAACAAGTATTTATCCACTGACCTGATGGACAACTTGGCCAAGGATAAGGTCCCTGTACTCTGGGCCGCTTCTCTTGATGGCAGTCATGAGCAAGTCACAGAGTCTGTAGACTGTGTCAGGAAGCTCATCCAAAAGATGGAAGCAGCCCGGCAGCATGGCGTCGGTGAAAGCGTGTAGCTCCTTGGGATCCAGAGGCTCAGCCTCCATGAAGCGCTCCAAGCAGCGTGCCTCTTCCTCTTCTGCCCGCTCCCTGGCTCTCCTGTCTTCCTCCTCACGCCGACGTGCTGCTTCCTGAAAAAAAAAGAAAAAGAAAAAATTATTAATTCATGAGGTTTTTCACTCAGTAATGAATGTTTTAGGCTACTATGCTTTTTCCATGAGCAGTGAAAGTTACACACCTCAGGAGAGTCAGAACGCTGCTCCATGCTGACCTCTTGCCCGAGTGACATGGCAATTGCCCTCATCATCTGGTCCTCTTCAGACATAGTCAGATCCTAGATGGAACACGACCGAAGATGTCAGCTGCATGAGTTTGACTCATGGAAATAATAATAAAAAAAAAGATGCAAAGCATTTAAGATGCATGTAGTTTAAGATCCTTACTCTGACTGCACCACCAAGAAGTGGTGGAGGGTGTGTGAGTAGGTACTCCGTGGCCTGCTCCATGGTGCTGGTGTTCAGCAGGGCCTCCATGGCATGCTCTCTTGAGAAACCCATATCCATCAGCTGAAACAACACACAGATGAGATGACACCATTATTGAAGGGAAAAATCAAATAAGTGGAGGGAGGGCTGGTGCTCAAGAGACTTAAATGTTGATGGCAAAGAAATACCATCTAAGGCGAGGGAGAGTCAAAGACAATTATCTTAACGGATCAAGAGAGATTTTATCACCTACTTGTCTTCCATTCCTTGAATCATGAATAAGAGGCCTCTACACACAACTGATCCGTAAAACCTCCAATCAAAGCTTTTTTTCCCCTTCTATTATAATATTCTGCCTGGAAAAGTCTGAATAATGCAACAATTTGGTCAATGTTCCTCTCTCAATGTCCTCGTTCAATCAGTCCTCCCTATCCTCCATCCTAGCTCTATCCTCTACTCCCCCTCTCTGAAGGCTCTTATACCTGCTGGAGATGCTGCTGGTGGACCTGTGCGTGCCTCTCTCTCCCTCTGCATCTCCCCTGTCATAAAACAAATGGTGGCCCAGGATTCAGTGCATGCAGAATATGGGGGAGACTGGTAAATACAACACCTCTGTTCAAGCGTGGTAGTGGCATTACTACCTGAAAATACTGAAAGTACTGAATGCCACTTGGACAAACCATAGCTGGTTAGCAGAAGAAGCTGCCAAAGACCAGATAATTTAAGGAAAAAAGCACACATACACTATTTGTTCTTCAACTATTAAACCACAGAACCCGGATCAGCAAAGTGTGTCATGCATGACTACATTTTATTAGTGATAAAAAAAAGTAAAAATAAATAAATAACATCCACACGACAAAGACCGTTTTACCCACATACCTGTGTGAGCTGAGCCTGGTTAACCTGTGGCTCTCTGCGAGGTGTGGAATTAGTAGAATCCTCAGCTGATCCTGATCCCGTTCCTGCTGCTGCTGCTGCTGCTGCTGCCGCCGCCGCCGGCCCTGGCCCTGGTCCTGGCCCTGGTCCTGGTCCTGGTCCTGGCCCTGCAGAAGGTGTTCCACTGACTGCTGGTGCCTCTCCACCTGCTGAAGATGCGCTTGGGGCTGCGCTGGGTCCCAAAGCACTTGCTGGAGCTGCCTCGTCATCCGGGCGCACTGTGCCCTCTCTCTCTTTGGCCAGGCGCTCCTGGATAACTGGCTCCCCTCTCAATATGTGGCAGAGGATGGCCAGCATGGACTCAGCCATGCGGCCGCCATACACCTTCAGAGGCTTCCTATTCCACAGACTGCGGATGCAGTTGAATGCAGCCTTGATGAAAGAGAGATGGTGTTACAATAATACAAACAATATGTTTGTGGCAATACCTGTGAATAGTGTACATCAATAAAAAATACATATATGACCAAAAATAAAATGTCAATTTACTGTAATGTCTACTTCCGCCACTAGATGGAACCTTCTGCTGTTTAATGAGATTGAGTAATGAGAGATCTACTGAGCCTTCCAAGGAAGGAAAGGGCAGCTTTTGGCTGGTCCTGATCATGTCTTTGTTGTTGAACATAGAAGCATGTAGTTATGAAAGATCTTTGAGTTATTTCCTGGAGGCTAGGCGGTCTGGTTTTTATAGCTGTCAGGGACACACACTGAAGCCAACCTCGCATCTTCAACAGGTAGTTGTTAAACATTAACCAGAGACACAGCTTGGAATTTAGAAATTAAGTCACTATTTGATGTGGTTTGGGGTTAACTTTCTGTTACTGAAAGTGACAATAATGAATTACAGTCGTTAAAATGTGTTCTTTTAGCCTTATTTAATGCAGAGTATTTAACATGGTCAATCAACTATTGCCTGTTAACGGGGCTGAATGTTAAACTTGGAAGCTTGCATCCCATGCAAATACTGACCTTCTGGGTTACAATGAGAAACCGGAGGGCGCTGAACTGGGGCATGGTGGGTGTGACCCCAGGCATTTTAGCCGGCAGGGAGTGGGGTGAGTCCAACACAGTGCTTGGATTAACCATCTTCTCCACCAGCATCAACCAGGCATCCAGAAACTCCCCTGTCCCATCAGGTAGATCAGTATGTTCCAAACCCTCAGACACAGGCACCTTACCACCCATTGACAGGGCCCAGTTAAATGTCCTGCACAAAAAAACACAAACAATAAAACCTCCACACTAGCACTAATTATGATCAGAAATAATGATGATAAACTGATGAGGAATTTACAAAACACAGTGTATGTATTCATCATCTGAACAATTAGCCCTGTTGGTTTACAACAATAAGAAAAAAAGACAAGACAAGGACATTTTGGCATGCAACAAGAGAGTTTTAGACACTGGGACAATTTCAAAATCTCAGCCATGACACCAAATCAAATGTACAGAAAAATCAGCAGGTACCGAATATTAATTTAAATATTAGAATAATTTGATTAGCTGATCAAATAATCATTGGTCAAAAAAAGTTTTGAACATATTACTCTACTAACTTTATTTTAAAGTACTTTTCGATCAAAGGCATATGACTCACTCAAATAAGGCATCGTGTCCTCCAGAGCAAAAGAACTTTTGCAGCATGAGGTGGTAGGGGTATTTTCTCTCATCAAACAGCATGGGAGATGTGAAGCCCACTGAGCAGATGAAGAAAGTCAGCCTGCCAGGTAAAAAGAAAAAAAAAACACTCAATATGAAGTACGAGTACCAAGTACACATTAGCATTGTCAGTGATAGCTGTAGCCCGTCCTTACCTAAAGCGAGGGGTGGGTGTATAGGGTGGGGGTTGCCAACTGAGACCTTTGGTGAGGAGCTTAGTGAGGGCAGAAGCAGTGGCCCGTGCAGCAGGAGTGGGGGTAGTGCCCGTGCTCGTGGCATGATGGGAGCGACGTTGGCGCACGGGGGAACCCACACACAGCTTTACTAGCAGACCGAAGAGCTCTGCCAAAGCCCTGCCTAAACGTGATGAAGCTGTAAAGGCAAAAGGCGAGAGGTTTGGTGAGTGAATTAAGTCATGTTTTAAGACACGGTTTTTAACAACTTTATAAATGTGGTATGCAAAATTTCTCACCAGAGAGCAAGGGCTTAATTTGTTTGATACGGGTGGCCATCGCTGGGGTGAGTTTAGACTTTGCTTTAGGGTCCGTTGCAGAGGGTTCGTCTGTCTCCATGGGAGCCAAGGTGTCCCCGTCCAGACCCATGCCTTCCAACAGACCACCGGCAGATGAATCCACAGCCACCGCCTCAGATTCTAACGCATGAAGTTAGGAGAGAGTTGATTTGTTTGACTTACTTTCCAGGGATATTGAGGTTATTAGTGAACAAAGTTACAGGGTCATATTACCATTTCTCCTGGAGCCAGAGGCTGTGGCTGCTGCAGTGCTGCCAGATGGCTTCTCCTCTTTGGGCACCAGTTTCTGCATGTCAGCCTGGCCAAACTCACATCCTGGAGGCAGACTGTTGAGCACAGGCAAGAGGTGTTATAAGGGATAAAGCCGGCTTACTGTTGATTTAAAAGGAGGTAAAGGATAAGAGATTCACCTGTTAGGGGTGCAAAGGGACAGCAGCACAGTGCTCTCCCACACCAGAGAGCAGTAAAGCTGACTGAGCTTGTTGAGAACACTCAAGCCCAGCTGGGAGCCCCACTGGTTGACTGAGATTGCTCTGATCTCACTCTGTTCAGAAAAATAACATAAACTGTTAGAACTGCTCATAAAATGTCAATATTAAATATTAACAAGGGACCAGTAAACAGAGCAAGAGCCAAAACACTGCTCATCAATACTGATGTGTCAAACTTTCCCAACTGTAACTCTAGCAAGCATAGCAAATCATTTTGTGAAATCAACTTTGTGAGAAAAAAAAGAAAGGGGTTATCAAATTACTAGAAAGTACATCTATATTTACCTGTCCTACTCTGCAAGTATGGACAAACATGAGGATGTAGGCATGTGCTGCAGTAAGAGCATGTAGGAGCGGCGTAGCACGAGCTGACAACGTGGCATCTGTGACGTGGCCCGCATTAGCCAGTTCTCTGAGAAGCACAGACCCACCAGGCACCTCAATTGGCCGATGAAGTGGCTCCAAAGATGTCAGAATACTGTCCAGTTGGCACAAGCCCTCCTGGAGTACCTTAGGCTCATGTGAGAGCGTCTATGGGGGAAAATTCGAGTGAGAACAACTCTTAGTGTGATGGTCCATCATGGTTTGTGTCATTATTGTTTTTTTTTTTGCTCACCAGTATGGACTTGCAGACACCAGCTACAGCCTGGCAGGCAGCTGAGGTGGGGAAGTCTATGGGCAAGTTGGGCAGGCCGAGAATAGAGACAAGAGGCAGCAGCCCCTTCTGGTTGACAAACTCCTGACAATGGTCGTCTGTGGTGTTGTTGCTCAGAATGGATTCAACAAACTTCATCTGGAAAATATTTCCATAACAAATTAATGACTGAACTGAGAAGGTTGGTGGAAGTTTACTTACAGCTTAGAATATTTCACAACATAACCAAACAGTACTAAAGAATCAACACTTACCACATTCAAAATATAATCCATTAGAGGAATTGGTATCCGCTCCTCGGTGCCTACCACCCTGGAAGAATCCACAGATTAAAATGTCAACAACCAACTTAAGTATTCAACATCTCGTCAATTGACTTGGTAAAAAATTAAATGTTTAGAAAGAGTTGTTGTTCTGTTCTATGTATTATGAACTCAGCGTCATACAGTTCAAGTGGCACTGACTGTCTGTTGCTCTCTGGTTCCCCCTGCTGCTGGCTGAATGTGTGGAGGGCCTCCTCTTCCTCTTCATCCTCGCTCGAAGCTTCTTCAGCAGCGTGGCTGGAACGTGCAGGCGGTGCCGCCACCGTACCATCTGCTTTCTGGATAGATGGTTTCTGACAGATGTACTCAGGAGCTCGACCTAGGTTGCAGATCTCCTCCAGTAACTGTTAAGAGCAATTCAGCTTTAATTATTCTGTACAATGGGCTGAAACTTGAAGCAAGTTTTGTTTTAAAAAAATATTAATAATAAAAAAAAAAGGTTAATCACCTTAATAATAGCAGTAGTAGCATCTGTTTTCAAAGTGGGCTGGTGTCTCATGAGCTCATCTACAGCGCTGCCCAAGTTGGATGCAGTGTCACCTGAAGACAGACAGAATGGGAACACAAATGTCATCCACTCAGATAGGTTCCAAAGGTGAGGAGCTAAATAACACAGCACAAAACAAGCCAACTCACCCAAAGGGTCAGAGCTACGCCGCCGTCGCATGGCAGGCAGATAGTCAGGGGACAAAAGCACTTTGAAGAGGCGCTCAAAGGGCTGGCACTGAACGAAGGAGTGCAGGCCTCTTGCATTCAGGCAGAGGGCACTGAACACATTGGGCAGAGAACCCAACACCTCACGGGTAGCGGGAACCTGGAAAACAGAGCACAACTATGACCATTTTCACGAGCAAATATTCACTAGCCTGTGCTTTTTCACATATAACACTAGATCTCAGTGGAATCCATAAACACAAAATTCAAATGATATGCACTATTGCAGCATCTCGTTGTTTACAAAAGATGCCACAACTATGGTCAGACATTTGGTTGGTCTTTTGCATGCATGGGTCTTGTTTTGCGTAAATATTTGTTCAACCCGGATGCGATTGATGTTATAGTGTAACCAGTTTACTCGATTCCAAGAACATTATGCAAAAATCTGACACGTGACAGCTTTGAACATCAAATCCAGTTCGTAAGATTTGATGTTAGGGGTTTATGAAATTGTTTAACTGCAAAAACAAATATACAGGGCATTGTTGGAAACTCACGTCTTTGATGAGAAGGGCATGCAACATGACATCAGTGAGACCATTATCCTGCAGGGAGGAGAGCAGGGATGGCTCCTGGAACACAAACACCGTCACCACCTCGGTCGCTAAGCCCCAAAAAGACAAAGACAAGGACAGGGAGGGAAAAACAAATCACAATCTGAAACATGAACATGTCAACGTAACATGAATAAAGCAGACAGTGAAATGTTATATTCACATTCCTCAGATGACATACATTTTATTTTAACGCGATTTGTGGATCCGTGAAATGAGTAATTTGCTCAGAATAACTGATTACTCACCTAGGAGGAACAGTGAAGGGCCGTAATACTCTGCATTGCTGATAATGTGCTTGAGTGAGGTAGGCAAGGACCCATCCATTACTAGGAAAAACAAGAGTGTACAATACATTTTAACCAATATCTGCATAATAAAGTATACAGATCTTGAGGGAACAATTATGAAACGTTTTAACTTATGTAAACAAGATTAGACAAGACCCATCTCGAAATTATCTGAAGTGAAAGGACACCATGACTCACCGTGGCGGATGCCATCGGAAAAGGCAGGGTCCTGGATGGCTTTCTTCAAGAAATTTAGCATTGACTTCAACAGAGCTGCCCTCTGGGGGATACACTGCATACCTAGAGAGGTGGGGGTTACAGTGACGTCAGACAACACTATCCACGAGGTGACAAGAAGTTTTCTTTTGTGCATGTGCTGTGTCAGTACCTGCTCGAGGTGTGTTTGCAGTGCTGCTCTGTGCTCGGTGGTCTCCCTCTGGTCTGGAAGAAGAAGAAGATGTCGATGGTCCAGGGCTGCTTTCCATAGCAACTTCTGACACTGTGAAAGTCCACAACGTTGCCAAATCAACACAACAGCCAGGGGAATCTTTATAACTTTGCGACACAGACAAATAATCTACACTCAACAACCACTTTATTAATACTGGACTAAAACATTTTAAGGCCCCTTTTACTCTCAAAACAAACTCCAGGTTTTGTGGCATAGACTTAATATAAGGTTTAAAACAAGCATAGTTCCTTGTTCATGTTATCAGCACAACATTGCAGCATGGTGAATTAATGTGTTGGACATAGACAACAGAAGAAATGTTAGAATGTGCCCATACCATAATAATACCACTCGCTTTTACTATTTACTCAGGGCAGGCTAGATCTATGGGTTCACGCAGTGGAGGCCAAATTCTGACCATAACGGCATTCTGCAACCTCAACAAAAACTGAGAACACGAAGAAGGTCCTCCAAACCTTGTTCTACTGCGGTTGTAGCACATACTTTGCAAGGCTGAATGTGTGATGTATTCGGAGAGGTGTAAGGATGGTGTAGAAATGCTGCCAGCTAGAACCAGTCTTTCACATTTGGCCCTTTTTTTAAGATGTGATAGAATACACGCTAAAGATGGTCATATGTCTAAATCCCAGAAGATAAGCAGTTTCAGAAGAACTCAAACCAACGATCAAGTCATAGAAAATACACTGAAATCATTTTTCCTCCATTCTGATACTTAACCTCAACTAAATCTCCTGATCTGCAGCTGTGTGGTTGTCAACATCTCACTGCTGCCACCAGATTGGCTGATTGAATAATTGCGTAAATGAGCAGATGCAGAGGTGTTCCTTGTAATGTGACCGGTATATTTATGCAAATTATTATGGCGAGATGATTCCATGTAATAACTTACTCTCCATGTCTGTGTCCATGTCCTCAGACTCGACAGTTGCACTAGGCCTCTGAATCTTTGGCTTGATGACAAAAGGGCACTCTTTCCTTGATAGGTCCACCTCATGCTATATATTTAGAAAGTGATTGAGAGAGGAATGAATGAACACAGACGTTTCAGTGACTGTGCAGCTGAAGGCAGCTGTATAAGGAGTCAACAAATGCATAAAGCCTAACCAACCTCTAGCCTGCAGATAAAAATGGAAAGGCCGCTGTGGGACTGAAAGGCAGCCATGTCGAGATTAGTGATGAGGTCCACAACACGCACTGCTCGAGTCACAAACGTGATCTGGTCCTGCTCATCCCCCAAGAACTTGATCACCTACAAAGTTAAAGATGGTAAATGATAAACGTTCTTGAAAAGAGAAAGTTAGAGACTCGTAATTGGCGATCAAGTATCGATGGGATCAGGACATACCTTCAGAAGGGCTTCCATCATACCACAGGATACAAGGGCTTCCCCTCCAGCATCATAGCTGGCCAAGTGGTAGAGGAATGAGAAGAGTGCAGTGGCAAACTGGTGTGGATACGGTTCCATCAGAGGATCTGAGAAATTGAAACCAAAAGTTAAACCATCTCTGATATTATTTGCTCAATCATCTTGAAAATCACACACTTAAGTTTTACGCAATATGTTTTGAGCGCAGTTCTCACCGATCATTGCTTGTATACAGTTGCGCACCAACACAGGCAAGAAGCCGTGGTAGGACGCAGTGCCAGTGCAGTCGATGATGTTGGAAAGCTTGGGCGTCCTCTCCAGGTGAACAATCGAAGTTAAAGTGCGCAAAGATGCTGCTTTGATATCCTGAGGAGCCCAAAACAACAAAGTATTTAAGACGATTAAAAGGGGCTAAGTGATCAAGCTACAGTGATACAGCAGAATGCCAACATACTCATCAGAAAGTAATCTTGGTCTAGAAAAGCATCAAAACATATGTATTGCCATTTTACAAGTATAATTATGTTGCAGGGCATTTAGCATTTAGCATGATTTTTTAAAAAAATTACGTTCTTACCACAAGCTGTTTGTCTGTTATCTGTAAGACATCCACCAGCTCCTCTATTAAGCCATTATACAGAATACTGTTGGCTGACTCTTGGAGTGCATTTGAATACACTGCAAAGACACATTGCAGTTAGTTGGGAAACACTTGAAGCATAACTTTTTCCATTTTCTTAAAAGAAGGCTCCTGCCTACCCAGAATAGAGATGGCATGCAGTCGGGCCTGCACAGCCTGCAATCTCTTCTTGTGATTTGAGAAACCATGGGCCAGTCGAATATGCGTGAACAGTAGGGTCTGCTTGTCTTTAGGGATGTTGTACATCACTGTCAGAGACTCCATGATCTCTGATGGGCTCTCTGAAATCTAGGAGACACAGAAAACCATGTATAAAGTCAAGAACATAAGGCATTATTTCTCTGTTGTTAATGACAACTGTAGTCTTGACTGTACCTTGTCAAGCTGTTCAATGTGAATGTAGTGTAGTGTGTTACTACTTGTCTGCTGGAGAAACAAAAAATTCAGATAGCATTAGAAAAAATACATTCAAAAATATATTTGGTTTTAATTACATTATGATTGCATAAAAATTATGTCTCTGCGTTTACCTTCCGTTCAACTTTGACTTCAGGGCCTGGTTCGGCATAAAACTCAAAGTGTAGAGTGGTGGCACTGGGAGGATATTTCTGTTCATATACCGACAGGTACAGATTATTATACAGACATTTAGTGGTTAATTAATGGTACTTGGCTCTATTCAAAAAAAGTACATCTCACAACAGTAGGTTGCTGACAAAAAATGTTTCTGAACATCACCCAGAATCATTCTTACCGTCATAGGCAGATCCCTGCAGCATTCAGCCAAACCAAAGCCATTCTCCTTCCCTCCCCAGCTCTGCAGAAAAGAACAAAGAGAATAAACAATACAGCTCTTTCCGTTGAGGGACAGCTGGAATAGGAAAACAAGAGCATTCACGAGACCTCAGCCAGGTGTTGCAGGCGTGCCAGAAGAGGTGTCCTTTTGTCAGATCCTAGTCTTGTAATGTAGTTCGAGCGCTTGCTGAACACATAAAGTAGGTTCAACACAGACAGGACCACTTGCATGTCACATGACGCTAACAAGGTGGTTAAGTGCTGCAAAGGGAGTTGAAGTGGAAAATAAAAGACAGTTGAAGTTAGTGAGAAATTTCACATTCTAGTCTACAAGATATCCAAAATCCACAAAAGCGCTGTATTGTTTGAAAGTGTTCTGTTTTTGGGGCCTACCTCTATGGAGCTGTAGAGGTGCCTAGAGAAGCTATACTCAATGAGCAAGGCAGTGAAGTTGAGCACTGCCAAAAGCAAGGCTTTGAGCTGTCCGTTGTCTGGACGATCACACACCAGCAGCCATGACATGTTCTCCACTGTCTGGCCTGCATCACACAGAATGCCATCAAAGCGGTCCAGCAGATCGACCCAGTGGTAGAGCTCACACTGTTTAAGAGAGAAGGGGTAACAATCAAGCGAAGGTCACATAAAACATGGAAATAACCATCATTCATGAGACAATCAATGCATCCTGCTCAACAGACAATCAGAATACACTGACATTTTGCCAGTAAAATAACAAAATAATCTTTTTTCCCCTCATATCCACAGTTGTTCTTGCCCACTCACCAGTCACCTTCATCCTACCCCGTGATTATTGCTTTAAATGTCAATGTAGTGGTTGTAATTAACCTGTATTTATATTGTTTTCGTCAAACATTGCAATTATAAAGGAAAATATGCAACACGGCAAGTTGAGAAGCTGCTTGGGGAAGTAGTACTGATAAATCACAATTAAATCACTGTTTCAAATCCATTCCTTTTTCTGACCATATGCTGACTGTCAGGAGAAGCGGTGTCCTTAAAAAAGAAAAAAAAGAAAAATACCATTTCATCAGATGGTGGTGCCTGCCACACTTCTTATCCAGATGCCAATTAAAAAGAGGAAGAATTTTGCTGCTTTTTTTGATGTTACTATGAATATGACCTTGTTAAGGTAATTTGAAAATGTTCTTTTCATGAAATCACTACTTTAAAATAGCTAGATTGTTTAGAGTAGATACACGATGGGCTGCATCCTAGGTCAAAGTCAAATTCCTAGGATTCAACTTTAACAGCCATAATATTCCCCCCATTCTTTGACCAGCTGGAACCCTGTTAGATGATTATAATGAGGCATATGACTGAAGGAGGTGTCTCTCCCTCAGCCATTTCTTTGTGGCTTACCTTGCCAATATTCCAGGTCTTGATGTGCTGCAGTTCAACGAGCAGTTGCTCATCACTGCATGCCTTGAGCTTCTCTATAAGTATCCTGCAGTCAGCAGGCTGCAGAGGGACAAAAGGTTTTGTCAAACAGAGTTCACGATCAACCTATGCATCTTTCTAAGAAAAGCTACACTGACATAAGAACTTAAATCTGCATTTCCTCTGTGAACTCACAGTAGGGAATAATCACTAAACTATCATCATCTCAGACTAAATTGTAACTGCACTAAAATGCTTCGCTCAATATAGTGAACCTTCCCACAAAAAAAATGTCATGACGCTAAACTTTACAGTTTTGTAATCAGCCGTCCATCAATGCAATCACTGACTTACTACTATGAAAACATAACAATGTCCTGGGCGCTACCCACTGTGCACACATATTATCCTCAACGTAAGCCACTGGATGACTATTCTTTGTTTTGATGTCCTGTCAGAAAATCATTTAGTAACCAAACTATGGCAAAACAAGCAGCCACAGCCAAGTAGATAAAAAGAGGCACAAGTAAACAACAAAAACTAAAGACACACAGTAAGAATTATGCACACTCACAGCTTCCGTGGGAGTTTTCTTTAACTTGCTTCTGTCGACCTTCATTGTCGATAATCTCTATTTGCTGTTTCTGTTGAAAAATGTTCATGTACATGAGAAACCAACACGTCAAGGCGAATTTCAATGTCATTCATGACTACTTAGCTTTCAAATGTCGACAATATTTCAGACAAACATTTCACTTTAAAACCAAAGGGGTCACAATTAATTGATGAGACAATCAATGCATCTTATTCACACTAACTCAAAGTGTGTAAAGTAAACGTACTTACAGAAGATAATTTGGCAATATCCACTTAACAGCATGTTCCGGTCACATTACCTGCAAACGCAGAGCATAAATTAAAGCTCCCAGCGATGACCCACACCACACACAACACAAACAGATTTTGTTTCGTTTTTAGATACAGGTTTACAAGCATGCTGCAGGGCGAGCTGTTAATTGTTTAGATAAAACCCAGTTCATACTAAGATACACAGCAGTTCCTGACTGCATATACTTAATAGAATTTGCACATGAGATACGGCATGTAGACAACAAACAAAAGACAAGACTCGGTAAATAACTAACTGATATGGGTACATTCCTTAAAAGGCTCGCGTGGTTAGCAAGTCATTGGTCACAATAATTTATTTATTTATTTTTTAAAAAGGAGACAAAGATACTATATTTGTTTCCAGACGGCTGATCATTACAAAGCAGACCACGGCAGACCATTAGCTCTTGGCTAGCGAGCAGCATACGACACTAAGTTAATTTAATTGGGTTGGCTCCCGGTTACTGGCCCAAAACAGTCAGCCTGACATGTTGCGCATTTTAAAATTAAGTGAATAATCAAGAAAATAGCACGCTACATCTGTATTCTTGCCGGCAATAAACTCAAGCGACTTGACGCTGACAGGTTAAAGTTAAAGCTACCTAGCCAGCAAGCTAACGTCACCTATGCTAACACCACAACGGTATTTACCTGGTGTTAACAAGTCACCCTTTGGAAGCTGGATTTCAGTTACCAGTCACAAAAGGAGCAGTTTTGCTTGATGACCGGTTAGCAGCATGTCTGGCAAAAGAAGACACGTTCTAAAGCTCAACGTACCGAAGAAATAGATAGTAGTTAACCGCTGACAAGCTAACAGCGAGCTACCGGCAACGTTAGCACACGATCTTCCTTTGAAATATCAATTTAACCAGCCTTATAAAAGTCAGCAGATTCACAAACAAGCCGTGTGTGTTGTCAGCGACAGAGTTTCAAAATGCAATCAACAAAAACTCAAGCACTTGTGGCCGTTTATACCACAGCTGTCAGAGCAGATCCAACGGATCCTCCGTCCTGTCCTGACCTGACTCTAGACTAATTTAGGTCGGGGCTGCGCGGGCCGCAAAAGAAGCCCGCACTCCTTACTCCCGGGCCGTCCTCGCTCCAAGTAAAAATGAAACTGTAAACATTACTCGGCGATAAGCGACAATGAGACAGATGTGTATGAAATACCTGGGAAGGATAAGGATACTTTGTTAAGGCTCGGAGGCCCCGGTTCAACAGCCAGACAGTCGTGGCACGCGCTAGCTAAATAGCTAGCTAGCTAGCTACCGTTACTTGAGCTACGAGCAAAAACGCAAAATAATAACTCGCTGAATCATTGTCGGACGGCTCCAACGTGACGCCGCGAGTTTTGTTTTTAGTTTTCGTCCGGGCAATTTAGACACCGGATACAGAGTGGATTTAAAAATGTTTTCATCCGTCCGGTGTATTATTTCCACAGCACACAGGCTCCTGCTACTGGCACAGTCATCATGACTCTGGGTAGTGTGCAAAAAGTGAATAAGGCTACAAGCTCGGAAAGAGTAGCCACTGTTGTTTGTATCGATGCACTGCGTATTCATATGAGGGGGGTGAACCTTAACATTTTGTGCCGTTCTTGTCATTTGAGATCAACACATGTCTGGACTTGACAACAACGACCAAAAGCACTGGACTAAAGTTAATGCAACGCCATAATCCTTCCCAGTTTATTTGATAAACTAATGAAAACAATTTCATTCTAATGTAGCAGTCCTGCACTTAACTCCCCTTCGTGGCTTTTATAATATTCAGTTTATGTTAACACAATATTTAACTGGAAATTCAATTCTCATCATTCAAATAGGATGTAGTTTGTGGTGTTAAACTGGACTGTCTTAAACACTCATGTGTTTGTTATTTACCCAAGCCCACTGACTAAAATAAAATAAAAAGATTCTTGATTCAACACAATATAATTCAATAGTATAGTACAAAATGCTGAATACCATGGGATTTACATGGACTGTTATATTTAATTTGTTGTTATATTGAATGAATTTGTTTTCCCTAGTTTACCTTATGAACTGGCAAGTAAGAGCAAGTATCACGTGTGCATCACAAAAACATGCTACTGATTACAAAGTGAACCCAAAAAAAACAATGCTTCAACATAGTTACAGCTGTAAATCAAATAACAAAGCTCAGTGTCCCTTTTTAAAAAGGATGAGCTAAAATTATGATGACCCCTACCAACTATAAGTAAATGCTTAGCTTAACTAGCTGATTTTGGTGCGATTTGTCCACTTTGCTAAAATCTAATAAAACTCAGTGGCAGTTTCATGAAAAATTAAATTTACACTTCTCAGAAAAAGTTCAGTATTTTTCCAGTTCACATTTCCAAGACATCATGCTGTGTATATCCCAGATATTAAGCAAAACATTCAAAAACCTCCCACTAGTCATCCTGTCATTTTTTCCATGCCTGAGTTGCAACTGCACGCACCGAGGTGAACTATACCTGATAAATGGAGATAATAAAAGTCACCAAAACCATGAAACCAGCTGGCTGGGCAGATAAGACCACAGGAAATATATTGTTAAATATTATTTTTTTTCCTGTTGAGAAAATTTAGAATTTATTTTGAGCTGCTGAATTAAATATTTCAGACTGACCTCAATTCACAGCCAGAAATACCGTAATCATCTTCTTGTGCGATATTAACTAAGCAGTGGCTAAAATTAGGTCACATTAGTGACATATTGATGGCACATAACTATATCCTTTTGTATAAATGTAAATCACCAGAGCGGTGTCTGCCAATGTAGAAAATAAGTTGGCAGTACATACCAGAAACTGCTTTGGTTCGATAGCTCCACCATTCTCATCTCATCCTCGGTTTACCATGCAGTCTCTTTGAACAATCTGCAAATGTAAGACAAACAATGACATTAGGTACATAAAAAAAAAGCCAACAGAATTACATTTACATTTAAGTTGTTGGAAAAAAACAAAGCAGTTATTGTTGCAATCACTGTTATTGGGCAAGCAGCATTTAATTAAAACTACACCATTAAGTAAAATGACAATTAAACATTTAAATCAGTCGTGAGACTTGAATCAAAAACTGAAACAGGGCTATAGCTGCAACGCCTCACTCGTTCTAGTCCCGGACTTTCCTTCTGTCTCATCTCTAAGACCAATGCCGTTTTGTACTTCATAACAGATGTCTTGCAAATTTGCACAATCCTTTGGACAGCACGTGTTCCTCTAAACATTCAAACTGATGTCAATTATTTGATATTTGTTGTTATTAGACAACTTGTGTCTCTAATGTGTGTGTTATCGATTCATTTTAGAGGCATGGACTTGTTAGTCCTAGTTCACATTTTGAGTAATTTATTCACTCAGTTCATATTTGCTTCTGTTCGACACCGTACTCATTCAGGATCGATTTGGCATCGTATTCATTACATTACCCGATACATAAAACCTTGTAATTGATATAGCAACGTGGACATTATACATTTGATTCAGAACAGAATATTTTCAACCATGACATCCACAAGTCCACTGTTCAGCCGTGTATTTTTAAGTGTTGAAGTAAATCAATTTTAATGCACCAGCCAAGGTTTGGTATGACTTGTTAAACTCACCAAAAGTTCTGTTTACAATTTAAGCAACAATATCTAGCAATACAAAAGGTAGCAACGCTCTTTACAAGCAAGTCCACAGTCAATGACACATTTTGTGGCTGCTGGCTTTCAGAGACTTGTCATATGTGCAATTACTGTGAATCTATTTGAAGGCGCGGTGCTCCTTCTCACAATTTATACCCCACCCCCCAACTCCCCACCATCAAAAAAAAAAAAAAAAAAAAAAAAAATGAACGCCGCAGTATCTGTTAATGGTACTGATCACGGAGCGACAATATTATTGGTGGTGTTAAGTTCAAGTTCCATTGCTATACCCAATTAATCGCATATCTCCAAGATATCTAGGTGAGTTGCAACGCCTGTAAACCAGCTCGACCAGTGTTATTGAAGCAGCCATCTACGCAGTTCAGGCTAACTCACTGGTAGCGCTCACGTTAGCAGTCAATAGCTAGTTAGGTTTACTAGCAGTTTATGCAAACATTGGTTACGTCGGCTTCTAGTCGCCTTTGACGGCCAACGTTAACGAGATCGCGAAAAGTCCGATCTTAAGCCTGACACACGTTTAACTCCCATCATTATTCCAGAGGAGAGCGGCTAACCACTGGACTAAGGCACGTCTGTTAACTTGTAGTTGTATGGATATGAAGCGGCACATACCCACACACACAGTGAACATGAGCCTGTGTATGTGTACGGCGGCTAACTAGCTAGCTAGCTAGTTAGCAATAAGAGCTCCGCACAATGCTCTATCCGTGTGATCATGGCTAAATTAAAAATGGCGGTTTACACTGCAGAAAATCCGTACGTTACCCTTAAAAAGACACTACTGAGAGGTCTTGGGCTCCATTACAAGTGCAAGTCGCCGATGGTAGTTGTTACGAAAGAGGAATGTCTGCCACAAGTTAGCTAAAAGCCATGGCAACAGTCTGGAATAAGTGTTTCTGCTTACCTCGGATGCGTGTTACATTTGCTTCTCCATCTTGCACTAGTAGCGAGCGGTAGTAGGGCAGTTTGAGATCTCGCGAGAATACCCACTCATGCGTTTTCCCAGGGCACTCCCTTGTAATTGTTGTACAAAAACAATGCTAGTCCGAGTTTTATTGGGGAGAAACCGTATATTATTTTATGTGGCATTTCCAGTCTCAACCGTGATTAGATGTGCACACGAAAATACGCAGCGGAATTCTTCAGGCTTTATTAAAAATATAGTTTAATAAGTGTTTCAAAGTCACGGACAATAAGGAAATGAAGACTGGACAATTTAATAACATATGCATTTAAATTTAAACGGGGAACAGTGTATCTGAAATTGAGCAATGAGATAATGTTTAATGTTAAAAATAACTGTACAGCAATTAATTAAAAAAAAAAACCCTGAGAAAATCTCACCACTTATTATTCAAAATTAATATCTAATGTGGCTTTTTAATGTCTAGTCAACATAATGAAACTATACTGTCACTGTGTGGACGTGTTTAAAACAACACAATGTTCCTTGTCTATAATTTATTATTATTATTTTTTTTTAATAAACCCACATTAGTAAAAGTTTTTCAGTGGTTCTCAAATAAATTCAATGAAAAAAGAAATTTTGGCCAAGATATATTTTATCTTTTCCAGGTTGTATTTAAACACATGTTTAAAACACACAGAACACATTAACATAAGCGTGAGTATCAACAATAATTAATAGAAAACTAAACTGATGAAATTTAACATGGGTATTTTTTCCAGCACACTTCCAATAGTACACTAACAAGACAACATAATCTTAGGATGACAGTTACTGTATACAAATATAAAAAAGAACTATCAGTTTTTTTTTCCAAATACAGCAATGTATCATGTACAAGTTATGTTACGAAAGATTTGAAAGTTTTTGAACTATAAAAAGAACTTAAATTACAACATATATTTACATATCAATCAATATCCTGCACTTTCACAATGTATTAACACGGTTAAATCTACACCTCTGCCATTTTGTGACTAGTACATCCTGTGATAAGAAAACACATCTCTAGATTTGTCCCAAGAATGCTGACGACACTTGGGGAGCAAATTATGACTACATGCAGGAAACTAGTCTGTTTATCTCATATTTTTCTGGTTTTCCAATGTAGGTATATACATTACAAATATTACAAATATTTACAACGACAACTAAAAACTGTTACAATAAAAATAACAAAGCAATGGACATGGATTTTGTACAGGTATTAACTGGTTGAAAATAATTAAAGTAGGGAAGATGAAGTGGTAAGAACACACATTCAAACAGGTTAAAAGATAACAAAATGCTGCCTTGTTAAATAAATATGAACAGAATAAATATTACGGTTTGGTGGCAGTCTGCAAAAGTTTAGCGCTCACTATTTTGTGCCACAGTATAAGGAGGAAAGTGAGTTGTACAAACATCAGGGGCAAATTCCTCAAAAAGTATTATTACATGTATCACATTGTATGCGAACACAGGATTTTTCACAGCTGTTTACTGTTGGAACAGTTGATGTCCTGTAATCATCATACCACACAAGAATGTGTTTATGAGGTAAAAAGGCAGCTAAATGCAACACTATAACTGCACATTTGTGTCTGTATATGGGAATGGGAGCTATGCAAACATTACATTTTACCAGGCTAGAATGTGTGTTGTTTTCTTTCCCTTTTAAAAACATAATGCTGGACAGTACAATCTTTTGCATAAACAAAACCTCTAAAAAGCGTCTTGAAAAAACAAACACAAAAAAAACAGTTTTGCTTTGTCATTTTATCATGTTAAATCAAAATTCTTTTTTTACCTGTCATTTTGGAATTCTTTGCACAATTTCCTACAATAATGTGATAATTAAGAGTAATTTACCACATTAGTGTAGTAAATCCAGTACATTACAGTGATTTCCTTATAGTCACAGATGTGCCTCCGAGAAAAACCTTAAAGCAGATACAGGTGGAACAGGGCAGAGTAATTGGTGCAGGGCAACATATGGTCAGGATCGATAACACATGAAAAAGGTAAACAAATGTGTCTAGAGTATAAAATATAGATTACTATCTCTATTTCCTTCAGATCTACTTCAAAAAGTATTTGCTTCATTCAATCTTCATTCCAAGTCTTCAGCCACATTTCCAATACCTCTCACAAGAGAAGCTTGCCGTTGCGGTGAATTTTCAGAATTTTTCCAAGTCTCTGTTTTGCAGTTGCAAGTCCTTTCTTTGGCCGTTTCCCTAAAATTAAAATAAATGGGAAAATCTGAGAAACGTACTTTCAGAGGGATGCGATTTTTTGCTGACAATGTTTAAATTTAGTTTAGCTTACCTTGACCAACTCCTGTCATGCCTTGGCTGGCTAAAGCTGCGGGGGATGCACCAGAGTGTGAACTGCTGTTTTGCGGCGACAGAGAAGGTCTTCGTGAGGTGAGGAACACACCGGGAGCCATGGCTCCGCCGCCCCTAGGGCCTCCAGGGCCAAAAGGTCCTGGTCCTGCTGTGTATTCGTGGTCCAACAGACTAGCAGAGTAATAATCCATCCTCCTGTCTGGGCTGTCGTCTGCTGCGGACTCTGGAGCAGGTGTTGGAGAGGGTGGGGCTGGCTCAGTCTGAACAGGGGGGGGAGTGACTACAGGAGCCGGGGGACGCTGCTTCTTGGTGTACTTCCTTTTAGCTGGTTTTTGCTGCTCCTGAATCAAAAGCAGACAAGAAAAACATATATATATTTTGTGCTTCACATTATCCAGTCGGCACATAGTTCAAAGACCATTGTTCCTCGTGTCCTTACTTGTTGTGCCAGCTTGGCGGCAGCTGCTGCAAGGCCAGTTTCTACAGAGGCAACTCTAGCCCCTTCCCTGGCTGGTCGTTCCTGTTTGGGAAGTGTAGGCATCACCCGGGCTGTACATGAAAACAATATACAGAGAGATCAACCTTCAGGGACCTGAAAAAAGTTAGCTGATCTGTCTTGCTGCCATGTTTAAACCAGGTACCTTTAGGACTCCAAGGTGTGTCGTCCCAATTTTTCTTCCGCTTCATCTTAGTCTTGTTGGCATGATCCTCCTCGTCAGACTCCAAAGACGGGTAAACTTTACAAATAAATAAAAAATTTAAAAATGTGCACAACATAGTTCAACTTTAGCTTCATCAATAAAAGCAGCAAAAACTCACGCTTTCCCTCACATGGATTTGTAGAGTGAAAAGACTGAAGCCATTGTTAGTACTCACCGTAGTCTGAATCTTTAAAACAAGTTCCCAGAGTTTCTTGCTCGTCTGGACTGTCCTCGTCACTAAGGTGACGGGCAGGCCGTTTAATTGGCCGCTTTCCAGGCCGCTGGATGACGGGTTTCTTCTCTGGGTTTGCCGTCTTTTTGACCCCTCCCGTCACCCACACAGCTCTGCCGCCCTTCTCCTTGACAACCCCCATTCCTTCTGTCAGGCCTCCAGATATAGATAAGGGAGATGAAGAGGAGGAGGAGGACGACGAGGACGGGGGATTGGCCATGGAAAGCATACCCTGGATGGCATCACGAGTGCTGGGAGAGGCTGGGGCTTCCTCGCTAAGAAAAACACAGAGTTGAGTAATACTTACATTGCAAATATGTGAAAAATGAAGATTTCAAAGGTTATTCGACTCCAAACTAGTTTAACAACTGGTATCCGAAGAGCAGGAAGTGTTTTCAGAAACATAGCCAATGGAAAAACACTACGAATAAATTACAACATACAGTACTTATTTAAATAAACACATTTTTCTAACCTGAGTGCTGCAGAGTCCAAGCCTGCCACTTGCTTGCTGGCTTTCAATAAATCCAGAATGCCTCCTGCACCACACTTCACTCCATGAGCAGCGAGAGCCTCTTCATCAGTGGTGTAGTCCTCCTTAAGACACATGAACAAACATTGTTACTATTGGGCAAAGTGTTGTAATGTTAATAATATAATGAGAGTAATGTTTTATTATGCTGCCACAATGAAGCACTTATAATGCTGTGTGCTACTGCAAGGAGTAAGCTGTAAAAAAACGCAAATAACTGTTGATAACATTAAATTAAACATTTTATTAATGTTAGATTGAAACATATTGGGTCACTATGTGGAAATTTATCTACATAAGTACAACACAAGTGCTACAATGCAGAAGGTGTGAGCAGGTAGATGTTCAACTTGACTCTTGACCCAGATATAAGAAGTAAAAACTATAACAAGCTAAACTTGAAGCTATGACTCAGTCCTGATCACTGAACCTTTACAGCTGTAACCTGTAATGGCACAACTACGGTTTTAACCTTTGGGATTGATTTTTAGTGGCTTCTACATTTTACAAATAGTATTAATTATTGTCTGACCCGATTGGTGTATCCATAATGATCTCACCTCAATATCGAAGTCCACTTCTCCCGGCTCCCTGATACGATTGGGGTCAGAACAGGGTTTGGCTCTGGGCAGTTTTCTAGGAAGACCTGAAGGCACATTATAACATTGTTTACATTTAGCAATGCGGTTTGAAGCAATATCACAGAGTACATTAGGTTAGTCCAACGAGACGTTAAAACATCGATACTGATCTCTCACAAACTCATGCTGGCAGGGTAAATCTTTGTCCATACCAGGGCCTCTATCACCCATTCAATCATTCTTTGATTTAATGTGAATTCTTACCACTTAGTTTCTTTTTCTTGCCGGGTCCAGCAGGCTTGCGTCGTGGAGGAGGGGTCTCGTCAATCTGCAACTCGTCCTCAGACTCCAAATCAGACAGACTGGACCCCTCCATGGCGAGATGTTTGTACTTTCCAGCACTTCCAGCACCATTGCTGCTGCCATCTTTCTTACTAAAGCCACAGAAATAGCAGATGAAACCCCAACATTCTGTATGACAATAAAATCACAAAAGCAACAGGGACACTTCAGTGGCCAAAAAGCTTACCCTTGAATTTTTCCATTGGTCAGCACAAGTTTCAGTTTGCTTTTATTTAGCTTCCCTTCAAACTCCTCTAAGGGCAACTCCAACTGAAATACAAATGACACGTGAAACATTTTAAAATCAAAAACACAGTAGATATCGTCATCACAAATGTTTGTACCCAGCATACCTTGTTCTTGTGCTTGGACTTGCCAGGTTGAAATTTCTTGAGTGTATGTTTGGTGTGGATCTCAATGAGGTCAAGTTCTCCTGCTTCTGCCTTAAGCAGCCCCTTCTGACTCTTCTTTTTGTTTCCCGGGGGCCCAAGACCACCCAACACTTCCTTGGGCTTAGGCCCTTTCTTTTTTCCAGGCGGACGTCCTGAATTCTGAGAACTGGTCAGGGGTGCTTTGGAGAGGGGCGAACCAGGAAACTGCTGCCCAGTACGGCCAATGTTTTGCTGAAAGATGTCCTGAAAAAAGAGAGCACTGCTTTTTAAGTGGTATTTCTACATGCACATTTAAAGTACAAAAAAACAAAGCTGCATACATCCTTTCAGTACACTGTAGCATTTACCTCAACCAGACGAATCTCTTTGGCCAGGTCCTTCACTAGTGTCTGAGTATTGATGGTTTCTGGAATCTCCACTTCATGCTCCGCTAAAGCCTTAGTGATAGATAGATACACAAGTATAAATCATCTCACATGTTATTATGTAAAGTTAGATGAAGGGGTCAGTACAAGTCTGTCTCTACTGCCACAAAATGACCAATTGCCAGCAGCTGATTAGCTTAGATTACAAAAACTTCCCTTCACTGTAGGTTATAGTTAGGTTATATACCACACTACTTCCTGGCAGTGACCAAGAACTTCTCTTTTCTGGTCCCTATTCATGCAAAACCACAACATGTATTTTATAGTAATACTAGCAGTTCTTCATACTATCTGGCAGTCATGTCAGACACCAGGCTGCAAGTCGTAGTAAATAAGATTTACCTCTTTACGGGTCCATGTACGGAAGGCGTTGTTTAGCGCCTTAGCTCCGTGAACCAGATAAGTGGCAGGGTGTCTGCGATTTTCTCTCAAACCTGTTAGACGGAATAACACAAGGTTAATAACAGCACAATGACTCAAGTAAATACAGGCCACTCAATGAGACCTCATGAAAAGAGCATGAATATCAAAAGTTGGCGAAATGCCTCACCTCTGAAGGTATCTAGAAGGTGTTTTCCAACATACCAGCACACAGTCTCAAAGTTGGGAAATCTGAACAAGTCTGCTGTGCTTAATCTCTTCTCTATTTCATACGCCCTAAAAAAATTATAGCAAAGTACAAGAAAAGTCATACATTGATTGCTTCGCCGAAGCAGATAGAAGTGGGAAACTACATCAATTAAATGTATTTAAGTCCCTTTAGGACATTGGTGGCTCAGATTGCATCAGTATAGTAACAAAGAGCCTGGACATGCTATTATAGACTAGTGAAGGTCAATGCCAGAAGTAGACATCATGACAGCTATTAGAAAGTACAACAATAATACAAGAACCATCTTAAGACAACTAACCGCAGCTGCATGTCAATGTTGAGACTATGCAAGAAGTTTCCACCAAATGCCAAGCAATCCACTGGAGTCAGCACAGCATGAATCCAACCTGGAAAACAAACAAATGACAAAAGTGTTAAGATTATTTGATTCAGATCATGTGTAGACTAGGCTGGGTAAATTAGTAACACATTAATTATATTTCCCTCTACTTTGGCTCTCAGTCCCAATTTCCCTCTGTGAAAACAAGGCATTTCCAAATTGGAAAAAAAAAGTATTTGCTGCCAAATTTCATTGTTGTCTTGAAGCCGTGAGTAAATGCTTGAAATTGTTGTGAAATGTGTGCAATAAACAAGATGTAATTACAACGAAAGCAATAAATCATGGGAACAGTATATCGTCTCTTGTAATGTAGTTTATTTGTTTCTGGCTTGCACGTTTCCTGACCACGTCAGAGACAGTTATATGCTTTGGGTGTTTCATTGTGGAAGGAAGAAACCAGCAGATAGCACTGATACTCATCTCTGATACAGAGAGTTCACAGTTAAATCACAGACTTGTTTGACTGTCACAGCTCTGAAACATTTTTTTTTCGAAATTAAAAACCAAATGCACATAGCAGCTTACCGGTTGGAATGAATAAGGTGTTTCCTTGCTTGACTGAGCACTTATAACACATATCAACCTGGTCTCCAAAGAACATCTCATTCTGGTTAGATGAGGAGCTCCACCGCTCAAATAGCGCCAGGTTGGCTGCGGTGGGGGAAATTAGGTAGAAGATTTTCTCACCCTAAACAAAGACAGAGAAGCTTTTAAAATAATTTATATACAACAATTTATATATTAAAAATGAAAACTGAACCTGAAGCGAATTTCCCAAACACGAATGATTCTTCCTCTCACCCTCAGGACATGGTACCATACTGAGGTGCCTCCAAAATCGATGTGGAAGTCTGTGTAGCTATCCTTCACTCCCATTAGGCAGTACTTCTGCACATTGGGACGTTCAAAAACAGACTCTTCGGGCCACAGGTTTTCCACCCATGACAGCTTCCTCACAATCTTAGGAGTCTCCACCAAGTTTGAAAGCCTGACAGAAGATCAAGCCTTTAGTCTTCAACGCATCATACCAATAACAACACTTCAGCCTTAAGCTTCACATGAATGGCATTCCTTATTTCATTTCATTCAACTGAATACCAAGAATACCTTGTCTCAGAGAACTCCAGGCTAATGACGTTGAGCACTCTGTCTCTGTTGGGACTGTTGTAGTACTGGACAAAATCTCCCAACCGCATCTTGAGATCACACTGGCGAGACACATCTATTACATCAATCTCTTTATCTGCACCTGCAACAGAAGATTATTTAGAAACATGTAGATTATTTTGTTACCGTGTACAAATACTATATAGTATAGTAAAGGGCTTTGTGTTAAAGTTTAGTGAAATATGTGAGAGAACTTTACCAATATAGTGCTCTACATCACTGACGCTGAATGACGATGGAGGGAGGGTCATGCCTAGGCCGTCTCGCCTCAGCACCATGACAGGAACACTGAATGAATGCTCCTCCAGAAACTCCACTGTCAGCTGGGCCCCCGACGGCTTTAGCAAGACTTCATCGGCACTGTTAGAATAACACAAACAAATGTACACACATGGTTTGAGTGATATCAAGAGAAAATATTCAACAGAAAATGCTTCGCAATTACAGTCCTGGCTTCCTCCCATCGTCCAAAGACGTGCTCGGTACGTTCATTGGTGATTCTAAATTGACCGTGAGTGTGAATGGTTGACTGTCTCTCTGTATTAGTCGTGGGACAACCTGTCCAGGGTGTACCCCGCCTCGCACACAATGACAGCTGAGATAGGTTCCACACCCCCGTGACCCTCAACAGGACAAGCGGTTATAGAAGATGAATGAATGACGAAATAATCGATGTCCCGATTCAATTGATCTTCATTTGAAATATCCAATATCAATTAATCAAATCTTTGAAATGTTTTCATACGTAGGCCATTTCCTGGATCCTCCCCTTAGTAATCTCACTGCTGTCTTGAGAGACTGCAGTTAGATTTCATTTGACTTGTCTGAAACAAGATTAGCTCATGTGTGAGGGCAGTCCGAGATGCAACTTTGAGAGCATCAAAGGTTACAGTAGTTAACATTAACCTTAGCAAACTTGCAGGCTAACATTAGCTCACGGTTTGTAAACACGGTGTGAATGTAGTGTTATCAGGTTTGAAAGCTGAAGTGTGGCAGTATTTTGGATTTAAAATGTATGTAAAATGTACGAGAGAAGAAAGTGGACCACATGCTGCAAAACCACAAGCAAGATGTGCCAACTCGAGGTTATTGTAGAAAAAACACAAATCTCTTAAACCAACAACAAAAATAGTTTTGTGAATATCTCCTTCAGAACTGAGCAAAATTGTTATTAAACTGAAACATGTCTAAATGAATCGATAGATCACATTGATTCAGAAAATCAATAGACAGGCATATTCTCAACAAAAAAGATGACATATATTCATGTACACTATATAAACAATAGTCAGATATAATGCAATTAATTGCAGAAAATGTGCCTTCCCGTCCCAAAATCATTTAGTGGAAACAGTGCATTATATACACACTACAATGGGTCATTAATGCTTTGATAACCTTTTGTTTGCGGTTAGGGTGGTGAGACTCACTTTGGGAATGTGCGGCTCCGTAGCTCCCTAACAAACTGTGGACTGCCCGTCTTAACAGGCCGACTTGGATCTCTTCCTCCGGCAGCACCTCCATCTGTCTGCTTGTTGCCTCCGCGGCGTTTGCGCACTGAGAAAAAAAGGAGAAACAACTATCAGTGCGTGAATTCTTGGAAAAAAGTAATTCAAAAACTACATCACCACCTGAGAAATGTAAGTTTAAGAAATAGTTAACTTACTGACAGGAGGCCCGTGTGTGACCTGACAGTTAGGGCAGTGATACAGGTCGATCTCAGCTGCTTTATCCTCCTCTACCCCAACGCAGCTACACAGAAAATACATGCAGAAGGGAAAACTGAATGAAGTGTGTTGAGTCCAATACACAGTATGCCCACAAGGATACAGACAATAGATGTGTAACACCACTTAATATTTGAAACACAGTGCACAATAAGGTGAACAAAGCGTGACATCTTACCTTCCATGAAACCAGTCTTGACAAATATCACACTCGATCATGAAGCGTGTGACATCATAAGGCAGGCGACACAAGCAGTACACCGGCACTGATGCCATATTCAGTGTGTGAGAGTGTGTGGACACAATCTTTTAATGTAAAATGCCTAAAAGCTAATCCTCATAAAAAAAAAAACTTAAGTCTTGATTAATCACGTGATGATGATCTGAAGCACTTTCACTTTACTTCACTTGTCCTCCGAGATTCACTTGAAAACCTGTTAAAACGAAGAAGCACACAAAACGCGTCAATACCCGGCCAAAGGAACACGTCAACAATGCAACTTCACTACACGTCCATTAGCCTGTAGTTTAACGCTGCTTCGGTCAAAGCATAAAGTAACTAAGTTACTGCAAAAAGCAAGTTCATCCTTCAGTATCAAAATATTTTATATTATTTAAACACTAGTTTTAAATAGGGAACGTTAGCAACTACCTTATTCCCTGAACACAGTTTTAAATTAAATTAAATAGTAGTTTGGGTCAATTAATCAGTTGTTAACAGTGACCTTAGCTCACTGTTTGTAAACACGCTGCAGGTGCTACTAGTGGTATCAGAGCATTTTAGCGTGTTTAGCAAGCGAGCTAACGTTAGCCGAGTTAGCAAGCGATGTGGCTAACGAACCAAAATATTTGCAGAAATATTAACTCAAGCAGTAGTTAGTGCAACATTTGTCTTTTGGGTGCTAAAAGAACTCTTAAATGCATGCGATAACGCCAATTAATTTTAGCAAAGTTTGAACAGTTCGCTGGTGTAACTGATATTTAAGTGTAGCAACTTACCGAAGCACAGCTGCGGCAGGGCCAAGCATCGAAAAGCCGACGTAATCCCTACGCAAGCTCGGTGGTAGCTGTGGCCTTATTATGCAACGTCAATTATTAACAATTTTCTTTACCGTCTTTATTTTTTATCAACACCGCAGGGGCTAAATGTAAAGGCCAGAACCAGAAATTGACTCTGGACCAAAAATATAAAACCTGAAGCGACCCTAAACGAGGACAATAACTACAAATAACAGCGTATTTAACTGCATCAACGCCATTTCAAAGGCAGTAACGTCAGACCGTTGTTCGCCGTTGTCAGCCGTTGGAAGAACAATAAAGTTGCAGGCAGTCAAATGTCGAGCTGCATTCAAGAAAAAACGTGTTTGAGAATGTTAAACACAGAGTTGTGAAATACATCAGTAAAAGTTTCAGAGACGAGATATACCCTTATGGATATGGATACACAACGAAAGTAGAGTTTATTTGTAAATGCATACGTAAATTACAGTAAAACGGTTATTAATAAAAAAGAAAGAAACGAATGTAAAATGTATATGTATGTATATATAAGCATAATGAAAGATAAGATGTGGTCATTAAATGTAAATAATCTTAATAATATGTTTAACACAAGACAGTATGTTTGATTTGATTTGATTTAAATTTGACAATTAGTTTTCAATTACCTAACTTTTGTGTTTCAATTAAAAAATGTCCAAAAACAAATCATACATTAAATTTTAAAAATAAATAAATAAATTATATTTAGTGGAGATTTTTTAAGTCGATGTCTGCCAGTAAATCTTTGTGAGTGAGTGAGCTAAAAAAAAAGAAAAGAAAAAAAATGCACCATATGCTTCGATCTGTTGGCAAAGAAGTCTTCAATAAGTTAAATCCCAGGGTGCTCATGGCAACCATATAATAAATCTCCGAGCCATAAAAAAAAGGAAGAAAAAAAAAATGTCTGAGAGATAAAGCGTTTTCTTTGAGTATAGAGAAAGATGTTAGTTTTCCTAGGAAGTTTGTTCCAGTATTTTGTGTGTGTGTGTACAACAGTCTCCTGATACTCACCAGAAGTTTGTATCTTGTTGTGAATGGTCTCTGTGGTTTAGGTTACGAGGTTTCATCATTGATAAAGAAACATTCCTCCAATGCATTCTTGATTTCTGACTGAAGTCTGTTTTTTTCTTCAGCATGGAAGCTCATCCTTGTGTTCATCTTTGTGTGTGATATTCTGGTTTTGATATGTGTACCACTTTTTTTTTTTTTTTTTTTTTAACTCCCCAGTTGTTTTGAACAAAACAACCACATCTGATAGATTTTTGTCTTTTTATGGTTTAGGTTTTATGGTCTCACCTTCAGTGCTGTCCTTTGAGCGAGTGTTTATTTATGACTACTTTTATAACATGACCTGGATCGACGTGGTTCCTCATAGACTTCCACACAGCTCTTTCAGTAACAATACAAACTCTATACTTTTCGTTGGACTGTGACGCTCACACCCAAAATTCACACCATGTGTTTGCGTGGCCCATTCAAACCTCCACATTGTGGTGTACGCAAGTGATTCACTCGCCAAATAAAAACTGCTTCACACAAATCACATGGACACAACATTGTAATTTGATGTTTGACATCATTTATTTTGATTAGTAACAAAACATAAATAAAATCAACAGTAGAATTAGTTACAATTTACAGAGGCTAAATCATCAGCGACATACTTTATTCCTCTATGTTTTTTCTCCCCAAATGTACTTTTATCATTGGTTCTCACTCATGCCATTTTAGGACTCCCCAGTTTTTTTCTGTTTTTATTTTTTTTGCACATAAATGTATAATTGTAGTATATCTGACCCAGCATGGAGGCTGGTGCCAATCAATTATGTAACATCCTGGTTTTCAAGATTAAAAGCTGACAGAAGATGTCAATAATGAGAAAAATGATCTTAATCTAATTTTAAAAGACCCTGGCCTGTCAGGACTCAGAGAGGTATATCAAGGCAGGGAGCCCCGAGTAAACAGGGATGAAAACCAGTGTTTTCTAGTTTCAAATAACCTCTGAAGGATTGTGATGAGTACACAATTTTACAATTTGTACAACCCCATTCCAAAATACAAAAATAATCTTTATCTTTTAGGTAACATTTTGGTAACACTTCAAGGACAAAGCCAGCTCATGAATCACGATCATTAAGCCGCAGCTTGTTAGATACATGTTAGTATCAGACATGACAGTACTGTATCTCACCTTCACTAATTATGAACTACGTCCGTGAAAATGTGGGTAGTGTTGAAAAGCAACAAATGCGGAAAACTGTCATCATCTAGATTATGCAGCCTCTGAACAACCATAACCTTTTTAGCTTGAACTCCTCCTCCTCCTCCTCCTGAACCATTCACGGTTTATATGTCTTTGACTCACATGTAGCAGTCTCCTGTTTTCTGTGGCACACAAAATCTCTATCGTTGATAAAACAGAAATGCAGCTTTGACTACAGGCTACTCATTACATGAAGAAGAAAAAATATGTGTGTCGACACCCGACCATCAGTGGTCAGATGTGTGTATGGCTAAGTGCACTGATAAGCCAATAAAATGTACCGTAATATATCGGCTGCTGATACATTACTTTACATCGACAGGTGGAGTTTAGAAATAGAGGAATGGGACATTTTTGACGTGAGTAAACCTTTAGTGATGCGCATAAAAGCGCTTGTTACGGCGCCACATCTCAGTTTCTGATTGATGCATTTGCACTGACTGCCAATAGTCAAAGGCTGAAGAATTCACGGCTGAAATAAGGAAATTGTGCAAGGCCAAAGAAAGCTGACAAATAGGCAAGTGAGGATCTCACAACAATGTTGAACATCAAACTTACAACCGGCATATGATCCAAGACCTCACTTGTCTTTGTTTCTTGAGGAAGCGAGCGAGAGAGTAAACGTCTGCATTGGAGCACAACGACGCGCGAGAGGCTGCGCTGACTGAAAGGAACAGGGATGAAGTTTATAATGTAATATACCATGAGACTATCACAAAGGTTTGCCACACAGACAAAAACACACTCACAAAAATGCTTTAAAAGGCAATATGGGAATAACCCTCATGGTTCCGCGCAGTCAATAATAATAATAACTTGGCAGTTTTTTTTTTCCTCTTTCTCTTCCTCCTCGGCGTGACACGTATACACCTTGATATCGAGAGCACAAACAGAAAGCAAAATGTCAAATGTGAAAGCATGTCATACTGAAAGCTACTGGTTATCTCACCAGCTGCACACAGTTAATCGTGAGGTTTGTGAATTTGCAGCAAGCAGTTTGCACAACAGGCCAAATCGAGTTCATGCAGTGCTGAGTGTGGCCGGGTTATCTCTGATCGCATGTTTCAATTTTATTCAAGTTCGTCTGATCGCGTGTCGTTCAGACCGTTTCCAACGTAAAACGACACAAATTAAGCACATGCTGCACGACACGACACTGCAACGATGTGTTAGGTTGCACTGTGGTAATGAGGGGAGCCGGATGCGTCTACCGTGCACGACATGCTGTTTAAATAATTTTTTTTTTTTCCTTTGCCCGTTGTAGCGTCTTGTGCTGTATAGGACAACAGTTTAAAAAGACCATGAAAAAATCCTGTATGCGTCTGGTTTCCGCTCAATCTCTGCTCTTCTACAAAAATATTTTATGCCTTGCAGACAAATCAATACAATACGTGCTGATCAATTTAGATGACCATTACTAATTGCACTTTTAAAGTTGATAGTCCTTTCACTGTAAGCATTGACAAATTAAACACTGTTGAATAGTTAGTCCTTCTCGTCTCTGCTCAGGGAGATTTCAGGTCTGAGTTGGTTTGCGAACACAAACGTGACCGTTAGTTTGTGTCCAAGGACAAACTGTAGGTGATATGTACTCAAGTAATCCATAAACACTCATAAATGCACACACACATACATTAAAGACTTTATACATCTCAACATCCAAACATTTGATTCATAACCAGCCGGCTTCTGCGTTTCCACACTACGTTCTATCTATACATCTTTCTCTCACATTCATTTCCCCCCTCTTAAACACTGGAATCCATATATTCATCGCAGTCACAATTCTCTCGCGCAAACACAGAACTAACACTCCAACTGGATCTGCTTCACATCCTGACCCACTTAGTGCTTCCATCTCTCGGATCTGTGCATCACCTCCTCGCAACACTTTGCTTGTTTTCATTTCTGTCCCAGAGGAAGAGTAGAGGTGGAGGGTGTGGGGTGAATTTTGGCACTGGAAGGTAGAGCAGCAGAAGAGCAAGAGGAGGAGCAGGTGGAGGAGGAGGAGGATGAGGAACACGAGCAAAATGCCGTCGCCGTGGCGGCACTGCCGTCTGTGGGACCAGCGGCGCCACCGCCGGGTAGCAGAGACGTGGCCGTGGACGCCGGTGATGTGGGGTTTTGGGAAGGCAGCAGCGGTTGACTTTGAGGGGGCAGCTGGGTGGTGGGTAGAGTCTGTGACAGTGACTGGGACTGTGCGGGAGTTTGCATCCGGGGCTGGGGTATTTGCTGGCGGAGCGGGGACTGCTGATAGGTCATCTGCTGGAGGGGGAGAGACTGGTGGAGGTGCAAACTCTGCTGCAGCTGTGGCACTTGAGCCATGTGCGTTTGTTGCGGTGGTCCTTGAGACTGCATGGTGGACAGGCCCCCTCCGCCTGAGTAAGAAGAGGAGGGGGGCGCCCCGGTCAAGTTGGCAGGGGTCACAGGGGCCTGGGGGTTCAGTTGCGCCCCTGGAAACCAACCTGGTGGAGTCACCTGCAATGAATAAAGTAATGAACACTCGTTTACATGCACAGCTTAATCAAACTATGCTTAGATGCAACGGAAAAAATCGAATAACTGATGGGAACACGTCCTCCTCCTCCACACTAGGTGGCGATATGTGTCTTTTCGGTGGGTTAATACGGCCCCCTTTCCGGTTGACCTATTACTTCATATAATAAACAAGAGTCGTTCATGTGGAAGACAGGACGACAAGATGGATAATAGTCAAGTCCAGCTTTGTAAACTGGCACTACTTCTGGTGCAGATAAGGTGGCGCTATCTCTCATGTGGTTATTCTACCGTAGATACCAGATCTGCTCGGTGCTTCAGGATGACGTCAACTATATGTCTGACTGAGAGATCGGTTCATGGTTAGATAACACAAGTTTAATTTATTTTTGGAAGACATAGCTCGATAAAGTTTTTTATTTGAAATTTTGAATTTTCTACAAAACAAAAAATACGATGATCAAGTTATCAAGAGTGATAAAGTGACAAAACTGAGTTTAATCCATTAATTTGTATAGTGGGTACGAAAAGATTTAAGACGTTTATCCTGAAAAAGATTACAGCTTTTATCAAAACTAAACTGCTAAGTTGCTCTGCATCGATAACAACCGCTAACTGCTAAAACTGCTAACCTCTCTTCCGCTTCCACTTCTTCCTGTTGTCCAACCGATTATAAAATGCAACTACAATGTGACGTCATCTGGAAGCGCTGGATACTCCCCGAACAGATCTGGTACCTGCACCGGCATTTCAAACAACAAGATGAATAATAGTCCAGCTTTTTAATCTTACGTTACTCCTGGTGCAGATAAAATGGCGCTACCCCTCATGTGGCTCTTCTAACGGCTCTGTTAACCTTCTATGACCGGCTTTCTTGGATGTTTTTATACCGGGGACACACTCCAGCACAGTGGTTGTGACGCATGTGCACGCGTGCTGTCCAGTTAAAGTCTGATTAAGGCGTATACATGCCAGGGAAAATCAATTTACAATCACATTATCTGGGCGTCTTAATCAGATAAGGAGAACTGCACTTAAGTAGTCCAGTTATAGTCAGATTAAGGCAATGATTTGTTTTTTACACGTACATGTAAATTTACTGACAGAGGGAATGTGAAAGTGTAAAATAATTTCTTCAGTAGTAAATAATCTGAAAGTAGCAGTAGATTATTTGTTTTTTCAGTAACTAAAATCTAGACCATTCTTAAAAACGTGACTTCGTCTCACCTCCGCCGACTGGCTCCAGCCTCCGAGTTCCTGCACCTGTTGAATCTGCTTGATCTGATTCAGCGAAGGTTTGGCCGGGGCGGGGCCCACTGCCTCTTTCGTCCAATTATCAACAAGCTTGTGCAGCTCGTCCGTGAATGTGCTTTTTCTTAGAGGGCTGTGATCTGCGGAGGAACGAGGTGACTCATCACTTCACTGATCGGAATTAACGGCTCGATTTGGCACCGTTATGTCAAACTGTACCTCTTCTAGCAGGCAGTGAAGTGCGGTGCTCTGGGTTGCAGTAGAGTGACAGCTTCGTCTGTTCACCCCCCGAAAAACTACTTGACTGCTGAATCCCTAGATGAGACATAAAAGAAGTAGTCATGCAGTAATTATTCGAAGAAAAAGAAGAAGAGATGAGGAGACTTAGGAGGGAATCGTTAAAAGCCTTACCGGAGTGTGTAACTCCATTGTTATCCATGTGAGAGTGAGGCCGGGGCCTAAGCTTTGTTTTGGATGGTCTGGGCCGACGGGGAGAGAGGAGAGGAGGCGCTGAAGGGAGAGGAGAGGTTCGGGACAGGGAGACGGGTAAACTCTGCCTTTGGTCTTTGAGGGAGCGAAGCTGTCTGTATAACTCCTGAAGCTCTCTGTTCTGCTGAGCCTGAAGGGAAACCACCTCTTTGATGTGTCTGTAGAGGAAGACATTTTTTAATATATAAAGAATCATGACGTTAAAAAAAAAAAGAAAAATCCAATAAATTAATAAACATCTTGTCTGAAGCTCCATTTTTCTGAGCTGACTTACTTCTCTCTGAGCTTGTGCAGTTCTTTTCTGAGGTCTTCATCCTCCAGCTCGCTCTCGTTGTCGTCATCGTCGCTGCTGCCCAGCGGTGAGTGGGCGTGCCCGTGACCTCGAGGCAAGTGGGCCGATGACGGGGTCCTCCTACTCTCTTCTTTATCCCCGTCCCTTGCCCGAGATTTCCTCCTCTCCCTGTCCAAATCGGGAGACACCGGGGAGCTGTCGGTGTGCCTGTCCTCTTTCTTCGTCTCAGTCTGAGTCACAGAGAAGCGTCCCACTTTCCTGTGAGAGCCACCGTGGCCTGATGATTGCACTTCCTTTGGGAGAGAAGTCTGGGGCACCGGAGTCACCTGACGGCAGAGGACGTGGGAGACGGTCGGTGCTCGTTCAGACTAAGAAGCGTCGAAGGCTAAAAAAAAAAGCTGCGCGTCTTCGCCTACCTGAAATCGCCCTTTGCGCGACTGAGGCGGATTCAGCGGCGCCGCCTCCTTCTCGTCTCTGAGCGTCTGACTGCTCGAATGTCCATCTGATAAAGAGACAGGGATGAAAAACAAACAAAAAAAAAAAGGGGGAAGACGAGGACGCAAGAACACAGATACAAGTGTATAAGAAGCACATACATGATGACACAGACGGCCACAAACAAAAGAAACAGACACAGAAAAATGTACGTGACAGTGACACGACACGCGGGTGCACACGGACAGACGAGGGACACAAGCACAAAGGCACAATGTTAAAAAATATCACACATCATAACCAACTCTTGACTCACATAGCTTCCATGCACGTGTATGAAATGTGTTAAGGATGTCATTTTTAAAATCATGAACAATTAACTGAGGGATACATTTATATTGTGAATGTAAATTACTTAAAAGAAACATGTGTTGGGCGTGTGGGGAGAAGTGGTAAATGCTTGTAAAGAAATCATATTGTGAAATGGCAATTTTTTTTTAAAACAACAACAACAAACAAACAAACTGTGGCGTACCCCACCCACCCACACATCCACTCTCATTCTCACTGACTCACTCACATACTAGACAACACAGCCCAGTATCACAGCTGAGATCCGTGTCCAGATCCACAGTGATAGCGGTCAGAGTGTTTGATATTTGGGATTACTACATTAGAAAAGCGTGTACATGGATAAATACAGCATTGTTTTGAGATTGACGCACCATGAAAAAATGAACATAAAAGTGTGTAGCATGATGTGGGTGTTACTTACAGACAATGAATGGTCCGTTATTAGTCACGTGTGTAGAAAATAACATACACGCTCATGCATGTGCTCTTGTAAACATGTAAACACAAATACATGCAGGATAGCTGAAATACTCAAACAGCATGGTAAAGCTTGGCCATAAACACCGCCTACCCATATTTACAGAAACTCACATATGTAGGCAATGCTTACGATATAGTAAAATATCATGGCTGGCATAACACTGAATATTTCCTAATGACAATACAAATGGTTGTTTTTATAGATGTTTCCTCTATAGCTTCGTAATATGTTAAAATCTTAGCATCTATCTTATCTGTGTAGCTGCAAGGTGCTGTCTACACTGAGCCAGCGGGTGGAGATGAGGTGGTTGCTGTTTGCAGTGCCCGTGGACTTGGGGCAATGAAGGTGGTGGGGTGTCATGTGACGGGGACATGTTCCCGGGGCACAGGTACAGCTGGGCTTTACTCCAGAGCTCGTCTGAACCGGGAAGGGCATCGTCATTTCAGATGCCGACCACTTCCTACACTGCCCCAAGCTCCCACCCTCCTCTACTCTTCGCTTGTTCTCGCCCGCGAGTGAGTAATCCATGCAAAAAGAAAGATTGGACAAGACAATGAAATTTAGTAAAAATGAAATTAAGGGGGGGGGGGAACAATAATGTATGCAACAATGCCAGCAGTGACATTACATGGGAACTATAGTCAAATAAAAATATATAAAACAGAATGGCTTAGCTGTAAACATTAACTTTTATTAATTCTGGAGGGTTAAAAAAAAAAGTTATTGGACTATGTTAAAACTAGGGCTAGATATTAGATTTAGGTCCATGCCCCAACATCCCATTCTCTCTCTTTCGCTCTCTCTCTCTCGCTCGTTCCCTAAGAGGACGCTACCTTGCTGGACTCTGGGCTTCTTGAACAAGCTGGCGGAGTGGCGCAGTTTGCACGCCCAGTTTTTGAACTTTCGAGTCCACGATTTCTTGCTAACAGGATTTCTGATACTAGGACATGTCAGGTTTAGGCCAAAATATCCACCTCCTGCATTGTGCTGCTGCTGTCCGTGCCGGAGGGGGATCGGGTGCTGATTGTGGGGCCAAGATGCGTCTCCAGCGGAACTGGTGTCAGATTGTTGGGGTACAGCCTAGAACAGGTAAGACAATTAAGAGCGGCTGCACGGAGTTGAGACGTTAGGAGTTACATGTATTTACAGACAGCTGAAAAAGAACGAGGAGGAGTCACGTTTTAAACGGTGAAATTTGAATCGTACCACGAGAGACAAAGCAGAGAAAAGTTACGCAAAATCTTATCGCGGTATTCACTCACGAGTATGGTTGGTTCTCCTGGCACAGGTGGGCGCTGGGGCCCGGCAGACTCATCCTGACAGGGAGGCAGGAGGGAGGTAGGTGGGGTGGATGAGGCTGACTTGGAGGGGGCGAATGCGCCGGGCTGCTGCTCCACGGGGCCCAGCTCCACCGAGTTGGGCGCCTCTGAGGAAGCTCGCTCTCCCCCTCCGTCCCTCTCCGGGTCAGGAGAGGTGGAGGAGGAACGAGAGGTGGTGGAGGAGGTAGTGGAAGACGAGGAGTGGGGCGACGTATCTGAGGAGGAGGGAGGTGGGGGGGAAAATGAGTGGTGACGTGACTGCGGCTCGGATGACTCATCGCCTCCCGCTGATGCGGGGGCAGCTGACGCGGGGCCGGAGGCAGCCCCCCCGGCCGGCGCCGCCCCGCTGCTGTACTCTTGGTACAACAGGTTCCTCAACTTTTCATCCAAAGTTTTTATGCGGTTGTCTACATACTCAATTTTGGGGGGGCCCTCGCTGTCTGACTCGGCCACAGAGGAAGGCTGGGCAGGCGATGGTGTCATTGTGAGGGAGAGGGTGGGTACGGAGGTTTCAGCGCTGCCCAGATGGAGAGGGGGCAGAGAGGAGTCAGAAGAAGGGTGAAAGGGGGCCGAATAACTGCCTGTGTCCTCTGTGACACTGGTCTCTCCCGTGGACACCTCTGACTCTGACATCTGTAAGGAGGACTGCTTCTGCAGTGATAATTGCTGCTGCTTCTGTGGCGGGTCGTTGGCTTTAACCATCTCCTGATGTTGCTCAGTGTGCTGCAGCTGCGCCTGTACATGTTGTTGCGCCAGATCAGCGGGCGCTTGGGTTTGTTGTGGAATCTGCTGCTGTGGTACGGGGCTAATGTTTAGCTGAGTCTGCTGCTGAAGAAACGGATGACTTATTGACTGCACTTGGCTTTGATCTGGTTTTAATGCGGCAGCGCTCATGAACAGCTGCTGTTGCACCATTTGCTGTTGCTGTAAGTGTATCGTGTGCTGTAGGTTTAACTGTTGCTGCTGTTGGTGATCAATTTGGGCCTGCTGCTCGGAAACCACGGCGGCCTGAGCTGCCATGACCTGCTGTAGCTGAGGCTGCTGCACCATCTGTGGGACACACTGCGTTGCTTGTTGCTGAAAAGCGGGTTGTTGGGTCTGCTGTACGGGTAGTGGTGGCAGAAACTGATGCAGAGGCACAGACTGCTGTAACAGCTCTGGGTGAGCTGGCATAGACAGCGCCTGCACCTCAGGCAGATGTTGCTGAAGTGATTTTTGAATTAGCTGCTGTTGCTGTAACTGCTGGAGAGACTGCTGCAGCGGAATTTGTTCTTGGTAGACCTGATGCTGTGATTGCTGCTGTGATTGCGGTGTCGACTGCTGCATCTGCTGTTCAGCCTGCATTACCTGCAGTTGTGCTGCTTGTACTTGATGCTGTACTGCAGTCTGTAGTTGTGGGTGTGGTTGTGGTGGATGTGGGACTGCCTTGGCCACCTGTGTGAATGTCTGCTGCTGCTCTGTGCTATGCTGGTTTACCACAGAAGACATTACCGCAGCGGGAGGAGGCGGGGGATGAAAAGCGGCTGAAGACTGATCCACTGCAGGCACGCATGGCCTTGGCGCAGTGATCAGCGCATCCCCTATACTTTGAGCTACAGCGGAGCAAACACCGGTTCCAGGAGAGGCGAGGCTTTCGGGAGGGATGGTAGTGGGTGTGGGGGACACAACAGAAGGAGCGGTGGATGAGGTGGGGAAGTTAGCAGCAGTAGTAGGAGCAGCAGGTATCGATAAGGTTGAAGGAGCACTGGGGATTTGGTCAGGAGTTACTGAGGGAAGGAGACCACCTGAGGACGTGACAGGGACAGAGTCTGGTCCAGAGATGGTTTCAGAGGGAGCGGTGTGAGGGACAGGGGCAGCGGTGGCTGAGGGGGGCATAGGGACAGGGGTTGAGACAGTGGAAACTGGGGGGGAGGTTGCAGACAGGATGGGGCAGGGGGAAGCAGCCATTCCAGTCAAGGACTCCAGACTCTGGGATCCTTCATTTTCTGCAGCCGCGGGGAGGAACACAGAGTTAGTATCTGTTACGCTGCCAACTTAGTCACGTTAATAAGCCACAGCATTAAATCTAACAAGGGCCCACCTTTTTCCTTTTTTGGAGATTGGAGAATCCGCGGCTCTGCAGTGGGAGGTGTTGTAGCAGCTCCCTGGCTAGAAAGAGAGTCTCTATGACGAATGGTCTGGTTGATAAAGAAGCGCCAGCGTCCCACTGGGGAGGAATGGGGCACTGTGTCCGCTGAGAAACCATGAAGATAGTTGAATAGTTGTAATTGGATGATTCTTCCATTTTGTCACTATTCAGTGAATAAGAAAATACAGTATGTATATCCATAAACTTACTTGAGCTAGCAGGAGTGCTCACATGTAACTGGTCAGTTGATCCAGTCTTATAAAAACATAAAGGTTCAAATACGTGATTATGCATGAAAAAAAAAAACAGAAATAAAAAAGGAGAGAAGGTAATAGACTTGCATACCTGTGAATGTGTCTGAAGTAATTCGTGGGCTTTCTTAACTATTGCTCTAAGCTCCTCAACAAATTTCTCTTTCTCCACATCAAGGACAAAGTCTTCCTCCACCTATGAAGTGCAACCAAATACCACAATGGTACTTTTTCAACTGACCAAATAACAAAGATAAACAAGGCTGCTGCAACACACGAGCAGTTTACCATGTAATCTGCTATGTCCTCAGGTGCATCTCCTTCTATGTCAAATTTGAATGTGACCATCTTGTTGCTATGGGTCTCCAGCTGACATTCGACCATGTTGTCACCACTCCCGGACACCTTTGAAGTACAAGACATATCATCATTACATACATTTGTCCCGATATAACCATGTACCGTAAACAAATGAATGTTGCCGTTTTCTCTCACCTGGAGCATGCTCAGTTGAAACTGATGTGAAACTTTCTCAGTCCTCTGACTGGATGTTCTTCTCTGACCCTTTAACTTGTCTAATTTTCCATTGGCCATGAGCTGCAGAGCGTCATCACCGTTAGCTGGTACAGACCTGAGGGGGGCACACACATTGTTTTCTGAATTTGTATACACATGCAGCGCATAAAAATCTTCATCCCGGAGGACTCAAGTGTACTTGATTTAGATAAATATCATTAAACCTAAATAACCAGTTAAGGCCATTTATTAATTATATAAACAACAACTGCACCGTTCGGAACTGTGCTTCATCTATAAACTTTGCTGATCTGATTGCTTTTTACCCAGTGATCCAAAATTAAATGTAGATTGTGATCAGACAAGACTTACCCTGATGAAGAATGACGGTCTGCACTTGCTAGGTTTTGACCATCCTGTAGGGAGACACGTATACACAAACAAAGCACGCAGGAGGAAAGAAAAAAATGCACACAAAATCATTAGCAACATCATCAGCAAGTAAAAATATGGGATTATAGATAATACGACATTTAATAAAAATACTTTTGATTTTAATTTTTAATTTTAATACTTTTAATTGTATGAATCAAAGTTAGTTAGTTTGAATCAAAAAGATGAAGTCAAATATTTAGATTCTCGTATGTTCATTCACTCTGCCAGTATGTCAGCAGGGCAAAATATTATCTTAATTAATAACTGCAAATATTCACACTTGTTGTACCTGAGCAATGCCCAGCAGGGAAAGGTCACAGTCTTGGAGCGAAGCTTGGGGCAGTTTGGGGGCATTAGAATCAAGCGCTGTGTGAAGAGTAGCGACAGGCGGAGGGGAGGTGGGTATAAAGTTGGCCTGCCCTGGTAAGGTTACCTGGGCCGCTGGTGGAGATGTAGGTAGCTCTGGACCAGGGGCAGCGATAGGATGGTAGGATGGTAGGGAAAGGAGAGATGGTAGTGACGTCGGAGGACATGGGGCATGTGAAGGGCTGAGGGGCATTTGTTGCGCGGGAAACGTAGCATGGGGCAGACCAGGTTGCTCAGGAATAGGTGAGTCAGTGCGTGTCTGAGTCTGAGAATGAATCTGCGCCTGGACTCGTGTCTGTGTTTGGGAGTGTGTTTTGGCCTGATTGCTGGTTTGTGTGTGTGTGTGAGCTGGCAGCATCTGCTTGGCCTGGTGCTGTGGAGATGGAGGGGTACTTGCCACTAGGTGACTATAGAGGGGCAGGGGCGTGCTCTGGGCCTGAGGCTCTGCCACGTTACTCTGACCTAACTGTGCAGGAGGCAGGGTCACCAGATGTGAAGTGGGAGGACACTGTGGGGGAAGGTGACTCTCATCAACTCTCTGAGGTGGTTGTTGGATTGGAGTTGGGGTGGACTGTGGAGGTAACTGAGCCTGTGACGGAGGTAGGGCTACCGGCTGCACTTGGGAAAGCTTCTGTAGATGTTGCTGGTATTGCTCCGTAGACTGGGGCATAGCAACTTGGGAGACGGGTTGAATGACTGAAGGGTCAGAAGTGCTTTCTAGGATCTGCTGCTGGGCCAGAACAACTGCATGTGGGGTTGTTTGTCCGGTAGCATAGGCTTGTCCCACCTGAACACGATGAGGAGCGGAAATTGCATTCGTAGGCTCAACTGCTGAACCGGGGCCATCTGTTTTAGTTCCGACACTTCCGGCAGGGCCAGGAGACAGGATCATCTGCTGGTACTGGAGCACTGGCTGGTGTTGCTCTTCCTGTTGTGTAGTGTGAGTTATATCCTGCTGTACAGGCGGCATGGCTTGGTGGGTTGGTTGAGGGACATACTGAGGTGCCAGAAGGCCAGTGGCAGGATGTACCTGGCAAGGTGGCGGGGCTTGGGTTTGTTGCTGGAGCTGGGGCTGAATGAACGCTGGGACTGGAGCATTCTGATGAACATGAGTTTCATGCTGCATTTGAATGGGATGTGAAGGAGCTGGAGGATGGATAGTGGCTTGACTTTGTTGACCCAACATCTGCATGTCAACCTTTGGGACGTGGCCATGTACCGGTTGAGTAAAAGATGTGTGCAGAGGCTGCATTTGCATTAATGGCTGAACCTGGCTCTGTGTGGGAATGGCAGGCCCAGGATAACTAGTCTGCAAAGGAATTTGCTGGGTCTGGGTGACATGCATCTGTCCCTGGATCATTGCTGACTGGGGTGTTACCTGGCCATCAGTCACAGCCTGAGGAACTTGGACAGTGGGCTGCACTATAAACTGCACTGGGATCTGCCCTTGGCTCTTCATCTCAATTTGTCCTTGCTGAGTGAGGGTCTGAGTTGAAATAGCAGATGTCTGGACAGGGATCTGGGTCGACTGAGGGGTCATGGGGACCTGGGGCTGAGAGATAATATGAGTTTGGTGCTGAACCGTCTCGGGACCGGCTGGGGCTGCAATGGAAATATGAGGTTCCCTCACAGAGGTGAGGTGCTGCTGCTGAACAAATGCTTGCTGCTGCTGGACCAGTGCAACTGGCTGTGGCTCCATAACCTGCTGCTGAGGTATGTGGGGTGGCAACTGAGCAGTGTTTAGTTGTGGGATACACATGTGCTGTATATCGGCCGGCTGCTGCTGAATCTGTTGCTCACTGATGCTTTGTGGAATATGGACACCCTCTTGTTTTTCAGTTTGCTGAAGTTGAATGATAGCCGCCTGTTGCTGCTGCTGCTGCTGTTGCTGCTGCTGCTGCTCTTGAATCTGTTGTTTCATCAGAGCGTGTTGCTGTAATCTCTCCACTTGTTGTTGCTGTAAAATGATTTGTTGCTGACGTTGTTGTTCTAACTGTTGTTGCAACAGAGCTTGCTGCTGCTCTATCTGATGCTTGAGTTGTACTTGTTGCTGCTCTTGTTGCTGCAGCTGAGCTTTCTGCTGTAGCTGCTGCTGCTGTAAAATTAGCTGTTGCTGCAAATGTTGTTGTATAAGGGCTTGTTGCTGTTCCATTTGTTGCATTAAGGCCTGCTGTTGGAATTGTTGCTCCTTTTGCTGTTGAATCTGTTGGGATTGCTGCTGCAATACAATTTGTTGCGGCGGTTGTCCACTTTGCTGTTGCTTCTCGGGTTCTTTTTGTGTGCCAGCTTGGTATTGCCCAATTTGTTGATATAGCTGGCTCTGCTGCTGCGAAGCAAGTTGTTGCTGCTCTAACTGATGTTGTAAGAGAGCTTGTTGCGGTGGCTCTGGTTTCTGTTGAATTTGAGCTTGCTGCTGCTGCTGGTCCAACAGTTGTGCTTTAACAACAGCCTGCTGCTGTTGTAGCTGGGCTTGTTGCTGTTGCTGCTGTTGTAGCTGAGCCTGTTGCTGTTGCTGCTGTTGTAGTTGGGCTTGTTGCTGTTGCTGCTGTTGTAGTTGGGCTTGCTGTTGTTGCTGCTGCTGCAGTTGGGCTTGCTGTTGTTGTAGCTGGGCTTGCTGTTGTAGTTGAGCTTGCTGTTGCTGCTGCTGTTGTAGTTGCGCTTGCTGTTGCTGAAGCAGTGCTTTTTGTTGCTGCTGATCAAGCTGTTGCTGGACATACAGCTGATGTTGGTCAAGCAGTAAAGCCTGTTGCTGCTGCTGTTGCTGCTGCTGCTGCTGTAGCAGAGTCTGCTGTTGCTGAATCTGTTGTTGCAATTGTTGCGACTGTCTGATGGACTGTTCTCGAGCATCCCCTGTCGGTTGTTGTGTATAAGTTTGAGCTTGCTCTCCCGACTGCGGTACTGACATAGACTGCTGTTCCATACCCGTTTGCGTGGTCAAAACGTGTTGCTGGGAAACCGGGACAGCTTGTTGCACATAGATCTGCTGCTGAGGCTCAAGTTGGTGTTTCTGGAGGGCAGTAGCCGAAAGGCTCTGTTGATGCTCTTCTGTTGGCGGCTGAGTCGCACTAACTTGTTGTTGTTCGAGTATAGTTGCCTGGGCCTCTATTTGGTGTTGTGGCTGCTGCTGAAGGGTGGCGGTCTGGGGATCCATTCCTGTCTGTTGTTGTGGGACAATAGTCTGCTGAGGGATCATGACAGGCTGTGTTTGCTGGGGTGCGGCTTGGGGAATGATGTCAGTGAGCTGTATGGGAGTGGCAGTGCGCTGGGTCTGCTGAGCATGGGGCACAATAGACCCTGCTAGTCCAGCGGGATCACCGACTGGCATAGATGTAGTTAGAACATTTATGGGCGCTTGTGGGGAAGCAGGGGGTATGTATGACTGTGAGGGTGCCAATGATCCATGGGGAGTGGCAGTCTGAAATGCATCTGATGGGAATGTTTGTGACTACTCAGTGTTAATGACAGAATGATGATTGGTGTTGAAAGAAAAGGGGAAAGAAAGTAGTAGAAAAAAATAGGTTAAGAATAAGCTTTGGAGCAGCATCAATTATCAACACATTTGATTTGAAACATCAGGGTTTCCCACAGTGATTTATAGCAGATGTCTAGTTGGAAATATAGAACAACCTTAAGTTTAAAAACAACTCTTCACGCCACAAGGTTTTACAGAATTTAATGCTATGCTACAAATTTTTTGCGTCTCAACACCTCTGCTAACCAGCTACCTGGGGGAAACCCTGTACAGTGCACAACCAGATGGTCAGTCTCAGATGATTATAGTTGGCGTAAACAGTTATTTGAGGGGAAAGAAACCAACTGTGACAGAGCAGTGGGATCATGAGTCAAAACCTTTGTTACTGTCGTCATGTAGTAGCCCTAATCAAATGCGGCTTTCACTTCAATGCGAGTTTTATCACTGTTTTCACCTGAAAATATTGTTGTGGTACACTTGGTGATACCTGTGGAACCATGGTATTGGGTTGAAGAAATGTCTGACCAACAGGTCCCCCTCCACTTTGGCCTATGGGCATGCTGGACATACTAACACTCTGTCCGAGAGGCACACTTGGAACACTTTCACCGATGGGGTGCATTTGAGGATGCCCCAATGCTCCCGTGCTCTGCAGTGCAAGAAAATAAGCGATGAACAATGCAATTGGTCAAACAATAGTTAATAAATGAATGAGTTCCTTGTTATTTGTAGAACAGACTTACAGATGCAATAGAGGAGAGAGAAGCCTGGGAGAGGGTGTATGAGTCCCCTTGCTGAGAGTATGCCTGGCTCTGTCCACTTGCACAAGATTCGCAGCTGATAGATCCAATACTCTCACCTTCAGAATCAAAATAAAAGGAAGGAGAATGCAAAATATACTAAAATCATAATATTAATGTATGTTACAATTAATTCAAACATCTACAAAGATGCATTTTTGACGTAAATAAAAAGGCGCATTATCTACCCGGCAAACTAAGTGTCGTCCCACTGAAAATATGCTGCTGCCTGACATGCTGGTCCACTTCAGGCAGCTCCTCGGACTCCTGCACGCCGCCTCCTCCTCCTCCTTCTCCTCCCCCCGTCTGTCCAGCTGCCCCTTGCCCAAGGGAGGATTGGAAAGAGGGATGAGAGAAGGTGTAGGAGGTGAGGGTGGAGTCTCTTCGTTCATCAAAGCCCTGCTGCTGGAGGAGCTGCTGCTGCCGACGCTCCCTCGACTTCTTGATCAGATTTACCCGGTCCCGGATGGATTTTCCCACCACCTTGGCATCACTCTCATGGAAGAAGCCTGACTTCACCTGCGGTGGCAGAGGGAAAGCGAGAGAGACAAAGAGAGTGTGATTAATTAATGGGTAGCTGCAGGCTGGGAGAATCTAGGTCAGAAGTGGCTGATAAACGAGTTTAAGTTTTACCCCCACCTGACCTTCATCCAAGCTTTAGAGCATCAAAGGCTTTTCCCAGTCTTTCCCTGTCACATATGTGACACCTATGAACCCTCTTTGTACTCCTCAGGCATCAATCATTGGTGAGTCTTACCATCTCCAGGGCCACTTCCTCAGCGCTATCGTTCTCCAGATCATAACTGAACTCGATGGCCTCGTTGTCCTTGTGCTTCCCCTTCAGCTTCTTGGGCTCTTCAACCCAAATCCGGAGAGCCAAACAGTCTTGGATGCCTGTGTCCTCCTCTGCCAGCTCCACACGGACCCCTGTGTCCTCCCCAAAGAATGCATGGTTCAAGAGGTCTCTGATGGAGAGCCTGTCGATGGAGGAGAAATGTATGGTGGGGCAGAAACCAGGTTGTTGATCAGCAGTTCTGCATGACAGAGTGTAACGTTATGAAAAGCAAAAACCTGCTTACCTCTGGCTTTTGTTTTGACGAATGCAGCCTTCGATGATCTCTTTAATCTCCGGGTCATTCACTTTATCAAAGCTGGCTGGCTTTATACCCTGCAGGAAAAGAAACGGGGAATTAATTCTAATAAATAGGTATTACTTTTCTGGACATTGTACCTAAAAACTTCACAGTGGAACCAGACAGCTCGGATCCCATATAAAATAAAATAGCATCAGCACAAATGTGCCAAATTTGTACCAGACCAATGCAACCATAGAGACTCACGCTTGTGACTTTGCGATAGATCTGAGCAGCGTTTTGGCACTCAGAGTAGGGGTATTCTGAAGTAGCCATCTCCAGCATGCACATCCCAAAGGCATACACATCCACGGACTCGTCATAATGCTCCTCATACATCTCTGGGGCCATGAACTCGGGGGTACCTGTCAGACAGAGAAGACTAATTAATTACAACCCATATAGCTGTATTGTACCTGGACACCATCGCTGTCTCCAATCTGTGCAGGTTTAATGGAAGAATACAAAGTCTACTGAAACTCTGGTGACAATCTTCCCGGTGACTGCGCTCGAATTTATTGAGCTGCTCATTGTGCAATATCTCATCAGTGGTTTCTGTTTATATTAAGTGCTTCCCAGATTGATTTTAGAGTGACTCTGTTGATTGTAATCTATATTCCTACTTCTGTTAGGAAGCTGAGGCCCTGAAGGAAGCGAAATGCCGAGCAAAATTTTATTTATAGGCCTTGAACCCGTTGATCCAGCAGCCTACCTATGACACTCTTGGCAAATGAGGTCCTCATAAGAGTGGCCAGCCCCAGGTCACCTATCTTGACAGATCCTGTGGGGCCTGTTATGAAGATGTTGTCACATTTGAGGTCCCGGTGAACAATTGGCGGAGTCCTGGTGTGAAGGAAGTGAAGGCCCTTGAGAATTTGCCGACACCAGCTCCTTAAGACCTTGGGTTTCATCACCTTAAAACGCTTCAGGTAACTGTGCAGAGACAGCAAACGCAGTTAAAACTCAAAAGAATGCTGCAATCAACCACAGATATTGTATATTGATGTACACAAGCACAAAAGGTAACAGTGTTTTAGCTTTAATCATTCATTAATCAATGTTTGCTCTTAAAATTATGTGCAGTATAATGTACTAAGACCAGTTCTTGCTGATGCCTTAAGTGTAATCTCTTTTTTTTTTATACGAGCAAATACTGAGCAGCATTAGCAAATATTTACAGAACAGTGCAGACATTAGTTGGTGTTTGGCAAATATAGAGACTGGAAGCCTGTTCCTATGACTTAAACCAACACAGCTTCGGATGACTTCACCACAAGAAACTGATGTACATTTTCTTTGAGGGTGGCAAGTAATGTATTGTTTCGTAGCTATGATGGGGATTATCAGATTATGTGTGAATCATAGACTATGACTAAAAGACACAATAACAATGATGAAGTAACTGAATGAAAATGAATAGATATAATGTAGTTATGGGCGGCACAGTGCTTTGCGTGTTCACCCTGTGCCTATGTGTGTTTTCTCCGGGTACTCTGGCTTCCTGCCGCCGTCCAAAGACGTGCTCGTTAGGTTAATTGGGTGATTCTGAACTGGCCGTAGGTGTGAGAGTGGATGGTTAGTCTGTCTCTCTGTGTTGGCCCTGCGATAGAGTGACTGGAGACCTGTCCAGGGTGCACTAACGTTTTGAGCGTTCCCGATGTCATCAGTTCAGTGACCAGTACGATGCACTTCTTGCCGCGGAGCACAGACTCCCAGGAATCATAGAACCGGACGATGTTGGGGTGCTGAAGCCCCTTCAGCATCTCTGCCTCCTCCTTGAAGCGCTGCTGCTCCGCCTTGGTCAGCTTGCGGTCCTGAGGTGAGAGGCGCATGCCATGTTACACGATACGAATGCAAACGTTTGGTTTCCTGATTACTGGCTGGCAACTGCAAAAGAAAGCCCAAAAAACATCACGAGGCAACGCTCACACCTTGTGACTGCGCAGAAAAACCTACCACCACTAGATGGCACCAGCAATGCAGAGATGCAGCAGCGCTAAGACAACACCCAAAGCCATAGCTTTATAAAACACATTTCTGCTGCATCTGCCACACATCCAGCATGGCGGACAGAATGGACGAAATCCAATTCGCAGCAACTCAAGAGAGACAGCCACTGGCTAATCCCTCAGTTAAATACTGGTGCATAGGTTATTTATACGACTTTAGGCTCATACATGTAAGGGAGCGCAGGTGTTCTCCTGTGCAGTGAAGCAATCGTACATATTTACTATTGTGAATCTTGTTTATTGTGTATGTATTCATACACAGGTGTTTTTATCAATAACAATTCACAAAAAAAGTACACATATTTTTATACTTCATTCAATAGAAAATATATAGTATATATACTCTACATATATATATACATATGTGTGAGTGACAGTGATATGACTTTAAGAGAACATTATACTCACAATCAGGGCATTTTACAGCAGAGGAAATCCTGTGTGGCTCCACTAAGTCAGTGTATATTTTTAGACTTGTCATGAGCAACTGTTGTGTCTGCTATACCCATGTGCACTAAAAACAAAGCTTCTTAGTCTGTGGTCTTTTGACTTTTCTTGACCTTGTGACCTGGTACTCAGGGACATTAATGGCGCTTTGAAGAAGATCCCAAAGTTCATTTGCATGGGTTTAACAACAGGAAGCCTTTTGCACATTTACATAAAAGCAAAGCTTTAAACTAAGAAAAAAAAAAACAGTACAGAGTGTCTGACTTAATATCTGGGACGGAGTCGGGTGGCAGCCGTGTCACAACCAGACCCCACTATAAATAGAAGTCATCATAACACTGGCTTTCCACTGATCAATTCCATCGATGTTGAGGCAGAGTACTGCAGGATATTTGAATGGAAATAAACAGATTTTCATGTAAGGTCGTTTTTCTGTCACTGTGTCTATACATACATACATACATACATACATACACTAATCAGCCACAACATTATGACCACTGACAGGAGAAATAACATTGACCATCTTCTGACGACTCAATGTTCTGCTGGGAAAAGTTGAACCTGGCATTCACGTGGATGTTTCTTAGACATGCAGCACACGCCTAGACCAGACCAGACCAGACCAGACACCCCCACCCCATAGCAATGACACTCTTTGATGACAGCAGCCATCTCCAGCAGGATGCAGCCTGACACAGACACACACACACACACAGACACACACAAGAACAAAAGCAGACAAAAAAGCAACAAAAACAGCCCAAGGTGTTGACCTGGCCTCCAAATTCACTAGATCCAAAACCGATCAAGCATCTGTAGGATGCGCTGGAACAAGCGCCCTCCCCTCAACCCATAGGACCCAAACGCCCCCACTAACAACGCTCTGTCACTCTGTGGCCAGACACCACGGGACACCCTCAGAAGACCCGTGTCTATTATCTGATGAGTCACAACTGTTTTGGAGGCACAGGGGAGACCCACACAATATTAATATAAAATAATAAATAGCATAGTTTGTGTGTGTGTTCATATATATATATAGTACTTGCTTTGGAAGCCTACTTCACTTCAAATTTATGTCCCTGCTTAATGTTTTCAGTGATCTTTTGCTCTCTGTGTCTATACTGGCTCAGTGTCCTTTTCTGGAAATACTGGTGAAGGCGATCTCTTCTCTCCTCCCCTCTCAACAGGGGAGTAGCATCAACAAAAAGGCTGCTCCTCCTCGCACTACCATTTCTAAGAATAACTTACCCAGCCGAGCCTGTCCTCATACCTTTATTCCTTGACGCCAAATACCTAGCGTTGCTACATTTGTGCATTCATTCACAGACAGGTAGATACAAGTGTATCTGCTTGTCAGTGGATGGGTGCGTCCCGTCATTAAGTGTCAATGCTGTCCATTATTTGCATGTTGTTGTGTGTGTGTTTTTTTGTTTGCTGTGCTTTAATTTGCCAGGGAATACTGCCTCTGTGTCACTCCTCATTGAGAGCACCGCTCCACCTCACTGTCTGGCACTGTGTGAGACCGAGAGTCTGCCAGTGTGTCCCTGTCTGCTGCCTCCTCAGCATCTATTTTGTCTCCCTCCGAGTGTCGCATCAGGCAGCCTTTGGTTCAGCAGAGGTCACAAAGAGTTCAACGTGGGAGACTGTGTCTAGACAGAATCACCCCAACTTACTCTCCACAATTTGCAGCGATATTCAAAAAACAGCCTTACGTAAAGGCTCTTCGAGTGCGTCATGAACAGGTCACGCTTATTTTCTATCACCGACACTGATGAACACGTCAAAATGCCGTTACTTCCACGAGGAAGCTTCATTCACGCTGTAGAATTCAACATAAACTCACGAAAATTACAGCAATAATCTAAAGGTACCATCTGGTGCACAAAATGGCAAAAGTGATAAAACAATTTCTTAACCATCAACCAGATGGAGAAGCAGCTGTGAAAAAAAATATTAAGTGTGAGAGAGAAATGGCAGGAGCGCATGACGCAGCCCAGTTTGCTGTCGGGTTGTTCTGCAGTTCTTCAGATAAACAATAATAATAATAATAATATAAAACAATAATAATGATATTTCTCATAATAATTCCCAAACATTACCACGCACCGCGTGCATGCAAATGTAATGAAACGGCAGTTGTGTGTGTGTGTTTTATGGACTTAACTGGGCACAGTTATTCTGAGTCTGAATACCTGAGACTGTAAACAAGACAGCTCTGCACTATATACACACACGCTCGGTTCTTTCCGTGAGTGTGGAACAGCAGGTGGGGAACCGCCGTCGAAAACCATAAACAACATCACGCGTCTTTTAACTGCACGTCCATATTTTCCTGTTACGTATGTACATGAGGGAGCCACATGTCTATTGCCTTTAAATGTCATTTTTTTTTTAACTTTTCAAATTAGCCAAACCATCAGAAAGTATGCTGGATTTATATTAACATGCATTCATTCATTTATATACTCAAATATTATTATGTTGTATGTTAGTATATTCACGTTGTGTTGTCTACGCCTGCAGAATAAAGTCGTCGTTACATGATGCTTCCATGACAGGGGTTTAAGTACTAAGTAAACGGTAAAACCAGCTGGTGCACTATGAGATTGAGCTTCAGTTTCTTAAGTACTCTCATAAAACACTGGGTTAAATGGACGGGATACTGCTTACAACGCATATTTGGTAAGTGTTGGGGTTGGTAGGTAGGCAGGCCGGGGGACACTAAAGCCAAGCATGTGAGCCCTAAAACATCTATTTTAGCAAACGGCGTGTGGCGTATCAGATAACACACAGGTTGGGTTCTCGCCTGAAGAAGCTGGAGTGAGATAAACAGGCCCTGATTTAGAGAAATGTTACATTATAAATGTACCAACAGCTACAGGAGCCTCCTTGTTTCTCTTTGTGCGGATAAGTGCACATTAATAACTTTTTCAGGCCGTGTGTGTTGCCCTGCAGAGTAGTGTCAGCATGTCAGCATTTGAAAATCCAAGGTGGCGGGTGGCAAGGATTAGATTACTGTAAGCTACAACAGCTCACACTAACAAGATAAATTGCTGGAAAAGGGCTGGCCTGCACAGCAGATTAAAACTCCAGGCTAGTAGGCCAAGTTCACCAACCTCTATTTCAGATCCCTTTAGCCTGCACGTCGCACTCATCATTTCTTTGTGGATGACCACTTATTAGAACTCTGTCTAGCTGGTCAGTTGAATGCACATATTTAAAAAAAACACAAGCCAGTAACACAAACAGTTCACAATATGTCTGTAAACAGCTTATTCGTATAATAAATAACATGTATGTCAATATCTGACTTAAAGGGTCCCTTCTTCTGTCACTGAATCACATTTGACAATGATCGTGTCTTAATTCGATCACGAGTACTTAAGGTTTATTGATTTGCGATTTGGCCGTACAGTTGACGTAGTGTTGCGTAGTTAACAATCAATAGAAACTGAATCTGTGTTGCCGGTTAGACCGTTGCGGTGGGAGGGTTACGGCCCGAGCGACACTTGCCAACTGTCAGTGTCCAGTTGAAATTGAGTCTGGCCAGTTTGGGCTAAATCAATTCCAGTCAGGTCCAGTCAGTTCAGCTGTCATCCGATAGATTTACCCTCCACTAACTTTAGTCATCTATCAATAGTGTGTCTTAGCTTGAGGTGGCCAAACCCAAAATATGTCCACCGACAACCAGAGGGGATCTCTCAGCCTTGTGAACGACTCACTTAGCACTCAACTGCACAGAAGCCTTAATTAAGTTTCACAGGTGCTGCGCACTATGAAATATAGCACAGTGTTTGCTCGGAGCAGCACCATAAGGCTGCATTCACCTGCAGGCATAAATCCAAAGTTAAATCTCCAAGTATATCAGGTGGCGTTCGTTATTTATGACAAACTTCAGTGCTGCGGCGGTGACCGTGGTGGCTGGTCTTGTGAGGGTCGCTGGGCTCAGCTAAGCCGGACCAGTCTGGGATGGCTGGGTTGAACCAGTCTGGTTTCTGCCGCCCGAGTTATGCTGTCTGTGCAGGGTTTTTGTTCCAGCCTGACAGGCACCCACTGTAATTAACTCCCTGGATCACTCTGCATGCTCACTCAAACAGACAAAAAGTGATGGGGGGGGGGGGGGAGAGAGGGAGGGAGGGGGAGTGGGGGGTTGGGGGTGGGGCGGAGAGAGGAGGGAGCGGGCGATAGGCAGATACATACAGTGACATATGTTGACACAGATAGTGAGAAGCGGGTCTCACACACACACACACACACACACACACACCACACACAGGAACACAAGACAGAAACAAACACATCCACTTTGGGTAATGGACGGCAAAATGTACGACAGGAGCAACAGGGAGGGAGACGTATGGCTCTGCCCTTTTTTAGGCGTGGGATTCCCATGGAAAGGGAAAGGAAAGAAGAGAGATGGTGTCGGTGGTGCTGTGAACCTTAATTATCCACTCTTTCATGTTGCATTCGGACAGCTAATCCCCTGGCTTCCCTCTGTGTGTGTGGACACGGGAGGACAGGAGCGTGGTGCTCTCAGGCCGCCGTCTCACGGAGAAGTGGAAGGAATCAAAAACACTGCACTACAGGCTGTTTATCATCCTGTCCCACTCAGTGCCTCCAATGCTACGGACTTAGCGTTTTAGCATTTTCAGACAATTGGCAAACACACTGATCATGCATAACATTTTGACCACCGGCCTAATATTGTGTAGTTCTCCCTCATCACTCATCACAGAATGGACATGGGCCTTCTCAGGACGTCCTGTGGCGTCTGGGAATAAGATGTTGTTAGTCGGGGCCTTTATGGGTTGAGGGGGGAGCGGCCTCTGACCAGGCTTGTTTCAATGCATTCCACATATGATCAGTTCGGGATCATATGTCAACACCTTGTGCTGTTTTTTCATTGCTTCGGTCGGGTCTAAGTGGGTGGTGCATGTCTACGTAACATTCACAAGAATTCCAGGTCCAAACGTTTCCCGGCAAAAGTCATTTGCTTCTCCTGCCAGCGGTTTTAATGTTGTGGCTGACCGGCGCACATTAAATCCTGCGCTTTCAAACAGAGGGCATTACCGTCGTTTCGTTTTCAAAATTGGGTGCGTGCTAAAAGCCGAGACAACTTGTTTATCGTTCATCACAATTAAGTCATTTCATGCATGAATAATGTTTATAACTCAGATAAAGTCACGCTGCACCGCGATTAAAGATTGTTCATCACTGTGTCCGTCCACAGTGCGCCATCTCAGCAAAATATCATCATTATCCTGACCAGTTAACGTCTATTTTAACGGCCTTTTTCAAATGCGCACCAGCTCGGTAAGGTGGAGTAAATAGGACACATCATGCGACTGACCCCGACGGACTAGAACGTTGCACTGAATGTGACACTGGATGCGTCTATAGCCGTGTGACCGGGCCACTGTGCAAACCCCGTGTGTACGTGCATGTGTGTTCACGAGTCTGCGTGTTGTAACTTAGCATTAGCTCCGCGACTGCCCTCTGGGAGGGATGCCATGGTAATCCTCATCGCTTGGCTCATCGTCTCCCCCCTCTGTCTCTCTCCCTCTCCATCACCTCATCTGCCTCTCCCTTTTCTTTCTCACACTCTGCCTTTTTCCCCCCTCTACTCCTGCGAGCTGTTGCTCTATGTGACAGAACCCCGGTCTGCTTCGTCTCTCAAATCACTTCGTGTGTTCACAAGCTGAAAACTGATTACACAAGGAAATATGCATCGAGGCCTTTTAATTGCGTTGATAAATTCTGATCGATGGGGCCTGTTTTGTAACAAATACCCGGGGGGGAAACTAGTTTTATTTCCACGGTATTTAATGTGAACCGCCGAGAGACACGATTGGATATAAAAGATTCAATATGGATGCAGCTTAATCCTAATGTCTTTTCATTTTCAGAAATGCTCTGCTGGCTCAGATTTGCTCACATGTATGAGCCAAGCAAAACAAACAAATAAATAAATAAAGGCCTTTGCTGATGTCATAAAATAAACTTGCCCGGGGGACACACATAATCACGATAACATGAAGGTGAAATATGTTACTCAACGCAGAAGAGGAGCAGATTTCTCTCTCTCTCTCTCTCAAAAAAAACATTTCCTGTTAGATCCTGTTATTTAAACAGGATCTGACGTGAATTTGACTGACAAGGTGCAGCAGCAACACCAGAAAAGGTGACGGGGGAACGGCTGCTGCATGTTAGTCCAGCCGACAGAGGCTGATCTCAAGGATTAGCCGAGGCTCTTGTTTTGGAATTAGCTCCAAACCAAACACATGACTGTCTTTTCTCACACAAAGCCAGCAGTCACATCAGAAGGCTCGCCACAACACTGATCTCTATTGTGAGGCCAAGAGTCAGAGGGATGCGTTTCTTCTCTCCTCCACATGTCTGACTCCCACCACATGTTGTAATCGCACCGTTTAACAATGTTGCCATTACGTGCCGACATAATGAAATCCGGTTGGCTGCGGCATGTGAAGACGCCGATGCGAGTGCTCTCATATCAAACGTTCATCATACTTCGTTAGTCTTCCCACTGCAGTGTCAATGCATGACAGGGATTTTCTGGCAGTAATGCTTGCTGTTGTTACACCTACGCTTGCTACGGCGGTTCCATTTTCCCTGCGCTCACGAAATACTTCCTATTCAGAGCTTCCCTTTTTTACGTATATTTCATTGTTTTCATTTCACACCTCATTACATGATACAATTGACGAGACTGTGGCCACTGCAGCCTTGGCTAGACAGCGCTTAAACAACAACATGTATGTGGTTCATGATAACTACATCCACATCTCATTATACAACTTGAGTGGAAATTAGCTCATTAAACAATTGTTTTACAAATAATACGGCATAGAAGACATGTTCTGGACCATTTACCTGTGAGCAGCCTAAGCTGTGAAATTGACTTCATAGCAAATCCGGAAAATACTGTTTCTAACAGGATCCCCGTCACAACAAGCAGACACGCTGACAGTCTACGATTCTATTATTCATAACAGTCCTAGGAAAGGCAAAGCCTCCCCTTTCACTTTGTGCCGTCAATCAACCACAAGCGATGCTCCTCCTATTCACCCTTCTCCACTGAACTGCAGCCATACGGTGTGAATAGCAAGCAGACAGCGTGCTGAGATTTCCAGATTGCTTCACTTCAAAAGAGCCGTCCTGGCCTTAAAGCTCTGCTAAGAACGCACGCTGGAAAACAGCACGTGTCAATATTTTGTTCTTGTTTACCTCTGAAGGTTGTGTACGATATCTGAAACGCACTGATTACAACTGGCTCAGCTAACGCAGAATGCGCAACGAGTTTGAATATTTTGTGCGTCGTCAAGAAAAACGGGGTCTTACCTGAAGTTCACACCAAGCCACTTCCACCCAGGTTTCCGTATCCAGGCCTTTGTACACAGTCTTGAAAGCTCCTCTGCCCAGTTCAATGTCAAACTTGAGGAACCTCCCACCAGGAGAGGTGGCTACAGCCTTCATCTCTGCCTCCTCCTCCTGCTCACGCTCCCTCTCCTTCCCCCTCTGGGTGGGTGCAGATGAAGGAGCCTCTTTGCCAGGTTCCTGGCCGGTGTTGGCGTAAGACTGCTCATGTCCCAAGGCTACGCAGGATGAAGCTGCCCCTTGCTGCTGGGCACTGCTTGTAAAGACAGAGTCCGAGGTGCACAGCTCCAGGTGGGGAGCGCTGTGAGGCGCCGCGGGCGTCCCCTCCACCTCGTCATCCTCCTCACAGATCTCCACGCTCTTCCTGAAGAACCGCTTCTCCCTTCTCAGTCGTTTCTGACCCGTATCGGCCGGTAAAGTGGGCGTGGAGAATGAAATCGGCCTGACTGCGGTCTCCTCAGACTCTCGGGTCTCTCCTCCTCCTCCTCCATCCTCTCCCCCGGTCGCCGTCCCCTCCCGAGCCTGTGAGGCGGGGACGTCCAGGTGGGTGCCGTCCGCCCTCTCCCTCTGTTGGCTGGCCCTGCCCTCCTGCTCTGCGTCCTCCTCCTTCTGTCCATCAGGTTTCTCCGAGGAGTCCTCGGTGCCTGTGGGCTCTCCCGGGTCAGTAGCCATGGGGAATGGCCTTTCCCACCCCTCCTACACCACCACCTCCTCCTCCTCCTCCAAAGCTCTGATCCTCCGTCAGTCCCCGTCTCTCTCTTTCTGTGGTCACCCACTCGCCCCTTCTAGTGAGTCAAGCTCTTCCTCTCCCGTCTCCTTTTTTTGGCTGCTACACAGTAGCAGAAGTGGGTGAAACCACAAGTGTTAGAGACCAATTCCCGCCTTTGTTTTCCTTCTCACCATTTCCTACATTTTCCTCAGAGTCCAATTGTGCAGTGCTAATCAGAGAAAACCACACGTCTCTCAGTCCGAACAAACACACTCGACCAGAAGTTTTTTTTTTCTTTTTTTCAAGCCTGTTGGATGAGCTTCGATGCCTTTCCTTCAAGCAGTAGGGTGAATATCTTCAAGTGAACCTGCGAGACAAGAATAAAAACATAGCGTTAATATTCGCACAGTCATTGGAGAGAATCGCTGTCACGTTGACGTATTTACAGAAGAATAAGGACGGTTTAATTTGATAAGCTACATTTAGATGAGATGCACTTGTCTGGATTCGTAGGTAGTTTCTGAACACTTCAATACTTGGCGTGATGTTTCCAATAATCGGAAATACGGTAAATATTTAGATCATTTATCGTTGCTTGACCTGAAACAATTAACTTTTTGCACATTCAAACCAAAAGCGTCCTCAAAGAATACCCAACGAGAGCATCCATCAATCACCACGGGCGTGTTTATCAGTGACTTGTGACTTAAGTTGTGTTCAACAGCTCCATTAGTCAACAGAAAGCTGCAGCTTGGAGTATCCCGACCATTAAATATGGATGATGAACTATGGGCCGGTGGACTGTGCATAATTTATACGCAGAGGGACTGTTGAACTGTACAGGAGTGACTATACCACACATCCGCAACAAAGGGCTCATAAATAGACACGACTATGATTATGACTATCTTCAGCGCCGCGTTACTCAGTGCGTGCACTGGCAACCGACAATTAAAGCGAGGTGACATGCGGCAAAGCCGTAAACTGACCCTCTGTTTATTTCTGCCCGCAGAAGAAACCGATCACAAGGTTCCTTCGACTTGGCAACATCCTTCTAATGCTTGGCCACTGTTTAAGTTTGTGCATGTGAGTGTGTTCGTGCGTGTCAGTGTGGACATCTTCATGTTTCTCCTCACTGCCCATCTGTCCCTAGGTATTGTATCTCTGCCTCCTGACACCCGAAGGCCTCTTTAATGGCTGCTTCGCGAGCCTCTCATTCATTAGGACGCCGCCTAGTTTGTAGTTACTCTGGAGACAGTTTGTGAAGAGCGAAGCTGGGCTGTGAAAACCAGAGGCACCTGTCTTCTGCTGTTATTTATTATTATCTATTATCATTCCGATTATATAACCCCTGTAACTCCTGTTTACACTGTCTGTACTTTATCCACTTGATTCACTTATCCACTACTCATACAGCCATGTTTACATCCACGGGCTGTTTGAAAAGTTTCAAACATTTCGCGTCACATGTGCATTAAATTGCCAACCGGGGGAGAAATACACATCTCTCAATCTGAATCTGAATCTAAAGTCCAAAATCAACATTTACGATTAAGCGTCTGAACTTAGAGGAAAGGTTGAATAACTCTGCGCAGAAGGAGCGTTACTGTGTAGTAGATGGGAACCAAAAAGTGCTTTCCACAGTCAGAGCACAAACGCGCTTAACATATTAGTTTACGACTCAACACATATTACTTTACAAGTGAACACGTGAAACTTTCAGGGGCCACTGACATTAGGCAGCGCTGCCACTGGCACCCAGTCCATCTAGGGTTACAGCACTCTTAGCTGATCTGAGCTATGAAGGTATTCACGAGGACTACGCATGTACAGTCCTCCTCTCCAGCCTCGAAATGTCACAGAAGAGCAGCTATGGGCTTTTTCTCTTATTTGAGCAAAGTGCCCCACGAGTCGTCCAGTGATTCACGGAAGCTCTCATCTCTTTTATAACTCTGTCATTAACGCTCACATGAAGCCTATTGTGTCTCGGGGCAAAAAGCGAACGGGTCTGACGTGCAATGCCAGTAGCTGTCAGTCAAATTTGGAAAAACACAAAGCGCAGATATGAGACCGACTGAGGATCCCAAAGAAACAGAAAGACTTCCTGTTCGGCTACATTCCCCCGTCATGAACACATGACACATGTAAATCAGCCTCCCACAACCTGCAACGAGCCTGTTTTTTTTGTTCTGCAATTTTGCGAAACGAAAGCCACAAACATCCATGGTCCAATGGATTCACCTGTACAGCTGCCACGTATGACGGCGCGATGCAACCTTAGTTATAACAGTGACAGAAAGTGTATTGCAAAACATGAATCGGTTTCATTTTCAGTTTTCGATCAGACACACTGGCAACACAATTTTCTGAATTTAAATGGACAAAAACTTGGAAAATCCTCAGTTTGTGCAGACGGAGCCAGTGAATGTGTCGTTTTCTGCTTGATTAAAGTTTAAAAGTAAAGCGAATTGTCAAAAAACACTATTTGATAAGTCTTTTAATGTAAATGACTGAGTCAGGGGAAGTGAAAGGGACATACTGTAGTGTACAGTGAGACTAAAAAGGTAAATGCTAACAGGATGTGGGGAACATAAAGGGTGAAAATCAACAGGCAATAAAGAGAGGGAAGTTGCCCTTTAAACAGGAGCTTATTCGCCCGTGTCCCCAGGGCAAGGAGTTCCCATGAAAGCCACATACCGGACAGAGTTATCACAGTACATCAAACACGTTCAACCCCATCACTGTCTCTCACACCCACCCAGTCTCCGTTCCAAACACACTCGCACTGACGCGCAGATACGGAGAGACACACACCACCAAGTCAGAACAAACTTTGTTGCGTTTCCCCCCTTTTTCCTTTACCCCCCCCTGCCCCCCGCGCACTCGTTCTATCTTTTATACGTGGACAAAAACGCACGCACACATCAAAAGCAAACGGTCACTCGCTCGCCCCCCCCCCCCAAACTGCATGCCCCCTTTCAATGAAAGAATGCTGAAAGGAATTTCCTGACACCAGCCAAATGACCAAGCAACTGCGCCATGTGGGCGAGTGCGGCAAACTAAAGTTGAAGATAACAAAACCTGCGCTGCAGCCAAAGCTGTGACATCTCGCATCGGCAGCTAAACGACTCCAACCGGGGCGTCAAATTCGCATGTCACAATCATTGGCTCTTCATTTTTTTTTTTTAACGATGCATGAGAACTGAACATCTGACATGCCGTACTCCCTCTGCCCTCCAGGCTTCTGTGGGGCTCCTGCATGGGAAGAACACCTGCAGCTGCCTAATAATTTCTGATATGTGCAACAGAAATCACTGTGACATCTTTTCTCCCTGCGTGCCAATGATGTGATTACCGTTCCATTGTGAAAACTCACTGAAGTGTCGGTTTGCTTTTGCAATCGCCTTATGCCATCTCCGTTCGAAGCAAGATAAAGGAGCCCTGCCTAAGTTACCGTTTGCGCACACAATACATAACTTCGTAAACACAACAAACACACACTGCAATCCTGTGGCACTCTTTTCATGAATCACTTTACAATGAGCCGAACCGGCCGCCGCGGACAAAGGAAGAGCGCCGAGTGTGAGCGCACGCCCAGACAGCTATGTTTTTGAGGGGGACGTGCAGATGAAAAGAGTGAATAAAAAGTGGCGAGGGGGACAGGAAGGGATTGCAGTCGGTGGGAGCGGGCGGACAGTGGAGTTTCAAACAGAGCGGGAGGGAAGGAGGGATGGAGCGAGGGGAGGGAGGGGGGTAGGGGGGGGGGCTCGCAGGAGGGGTGGGAAAAAAATGTGTGCAAAAGAGAACAAGAGAGAGATAAAGGGAAGGGAGGGCACAGACAAAAAAAAAAAGGGGGGCTGTGAGGGGGGGGGGATTTTGCCTGATAAAATATGTGCCAATGTTTGTGTGAATGAAAGCAGTGACTATAGCTGAATTTCTGCCTGGACAAAGGCAGCTACAGTGGAGAGGAGAGGAGAGAGGAGAGAGGAGATAGGAAAGGAGAGAGGAGAGAGGAGAGAGGAGAGGAGGAATGCTTTTAGTGTTTGGAAAAGGTTGAAAACAGGAGGTGATTACATTAGCATAGGAATAGTTTCCGCTCGCACGTCCGCCGTCACAGTGAGACTAAATGTAGAGGGCCAGGTTAGAGTAGGTTGAGAAGCTGTTTCGCTGTGAAGCAATTAACGATGCTCGAGCTACACTCTTGACTAAAGCCTGTTTGTTTTGGTTGTTGCAGGACAGGAGGAGCAATGCACAGTATTATTTGGGATTTAGGAGACAGTGGTGAGCAGTAGCAGTAGAAGGCGGTACAATAAACCGCTTTGCCACCTCGTTAAGAAAACAAATTAAATTTAATATTCTGTTAAAATAGAGTGAAATACACAGTAAAGCGTTGCAGTTATTAAGCCCACCGACTAAAATGCGTGTCAGTATAACACTATTCGATAGTACTATAAACCACAGGCTTTGAAATTAAAACAAAAATATCAAATACCATGAGATTTAGTGCAGAACTGTTATATTACAATATATTGAACTGTTGAACTGGCAAGTGAGAGTATAATTACTGCCACTACTACTTAGATTCCACGAATAATTTCCTGTAACTCTACTTGAATACAAACAGCACAACTTACACTCACTCAAATTCGGGTACTAAGTTATAATGGCATAAGTGCGCTTGTTTGGTTTGTGCGTCCCAGTCTTTCCCTTCATGAACTGCCAGCTGGAGTACTTTGCATTTTATCCCTTTGTTGACCACTGGACTGAATGAGCTCGGTTGTACTGTACCAGTGGGTGGAAACGTTCATCTGATTAGCTAGAAACGAGAAACTTAAGGAAATATGTTCACTGAGTAAGAGAATACTCTTCCCTTTTGTGTTTAGATCAAATACAAACATACGATGGCTTTCACCTTGTGCAATTCAACACTTCTTGTATATATGCCAATACTTGCATATTGTTTATTCTATTCTATTTTTATCTCTTTTATGCAGTCTATTTATTCTTGTTATTTTTATGCCCTTACTTTATGCTTTTGCAAACTACATTTTCCCCCATTGTGGGACAAATAAAAGTTTTCTAATTCTAATGCACGATTAACGCAACACTTGACTCAAACCTAAATCGGCGTTAGTCCCACAGAGATTTAAAGAAGAGACGGAGGCCGAGTGATGTGGGGAGACGGGGCAAAGGCAGCACAAGGTCTGAGAGCTGCTGGCCAAAATTTAAATGGGCTCAATGTCAAAGCTGCGACTACTCCGAAGTTCACGGGTCTGCACGTCTGAACTCCGCAGGTCAGCTGTTGACTGCACTGGCAGATGAGAAACAAAGGCCATATTTGTGCGGAGAGGCTGTGTTTTTGAACACGGGCTTCGACTTCTGTCGCACGCTCACTCCGGGATAGATTACTGGAGGTGGCAGGTGTAAAGCTGCAAAGAGCTGACTTTGTCTCTGCTGCTGCTGCTGCTGCTGCTGCTGCTGTTGCACTGAAAAACAGGAAGTGATCAGGCCCAGATTGTGAGTGTGCGGCACAATTGCAATCGGGTCGGCTGTTCATGGCGAGGGCCGTACGCATCATATAAAACTACTCGAGAGAAAACACTGCACCCCAAATTAAAGTGTAGAAAAACACACCTTGAGAAAACACATCTGAAAGCAGAGTGTGGAGGCGAGAGCGGCGCACAGTTAAGACTAAACCCCTTCTGCTCCTTGATTGCACAAGTTGCTCGGCACACGCTGCAGCTTCACTGCGCGGTGTTTTGAAATCCGGCGAAAAACTATCAAATGTTAGCCCGAAATCCAGCACACAATGATTGTTCTATTCCCATCAGAGAAAAACGCGAGGCTGAAAAACACAACAAGCACTTTTGTCCAATCCAGGTCAAGCATGGGAGAGTCGAGTGTAGGTAGCACACACAGCGCACTGTTCGCCCAGAGAGCGAGACGGAGAGAGACAGAGGGAATATGTGTTATCTAACCCCGTCGTTTTTGTTCTCTTTCATTCCCCTCGGCGAGCAGAACCGTCCAACTCCAACAGATTCCTCTTAATCCAGGTGAGAGAAGGGAGAAGCGCTCCTTAATCAGCCAATGATGAATCCGGATTACATGTCAGCAAAGTGGCTTACAACTCCTGGAGCTCGTATCAACAACTCAGCCCCTGCAAACGGTCCCTGTACTGTTGGGGATGATGGAGTAGTCAGGAGATCAGCAGAGTGTCAATTTCAGTAGTTCAGCACCTGTCAGCCTTATTTAAGGAGAGGCAGCATCCTCCCTAACGTTTTCCTGCTATTGCACCGGGGTGCACCGTTTTGATCTGTAAAAGATCAATAACGGATCTGAGGACATGATCAATCAAGACAACAATAAATGTGCTTCTGCTACTGATAGTTTTGAGTATTGAGATTGCTTAAATCTCTGAAAGCGAAGTCCTTGATGATGCGACAAGTCACGCAACACTCCTCGAATCTGAGGCAAAACGCAATTAATGACATGTTATTTATAGGCATGTACATGTACTGTACATTGTTGCCGGGATGTACAGGAACAGAGTGCAGCTATTGGCTGGCTAGTAGCTCAGCTGACTTTAGAAACGATATGCAAACGGTGAAGAGCACACAGTGGAGTCACCATGCAGGGCTAGGGCACAGTGACAGCACCACACATTCACATCCACAAACACCCACAGCTCCTTTCAAGTCATTCAAATAATGGTGCTAATAACTCCGGGTGCCCGAGGACCGGACCGCCCCGCAGCTCCGCACTTGACTTAAGTGGATTTTTTTTTTGATTTTTTTTTACAAGGCGTAATATATTTAAGAATATTAATTTGTCACAGGGGAAGGATAAATAGCTAATGAGCGACTCGGTGGTGCCTAAACACACCGGACTGAATAACAACAACAGCGTCTCACTGGGAATCACCGTCGTGTATAATCACGGACATTTTTTTTTGCTGTAATTGAAAATAACAACAAACATCACTCACCTGAACGTAGCATCGTAGCCCATCTGTACGGCGATGTTAATTTAAAATAGGAAGAAAAAAAAAGCCGCTCAGCCCACTGACAATTACATTTGTTATAATTAGAATTGTTATTATTGTCTATTTATTTACAAAACGTTGCGGTCATTTACAAGAGATTTACAGTCGGCTTCGCTCCGATACAAAATTATTTCACACTGAAAAAATACATTAAAAAAAAAAAGAAGAAAGAAAGAAGGGAGGATAAAAAATAATCGCGTTTGTTTTCGTTTTCTCTCTCTTTACATTTTACGCGGTTTGCAGCGGCGTTGTCGGCTTAAAATCTCTCCCCCCTCCCACCACCACCACCGGAGTCGTCGAGCCTCGGGTCTGTGTGAGGGACCAGGCAGGGACCACGTACGCGGTCCGGTTCAGACGATGCTTCGCGTGCCGCCTGGTTTCCAGATTTCTCCGGTCGCTGCTCGGTTCGTCGGCTCCGAGCGGCGCGACTGGCCATTCACGAGTGTCCCGGAAAATATCGGTAACTTATGTACATAATTTACAACGTACGACTCCGACGGCCTTCAGCAGGTTCTCGTGTGTACTGAGCGCGCGCTGCCTGCTCGTTCTCACTTGCCACGGGGCTCATCCTCATCATCATCATCATCCAGAGCGACAACAAAACCGGCAGTGAGCCCCCTCCGCCACTGGGGGGCGCTGCGTCACTTGTTTATGTTCTGTGCCCTCGATGCTGCCTTCCGGTGCCCCTTGTAATCCCCAGTTTCAGTGCAGCGCGTCAGTGAAGATGGATTCAGACAGGACGGGCAAACCAAGCAATTGTTTTTGACTGCGTGAAAAATTAGAAGAGAAAGTGGGAAATCCTGAAATGACAACCGTAAAACCTCTTAAACCTTTGAAGGCCCTACTGTGCATCGACCACAACCACCTCTGCGGGCCCCCATCTATCTACCCAATGACAGATCTCAGGGGGAGAACACACGCGTCTTAGTCTGGGCCCCCCCCCCTGAACCTAGGACTGCCATCGTATCTAGGTCAAGTTATATCTAAAAACAATCAACGATACTAATACTACTACTACTACTACTACTACTACTAATAATAATAATAATAATAATAAAAATAATAATGACGTTTTCTTGAAGACGTTTCTTCCAGTTGGCTTCTTCAATGCTAAATTACTGGTATTTAATTTTTAATTAGCAGCACCTGCAGGTGGTGCACACTTGAAACCTACATGACAAGGATCTATTTATGAATAAATACTCACCTACAATTAGAAGACGTTCAGATTAATTTGGGTGCTGTTTTGTTTTTCCAGTTATTGGTGCAAAGTGCACGTTCAAGATCGTGCAGCTCCCAAACAAACAATGGAACAGTTTAACTCTGCACATTAAGATTCAATTAAATAATTTTTATTCTAAAGCATTTTATTAAACTTGGGGTTTGCTGCATTTATTGCAAAGAAGTGTGTTTTAATTGAGTATTTTATATCCCTTTCTCCTTCTTACCTTTGTGTTTTGTGGGTTTTAAATGTGCTTTATGAACAAACTGTCAATAAAATTGTCATTTTAGCGTAGGCAGATGATTTGAAGGAGGAGTTAAAAAGGACGTCTACGTAAAATTGGTAACCAACCAGGGGAGGTAGACTGTTATCAGCCTCTTCATGTTTCTTCATGTTTATCCCAAAAAGGTTTATTCTGAAGAATTTCTAAACACCAGTTTTCTATTATACCACTGAACTGAACCAATATTTTGATCGTTAACAGAGTCAAGTGAATTTTAAGTGTTCACCACGCACAGATATAAAAATAAATAAACTCTTCACCAGTCATTTAGATCTACGGAAGAGACGAATAGTGAGGAACCAGGTGTACAAATCATGGATCGGCTCCAGTAAAAAAACTTTATTATTTACTCTCATATTCATGTGAAAATGCTTCTTATTCATGTTGTTTTACATTGCAGATTTATTTTGAATATTAACATTGTTACAAAACTATAAAGCAGTAAATAAATAAATAAAGTGGCCATTAAAAGTACTTGTTACTTTCCACTACTGGTGTATTTGTTTGAACACATGGAAGCATTAATGTGTATCCAAACATATGGTCTCCATATTTGTTGGGATTTCCTCCCATTAGCTTGATTCATTCATAAAACAGATGTCCTCCTAAAAATGAAAAAGACTTCTCATTTACACAATTACCCTGTTTCTATTTCATGCTGTGTTCAAGGTTCGCCTCGGACCGAATTTCCCTCAACAGAATCACAAAATGAATCCAATTTTAAACCTTATGTGTGACACAAAGTCCACTAAGCATGAATGTGTGTAGGCCTACTTATTATAATGACATCCCAGTAACCTTAGCAATTAACTACACTCACTTGCCAGTTCATTAGGTACAGTAATAATAATGAATGCATTCTAATATAACAGTTCTGCACTGAATCTTAGCCCCATTTAGTCAGTGTTGAACAATTAAACAACAATTAAACCACTTTTCAACATAAACTTGCAGGACTGTTAGATTATAACGCATTTGTTTTCATTTTTTTGTACCTAACTTTTTTCTTTTTGCAAGTGGGTGCACTTTATTGTTCCTCAGTATAACGTCACCGTGCGCTCATTTGACCGTCAAATAACTCACAGCGCCAATTACCCAATTTCCTAGCAACACCTGAACGCCCCAAGAGGAAATTCAATGGAACAAAGAATTTGATCGTGTTTGTCGTTATTCCCTTGCAGTCTAGCGATTCAACGAGCACCACGGTGCAGCGCTGTCACTGAATTCACCATCAAAGCTGAAACACTTCACATTCAGTCTGCAGCCTTTACCACCACCTGAGCATCTGGTCTGTGAAGCAGATGCCTTGAGCAGAATGAACTGAGTAACCTCGCCGTCAGAGACCTTGGCTTTTGTCGCCCCCTGGTGAATTTCTTCAAGTACGACTCAAGATTACAGACTTGTAGTGACATTATTTATTCATCGGTGTTGTCGCAGCAGTACAAACACAGATCATAATGATTTGTAGAAAACCTTTACACCGGGGCGGCTATACCGGACTTCTACCCCTACTCATAAAATAATATTTTATTTCTTTATATTTACTACATGTTAGACTCAAACACATTCAACATTTAAAAGAAGAAGAATAAAAAGGTACACAATCGCACATGTATGTTAAAACCTTAAACAAAGCACTCAGTGGAAAGAATGCGTGCAGGCCTGAGGTAACATTAAAACCATCGGCGGTGTAATGACAAACCCACACAATTAATCTGGTGTTTTTAATATTTTATAATAAATAAGTTTTTATCAAAGGACGAGGGACAAGGCCTAATACGCGTCAAGAAATTTGTAAACATGTAATCGATAACAGCTGTGCGTCAAGTTCTAAGGAAACAAGGGTAGCTAACACAAGGCATAACAATCTCACTGAAATATATATATATTACAGAATGAAAATATATTAAAGTCTTCAAATATATAAAATTTCCACAAAACCTGGCGCTTAGGACTCTTTAAACTACCGGAGTATCTCAAAAAGTTTCTCTTCTGTTGACATGGACTGGGGATCCCATTGCCGTAGTGTGAAGCTAGTCAGGTGAGGCTTTTTTATATTGTGCAGGTGTACATAACCTGACCTACCTACATAACTCTTGTTGCTCTGCCACAGTAGATTGACACCGTCTTGAAGGAAGGAAATGTATTCATCAACGGCTTTGGAAGACCCACTCCAGTTGTAATCATTCACTCGTCATTGTTACACTTTGGTCAACTAACATTTCAAGTTTCCTTTACCTGACATCATAATCCTCATTTCTATAACATTACTTCAGCTTCAAAAGTAGCTCACAAAGATTAATCCACAAAGCATCTACAAAAAGGTTCCAGCAATTTTAAATACGTCAAGTCAAGACAATCTTTGACTCGGCCACGAGAGGAAAAGAAATAAAAAGGTTAGTCATGGCTCAAATCTTCAATGAGTTCAGCCATTTAGCAGCTCCAGGGTTTTCTAACAGTCTCACTGTTTCGCTGACGCTACTCCATTACTTACTGTAATGCATATAAGAGAGGGCACGGAGCAGAATTAACCTTCCAGCGGAGGCCGCAGGGGAATACAGCCGTCCATCTCCAGAGACTCGGGCCAGCCCTCGTACTTGTTGCTGCCTTTATGGTTTTTCATGCGCTAATGGGAAAAAAATTACAAGCAAACAGAACCAATGTCAACACGCGGCAGGCCGGGATCATGTTCTCATGGCACAACAGCTGCTGGATGATGGAGAGTGTACGGAGTGATGATTGAATCCTGAATGCCTTTCCGCTGAGCTGACTCAGAGTTTTTCGTGTCATGAGTGATTTAGCAAGTTATTAACGTTGGCTCCGGGCCGGGGTTAGACTTGGTATTAGGTTGGCACGTCCACGAACTAGAGGGCTAGCGGTTTGCCCTTGAGCAGTGCCCGCCACTGGCATGTAAATGCGTGTGCGCTTGTGTTAACGAATGCATATACACCGATCAGGCGTAACATGATGACTCCTAATATTGTCCCCCTTTTGGGTCCTATGGGTTGAGGGGAGGGGGCGGATCATCCCACAGATACTTAATCAGTTTGGGATCTAGTGAAACTGAAGCCCAGGTTAAACACCTTGTTCTGGTTTTAGTTGTAGTTTAGTTTGTTTAGATGGCTGCTGCCATCACAGAGCATCATCGCTATGGGGGTGAGGGTGTCTGGTCTGGTCTAGGTGGGTGGTACATGTCTAAGTAACCATCCACATGATGCCAGGTCCAAACGTTTTCCAGCAGAACATTGTGTTGTCACAAGATGATCAATGTTATTTACTTCTCCGTTGTCAGTTGTTTTAATGTTGCTCATGTGTCATTTGAGAACCAGAAGGGAGAAAAGCGCCACACAAATACATCCATCCTGGGTGATCCGACTACAAGTGACCACAATTTGAGAGCTGATCCTTCAAGAAAACATTTGCATGTGGTCTCTGGGCTGCTTGTTACCACTGTAAACACACAGTGTGGCCTGACTGTAAGGGTTGTGTGTTCTTTGTTAATGCCAGCTTTGCTTTTTAATATATTTTGTCCTTGTAGATGTTTACTAACAAACAAGAATTAACAAATTAAAGGACTGAATATGAGCAGGCTGTGTGTAACTCTGTGAGCAATGTGTTCGTGTTGATGTATGCAAAGTTTGTGTATTTAACCTGCTGAACTTCCAAAAGTGTCCATTTTTCTTACTATGCTGCAAACAGAGTGCTGAGGTGACATCACTCTGCATAAGGACCCTTAATAATAGGAGCTTTACGTGGGTCTCTGAAGTAGCTAATGTCAGGTCAGAGATTAATGACTTAACATGTCAGTGAAGGAGAGACTCCACTAACCCTCCATTTGCATCATATTCAAGTTGAGACGCATATGTTTATTTGCAGCTAGAGCGAATACTCAGGGTGCATGTTAATACCGGGTCTGAAAACACTTTTGTTGATTCTGTCGTTTTCCAACGCTTCAAGTTCTCAGATTGACAAATTCCTGCTCTTGTAGGGACTTTAATGCACCCACGGTAGATTTCACTACCAAATTCAAAACCTGTACACTGTTGTAAGGTATAAAAAAAGAAAAAGAAAATTGAGTCTAGCCACGTAGAGTACAAAAAATGATCAACATAAGAACGATGAGTGCCAACTGTCTTTATGATGCTTCTTTAAAAGAAATTGAGGCTTTAAAATCTTTTGCAGGGGAAGCCATCATTGCTCAATAAGGTGACAGTTGGTAAACAGAAGTGTCATCATTCACTACATCATACATACCAATATGTCTATCACAGTGAATTATTTATAATTTACAATACTGAATTACCTAAAGGACATGGGCGCTTGTCGTAAACGTGACCGTAAACAACAAACCGTTGGCATTGCACCTTATACACAGAGCAGCTTAACTCCAGCCTCAGCAATACTGTGCAGCATTAGTAAATACAGTGTCATACTCTTACCTGCTCAAAGGGACTCTTATTTTCAATGCCCTTGGCTCCAACAAACACCCAGCTGTCTCTGAATGCCAACTCCTTCACAGCTGTGCTGCCGAGCTCTTCAAACAGACGGCGAGCCTCATCGTTCATCCTGCCAACAAGAGGAACTAGAATTAGTGTTTGGAAGCATCCATGTTTACACTTACGTTTATGAAGGGGATTTACAAGTGTTTTAGCAGAACATCGGGATGTCACAGCCGTTTGTCTCGTTGTGTTAGCCTTGACACGGACTTCCGCTTCTCAACCATCGCCAGCCGAACCAAAATCACTTCAATCTAATCACTTTTTCTTGGAGGCCACTGGAGTTTAAGACACTCGCTCAAGGCTAAATTCACAGAAACACAATTCCTCCAGCCACAGCCGTCGATGGCACTGAGTCACAAAAACACTGGTTTCATAAGCAAGAGATTGTGTTTGCAATGTAGGCGTACAGGGTATATGATCTATACACAAGGAACCATCAGTGTTATTCACTTCCTAAATTGTGATTGTGAGGTGCTTCGTGCAGCACTCGGATAATGTTAACTGAAATCACAACATCCACAATGAACTGACTCATATCATATGTGATCCGGGGCTTTGTGAATCTTAATCGCACAAAATCACTTCTGATACGCAGCTCGTTTTACAACCCTGATTTATCATCCTGCACATATTGTTTTACTGAACGCCATAAAACGCTCTGTAGCCAGTACTAACATTATTAACCCATAAACCAGGCACAGGGCATTTTGTCTTAAATATTCTTGATTGCAAGTCGTTCTGTGGAAATTTTCATTTCACAGACGCAACCCACATAATTTTTTAGGACTATACGACTACTTTATGCGGTGATGTCACAAGTTTAATGGTACACATTTTTTTTTTTTTTTTATTATTATTTTTTTTTAACATTTTCCAGGAAGGAATTTTCTGACGAAACACATTTATTGAAGTCTTATACAAGTGGCGTGTACAAGGTGGAATTTGGCTGTAAAGATACCAGCAAATGAACTGATACGTGCTATCTGTCAAGAAACGTCCTTAGGTTTAAAATAGTTTTGGTGTGTCTAAAGAGAAAAGGGAACGCGAAGTGCTGAATTGGATCTGGCAGAACATCACTGACTCTTACTTCGTAGCTGCATCATCAAAGGAAGCCACGAACACAAGGGTTCCCTCGTGAAGCGGCCGGAGAAACTTCAACAGGTCCGAAACATCTGAAAATGAACATCAGATGAGTCATGAGCTTTTGGGTTGTTACTGCCCGGCCATGTCTACCACCAGATGTGAAATTCATGCTAAACGCCGATGTCTGGTTTTTATTACCTCCTGCCCACATATCAAAGGTTTTTGTCTCCAAGAGCTCACCCGTCACCCCTGGAGCAGAGAAACATCAGTAAGATATTAAAATGCCTCAATTAAAAGAATAACAATGCGATTCAGTCCGGAGAAAATTCGAGAATGAGGCTTACCGTTCACTAAAGCTATGTTCAGGCCCCTGCCGACGTTGTTCTTCACGCTACTCACTAACCTGTTCAACAGAAACGCAAACCTTAAACACACAGGCACACACATGCGCACCCACACAGCTTTTCACACTGCCTGACACTTACTTCTATCGCAACACGTGTACTGTAAAGGGACCAAGACTAGAGATAAAACCAAAGAGTTGAGGGACCAACAGACTGAAAAACAATACTTGCATCCAGCTCCCCAGACAGACTTGAAGGCCCGGTTATGACAGCACAGAGGGGAGGGGGAGAAAAACAACAACAGAGTGTGAAACAGAAATAAAGAAACCAAAAAGAGACAGCAGGGGAGACGCAGACATAGGTGAGGAGGGAGGCAGAGATAAGCAGCGAAGTCTCACATCTTGTCCTCCAAGCAGATTTTAGGGCCAATGACATTGGCAGCTCCAGACACCAGACGGAAAGCCAAATGCTTTGGTGGACAAGGGGCTGAAAGGCCACATTTATACCTCCGAGGGCGGGGCTCTGCTGAAAAAGAGGATTGATAAGAAAGAATAGGAGACAGTTTTACCAGGTTACGACTGGACGAGTGCAAACCCGTTGCATGGGATCGCCCTACTTACCCGGTGTTGGTTCCTCACTTGTACCTGGAAATTAAAAGGTTTCATAATAATTAGTGATGCTCTCCACTTGCTTCTCTTGTCAGATCAGTAATAGAGAACACAAGCATATTATATTCCGCTATCACAGGCATTTATTGTTGTTTGTAAATATTCCGTGAGGCAGTTCAATCGTTTTTTCCAACTTTTCTTACCACTGAAGAAATGGCGCACAGATGAACCTCCTTCCCCTCCAAATAAAGTGCTTGCTAGGAGCCATGTGAGCCCCACCAGCAGCAGTACAGCCACAGCTCGCAGAGGGCCTGTAGCCAGAATCAGGACACACCAGTTCAGGAAAAAACAAAAAACAACAAAAAAAAATACACAGGCTAACAACCAGATCAACGAGTTCCCACTAAAAAATATGTTGAGAAATTTCACACCGACCTGTTAACCTCATGATTCAGCGTCTTAAAGAGCTGGGAAGAAATGATAACAAAAGCAGCAACATCAGGGTTGTACTTATGTAAACTTGATTGTAATCAAAGTCAGTTTCTGGTTTCAGTGGATGTCACAAGAAGTTATAAATAAATAGTGCATTTGTCATTTTTTTATTTATTTTTTTCTACACTGGCAAAGCAAGATGGCTCTGCAGAGATGACGTTTTAAGGTTATGACATGAAAACAAACCACCGTAAAGACAATGCCACAATAAGTCCTTAAGATCACTTGTTTCTAGAGTATATATAGACAGAAATGACCTACTTGGTCCACGCTTGGTGAGACTATTGCCGTGTCTTATCGCTTTTCCTTTACGGGATGCAACGACCGATAATGAGGAGCTGTTGCTCTTGTCACCCGGGACTATTTCTTTCGCTGTTTCCTCATTGAGACTCTTAATACAAACGAGACCTCTCTAAGAAGACAGACTGAAGCCAACGCGCTCAGTCGAAATTTTATTAGCTTACATTCAACAAGCGTGGAAAAAAAAAAGGTCTTTGGTTTGGTCTTCCGGATAAACCACCAACCGCTGCCCGTCCGCACGGAGTCTGCGCGAACAAGACCACGTGACAAAACATATTTCGATTTTTTAAAAATATATTTTGATATATGTGTATTTTTTACAAACGTGCCTCATTAAAATTATCAAAAAACATGCCACAACAAATAAATACTTACATTGATTAAAAGAAAAAATATATATTGCACGAGTACAACGTCTCCTCCCCGTGCACGACTGCTTCAAAATCAAGATGGCTGCCCACAGTGCTGTGCTTTCGGTGTCCAAAATCATTAATCCTTTTTGGGGTGGACGCCTTGGAAATACGGTTAAAGTAAGAGAATATACGCTGCTTTTGCTATATTGGTTGTGAATGTTGATGGGTGACTCCAAATTAAACTCCGCAATTTTATCTATGCGCAAGGTCATCCAGTAAATAACTGGGAAGCTAGCATACTCCGACCGCATCTGCGAGCTGCTCTCTAAAACGTGTCTTTTTTTCCAGGTATTTGGAACAACGCTGAGCACCCACAGGAATAAGACCATACTTACTGTGAGTCATGCTTTCTATGTGGGTTTTGTCTTGCGTTTCGTGTGATTTTGTCACTTTTAATACTGAGTCAGTACCCCATGGCGCTATAAAATCAGTGCTGCTCATTAAACACTGTATTTCTAAGCCGTGTGTTTCTTGTACTAAGCTTTGAAATTAGTTGGGTAATTCATGTATATGTTTCATTCTGATTCGGGAGTTGTAAATATTTTTAATTTTCCACTGTCTTGGGAGAGAAGCGGTTATAACACCACTATGTTTACTATTTGTTCTTCTGCACAACCGACTGTGGTCCTTCTGCTGTCCTTCATGTTCCTCTTCGTCGACAGGGAGAAAACATTGTAAGTAGTCTACTCTTCCCAGTTCACTACATCACAATCCATCCACTACATACATGAAATAACATTTTGAAGAATATGTAGAAATATGCTTAGTCAGGGAATAACACGTTTGCTGGAGTGCAGGGGATCTCAAATGAAGGAATGTCATTTTCCAATGTATTCTATTGGAATATTATGATAAATAACACTACTAACTGTTTGACATTACCTTCACATACTTACTTTTTATTGCTTTGGGCTTGTATTTTTTATTTTTTTCATTTTGTTAGTGTAATAATAAATTATATAACATGCAGCATGCACCACATTTCCTTGCAGCTATGTCTTTCCACTACAATAATGTCTCAGTCTAGAGTGAATATTAGCCTACATGAATATTTATTGTTCAGTGGTAATATGGTAAGCGAAGACCACTTTAAAACCAGTTTTTAGGTGATTAAATACAAAGGAAAAATCCACAATATCCTTCTGTAAATGTTTGATCTTCCTGTTTGAAGCTGCGTTACAGTGGAACAGAAATGTGACCGACAAAAATATAAATTCAAGCTGCTGAATGTTAATGCTACTAAAACGTGTGAGATCTCTGCAGTTATATTGTACTGACATTCAAATTGTTATGGAAATCATGTAGTAAAACACTGGATGGCAATAAATCTCCAATAATTCAAATATATGTTTTAAAAGGGTTAAAACGACTAGTGTTACTGTTTGTTTTTGTTTAGTATTGTTAATAATATGTTAAATGTCAATGTCCCAGCCCCCTCCTGCAAAGTATGGAGGCAGACACACCGTGACCCTCATACCTGGAGATGGAATCGGCCCGGAGCTATTCAATCATGTCAGGGAGGTTTTCAGGTTGGTTCGAGTTAAAGCAAACCCTGATCAGAAGTGACGGCCACAGACCTGGGAACGCTGGCTCCATTGTTTGTTTGTTTTTGTTATCGCGCTGCAGGTTCAGCTGTGTGCCAGTGGACTTTGAGGTGGTGCACGTCAACTCTGCCATGGAGACTGAGGATGACATCAATGATGCCATCACTGCCATCCGCCGTAATGGAGTTGCCCTTAAAGGTGAGCAAACCTGTTTTTTTTATCTGTGTCACAAACGGAGCATGAAAATGTGGAAAAAACGGGCTGACCTAAATAACGAGTTTAACTGAATCGCTTCACTTTCCTGATAGGTAACATAGAAACCAAACATACCATGCCGCCATCTGTCAAATCCAGAAATAATCTCCTGCGGTAAGTTTTAAATTATGTCTCAGTTCCCTTTTTAAAGCTCTTATATTTATACCATGATTTACCCTTTACTGCCGTGTGACCTTTTTCCCTTTTCTCCACTCTCATTAAATGTTTTTATCAACAGCACAAGCTTAGACCTGTATGCCAATGTGATGCACTGTCAGTCCCTCCCTGGAGTCCAGACTCGCCACAAGAACATTGACATCATGATCATCAGGGAGAACACGGAGGGAGAGTACAGCAGTCTGGAGCACGAGGTCAGACAGAACAGAAAAACGATCGATTTTACCGTCTCCTAAAAAAAAAAAAAAAAAACAAGACCTAGTTCCACTTCCTTTTAGCCCTGTTGTGAAAGTAGAGTTGAGTTGCAGCAACACGCCATCACATGCACCGAAGTCATGCGCCATGTGGTGATCTGATGCGCTTATCCAACACCGTATTGTCTAAAGATGCTAAATGAACATTTGACACCGTTTATTTTGTCAAATATCGCAAATCACAGTTTATAAATGGTTAATCTATTTATAAACATTTTATTAATAGATAAACCATTACGAACTGCTTGAACAATACAACATTTGCACAAGCCCGATGTGAATGTTGGCGTGTCAGGATGTTTACCAACTGTATCGGTCAGAAGTGACGTGTATGTGCGTTATGATGTTTACACACTGAAGAAGGGTTTCAGTCACGCAGAACAATATTGGACAGTGCACTCCTTTCTTTTTTTTTTTTCTTTTTTTAACTCAGTTTCCAGTTAAATAGACTGTTGCATTCAATGATGCTTGAATGTCAGTGTTAAGTACTTCCTTGGAAAGCGTAGGCCTTCAACGGGGAGTCCACGGATGTACTGCATTTCTTTTAATTTTCCCCCACAAATTAAAATTTCTTTGAATGCACATTAACACAAATCCAACACATTTTAGTAAAGGGGTAAATGGAGGCAGAAGACGTTAACGCCACCCTACAGTCACACATGTTCGAAAAAAATATACGAATTCAAAGTGATAATACTGTATATTTATAAATGCCACTTAATATAGAACACATATATTAGGGAGGGGGGTCCCTACTTAATCCCACCATCAGTTTGAGGGTCCTTGGCCCGGAAAACCTTGAAGTTGTAGAGGATTGTTTAATGGGTGTTGTTCTATTTACTCTAGACTCTTATTGGGCTTTCTGGTCGGCTTAGTTTAATAGTTGAACTTTAGTTGTGATTTATTTGTCGTTGTCCTCTCCGACTTCTTGCAGAGTGTATCAGGGGTAGTGGAGTGCCTGAAGATCATCACCAAGAACAACTCCCTCAGGATTGCCGACTACGCCTTCCGTCTGGCACGGGAGAAAGGACGCCGCAGGGTCACTGCCGTGCACAAGGCTAACATCATGTAAGTTACTCTCTGGAACATGTGTCCTGCCTGAGTGTCTGGTCTGACATACTGTAGTGAGTTTCTTCGTGCCGAAAATGTTGAGTGCGTCATTTCTGCGTCCACAGGAAACTGGGCGACGGCTTGTTTCTGCAGTGCTGCAGAGAAGTGGCCTCCGGTTACCCCGACATCACATTTGACAGCATGATCGTGGACAACACCACCATGCAGGTGATACATGATAACGTGTTAAAGCATCCAAGGAATGTTTGGAAATGTTCCTCCGTCTGAATCGTTTGCCCCGTCGCTACGTGTTTCGCGTCTGCAGCTGGTGTCCAAACCTCAGCAGTTTGATGTGATGGTGATGCCTAATCTGTACGGGAACGTGGTGAGCAACGTGTGCGCCGGCCTGGTGGGAGGACCAGGACTCGTGCCCGGGGCGAATTACGGCCGCAACTACGCAGTCTTTGAAACCGTGAGTGGTTGAGGAATTGGCATTCTTTAAAGAGAGGGTTCTTTCTGGTTTAAGGAATCATGTGCATCTGATTATATTGTAATTTAGTTTCATCAATTCTCATTTTCAGGCCACCAGGAACACGGGGAAAAGTATTGCAGACAAGAACATTGCTAACCCTACTGCCGTGCTCCTGGCTAGCTGCATGATGTTGGACCACCTTAAGTAAGCTTTACACACACACACACACGTTCCACAGATATTTTCAGTACTGCCGTTTCATCTGTAACATCATGCCTGTGGTACACTGGAAATGTAAACAATCCTTTCATCTGCACACTTCCAGGCTTTACGATCACGCTACCTCCATCCGGAATGCAGTCCTCACCACAATGAATGAAACCAGGGTGAGTCCTCACCTGCCTGTCACGCTGCCATAACGTTACTAAGCTATTGTTGTTCAGCGTAGAATCGAAGCCCCCGGTGGCAGGTCTGGCATGCGTCCTAGACGCCGTCACAATACATTTACACAAAGCAGCCACATGCCCTTTAACCGCCACTGAGCTCTCATGAAGTTGTACACTTCATGGTATCTGGGTTTTCATTGTGTGGGGCATTAATTATAGTCATTGAGCTCTTTTAAAACCCGATCTGCCTGTCGCTTAAAAAAAAAAAGGAAGGAAAAAAAAAGCAAGTGTATTTTATTTCTCCCAGGGAAACGGATTACTAATTACAGACGCTTAAAAAGACAAAGTAGTTTTGGTATGTGACAGGGGACCCGTTCTGCATGGCTTAAGCTTTCTGACTTCTGCTAATATGTTACGTGTAAATAGTACAAAAAGTGTTTGCTAAATAGAGGGGAATAGATTCCCCCGCTGGTTATTTGCATTTAGACAATTATGTCTTTTGTATTACACATTAGCTAATTAGGTTGAACGTGTGCTAATTTGCAAACATCTTTAGAAGAGAAACATGAATAATGGATAAACCGAAACTCAAACATCTCATTTTACTTTGCTGACACAAGTTTTTTCTACGAATGTCCGTTTTTATTAGTCCCATTCTGAAAACATTGCCAACAGCCAGAAAAAGAAAAAAAAAATCATTTAATATGATAAAAACCTGGCCTAAGAATCCTACTAAATACTAAGTGAGATTTGAGGATCAAAGAATGAGAAAATTAAAGGCACATTTCCAATAACGTTGTGTTTACATATACAAATGAGGTATAATCAGATAAAGCTCCAATCAGTGACAAAGCTCCATCAGTCTGAAAGGAAAAAATTTGCCCAAAGCCCTCATAATCAAGCCGAGCGTTAAAAAGCTTGTGTTGTTTCCTGTGTTGCCTTCTCCCCCCTCACTCTGGGTTTGGAGCGTGTTTGTCAGCATCCTGTGTTTCATTTATTTATTTTTTCTTTGTTTGCAGTTGCACACAGCTGATCTCGGAGGCCAGGGCACCACATCAGAGGTGGTCCAGTCTGTCATGAGGATCATCCAGAGTAAAGGACAGCTCATTACGCTGCTCTAATACACCGCTACTGACAGCACACGCACGCACACACTCAGTCAGCGGTGTGAATTTAAACAGGTGGGACAGGAGGGACAGGTGTGCAGGATATCCTGGCATCTCTGTTTCCATAGCATCGTGTCTTTATTTTTTTCATGTTCACACGGCTTACTTACCCCTTCACTGTACAATCGACCTTTTATCCACACCTGCGTGTTTCACATTACCCGTACTTGCCTCGTTTTAGAACGGTTTGCTCTCGATAAAACTCCCTCACGACTCGTGTTGGAAGACGGCTCATACTGTAAAGATAAATTTTATTGCCAGAGTTCACGAGGTTGATTCAGTTGAAAATCTGGCTGCCTTTATAGGTCGTTATGCAACACGTCATTTGTCGGAGTAAATATTTATAAACCTGCGTAATATCATCGCCTTCTCTGCATTCTTCATAGTAGATTATTTATTGTTCAAATTCTAAATATGTAACGGCCAATTATAACGTGCCATGTACATTTAACGGTTCAACTTCTTTTCATCCTATAACTTTAATATCAAGTTATCTATTGTAAACGGTTACGTCCATAATGTTCACATCATGTTGATTGTACATTAAAAATGGCTGCAGCTTTTTCATTAACACTGTGTCATCATCATAGGAGGAGAGCATCAAGTATTATCAAGTCAAAGCTGATCATCTATGCTTATGCAATAATATTCCGGGGAGGGGTCCACTATCATATTATTGTCTTAAAGTCCAAACAGATGAGGACTCTTAAAGCGTGATGTAAAAAGATGGTTTTCACCATGTTTTGTGGGTGATTGTGGATACTGTAAAACATCACTGTTACCAATAAAGACCTATTGAAATGATTTTGTGCAGAGGTTTCAGTTTGAAGCACCGTCAAATTATTATTTTTTTTTTCCACCTAAAGTAAAGCATGAAAATTTACTAAAAGACTATGAATTGGACTCAGCACAGCACTTCTGCAGTATGTCCCCCTTTGACACGTATTCATAACATGGATGTCTTAGATTTGTTATCTTGATTCCTTGCCTCTGCTTCAAAGAGAATTTCTGTCTACTGGGCTCCCGCTGGGGATAAAGATTATTTTTGATCCAAATAAGATAGGGCTCGGTGATCCGTCCGTTTGTTTTTAAATTTCACGCTCCATCAACACCTCCACTTTTGACATTCGTGTTGTATTATGAGTTTCGTCACTAGGGGGCAACACCACGTTCTGGAGCCGCCGCCGCCACCGCCGATGAACTTGGGAGCTTAAGTACTCACAGCTGCATGCATGTGTGCTCCGTTCCGTGCCCCGTCCGATGAGGGGGAAAAAAACCAAGAATGTGTAAACTCCTTCTGTATGTGTGTTATTAACGCATTCGTTAAAAAGCTGCAGGGTGATTGTGGACACAAGAAATTCTGTCAGCAGGCGTAGATAACCAGGAACATTAAGGTTATTCTTTTAATTTTCATGTGATTTCTAGGAATAGGCCTCTTACCCCCAGAGTAAGTGTTGCTAAGACAAACATCCAAGGTTTTGGAGTTTGTTTTCAAGTGATTCATTTAGCATAAAACCGAACCATTGATCAATGTTTCACCTGATAAAAATCACTCCCTGCTCGCCGAGTTATTTAAAGTGGGCCGACCACGCGGTCGTATGGGTCCTCCGAGGCTGAAGGAGGAGGAGAAGAAGACAGATGTAAGAACGGTGCATCATTCAGCGCTGACCTCCTGCTCACATGTATTGTACAAATAATTGCAGCCTGCCTCTCTTTCCCCATTAGGGCCCACAGTTGTGGAGGCACATCCCAGTGTAATGTCACTGGCCAATTCATCATCCGTCCACATCTGTGGGAAAGTTACAAACTGTTCCCTCTGTTAGCACATTTGCATACTGTGCAGAGAAATCCTCAGAGATGAGGCTTGGTTCTTTTTTAGATTTAGTTAGGGAATCGGCCGTCATATGCAATCATGCAGCATGTGAGATGTGCAGGAAATTGTTATGTGCGCACTCTGCCAATTGGCCGTCTTAAACTGTTTTCACTCCCCTCTTCATTCATGCCAGTTATTCCATCTCTCTATTTCATATGAAATGCAACTCTCTTTCTTTTTTTTTTTTTTGTACTCCGTAAGAAGTTTGCCACTTGCACCTTTTTCCAATCCCCTTCTCCTGCTCAGGCTAACCTCTCCATACGCCAGTTCTCGCTATATCATCGCTGCAAATAAAGTAGACCCCCTCTCCACGGTTACCCCTCAGCCCTCTCGGCCTCCCTGTCCCCGCCGAGCCTCAGCCTGGAGACGGGCCACGGGGCTGATGGCGATGCTTTTTGGACTTAGCGGGAGATGTTTTAACAAACCACCGGCCATCTAACCTTTACGGGTCACCATTCAATCAGTCCTTACGAAACCTTATTAAAACCTTCTGTGGAGGCTTTTCGTTCCAAGAGCTGGATCTGAAAAACGTCGGTTTGTCCAAAAATACAAGAAGAATTATCCTCACTTTAAATCAAATTTGTTTTTATTTGCTCTGCCTTCTCCGTCTGAACTGTGTGGACTTTCATGTGTCGTGCTTGTGGCATTGGGAAAAATTAAATCAAATACTCGCGATGCACGATCTTCTTCTCTTCTCCTTTCCTCAAAGAGCGTCCTCCGTGCGCTGGAAGATCCACCGGTTCTTAAAATAGTTCATATATGTTTACGGTCGCCCACAGTAATGAGGACACTGTCCCTGAAAAGAGTGTGAGCCCTACAAACAGTATTCAGCTCGAGCGAATTGGTGTTGAGGTTAACTCACAGACGTCTTAAAACTGCGCTGGACGTGTCAGCCACAACTACCTACATTGATTATTTTATCTTACTTGAATTTAAACACGAATTTGTTTCATTTCCCAAACTCGTTACTCTCCTTATAATCGCACACACCCAGACAGATGTGTTTTGTCTTTCCAGAACTCCAGTCAAACCTCCAGCTGCTAGCATTTGTTTTGTTCTGCTCCGTCATCCCCGCCTTCCTTCTCCTTCTCCCTCTGCTCTCTTTGAAATTGTTTCATCTGCCTCTGACGATAATCTGAAAAGTCAAGTCGAACCACAACTATGACGCTGACCTGAAAATGTGCGTTTATTAATGGTCATACGTCTGCCCCAGATAGGGCAGATAGGGTGTTTCATGAAGTTTCCCAAGTCTTTCATCTCTCTTTTTTTCCGTCTGGGCCTCACCTCCACACGGCTTTCATAACTTCAGAGGACCATATATTGGCTCACGATCGTAATAACTGTAATAATAAAAATAATATAACCATAACCACTATATTTCCAACCCTTACTCTCACTTTAACCTACACTTCACCGTAGTTTATTTGAAACCAAGATTAAATTATGGGGACTTCTTCCTCTGTAAGATAAATATAAATATACACTCCTTGTGTATTAGTCTGGTGTGATCCAACATCCACTACATCACGTTTATTACACATGCTCTCGTTCTCTGTCACTCTCTTTTCTCTCTTTCATGTTGATCAGCTCTGCTACAGTGCAGGTGATTGCAATCAATCATTGTGCCTCTGATAATCAGGGAACAGCTGCATCCAGTCAGTCAGCTCTGCTCTTTGTTAATGGGGCTTTCGCCCCCTAAAAGCTATGGCTTAGCTACATTAAGTTACGTCAGCGGTCAGCTATTCTCTGTTACCGGGTCCCGGCTCTCTTTTCTTGGGGTGTCTCTGTGCATCATCTTGGCTTGTCTCTTCACGGGGAACCGCAACGTCTTCGGCAGCAGGGGATCAGCCCCGTGTTCCCCAAACCCTAACCCTTTTTTTAAAAAAAGGGCCCTATATTCCCCGCTTTGTATGTGATCGGGGAATATAGGACCCTTTTTTTTTTTTCAAAAAGGGTTAGGGTTATGGTTAGGGTTATGGTTAGGGTTAGTGACCCAGGGAACATCGGCATGCTCCCGGCAGCAGTGACGGCGTAAATAAGAGGGCTGGGAGTAGGGAGAGGTTTGCGGGTTTGTTTACTTAGCAGAAACGGACGTGGAGAGGGGGGGTCACGCAGAGGAGTGAAGGGGAGCGAGAGTGGATACGGTGTGATCTATAGCTCATTGATAACCTATAGGTTCACCGGGAAGTTAATTGTCGAAAACATTTCTTCAGTTTCCCTTTCAAAATAGTCCCGTAAATCATCAGCATCTGCATTACGAGCTAGGAATTTTTTTACAGAGCTCAAGTTCACACCGGAGGGATGCCACCTAGAGAGATCATGAAATGCTTAGCAAAACAAAGCTGTTTGTCAATGATTGCCTATTTGTCCGCCTGCACCGCACGCATCTCTACAATTTCCAGAGTTTATATCTCAGTGTAAACACCCCTCCAGAACAACACGTTGCTCAAAAACCGGGCCGTCGCGGTAGGGAGTCCTACTAACTTGGCGCCCACGATACCGTTCTGAGCACTTAACAGATAGTAGGGGCTTCGCCAACTGAGCTCATAGTTGAAACATGTTTGAGGAGAAGCAAACACGCTTACGCAACTCCTGCAAATCGTTTCTTCTGCCATGCAGAGGAAATTTGTAGGTCCATATTGCTTTCTGTTTTATCTCCGGGGAGGAAACCCGAGTCCGCAGGCGTAGCTGTACGTGCACACCCATATGTACGATGATTCTACGCACGCACATGTTTTATTTATGTAAGCATGTCTGCAGATTTTTCATGCCGCTATGTTCCCCGCTCCGTGAGGAGAAACCGATTCCACCTGTGCGAGCCCTTTACGTGACCCTGTCTCGGCATTCTGACCCGTCAGAGGCGTTTAAATGTTCCGTGGCGAAGAGTCAGCATGTGTGTGGGGCGCTCTATCGCATTGTGCCTAAATAGGATCCTGTCCGTCTTGCTCAATTTTCCTTAAACATCTTACAATATTTTTCCTCTCCTGGACACTAAACGCCACTTGGCAACGTGAGAGCGAGGAGAGCTATTTCTGTTTGGTTTCATGTTTATGTTAAATTAGTAGGATGGTGTTGCCTGCTGGGTTTTTTGAGAACAGTCGTATGTCGGGGTTTGCTGCGGCGCATTGCCATATGCACACTCGAGAGGAAGGACAGAGGAGAGATTAATGGGATATTTATGCGCGTTTTGTTCTTTCCGAACTCTTCTGCCTCTCTTGCCAGTATTTCCTGTTCTTTCTCTTCTGCAAGCCTTCCTCATCATCGAACGCTGCTAAAGGCTTTACAGTCTGTGCTCTTGCTGTGACTTCGGGGAGCATTGCAAGAGTTACATTACATCAAGGCAAGCATGCTGCGCTCATGACAACCTGCATTACAGTGACCTGATGTCATTACAACTCCGCTCCCCTGAAATTGGAGAATCTTGGCGCTTGCCCTCCCCTCCCCACTTTCCAGCTCAGCGTTCACCGGTTCAAAAAAGTGCGTTCTCCCCGTTGCCAAAACAAAGCAAATTTCCCAGTGACACCTTAATAGTTTGATCTAATAAATCTCTTGGGTGTCCTGTGACTCAGCTCAGTTAGCGATCGTCTCCTCGGCCTTTCCAGGATCATCTTCTGCATGTTGCCAGACACATGCTATGAAAAGAGTAAACATGTCAAAGTAGAAGACATACAACTCCTCTCCCCCCATGACTTTTTTTGAACCTAAAGCCAAATACTTTCTGCAGTTGTCCAGATGCTTTACTTAACAGTAGCTGTTAAAAGCAATCGCTCAAGCCTTTTGCTTCAAATCACCTCCTTTTTGCTGCCTCAAAACAAAGTGGCACCATTTCCTGATTCTTATTTGTTGTTGCCCCCTCCCTCCCCTCCCTTTGTCTTGGATGTCTGCACAACCGTTCCCACTTCACTCAGGTCAAGCATCGCTAAAGAGTTTTTGATGAAAACAGACTCCTGCAAATCCACCAGAAAACACAGCTTTGATTATATTTCCTCATTCTCTTGTCTGTGCTCCTCGTCATGAACGCCGTCTGGTTCCTGACTCAAATTTAAGAAGGAGTGGGGAAAATGCCATTGTTTTAAAATAAATAAATAAATAAACGAAATGGGTTTCCGCCGACAAATATGTGCCGCATTCGTATTATAGAAAAAAACAAAACTGAGTGCGCGAGTCAGAAGTCAGGAATTGATTCATGGCTGGAGTGAATTTGTGGCAGGTTTTGATCCTGGTGGACCTGCCGGGAGACTGCAGACAGGAAGTACGGCGCAATTTAAACTCGCAGCCGGGCCGCATCTGGCCTCGGGGCAGGCTAATCAGTGACATACCTGATCCGCTGCAAAGCCACCCGAGATGACGAAGATATGAAAAAAAAAAAAAAAAGACACTAACAATGACGGAGATTCCATCTTCTCTTTTTATCTTGACATCTCTGAATAGATCCAGTCTGCCCAGCCTTTGGAGAAGTCCAGAGGGAAGGAAACGGTAAGGATCTTGTGTCTGACTTGACTGCTCTCAATTGATGATACTGCTGTCAGAATGTACCACTTAGGACATGCTCCCGTTTTTTAAATTCAGTATTGAAATGGTGACAGTTCTACCTTTATTTCCAGCTTCTGATGGAAAGTTATCCGAGAGAATCAGGAACGATAAAACAATAAAACAACAGTCATGTTTGATTACAAGCGCTAAGTTGCCCTTATATGTCGTTTATAAAGTGATGAACATATTTTTAAAAATGTGTAACTCCGCGTTTAAGCCTGCAAGAAAAACACTATTTTTACTGGCTCATTTGACGACAGTTAGGCACTTCTCTTGCCGCTGGGGTGAGGCCTGATGTTTCTTTTAGCAGGCCCTTGAGTGCACATACCTGCCTGCCCCCTTCCCTTTACCCACATCAAAGCCTCATCCATGGCTTCCTATCATCACACTGCCTAATCTTAGGAAAACAAAGCACTGAGCCCAGCTGATAATAGGCGAAGTGTTCGACATATGGCTCCATTTTTCAGATTTTGCCGTGACCTCATGCTGTAATTTCGACAAGTGTTGATGGTTTACACACCTCAGCTTTGGAAGGGAAAAGTCACAGACAGAGCCTGCATGGAGTTTAGTTTGTGTTGTGTTCTGGCTCATTTCACCTGAAGCAGTTCAGCAAATACTTCTTCTACACTACCCTTAAGTGTCCAAATGAAGGTATCAGTCGTCAGACGATTGCACCAAATGAACCTGAGATTTAGATACGTGTTTGTGCGTTTCCCTCCCATCTGCCCTCAAATGTTGATTAATCTCCTGAGACCCTGCATCATCGGACGACCGTGGGACAAAAGTGGACAATGTGCAAAACCTCATCAAATTCTACGGTTGTAACTTGTTTATTTTTGCTTAGAAACTTTTCTGTTTAACAACAATTTAACAAATTCTGTCAACGGTAACTAGCTACAACGTCGCTAATTACCAAGTACTCGTTTGTGGACGTTGGGATTTCATTGTTTGCAATGAGAAGTTTTAAATTTTGTTACACGTTGGCGACTTTATTGTGTTATACAGTGAAATAATCCCTGTGTCCACATGTGAGGACATTTCAAAAAATAACTTTTCCGTTCAAAGATGGTGCTTAATTTTTACACGTCTTAGGTCCTACTGATCCCAAATATCTTGGAGAAATTTTTAAAAAAGTAAACAAAAGCTCAGGTTTCAGGAGGCTAATGGAGAGAGGAGGGAGTCTTTTCAGAACGAAGGAGAAGCGGTGAAAGACGCTGGAGGGAAACTGTGGTGTGACAGAAAAATGGCAGTAAGTCAAGACAATCAAGTAGCATCGATGTCTCTCTCTCCCTCTCTCTGTCAACCGCCTGCACCACCAGCTCATTTTCCAGTGAAACCCAATACAGAAATCAGCCCTAATCCCCGCTCTGGTCCAATAAACAACACACAAAGACTTTCTAAATATATCTCCTTGCATACTTGTTCATGCATGTTAAATGCAATACGTGCCCATTAAAAATGTATCAAGGACAATGGTTTTATTTGGACACAGGAAGTATTCTATCCTGAGAAAGTCTTTTAGCGTCCACTGCAAATACATGGCTAGTATTTATAACTATGGAGTGACTCTAAAGCTAATTGCTTGCATGACGGCTAACACATGACCCCACGAGCCAGGCTGGGTTGTTTATGTTGAACAGCATATGACCTATTGCACTCAGGATGTCCGCAAAAAAAAAAGTTCAGAAGAACTGATGATTTACCCCGTGTTGCCGGCCTTTACCTCGGCCCCTTATAGAGCGCGCAATCTATAGGCCCTGCCCGTATATTGTTCAGTTGTTTCTGAAAAATTGTAACGTGGCACACTGCAAAGAAATAACACTCACTGTTATTCACGCCCCAAAGGGGTGGAAGAGGGGACAGCTAATCCTCTGTCACTGACTGAATCTTGTCTTCTGTCCCATTTGGCCATTTGATGCAGTGTCTTCACTGCCCCGTCACTGCTTTGTCATCCTAAACTCAGGGGCCCCAACTGGGAAGGAAAGCTTGCGCTGCCATGTTGGTTTGCCCTTGAGAGAAGTGGAATTAAAACTCCTACACTGAGATCTCTCTGTGGCTTGAATGGTCCGATTGTTGACGGGTTTCCACACCACCCGTTTTGCCTTCCCTTCGTGGGAATTGATTGCGCTTCTCGAGAAGAAGCTGTGGGTGTAAACAAGTCACAGATATACATCTCACTGGCATCATGAGGCGTCCGTGACGCAAAAAAAAGTATCTTCGGCACAAACGAATACACCAAAATTTATCCATCAGATTAGCACCCTTGGTTTCAGGCTGACACCCTTATCCCAGTCCGGCTCTAATACTCAAATTACACACATGAGAGGGCTTCATTAAACAAACAGAAATAGGTTGACAAGCTCTCACGCTCATGAGCGTGGCTGCACGTACATAGCCGGGCATGAGGGGAGGACTTCTGTGCAAATTAAGGGCTCTAACCCGACACCTCGCCAACACACTGTGGTGACTGACAAACTCAATGTTTCATTGACTGTAACAAGAGATGATGAGCACAGTGTCCCTAAACAGCCCACGGCGTTTATATATTCATGATTATTTGTGGTTGTCTGTGTCTCTCTGCCTCCTCCTCACTCACCATCATCACGTTTCCTATCACTACTGTTTTTTTTCCATTATGCGATCAGACAATTTCCTCCGTGGGACAAAAACTTCCATTCTGCTCTATTCACCGTGGATTCTGTTGAGCTCTTTCCATCCTCTTTCATTCCTTCCATCCCCGAGACCCCCAGCACCCCCCCGCCTCCCCGCCTCCCCACATCCCTTCTCCTTTTTCTCGTTGAATAACGAGAGCCAGCATGGCTTAATCAGTACCTCAGCAACTTTAAAATCAAGAAACACTCAGCTCGGGCGACTCGCAGCAGTTGCTGCTAAATTATATGAACCACACTTCAAAGCAGAGCGTCTGCTGGCGCTGTGTTATTTACCCGATAACGCCTTTGTATAAGCACATATGTGCAATTATTTAGATAAAAGGCACCGAAAAATACATTTTGTACTCTGGCTATGAACATAGTTGGGTAATTGTGGAGTTATTACTTGCGGTTAGTGCAATTTCCATCGAATCTGCTCCAAACATACCTGCACTTGGTGTCTCTCAGGTCAAAGCAGGATCTAGCCAAGCTTGGATTTACGCTGTCTGTTACATGCAAAGTGGGCTGATGCTACAAATCACAATTCTGAAATAACCATGAGCAAGCCTTTTAACACACTTTCCCCTTTTAGCATGGGCCAGATGTTGCTTACTCCGTCCAATAGCTCCTAAATAGGATTACATTCAGCGACAAATCACAGCGTGACAGTGCATAATTGACATAATGGTCCCACTTAAATTATGACATGGGGAAGACTAATATTTCAGCGTGGAACCACTCTCTGTGACACAAACACACAGGCACACAGATACGATCAATCAGACGGGAAACCACGCTGACATGTAAACATACCACAAGAGTCCCTCTTTTTTTTTTTTCTCCCACAATCCACAGAGAGAACTATTCACCCCTTTTTCCCCTCTGTCCCTCTTCCTCGTCCCCTGGCTCTTCCTGGGTTGCGCTGCGCTCTCCGCTGCCACTGGCACTGACACTGCGTGCATTCAGGCCGCGTCCACCTTTTTCCACCTCCACCGACAAATAAACACGAAAGCTGTAATCATCATTAAAATATGACGTCAGCGTGCTTCATACATGCGGGCCTGTGCATAATAAGTGGGCATGTGGAAAGCTACATTCGTGTAGTACGCACTGACGTGAGCCCAAATATAAACAAGCCTGCGAATTTGAGCGGAGCCGTATCCGCGGGGGAACACCGGGTTTCTTATGCGAAGTAAGCAAATGAATGTTTTGACAGAAAGCACAACACCTCCCTTTAAGGTGAAATGATTGTTTGTATGTGTGCGTTCACATTTGGGCTACAATCCATCTTCCACCTTCATTCCTCATTAGCCACAACGGCCAGAGTGGATTTCCAATCTGGATCTACTTTGACTTGTTTACGTTGCCCCTGCTCGCCATAAAACTTCCACGTAGGGGTTTCTCCTTTTCCCCCCAGGTTTCCTCTTTGTCCGACTGAAAATTAATACACCTACATTGTCAATGCTGTTGTTGTTTTTTCCAGCTGCAACCCTTCATTTTACAGTTTGCGTAACACTCTTTCACCAGGTCTTTAGTGAACGGCAGGGATGTTCCAGGATTCAGAGAGATCCGTCTAAACAAATGGCCACAGCTTATCTGGCGGCTGTCTATAGTCCATCACCGTCACTTTTCTCTTCACACATTGCTTGTTCTTAACCATTAAAAATCTATAAGGCACCCAGATGTCCTGGTACACATCTCCCACGCAGCCTGCTATAGGCACCCCCTGAGCAAAATTGAGTTAGCAGACTGCCATTGACCTGATCCACCTCCCACTCTCTGTGTTTATGCCCTCTCCTTTGCCATCAAGTATCAATCAAGCACACGGTCTACTACACATGGCAGCTTAATTATATTTCGCCTAGAGCAATGGAAACCGGCTATTACTCCTTCGCTGGAATACCACCACCTGACCCCAGGTTTGCTCTGTGTTTGTGGTAATTTGATCAAAGACAAATTCATTTAGAAATATGCGCCGCGTTGTCCAGTATCAACTAAAAGCTCCTAAAACTGGGTTTTCGTCCTCTGTAGAGCAGGACCTCGGGATCAAGTCAGTTTAGATTGAGTTTATTCTGGTAGGAAACTGTGTATACGTGACAGCCATGTGAAAAATCCACACAAAGCAAAAACAGAAGACGCAGGGTAGAGCTGAGGCCGATGTCCTCAGTCTTGCGGAGAGTCAGGGTCACACGGGAAAGGTCAATGTATAATTGAGGGACTTCTGAAGTCCGTGGGATATACCCTGCATACATTTTTATTAAAAGTAAAGCAAATAATGTTTTTATGTTCCTTGTGATCATGTCTTTACAAAATCCAAAAGCCACTTTATTAGGTACACCTGCTTGTTAACGCAAATAGCTAATCATCGAATCACATGGATGCTATTCAGTGCATCCAGTCATTTAGAGGTGATCGAGACAACTTTCTGAAGTTTAAACCGAGGATCAGAATGGAGAAGAAAGGGGATTTAAGGGACTTTGAACGTGGTACGGTTGTTGGTGCCAGACGGGCTGGTCTGAGTATTTCAGAAACTGCTGATCTACTGGGATTTTCACGCACAATCATCTCTAGTGTTTACAGAGAATGGTCCAAAAAAGAGAAAATATCCAGTGGGCAGCAGTTGTGTGAATGAAAATGTGAGAGGTGAGAAGAGAATGGGCAGACTGGTTGGAGATGATAGAAAGGCAACAGTAACTCAAATAACCACTGGTTACAACCAAAAAAATGCAGAACACCATCTCTGAACGCACAACAATGTCGAGCCTTGAAGAAGATGGGCTACAGCGGCAGAAGACCACACCGGGTGTCACTCAACAGGACAGAACAGGAAACTGAGACTACAGTTCACACAGGCTCAACAAAATTTGACAACAGAAGATTGGAAAAAACGTTGCCTGGTCTGACGAGTCTCGATTTCAGCTGCAACATTCGGATGGCAGGGTCAGAATTTGGCATAAACCACATGAGAGCATGGATCCATCCTTTTATCAACGTTTCAGGCTGGTGGTGGTGGTGTAATGGTGTGGGGGATATTTTCTTGGCACACTTTGGTCCCCTGAGAATGGTTTAAATGCTACAGCCTCTCTGAGTATTGTTGCTGACCATGTCCATCCCTTTATGACCACAGTGGACCATCTTCTGACGGCTACTTCCAGCAGGATAATGCACCACGTCACAAAGCTCATATCATCTCACAGTCACCAGATCTCAATCCAACAAAGCACCTTCAGGATGTGGTGGAACGGGAGATTCGCATCATAGATGTGCAGCCGACCAATCTGCAGCAACTGTGTGATGCTATCATGTCAACATAGACCAAAATCTCTGAGGAATGTTTCTAACACCTTGTTGAAAGTATGCCACAAAGAATTAAGGCAGTTCTGAAGGCATAAGGGGGCTGAACCTTTTACTAGCAAGGTGTACCTGTGCATACAAATGCCATGTGGTGGTTGGTTATACGCAGGCATGTTGATTTTAGGCCTGAAGACGGCCAAAATGTGATCAACTATAATACCTGTCAGCTATGTTAAACTCAAAAAGTCCCACAATTATATATTAAGCCAGGATCTTACAACGCTGAACAAATGAAATTGTAACCTGATCAAGGCACGACTTAAGTTATTTTATCAAACCAAATCTGCGAGACGATTCACAAACAATCAAAAATCTCAGCGGCAACTTCAGGCGCCAACGTGAGGCTGGTTCCGAAAGAAAGCGAATCCCCGTGACCGATGTTAATTTTACACAAAAATAACAGGGGATCCGTCACAGGCTTTCTAGCTGTCTGCCCAAACATGACTCGCATGCATTTGGTGATGGGCAGAGCTAGGCGTTGCCAAAATGAGCCACTGTCTGAGCCACACAGGCTTTTGTCTGTCTTTATGAACATGAGAAGAAAGGCAGGGTGTGCCAAGTTGCAATTCATCGTGCATGGGCAATAAAGAAATAGAATTGTTTTTTGTTATTTTTTTTATCAAGTCAATTTTGGGATATTTCACTTAGTGTGGTTCATCCTCCGGTAACCATGAATGTCTGAACAGAATTACGCCACAGCCTATCTAGCAACTGTTGATGTAATTCTGGTCTGATATAACGTTTAATGCTAAATTGAGCACAGACGCAGAAAAGTATGGCACGTCTAAATGTAAGGAAACCAGTTTGATCAGATGTGAAATGTCATGAAATACAAACAAGATGTTTCGCGTTAAGGTCCAATCAGTTCATGAAATAGTGAGTGACTTGTGTTCACAGTGGATGTAATGTAATACTGTGTCCCTGAATTAGAACTGTAACACAGTAATAACAATGCAGGCACTACCTTTAGGCCTACCAAGGACTTTTAGGTCTCCTGGGCCACGTTTGTGTGCCTTGACCCATTGCGCAATAAGGTACATAATGGTACAATATGTGGTCATGGATACTGTATCAAATGCTGCATGCACACTCACACACACACACACACACGTAACACACACTGTAGACTGTGAGTCCAGATTCAATAGGGGGGTGCTGGCTGACATTGAGAAATAAGGAGAAATGTGGCGGGCAAAAACACGCAGACACTGCCAGTTTATCCCGGAGCCCCCCGAAGCGCACAAAGTGCTATTCACCACATCTGCATCTCCATCTGCATACTCACTTCTCGCACTCACGCTACTCTAAACAAACTTCCATCTGTACGGAAACATGCGGCGCGCTGCGCTGATCACTCATGTACTCTGGCTGTGTACACACAGACCACACTGCCTCCCACAACCATCACGTTGTGCTTACAGTCTGTTTTTTCTGGACCATCACGTTCAAGGCTCCCCGGGCACAATGCCCCTGAACCGTATTCTTTCTCCTGCTGTGACAACAGAATAATGGTGCCCCCCCACCACCCACCCCCACGCCCCCCTCCGCCTTTTCTTCGCTAAACACTGACATAGTTTCCCCTCTGCGAAACTCCCCTCTTCTCCAATTCACCTGGCTTCCTTTACGCCTAATCCCTTTAAGTCTTTCACCTTCCGGTGTCTGTTTTTCTTTCTCCAGGTTACAAGTATTTACCATTTCATCCGCAATATAGCCATCATTTATGCTTGAATTACAGCCCTTCCAGTTTGTCCGGTTCCCAACCATTTTGTTTGCCACAGAGGAGATGCAGGATCAGGCAGGATGGATGGTGTGTATAGATGAGAAGTGAGAGGAGGGAGGGAAATACTTTCGATGTTTGCTTTTGTTACATCTTCTCCCGACTGACTGTTAAAATGGCACGTACTTAAACGCTGCGCTCATTAGTGGATCAAAACAAACCATTTTAAAACCATCTTTATGTTGAGTTAAATTTGTCAAAGCATTGTTCCCTCGCTGGCCTAACCGCTCCATTCGTCCTGCTTTTTATCTTTTATTTTTATTTTTTTCCCCCTTTTTTCCCTTTTCAGCCTCCCCCTCTACCTGCCTCTTTTTTTCGTGTTGTCGTTAATGTCGATAGGTACTTGCTTGGTCGTGTATCCTTCCCTTATCTGAGCCTTTTGTATGTTTGCTGTGCACACAGATAATCCATCATTGCCATCTAGCAGTAAGAGGGCTCTGACTACAAAAAAAAAAAAGAAAAAAGAAAAGCCAGACCAATAAAGTGAGCTCCACGTGAAGGGGAGAAGAAACAGATGACAAAGATGAAACGAAACAGTTTGGAATACTTGACAGGCAGATACCCAGCCGAAAATACATCTTCACCCTTCTGCAGAAGAGGCCATTTCTCAGGACCCCGGTACACATTTTGTAAATATTGACGCTGCTCTCGGAGTGTAAATTTAGGAACGTCCTGGTCCTTGTTTTCTTAAATCCTAATGAGAATACTTCACTGATGGAATTCATTTTCTTTTAGTTTTCTTGTACAACATACAAATGACGGAGATTAGGCAATGTTAACATATTTGGCTTCTAAATTGACTGCCCATGAAAAAAAATTAAAGTTTCCCTTTGATTGTGGCCCATCAATACGGCGGAGCACTAATAATTCATAATAATTTAGTGGAAAAAGGAGAGTTTCAGCTGAAAGATGACAGCCTCTGTTCATAACACTCAGTTGATTACGGCAATTAAGAAGCTATCACTTGTGAAACGTTGCTGGAATAGACGCAAAAAAAAGATGATGATGATGATGCACTTCAATAATGGTATATTATTTTAAAGGGGAGAGAGACAGCTCCGGAGGGCCGTATGTTTGGATAAAATAAATAATGGATCAAGAATAGACTGGAATTATTAAGTCGGTATTCATGAATATGCTCAGAATGCCTGGATCCGAATCTCACCGATGCCTCAGAACTGAAAATTAATCATGCTGCCAGCATATTTTTATTCCTGTCAGTATTTTTCCACTCTTCATCTTTCATACATTTCAATTCAACCATAAATTCCCAGGGTAATTTAGTGGTATGACGCAGGTAATAAAATATCTGTTAGTGATGAAACATAAGTGCGATATTAGAAATCAAGACCATGCAGAACATGGAAGAAACAATTGGTTATATTAGAGGAAAGGGAAAACTCATTACAATCTATTTCTTTAAATGCTGCCTACCTGAGGGATATATCTATAAATAATACTGGAAAATGTTCATAACCACCTGGTTCTTGTTGTGCAATAAAAAAAGTTAAAAGGGAGAGTTACATTACATTTAATGTTATGCAATAGCTAATGGATGGATGGATGGATGGATGGATGCTTCACTACACTTTGTTCTACACTTCACTGCATTATCTTTGATTGAGGCAAAGTTTGAACATACTGCCTGTTATGCAGCCCCTCGGTTCAGCCTCGGCATGGAAATATTAGCTGCAGGCATTTTGAGTCCCTCCTTCCTTCCTTCCTTCCTTCCTAGAAAGACTACTTACTACTCATCATCTGGATGAGGCAGCGGCTCTGAAAGCAAACTCTAAACGTAGCGACGAACAAATTTGCTGTCCTTGATTTGAAATGTAAACTTTGCAAACCATCCGTGCGTGCTCCGAACAGCGTTGCCACAGTTACACAGGTACAGGTTAGTAGTCCCTCCGATTAGTGATTACTGATTACCCCTTTGAAAAGTAACTTAGTTACTTTACTAATTACTTGATTTTAAAAGTAACTAAGTTAGATTACATCTTACTTTATTAGTTACATTCAGCAGCTGCAAAAAAACAAACATGTTTTAATAAAAATGCAGCATCTCCCTCACAATTTACTGTTCTGCCCGAGCGACTTCTTCTTTATCTCTCCCCAACTTACTGGTTTTGCTCAAAAGTTCTGAGACTCTGTTTCCTTTTTTTTTTAGTTCCTCCCTCGGGGATGCAAACCTCTGACCCCTTGGCCTCCAAGCTGCGCATCAAACCACCACTCCGCTCCTCCTACCGTTGTTTTGTCATCCTCACGCTGAAAAACGTGACTTGGTGCATATGTGACATCACTACCCGAGGCACTAGTCATGCACAGTAACTTGGTTAAGTAACTTTAATCTGATTACTGGCTTGGAAATAGTATAATGCGTTGGATTACTTGTTACTGTAAAAAAGTAGCCGGCATCACTGGCGCTGAGTCTCCTTCATGCGTTAGTGAACATCTGCTGCAGCACAGATTATGAGTGGACATTAATTTTAGTAAAACAAAAATGACTTTCCTGTTATGTGACAGCGTGTGTATAATAAATGTCAGTTGTGCTCCTCATGTAGACTATTTTACAAGGATGCATTTATGGAGAACAACACAGTTTGACGTGCAGATGACCGTATAAAGAAACCAGTGTGAAACAGCTTTCCGCTGCCAGTTCATTAGGTACACAAGCAGAAACAAATGCACAGTCCAGCACTAAATCTTAGCTTCATCGCCGATGACGCAATTCAGCTGGATCACCATTATGGAGGATGTGGGTTGCGGTGCTGTTAAACTCCACTGAATTAAACACTAATGTGTTTCTGCTATTAAGCCTTGACCTTTCGCTATTATGTGATTATCAAAAGAAAAAAAGAAACACGTGTCGTGCAACACAATAAAACTGAATAGTAGTAGAAAACCACTGCCTCTACAATGCACCAGCAGCTCTCATCGTGAGGGGTACCGCATTCAGCTTTTCGTAGTTTGAACAAAAAGCTGGATGACATAACTTTCGTGTTACATTAGAATGCGTTTGTTTTCACTAGTGTACCTAATGAAATGGCAGGTGGACAGGTTCGAACGAGCGTAATAGCTCCCCTCTAGTGTCCATACGGCTTCACTGAATAATTTGGAGAAAAAAACAGGGGGGTAAATTAAGAAATGTGTCTTTGTGGAAACATCCAGAAAGTGGAAAGTACACTTAATCCCATACACACTTTCCAATTAAATATTTACTCCCTTCAAACCTAAACGTGCGCGCCAGAAGGAACCGGTGGACGTTCAAGTTTCGTTAGGGGCTGATTTATACAGTGGGATTACACGTAAACCAAGGGATGTATCATCACACTCTCCTCGTCTTTTACACACATACACATGAAATATACAGTGTGCTGGAAAGCCCTTGGCCGGCGTTCATACGGGAGTGCTATCAGCTTCACGACACCCTTTCGTGTGCTCCATCTGTATCTTTGGAGGCCAGTAGCTCTGATCTGTCTTCACAAGCTTCCATTAATATCAGGCTTGGCAGTGAGAATCGCAGGTCTGCCAGTCAACGCATTCATCTCCGTCTTCGCCAGCTATTAGAATGACAAAGCACGCTCAGATAATAGCTCCTTTATGAAAAGTGGTTATGGCTATCGCACTGTGACCATATGCGGAGCGTGCTATAGGGAATGAGAAATTAATTCCTCTTCCTTAACACTTCACTACACGGACAATCTTTTTGAAATTAACATTAACACGAACGAGGCGCATCAGTAAGGCCCGTGCTTTCCACCAGAGCGGCTTTTGTGTTTGCAGGGATCATCCAGTGGCTTAAAGACCAGGATACTTGAACCCAACAACAGCACGGTGTCCTGCCAAAAGAGCTTCATTACTAAGTATTCTTATCCACATTGATCTCCCTGCTGTACTTCCCTCATAGAATGGAGTTTAGTAACATTCAAAGTATTTGGTGAGCTCATGAAATGACTGATGAACAGATAGGCGAATCTCGACACCGGTGGACCTCTGCTTTGAACGGAGCTGAAGACAATGTTGGGCAAAGTTAAACCTGAAAAGGTGGAATTTAACAGAGAATAACAATCAACTGTAAAGCAGGTAAATATAAAATGATAGTATATACTGTGATGGGGAACAATCCCCGAAACAATTACTGCTTTAAATACAGGCCTGGTGAATGAGAGTGTGGGTTTCATCTGGATGTTTTTTTAAAAAGTACATCAGTCACTTATGGTATCTGGCCCTCAGATAATTTCTTTTTTTTTTTTGTGCAGGTGTTTGACATATTCACATCCAATATTTCTGCCTCCACTTGCACATAATGGAATTTCTTTAATCAAATTCAAATTAACAAAAACGGTGGAACCGTCTTAGTAATAGTCGTGTCCTGTGGCTCAGCCAGAGGAAATGAGGAAACTGCTTCTGGAAGGACATGTTTCCACTAATTACTTACTTCTGTTTCATTGGAACATTGACGCTGGTTACGCATGACAAAAAAAAAAAAGTAAAAAAAAAATGAAGTGCTATTTTTTGTGGTGTAGATAACGCTACCTAAATAAAACACAAACAAAATACACTTCCTTTTTTTTTTTTATCTATTTGTGTTTCTGTGACAGCGCATTAACTATACATGCCCGTAAGAGAAGTGGAACATGTATTTTTAAGCGTTAGTTACAGATTGACAAAAGTGATTCACGCTTTTAGCGCCTCATAGAAAAGAGGACGTTAGCATGAGATAAGAAATCAAGCTGCACTTTAACAGTAACATATTCCCCTACAGTATCTCTTCCTGGTAATTATGAAGTGGGTTCCTGAATCCTTCTTTTGTGTCTGTTGCTCTCGATTCGCCTGAGAGTTAATGATTCCCTCAGATGTTTCTTAATTTTCCATTGCCGCCTTTTGTCAGATAAGGTGTTTGTTTGCTCCGTGTACGCTGCCTAACCAAAGGCAGGTATACATCAAAGGCAGACGGCTCTGTTGTACTTTTCCTCCGTCTGAGTGAATGCACATTCAGGCCTCATTTCTCTATCTGGTAAGGTTGATGTTAGTGCGAGACGGAGCCAAACACTTCAGACTGAAAAGTGAACTTGACTGAGTGACTGTTGTTGGATTCTGTTCAGTATATTCCTGGACCTTCTCCATCACCCGGACTCAACTCCCATTTTTTTTCTCCGGTCTGCTGAAACCCCCTGATTGACCACGGGGCTGATTCCTACAGCCCCAGTGCAAGATTTCTTACGTTTTTTTCAACACCTCTGTGCAAATAACGAGAGCGCGGAGAATAGTCACTGATAGGTCTTTGCAGAAAAGACCCTCTCAGAGGAAAACAGCTGTCATTTTTATTTCTGGCACAAGACTCTGCGCTGGAAATAAGCTGCAACATGTGGGAGAATGTCCAGCCAGAAATCTCTAAGAAAATGTTGTCATAGATTGAGGTATTTAAAGTTCTCCAAGTTCCTTTTAAGTGCTGCCCCGAGACTGAGCATGATGAACAAAAGATGTTCTACCTGATTGTAGTCAACCGCGACGCAACAAAGCTTCATACATTCCAGGATTAAAGAAAAACATTCATACTGCGCCTTTTTCCGTAATCCGAGCAATCCGTTAATTATCTCTGTCACACATTCGACGTGATTTCATTTCTTCCCTTCTCTTAGTTGGATTTGCAATCTCCCATCCCTCCATCGCTCACGAGTCGTCGTGCACAGCTGTTAAACGGGCTAAGTGGATTGCGGATTCATTTCGCTGCTCCAGCGCTTTGCAACAAAACGTCCTCCTCAACCGGGGGAGCCGGGATAACCACGTTAGTGTGATTCTCAGGGAGCTGACAGCGCGGCCCCACCTCCTCAGCTGTGGGACAAAATGGATTGACTGAGAGAGACGTCTTAATTTAACTTGGCCGCTCCACAGGGGAAAACGGACAGGTTCTCTGACATCATGGGAGAATCAAGTCTCTGCTGGCCAGGGATCAATGGCTCTTTGGCTAGACGGGCAAGAGAGTGCCCCGCGGGCGCGCACCATCCCGTCTGCATATGTGTGGATCTGTGCGAGGTGAACTGGGGCCGCTGACTAAGAATGAGCTACAGTTGACCTGGTTATCATGGGCGCGTAGTGAAAAAGTAAGAGTCAGCTGCGATCTAACTGTGAAACCAAGAGAGCCTGTTTGGTCGGATTTTTGTCTGTGCATGTGTCCAAGCTATTGGCATGCATGCCAACAGCTTTTCGTGAACCATCCCGTGTGACCGTGTGTCTTGACATAGAAACCGAATGGTAGTTGTTTTTTTTTTTTTTTTCTGTCTTGCACCCACCGCCTTGTGTGTACACCAAGGGCGTGCCCTGCTGTTGGCCTTGCTGACTCAGCCAATCAACATTCCCGGTTAGGTGGAGGCCCTTGTCCTCTAGCAACAAAGGAGATGGAAGGCAAGAACAGGGCGCAAAAACAGGGCACAGCTTTGAATAAAAACACAAGCGGCATGTATCAATGACTTACACGGGGCATAAATCATTCTCAAGTAGAGAAGGTGCCCGTCCGTCTTTCCCTGGGTCTCTTTCCCCCTCACACCAACACACGCACACACACAGACATAACCCTCGGGTTACAAGATTGCATATGCGCACGCACGCACATACACAACAGGTGCACACATATAAACACAGCACTCCTCTCTCTCTCTCTCTCTCTCCCCCTCTCTCTCGAGAGAACACTTCATAGGTATGTGTAACATCCTCCCTCCACTCCTGGCTGCAAAAGCTCCACCCTCAGTCCTAGAGGACAGGCTGGTTGACCCAGGAGGAGGGGAAAAGCTCACGGAGGGAGGGAGGGGGGGGGAGGTAAGAGCAGACGGAGCGCAAATTCATTTCTGCTGCCGCTGCTGCTGCTGCTGCTAGTGGTGGTGGTGGTGGTGTTGTAAGCACAGCACAGCGCGGAGGCATAACGTGACGCACGGGGACCCGCGTCTCACATGGATTACTCAATTAAGAAATTGTGAACTGCAACTCTGCGAGGGCGACACAGTCAGCAGGCGCGCAGGGGACCTGCCTTGAAGAACGTCTTTGTAACACAGACACAGGAGAAAAGAAAAAAAAAAAAAAAGTTAACAGGATTTGATGAAGATTTATTTTCCCGTCCTGCCTAATTCATTCATCCAGGAGCCAGCTGATGTTACTCTGAGTGGAAGCACATGGATTGAGACCTTGACGATGTGAACATGTTGGATAAAATTCGCCGTGGCTGCTTTTAATATTCCGACAGCTGAAGTAAATCACTGGTGAGTGAGTACCTTCTGCTTACTCTGCAGTCATTATTTTATTTGGTGACTAATACTAATACTATCCTACTGTGACGTTTTTGCTGCTTTCCAGTGTAAATACGCCTAATTATAATTAGCAAGTAATTCCCCTCTGCAGCAGCCCAGTGGTCTGCAGGAACTTGAACTTCTTCATGTTGTATTTGCACAGATTTGTTTACTGCCCGATCTAGGTCATCCCTTCGTACGTATGCGTCTCATGTATGAACAAGACATAAGTCTGCCGCTAAAATCCCATTTAATGCTGTGGGTTTTTTGTTTGTTTGTTTGCTTTTTTTTTTTTGGTTTGCTCTTATCTGGGGTCATCTGTACGCTTTTCAAAATGACACTGTAACCTCTGGTTTCCTAAATGTCTCAAAACACTCTTTCTTCTTCTTTTTCTTTTAGAAACAGCGCTCGTTCCTGTTTTTCAAAGAGCGCACACACACACGCACGACTGAAGAAATTACTGATGAACACACGTGAAAATGTGTCACATCATTTCTTAAATTTATAGTCACATGTTATCCCTTACGCGGATTTCAAGATTTATTTCAAAATGATGCACACAAATTGGCGAAATTAGAGTCGAAGTAATAGTGTAGACGGACGACGTGACAGATGAATGATCTGTCAGTGCTCTCTTTACCAGCATGATATACGTTAACACATGGCATTTCTGGCAGCTCCGCTTGATCAGACGTATTTTGTGACATGTGTCTAATTGAAAAAACGTGCTGTCCTCCCAAGTTTTTTCCGTGGATTAGAAAAGCTTAAGGGAACTGTCAGATGGTTAACGTGATCTGCTCTTGCATGTAACGTTAATGGACCATAATGGTGACGGCTCTTAATGCTTTGTTGCAGAGGCGAGAGAAAAACACACCGAGAGAGAAAAGGACACGCGTGAGAGAGCTTACCATGCACTGACAACAAGGTATGAGGTGACGGTGGCATACTCACCTTGGCTGCTCTTTTGTATTTATTTTTCTTCGTGTGTCTGTTTGTCTTCGTTTCCGTCTTTGTTTGTGTGTGTGTGTGTCTGTGTGTGTGCCCTGCCCTTATTTTCAATGAAAATAATTCAGATGACAATGAGAGATTTATTGTTCCAGACTGGATGCATGTGTAAGCCACAAACATCTAGTCTGCGTCCCGCTGATTTATGGCCTGCGTTTTTAAATGATTTTACGAAACAGAACAAAAATAAAAGTAAAAATTTCTCGTCAGATATAAATCAAAGATTCCGAGATTTCGCCGAGGAACATAAATGGGTGGTGTAATTTAAAAAATAATTTAAAAAAAAGTAAAAATCATTTTGTGTGATTTAAAGCTCGTTTTGCTGGGCTTGACATGTGTTTTCTCCATTCATCGCACATGTTCCTTCTTTTCTGCCTGACACAATCTGCAATATGGACAAAATTACTTCCTTCATTGTAACTCTTGACGAGAAAAATCATCATCATTAGTGGTATTTTCGCAGTCAATTTAGCCATTTCTCCGAGTCGTGTGGTGCAGGTTGGCAACGAGGCTCCAGGCCTGTTTTTGCTGATGTGGCAATACTGTGTAGACTACCTTCCATCCTTCACGGGGAATACTCTGAATCCAATCAGCTAATCAGCTGAAGTAGGACATGCAAGAAAAAAAAAAAAAAGTGCCTGTTTTGTGTGGCACATGGTTGTTGGCAGTGAGGTGGTTAATGATACATAACGAGAAACGCAGACAGTGGTCTTATGAACAGGCTTTATCTGAGATGATAAGAGGACTTGGACCTTATTCAACTCCAAACCTCGTGAGTTCAGTCCACCGGGCCAGAGTTTAATGGAACAGCGGAAATACAAGTGGAGCAACACAACAAGAGTATGGGCAAGCAATGACTGGATGTGTAATGAGGTGTGGTCCAGCATGATTAATATTTAATGGGATGTCTTGGGCGAGAACATTTAGCACTTGTGTCGTGTGCCATTTGCGGCGCTGATCAGAACCTGAGTGACACATCCTGAAAGAGAGGAATAATTCATGGACAGAGAGCCGTGGCTCTGATTTTTAATGAATACAGCAGGTGCCCCGTACAAATTAAAAATGTACAAACATAAATGGAGCATTCGCCTGTCATTCAAGAAACTCATTGAGAAGGTGGGTTTATGCATATGTGGGGCTTGAAGATGAAAGAGGGGTCACATCAGCTTTAACACGCAGATGAAACGACGCCCTGCATACTTTGTGGCACGCGGTGACTCATGCCGACCTATATTGTGCAAGGACCCATTGATCGATATGTAAATAAACTCATTACACACAAAGAAAAGCCGCACGGAATTCCTAAGCTTGAGTATCGCTCACGGTGTCATGCCTCATAGGGTTGGTTTCAGATTGGGCCAGAGTGGGGTTTTTTTTGTTGTTGTTTTTTTTCTATCTGTGTATCCTGCTGCCAAATTCAGCTAATGAGGAGGATAATTAAAATCAGACAAAGACAATATGAGGTACAGGAGCAGTTTGCGGTGCAGTTTTGATCCTGGATGACAGAGATGGTGGACTGGTTCGAGTAGAGGAAGAAAAACAGAGTCGGTGGATGAAAATAATAGCTGAGAGGAAAAGACTGAAAAGAGGGGAAAGAGTAGATTACCATGGGGGAAATAGCAACAGGTTGTTTAAGTGTACACTGGGGCGCTAATGAGGACAGGGAGGTTCTCATTAATCAGATGGGGTCAAACCTGGTGAGAGGAGCTAATCAAGGGACTGACGGGGGGGGGGAAGTGATGGCTCTTTCGTTATGTTTGGATTATTGCATCTAGTGCACAAGCGCCTCTTTAAATCTGCCAACTGGGTAAGAGCTTATACCCTAAAGCAAAGGTTTTGCATGACTAAGCTAATTAATTTCAAATCTCTTCACACTTTACATCACGACTAATCAAATCTTGGTCCAACTACAAAAGTCATTTATTAGTGTGACCCACGAGATTCCCAAAAAACACGTCAGCCTCTAAACCGAACACGATTTCTATTCAGCTCACTGATGCGTCACCTTTTTAATTTGAAAAGTTTTAATCTAGGATTTTCTTTTGGGCTCGCCCTATACCGGTTTCATTCAGCCGAAACTATTTCAATCTTTACTCTGGAGCCGAGTTATTCAACACACAATCAAGGTATCCACATTTGTTTGTTTTTTTTAAGATGACAGAAAGCCTTGACAATAACTTATTTTGACAAAGTAGCACTCCAGTGATTAATTTATTTTCCCCGTTTTCACAAAGCAAGTCTCTTGTACTCACTTTGTCTCCAGGGGACTTTGACACAAACAGATAGTGTGTTTGGATCCTGGCATAGCTGGAACGTGACGTAGTTCGTCAAAGGGAATGACCAAAACATGTGAGCACAGTAAGAAAAGATGAGTGAAATGCTGAAAGATGTGAGCGGTCGGTGGGTCTATAACATTTTCCATGCATTTTAACTACCTGTTTCTGTCCTCCCCGAGGCACTGCGAGCCTGATTCCAGTTTGTGGGGAAGGAGTATAGGATGGAGAGCGCATGAAAATAGATGGTTGCGCGCAGGTTTGCCTCTGGAGACGAAAGCAAAGGAGGGACAGACTCCATCGTTAATCAGGGTGAAAGCTTTAGGAGCAACGCTCTGCACTAACTACTAAAAGCAGTGTCTACAGTCTATCCAGCGGAGAGGAGTGGAATAATTTGTTCTTTACGTTAAGTCAGTCAGACAGATGGGAATGATGTGATGTGCTTGGAATATATTACACCGCGCGTAGCATGGCTCTGCAGACACTATTTACATTCTCTATGTAACTTAAGTTTTAAGAAGTGTCCTCCCAGGATGAGACATGTGACTGCCAGAAGTTGTCGAGATATTCATGTGTCTCCTGTGGCTGAGCTATTGAGCAATTTGAAGACAATCCACATGATTTCTTGGATGCACGAGCAATGCACATGCACTGTGAGCATTTTGAGCACAGTGGAGAAAATACCATATATCCTTAAGGAGTTGAATATGGTCCGAACAATCCTTTCAAAGGTTGCACATGCCTTTGCAAAGATGACCCCAGTACTGTGAGTCCTTTTTATCAGTTATTAATCTTTTGATTGTATTTGATTTTGGCTACAGTTTGGAGATATTAGCCTCCTTGGGCCACACAGGTAGTGTAGCGCTGGTGTCATGACACTTTATCTGCACAGACCCGTGCTTGAAAAAATAATTTCACATCATAAATTAGTCACATGGGCAAATATACATAAGGAGATTATGCAGGGGGTATTAAAGAGCACGGCAGCACAAAGAATCCTCTCAGGCATTATGCTGTAATTACAGAGAGGGGCGCAAGGCTCCTCAGATCTCAACAAAGAGAGGCCACGAGATTCCTCAAAAAAAAAAAAAAAGATCTTTCTGTCTAAACCCTTTAATTAAATTAAAATAATAAACAGATAATGAGAAGGAATATTATTACCTTTGACCCAAATGACCTTTGGATGGTATGCACGTGACGTCACAGCCAGCGATGTCTCCATGGTTACGGGCACTGAGTGACAAAAAAGTGACAGTTGAACATGGAGATTAGCAGCATTAGATTGAATCAGTGGCTTTAATAGCATCTAAATTGTAAAAATAATTTTTAAAATGCGGAAGAGGTGTGCGAATTTGAGAAGCAATCGGAGATACATTTTACAGATATCTTCAACGGCCAAAGAAAAGATAAGTAAATGGGTCGCTGCATTACTAGGAAACAACTAGAGTCTAGATACAGAAACCTGGTGTTGTGGTTCACATTTAGTGTCGGGTAACATTCCTTTATGCTGTATTTTTTTTTTTTTATGAATTCATACCTTTTTAAGTTACGTTTAATTAACGTAATATTTGCGATCACTCCTCCTCATCCTTTTAGCGTCAGGTCGGACGCTACAGTATTGTAACGCTAGCTCCTAGCGTTAGCTTCGTTTATTTAGCTAACGTTACATTTATCATAACAGAAATGGATTACAACTAACTTAAACTAACTGAAAAGACTAATCCACACTTCCAAATCCATACTAATTCGCATGGATCATTGTCGAGTCAAGTTGTCCTTACTTTGATCTGATAACCCACACCTTTGCCGGTCTCGCTGTATTTACCGACACATTTCACCGTTTCCACTCAGAGGGGCGTGGCCCCGGACGGCAATGACGTCAATGCATAACCTCTATACCTGCTAGACCAATGCAGATTTAGAGGAGAATGATTGGAAGTGGTTCAGCCATTTAGCCATTTATGGAAGTGTTGTGTCAGCAGGGATTCACTCAAACCAAAACAGCGCTTGACTGTCTTGTGAGAAGTGGTTTTGCTCAGGTTGTCTTCCTTTCACCCGCAACTCGGCCTTCATGCTGGGCAGGGAAGTCCAGCTGGTCGGGTCTGTCATGCTGTTTTCTCAATACATTCCACAGGGCAAAGTCAGCATGTACAGTAAAGCTTGACAGTATGTTCAGCCATGTGTCATCTCGCATAGCCTATTGCCAGCAAATTAGGTCTTAACATAACAGCGAGAACAACCTTGTAACGTCTTGTTAGTCACACACACAATGGGCTCAACGCTTTCACCTAGTTTTCCGCCTATTTTTAGACGCGGAAAATCTACAGCACCCTTTTGTTGCAACATGTATGTGTACCTAAGCACTCCTTGCCCATTGGTCAAAATACTTTAATACGGTGTCAGTGAACGCATACTCTGTTTAGAGCTATATTTGGCCATCATGTCCTCACCTTATCTTATCTGTCACCAATTTATTCTTTTACCTTTACCTCAGGGCTGTTTCTTTTTTCCTGCCCTTTTTCCACACTGCCTTTATCACTGTCCTTTCATCTCCTCCCATTTTTCCTTTACAGACTTTACTCCGTGTGGAGTTTATTTGGCCGGGGCTGCCCCCAGCATCCCATGACTCCGTCTCTTAAATTGTCAACGGATTCAAATTAACTTCTTTTTTAGCAATTTATTTATAAGCAAAGGAAAATAAACGTACAGTTTATTGAGATCAACAGAGAGTGGTGCTCGGGAGAGGGAAAAGAATCCCTGGATGTATGAGAGACAGCCGGGGAGAGGGGAACAAAAACAGGGGCAAACAGGAATGTATGGGGGTAAGCATGGGATGAGAGCGATTACGAGAGCGGAGGTGAAGGAATAAGAGTGGTGGGATAGAAGGCAAAGCTGTCAAATCAACCTTGAGAAAGTATGAAAACGAAAATAAACCATACTGAGCTTGCGTCAAACAGAATGGGAGGATTTGAGAGATGGACAAACAGACATGCCGAGGGCTTATTAAAAATCGGAGACAGCATGAAAAACACATCAGTGTTCACATGGCGGCATAACTGGTATAGTGTCTGGCTTTCATAACTTGCTGTCCAATTTTATGAAGTTTTACAAGACAAGTTATTTGTGGTTTACAACGTGAAACAGTTACTGATGCACCACCAACAAAGAGTCTCTGTGATTAATCCCTGTATCAACATCTCGCTTGAATAAGAGGCCCAAGTGTTTTGGTTTGGCTTCCAGCAATACAATCAAGGAAATTGCTAAGTAGAAAATTACTCAGCTGACGACAAATTTTAGGGCAAAGCTGAATAAGGGGCTGAGACGTGGTACAGATGTTGTGATAGTTCCAAACAAGTAAATTGTTTGTGGATTAAAAAAAATGTGTGCTCTGTAAACTCCGAAAATCTCAGTCTTATGACTCCATAAGGACGAGGCATTGTTTTGCTAAACCGCACACATAAGAGGCTTTTCCACATTAACACATGTGTCTTTCAGGAATGGAAAGCATCAGCGTGGACACAGACTGGGATGGGTTAGGCCTCTCCGCCCTGGGAGCCGTCAGAAGAAACAACTACTCCACATCGCTCCTCTCCGAACTGAGCTCGTTCAACACTTCCCACAGCGATGGATCCTTCTTCGGGATCTTCCCTGAGAACGGCTCGGCCACCACGCCTCACCAACCGCCCCAGCCCCGGGTTAGGGACCTCGGCCTGGCCCGGGCTGAGATCGCGGTGCTTGCGGTGGTGCTGGCTCTCACCACCCTGGGCAACAGCTTTGTGTTGTGGGTGCTGCTGAGGAGGAGGAAGCACAACGCGCCGATGCACGTGTTCATGGTCAACCTGTGTGTGGCTGACCTGGTGGTGGCCCTCTTTCAGGTCCGTCCCTTTGAATGTTAAAGTCTAGCTACTTGGCTATTTGGCATTTTCAAAAAACGTACTTACGCACTGATTTTAATCTCCTTTTGTCCATTGATGTAACTGTAACTTATCTGGTAAACAGACCTTACCACAAAATTGAGACATGGATAAATTCAGTGCAGAGCTATTGTGCTGAACTTGGGTTAGGGTTACACATTTGTATGTTTCACATCGTATCTAATGCACAATTACCAAACAAACTAATTACTAGACAAATATGATATTATAATTTTATTTCTATAAAGCCAATGACAACCGCAAAACTAACAAAGCGATTTGCTTTTCTCTGGCTCAGATATTGAGTTCCTAAAACAGCTGGCCACTGTTGTTTGGGGGGAAAAAAAGCACCATTCAAATATGAGACAAAACTGGGTGGCTCAGATTTGCCTTTCAAAGTGGAGACGTCAAACGTGAAGGGAATAGTCCAGGTTCATTTGACAGCGAAAGAGGTTCAGTACAACAGTTGTAAAGTAAATTTGATCATGATTTTGTGAGAAACTGTGATCTGATATTATGCTGAGCATGACATGTGATTATGTGAACAGCAGGGGACAGTGAAAGGAGATGGCTCTACAGCTTGTCGTCTGCAGCTACTCATTTTGTTCCACTAGTCTTTTTCTTTTCTTTTCTTTTTTTTTTTTAAATTGAGTCGTGATTTGTGGACAGATTTTTGAAAATCAATAGCTGCGGGTGCTTAGCTTACAGGTCCACTAATGTTTTGCCATTCAAATGCTTTTACTGTGAAGCTGCAGCAGAAGGAAATGTTCAACAATGGATCTCTGCACCCATCAGAAATAGTTTGACTGTCATCCATTATTCAGTATTCATATACCTGTTTATAGAGTTTACATCAGTATTAACTAAAGGTTATTCCAGACATTTCAGCACAGACGTAAAAACGCCATCGTTTTATCTCATTCTGCAAATCCTGAACAACAACTGAATAATCACGGTCGTCTTTTCTTTCTTTTCTGTCCAGGTTCTTCCCCAACTAATATGGGACATAACGGAGAGGTTTCAGGGACCAGACTTCCTCTGCCGTTCCATCAAGTACTTGCAGATCGTGGGCATGTTTGCTTCCTCCTACATGATCGTTGCTATGACAGTAGACCGGCACCATGCCATCTGCTGCCCGTTGCAAGCTTACCGTGGGGGAGCAGTGTCCCGCTGTAACACCCCTGTGATGGTGGCCTGGGTCCTTGCCTTCGTCCTCAGCATACCGCAGGTAGGGAGGAGCGAGCATGCGACGAAACAAATGCTTCCACGAAACAAAATAACACACGGGTGGCGAAATAGGAAATGAGAGCTCAGCATGTGTTCACACCCTGATCTCTACAATAGTCCTCAAGATGTTGGTGATATTTTTAGCTTGGTGAGGTCATCCCAGTTCAGCTGGAGAGGGGAAATCACAGTGTGCCGCGTTGCTGGGTGTGCTGACCGCCCCTTCTGTCGTGTCTGTCAGGTGTTCATCTTCTCTCGCACGGAGGTGGCTCCTGGAGAATTCGAGTGCTGGGGTCGCTTTGCTGAGCCGTGGGGGCTGAAGGCCTACGTCACATGGATGACTGTGGCTGTCTTCCTCCTGCCCGCCCTCATCATTACCATCTGCCAGGTAAATACCGGTCGTCCTGACTGCACCCTGCAAAATCCACAGAGACTATTGACTATAGGATTACGAGCTCAAAGAAACATTATCCAATAATGAAGCATGTGGCATGAATGAAATGCTGCTTTGTTTTCACGTAGAGTGCATTTGGCAGGCATTGTTCAGCAGCTCGCGGGGAGCCTGCGTTTGGTGTTATGTAGCATCCCTCAGTGGGTATACATTCTGGTCTGTCTCCTATCAGTCCGACTCTATTTAAGGAAAGATATTTCTAGGGTCCAGCTATTTCCCCCTAATTAACACAGCACTTGCAGGTCCACCGCTGTGACGGTTGCCCACTCTGAGAGCCTCCTGCCAGCAAATGGAATGTACCAAATCTCGTCCAAACATAGTCACTGACCTTTTTTTTTTATTTCGTTATTGTATTTCAAATTAAAAGGCATATTTTGGTGCTTTTTGAAAGAGAAAAAAGGAAGAATGTTGTTTCTGCTAAAGGAAGTAATTCTGAAAGTTCGAGCCCAGGCTGGGTTCATACTGGATGGAACTGTGGATTAGCGTGCGGTATCTAATTACACCCAGTGATTTCTAAGTAAGAGGCGGCAGAAACGCAGCAGTCAGCAGAAAGAGGCCGTATAATCAAGACAAATAAAGTAAAACAAGCTAACCATATAAATCTCCTGTTATCGTTAGCTTATAAACTATTTCATTCCATTTAATTCCCCAGGAAAGTATCACAAATCTCATTTTACTGCATATTTTACTGCAATAATATTTTATCATAGCTGTTCTGTAACTGGGTGAAGGAATTGTACATAAAAGTGTCTGACACTGGTTTATGGGTGATGGTTAAGGTCAACACTCCCTCTCTTCCATTTCTAATTTTCTGTCAGCGTTAACTGGATCCTCAAACACTGCCGTCCGCAGCTAAAGAGGCCTTTTGAATGTGACCCAAGCCGGTCATAAAACTTAATCCCCTGGGTTTTCAGCTCGTGATTAATGCCCCCGTCATATTCCGCCGCGCTAATTCTTCAAAATGCTCTCGCTCCTCAGATAAGAATCTTTCGCGAGATCCACAACAACATCTACCTGAAGTCAGAGAGGATAGTGATGACGGAGCTGAAGAAGAGTGAAATCCTCTTTCGCTTCCACACCTTTAAAAAGGATGATGAGCGGGCCAGGGAGCGGGCCAGACGGGGCTCGGCTGCTGGGGCCAGGGACAGGAGAGGATCGCAGCTTTTAAAAGGTGCAAATAACAACCCTCCCAATGCCACCCATAACAGCCAAGTGGGAGAGTGCTACGACTATGTACCATCTGCCATTCAGTATAACAGTTGCCGAGGCGAGCATGTGACGGCAACAGCAACAACGTCACCAACACAGCAACAAACGAACAGCTCGGATTGCCAGGAGTCCAACACCAACTCGCCTCGCTGCTCCCTCGATTATGTTCCCCCTCCTCCCCCAGTCGCTCCCCCTCCGAGCATCACCAAAGCCATGTCCAAGACTGTGAGGATGACCCTGGTCATCGTGCTGGTCTATACTATCTGCTGGTCACCATACTTCATCGTACAACTGTGGGCAGCGTGGGACCCAAACCCTCCAGACAAAGGTTAGTCCCAAACATTCATTGTGTGTGTGTGTGTGTGTGTGTGTGTGGGTGTGTGTGTGTGTGGGTGTGTGTGTGGGGGGGGGGGGCATAATTATCCTCCCCCATGATTTATCCTCCATCTGTTTAATTTTGTAATGCCAAGGTTTTAGGTTTATGTATTGATCAGGACAGCTTCTGGTCAATACAGGTGTCCAAGAGAAACACTCCTTCATTACTCCTATGAACCTCGGATGTGGTAACACTGAGTGAAACACAACGTCAAAACAATGTTTGTTTTAACCCACAACCAGGAATCCCTGGATCTCTGGCCTCTCCACGTTTTGGCTCACAAACAAGCATCTGTGTATGTCTTTACTGGCAGCCAGTGGTGAGGCCGGCCAGGAAGCCTCCTGCGGCCTAACGTTGGGTCTGATGGTATGGACTGAGTGGGTGTTCTCAGCTGTGAAGCAAAAGACAGACACCAGTAAATAACCTGTTTACAAGCCCCGCCGCTTTTGCAACCCGCCCAGATGTTGACATTTCGTCAACAGTGATCTGTGCCAGCAGCTTTGGCTGAAGTCACAATCAAACACACGGAGTTTGTGCGCGTCAGCTCGCACGCGTACACAAACACACACGCACACACACACACACACACAGACAAGGCAAGCGCATGTGCATTTACAAAGCGTACTCGCATGCAGCTGCAAATATGCATAGTTCTCAGTGGGAGAAAGCACACACAGACAACCGGCTGATAATGATCGTCTTTGTATTCTAAAATCATTTCGTCCTTATCTGTGGTTCTCAGTTGGCCACAGTGAAACAAGCATTTTTTTAGTTATTACATAAAACACTTATTATTAGAAAAAAAAAAAAAAAGGAAGTGTGTCCCTCTGGAATATTTATGATCCGGTTCCTATTCCTGTAGGAAATAAAATGAGAAAATAATAATTCTATGGGCTCCATACTCAAAATAAATAGTCTTAGGCTACATGTTTTGTTTGTTTCCCAAGAGAGAACAATGTGATGTGTACCGTGATCCGCCCTCTGTTTGTCCTTAACGTCAGAATAATGTTTACCTTTGGCTCGCAGACCGTTTCGCATTTCCATCCTATTAATATATAAGATATTGAACTTATCTCTGAGTGCCCGAATGTTTACGCTCGCCTCTATGTGTCCTCAGCACAGGGCGTGGCCTTCACCATCTTGATGCTGCTGGCCAGCCTGAACTCCTGCACCAACCCGTGGATCTACACGGCTTTCTCCAGCAGCGTGTCCAGGGAGCTGCAGAACCTGCTGCACTGTCGGTCGCGACCCGGCCGCCGGGGCTCGCTGCCCGACGACTCCACCACCACGCACACCTCCACCACCAAGGACAGCCTGTACTGACGGGAGGCCGATGACGGGACAGATGTGGACACACGGAGGCGTGCCTGAAAAGATCCGCGCGGGCGCCCTCTCCCTCCGGAGGGGCGCGCTCTTGCGCACGCCGCCTCCAGCATCCTGAGAACTGACAGCGCCGCCGACCTCCACCAGATGTTTCCAGTGACAAGGACAGCTGTACTGTAATCACCTGTCCTCTCCGCGCCAGCAGGGAGGAAGGGTGTCATTGAAGGTGTCAGCGCCACACACAGTCAGGCCTTTCAGTGCATCTGCAATGCAAAATGTCCTTAAAAGCAAAGGGACGCCGCTGAGTAGGACCTTGTGCAGTGGTTCGTATTAACGGGACAGACAGAGCGGAGCGCCAGGAACGCAAGGGAGCGGATTCCTGCGTTAAAGGCCTTGTGGCGTGCTTAATGTACAAAGAGAGAGAAAACGCGCACAGGCAGCACGAGGGCGGGAGGCTGCTGTCGGGCCGAAGCAGACAGGAGACGTCATGGATGTTACCGCCACAGGAGTGGTCCCAAGGAGGCTGTACATGAAATCTAATAATGTGAACAAACTTTGTTATATCAAAGAAAGTGGATTAGAGGCAGATGCTTTGGGCTGACTTTGTATTTTCTCAGAAGGAATTCAGTTCCGAGGAATAACAGTGATCCGCTTGCGAGATTGACAGGAGTTCATTCACGAAGTGTGACGCGGCAGGCACTGGAACAGGAACTGGAAAACTGTGGACAGTCAGAAAAAAGACACACACTCACGCGGAGAAGTGAGGGCTGGCTCTAGAATAATACAAATGAACAAATCTGGGTTTCCACATCTAACTGGGACACAACTGCGTGATTGTATTTCGTACAGGGAAAAAAAAACAAACGAGGAGGTACGCGAAATCCCGTCATGCTCCCTTTGACACGGGAAGGAAAATCAACGACAAACATTCCTTCCATGTACAGCAACGAACAATGTAAAGTATATTTATTGTAAGGCACATTAAATATTATTAAATTTTTGTGTAAGCTAAACGTTGAATGTATACCGTCAACTGTAACGGTCCAAGGCTGAAAACAAGGAGACGCCAAAACCAAAGATTCTACGACGCCTGACTTTAGAATAGAGGTCTTAACAGTAGAGACAACCCGCAGCTCCAGCAGACGCACTCAGTGCAAAGAGAAACTACCACAAGTCATTTAAACCAGGAAAATAACTTCACGTCAACAGCGAAAATACTCCAAGTCAAAGCCAAGTGCCTGTAATGTCAGCAGACATTTTTAGAGGGGCCTCTCTCACTGCATTAATCTTCAAATGATGTCTGTCATGTTATTCTTAGACAGAGCTACCATCAGGGGGTTAGTCGTCATATCACACCACGAGCCATGTGTTCTTTATTCTTTTTATTTATTGTTGTATCAATGAAAATATATACAAATATATGTTTCAGTCCCTGTTTTTGCCTTCTAGGTACGGTTTTGTATTTTTGTTGCCATGTCTATTTCTGCGTACGCCCCTCAACTGCCAAAAAGGCAGTTACATAAAATACTTCACGTGCAGTGGACGTGATAACTTTGCACGGAATTAGATTACAGAATGAACCATCCCGCAGCAAATCAGGTCCTCATGAAAATAATGTTTTTTTAATGCCGCTCTGTCACACTGAGCCGGTTCAGCGTGTTCTTCTTTTTTTTTTCTTTTTTTTTTTTTCCCCACCAGTGTTACGTGAGTGTGCAGGACAATACTGGGATGCTTTCAAGGTGTCTCGAGAGTGCTCGTCTGGGTCGGATGAGAGGCCTCACCTTTTCCTCTGGGTGGCCGCGGTGTTTGGGCTTTCGGCACGCCACTGTGCCTTTATCCCCAAGACGCAAGGCTCCTCTTTGATTCCCTGCCAAACGAAAGGCTACAGCAACAACATTCCTTGTCTTACTTTGTTATATCAGGAAAAGAGATGAACTTCTCCCAAACCTTCGGGGTGTTCATTTATTTTTCTCTTCCTTTCAGGAAGTTGAGAGGTCAGGTGATGATTCTTCTGCGCTGAAAGGGCCAGACTTCAGACCCGTAACGTCTTTCAGGTCGATGGGAGAGGCCAGACGCTCTTAAACTGGGCATTATACTCTAAGTGTAGCCATTAGTGAGCATTATATGAGCTAAATAATGTATGCACTCCAACAGATCGACTCGAAATATCAGCTGAAATAGACCAAGCGTTGCAGGGAATTTCCCAGAGCCTCTGTCTCCTGTGAAAAGAAGACCTGACAGTTGCTTTTATCATCGTCATCACTCCCTCGTCAGAGCCTATGATAGATGATCTATAGGGTGGGCATGTTCTTTTTTTGTAACATTGGAGTGGGACTGCACCATTGCGTGTTTATGCTGAACGTCCTAATGTTTGCAGCTTCCATACGGAAGGTTAATGCCTGAGCTGAAGGTCAGTTCGTCATTGCGGTGAGGCAGCATTTCCTGCGAGGCCTGTAGCTGCGATGGGGGCATAAAGGAAATAAATGACCTCTCAGTGTGACTTGTCACAAGGGCAGGATAGGAGCAGCTTCCCTCTTTGAATGAATTTAAGGACCGCCGAGGCGTCCGACTAGTCTCTTTGAAGAATGACAGAGCCACCCCACCTTGTGCACCGTTGGTATAAATCAGACCTGGGGGCCAGGGGCTTTACTGCACTGAAGAAATGTGTCTGCACTGCTTAACTCAAGACCCCTCCACAGACCAGATGACTACAGAGGCTGCTGCTAAGCTCATTCCAAGACACCGGGAGGTATACCTGACCCGGACCAACCTGCACAACAAACCCACTCCAGTGTCTGCGTTAGGAGGGAGAGAGAAACTGAAATTGTCATCCTTTAAAAATCAGAGGACACAAAAGAAAAAAACAAAAAAGTTGAAACGCCTTTTCATGGCTTCTCAAAATAAAAAAAATAAAAAAATAAATGTTTTCTTCATTTCTCTCTTTATCTCCCTTCTAGCTTGACAGTATTTCCTCACCTATGCACGTCCAAGCAGCTGGAAGTTATTTTTGGGAGCGAAGACTTTTTCTCTCCTCGCATAAAAAATCCATCCGCACCCCTTGTTTTAACTCGCAAAAAGACTGTTTTCAAGGTGATGCTTTGCTAAATATAGACACTCCTTTGTTTTAGTATCAGCAATTACGACGCTACACACGCAGCCAGAATATAAAGTATTTACTGATGTAAAACAAATAAATAAATAAATGACGCGATGCCGTTTCTCGGGGAGCCAGGAGGATCAAGGTTAGCTTTTATCACTTTTGGCCACCTTGTTTTCATTACTTAAAGCGTGCTGGGTTTACACCTCAACTAGACCCTGCGATTTTCTTTCTTTTTTTTTTTTTTTTTTTCCCCGCGTTGTAAAAATAGGCGTGTGGGCCCTGTCTGATAAACCCCATTTTATGAGAGTTCGTTCAACATGCTTTCACAGGATTTACACGCTACGACAAATGGCTGGTTGTGACGCATCTGCTCGTGTTTGTCCGGCAGTATTTCAGTGCTAAGGGTCTGGTATGAGCACGTGCAATGTAGAAGGAAGTGGTTGACCTTCTGGTGTGAAACAAGGGGAAAATTATTGAGGAAAAAAAAAAAAAAAAACAAGAGAGAGAAAAAGGTGCCTCTTCCCCATATATGGTCGGCTCTTAACTGGCAATTGCATTGACAGGCAAAGCGGATTAGAGGACTCCCAAACAGAACAGGAAGAGGGAGATAGCGAAAAGCTCGGAAAGGACCGTGCATTTAGTTACACATGTAACATGCCTCACAGTACATACACAAGCATGAAACGCTGGGAACAATAACTGTTATTACAGCGAAGGAAGGGGAAGCCAGCGTTAAAAAAAAAAAAAAAAAAATAGACGGGTCTGGTTTTCTGATTATTGAGTGAGGCCGCGGTTTGTTGACCTTGTTCTACAAAAGGTGTGAGGAGCAAACCGTAAAAACAGGGCTCGCCACTGCATCGACAGAAAAGTGTGACTTCATGTGAGAATCATTCGTGTGACGCCAGTTTCCACATTGCTGAATCGCGCTAAGCCCGTCGGTGTCTGCCCCTGGAGTTACACACCTCTGTCAAAGCAGCTTTTCTCTGCCTCGCAGCACACACACACACACACACACACACACACACACACACACATGCACACACAAACACTGGCCCGCAGTCTTATTTAACAGAAAAATATTTAATCTTATTTAATAATAATAAAGATTAACTTTTAATTAAACGGACATATGCAGCGCGCAGAAAGAACTGTCCTCCATCCTCCTGCATATCCAGATTAAACTCCATGTTATCTTTCGGTATAAACAGAAACGTGACTCTTGAATGATTTATTTACTTGACCTATTAAGGGCCCTAATATGTCAGGGCAGCCTGCAACAGAAAAAAAATAATTATAGCTAAACTGTTGACCACTGGTAGAAACATTGTGACTTCCTGTTAGTGTATTCGCTCTGAAGCAACAACAACCATCTGAAGCGGTTTCATTCTGCATCCACAGTCACGGGCACCGCTCCAGCCCTGACACCAGTGGACTTCAAAGGAGATCGTAATAGGTGAGTGTTTGAGGGAGTGTCCGTCTCGTCTGAGGTGACATTGTGACATCTCCATTGTCCCGTGTCTAAGTGCCAGGAGACAAAAGGTGAGATGCACTTACACATCGAGTGTGTTTGTGTGACAACAAAGCAACACGAAAACAGAATATCTGCTTTGCATTGTTCGCAGAGATGGACGGATCGTGTTATTCACGCATTCGTCTCATGGGACGGACAAAGAGAGGGTTTGCATTTCTGTGGGGGTAAAGATGCGTCAGCCTGTGCGCTGGACAGTCAATGCAAACAGCAATTCAGGACACGGACAGAAATAGACATGCTAAGTTTAAGTCTCTCAAACAAACTAGATCATATCAGCACGGGTTTTCTGTAAGCACATTACAAACGTGACAATCCAGAGCTGAGGAGGTGCAATGGGAACCAAGGCTCAGAGCGCATTATGCAGTGTTTTGAAAGACATTAGCAACAGCTTATGGCCTAATGAACCAGCAAAAATCATAATGTAATCTGTCCGTGAGCTCATGGCTGGCCCGGCCACTGCGAACAACAGACACGGAGCAAGCAGCACAGAGCTGCCACAGTGTGTCCAACGGCGGCACTGCACCACATCCAGTCAGAAACGGAGGCAGCCGCCGGGAGCTTTTTCTCAGAACTAATACCTATGTAATGGTTGCCGTTGGTGCAGGTTGAGTGAAAACAGGGCAGCGCGTCAGCCGCTGGTGAGCTGTTTGAACACGTATCTCTCCTCGACTATCGAGGAATGCCAGTGGGACAGCCGGGCCTCTCGTCTGATGACAAAAATAGCCGCCATGTCCGCTGAGAGTGGAGCCACGGCGTCAAAGTGGAGCATGTTTACAGCAACGACCAAAGCACTTTTTTGTGGCTTTGTTAAATAATATGGTAACACTTTCTATGAAGGTTGTATGTATTGGTTTGTGAGCTAATGCCTCACTTTGCTTACACGAAGCACATGGTTTACATATGAAAGCAATGATTTCGAATGGTTTCAATCATTAAACGCAAAAATATGAAAACGATCTAACTTGTGAGGGAAAACTAGCCGTGTCTTGTAACTTTCGTGTAGCTAGCTTAAGCCACCTACGGGTAATCTGCGCTGCCTGCATGATATGCGGTAACACAATGTCTCATTATGCTGCTTTAAACAAAAAAACGTGATCTGTTTATGTGTTTTCAATCAAACCTTTCTGCGTAAAAAGCAAACCCAGCTAGAGCACTAAAGATTTGCCTCTGTTCTTCTTGTAGTTGCTGTCAAACCATCTCCTGACCTCTGACCCTGAATCACCTCACCAACCCAAAGGCACTTTTAAGAGCCACATCTCTAGGACCACGCCGTGCCACTTTTGTGGCCTGTTTCACGTGTTTCATGTGTTTGTGTAATGTGCTCAGAGCATTGATAATCATTCTGATTATGTGTGTTGGTTTAAATGAAAATAAAGTGAACTAAATGCATTCCTTTGTCTTTACTGTCCAGGCACCTCATTTGGACTAATTTACCTAAAGCTGACAAATAACACCTATAATATTAACATTGTGCATATGGGGTAAAGATGCCAGACTCAGTGCTTAGTTCATTGCACCTTTATTTACTCATAGTAACTTATATCTGTTAATAATAGTGTCGTATTCTTGTCACTTTACTTAGAGCTGACAAGTAGCACTTATGATATTGCATAGCTGTTTATAAGTGTGTGCTGTAGGGAGATGTATACATTATTATAACTTTAGTCAAAACTCATTATGCATCACTATACACATTTAGCAAAGCAAAGTAGTTATGATGCATTATAAAACTAACAAGTGACTAGGCAGATATTGACATATTTATAATGCACTATTCAGATTAAAATTATAATCATTCATAACCAGTTGTCATAATGCATCATGAAGTTGGTTATAACAACTTGTGAATATGTATAGATGTAATAATGACCATTATAATGCTTTATAGACACCTTATAAAACATTATAAGTGCATTCATAGGGCATTATAAATACAACCTTCATAGAAAGTGTTACCGATAAATCTTAATATACGAGTACAAATGAGTTGGACAAAAACATTTCCATTAGCATAGTAGTATAAATCTTGGTAGAAACTCCATCTTTACCTGATTATATTAAGAGGATAAAATACATGCAGCTGTTCGGATTATTTTTCCAACACTAGTTCATCCATCTAGCAATAAGCCTGTAATAAATCTGCTATTGTCTGATCTGCATGGCTTCAGGGGTACCGCCGAAACCAACACAACGCCAGACTGAGACTGGCTGACAACACCCCAATTGTGTTGGAATAACAGGCTATGAATCTCCCACTCTGTCTTGGATTAAAAGGAATTTATAGAATAGCAGATTGTCACTCTGCCACAAGAAGCAAAACACACTACGCTGGAAGAAAAACAAGCCATTTATTCACTTTACTGGAACAAACTTGTCCGTTTGGCTTGTTCTGGCCAGCCAGAGCAGTCACATTATTGACATTTCCTGCACATAGAGGGGCTTGACCTTTCTCTGTTGGTGTTAACATTGTACAAGTCCGACTCTGGCTGGTGCATCCACACAGAAGGACAATTTGCTCTTGATGTACCAACAGATTTAGAGCAGGACTGAATACATCACATGATCTAGATTTGTTTTCTTTATTTGTAAAAATCCAGCTTTTTTTTTTTTTTTTTCATTCTGGCATTTCAGAAACAAAATTACAAAACTCCATCCCTGTTGAGAGGACAAACGCCTGACGAAATTCATCTGTAAATTGATAAGACTGACCACACACAGACACAGTCTGAATAGAAAAAGAAAAAAAATACAAAGACTGCTACTTTTGCTCCTTGCCTCAAATCAGACCAAGTGGCAAAATCCTGTTGGTTTGAAACAACACTGGATGATGGATCATTTTGGTTGAGCTCAGTCTTTAATGATCCAGTGGCTAAAAAGTGACTGTGGATCTGTTTATGCCTGGATGGTGGTCTTGGCGCTGAATGCCATGTAGTAGAACAGGATACCAATTAGGGCAGCGACAACCTCAGTGGACACCCATGGGCCGCTCCAAGCACCCTGTAGTGGTAAAGATAAAAAGAGGTTGACTGGAAATAGAAATAAACTGATGTCGGCCAAATAAACTCATACCGCAATCTACACAATCAGAGTTATTTTTAAAGGCAGGAGGCTATTCTTATGTGGGTATAACTTTAAATAAGTTTTGCTATTTTTAGTAAATAAGTAGGAAATCACTGGCTATCTCTACAACATTAAGAAAGAGGCTTTCATGGAAAATATTTCCAGTTTGCTCCAGGGAATTTGCAAAGTATACATATCATTCAACAAAGATTAAGGAAATTAAGGACTCCAGGTATGAATCAGACCCTTTCACTTATTCCAGTAAAATGTCTACAGCCATTATTCCTGTGTAGTTGTTGATTTGTTATCCATCATCTAAACTGCAGCTCAAATATTAATCTATAGATGTTATCATCACTACAGTCATACACAATGAAAACCCTTTATTACTCATGTGTACACAGATCAGTCTTAAAATTATGACCACCTTTCAAATATTGTGCCTAAAAAACACGTGTGATCAGAGAACAGATATGGGCCTTCTGATGGTATCCTGTGGTGTCTGGTAACAGGATGTTGTCAGTGGGGGAGGGGAGGGGAGCCTCTGTGGATCATCTCACAGATACTTGATCAGTTTGGGATCTAGTGAATTTAGAGGCCAGGTCAACACTTGTGCTGTTTTTCATGTGTTTTTTTTTTTTTTTGTTCCTAAACTATTTTTGTGTATGTGCCTGTGTGAGGCTGCATCCTGCTGGGGATGGCTGCTGCCATTGCCAGTATTGCTATGGGGTGGGGGTGTCTGGTCTGCTCTAGGCGGCACATAACCTCCAAATGAATGCCACGTCCACACGTTCCCCAGCAGAACACTGAATTGTCACAAGGTCAATGTTATTTATTCCTCCTGTGGTTTTAATGCTGTGGCTGATCGGTGTATATGTACACATAATTTTTTCAAAGTGCATCGTGACCAATAAATTACACCTTTTAGCCACTGATGCTTGATGTTTTTTTTTGTTTTTTTAAGGCTGGTCTGGTACAATCTGCTAACCTAAGCTGGGGAAACTCTTTGTGAGTCTGGGGGCAAGAATCATTCTTTAGATAGTGCTGACATAGTTGTATAAATACAACTATGTAGTTGCTATCAAGACATCCATCATTTACAGAAGAACCTCAGCATATAACTAAGGTCACCTTTCTGGCCATGGAAGAAAAAGAAAAAAAATATATTTACTAAAGGGGCCTTTTAACTGCTTAAGCAGTGTGACTGAATCAATCAAAACAATGAATTGAAAGACGCTAGAATCATTATTAATATGAAACTGAAGTGCTGCTAGAATGTGTTTACTCAATGAGTAGATTAAGAATCAAGGTCACAGGTTTACTCAAATATGTGCTTTGGTGAGAGACTCACCCTGTGGTCGATGTTCACAGAGAAGAGAGGCTGAATAGCGTTTACATCTTCATTGTTTCTCTGAGCCTGGAGCAAATAAGACGAAGACATTTAATTAATATTAAAAAAACACAACTCATAGGCACTGGGCTATGAGGTTATGCATGACACGCTAACCTTGCGCAGGGCACTGTAGGACTCCTCATCGAAGAATTTGACCTGATATGTCCCAGAGCTGGCCTGTTTGTGAGGAAGACTCCAAGAGACCTGGTAGAAGAAGAGAAAAGTTAAACAACGACTGAGAAACGGTCAAAATAAAGATGTTATGTAAAGCTGTTGCATGGCACAATTGTTTAAAGCTGTTCCAAATAATCACTCTCAAAGAAAAGGGGCAGTCCTCATGAGTGAGTGATTGTGTTAGACAGGGACAAAAGCTTTTATTTGACTCCTGACTTTTAGAGATCGTTAATGTGTGGAGGGTCAGTGACTCAGGGATGAAAACATACCAATCAAAGGTATCCTGTAACAAACACTTTGTTTTGTGCATTTAAGATGATCAGTGGTTTAAAATTTTGTAAAAACTTAGATGCACAGTCAACACATGAGAGAATCTATCATGTATGTACCATCACTATCAAATGAGCGAGAGCCTCAGTCAGCAGCAACATGTGAACCCTTACCTGGTACTTGCCAACATCTTGGCCTCTGGTCACAGGGAACTGTCTTCCATTGACATCAGCATAGAGAGTCACACTCTGGGGAGGACAAAAGTCTCTATCAGTGAGCCATTTGATCGGATTATCAACGAGGCATCATGCTGTCTGTCTCAGGTGCTGGAGGTGGAGGGGTTACCTGCGCTCCGTTGCCACAGGTGAGGCTCAGTTCAACGATGAAGACAGACTCGGATGAGATAACGGCGTCGGAGGTGGTGTAGGCCGACGGAGTGATGACTGGGTCTGTGCAGCTCTCTCCTGTCACCGCAGAGAGCAGACATGAAGTTAACAAAGACACTCAGTTTTAATAAACCAAACAAACGTCATTTATAATCAAGCTAACTGGAGTAAAAGGACAAATGGCAATGATTTGATTAGCTAGCTACTAGCTAACAGTGGTTAGCTTCAGAGGCTAATAAACCCCCTGGATATCTCTTCGACCGGTTTCCCTTTGACTTACCCGAGCAGGCGACGACCAGCAGGGCGAGGAATGCGGCTATCCGGATCATGGTTGAGTCTGAGAGGGTGTTTTTTCTTACCGAGGTCCGGCTACTGAGCTGCACTGCTTCTGTCTCTCACTGACTGAACGGAAGAAGTCCACCTCAGCTCACTGCAGGGATACCTCTGCGCATGCGCTGCAATGACGTGGACGTCCAGTGCCGCGTTGCATTTTGGGAAACTACTCTGTCGACACGTCATCTGAACTTTTTACACTAGCAAGGTACAGCGAGGCTTAAGAAAGGGAAAAGAAAATGACATTTAGGTTTCAGTACTTTTATAAACAGCACCATGCACCGTGATATTTATTTAATTTATATTTTAATAATTCTCCCAAAGACTTTAGCATATACACATGAGGGATTTTATTAATGCTGCACACACATATTGCACGGCTTGAATTTGGATTTTATTTTTTTTCTCCATGCATTTCAGACACCTGTCAGACTACAAACTTAGGCGTGTACCATGCGTATACCATGATTTGTTTTTAGACCCGGACCCACCCCAGCAGGTCTAGTCATGAAGCAGTATGATCTGCTGTTGCAACCTTTTCATTCAAGGTAAAGGGGTCACCAACTTGCAGAAGGCCGTCAAACACTGCCCAATAAAGAGGGTTGTAAAAAGGTGCTGCAGGATTATGGCTACTGACACACATAATGAGCGATCGCTGTGCCCGTAATCTTAAAAGGAAGCGAAACAAATTGCTGGTTTGTGGTGGCATCGCTCAGGGTTATTCATTTGAACACTTTCTGTTTGGGGAAGTGTGCGCACTGTTTGTGGACATAAGAATTTCCTCTCTTCTCTTTGCGAACCATCATCGGTTCCACTGTACGCAGTATGCACTGGTGAGGTTTGCAGCCAGTGTGAAGGAGCTGCGATGAAAGCAAGTCAACGCCAGAGCCACCGTTCTCTGTTGGATTGCTGCCTCACCGATGGGACCGAGTTGCAACCAATAAGTTACATTATCCAGGATCTTTTTAATAGGTGAGGGTAAAAATGAGGCAACGACATGACAAATGGATTTGTGCAGCAGTAATGCGGATTGTGTACCAGACTACTGAAGTAGGGACAAGCCTAAAGGCAAAGCTTTTGCATTTCATTCCATCCCTCACACATGTTCATGAGCTCTGGTGACAGGAAGAATGTGCTTCTAAATACAAGCAGCTATTATAGACATCCTACATACGCCTTCCCCCGGAGGTTTCCCAAGCACATTCAACTTACAGGAGATGAGAAAAAGTCGGAGAAAATATAGTTCATGCGATGTGGGAACTCCTCGGGATTCCCCAGGAGCAGCTGGAACACTTTTTTTTTTTTTTAAAAAAAGGGACATCTGGACTACTTAGCCTAATCTTAACCTTAAATGAGAAATTGTTTTACTCATAAAAACACAAGTTTATAGTAAAATAAATACATTGTGCACACACATATTTTGCTGTTCTTATAAAAAAAGTCCAGAGAACAGACAAATTATTTATTTTGCATGTAGCCTATAAATATGTACACACAGGGAAACTATGAACTGTAAAATGAGCTAAATCATTCATATGTACAACGCCAGTATTCAGTTTTTGTCAATGCTATGACACTTTCGTTTCAAGAGACCTTTGATGAAGATTGCGTGAGTAGATGTGCACACTGACAAAGAGTGAAAATAAAAATTGAGAGAAATTTGGCCTTAACCGGAATATATCAACACTTACATAGCTGCAGATATGAAGTTGCATAATCACTGTACACAACCACAGCGGATTTCAAGTAATTCACAGTTCCCACATCATGTTGCAGGTCTGCAGTCACGCTAGAGATCTACTGTACTGAACATGAACGAGGCCCGACTCCCAGCGGAAAGAAGCCAGGAGGCAGGCTTATGGGTCAGTGCGCTCAGTTTTCTAGAAATAGATGTGCTGAAAGCTACTGTCAGAGCCCTTCACACTACACCTCAGCTTTCATTAGTATCATCTCCCTCTTTTCCTGTCATCTGCTGATGCCAGCCCTCTCACTCCACTGGATCTGCTGCTCTGAAAGAGCCCTGCTCATTTTCCCTTGCGTCCGTCCTTCTTCCCTTTCTTTTGGGGCACTTGGGCGGAGGGGGAGGACGCGGCAGAGAAGGGATCCTGCTGGGTTTGACGCGTAAGGAGCTCCTTGAAGACCGTGTCCATCTGGCGACAGACGTCCTGAAACATGAAGCAAACAATGTCGATGTCGGGGAGGGAACAAAACAGTCTTTGTTCTTCACACTCCTCCGCTCGACGCTATTAGCCACCCTAAAAGGCCTGAGAGTCACGATTAGTTGATAAGCATGTAAGTGATTTCTGGGTCGACCTATCGTGGGAAAAATGAGCGGCAGGTGGTTTCTTTCTCAAGTGAGATACTTGCTTAATCGTTATTGGGCGTTACATCACCAAGACAACATTTCGAAAGTGCAGGTCAGCCACTTAACTGGAAGAAATCTGCAGAGCATTTGGACCTTACAACATTTACAGCTGCTTGATGGATTATTCTAAAGACTCCAAATGATTTAACGTTTAGAGCTTCGAAGGCCTTGCTAGGAAATGTTAAACCTAAGACCTTCTATGGAAATAATAAAATCATAAACTATTTGTAAAGCTATCCACTGATCTACAGCATCATTAACACGTCTCGCCTAATTTGAAACAAGCTGAGAATCAAGACAAACCTTGTCTACTTGAACGAGTAGATCCTCAGATGACGAGTTTTGATGAGATCTGATTGCAGGAAAAAAAAAAAAATTAGAAAACCCTGAATATTATTTTCCTCACATAATTCTTTCAGTGTTACTTACTGTTTGCGCACATAACCAGGAGAGAGCATCTTCCTGTTGGTTTGTGGCCCAATAGGAATCTGCAGCATTAACCTTCCCCCTGAGGTTATGCTGCCCCCTGCTGTTGACCTAATGTGCTCTATGGAGCCGCTGCTGTTGGCTCGAGGGCGTTCGGCCTTATTCTGTGTAGGTGCTGCCAACATGCTGCTGTCTCCTGATGATCCCGTTTCCAAATCTGTAGCAAAACCCCATTAGTGGTTTATAGTACAAAGACGCCACCCTAGTTTTAATGAAGCCGAACGAGGGCATCAACCTACCATCCTTGCTCTGACTGTACTCTGATTCTACGTCTCCTTCCTCATTGATGGCCTCGCTGTGAAGAGAACACCCGCAAATAAACTTAAAAATGAAAGCTTTTTCTTTTTTTTTTAAACATACATGTGATTTAAAACGTCTTTCACGTTACCAGTCGTCCTCCTCTAGTGTCATGCATTTCTCGTACACCGGCCCTTCTATTTCACTGAGGCCTGGGAAGATGCTTTCATGCTGCAGGATCATGCTCTTCACCAGGGCGTTGATCTGAGACTGCAGCATGACAACATCATCATCCTGGGCCCCTCTCACCAGGCTGGGGCCGAAACACACGGCCAAATTGTACGGCTGCATCATGTTCTCGTCACTATACTGAGACACGCTGAGGGCAGGAAACACAAAATAAATAAATAAATAAAATAAAATAAAAAATAAAAAAAAAAGAGCCAGATCCAATAGCACTTATCCAATATCCACACTATAATGCACTGCTGGATATATTGTGTGGAAGGAAAAAAAATCCAAAGTAATCAGATTTTGTCTAATTTGTGTATTTGTGTTTGTGTTTTCTTGTGTATAAATGTCAAAACTTGTAATTTTAAAGGAATACAAGCAGTCCCTGTGGACATGAGCTGGCCGTGCGCATCGGACAAAAATACCATGTGAAAAACAAACCTCCCTCATCCATCTGTCTCCTCTAATAAAACTTCAGCTTCAGAGACATTTTCATACACAGCTAGTGAAGAGGGTTTAAAACACTCACTGATGAAGGAATGCAAAGAGGTATCTCATGACAATGATGGCAGGCTCGGGGTAGGATGAGATGACCGTTTTTAGCTGAGCTGCTCTCTCTGCCTCGTTTTTTAATTCTGAGGGAAAAAAAAAGAAAAAAAAATGTAAGAAAAGAAAGCTAAGCTGCCACAAGCGACCACGCTCGTCTCATCCACTCACGGGCGTGCTCCAGGAGCTCAGTGGTGCTGGCGATGGGGAAGAGTGGATTCTCCAGACCTCTGAAGTAGAGCTTCAGAACCCCAGCCACAGAGTCCATGTCATACCGGCGCTCAGCCAGGGGGTCCTCTCCTGCAGGGGAAGCCCACGGCACACTGCCCCACATTATTAATGCTCCATGGTGAGCAGATCTGCTCTGCAAGCACGGCTTATGCTAAAAACGCGCTCACGAAACACACAGGCCTACCTCGCTCGAATGCATCCCTCAGGTTGTTGACCTCCACCTGAGACCCCGGCACTCTAAATATCCCCTCGTGATGGAGACCTGAAAGGCAGACACGCCGCTGTGATCCCTCAGCACACCTCTTAACCAGGAGACAACTATTACATCCAGTTCAAAAGTGCACTTTAAACGCAGACAATCAGGAGGTGTTACATCAGTGTCAGAAGGGGAAGGCACAAGTGCACCACAGTGACCATTTAATGTCAACACCCTTCTGGTGTGTGTGTGGGTGGGGGTGGAACAAAAACTTGAAATGTGCGTCTACATCGCGCTCCTTCAGTCCTCGGCACTCACCGTGGAGGTTGATGTAGCGGATGCAGCTTTCCACGACAGCTGGAATCCGTTGTCCCGATTCCTGAGTGAAACACGTTTAGCACCAAAGTTCATGAAGCTCATAAATCATCGCTGTCTGATTATATAAAATTACAGAACAAAAGACATGGCAGCTACCTCTATAAAGGACAGCATGTCTCCACTGAAAAGTTTTTGGTTGTACACCAGATTTCCACTTGAGTGATTCTTTCGGATGCGCAGAGACTTTCCAGGGTGTCTGCAATAAACAGCAACTGTTTAGTGTCCACACTTTGGCCATTTAAAATACCGTATGCCGTTACTATTCATACCTAGGAGGATGTCCATTTGATGACTCGGCTAGAATGAAAAAAAAAGAAAAAGAAAAGAAAAGAGCCTTTATAAGGACATGAGAAATGAGAAATACAGCAAATGATTTATTTGGTGATGAGCACAAAAAAAAAAAAAAAAAGGGAACAATGATTTAGTGGAAAGGCAATACCCCACAATGCAGCAACTGTGGGTCAGCAGTTTGCAGTTTGCCTTGTGGTATTGTGAAAAAAAATGCAGAAGTGATACCTTTTTCCACAGCCTCTTTAAGCAGGTCGTGCTTGGCTTGCAGTTTAGATACCAGGGAACTGCCCACAAGGTACTCTTTTACTTTCTGTAAAACCAATCACATCATCATTTTCGTCGCTGCCAGTCACTGCGGTTCAATCAAACTAATTTGATCTTTCACTTTAAAAAAAAAAAAAAAAAAAAAGGAAAGAAAAAAAGGACTCACGGTGAAGTACAGATTTTCTATTTCTTGCAAGTTTGCCCTGCGTCGCGCCACGCTGGGCTTGACCGTCAGATTCTCAGTGCTGCCCTCCTGAGACGAACCGCCGCTGATGCTGAGCTCCAGGTCGTCGTCACTGATGCCTTCCAGCAGGGAACCCTGGACCGTCGACATGCTCTTACTAGCCTGTATGACACGTGTCGAAGGGGATGAATGCACAGTGACACTCTTAGACATGGACAGACTTCAACGATCCACTGTAGCTTAGCAAATAAAAGAAACATTTTTAAAAAACTACAAGTAAAAAGACAGAAAGTAAAATAAGATTAGATTAAAATAACAAAAATAAGTAATATCTAGTTAAATAAAAGAACAATGAGAATACTGATGACTCAGGCGTATACTTGACGCTGGGCTAAAAACATTAGGCTCCACCAGTCAGAAAAAAAAGCAGTTACCACTTCCTTGAGCCCACGACATTTTCTATCCGCCTCAGTAAAATTAGATCAAGTGAAGTAAGTATGATGTTACTTTATAAACTATTTAAAGTCTACAGGGACAAAAAAATGCTAATGATGAGCTAACAGTTGTGCAATGAACTCTTTACCTCCTCCGTTTCTTGGCTGACGGCTTTCAGTCGGGTTTGTATCTGTTTGAATCTGGTCTCCAGCTCGCACCTCACCTCGCACTCTGCGCTGACTTCAGAAACCTGACGGGAGACACGTGTGTTCAGAACCGGCCCCATGTAGAATAAGAGCGACGTGTACCTCTGGGTCATTCAAAATCAAAGCGCGCACCTGGTCGCCGTCGTGCGGCTGATACTGGAAACGGGCAGGCATACAGAAGGTGTTGTAGTGGTCCTTCAGGAGGGTGTCTCTGTCCTGGCTCTGATCCAGTCCGGACACGGCCGCCTGGAGCTGCTGCAGGCCCGTGCCCAGGTTCTGCTGGTTCCGCCGCCGCCTGGATAGGTAGGCCTGCATCACGCGGCCCAAAGACACGTGGTACCCCGTGTCTGCACACTAAAAAGGAGAAAGAGACATTTTAAGGCCATGTCACCCATTTCATTTCGGAGCTTTCAGGTCATGATGACATTCTAGGAATTGTAGTTTTAAAACTTGGTGCACATGACATGAATGAATTGGAGGGGAGTAAACCGATGCACTCACATCTATGAGAGTAGAGATGTCTTGGAGGTAGTACTTATTTATGGACGAATTGGCTGCAGCCAGGTTCAGGAGGTACTCATTTCGGGCCTTGCTGCACTTCATCTGGATCTCTTGGACTTTAACTTGTCTCTACAGCACGCGGGCGAGAAAGGAACATCAACTGGCATGCACGCACAAAATACTGCGCGGGCGATAGCGATTATTTACCTTTTCTATCAACCTGTCTATTTTTTTTGTAGAACTCTGCTTCCGCTTCTCCTCCTGCTTCTCTGCCTCCCTCAGCTTCCCCTCTGCATTTGTGTAGTCTGAGTGGTACTGATAGTATGTCCGCCACGCCTGTACACAGACAAAAAAAAAAAAAAAAAAAGTACACCATTGCCTTCCTTTGCCTCTTTAGGTAGCGTCTCAAGCACTTGGTTTCTCACTTACAGTCTGCAGCTCTGTGGTAACCTTGAGTAGCCCATCTTGCAGTTGAGTGCAGATCTCTTTGCTCTGGATATGTAGGGACAAAATATCCCAGAGTCCGTTATTTAGTTATTTGGAGGCAGCTGGAATACATTTTAAGAAATTACATGGCTTGTTGGAGGCAGGTGTGATACTACCTTCTTGGCAAGGCGTTGCGTGTACTCCAGACAGTTCGAGAGCGGCTGGAGGAGAAGGTTGCTACAACTCTCACTCAATGCATTGTGGTCCTTGCTGTCCTGGCGGGTCTGGGACAGCAGGGCCATCCAGACCTGAACCACGGAGTGACTACTGGGCTCCTTCCTGTCGACAGCAAAGACAGAGTCAAAAATGGCACGTCCTTCTTAAACGAGTCGGCAGTTCATTTAGACGGCTTCGTGGGCAGGATTACCTTTTAATCCTAGACGTGAACCTTTCAGCAAGTTTTTCCAGAGAGCGGGCGTACTCGCTTTCAATCTCACCCCGCCGCCGCAGGTAGTCTGTCATGTCTTGCAGCTGTTGGCTCTTCTGCTCAAGTTGCACATCCAACACCTTTAGCTGGTCTACAAGCTGGCAACGCACTTCTGCAGACAGACAAAGAGGAAGGGGGTGGGGGGGTGGCGGGCATAACAGACCATTCAAACAGTGAGAAACACATAGGAAACAAACATATGACTCATTCTGAAGTCTCGTTGCAGGGTGAGAAAAGGATCTCACAGGTCCACATTAGAACATGGTGGATTAAGTACAGTCAAGATGTGGTGTGATGGACTTTGTCTGTGTTAAAGTGGCGAAGACAGAAGCTTTACCTTTGATTTGTGTGTCATAGTCCACCGCGCCAACCCTCTCCTTCCGGAGTTTTACGTGAGAAGCCATTGTCGCTCCAACCGGGTGGAATTCTGTAGGAAGACACTTGATACTTTATGATATGACCGTGAAATTTCAGTTACGTTCCCTTTGTCCGTCTCGCGACAGCAGAGTCAGTTTGTGTGCATGCAAGCAAACTGTCGCGCTCCTTTTGCTGAACGAATCTGGAAACGGCTTCTCGAGAACTTTGACCCCTACGCCCTGCGCTGCTCTCCACAAACTTTCGCACTCTTCCCTCAACAGGCAGCGCCGACTTCCTCCTGCTACGTAAAGAGCAAAAAGAGCATGCTCATCTTACTGTAACACATCTCTCCAAACCGGCCACCCGTCTGCTGCGCCTTCACGTACGGCAGACAACGAGAAAAACAGTTGCCATGTGTCGCCTGCAGCAGATTTGCACCGGTGCAAAAATAGCTCGAGCAGCATCTCGGCTGCCCTAAAAATAGTCTGAACCGCAGGGCTTCCAACTCCGTGGGGATGTTTGTGCCGAAAACTACAGGTGGTTTTAACAATGATTCTGAAGTTTCCAGTTTCACTGCGACTACTTTCTGCATTTCCACTGGTAAAACAGCTGCTTTCGACTTCTACAGGTTGTGACTCTTCATAGGCAGTGTATTCCAGTTTGGGCTGATCACATGGGGGCACATTTGACGGACAGTTGGCTTTACACAGGATAAACAGGAAAATTAACAGAAAAACGTTTTTTTTTTTTTTTTTGGTTTAGTTTTTTTTTAATTATTATTTTGGCGTCAGGCTCTTTGTATGACTGAAACTAACCAAGTTACTGGAGCATGACGGCTTTTTAAACGCTCAACAGTTTGACCATGTATGACATTTAATCCACACCAGAAAGGGGAAGAACGGCCTGCTTTCTTGCTTGCTCATAATGCTTTGTACAAAATCATCACACGCGTTATCATTCTTTCCTTAACTTCCCCTTTCTTTTTTAAAAAAAAAAGAAAAGACAAACATCACTGATCAGCATTCTCTTCAGCTGAAATGTGCACTTTTCCTATTTCAGCCGAGACGTTTATCAAGCAACCTGCAAAAATGAATGCAGCATTTTAGCACACCCAAAACTCTCCGCAGAAAGTGTCTCGTTTTCACTTTTCCAGCCTGTCACCCTGTTCCATTAGTCTTTCATTCTTTCTCTGTTGCGATCAGCACTGAATCACCACCTCCTGTCGTCACAATCCCCTGCAACATTTTTTTTATCAAAGATAGCCTTAACCTCAGCGCGGCTGCTATTAACGCTCATGCAGCTCGTCTCACTTTAGGTCGTCACAAGCACCACCAGCGCATAGATGCTGCCTGAGAACGGCAGTTTACAGCCCGAGGGCTGCGTCTGAAGCCAGCAATAACATAGCTGAAATAACGAAACAGAGTGATCCCTCACAGGAGGGCAGCGTGCGCTTTTCAGGACAAAAAACATGTTCATTACACTGCCCTGCTGCGCAGAGACAGGTCAGGAGATGGAAATTAATAAAAGGTCAAACCCAGATGAAGGGTCATACCTGATGAAGAGCGGTCGTCAACAGAGTCTCCTCCAGACTGAGACAACTAAATAATGCCAGTAGTTGATGGCACAGTAAGCTCTCAACTGTTTCACCTCCCCCTCACATTGGACACGGATAGATGTGGGTGGAGTGGAACTCATTTCACTGACTCTCTCTCACTCTTTCTAACACACACACACACACACACTGACTGTTGCTCTCTCTTTCTCACCCCTCCTCTCACTCACACATTCAGTTTGAGGCATCAGTGTGTGCTTGAGCGAGTGTGACGTGCAAAAAAAAAAAAAAAAAAAAACAACAAAAAAAACAAACTTTTCAAGACCTTCCTCTCACTTCCTCGCCACTTCTTGAACCCTGCAGCCGCTGCTCTACACCCAAACCTAACACCAGCTGCTTTCACTGATTAGTATCTCCTCACTGGTTATTTGGTCACTTAGTGAAATCAGCTGCTAGGGAAGTAAGTTGCTCGTGGAGATTCTTGGTGAAAAATGGAAGGTGCTCAAATACTAAGTTTATGATCAACTCATTTGGAATACTTGATACTTCACCGAGAAGTATCCACAATAACTTTAAGGCCACGCTACTGTAAACTTACAAGTCACGCAAAAAGGTTGAGGAGCACCAAGATTGTTATCGTCTCTCGTGCACAACTGAAGACGCTGAAAACGTGTTAAAAGGCACCGAGGTGTGAACCTCTCTTGCAATTTGTGTCAAACGGCCAAACTTCATTTGCCCTTATCTGCCACGTACTTCTCACTCACTGCTGTTTCCTTCCTCTCGCAGGCAGTACGACGGTGTTGCATAATTAGCGTAAAAATAAGCCAAATTTCTTGGCCTGCGTAACACAGGGACACATTTTGAGCGAAGTTCAGACATTATTTGTGATTTGATGCCTTATTACGTGAGCGTCGGGCAGAAATGTTAACGGCGCATTTAAAGCTGTAATGGTTCCAGTATGAAAGTCAGACGCTTGTGGCAGAAAGCACTCGTGCCTGTTTGTTGTTTGGTTGTGTCTCTTATATCTACACATATTGTTATTTTTTTTGAGGAGAAATATAACATTTGTGGAATTCATGATGTTGCTTTCACACCGTTTATTAGCATCCTGTAGGCCACATTATTTCCAAAAGTCACCACTAGGAGGCGCCAAGGCAAGAAGTTACTACATCTAAATGAAGGCACACCACAAGTAATATCTATGTCAATTAATCAATAACCTATTCAATAAAGCTATGATGATGAGTTTATGCCAGTTTAAATAATGCATGTCATTAATAAACGTTTCCCCAGCACTGATTGGCTGTCACCAGACTGTCAAGGGTTTGAGCTCAGACGTAAACATAAGAAATGCCGCTTGTATGAAGAGTTACTGGAAGAACTGAAATGCCAACGGTTTTATTTGAAAGATTTATTTGCTGTAATTCTGTTAAGTGTGAAAAGCACAGGCTGTTATCAATTGAGTTTTGGTAGTGACAACAGCAATTAATTCAGATCAATGAACCGATTTATTATCCAAGTCTCTTTCCAAAAAAAAAAAAAAAAAATTGTTGTAAAGAACTAAGACAAACCAATGGTGGAAATGTTGGACTGGAGTGGAGATCTGTGAACCCTCTATCAGAAGACAGATAAAAAGCAGAAGTGAGGGATGATTTTAAAAATAACTGGGGTGTCATTGCGAATCAGAAGAAGAATCTTTAACGTCTGTGCTTTCTGTCGCTTCGCTGACTTCACTCAGCTCTTTGCTCTCTCCTCCACTGTCTCTCTCGCTTTCTCTCTCCTGGTCGCCGGACCCCGACGGGCTCTGGCCAGACGGTGCCTCTTGACCCGAAACGCGCACCCCAGGTTTCCTCAACTGTGGGATTTAAAGACAAAAATAACAAAAAGATATCAGGATCGGCTTGTGTGAGGCCTGCGTTTTGACGCGAGCCGCAACTACAGTAACTAAACATAGAGAATAAAGTCACCTCATCAGCCATGTGGGCCAGGTCTCTCTTCATGGCATAAGCATCCTCCCCATCTGCATAGTATTTAGGCTCTACTTCACTAATCCTGTGAGGAAACAACATCAACGTTAACCAAGGTAATCGCAATGTTTACGAGCTGGAGGCTAATGGGTAGGAGAAGAAGAAAAGAAGAAATGAATGAACTCCTTCTTCTTCTTGAGTTAAAAGAGAAGTGGAAACTTGCACAACAAAACTATGCAGAGACGCACCAACACTGAAACTTAACAACAACGCTGACAGACATAAAAAAAAAAAAAACATACAAAAGTATTTGTTTGCAAAGAAGAACTGTGATCAAGACATGATTTGACGGACAGGACATTTATATAAATCGCGTTAGCACACTTGGTGAAGTGTTAAGAGCAACACTTTTTTTTTTTAATGAATCGAAACTTTTACACAATTACTGAGAATGTTGTTGTTGTTTTAGAGAAATTAATATTACACGCATGTTATTACTCATCGGTTGATGTATTCACAAACAGTGACACCTGCTTTTACTATTTTTATCATATTTATCTTTTACACCATCAACCCGTTATTATTGTTACTTTTTTGCACTTATGGGTGTTGTTTCAAATTTGCTGCAATTTCCTCATGTGGGACGAATGAGGTTTTCTAATTCTTATTACTGTGTATTTGCTGATAAGCAGTTGATTTAGTGGCCTTACCCGTGACCTCTTGGTGTTTGTGAAAGTCTGAGGTGTGGCCTAAACATCAACCACCAACGAGTATTTGTAATAAAACACACTAAAATACTGAAATGATGCTATCGCACAAGCAGACTTACTGGAATTTGAGTGTGTTCGAATACAGGTGCAGGGCTGCTCGGTTGCTGCAATGTGGAGAAAACACGGGTAAGTCTCTTAAAAACAGGAGCACGGACACGTGATCCACAGAAGATGAAGCTAAACCGAGCTCACTACAAACCAACGGTGCGCAGTACCTTTTACGAACATGCAGCGAGACGTATTTAGCATTGAAGTTTTCTATCATGGCACGGCTGGCCTGGTCCATCAGCTTCTGAGCCAGACCAAGACGCCTGTGCGACCTCTTCACCGCCTGGAAGACACAGAGCAGGGTTTCAATGCCCCACGCAGGACAGCCAAATAAACAACCTGTCACATAAATAACTGGGGAACAGGAGACATCTCTTGTTCCAACTCACCAGTGATGTGATATGTCCATGGGGTACATCGTCTGGATCCTCCTCCCTGAGAATAATTAGTTGCCGAGAGTTATGTGGGGAAACATTACACATCACCGGCTTTGTTCAGGTTACAAACATGGGCACAGACACTCACATCTTCGCCAACACGTATCCCACGATTTTTCCATTTTCATCCTCTGCAATGTAAGAGAGCTGAAACGATGAGAACAGGGCGTGAACACGGTTAAGGACGGGAGGGGGGCCATTGTTAAGAGACAGAGGAGATGGGAACCAGCACTGTCAATCAATCACCTGAGGCCAGGACAGCCCATGATAGAAATAGTATTTCATCTGGTAGTTCTCCGGTAGACACAGCAGGTTACAGTGCTGCATGTTCATGAGGTCCTCCGGCTGAAAGAGTGAGAATAGACGAGATAAATGTGTGTGACACGATGTAAAACTACTGATTGGTGGTATGTAGTCAGCTAAAGTGTAGACTACAGGCACTAGCGTTAGCTTAGCAACCAGTGGAAGCAGCGTGGCTGTCGGGGTGATTTAAGCATACTTACTCTTGCGTTTCGTATGTTCATTTTGTTAGCTGTTTTCTTGTCAAGTTCGCGGAAGTTGAAATTACTTATACTACGCAGATGGAACAATTCATAATAGTTACACTACAGGTTTTAAGAACCTTGTTTCGCTAGCCAGCGAAGCCGACCTGCTAGCATGTAAGGGAAGGGGGAGGAGCGTGAGGCAATAACGGCATTCATTTCCGGGTACCGCTGGCTGGGCCTTCACAATAAAAGTAGAGAAACTACAATCTCGCACCTAAACCACAACTATCTGTCCGGGTTTAGTCTATTTTAATATTAAGATAATACTTAAATACAAACGTATCATCACATTATATGACAATATATTTTACAGTGAATCACTAAACCGCTTAACAATAAACCGAAGCCTTCATTGTGGGTGAGAGTTATTTCCCGTTTCAGCCCCAAAAGGCGTCGATTTAAACATATTTTTGAAAAAACAATAAAATGTTGCTTGAGCGAATATCCTTGGGAATTAACATCTTAATGATAAAATTAATTTAATGTACCGATCACAAATACAAATACAATTTGCTGAAACTGCAACTTGATTCAGGAGGACTTTTGAATGCAGGGCTTGCTGTATAGTTTTTATTTATTTATTTATTTATTTATTTATTTTGACTGCTCAGCCCACAGGACCCCCAAAAGTCAGAGATCTCTTGTGCGTCTGTAAAGTCAGTTACTCTGACAAATCATGTTTGTGTCCTTCCTGGTCTCTACCTAGCCTGCGTGTTTTTTCTTTTTTTTTTCTCAAGTGTAACTTTCACATTGTTCTCATACTCATGTCATTTTTGATGCAGCACTTGTTTTTTCAACAGCAATCTTCCTGTTGGAGTTTGTCATTGTTTTTCTCCAGACTGTAGTTATCATTATTATTAGCCATAGATGTTTATCTATTTATTTAATTAGTTACGTACTTAAAACTTGATACAGTGTGTAAATATTTTAACTACATTACGCACAGAACAATAGGCTGTGAGTATCTGAAACTGTTCAGATGGAGACCATTGTTCAGATACACACCGTGCAGGGGCAACAGAAGCCTAACAACCTTTTGTTTGTTTGTTTGTTTCTTTTTTTTTTGTCAAGTTAATATGAGTTATTTTAAAGTTTAGGGTCAAGACTAAGTGGAGTCTCAAACCACTGAAGTTATTATTATTATAATTAAGTTTTTGTTCTGCTTTAAAATGTAATAAATAATCTACACAAGAGAAATGAGGATATTTTCCATTTATTATTTCCCACCTAAATGCAGACTATTTAGTTTACGTAAGTGAGCAGGTCATTTCAAATGTCTGTCTTCGATAACATCTTATGTTATTAGTTACACTGAATATTACATCGTCCATGTAGAGAAAAAAAGGCCAGATACCTCAGAAGCTCACAATAACAGGATTCGCTACTACAGGTAAATTTCCGGCATCCAATCAGATGCCCAACATGCAAATCGAGCAGGTGTCACAAGGGTAGGGAGTGGAGAGGAAACGGATTTTTTTTGTTTGAATAACACCCGAGTGCCAGTGTGTCTTCAGCATTTTAGAGGAATAATGCCCTGAACGTGTGTTTCTAAGGCACAAAAGAGGAAAAAGGGCTTTATCCAGAGGAAGATGAACTTTCACCCAAGGACTCTGGTGCGCTGCTGCTGAAGTCGAGATCACGCTGCCGACCTGCTATTGTTTCTCAGGGATGTAAACACTGAGGGTGTACGATGTAATCAGGGAAGTATTTTAGGGAAGCTGTGTCCGAAAGCGCTTTTCCACATGGAGACTGATCTGAGGCTGGAGTCAAGTTTGTGGGTCGGGAACAAACGATACCGGGCCGTGCTGACGGGCTGGCACTTCAAGTGGACCGAGGTGGATAAGAAGAACCGAGACAGTAAAACAGGTGGGTGTACTCTCTCCTAAGCACCGGTCCACGTCATAGTGGCTGTTGTTACTGTACTTTGCTTTTAATAAACATCCTCGGTGGCATCACTTTTCTTCACCGTGTTTCAAAAGAACAAATGTTCAAAATTAACTCATGCACACGCGCGGAAATGCTTTCTGTGGTAGCACCTGTTGAAACCACAACATAATACTGTTTCCCATTCGCACTGTGAACAGTGGTGGTGACAAGCAAGCACTTTGTGTTTAAGTAGGCAAGGCAACAGCCTCAACAACACGGCATCCATGCGTGTCATTTTTGGACCATCACAGGGAGCGTGTGCTTCAATTAACTCGGCGGCTGCACGCAGAAAACGTGAAGAACGAGTTTAACAGCACACTCGTGAGAGGGTTTACTGAAAATACAGGCTGTGGAAAACACACACGCACCTCCTTGCACAAGAGTAATATAAGGGTTGTCTTACTTTGGCCTCAATGCCAATATACCTCCAAAGAAAGGGCAGACAGACAAATGACGGGCGAAGCGTTTCCCAGAGTTGTGTCCTTGGGGACAACACCCACTTTTCCAAATGTGTAAAACATCCATTTTATTCTTAGTTCTTTCACACAGCTGATAGTGTTGACAATGACCCTGCTCCTTTAAGGTGTGCCAGTAGGCCAGCATATGCAATAGGAGCACCTTTCAGCAGCAAACATTCTGGCAGGTGTCCATAATAACAATGGCTCGGTTCAGCATGAATAACACCGGCCCCAACTTGAGACTGAGGCCTTTCTTGCTGCCACTTCAAGGTCTCTGAGGCAGCCGTCCCGGCGGGCCAGCTACATAGCACCTGGTTAAATATTCTGTTTATTGCACACAAATACGCCTGTCCGCTGAAGTTTTGGATGTTGGATAAAGTTTCAGTGCCCGTGGCGGAGGTGGTCGGAGTGGAGGAGGGTCGAGTGGAGATCTTACCCCAGAAGTCGGTCGAGGACACGGACAAAGATTTCACAGGTGAGTTCTCTTGGGGGACTCTCAAGTATCACATACCCGGGGCCAATGTCAATGCTTAGTTAAATAATAGCACGGCCTGAATCATTGCCCGTCTTACGCCGCTGAGTTTCAGGCAAGAGTGTGAATAATTTACGTGCAAGTCCACTGCACACTAGCTTTATAGTTTGGTCAGAGATGCAACAGTAGACTTTTTGGTTTTACAGCATGGTTTAAATGTTTTTTTCTTTTCTTTGTTGAATCTCCAGTTTTCTACGTCAAGCGCAGCAGCAGTGGTGGCACCCAAGGGTTGCTGTGGAGACTGGGCCGGACCCAGTTCAGCTGCCCCAGTCGTGTCCTCAGAGACCAGTGGACACAGCACCTAAGGACAGCTGTCAAAACGCACAGTGAGGACGGACAGCTAACATTACAGCTACGGTATTTTGTACGAGCCTGTACTCGAGAATGCTTAATATTCCAAATGTGTGTTTCAGGTCCTGTGCGTCCCTGCAGACTGTTGGTGTTCATCAATCCATTTGGAGGAAAGAGGAGAGGAAGACAGATCTATCATTCTGTGGTTGCGCCTATATTTGAGCTGGCTGGTATCAGCTCTCATGTCATAGGTAGATGTGGTTAATCTTATCAAAAATTGTTCATGAAACTAGATTTCCAGTGGGAATATGATATAATCATTGACAATTTGTTGTTTAGTGACAGAGCGGGCCAACCAGGCCAGAGACCACCTCCTGAAGAAAGACCTGACAGGCTTTGACGGGTAAACGCCTCGAGCACCACAGAATAAATCCTGTGGCGAGAGAGCATTGTGACAGCTAAGGCTTGCTGCGAGGCGCTTTCATAACAGAAAAGGGTTTTGTGCTCATTTATAACAGCGTGGTGTGTGTGGGCGGGGATGGCATGTTCAGCGAAATACTTCACGGTTTGATTGGGCGGACGCAACAAGAGGCAGGCCTTTGTGAGCACGATCCCACTGTCGCTCTGCAGCCGTGTCCACTTCACATCGGCATCATCCCCGCAGGTTACCGCCAGTGGTTATTCATAAACCGACTGTGTTACATTTAGAGCTGTCACACACGCATGCTGATGCACTGTGTCTACTGTAGGTTCCACGGACTGTGTGTGTTACGCCACAGTGGGAGTGATTGACCCCGTTACTTCGGCCTTGCACATTATCCTTGGTGAGGATTCTTTTAATATATGAAACACTTTTAATCATAGATTGTTTAATCAAAACAACTTTTTTTTTTTTTTTTTAGTTTGATCTTCCTATTACTGCTTGTGTAATCTTTTTGATTACCCACACTTCCTTGCAGGAGACTCTCAGCCTTTGGATGTTTGCTCAGTTCATCATGCCTCTGCTCTGGTGCGCTACTCTGTGTCTCTGTTGGGCTACGGCTTCTATGGTGACGTACTGGCAGAGAGTGAAAAACACCGCTGGATGGGCCCTCTCAGATATGACTACTCAGGTGCAGACTGACGGTTCATCTGAAACAGAAATGACTGCACGCTCTGTGATGTTACACGCAGTTAGATTATCTATATTTACTTTAAGCGCGAAGCTATAAATTCATCCTGCGATTGTCTCCGATAACTGTACGATCAAGATTTTTTTTTCATCTGACAAAGCCACAGGTTTTTTTTTTTTTTTTTAAATGTGCCTCTGGTGCATTTTTAGCTAACCATAGCTGATCTCTTTATCTAGGCACGGTGGTATACCTGAGCAACAGAAGCTACACGGGCGTCGTTCAGTATCTACCAGCAGACCCGCTGCTTTCCAGCCCCAGAGATAAAACCCGCTGCCTCTCAGGGTAAAACATGAACTACTGGCAAATAAATGCATAAATAAGGGCGTGTGCATGACAAAATGAAGAAAAAAAAAGAAAGAAGGAATGAAGAGAAAGTTATACAATTTTATTGTGTGTTGTAACACCATAAAAATGCAATAGCATAGGACCTCTGTTGTTTCTTCTGCACATTTCCTCTAACACACAGGGAGGGGGGGGTCACCGCGCACTGACTTTGTGATTCATGAGATTTTCAAGTAATGATCAAGAAAATGTGGCAGATCTGGAAGTACACTGTGAGAGTTGAACTTGTACAGGAGCCGTTTAAATAACTAATCTTACTCTCAGGCTTTGTGTGAGTCCCAATCTAAGTAATCGAAGGGTTAAGGTGATTTGAACCTTAAAACTTTTTTAATTAGAAAGAGGAGAAAGTGTCCCATGTGGGCAGCATCATTACTATTCAAACACTAGTGAAACGTTTCAAAGCTGCTGCTTGAGACACTGTACCTGCTGCCACCATCAGCAGGGACTCGGGTGTTGGGTGCACCTTGAGGAGGATAGGAGCCCTCGGCGAGAGGAACTTGATCTAGATGAAAGGTGAGCCCTGAACTCCGGTCAGAGTGTGCAGAGACAAAAGTCTTTGTCTGAGGCCGCTGCTTCCGGCTGTCAGCAAACGGTTTATAATGCTCTTATGAATGGATGTCAAGGTCGAGGAGCTTGTTATTTCAAAGACTTCCAGGAGTGTGAAACTCATTGTGTTGCCTGTGTGTGTGTGTGTGTTTAGATGCAGCGTGTGTTCCAGAAGCTCGGAAAGGCTTTTCCCCCACTCTTCAGATTCTGGCTCTTTGTACAGCTCCAACCTCAGCCAATCCAGCACTGACTTAGAAGGTAACATACACGGAAAATTTGTGTTTTTGTTTTGCATGTTGTAGCCACGTGTCCTGTATATTTATAATCACACCCCCAGGCAATAGCTTCTTGTTTTTCTGTTTTAGGTCACTGATTTAAAAGCTGTTGAAGAAGTAACTTTATAAACCTGGCGCAGTATTGAGCCATAGCTGAGTTCCATTGTGCAGGTTTCCTTTTAAATGTAGCCTCATCTTTCTCTTTTTCGTCTCTCCTCAGGTGAGTGGGTGAGAGTGGAGGGCAGGTTCAGGTGTGTCTCAATCACTTGTATGTCCAGCTCATGCGCCAGGAGTCCTCTGGGCCTCTCTCCCTCGGCTCACCTGGCGGACGGCACAGGGGACCTCATCCTAGTGTGGGACTCTCACCCACTGAGCTTCCTCAAGTTCCTCCACAGGCACACAAGCACACAGGACCAGGTAAAGGAATTTAATTCCCAAAAAAAATAAACGGCGCTAAACTTAAAAACTTTACAAACTGTTTGACCTGGCCGCTCTCCTGCCTTTCCTAGTTTGACCTGCCATTTGTGGAGGTCCATCGCGTGAAGGCCGTGCGTTTCTCTCTGCCAGAAATGTGCGAGGAGGAAGGGTGTGAGGAAACCGTCGGGCCGAGCGGTGTGCTGGATGAAGAAGAGGTGGGCTATGTGGACACTGTGAGCAGAAGTGGATCCCAGCAGCATCTAGCCGAGAGAGCCACGGGGCGGGGAGCGACAAACGAGCAGAAAACGGCGATGCCCTTCCTGTGTGGTCTGTGCTGCAAAAAAGCTCCCGCCGTGTCCGTGTGGAACTGTGATGGAGAGATCCTGACTTTCACTGATATTCAGTGCAAGTAAGAGAATTTAAGAGAAGATGTGTTTTGGTTAATCACGCAATCAGATCATTCACCTCCGTTGACAGCAAGTTTGGTTGCCTTACTTTCAGCTTGTATTTGTAATTACTGACTGAGACCAGACTCCATAGATGACACTATTTTGTATTCGGTACCTGCACTGCTCTTTAACATTTCCTTTTTCTCTCAGGATTCATGGACAGTTGGTGCGTCTCTACGCCCGGGGTATCGAGGACCAAGCAAACGTATACAACGGCAGCCAGGAGCTGGATGAGTGTTGAAGGAGCTGCATCCTGCACAAACAGTCTTACCTACATTTTGAATGATGAGGAGTGAAAAATGAACTGTTTGCATGGTTGTGAGTTTATTAGAAGCATTTCTAGCCTTGCAGCCATAGCCAAAGACGTCCTATTATTTATACATTTTCTCAACATAGTAGAAAAAAAACCTATTTATTCTTAAAAATGTGTTTTTTGTCGAATTCTTCTCTTTTCTAGTCTGTAAATGCACCAGTACTCAACAATCCTCTTCACAGACCGGTTTAACCTGAAACTGTGTTATGTTTTGTTTTTGTCTGTAAATTTTATTCACGTCCATTTGAACTTCCAGAGAATAAAATCATCGCAGATATGTTGATGTTTGTGGAAAATAATTACTTTGGCGTCGGCTCAGAGGTGTGGAGACATGCAGTCGGAACATTTCAGGGTCTGAACTAAATTATAAATGAAGAACGTGTGCGTAATTTCTAGTGTCAGCACAACTCCATGGAATGATAAAATATTGCATGACAAGAGGAAGAAGCGAAAAGGAAGAAGAAATGTTTAAACCCATGTTTGTTTGTCTTGTGTTTCCATCAGTCCTCTGAGCACTCGACCTTTATTAGTCAGGGTGTGGAAGAAATTGTGTGTTTGTGGTTCCAGTTAGGCCACACACCTGGTAGGGACAAAGAGACAAGACATCAGTGTGGTGCAGGTAGTGGTATGGAAATTACTGTTTGAATGTAATTAGATTAATTGGCTCTCAGGAGGGATTAACAGCAGTTATTTAAAGGTTTGATTTGAATGCAGCTTACCTGTAAGTTGTTCTCACCAGAAGGAGGAAATTTAAACATGTTTCCCTTAACGGTTCTAAATCAACAAGACCAACAAGTCCTCCTGGTATGACTACTACCCGATGTATGAAGTAAGGCAACTACTACAGCAGCATAACAATGTAGCTCAGTGATGACTGTAAACACAGGCCTGTTTATAGCAGAGAACAGGTTTATATGCATACGTAATACAGTGCAACCTCTAAAGACATGCCAGAAAGAGTGAATACAGAAGAATGATTCCAGATTTATTTTGTAATTTCAGATATACACGTTGGATCAGACTTACATTTCCACACTCATTCTCGTGTGATTAAGGATATAATAAAGCAGTGGCGTCTTGTGTGCATGCAGACAAAATCAAACAGGCGGTGACTGCAGTAAACTTTATTATTTCTAAACATCCTTACAGTGGCTATATTCACAAGCATGCGGGTTTGTGTGCATGAGAGTGACAGAAAGCATCAGGCTGTGTGGGGCTGCACCCACTTGTATGTTCCCTCATAGCGGAATCCCACCCTCTGCACAAGTTCGTCTGCTTCGTTTGGACCGCGACTACGGACACAACAAATACAGGAGGAAAGGTGACGATGAATAAAGTGTGACGCCCATCAGGCGTTCATTATTTATCATCTAATAAAACTGGCTTTACCTTCCATACGTGTAAGGAATGGGGCGTGTCTTCTCTCCCTCTATTTGGTGGAGGAGTGGGGTGAAGATCCTCCAGGCCTCCCGCAGCTCATCACTAAGAAAAGGAGCGGCAGTGGAAACAGCTTTACGACAAAATATCTGTCAACCTTTTCCTCGAAAAAAGATATTAGAGTTCTGAATGGCTGTAAAAGTTGTAGTACGAGAAAAGTGCACTACAATGGAAATACAACAGTAAAATATGTCACCAACCTGCGGACAAAGTGCATCTGATTTCCACAGAAGACGTCCAGTATTAGTCTCTCATAAGCATCTGGGAGTTTCACATTCTGCAAATAGAAGGCAGTTTTATGTAATTTAATATATATTTTGCATTAAAAACTTTGACTGGCATTGTAACCGCACGGTTGATCTTTTTTGTAGTAGTAGTAGTAGTAGACAATAAAATGCTTAATTTCTCATTTTGTACTCGTTTTCTAACCATTGCTAATCATTCAGGTTGGCTCTTATACCTTTTGAGATATAGAGCTTTTGAACAGATGACCATAGCTCGAAAATATACATCATACAGCTTCAGTATTTCTATTGTATGAATATGTACATTTGGGTGAACATTGTAATAATGATGTCAAAATACTCAGTTTGCAGTGCACACTATTAACTATTAGATTAAAAATGAATGATATTTAATCGCGATTAATCGAACTGAACGCGATTAATTGAACTAGAATTAACTTTAACTTCAGAAACGTCATAATATTTTGACACTTTCAGCTGCACCTGAATGATGGATTACAGTGAATACTTTGATTCAAGCGAGCCCATAAGCACCTTGTATCTGCTCTTGTAAGTGAGGTCCAGCTCAGTCTCCTCTGGGCTGAAGTAAACTCCGGGCCTCTTGGTCATCATCTTCAGGTAAATGGCCTCGTCCGGCTGCACCCGCACCACCAGCTCGTTCCTCTGGCAGCGTTCTCCAAAGATGTCTCCTGGCACGTCTGTGAACTGCAGACGCACCTCTGCTTTCCGCTCATTTAGAGCTTTACCACAGCGCAGGATGAAAGGGACTCCTGGTGGGTGGGTTGGATGGTGGGAGAACAGACACGGTGGATGAGAGAGGAGATAAAATGTTGACCAAGAAAGGCAAGATGTAAAAGCTGGAATGCAGCCTCACCATCCCATCTTTCATTCTGCACGTAGAGCACCGCAGTGGCAAACGTTGGTGTGCTCGATCCCTTTGGTACCGTGGGGTCGTCAAGGTAACCCAGCTTGGAGTGGCCCTCCCCTTCAGGATCTCCGATGTACTGGCCAAGCACCACATCTGACTCCTTTACCGGAGCTATACACTTCAACACCTTCACCTACAGCACATCGACAAATACAGAGAAATTAAATTACAATGAGCTGATGATTTTGTCACTGATGAAGATACACACATATCATGATCCAGTCCATAGTGTTACCTTCTCATCCCTCACGTCATCTGGACTGGTGGAAGCGGGTTTCTCCATTGCAACCAAGCAGAGCATCTGGAGGAGATGGTTCTGCATGACATCCCTACGCAACGAGAGAAAGGCGCAAGTTCGATGCAAGTTTCCATTGGAGGAATTATTTTTCTGAATGTGCCACCTCTCACCGAATGATACCGAAGTCGTCAAAGTATCCTCCACGGCCCTGAGTGCCGAAAGGCTCCTTAAAGGTGAGGACCACACAAGCCACGCTGTTCCTGTTCCATATGGGCCCAAAAATGCGATTTCCAAACCTGATAGTGAGGGAAGAGATGAAGGGTAATGACTGCTTCTATAATCAAGCCATGCAATATAGTGCTTAAAAAAAAACTGGTGTCAGCACCTGAGCACCATGAGATTCTGGACCATCTCTTTTCCCAAGTAGTGGTCAATGCGGTAGATTTGGTCCTCCGTGAACAGGGAGGAGAGGTGGGCTGACAGCTCCTGTGAGCTCTGGAGGTCACGACCAAAGGGCTTCTCAACAATCAGCCGGCTCCAGCCTCTGGTACGGGCATAGAGTAATGTTAGAGTAATGCAATCAAACTGTATGCAACAAGTCATTTAAGGGACTGAACTGATACTGACTTGTGGCTCATGCAGTGGTTTCTGATGTTTGCGCTGACGTGGTGGTAGACACTGGGTGGCAGAGCCAGGTAGAAGAGGCGATGGGCCTTGGCTCCCCCAGGCAGAGATGACAGATGGCTGTTGAGCCGGTCGAATGAGCTTCCGTCGTCATACCTGCCGCTCAGGTAAGAGTTCTTACTGAAGAAGGCCGATAAACTCTCAGTCTCTTCATCGGTGACCTGAGGGGAACGAGGAACATAACAATGCTTCCTGAAAACACACCCTGAACAAACCATGATCTCGTCAGAGATAGCAAGCAAGGAGCCTTAAAGGTGATACCTTCATGTAGGGAAGACATGCGGCTTTGATGTCCTCAACACTCAGGTTAGACCGGGCAAACCCCACAAAGAGTGTGTTGTCAGGAAGCAGGCCATCTCTGAATAACCACCTGAACAAGGGGCAGTCAGTAAAATGCAACGGTGCAGAACATTCAGGCCAAGGGTCAAACTTCTCATAATACACGGTGACCAAAGAACTTCAACTCACCATAAAGTTGGATAGATCTTCTTTTTAGCAAGATCTCCCTGTGATAATGACACACGTGAGAAAAGTGGGGAAAAAAAGGAATCAATAGAGTCCAAAGATTAAGCAAACTTTCAAAAAACATGGGCACAGTGAAGCAGGGAGAGTGGAACTGTTGGGTAATATTAGAAAAACTAATAAGGAACTTGAAACACACACCCATTGCAGGACATTTTGGCTTCATGCAATTGTTTAAATTTTTTTTTTTTTTTTGGTGCTGCACAAAGGTGTAAATGCAGCACATTTCTTTTAACATTCCCAGGCTTTCATTGACCGATTACCACACTGCAGTAATTATTCACCCAGTGAATAGTTCTCGGGTAAGGCTTTGTGTCAACTCTGCTGGGCCCCTCTCACTGCAAACACTCGCCTAGATCTCCTCTAATTTGGTGCAAAAACAACTCTACCCTGCAGATGTGAACACAGCAAACATGATATTAAAGGTTGTACTCACAGAAGCTCCCAATATGATGAATATGTGTGTGTTGGAATGACTTGATGGCTCCTCTCCGTAGAGCTCCTTCCTGAGCTGTCCAAACACCTCAGAGCGAGTCAAAGGCTCAGCGTTCATCTTCTGACTTGTCTGCACTCAGCCTGTCCACTACTGTGACCACTCATTGCCCCGTTGCCTCATGACACACACACTATATAGGGAAACTTGCCAACTTGCAAGTTGTCATTCCCGGCTTGCAGGAAACATCCGTGGCTCTGTGCTGCCACCTGTTGTTGTAAAGATAAAACGCCTCAAGTTTCAGCACTTCTGCTTTCCAGCCGTGGCGGTTTAGCATAGGTCCACGTATAAATTCACACCTTCACATTCCACCGGATCAAGTCCGTCTACCAGAGCCATTCACCTCAACTTGTAATTCAGGTCCATGCAGGTGACGCTGAACCAACTGGCAGGAATACTTCTTTCCTCTACCACTCCTTTTGTCAATGTTGCACAAACACTGGGAGTCACCTCTGACAAAGTCTTCACACATGCAGACAGACTTCTTATCAGCACATAACTCAGCTAAATAGTTTTCTATAGCTGTAAAAATGAGTCACAAGTTTTTTTTTATCAAGCATCGCCACGCTATAAGCTTAATGCCACTGTAGCTTTAACTCCCAATGATTTCTGTAATATCAGCAACCATAGCAAAGACTCTAAGTTAATCATTACTTCAGGATACAGCATTCTTCATAAATTAGTATCTACTCCTACAGGGCTAAAACATAACAGGAGAATTCCAGTGCTAATGCAAGATTAGTACTGTACACACATGAGTAAAATAATGAACCATGACAGACCAAAGATATTGGTTGAAACTCCAGTATATTTTACTTTTGAAACCCTTGGAGAGCCTTACAGTGATGATAAAAAATAAATATTAATCATACATTGCATACAAATTATCATTTATCTGACACAAAGAATTTTTATTAAAAAATAGACACTCTTGGAGACGAGTGCATATTGTCACATTTCAACATTCACTGACAGATCCCCCCTTCAAAAAAAAAGAAAAAAAAAGTTATTTCTTAGCTGGAGTGTACATTCTGTGAAATTAAGGTCATGACAGTCGACAGCCTTTGTCATGTTTTTCCTGAGTTCACTTCATAAATAACTTAAAAAAATCGGTTAAAACCCAGAGTGTCTTCAACAGGTGCGACTGTCATTGTCCTCCACCTTTAATTGTCCATTCAGTATTTTGGCCAAATGCCTGAAAGCTCCACCGCAAATCCTATTGGATTAATTAATTGATTGATTTGGCTCTTTGGTGCAGAGTCTGCGGCGTGAGACACAAAGAGCTACAGGTCACTGGATGAGCAGACCAGGAGGTCAGCTGAAGGTCCAGTGCTGGAAGAGATCAGCAGAATTACAGACGTCCATATGAATCTGGTCTCCTTTCAGTCGTAAACATTTTCCACTGCTGGGATTCTTTAGAAGATTTGCCTGTAGAGCAACAATAGAGAAACAAAGAATCAACACTAAAAACTCAAAGTAATACATTTAGTACATAGTGTGTATGTACTCAACATAGATTGGTTACATAAACTGGGAAGTATCCTATGTCGATTTAGTTCATATAAGGCCACAGCTACTAGTTAGCTTGTCAAACAGATAGGAAATGACTATCTTGTCTACCTGAAGGCTACAACTTTACACAAGCACAATCTCGGAAGCTCACTAGTTGACACAATTTCTAATGATGCATTTAATTTGTACAAAATTCAAAGAAGAAAGGAGAAAATAATTAAGTCATCATGCCAATCAGTGTCAGAAACTTTGCAATAAATCCCTGTTTCTCCGTCATTATGCTCAGCAAAGCTAATTGAAATAGCCGTAGCTTTAAATGTAACAGATGGCAGTGTTATCCATCCTGATCCTGGCAGTGACTACTGGAGCAAATTTCAAATATTTGCTATAAGTCAGACGTCAGTTGCTGCTCACCCCTGTAAAGACCCACTCCTGTTGTGGAGACAAACTGGTTCCCTTCCCCTTCAGTTGGCACAGCTCAATCTTCACCGGCTCTGGCTGGGTTGTGGCTTGAAGGCACAGCTGCTTTCCAGTATTGTGACGTAGCTCGTTATGAGATGTGTACTCAAAGTACTGCAATACACAGTAATCCAGTTAGAGGCCATCAAAGGAGCTTAAATTCAGCTTAAACTCATTGCTTCACTTTTGTAGAGCCAGAGTTGCTTACCTGGTTGCCTCCCATGTTGTGACACTGGTACATGATCACTGGTTTACCTCCCTGGTTGCTATCCCCAACATCCAGGCAGGTATTAGACCCTGAGTTTTTAAGCTGGTGCAAACACAGACACACAGTAACAGTTTAGACACGGCGAGAGTTATGAGACACGTATGGTGACGCTTCTCTTACCGTTCACAAAATTGACTCACCGCTCCATATTTTTCAGGGTTTAAATCTGGAATGAAGATCTCTGGGTAGACTGTGTTTAGAAACCACGTGAAGTTCTTGCATTGAAGCCTCTCTTTCAATTTCAGGCGATCAGAGATGTCCCCGAAATTATTCTATAACAGTGAAATGGCATCAAAAACTCTAACGAGGCATCATAGCAATAAAGCAAACGTGTGTTGGAGGAAGGGAAACTGACCTCTTTAGCCATAACTGCAGCATTCCTGTTGCGGCGATAGTAGACCTTCTTAAAGTCGTCCATCCAGACTTCAGCCAGGCGCACTTGGTTGCGTGTGATGACTTCTGTGCCCTTGGGGAAAGTGTGGGGGCTCTTGTTGCGGAAGACGTGGCCCACCACAGAACAAGGGATGATCTCCAGCTGACCCCCACACTGCCACACCTGGTAATTACATGTGGCAAAGGAGGAAATGATTCACACTCTATTTTGATAATCACTGATTAAAGTCCACATGAAATCCAGTTCAGTGTTTTTATTTGATTATGTCACCTATATGCTAGTATCTGGCCTAACAATCTCAAAAATTGTTGTTTCAGCAGTATTCATAATGCCAGTTTAGTCTTTCTGGATAAATGATTTAGAAATATTAATGAATCATTGTGCATTTGAAATTTTGAGTTAATGAAACACTCCTCTAATCCTCTAATCCTCTCTCCCTCCTCCCTCCTGTGTCTTAGCCAGTAGCACTGCCGGCTTCAGCTTTCTGCTCAGGCCATTGGATTTTTTTATTTTTTTTTATTTTAACAGAAAACATGAATATGCAGAAACAAACAGCACTCTGCTGGCTGTTTCATGCCGCCTAGATAAAAGACTGACCCTGAGCGACATTTCCACATTTTCACCGCCCCAGATCTCCATCTTGTCATCGTATGTCCCAATGTGCTCAAAGTACTTCTTGGAGATTGAGAAGAGACCTCCGGCGAAAGCAGGCGTTCTGAAATTTTCAAGGGCACAAATAAAAGCTTCAGGCATTTGAATGATTAAGGGTGTTCTCAGTGTGACCCACGTGATCCTTCTTACTTTACAGGGTAGGTTTCATCCTTGCGCAGCTTCCGTGCTTCCTCGGGGATCGGCTCCCAGCCGAAGGACAGGCTCCAGTCAAAGTTACCTCGGTTGTAGGCGCGGTTGGTGGCTACAGGTTTATTGAACTGAAAGGTGTTGAGGTCAATGGTGACGATTTCTGGACTGACCACAGCAGTGGGTTCTTCAACAATGCGGTACAACAGGGGTTCCAGCCAACCATGGAAACACTCACCTTAAAAAGAGAAGGAGATAATATTTTTATTACTTAAAAAACAGGCTAATGACGGTTTGCAAATGTATCAACTGTGGGTTTGTGGGGTTGTTTTCATGGGTTTACTGTTGCACATCGGCGTTGAGGATTTTGGCAAGAATGTATTCAAATATGTCTTGGTTGTATTGTTTGAATATACAAAGAAAACAGTAACTCAGCATAAAAACAGCTAATCACAGGCTAATTTTCTAAGTAGGGGACGTCTGTTTCAAGCATGCTAAACTTAACCACTGTGGTTTTCCAGTATGTCCCAACTGTTAAATATAATTAGATTTAATAAAATAATCTGCAGTTAGTATTAACAAAAGACAGATGAAGTATAATATGAAAGATTGGGTTAAAATGGTCAAAAATCATGAATAACTGGATGAGTCTAAATACAACATTAAACAAAATAATTATAATTTTAGCCAAAGTCATGTCTCCATGAGGCAAAAACGAAATATTTAGAAATATATCATGACATAGAGTTTAAATTCTAACCTTGACCCTGCAGGCAGTTTAAATGAGGATACTGTGTTGTTATGGGTTTCAGTGCGAGTGTGTTTTCTTACAGTGTGCGTCGAGGAAGGTGAGCACTTCACCCTGAGCAACGCTGGCACCCAGCAGCCTGGCTGTGATGAGGCCCTTCCTCTCGAGCTGCCTCACTACACGAACAATCTTCAGCTGAAGCACATACTCATCCAGTTTGCTCTTCAGGTGCTCTGCAGAGATAAGACACCATCACATGAGTCTTATTTATTGTTAACAAAAGGTGTGTTAGGCAAACTGCAATGATGTGTAGTCAGTGCAACAGACTTGGAAAAACCTCAGAGAGAAAAAAAAAAGACAGTGTAAAAGAACACATACTATGCTCAGGAAACCAGCGCTAATAAAAACAGACGAATGAAGAGGAAATGTTACTGGCAAATTCGGGTCACACTTCCCCTCTAAGAACTATTATGACCACAATGAATGGCACGCTTCATACAAGTTTTGCTCTGAGTGAATCACCCACGTGTGATGACTGTTGTGACAGTAAACTGGTGGTTCAAAAACACGATTAGTACTGTAGGAAATAAGTAAAGAGCTCACAGCACGTTAGCTTAAGAGAGAGAGAGAGAGAGTGAGACTTTGTCAAGACCAGATAAATAGACCACAGGAAGTTTTTATTGTCAACAGACTCAAAATAGCTTCTACACCTGCTTTACTCAAGAGGGCTGTTCAAGTTGTAGTCAAATGCAACTGTATGTATTTAAATCATTAAAATAAGTCAGACATAAAAGAGATGGATTGTAAAACTTCTTTATGAACAAGAAATCTAAAAAAGCAGAACACAGGCCATTAAAGTAAGCTTCTTTCATCACAGCTATTGTGTCACTCGGAGCTGCTCCACCAACTCCACCTCTTGCTGCCACTTGCAAACTCTCGTTCACTCTGCCTTTAGTCACTGTGCCAATCCTTGTGGTCATGCGGATTTATGACACTGAAAACTGTCTATTCCCCTGCATGCTACCCTGACTGAAGTATTGACAGCTTCTGTATTTGCGAAAACCACACCTACTGCCATTGTGCCAGTGAGCTGCTAAAATCCTGAGTAAACAGTGCTCTGGCTCATCTTATCAAAGCTTATATTATTTCGGACACGCTGCCCTAAAAACTCTGAAGGTCAGTTTAATTAATAAATTACATGTTAAACTAAACATATTTTCTATATTAGTCCTAGTCTCTATGCAGTCGCCTAATATTACGTAACCCTGATGGGTTTATTTCAAACTGTTTTGTTACTGTCAAATTGGAGTGCTTCTTTTTCTTGTTGCATCATTGGTAAAATATCAAAAGCAGCTAAATAAAATATTGTATTTGCATAAATCGTGGCCAAGAAGTTACTGCAGTGGTATAGTATTCCTTTTGTATGCACGGCATTGGCATTTCTATATTTACTCTGCCTATCTGCCAATTTTAATATTTGCATTTGCTTCACTAGAACAGCACTTGGCATTCATTCCTAATTAAAAGCTGTGATAGGAATTAATGAAGGGCTAAACCTGATCTCAATCCTTCACTGCCTATTGCCACGTACGTGCCACGTACTACAGCAAAGTCCATTATGGTTTAGGTAAAAAGGGAGTTTTGTCAGTGCAGTGTTTTCATATTTTCCATACCTGCAGTACTGGCATCATCTACCAAGATGATCTCTTTGAGCAGAATGGCAGGAGACGAGTGCAGGACGCTGTAGACTGTCCTAAGGAGCGTGGACCAGGCCTCGTTGTGGAAGACTATGATGACGCTTGTGTCAGGCAGAGGAGGACAACGAGGAAACTTTCTCTCCACACACCTGGGCAAGGTGAGCCAAGCCACAAAATGGAAAGAGACAAAGAAGCGTGTGAGAGTGAGAAGCATATCTGATGAAATGAAAAGAAGGTCTTGCAGTGCTGCGGATAACAGACCATTGTCTGCAGATATTCAAGCTCTGCTCACTTAAATCGCTCCGCGTGCAATACTTGCTATCAGTCTGCTCATTTTAAAAGCTACTAGAAAAAAAAAAAAAAAACTTAACCAAATATCTCAAGGCCCAAATGTATTATGCAGATATCAAGCTGGACTAATGTTTACACTGAATTGGCATATTCAAAATGTGTACGCTTCCAGCCGTACCGTATTCAGAATTAGTGGTTACAGACACATTAGCTTTTTTTGACCAAGTGACTTTTCAGGAAAATGGTGAGCAGAATATGAAAATACATGTAAATAACTGAGCATGACCTCAGCTGCGATGGAGACTAATGGCCAGTGTATGTGATGATCATTACTTTACTTATTTACTTACTGCGCGCCACGTTTCTGTGAAGCACTTGTGATGTGAATTGAAAAGTGCGTTACAAAAAAAGTATTATTATTATTATTATTAATGATTATTAACGATTATTATGAAAGTGTGACAAATCACCCTGTGAAACTAACTTACTCTGTGGGCCTCGTGTCTTCACCAAGACTTCGACTAAGTGAAATGCGGTCACTGGCAAACTGGTTAAAACAATTCCGCGTCATGCCCTCCTGCCTCTCCTTCTCTTCCTCAGGGCTCAGGGGGTCTTTCTGAAATCCTTTCCCATCAGCACCGGGGCCGTTGGGGTCCTGGGGCGGTCTCTCCAGGTAAGGTTTAAGCTCTGCCTTAGTGTAAAACCCAGCGGGGCAGTTGATATCCTGGGTCGGCTGCTCCTTTTCTGGCGGTGGCTGTGGAGCTCCAATCTGAAAGCCCATGTTGTTGACAGCCTCTCGGACCATGATCATCACCTTGTCTTTTTTGACCACCAGCCCTTGCAGCCAGGGGTCCCCGGCAGATGAAGACCCAACATCCCTTTGGAGAACCACGAGGACAACCATGAAGAGAGTCCCCCCGAAGAGCACCAGTTTCAGGGGGGACATACGCCGGCGTAGAAACAGACGCATGCTTCAGAACGGATGTTGATCCGAAGGCTGTTGAACAGAAAGAAAAAAGAAGAATGTCTATGTATTAGCTGGCTGTTTACACAAGGGTTTCAACCGAAACCCAAACACACCAAAACACACTCTACTCTTACCTGGCGTTAATTGCTAAACATTCACGGGGTAAATCTTGAAGTAGAAAGGCAAGGGTAAGAGCAAATTCCTTGAACCTGTTTGTGCGTCTCTGCAAGTGTCATAGCAGCTAATCTAGTCAACCTCGCTCCTCCTCCCTTTCTGGCTCTTCAGGGAACAGTCCCACAGGGCGGGCACAGAGAACAGGGAGGAGGCGAGAGCGAACAAACACACCACACCTCTCTGTAAACACCTGAATTCACCTGCTCCGACCACAGTCCTCCTCCAGCAGCCACGGGGCAGTATATGTGAACCGTTACACTGCTGCCTTACGTTGCAACTCCCATGCCAGTTAATGAGTGACAATATTTGCCTCGCCCAGACACCTGTACTTAAAGACACCTCATCATAACTGATCGGCCGTACTCTGGAACAGGAAGTAGGGTTTGCTACGTGGAGCAACACAGGCCAATAACTTCCCCCAATCATGGAACAATAGATGGCACTTTCCTACTATGTGAAAGGGGATATCATTCAATTGAAGGACTGTCTGAATGTCTGCAGGTGATCACTATTCAAACTCACTCTTACTTGGCCATAATTAATTTAATTTGTTCTCAAGCCAGCCACCTTCATAATTGATTCAAGAGGACACATTGTGTGGCGTGTTGCAGAAAGGAGAAACAACCCCAGGATATGAAGTAATAAAAGACTGCATAGAATCGCACATATCTGCCATCATTATGAGGACGTGCAGAATGGCCAAAATGAACGTATGAGTCAGAGAAGGAGAGGACAGGATCCCCCCACAAAATTAATATTAGCAGGTTACAGCTTGAAATAGCATCACAAGCAGACTGACTGCGGGCTATGAGATGTTGAGCAGAGACAAGTTGCAGAGGCCTTCGATAAAAATCATCAGTGCAAAATGAAAGAGGAAGAGCGGCATTCTGCTTTCACTGAGTCAAAGTACGCAACGCAGAAACAGCGTATCTAGAAATCACATATTTGACAGATGGGGGAGACACATGGCCAAACAATGTCACAAAACAATGTTAAGCGACGATATACACGAGGTTTAAACTCCCGAAACGCCGCCACTTACCCACAACTGACTTAACACTTAACACTTGATCTACACCTGTTTCCCCCCGACTGGATGTTTTCCTGTTTCTGTGTGAGAAGTGAAAATGTGAGCACGTATCGAACTTACCCGTTTTCTGAAGTTGTCAAACTGATGTTCGGCGACAACCGGAGTCCCGGCTTTTGCTTTCAATTCTACAGGTGCCATTTGTTGAAATAATTAGTTGGAGTGAGTCCCCTGCTGGCCGCGTGTGCTAAACTCTCATTATTTCCGTGCATCGTTACAGCAAAGGCACGAGCTCCTGTGTAATATCGAAAGTGCGGAAAAGACATAAAATCTTTATTATTATGTTTTACTTTTTTTCTTTCTTTCTTTTTTGATTTCTCTCTTTCAATTACTATGTCTTGGCCGACATATGTAATAATGGCGGCTGTGCGTGTTGCATTTCAGCAGTTCTGCAATAATGTAACTATTGACAAAGTGTATAGTTTTACTTTTGTAGCATTGCAAAGGTTTAACTGAATGTTGAATTACAGAAAATTTATACCACATTGAGGTGTTATTGTTGTCACATGACGTTTCCATTTGCAAAGGGGAAGTCGGAATATTCCAAACGCTTTTAAATCTAAAGCAGCGCAATATGACACCACCTCTCGGTTTGACCCAAATTCATCAACATATATAAGTGAACCAGCAACCTTTGTGTGGAAGTGTATGAAATAATGAGCATGTTAAGCATCCTAAAAATCAACTTCATGGTGGAACTGTTGTTAGGTTGCATTATTCTGTATAGATGTACCTGTGTCACGAATCTATTGTGGGGACATTAGTCCTTTTTCATCAGGGATTAGGAGGAATTTATGTCACTTAATTAATGTTCAGCATAGAGTGCTGTAAGTGAACATAGCCATTACCTCAACAGAAATTCATTATTCATGTGCAAGCAATTAAATACTCTCTCCTGTATAACTCCCCTCCTGAAACCCAAGACTGAGTTATTCAGAGACGTAGATGGACACATCTCTCAGGTTACTGTCAAAGGGAGAAATCTTGATTGCAGACAGGAGACTGACATGATATCTAAATTAAATCTAACAAACAGAGCATCGCGTCATTTTGAGAATGGCAAATACAGACCAAACCAAAGAAACATAACGAATGCAAAAACAGACATTTATTGATTTCTTACCAGGGGGTGGATTTTAATCAAATCAATCATTGCACTAATTTTTAATCTCCTTTAAAGAAAATGCAACAGTGTTTATTCACCTTTCTTCATAAGGTAAAAGAGGGACAGGCAAGGATCTTTTTCGTAGCCTATGAAGGCACAATCAATTCTGGTGGTCAGACAGAGGAATGAGCATGTCAACACTACTTGCTTAAAATATTCCTTCACCTTCAAAAAGCATATAGGTCGGTTATTTTTTCAGCACCAAAGGCACTGCATGTAGTGGTTTTCCCAGTAGTCTCATGGAGGGCAGAATTACTCATCATTACATACATTCATACGACTATTGGTTCAAATGGCTAATTTCGGTGGGCTACAAGCCTCTATGCGCCAAATACAAAAAAAAAGGGTCAAATACTGTTGTGTAAAGTTGTGAATATTGGTCCATGAACTATGCTGACCTTGGAGCTGCATAATCTCAAGGCAATACGGAGCAGACTAAGAATTTCTGCAAACACTTAATCCTGAAGAAGTCAGGAACCCAGCTAACTTTGTTGTAACACAATCCAAAAAATGAGCAAAAAAAAAAAAAAAAAAAAAAAAAAAAAAAAAGAAAGAAAGAAAGAAACACATACATTTCATAGGCCTTTGCTTATTTGAGTTGGAATGAAACCAGTCAAAATCACAGTCCAGTAAAAGGCGCAGAAGACACAAATCTCTGCAAATGATCATTTTGACACACACACACACACACAAAAAAAATATATATGTATATATATCAGGAATGGACACACAACTCTAAAGAATAATATAAAACATGCCTTGCAGCAACCAGTTTGGCGAGAAAGCATTGTCATACAGTATCATAAAAACCTCACAGTGAAAAGTTACAGTATGCCCCTTTATGGATAAAGATCAGCATTCACTTACATGTGCTCACTCCCACACACACACACACACACACACACACACACACACACACACACACACACACACACACACACACACACACACTCACACACACAAACACTTGTGGAACAATGTTTCACAACAGTTCGACAATCTCTCTTCAGTTCCGTGACACTAATGCAACTGTCCCTCCTTCATTTCATACTTCTCGTGTTTGGCTTGAACCAAAAATACATTGCAGGGAGTGAGTGTTCAGTCGTACATTTGAGTGAACCACAAACAGCTCGTGTCCAGACTGTGGATTATCACAGGCTGGAAGAAACAAAGAAGGCCCTGATAAGAAACACAGAGGTCCAAACCAAGGTCGTTGTGTTTTCTGTCTGCGTTCTGTGTGCATATGTGCGTTCTCCTTCATGAATAAGTCCGCGACAAAATAAGTGTTCATCCCTGTCGACGACAGTGATGGTACCTTGGCCTTTGCTCACAAAAGATGAATAAATTACTTAAGGTTACTGTAGTGTTCAACAGAATCATCAGAGTGTGTCTCAGATCAGACAGTTGTTCTTTGGTTATTTTCATCCTTCATGTTGTCCTTGCATATTTTCTTTTATGAAACAGTTTTGCTGAAATATATTTCGATGAAATACTTGTACTATTGCTCATAAACACAAGCATAGCCACTTCTGTCCTAAGGCAACTGGGCTTCATTATCTCTCGGGCAGCTTGGGAAAAAGCCTTCGAACATGGACAACGCCCTGCATGTGTGCATCTGAGTATGTGACAACATACAGACTCGTCCCTGCTGGCCATCTCCTGTCCCCAGTGTGTTTTCACCGCGCTACGGTGCTCATCGCCGAACTGGCCACTCAGTCTCTGCCTTATCAGTGCAGTGGGAGTCACTCTGCGGTCGCCTCGTCTGTCGCTAACTGCCCGGGGGACCACTGGTGAGGAAGTAAGTAGTCATCTCTCCTTTCCCCTTCACCTTCACAACACCTCGACAGTCCAGCTGGTATCCGTTGTTGACCAGCACGTGGTACAAGTCCGTGGTCACCTAAGAAAGGACACGGACATTTGACACTTGGGATGTGGGACATTCAACCCTTGCAAAGAGAAGCAGCGTCACACTGAATAACGGCCTAAAGAACTAAAGCGCAGGCACAACACAAACAACAGAACCTCTAGTATATATATACAGTATATAGTAAATCTCACTTCAAATTAGAGGATCTGCAGCTTGGCTCAAGTTTTAAACTGTCCCCCAGACACTGGTTAGCCTCACTGATTGGTGGTTTTCTTAAGGAACCACAACTCTTCAGTCCAAATCCCTTCACGCTGTAGTTCTACTTTTGTCCGTCTTCGACCGCATTTCACCAAATGTTTTCCGACCACATTTCTTCCCCAAAGGCGATGGTCCCCCACTGTCCTTCCAGTCTTTAATAATGCGTTAGACCGTTCTTAACCCAAGTTTAGGAGTTTCTGCTTCAGTCTCCTTCATGTTTTCTGTGCGTCATGCATGCCAATGATCTGACCCTCCTCAGCATCTTTTCCACAACCACGGGATGTGTCTTTTGACGTAATCGTTTAAGAAATGAGAAGCTACTCATTGCATGAGTTGGGGTTAAATAAGTTGTTGCCAGCTGAAAGATAATCACCCATGCGGTAATTATCCAATAGGAGGTTATTGTGTAGCTGAACCCTACTATTATGCAGTAACACACACTGTACAATAGATGGCAGCACTGCTCTAACTAATCTTTCAGGAAGCCAGTTCATGCATCTGTTTTGGGGGCAGCACAGCATCCAGGCATGGTGTGACTCACACCTTTCAAAGAAAGTGTCACCATCTACTACACACCTATGAATGAGGTATGACTTCACAGATGGACATGCAATGGCTTTTCACCACTGGAGAAAATAATACCGCGGTACTCACATGGCCTCTGCAGGGAATTCAAATTTAGCCTTCTGTCCTCCCACAGAGGAACATTAGTTTCTGCTAGAGAACAGCATGTCCTGCGCTGACCAGAATTCCTGTTCAAGGCCACTTATGCCCTTGTGCCTTCCTCTTAGATTAGATGTCTAAACCCCTCATTCAGACTCCACAAACAGTACTTTTAACCCTATTTTCCTTGGACCAATACGCATCTCGAAATTGGGGGACGGAGGCTGAGGTGTGGACGTCGTTTTCATAATTATTTGGCAATTAATAAACACAAATGACCTACACTTTCACACGGGATAACTTAATGGCTAAATTCATAATTACTAATTGATATTCTGACTTGACTAAACTAAAATTGCAAAACGCTTCTCGTGAACCTAAAATTACACGGTGCGGAGAAGTTACTGAGAAGAATCCAGGACGCGCGCTGTACCTGGATGTAGTCTGGTACCCCTGTGCTGTCCATCCGACTGGCCACGTTGACCGTGTTCCCCCAGATGTCATACTGCGGCTTCCTGGCACCGATCACACCTGCTACCACAGGCCCCATGTTCAATCCTGAGGAAAAAAAAAAAGTCACCTGACTGTGAAAAATCATATTAGTTTTTAATATGAATCTCCTTTTTAACCCTTTATGGGACGAGGAACCGCATATGGAAAATCCGCCACACATTTTAAATTGCGTCCCTGTGCCTCTCAGTGAGGTTTAGAAGCATGTGGTTTTCATTCAGACAATTAGAGAAGATCAAGGAAACATTCTCAGGTAAAATCAGGGTCAAATGAGGTCCACCTCTGCATGAACCCGGAGAATAACCGCTTTATTAGGGACAATGAAGAAGTGACAATGTGCATGTTGACAAGTGTCTGAATCAGCACTTATGTTGTAATGGTCTAAATGCATGTTTACATGTGTTTAAGGGCAAAGAAACCTTGATTTTCTCCATAAAAAAAAAATCACAAAATGTTCAACCTGTTCACTCCTTCTTTTTTTTGGATACAACATGACCCTACGATAACACTAGGGTTGAAATTTAGAATTTGCAGGTATTTCAATGAGTGCCCTATAAAGGGTTAAGGCCTTAGCCGAACAAAAGCCAATCCAAGAAATTATCAGTAGACGTTTCAAAATCTATTTCGGCCTCTGTCCAGCCTTACCTATCTTCATCTGGAAGTTGTTGAAGGAGTGCTCGTTGATGTATTTCATCTGCTCTCTGAGTCTCATGGCGTAGTCGGCCAAAGCCAGGATGTGTGAGCGGCCCTCTCTGTCGTAGGTGGAGTCGTTGAGGCCGGAGGCTGCCATGTAGGTGGAGCCGATGGTTTTGATTTTCTCCAGTTGACGGAACCTCTCCTCACTTATGATCTAGTGGTGCGTAAGCGGTTGTACGCAAGGAGGGGGAAAAGAGAGAAAACAACACTTCAGCTACAGCTTATTTTTCCATCTTAAACACTTCATCCAGTAAATATTACCACATTAACTTTGACTGCATAATTTTCTCACCTCATCAAAGTCTGCGATGATCTCATTGAGCAGCCGGAGACACTCCACTCCCTCGTTGTTCGCTTCCAGCTCCACGTAGAACTCTGAGAAGTTGCTAATGGAGGCAAACATGACAGCGACGCATTCGCACGACTGGTAGTACAACTCGTCGTTCCGACGCTCCCTGGCGAGGAAGTGGGCGGCCACGTCCTTGGGCAGGATGTTGTGGAGGAGGCGGCGGTTGTACGCCTGCAGCTCCTCCATCTCCTCCTTCTCCTCTGTGGCCTGAAGAGGGACAGCAAGAGTAGTGGCGATTAGTCACGCTGTCAGGTGACTATTACTCACAGAACACATTTATGTCACAGAGGGGGAAAAAAAATAAAATCTAATGATGGTTGAATTCCACTCAGCTCCCTCAGTGTCAGTCTGGATGCTGGGTAACTAACTAACACGCTGGCATATACAGAATAGAGCCATTGTTAATGTTATTCCTAACCCCATGTCCAAAAAGCGAAGCTGGAACAAGGGCAAATGGACTTATTGTGTTTCTCAAAAACATTTCCCCATTCATCCAAGTAATTTTTCAGCTCTAAATGAGGAGTTGGGGTTTTATTAGTAACATCTGTGGGTGGTGTCCACCTAAAACAACTAACTACTTAGCTGTAATCGGAGGAACCTGTTTTGAATCTGCTTTCTTCTCCAGTAAATAGCTCTATAACGACACAACAGCCAGAGACTCCGGCCACAAGGTGTGAACAGGGTTGGAAGTTTTTTTAGATGTAACATGATGAACTATATGCACTGCACGCATGTCCACTGTGAAAAAAACAACTCTTCATTCACCTGCAGCTTCCAGAGGAAGTCAAGGCGAGCAGTGGACTCCACCTGCTGGCCGTGCAAGTAGAGAGCCAGAACGAAAACCGTCAAGATGACGGGAGTCATGACCTTTAGGGACACCTTCTTCACCACACTCTCCGGGCTGTGGAGGGACAGAGGAGGCATGAGCGAGCGTCTCGCACGGGAAAACAAATAATACTGTAACGTACAGTGAAAACTGCTCACCACTGTTGCTCAGTTTCATTGAAACCAAATCTGGAAAATGGAAAAGAGAAAGTCATGCATCCAAATCGTTGTGAGTCACTGAGATGAGGAACTACTAAACATCAAAAACAACTTACAGAGGCAGGGAATCGTTAACAGGTGGTAATTGCCTGAGGACAAAATGAGAACATAATCAAAAAATAGGACTTAACATTAGAAAGTAGGTCTTGTACGATCAGAAGCTTATCATAAAAAATTAGGCCAATTCCAACCTGAACCAGAGAGTTGTGACACATAAGCTATTCAGGTTGGGAAAGAGTGAGATTATGGGTTTGTGTGAGTGTGTGCGTCTGTTTGTGTGTTTTTGGCCGGGGACTCACAGGGAGTTGACAAAGACCAGCAGGTCCGCATTGTCAAACAGGGCCACCTGAGGCCACTCCACCAGCAGGAGGAATGTGAGCTGGATGAGCAGCATCAGAGCCAGTTTCCCTATGCTGCTGATGTGAAGGAACACGGAGCAGGCCAGCAGGGTCAGCAGTACGCTGTAGCTGAAATACTGCAGCACGGAGGAGGAAGGAAGGTTTAGGGTGAATATTCAAACATCCTCTTCATGTCCACTGAAAAACAAATATGCACACAAGCGGAATCGGCGCGCACCTGCACTTGTGCGCGTACACAAAGGCAAACACACGTAAATGACACGTGTAATGAGACGTTATGGGACTGACCTCGGGGAAATGGCAGGGCATGGCCTGACTGGAACACAGAGTCAAACCGTCCTCTGCCGTCTTGGTCAGGTTGTGCAGCAGGCACAAAGTCGCTGATGTGTTCAGCTCCTTGGACACACAGTCCATCAGTCCTTCTCTGCTGCAGGTAAACTGGTACAAAAAAAAAAAAGAAATGCAAGAAGGACACAGATGTTATTCTGAAACATAAATTGAATGATGGCAGAAACCATTAGCATTGGCTTTAGGACGTCAAAAGCATTATCCCTGTTTATGGATGCTTAATATTTTGTTCCAATAACATCCCTGTATATCAGCCATGTGCCTTCAAAAATCCTTAGGGCCTTTTGTTAGTCACTGTTTTTGACAGAGCCATGTTGCGCACAAAAGTACTGTAGGTACATAATATAAGAGCAAAACTAATGTGGAAACTGTGATCAATGCATAACATTCCAGACGCAGAGAAAGCAGCTGCTAAACTGGGCGAGCACAACTTTGAAAACTCTCTTGCCCAGTTTGATGCCAGTTCTTGCAACTGAGAGATCAGTCAAAGGAGGGGACAGCCCTGCAGGCAGCCAATCAAATGTGTGGGCCGGCATAAAAAAAGCTTGAACACGGAAAGTGACACACAAGTCACAAAACTAGAATGTAAGATATTTACATTTAATGCTGATATTTTACTTTTACCCCTTTGTAACTGTGTTAAACATGATGATGGTTAAAAATAGACCCTATTTCTACAACCCCATCTGTCACAGTGACGGATTATGATTAATTGCAGCCGCCAATTATAGCGCCCCCTCAGGCAAATTGGTCTAATTTTAAAACCGAGATGGTTGCAGAATTTCTTCAGGTGTGCGATCGTCAGCGTCATCTTTGTGAGGTCGACGTGTACGATAGGTTCGCGGTAGGGCAGAAGAATGCCGCTGAGGCAGGCATCTCCCCCTGACTTCACTGTTTTGGGGCGCAAACGTGACAAAATAAAAAAAAACGGCGGCCCCTACCATGTTAGCAAAAGAAGAGATGAAGAGGAGGAGGATGGTGAAGACGGCCACCAGCGTGCTGTTTGCTCGAGACTGGACTATTTTCTTGGTTACTGTCTGCAAGGCAGCTGGGAAGAGCTTTGACACGGGCAGCAGGGAGGAGATGAGATAAGAGAGAGTTAATGCCATTAGTGATGTGGGCCGAAGACATGTAATAACGACTCTTATCCGAGGACGTGAGCGGCCGTGCGTTTCTTACTTTGATGCAGGAATAGATGGCGCAGATGAAGAGGATGTTGGTGTGGATGATGAAGACGCTGGTGTAAAGGCCGAGCATAAGTGTTGTTCTGTGGAAGAGAGGAAAACTCATTAAGATGTGCAGCTCCTCGTAAACTAATCAAGATCAAGTTTCCCATCAGCAATTCAGTATAACGCGAAGAAGCAACTTCTCAGTGAGAGGCACTTACTTTGGGAAAATGATAACCTGAATAAAACAGATAAAACAGAAGACCATAAGCGTGCAGGCCACGTATCCCCCGAAACGATCATCAACCTTTTTGGAGTACTGAGAACAGAGAATCAACGAGAAATTAGTCGCACTGCGGACGGGTTTGAGAACAAAGAGACGATTGAGTTTATTTCACGGGGAAGTTTGGTGAAATTCAAACTCTCGCTGACCTTTTTCTCGAGGTCAGCAGTCTGAAAAGTGAGCAGGAACTTCTTGACGTGATCTTTCCTCAGCTGGTCAATGCTGCGTGCGTCGATGGCCCGTCCCAGAAACTCGTCCACCTCATCCTCCGGGTTCAGGGTCTCCTGAGCACAGCGACTGCGAGGCAGATGGAACAATAGGTCACTGTGCGCCGCGTGTCCATGTCTCTGTGAATGTGCACGTCAGGGAACTGGCCTACGCTGCGACAGGCAGGGTGAATCAGAGCTAATGTGGCGTTAGTGCCATGTTGGACCCGACTGTATAAAACCAACAGTGGGCCCTAAAGTTAACTGCTGAGAAAAACTAGGGATAAAACACTCACTTTTCTTTGCTGGATGCAGCATCTATGCCCTGAGAAAAACAAAAACAGAATGAAATTGAAAACAAAAGCAGTGAAGAAACAGCAATAAAAGAGTCACTATTGTGTAGCTACAGTGCAACTGAAAAATAGACAGAGACTCAGACATCTGCACAGTTAATCCCTGTGAGCCAGACTGATGTTTTAATTAATGCTCGGAGGCTTCAAATTACACCCTCTTTGCCCCTAGGGCTCAAGCCCTCTGAGATGGAGAGGACAAAAGGAGGAGGAGAGGAAAGGAATGTCGGAAAGAAAAGGAAATTAGACTTCTTAGAGAGAGGAGGGAGGGAGGAAGTGTGAGAAAGTGTGCGAGCGAGAGGGAAAACGTCTGCAGCTGTAGCCTCATCAGATGAAGCATAAGAAGAACTAGGGCTCCCTGGGACTGTGGCGACTCCTGTTCGTTGGACGCAAACACATCAATACATCTTCTCACATTCACAAATGTTCTTTTAAGCTTACGCCACATTTGTGTACATATTTGTCCCAATATAATATTCATAGTCAGAGGGAATATTTCAAGGGTAGATTCGGTTAGTCATTCTAGCGGCTCTACGTGGCTGCACTTAGCCGCAACTATTGCGCAAGTGTGATACCACACTAGCACTAGCAGCACAGAATTAAGTTTTTTTTTAATCACACTATGACTATTTTAACTTCATTCTGACTTAATAATGTACGTAATAAGATAGCAAAGAGTTTTTTTTGGAATACTGGGAAAAGTTAGAGATATACTGGACCACAAAACATTATATGCTCACTGGTATTAGCATATTTAGATTATTTAGATTTAGATTTACTGTGTGGAAGTTTGGGGGAAACACTAACAAAAGCGATCTACAAACAATATGCACACTGTTTTTAAAGTCGCATGCACTTAAATTTAGGGATTTGGTGGAATTATAATCTACCTCCTTATAATATACAAAACATGTTCATGGACAAAAGAAGGGGGTTATAATCTCAGAGGGAATTTAAACTTTAAACACTGAAAAGCATGTGCATATGCGTTTGTGGGGTGATTTTTTGCACTGGGAAGAAAACAATGAATGATGACGCATTAATACTGACAATGGGTGGGGCAAGATAAACTTACCCCCACTCCTTTTCAAACATTGACAGTGATTTATGTCACTTATTGAAAGCATTATTATTTTTCTGTCTTTTGTTTCTTATTCAATTGTTTATGCATTTGATACAGTTCTTTTCTTTTGAATGTTCAAAATAAATAAATAAAACTAAAACTAAATATTGAGATGATTGGGTCACCAAAGTTAAACTGAATTCATCCTCCATGGACACACAGTAGTATACCTGCACAATATTTCACGTTGAATCATGCAGTTTTTCGGGTATTACAAGGATCCACAGGTGACTGTCCATATGCTCCAAGTGTGACAAAAACTAAAGATTTTGCCCAGTAACATATTCCGGTAAGTCAAGTGTAGCCTGACAATGTACCCTTGACACTTTAAGGACCATGACGGCATCTATCATTAAGGCTGCATGATCCACTTAGAAATTATATTAGTGCCTTGGCTTGGAGAGAGAGGAGAAGATGACACGGAAAGACATGCATGGAAAAGTAGTGAGGGTATCGGGCACAAGCTTAATTGCTCACCATCTTCTTGTAGACTTTGGACTCCTTGTTTCTGGAGAAAGATCTGTCGGGCACCCAGCGCGGCATCAGTCCCTCCGCGGAGTTTGCACGTGCTCGCTGCATCTTAGCCATCATGGCTTTCTCCTCTTTCTGGAAGTGAAGAAAACCCCACCAGGGCACACGCTTTGACAAACATCGTCTATGCTGAAGTATGCTGCTGGTGTGATTTTGCTTTGAAGAGCTCAAGCAGATGACGTGTGTGTTGGTTTGACATGCGTGGACTAACCCTTTTCTGGCTACAGCCGAGCACCAAAAAGGTTTCGATGTTGTTCTCCTTCAGGTAAGCATTCCTCTCTCCTCCGAACCCCGGCTCCACCTCGTAGTCTCCGTTCAGGTACTGAAGCGTGGCTTTGGTGATGTGGATGCGCCTACACATACACACACGCACAACAAAGACATGGTGAGTCCAAAATGACATACAGCAGCCTACTCCAGTGCAGCAGCAGGTAGAGATAGGGGGGACCTACCCAGCCTTTCCCCCAGCCTCCATTTGGTTGGCGAGCGTCACGTCATTGGACCAGACGTCGAACTGCCACTTCCGCAGGCCCAACACCCCGCAGTGCACGCGCCCACTGTGGATACCCACCCTCATGTTCACGTTCACGCCCGTCACCTCTCTCACCAGCCTGCAGATAGTACATATAGATTTTGTCGTCCAAAAAAATCCCCACACACATTTACCTTCACGCGTCTCTTCGCAGCAAAAGCGTGACACGTGCACTCAACCTTCAGATAAATATTACTACTCAACCTTCAGGGTGTGTTGATCTTGGTGTGTGAGCTGCATTAGTGTGTGTTTCACTCACGAGATGGCCTCAATCATGTCTACTCCCATCTCTACGCAGCAGTGGGCGTGGTCGGCCCGGGGCTCGGGCAGCCCCGACACACAGTAGTAGCAGTCCCCGAGGATTTTAATGCGCAGGCAGTGGTTCTCCTGCAAAGCAGAGACACGGAGCAAAATGTAAAATATGACACTCTCTAATGCGCAGCATGCTCATGTGAAATATAGGGCTTTTTATGCATAATTTAGATGACTCATCAGTCTCAGGATGGCCTAATTGGTGTGTTACACAATGCTTAAGTAACCCCCTCGCCCCCACCACCACCACCACCACCACCACCATCAACAAGTACATCATGTTGGCTTTGTCATACCAACAGTAAAGGCTACAGACTGCTACGGTTATATAAGAGGTGGCGGTTTGGCGCTCTGCTGTGAAAATGGCGGCAGCAGGTGCCGGCGCTCACCGAGGCCAGCTTGTCGAAGCGGGCGAACAGCTCGTTCAGCGTCATGACCAGCTCCTGGGCCGTGCACTGAGACGCCAGGCTGGTGAAGCCCTCGATGTCCGCGAACAGTATGCTGCAGGACGAGGGGGGGGAAGGAAGACAAAAGGAGGACAGAGAATGAGATCAATCAATAAAGTATAGAGTGAGTTAGCATGGTCTAGCGCCTCCCTCACCCCCTCCCTCACCCTGTCCCTCCTCACTGACCAGCTGACATGAGACAGAGAGAGAGAGGGAGAGGGGAGAGAGGCAGACATTTGTCCAGCTTTGGCTCTCATCATCTAAGCCAATGTGGGTCACCTCCTCCTCCAGCCCTTCCCCCTGAGAACCCCCCCCACCCCCCCCCACCCCCCCCCCCCCCCCCCCCACCCCCACCCCCCTCCCTCCTCAGTCCCCCTGTCTGCATGCCTTTCATTGCTAACTTTTGATAGTACCGAAAGGCGAGGATAAACAACACTACGGACAGCAGTTCCAGCTGAAAGCGACAGATGGCGCTGTGGGTCCCCCGAGTTCATGCACTGAGAGAGACGCGACCCTTAATTACAGCGGCCCAGAGCTCGTCTGTGTCTCCCATCATGACCGAGAGGCTGTGAGCAATTACGTATTCGGACAAATTCATCCAGATTGTAAACAAACCCCATTTTCTCACTTACTGGTAAAGTGGTGGTGTTTTCCGTTACAGTGGACGGGGGAGCTTGACATTTTCATTTAGTCATAATTTAAGATTTTTGCTCTCAAATGTCACTTAAACCTTCTTTTCTGGTGAAGAAATAGACCCATCATAAAGTGAGAGGACAGCACGGCCGTGGAAATTACACTTTAGAGAAGCCGCTGCAGTCTGGGCGAAGATATCACTAGGAGCAAGTTTAATTTATTTTTAATCAAGTAAATTACATGTTTGCCTCTTTACACAGCATAAATAATAAGAGGACTGTTAATGGTTAAGCGCCACCAAAACATAAAGAACATATTTGTTGTTTAAAGCTATTAAAAAAACAGAACATCCATTTGGGACAAAGGCAGCAGGTTTTAGTCTTGTGTTACATTTGGATAACGGATAGCTCGTGTAAGTTCACACCTTGTAGTTGCAACAGATTATTCCACTAAGTGCATCACCTGTACCTATTTGGGTCACCTCCAACAGGAGACCTGTGCTCATTTCATATCACCGCCGCCGCCGTCACCGTCCGCTGCACCACAAATGGAGCAGCACTTGCTGGACTCAACTGTGGGCTCACGTAGGGAGAGCCACCTGTTGAACTGACTTATTCCCACTACAGAGGTGAAATTGAGTGGCGAAAACTGACACAGAGGTCCCGCAAACTTCAAGTCTGCCTCCCGCTGTGTGTTATGGAAAGCACAGCAGTTCGCCCAAGTCTATATCGTTACTGCAGCCGGCGCTGTCAGCGTCAATAAACAACAACATGCATAATACATGCTGTCAGGGAAATAGCTGTTGGAGTGACTCTGTAACTGTCAGTGGAGTGAGGTCAAAGCCACCGGTGCAAGCTGTGACAGCGAAGTAGGCAGGCGCTCCAACGTCTTCTTCTGCATTTATCTGTCTGTGCTTACCTAACATTGTCGTGCTTCTGGATGTAGATCTTGTGGAACATCATATCTTCCTTCTTGGCATTGATATCGGCCTTCATCTCCATGGCAACGTGCCTTGGCAGCACTGACAGCAGTAAGCGCTCCTGAGAGAGAGATAGAGGCAGAGGAAGAGAAAATAACAGCGAGAGAAATTTAAGAAAGAGAGACAGAGAGAGAGAGAGAGAGAGAGAGAGAGAGAAAGAGAAAGAGAGCCCATTCATTTTCAAAATCTTTCTGCTGTTAGAGTCCTCAGTGAGTCACCCTGAGTTCCCATCTGCGTGGGAATGTGAGAGGAGAGCGGAGATGCGTGTTATACTCCAGAACATATTGCTGACCTCGAAAACAGAGACAAACAAATGAGACCAGAAAATGGAGACTCCCATTTGTTGCTCTTTTGCATCCGTGCATGTGCTCTCCTCCCAGGCGTGGGCACGGCGCGCCGTTCATAATTTGCCTGAACCTGCAGCCGATCGCTTTGCGTGTGCGCGTACCTGCTGCTGGTTTTCCCTCTGCAAGTGCAGTCTGGCCTGGATGTATCCTCTCGTCTCCTGGAAGGCTTGCCTCTGGGAGACCTCAGCGGGGTAGTGTGTACAGATCCCGATCATGTTAGTGCACAGGAAGATCAGCACGTTGGCACTGATCTGGAAACACACAGACGCACACAAACGCGGTGAAAAAAAAGTATCAAGTTTGCTGCGGTTATGTCACAAGAATACAGTAAACTCTGTCTGACCTGGGTGAGGTCACTTCGTGAAATTGATAACGCGTTGTGTCATAGGAATTAAAGCAAGGCGAAAAAATTCCTCAAACGTCTGAGGGGCCATTAGATGTGATCTGGTTAGAGATGACAAGCATGGCCTAAGATGCCTGAACGGAGACCCGTGAAGACTTGGCGACGCCAGTCTATCTTTTCGAGCCTTAGTGTTTACAGTGCATGTGGAATCTATTCAAAATGGATGCTTTTGTTGAAAGCCATAAAACATATGGCGTGACCCAACTAACAGCTTTTTCTTATCAAAGTGAAGCAACAATAGCGTGAAGCAGACAGACGGGCCAGGTTTCGTGCAATACTTGCGGCGTATCTGAATGTGCGGCTTTAGCGAGAGGCATGAGCAGCCGTTAGCGTTAGCTTTCTTGTGTGTACCCAGCGCCGTGAGTTGAACAATGGGGTTTCGAGAATGCAGTGCACAATCTGTGTAACATTATCTGTGGCTTGAGCAAATTAAGTTTCGCTATAGCGTACAGTTAGCTTTGTGGGGTCGTTGACCTTAAAGACATTGCTCCGTGCTGCTACAGTCTCTCTCTCTGTGTGTGTGTTCGCCTGTGTGTGTTTTTTTTTTTTTTTGTTGTTTTGCTTTTTTCGGATGCGTGTGCGGTACGTTGCAGTTTGAGTCTGTTAGTGATTTCTCTTCTCACTAGTCCAGAGCCAAGACCGAACATCAGTAATGGAGCCTTGAGCCGTGGACTTCCCCTCCGCTCAGAAACACACGGGCATGCGCACACACACGTCCTCTCTATGTTCAGAAACACACTCCGGCCTGGGAAAGTCACTTGACCCATGACCGGGAGCACAGAGTGTTTCCTCTGAAGATGATATCATCAATAATGAGAAAAAGACATGCAGGGACAGTCGGCGCATTTAAGCGCTGTCTTAACAGCAGCATTACAGCTAAACTCGGCGGCTGAAACATCGCAACGGCGGTACCAGTATGTCGGCTGGTATGTTGCCAAACCAGTGTGTATTTCTGTGCAGGCTCGTCGTTAGCGTTTATCAGAAAGATGGCAGATAAGAGATGCAGTACAGAGGAGACAGAGGATCATTATCTGTGTACATACATAGACGGCATATTTTCAGGGATGTGAGCTACAGGAGTGTCAGAACTCCTGTAGAATCGCCTCAACGTTAAGTAGACGAAAACGCGGCCCCAAACATGCGTAGTGATGGCAGCTTTTAACACCGTTTACACTTGATACACACGGGCTTGCCATTTGTTGTCACAACAAGATGGGGTTAATCTAACAGCCTGTGCTTGAAACAGAACACCAGTGCCACGGGACAGTGGCAGGCAAATTCCACTCTGTGTGTATTATAATACAGAGTCTGCGGAAGCCTCCCATCCCTCCTCAAAATAAATGGCTGAACTAGATCATAAACACACAGATGGTTCACAGGTGCCGAGGCAACAGCACCTCTGAATAATTCGGCAAATGCCATTCCCTGACGTAGCGGAAGCCCCCGCATTAATCGGGGACCGAAAACAGAAAAGCGCAAAATATATCCTCCCTCATAAATTCATGAGGATATTCAGCCTTGTACATATATAACAGAGTTCCCTCAAACATTTTCTGAGAAAGAATATGAATCACTTCTTCTTAAAGTCTTTGAAGCAGGATGATAGAGAATAGCTGATCAGTCAACTCTCAAGGACTCATATCAAAGCCGTCAAGATGTGCGAGGCATCTCATCGGCGGGCTAATCAAGATAAGGTGTGCGACGAGAACATCCACTCATGTTCTTTACATGACTGGCCACATAATTGTCCTCTAAGTGCTACATTGAATTTGTGCCGCACCATCGCTCAGTTGGTGATTTGCCTATTGTGTTCATAAATCACTGATGGGCCGGGGTTTCCAGATAAGCCCTGTGTCGCATCGTTATAGGCAATCGCTTGAGACCTGACACTCCGGTCTTCAGCGGCTCTGATACGACCTGATCGCATTAATCCCAAACAGATGGCCCATAAAAGAAGGAGCCAGATAACTTGGTTTAGTGGCCTGTCTGAGATACCGGCCCACCTGCAGCTCCCAGGACCACACTGACTTCTCGGCCGTGCAATTAATCTGCATTCAGACAATTCATCTTCCCGTGTGAGGAAGTTTATTGATGGATTCAGCGGCCCACATTCAGAGTTTTGTGTACTTTTGTTCAACAGAAAAAGCACATCCTGTGTTTGAATGCTGTGTCGAATCTAATTGAGGGTGCAGCGCATGAGGCTATACATCACAATCAGGCATAACATTATGACCACCTTCCTAATATTGTGTAGGTCTCCCTTGTGCCTCCAGAACAGTAGTCTGACTCATCAGAGAATGGACATGGTCCTACTGAGGGTGTCCTGTGGTGTCTGGGTACAGAAGTTTGTTAGTGGGGGCCTTTGAGTCCTACGGGTTGAAGAGAGGGGGCTCTGTGGATCAGACTTGTTCTAGTGCATCCAATTTGGGATCTAGTGAATTTCGAGGCCAGGTCCTTGTGCTGCTTTTCATGTTTTTTTTTTTTGTTTGTTTTTTTGTAGTTCTTTAACTGTTGTTGTGTGTGTATCTGTGTCAGGGTGCTGGGGATGGCTGCTGCCATCAAGGAGTGTCATTGCCTGGTCTGGTGTAGGCGTGTGGTACATGTCTTAGTAACATCCACACAAATGCCAGGTCCAAAAACTTTTCCATGAAAACATTGAATTGTCACAAGACGGTCAATGTTATTTACTTCTGATGTCATAATGTTATGGCTGATCGGTGTAAATAGGAACCAGTCGGCTCAGGTGTTCCACTCAGAACTAAAACGAAAAAAGATTTTAACTGTTTAACCAAGTGAAAACTATTTAAACTTGCAAAAGCACAAAAAATATCTAAAAAAGCTCCACTCAGGTTCAGTGCTATTAGAGCCTCAGCTGACAGTGCAAGAGTTTGCCATCTACGTCGTAAATGTCGTAAAACACGATGAAAATAGGTTGTGTTAATGCCAAGTTATATGCTTGGTCACCGCATGATCTCGGGATTAGACGCATTCACAAAAGCTTTTAAACAAATCTTGCGCGTGAGCTTTGCAGCAGTGTGTGTGCGTGCGTGTGTGTGTCTTTGGACAGGCAGCTCTTTGATCCTAAAGCTTGTTGTGTCTGTTGCTGGACCTTTATCACCCAGGCCTGCAAATCCAGCACAGATGCAAGGCTGACACTGATCCCTCTCCACACAGCGATGCGGTGCGAAGAGGGCAGAAGCAGCTCCTCTCCATTAGCGCGATGCCACTCTCTTCATTAGCACTGATCTGGACTTAGTGTATCTTCCGCCGATCTCTCCTGACCGTTCCTCCCGCAGACTGCTGGCTCTCAGAGATGATCCTCGCTCAACATTTACTTAAGCAGGAACCCTGGGCGGCGAAGTTAAAAGGAGTCCAAACATTGGCTTATAAGGTGCGGCTCATGGCAAGGTGCTTTATAAAGTAAGGCAGAAGGATAGCATGTCAACGAACAAATGAAGAAAGGGGATGGAAAAGATTTCTGCTTGGCAAACACACAGCAAATCCATTTGGTCTTAAATAATATCCCAGCGGACAAATTCCCTCAAGTAAAAGCACGCACGACTGTTCAAATTCTGAAAGGCTATTATCCAGTTATTTACAGACCAAACTAATACAGCATCTGATATGTCCTATCAGTCAATAAAACACATTTTCCTCGATATTTTATCTGCTGTGGTAAATGCGCGCGTTTCGTCATGCATCTTCAGCGGAGGCTGCTGCAGAAGCTCAGTCCGTGAGCGGAGCTGAGGTGGTCACACGTTGACGAACTTCCATAAGCCGATAATCAAAGATACACGTTGAATGCCACTGGTGTAAAGGGCGCATACAACAAATGTTTGGCTTCGCTCAGGAATATCTGAAAAAAGGACTGAACTGAAAGAGAAGTTCAGGCGCTAACCCCGAGCTCCACAAAAGCTGATGTTTAAACTTTAAAAAGGCCAGAGTGCTATATCCCATAAGTCAACACAGAGACTCCTGGGACACGGACTGTTGTTGACATGGGGGGCTACTCTGGAGCACATGACCTTTGATAGGCATCTGGAGCTTTTAAAACCCGAACGTCGAAGCTCAGTCGCACACGGCTCATCGTGGCCAGTGCCAGAACGGTAAAAATAGACAATACTATGAGACTTTGTTGCGCTAGTCTTGATCTAATCGGGGGCTACTATGATGTGTCATTAGTAACATAAGCTATTCCTTATAAAGATAAACGCTGCAGAGTCAGGAGGTGCCTGTCTTTGCCATCTTGGGCTCCTGCCATCTGGAACTGAGGCTCTGTTTTTGTCATGAGTTGGGCCAAACCAAAATTGGTCTCAGGCGACCGCCGAGGGCCGTAAAGTAATCTTTGTGAAACACTGAAGCGAATTCCGCATAGCTAAACGGAGCTGGACACAGGGATACAGATCCTGAATTAATGCTTAGGCGAGTAAAATTTGAGCACGAGAAAAATCTCCCAGCCGTCCAAGGATCACCGGGTAAAACAAGCTCTAACCGCCGGCTTAAACTGCCCACTCAATCTCTCTAACAAATTGTTCTTCGAATCAAAAGATTACAAAGCTCTTTTTTTTTTCCTCATCTCTATAATAGTTCAACCCTTAATTTATTCTTGCCTGGCTGAAATTCCAGTTAGCGTCACATCACTGTGCCTGGTTGAGGACAATATTTGGTCATGATTTAATTCTTTTTCTCATGCCACTGTATCTGTATTTACCTTCAGAGCACCAGGACGGTCATGAAGAAAAGCTCAAAGGATAAAAATTGTCAGTGACAGGAAGTGACTTTGATAACTTTGGCAAAACTGGACACAGATAGAAAAGATTCTTTGTTGCATTGTTATTTGTTATTTGAGTTATTTGAGCTTTAAACAAGGCCTTTCCCTTAGGCAAAGCAAAGAGGCGTTTCTCTTTACATATTAGTTTCTTGTGGCTATGTTACATCTATGACAATTATCACTGTGCTCTCCTTCCTAGGTTTTCTGTCTCCAACGGCTACAAATAACCCGAAGCTTTGAAGGGTTATTTGTACTTTGCTTGACCTGTTCCTGCAGATTTAATTGGTTTTAGTTTGAGTTACTGCTGAATTTCTGCTGAATTTATCCAAATAAAAAAAAAAAAAAAACAGAAACAAATAGATGTCAAACTCACACTGACTGAAAACTCAATGTTTATGCCGTGTGTTTGTAGTATTTAACGTCTGAGTGCTGTGTTTTAAATGTCGTTCTCCACTTGGTATCTGTAAACCAGAAAGTGATTCTTTTTATGCACAAACTGGACTTTTTCTTGTATTTTTCTTAAAGAGATTTATACGAAACTGACAAACAAAGACGGATTAACCACTACAAACTCTGGATTTATTTGTGAACATTTCACTACAAGATCAGCATCCTAATGTCTGCCATATTTGGTATTTCGACTGGGAAAATATACAAATAACCAAACAACCAAAAAGTTAAAATATGTATTAATAATTGTTTATATTCTATCTTACGTCCACATCTAATTGCGTCCCCTATGTTTATGTTCAGTTTCTGATCATGGAACTAGTTTCTATACCTTATAAATGTTATTGTGATCTGATGCAGCAGGAGCACATTTTTATTTAGATACAGTAAATAGTGAACCACGGGAACAGTACTATAGAAGTGGGAACCATAAACCAGGAGGAAAAATAGAGCTACTTTCAAAGTTGTGATGCTACTAGTTGCTGTTTGTGAGTGGTCTTGGCTCCTCGTGGTCTGGGGGTCAGTGCTTGGCTGGAAAGCAGAAAGCGGGTGGGAGAGAGTGGGCAGGACTAGACACATCCCTCGCCTCCCCTCCCGTCCCCTCCCCTCCCAGCTGTGTCCTCACTAACCCTCCACTTCCTGCCCGCTAACACCCTCACATGCACAGCTGCAATTACAGCAGAGCAGCCGAAAGGAACACAAAATCTACTTAATTAGCCTAACCAACCAACCAGCCACATTAACTCCTCTGTTGGCCACTCTCCTTGATTTGTAAGCCTGGACCTTGAACTGTGTGAGCTAAACATCCAGGAATTCCCATTTCGGCTGCTATTGCGTCTCATTTAAAAGCACAACATTGAGCCAAGGCCACCATTTCACTTTGACAGAGGCCGACGTAACGCGAACATGTCTCCCAGGCCTTAGCGACTAAAGCAGGGTACCGTGTTTGTCTCGTACTTGAGTATGTTTTGCATTCTTCCAATAAAAGGGTCCAATCAAAGTACGAAAGGGTTTAGTTTCACTGTCCTCTTATATAAGCCTCCGCTAAGATTTCAGTTTTAACCGCTGTCCTTCCCTGTTCTGACACACACAACACACACACACAACACTGGCTTTTACTACAAAGCACACAGATCAATACTGGGACAAGAACAGGTTACATTTTAAACAGCAGCGGACACTCATCTTCCATGACTTGCTCAGTCAAGGATGAGCTGATACTGAACTCAAGCATGTAACACATCCGCCTCCTGGGCCAACTTCAGGACATGTCATGTGGCGTGTTTACGGACACTAATGCATAAGCTGCGTTTTACGAGAATAAAAGCACAGGTGTAGAGTTTCAGCGTATTCTCACAAAACAACAACATGAGCCGCCATTTGTCTCGATCTGACCATTTATTTATGGTGTCGTCCTGATCTTCTCTGCTCAGCAGGTGGAAAGCTAAAGTGATGCAGAAGTTCCAGCGGTAATACAGACCCTGCGTAGCTGCAATTTTCGTTTTGGATCAATAAAGAATCGGAAAAGTTAACTGAGGAGGTTTGGAGGTGCACTCGTGTTCGTTGACCTTAAAGTTAAAGTTAAAGTTCCAGCTGCCATTAGCTGGGTTTAGTTTAAGCTAAATAATCCGATTACAATGGGTTTAGAAGCTCAAATCGAATGAAAACGCTTCATATACACACCTCAATTGGAATAAACAGGCCCAAACCTAATTAAATTTCATTCGGTCTCACAAGAGTACAATGTTCCTTTTCCCATACTGATTGAAAGTCATGTAAACGAAGAATCGAAAAGAAGTCAGGCTCCGTTCTGTCTGCACTGCCACATGTTTCCTCAGCTGGTCTGCGGCGCCGCGGAGGGTTTGATTTTTTAATAAAAACTCTGAAAGAACTAGATGCTTAGATGGCAGGAAAAATAGAAATATTGGACTGTTTAAAAAAGGTCCATCAAAAATTCACTGAAGCTGGGATAGACCGAAGTATGGAACAAATTCCGCTGGAAAACCTTGAAGACCGGCTACTATAAAGCCAACACAATAGCAAAAGTGGACGCGGCTCCACAAACTTTCAGAACCAAGCTGTTGCTTTAGTAATAAAACTGTAAAAACAATAGCAACTGATGCTAGTTAGACGAGAAACATCCATCTCTGATCAGCCACATGACGTTTGCATCGATCTGCGCATGTCACGCGTCAACAAGCGTAAACAGCTGACCTGAAACCGCCAACTGGGACGATTTCAATCGGAATGAGAAAAGAGTCTCACTGTAAACGTGGCTACTCCGGCGGAGGGTAGTAGTAGTTAACAAAGTAGTTAGTAGTTTAAATGTACGCATAAGACTTGGAAAAGTGATTCAGCCACATCGGATGTTAAAGAAAATGTCTGCCATCTTTAAAGACGGGGATCTATTTTATTTATTTGTCCAAAAAAAAGGGAGCGTAACAATCATAACAGAAAACAACCCCAAAAGGCTTTCTCGAGTTTTCTACACGCTTCCGTGGGAGGATCCTGCAAACTTCTGCAACTTCCTCTGGATTTACTCTGAGAGTGTGAAATTGTAATCATGGGACCAGGGACTTGTTATTGCGTCTGACATCACCCGGTAAAAATGTGAAAAAGGCATGCTGTGAGGCACCAAGGCTCTGCCCTCTGAGCTCGCAGCTAACAAACGGAGCTGCTCTTTCTATTTAATAGGCTGGTGAACGTTCTAGTAAAGAGCCTGAGCAGTTCTGGAGAGGATCTATAACGTCTTCGACTGTAAATGGGTTGTGCAGAGTTCATCTCGGTGGCAGGAAGGTATTGCCTATTTGTACACTGATAGTGAACACGTTATTAAAGTTTCACTCCTGCCAGCCTGACATATGTTGTCACTGTTTTAACAGCGTAATTGTAGCTGGGATAGAGGGGATAACAAGACAGTTGGCTAGTGCCACGTTGACCTTTGACAGAGAGCCATTCACCTTCCTGTCACCAGCATTATAGCCACTACACTCAGCAAGGTTTAGTAAAACGACCCTTAAAAGCCTAGGGGCGTGCATTCCTCGCAGATCAACATTTAACACCGCTAATGGAGCCCTAATATACATCTGTTGGCCGTCAGCCGTACATCCCTGTATTTACTTTTGCTGAGAGGCAAGTTGTTAGTAAATGAATTGTTATTAGAAGCCTGCACTTCCTCATCCCTGACTCGCACGGCTATTATTAGCCTGCCAATTATTTCCCTTATCGTTTGGCTGTATTTTAAGAGCAATACTCTTATCGCTAATCCTAATTTCTTCCACCCATGGAGATGGAAGTTATCCGGGTTTGTATCATTGCCTGTGGTTGTAATACAATAACTGGATGAGTCACAAGCTCTCCGTCTCTCTGACAGGAGGTGGGGCTGGAGGTAAAAAAAAAAAAAAAAAAGGAGCAGGGGGGAGGGAGGGGATTATCTGAGCCAGTGCATTGTTTGACCCGAAGTACCTGAAGATAGGTTCTCACCATTTGATAGCAGCCAAGTGATCTGCAGCCCACCCAGCCAGACACGCACTCCACCTCAAATGGCCTTTGCATGTGTGTGTGTGACTGTGCATAATGTGGGTATACTAGACACCACGTTCGCTCAATATAAGAAGAGCGGCGTATCAAATTTCGATAGTTGTTGCGTGCCGCCCAAGTCACGTGCACAGCAACAAGTAGGAGTGTCACGTATGAAACGCTGACATGAAATGTGTGAGCATTTTTTTTTTTTTAGGTAATGTTTCCAGATTCTACTTGATATGAATGAATCCTTTTTTTTTTCTTTTTCTTAAAGCATAGTATTACTGCATCCTCAAACCATCATGTGGAAAAAAAATCTAATTTTACCAACACCCAGGCACTGATTGGCTCTGCTATTTGAAAAATCGTCAAACAACGAGCTACTGTGATGCCTGACACAGCTGAAAAATGAAAATATATATCTGGGTGATCTATGTTTTCTTTTGTCTTTGTTTTCGTCTCTTTAGGATCAGGAAGTGGGGTATTTCCCTATAGTACATCTGAGTGTCAGACAGCTCTGGTCATACTTTCCAGGAAAACATCATAAAGCACTGTATAAAGGTTAAATTGGTCTGTGTAGCTGCTTTCTGTTTTGTTTTGTTTTTTTGTTTTGTTTCAATAATGTCAATGTTCTGGCTTAAATGCATTATGCATGCTTTAGCCATGGTTGTGACATTTCATTGATTGGTATCTTTTTCACCACAGTTAAGCCGAGGGATCAGTATGTTCCCACTAGTCCCACATTAGTTGACCCCATAACAATCTGCCTGAGGAACAGGTTTTTCCTCCAGCGCAGGATCAACACACACTAACTAAAGCACACACTAGATACGCCTTTGAGACTTTATTCACGATGTGAACTCTCTGTCCCCGGGACTCGGGACGTTTACCATTTGATTATCCAAATTCATCCTGCTGCGCACAAAAGAACCACTTCTGTTCCTCCCAATTCACGTGCGGTATCCTGATGCAAGCCGGCTGGTTATGAATTCCTACAACTGAACAACGTTGGCCTAAGTCACATAATCCCCCTTAAGACATATAAGCGTAAGGATTCCGCAGGAGTTATGGAAATACATGTATGAAAGCAAAACATCCCTGCATGGTCCTGGATGTCAATCACGCAAAAGTTAGTTATTTTTCTATCCAACGAGACGTAACAAAAACACTTGGACGCACAACCGTACCTGAATAATGTGTGCGTGTGTCTGTGCGTGTGTTTTGTGCGTGCGTGTGCACATGTCTGACTTCCTACCATAGTCTGAGTTCTCGGCGCCATGAGCTAAAATCATCACTCAGATGACCGGACAAAAGTAGACCAGTGCAAGAGGGCGCTATCCACAAAGGACTAAATATGGAGTACTATGTGAATCCCTAAAATCACTCTTTACTGGGAGCATGATGCAGGGATGATAACAGTTGGGTTCAGTCAATTACTGCATGCTTATACTACAAAACCACAAACCTAACAAACAGCTCTGTGCCTCTGGCTCTGCACGATGGGTTCTTGTCACCGAGGACAGCTGTGATAATAGATAAGGCACTGGCCTCCTAAGCCAGGGATTGTGGGTTCAAGTCCCATCTGGGATGAGAAGCAGAGTGGCGTGAGGCAGAGGTCGATGGATTGATGGCCAATATGTCTTTTAATGGAGCTGTGAGCTGGTTTGCATCCCTCCTATGTCCATGCTCACGACTCTCTCTGCGTAGAAATTGTATGGGTTAAAAGTGCAATGTTCTGTTGTTCAAACTTCTGTATCTGGCATTTTGATCTAGACCAGACCTTACTCCCCCATCACCTTAATCTGTCTACATATATATACACACACACACGGCCAATAAAACCTGTTTTGTTTTGAGATATTCAGTGAGCAGAAATGACAAAAAAAGAAAACCAAATCTGACACGGTCAAAATAGACTTTCCTAATAACAAGGGCGCTGGTCGTCAGCTGACTTGGGAATAAAACAGCCTCCACAACAACTGTCAGCTGTCACGGCAGGCTGTTTAAATGAAGTTAATGGGCTGAGGCATGAAAAATCCCAGTAAACATAAGTGAAGATGAGGAAATAATAGAGACACTTGTGAAGCTAAGCTACCGCGTTACAGGGATTTCAGCCGATCAAATATCAATGCAGAGTTTCAGCGTGACTCAAGTTGGAAACGTGAGCAGCACAAAGTCAGGATGTGTCAAAAAAAACATTAATTATGAGCAACAAAAGCAAAGGCAAATTAAACCGCCTCGACTGTTCCAAAGCCAAATGTATGAACTACAAGCTGTATTATATTGAGAACAGCTTCAACTTCAATGACATGATTAAGTATGAGCTGTTATTAAGGATGAGTTTTTCAGTATTAAATGACACTCCATGTGTTCTCACTCAACCACTGGTTTGATTTAGAGCTTGACTTTTTAAGTAAAAGTTGAGAAGACGGTGAAAGAAATTTCTTCACCGAAACCATGTTTCCCAAGTCTAGAAACTGGACACAAACATCATTGGTACGTCAGTGAACAGTGATAACACCTGAACTTATGAAATCTCCAGTCAGTACCTTTTTGGGCCAACACAAACAAAAATGAACAAACTCAAAGCTATGCAACTTTTTTCTAAGATAAAAAAAAAAAAATGGTTTTCTCTTTTCAGGCATCACCTCTATGAATGACCGAAGCCCTTGTGAGCCCCTGTAGAATAGTGCACTTCAAGTGAACAGCAGCGGTGTAACTTGTTGAGAGCGGTTGCACCTTCCATCTCCCTGTAGATGTCTGAGAGGGGGCCCTTCAGAGCAGAGCGGTGAAATGGGGAGCATCTATGGAAGCAATCCCCATGAGTAGGGTGAGCTCAGTCTCAGGCGGTTGTGAAATAAAAGGCCACTCCATCTGAGAGGGATTTTGTGAGAATGGAATTATGACTCAGAGAAAGAGAGTGGAGGGTTGAAAAAAAAAATGGGAGAAGAGACTGGCAGCTCTTTTACAGCAGGGTGAGTCAGCCCAGCATTATTTCATGTTCTCCATCCGTAGTTGCCCCCTTGTCACCCACAGTCCCCCGCCTCCACCGCTTCATCGTGGAGGTCTTATACAAAGAGGGCTTTTGTACTTTGCTGTCATCGGTTCCACATCTTCTCAGCTCTGATCCTGCATGAATATCTCCGTGGGGGGAAAATACAAGTAAAGGAAAAGGCTGGGAGACACAGGCTGCCTGGAAGGTGATGAGGTCCCAGAAGAAGAGTCACGAAGGGGGGGGGCACAGAGTTTGCTCTGGCGTACATGTGCAGTACAGATGGTGTGGCAGACTGAGTGGAGTCCTCCAGTATTCACACAACAGACTGATACCTGGGGAGAGCGTGAAGTGACTAAATGACACTCTATGCCGGTTATTTTGGTGAGGCTGAAATCCACCTCAATTTCATCTTAATGTGAGACGGGAGCATTATGCAGGTAACGGCATTAACCGACCCCAAGCAGATGGCCGTCTTGGTCTGCAATGCCTAGGGCGGAGACAGTGCAGGGGAGGGGGATGGTTGCAAAATCTTTGGTTGATTAGACATCTTTTGTATACATTTGTTTTGTTTTTTTAATTTCCTTCACAAATTTAAATTTCGTCAATTACACATTAACTTAAATCCAACATATTTTAGCAAAGGGATAAGGGATAGCTTAATATTGAATGCAAAATGATATTAATGTATATTTATAAAAAGAACTAGTTTAATATAGAACACATATATGTATATGTATATATGTACATATATGTGTATATATGTACTAGCCTGTAGTATATGCAGATGACGTACGTCGACACTGTTTCTCATGGAGGAGTTAACTAAACTAAAAATCTTTACTGAAATCCCTGTGACATAGAAACGAGAGGTGAAGTTTGACTAGATAATGTGCCTCTCTCTAAGAGGCGTAGAAGGCAGTTGTGTTACATTTCTGAGGAGGTGCATGTCGAAATGCGGCGCAGGCCACAGCGTAGGAGCTAGACCGTACCCACAGTCCAGATCCAGCTCGAAAGCACAAATCTGGCGTTTGTGTCTACCCAAAGAGACAGAGACAGAGAGTCACCCTGTAGCACGACAGTGTGAAGTTCATGTCCTATCATCGACTGCTCAGACAACTGGAATGAACTGTGTTGAGGGTCCAGGCCCTCGGGCATGGCAGCAGTCCATCATCAGAAGACCAACCAGCCAGGGCTTCAGCCTCACAGAGGCAACACACCAATGTGCATGTAGTCACCCTGTCTAGTCGAGGGCATGGGCACTTAACACACAAGCTCACTGGACCAGTGGAGTTATGTCAATATTGCCTTATACATAGTGGCTCCACATTCATCTGGTTGCCTAATAGCCATGGCTGCTAGAGAAAACCAATAACATATCAGAGGACTGAGGCCACAGGATTTCGGAGTTATTGAATTAACTATTTCAATGCACAGCTCTGTATGGGAGGGTGGCTTAAGGCACCAACATAAGGGAAAATAGTGAGGCACACACATACGGCAGAATTAATGTGTTTCCATAAAGTAGAGGTATGACAATAACTATGATCCTGACCTATTTAAATATAAAAGTACACATAATACTAGGACAATACGTGGTGAGGAAAATACATTTTCAAAGGGTTTGGCCATGAAGTACAGTAAATTAGCTGCTTTTTCTCTTTTCTCTTGTCCATTTATGTCACTACATATTCAACAGATTGGTGTTTTGGACCGGAAAAAAAAGTCCATCGTGCTACAGTGTACATCTAATTGCCGACATTAGAAGAAAATCAATGAGTAACTGCCCTCGCATAAAAGAAAAGAATATACAAAAGTAATGAAGAAATATTTTCCGATGTGCGTCTTCCAATATGAAGAAGTAATCATCATGCTTTCCATAAAATTCATTGCACAATCTGTGTATCCCACCCAGCCCTGTTTCATTTCACTACAATAGTCTCCTTGTTTTAGGGAACAGCGGCCTGAATGGCACCATGCTACATTATCATGATAGTCATCCACAATGCAGCTAAACGGGCTCATTCAACCCAGATGACCTTCTACAAACCCCAAAAGAGTTGCCAATGGCTGCCCTACAGCGCAAAACATAGGCTCATTAAAAATCTCATTTGAAAGGCTGCCGAGATCTACAGCACCATCTACTTTTAGTACGGCACCTTTGACATGGAAAAGTGGCTGAGGAGCCCGTACAATGTTTGTCCTATATTGATGGGAAGAGAAAGTAGGGCGTTTCCACTGGTGAATACAGTAACAACATTGTGCTCAGTTCTATGGTGACAATAGTGGGTCCTAACTAGCACGAGTCTGACATATTTTTCCTTGTGTTCTCATAAATTAAATGTTTCACTTGTGGTTGAATATTTACAAGCAACTCGGATACAAAACTGAGAGAAGAGTCTGCATCTAGACAGACAAAAGTGACATGTTGTCCAACTTAAAATAATCATTACATATATCATCGTGCAAATGCAAATCTAAAAGAGCTTTTCCTGCTGCCCGTGCAAAACTGAACCCACAGTTGAAATTTTATTCAATGATGCATTGTGAAGGCAACTGATATGAGGCTTCAGCGATCAAAGCTACCGTCTCTTTGGTGTGAAACTTACAAGGGGAATTTTGAATTACAAACACACTAAAACTTCACGCTAGCCCCGGATTAGCTCAAGGACAGATTTTGAACAATTACTGTAAATTTCACTGTACACATTGAGATTTCCCTATAAAATGTGTCGAATCGAAAATGCTAACACCAATAAAAAAAACATTTACACTGAGGCCACTGTCCCTTTAACATTTATGGAGATGCACCATATGCCAATTGTGCAAACTAATGAGCCACAATATGTCATAGCAACACTGGGTTTTATTCATAAATGCAATGAAGTTGTTGTTCAATGTACATGACCAATCAATGGACATAGCATTCAATTCTAATCACTAAATTGCGTTATTTTATTGCATTATGTTGTATTTATATTACTTATTCTTACTATCACTTACCTGTTTGAAAATGAACTTGTCCTCTTGGTTGAGCTGCCAGGCAGTGACTACATGTATGGTGGACATCACAACTCCACTTAGCACAGCAGCTCTCATCCTGACCGGCAGCAGAGTGTAGATGATGTAGATGAAGAAGACCGTCCACCAGATGCCCTCTGAGGCACTGCGCGGGTGCACCCTCCATACCCCAAATATTTGCACTACGATCAGCACCCCGATCACCAGGTAGCTCACAATCCACATGTAGTCTTGGTGGAAGCCGTTGCGGTTGCACACCACCATCATGATCAGGAAGAGAACCATGGCCACGGACAGCACTGAGATGTAGATCACGTGCGGGGTTGTGTGGATGCAGTGGAAGGTAAGCATGACCCCACACACCACCACCAGCACCCCCATTAGCATGGTCAGGGAGCTCTGGTTGAGTCTGAAGAAGTAGCGCTGGTACAGACGCTCCAGCTTGGCGGACTGAAATTTCTTGGATTGGAAAACCCACATGAGACGCATCCAGCAGTCTGCAGCGGTCATCGTCTTGCAGCCGCTCTCTGCTAACTCCCCCAGCTCTTCCTCTTTCCTGCCCTTCAGCTCGCCATCTTCAAAGCCAAGGTCCACAGCCTTTAGACCCAGATCTCCACCGCCGACCATCCTCTTCCCATAGTGGTCCTCCTGCCAGCCGCAACGCAGGCCGAAGTTGCCCCCACTGGTACTTGCCCCGCAGTGGTAATGCTGAGGGGCCGCATTAGAGGTCTCTAAGTCCTCTGGGTCCCTCAGGCAGCTCATGTAACGTGGGTTGCATAGTGACGAGCTGTCCTTCCTCTTTTTGCCATTCCGCTCTCCCCATGCAGTCTTTCGCTCGTCCACTCTGCCTACGAACAGGCCTCTGGCCCACGACATCCTGAGCAAAAACATAAACAGGACACATGAATGGAAAACCTTCACATGAACCAAGGCATCCCGCGAAACATGAGCATCCTCTCACCTGTGTGGGCTTGACTGCGTGTAGCAACACTGAGCTCCTCAGCCGGGCTACTAGTTTATCCCAGCGAGTACACACCATGAGCTCAGACTGGCCAGAGGCATCAGAGGTGTGTCTGTGGTTGAGCCGCCCTTCTTTTGTAGAAACAGTCAGTGTGTCAACCCTATACACCACCCAGCGTGTTTACAGACCACCTGTTTTCCTGGAAAACAAACACAAACAAAAGCATGTTATGTTGCTGAGCAAACGTCAACTTGAGAAACATCACCTGATGTTCGTGATTATTGCAGATAAATAAAGATCCAGGAAAGCGTGCACTGGTCTTTACAGCTGCGTCTGGTGTTTTTTTGCAAACACGATTCTCTGACAGAGGGCTTGACAGTGAATAGCTAGGACGTGAAATAATACTGAGTAAATGGCATGTCCATCCCAGTCTCCCATCACCTCCCCTCCAAGTGGGCACAGCATTTCCATGGAAATGACTTTCCGCTTTACATGGTAAAACAGCAGGTTGTCACGGCAAAACCTGCCCCAGTAACTGCCTCACATGGAAGGTGCCACCCGTCAGTCCTGTCGTCAAACCATCACAGCGACTGCAGGCCCATTTCTACAATTTATCCACCGATCCGTGGCTTTTTGAACAATTTACCCACCGGGAGCTTTTTTGGAGGAGACAAACAATTCTTCTTGGTGGATAGCACTCGCGCACACTCTATCACTGCAATCTGTCCCTAACATCTTGAGTGGGCAGGGATGGGTGTGCTCTATTTGACAACAAAGGCCTAGTGAGTGGGCACCATCAGAGATCAAGAGCTCTCCAGTTCAGATTAAATTGTCCATGCTTCCCCCATTAGCTTTGATGACTCACTGTGGCTGGCTTCTGGCAGCACATGTCAAGGGCACTGCTAACCTCTAAACTTAATAAGCAAATGTCTGCCAGGCTGACTGGGCTGAGACTAATGGTGGGAAGAGCACACATGAACTGCACACTCGGACATGTTTATAATCAGCAGCAGCTAGTAATATAAGTTGCTCAGCCACCAGACACACACACTGAAAAAAAAACAACAACAACATCTAACTGGAAGAGTGGCTCCAGAGACACAGCAGGTTGCACGGACCATACTTGGAAAAAATCACATCTTCATATCCTCTAGCCAATCGAGCGACACGGTGACATCATAGCACAGTGATGAGCATGTTGTTTAGTGTTGTGGTGCATCCATTTGCCACATCTGGAATGCAAACGAGCGGCCGGGTCACCTTCTTTTCCCTGCCTCACCTTTGTTAACGTTTGCGACAGGTCAGGCAGCGACTTGCGGCTCCTTATGTAATCTGAACACGCATCTGCCGCGGCGTGGGGACCACGACTCGAATGTGCTGCCACGCAAATGTGTCGATTTGAGTCCTGCGTCCTGCATGCGCTGCACATGAAGAAGACGGCGACGCGTTCACTTACGTTTCGGCAGTGATATTATTGTCCCTGTGCGTGACACTGGCCGGCAGCCCTGCTGTCACCACTGCTAACATGAGCCTGATGTTGGGGAGGAAAAAAAAAAAACATGTTTGGCAATTACACGTGTAGGCCCGGGCTGTCTGGTTTGCGGGCACTCGGCCGAAGCGCATTACATAACAGGACGCTCCGAGAGGCTCTGCGCGTTCAAATGTTGCCTCTTTCACCACAATTCACAGGGAGACGGTGTGGGACCTGGTAGCATGAAGTCAGCCCGGAGTCTGTGGGCTGCAGAAGAAAGTGCAGCTCGACACACATCACTGCCTCCACCAACTTACTAACTGGAGTAAAGCATTTCGAGGGGGTTAACTTCAGGCTCGCCAGCGGGATCCATCCAGCGATGTGTAGTCCATCTAAACAGGACAGTGATAATAATAATGGTCTACGCTGGCTGTACGCCGGGCCTGTCTCCCGCAACACAAGCGTCATTCTGTTTAGACTCCAAACAGGTCAGTGGACGAGAGGGTATATCGGTGAGCCGCCGTGAGTCAACATGCAAAGTGTCTAACAGCTGATCGGCCTCTTCATAAGTGTGCCTTTAAATAAAATGTTTATATATAAATATATATGAACGCCTGTAGGCTGTGTGTAGTGTGCACAGTCCTGCAGGACAGTTCAGACTGCTCAACGCCGCCGCAATCATCACAGCAAAAAAAAAAAAAAAAAAAAAACACAGGAGTACAAATCAGCTGTTTGGTCTTTTTTCCCCCCCTTATTAATCCCTCGCAACAAATGAATAGTTGCCCAACACAACCGCGCGAATGCCGGAGAGAGGCAGTGTGCACTTACCATTGGATATCCAATAGGAGTTACTGTAACACTGCAGTGGAGCTCCAGTTGAGCCCGGTCTTCAGTCTTCACGCAGCCGCCGAGACTCGCTTCAGATGCGGATCTGTCCGCCTGGGAATGGATTTGAGAAGCAAGGGGGGGAAAACTGCGGATTGGCAGGACAACCTTCGCTCTTGCCCGCCAGAGCTACAGTACTACATTCCCAACGCCTTTCTCACTCCCCCCTCTCTCTCTCTCTCTAAAACACACACACAAACACACAGACTCATGGAAGCTGCATTCCTATTCGTGGACACAGGAGTCCCCCTAGAGGAGGCACGAGTCTCTCTCCCTACCTGCGTGTCTCATTTTCACTTCTGCTGCTCTGTTGACCATTTCTTATTTTTTTTTTCTCACTTTTCACAGCAGCCCACGGCGTCACCCCTCATCATAACACAACATAGAGCGGAAGCAGGCAAGTGACAGAAAACAATCCGAAACTCCCGAGCATCTCACTCACACATAGTCAGAGCTCCACCCAGTGGCGAGGGTTCACGCGCAGTCTCCATGGCTGTCTCGCGCCGTGGAGCTGCTCCACATTGTTTTCGGACGCGTGTTTACATCCACCGATTCACTTCACCAGTGGGACAATGCAGGGAAACAGAATCGGGTTTAAAGTCTACACTGCCAGCTAGCCTGCAGAAAATCACATGATGAAGCTTAATCCGTGAACCAGTAGGGCAACTTTGCTGTTGACTCAGAAGAATCTATTTGTTGACTTTTGAGGCTTTAAAACAACTACACGCCCTAACAGACCCCATCAGGAACATTAAACACTTGGCTGCAGCGAGCTATTGCACAATGTACTGTAAAACACAGCTTAGTAGTGCAGAATATCGGTTTACTCAAATGCTCTATGTTGCTGGTCTTCAGTACAGAGCTATTTAATTAACACTATAGCGGTAATACAAATGAGATGGGGTCACCTGTATTGATCGTGTGCAGCAGGTCCATCCTGGTGTTGCAAAAGCAGAAGAACTGACAAGGGCAATTTAAAACTTAGTCTTTCAAGCATTTCAGCTCAAGGAATAATAATGATAATTAAGAGAAAATAATCCCCAAATACTAAAATTGCACTGAAACTGGGTGGTGGGTATATACTGCACTATATAGTGGATTTTATATAGGTTTCTCCACACATACACTATATATATATGGTGATTTATACTGTATATACACCAATCAGTCACAACATTAAAACCACTGAAGAGTAAATAACACTGACTGGCTTCCAATTCCCTAGACCTCAAACTGATCAAGTATCTGTGGGATGCACTGCAACAAGCCTGATCCACGGTGGCCCCTCCCCTCCAACTCAGTAGATCCAACAGGCCACGCAGGACACCCTCAGAAGGCCTGTGTCCATTCTCTGGTGAGTCAGAACTGTTTTGGAGGCACAAAGGAGACCTACGTAATATTAGGTGGTCATAATGTTATGGCCATGGGAGGTGTATGTGCTCTAATGGTTATGTTTTTACCTTTAGTGTTCGGGGTTTTGATTTGCCACAGGCCAGAGTGTTGTTCGTTAGGAGTGGTGGCTGACACCTAGGTGGAGGTGAACACTAATCCGTATTAATAGGTGTGGGAGCACTCTCTGTGTCTCTTATTTAGCCGGGATGAACTCTTATTTGCTTCTTGTTCTCCTGTCATGACCCTCTTTCTCCCACACACAGGCTGCACACATTACTGATTCTCTGCAGTTTTGATTTGATTAAATATAATAAACTTAGCTTTATTTTAAGGATTCAAGTGACATTCACGAGACATTCATGAGGGACATTTTGCCATTTCCCACACATACTTTTTCAAACCACGAGTTCAGGAAGCATCATTGCTACTTTCCTGCCGTGTCCCTTGAGAGTGGAGATACTCTTTTATTAAGTGTTTTCGTGTAGAAACTTTTATTCATAGTGCCACTTATAAATATCACCAGCCTCACAATTTTTGCACTCGTACCGCCCGATATCAGGATGATAACCCCTCTTCATGTTTTTTGTTCAGCATTGTGTAGTCGCTGTGGTAGTCCCAGTCCAGTCCATGCCAGTCATCAGACTCCATGATGATTACACCAGGCCTCTCTCTGTGATTGTTTTTGAAGGATTCTGTCTTCTGATTAGACATAAGGTGGTCTGATGTTACATGTGGACGGACACTGTTTACAACAATGTCATCTACGTCAAATCGTCCAGCAGTGGGCGCCATAGGTCCTCACAGGCGCATCCCTTCTCTTTGAAGGAAGGCACAGAAACAGTGTTCTCTGTGGTGAAATGAATAACATGTTTATTAGGACACAAGATATAAAAATAATCTGCAGGCCAGAGAGAGTTTGTTACTGGGTGTGAACAACCAAGACAAGTAGCTTTGAGACTGTGAGGTCACTGGTTCGATCCCCACTCAAGAGCCTTGAGCAAGTATCTAAAACTCCTGAAACTGCTCCCCAGATGCCTCTTGTGGCTGCTCCAAGTTTGGCCTCTGAGATGGGTTCAATGCAAAGAGCTAATTCCTTACATGTGTGTATATGGCCAAACAGTCATCAGAACGATGCATAGAGTTTTAAGCTGTATTCATCTGTGTATGGAGGAAGTATGCACCTAAGATCTGAGATCAAGACTGATTCAAGCATGCTTTTCTGTCACATATACAATTTATACAAAAGGCTACGACGGCGAGTCCCTGCAGTATCTTGTGAATTAACTGAGAATTGATTGTTCAGAACAGTAAAGTTGCATCAGTCTGTGGCCTTGTCTTTCTCCTGTCTTTTTGACATTGGCAGTGTATATAAGTTACCTGACTGGAGCGGTCGATTGGCCCTGTGTAAATGGAAGGCGTTTGCAGGATGTGAGGGGAGGGGGGGTGCCAAAGTGCTGGATCAGTGAAAACTGAGAAGACCTGTAAATAGTCCTCTGGTGCTGGATAACTTCAGCTGGAGGAAACTAAATGTCTGAAATCAAACAAAGGTTTGTGAATAAAAAAAAAAAAAGAAACTGGACACATCTGACAGTAACAACAGAGACTTGACACTGTAGGTCATGTCTTGATGCATCACTGTAATGAAATTTCATCCTGATATTGGACTAGAATAACTGCTCATCCCATGAATCCATTAATTTCACGCTGAGCAACAAATACTGCTGAGCCCTAAGCTTGAAGGGCCACATTTGCTTCGTTAACATTTTTTTTTTCTTTTCAAATAACAGAGACGAAAACTGAGAACACACTAGAGGAAGATAAAAAAGTGTCGTAGACATATTACAGGATGATGACATCAAACTCACAAATGACCATCTTACATTCGGACTCAAAAATAGAAATCGGTCGAGAAGCCACAGAAATCCCGGCGGACTGGCTTGTGCGAAAAGTGCAGGTCTTGCATAATTTATTGCGAAAGCTGTAATCTATCCATCCGTGTGTCCGGGCGTATATGGCTTTGTGTACAGTCATTGATCATGCAGAAATCCAGAAACAAGAGAATTTGCAGCGCGGATGCCGCCTGGACCCGCGCGTCCTCATGAAGCGTTGAGCGGCGGCCGAGACGTCTCGTCGCGGCTGGTGGATGGAGATGTTTGGACGAGGCTCGGTACTCTGCCTGCAGCTGATGCCGTCCATTGTTACAAACTGTGGCTTGTTTTATCACCCAAAGTTGGGCTGTGCTGACCGAGGACCCCGTTAACTGCGGATGTCCCTGACCAATTCCAGCGTCTTTCTGCTTAACGAGGTGGGCCATTTTCAGTTTTATCACCGTTCAGATATGAGTAAGCGCCGAAGGTAGAGGCAGGTCCTCGGTGGGAGGCTGATAATTAAATTAAGCAGGCGGACCTCACCGGGAATCTTTCACTTCTGAGTGGAAGAGCCTGCATCGTTCCTGTCAACATGCCAGCGGAGATTAGGGGCGGATGAGCTGGGCTTTTAAATGTGCATGATTTATTTATTTTCCGTTTTAGCCAAAATAATAAAAACCGGTCAGCTGGAGCAACAGATGGACTGTGGGTCTGTTTAGGCTTCCACTTCATCCTTTATTAGGTAATTATTCCATTTGTTACAATAATATTGACAACAGAGATTGTACTTAGGTTATAAACCCATTTTTTGTCACATTTCATGCATCCAGTAAATGTCTGATTAAAAAAAAGAATTGAATTTGAACAACTTTCAGATTCAATCAGCTGACTCACAATTTATAAATAAATTTACTTCATGTGAACTTCATGGATACTACACAGGCGTCTGGTGATGTGAGGCTGCCAGAACTTACGCTCATACTATTTTGCCATGTTGTGACATCAGAAAATCTCTGCACGTTACAAAGTGCATGTGCTGCCTTCGCCAGAGTGCGTTCCCTCACTGGTATGGGTTTGAGCCAATGATGTAATTGCTGTGAGTGATACTGAAACATGCTTGCGGTCTAATAACACTCACCTAATAACTACTTCTACTCCCGTGTTTTTGCAGGTTTAATAATTCACTCTAAATAACCGAGCCCGCTCTTAGCTGGTGACTACAGAACAGAAAATTCCTACTATTATTATTATGAAGATGATGATGAAATGACAATGCAATGATACACTAAAAACCTTTCATCTTCATTATTTAGGTTGCTTCCTTTTTCGTTCTACGAAAGTGATGCTCCTGCTCACTTGCTTGGTAAAGCCTGACCGACTTTGAAATTGAAATGTCACTCTTCAGATTATTCTCTCCTGGAAGTTTGAGTTCTGGAGGTAAACTGGTAGACACAGAGGACAGAACCTTTTCTAATGAGCGCTTATGAATGATCAAGCTTTGAAATCTGTGGCTTCCCGGTGAGATAATCCGTCATCCCGGACACCATCAGGGCATCCATCTGCGTCTCTACGCGTTTGTTTCCCACCCAGAGGGCCTGGACTGTGTTAAAGGTGATTGAAAAGTCAAAACACATGCTTTTTGACCGTGTTTTCGGCCACCGGCTGAGAAAAGTCCATTATTTGCTTCAGTGTGTGTCCCGTAGGCAAACTGCAGGAGGTCCAGTCAGTCTGTCTGCTCCAGATTCGTGATGAACAGCTAAAAGTGTCTACGACACCTTGATGAGGCAGGTCTGGCACTTGAATTAAAACGTCTCCTCTAGGAAGATGAAATGCAAATCACTTGTGTGATGTTTGCCATGATATTTTGAGTACGTGCAAATTAGTGATGTACATATAAGGTGCACGGATTGAAATGTGACGATGAGAAACATCCCTGAAATCTGGTGCTTTTTACCATTATACACATTCATCTATTTCCCTTTCAGTAGAATGTGTGCACATTCATATTCTAGACTCATAAATTTCCCTTTCCAGTTTGGACTTAAATGGGTAAAATATTAAAAGCTCAGAACTCATTTGGATCTGGCAGTGCACGCACGTTTGCATCCACACCCATAACAAATGACACTGACACTGTTCTCGTCTTAATTTAGCAATGTGCCACGTTTTCAAGCAGACCGTGTGTGTCTGGGAAGTGATGACACATGTAGTTGAGGTTAGCTAGTGACCATATCTACGCTGGCAGCTTCAACAAACTCCCTGGTTGAATTAACTGCTCAGCAAACAAGCTCACAAGAGATTACGTAAGATGTGCACGTGCGCGCGTGCGTGCGCGTGGCTTATCGTCACATAAAGTACACTGTCTGTGCGAGGCGCTGCTCGGTGACACTCGCGCTCACTTCAATGGCATCCCGGTCTGTTTACCTCCTCCCTCCTCTTGGCGTGTACACTTCAAACAGGGATCAGGCCTGTGTTGGAACACATTCTGTACCTGCACGTCTGAACCCATCAAGTACTGTACAAACCCGATGAAAGGATTTGGCAGCAGCCCGGTGTCATCTCCCTCCACTAAAAAAAAAAAAAATCAAAACCCAGCATCCCCGGTGCCTTAAAATAGCCCCTCATCCATAATGCACCAGCAGCAGCTCTGCCCACAGAGGCGCTTCATATGGGACAGACTGACAGACAGCCGCGCTCAATGCTTGGGTGCAACTCCTAAATCTGCTCTCACTCCCCCTTTCCTGCCTTTCTCCTGCTCGATGCAAAGCACACTGGAGTTTAACTTTCCAACCTTCATCCGTTCATATTTTATTCACATCTTCTGCTCATGCAGAATTCGAATGGATGCCTCCTCCGTCTCTTTCTCCCTTCATCTGTTCCTTTCCCCTCTGCCTCACTGTTTCCTGCAACCTACCCAATGAATTATGAATCTCATCCTTTGCTGGAGATTTTCGCATCACCCACCGACCGGTTGGTTTTGGGTGCACGCTGTTCGTTTTTTCGAGGCGCTCTGAGCTCTAATTAACAATTAAAGCGGATACATCAATCCTATCTGGAGGTGTTTTGGTTGGTTTGGATGGCAACGAGAAGAGTAGCTTCCCGCATCTTTGCGCAACCGAAACGCATACTGAGCAGCTGTCAGGGCACAGCCAGCCATGACATCTAGAGAACACACTCTGTGAACAAAGGCCCACACTGGGGACGCTTCCACATGTCGAACATAGCTTCCCATATCCACCCTCGTCTCCACCAGACTTTCTCCTGCCTCTAAACTTTTGGGGTTTTGACATGTTGAAATCGACCGTGGCTGAGAGGAAGTGTGATAGGAATGTAAAAACGCGCAAATTTCCCCACTGAGACTTTGCCTTTGTGTTTACGGGTTGCATGCAGTGGACACTCCCGTCGATTTAAATGTGAAGGTGGACTCCTTGGATCTTTCACATGGTTGGGGCAAGGACAGTCAGTTTCAGTGTAACCCGAATGAGCCACATACACAAAACTGGACATGTCTGCATCTCACGCAGGGACGTGATGTTAGGACGCCCATACGCCTTCAGCGATATTTTTTGTGACCAAACAAAAGTGTGATGCTTTATTTTACGATCTCCAAGTGTCTCGGGATCTGACATGCACGGAGCCGCGTCGTCATCCGACGCACCGTCACGTGGTCATCTTTTGAATGAACTTAGCATGCGCTCGCGATCCAGAGTCCCATTGGTCGGCCGAGGTAGAGATGGAGAGGGGAGAGGGTGGGAAGGATGATATGCGGAGCGGAGAGAGCCTCGCTGACGTAGAAAAGGGGTTGTGTACTGAGAGAGAGGTGGAGAACAGGAGAGGAGGGGGGGTGGGGTGGGGAGGGGTGCTAAGAAAGAGAGAGGCATAGACTGCTCACAAGCACGCTACAGTGCACTTCAGTGTTACCCAAGAGGGAGAGCACACCATGACTGCCTAGCAGAGAGAGCGAGCAAGAGAAACGGGGAGTGTGCTCTCCTACTTCCATCTGAGTAAGTACGCCCGTGTCTCTTCTACGTCTATTCTGCAATGACAGCTCCAGTAAAAGGTCTTTGCTTGATCAGATGGCGTTGGAAGATGCAGTGAGGTAATAAGGTATATTCTTCACCTTTTTTTTTAAATTTTTTTACAGAAAGTTTGAGGAATAGAGTTGGTGCCTGCAAACAGCATTTTCTGTCTGTGCTGGAGCGTTCTGAATAAATTTGATGCATATCCAAAAATTTCTCACCCTCAGCACTGGCATTTCTGGGGAAAAGTCTGAGTTGCACCAAAGCAGAAAATGGCATTTTATTGCAGTTGTGTGACAGAGTAGCAGCGGTGGAAAGCTGTGGGGCATACTCGCAGGCGTTCATGCTTTTTTTCCGTCGGTCGGTGGGGGTGGGGGGGTGGGGGGCGGTGGAAGAGTGCATTTGGGACCGCTAGGCTTCCTGTGTGGGGTCAATTAAATACTGCATGAGACAGAGCACTAAAAGCCTGTCCCGTGTGGAGCGAAGTGCTTTGTGTGTTTCTGTGAGTGGATGTGCATGCATGCATGTGTTTGTGTGTGTGTGTGTGTGTGTGTGCTGGCGCATCAGTGTGCAGTGTCTTGATTAAATTTGATGAACCAGCAATGTTGAGAGGGCCAAAGATTCCAGTAGCAGCTTCTTTGAGTTCCTGTTCAGAAACGGCGTCTTTTGCATTATTAGCTTACTAAAAGGCAGGAATACGTGCTCACCCGATTGTGAATGTTACTTCACCGGTCTAATCTAGGACATCTCCTTTATCTAGTCTGGCGTCTTAAACATCTCCGGTTTTCTTCACAGGGTTTTTCTTTAGCGTTACATCTGCAGTCTTCACTAACATGCAGTTGTGGGGAAAAAAGGTTCAAGGCGTAAACTTGGGAGAAAACTCAGTGTTTCAACGTAAAGCTGGGAGTACGTGAATAAGTAGGCCACCATTATATATTGATAAGTCTGACATCCTCTCAGTTAGTGGAGGCGCACCAATTAGGCCCAGCTCAAACCTAGAGCCTAAATCAGGTCATCTTCTAACAAACACATCTCGTTTAATGAAGGATGTGGCGCAGTGCAATCCTCCGCACTGTAGGTACACAGCTTTATGTGGGTTAGCCCCAGCCTCTCTGCGCTTTGAAGCAGTTTGGTGAAGTCAGGTTGAGGGGGATCCCTGAGGGGATGAAAGCAGCCCTAAGTATGCACAGTGTAGCCGGCGAGGCCAAGTTCACAGCGAGGAGGAAAGACGCAGAATTCCCGGGTCAGGCTTCCTGCATCCCGCTCCTTTTTTGCTAAACTGTATGCTAGCTTCAGCGTCAACCCATTGGCATTATTGCATTAGCAGAACTTCTCAACAGCTGGCGAATACTCTTAAACCTGTCACAAAGCCTGCAGTTATTGAAGGAACTTGATGTCTTCGCCTCAGGCGTCAGGTTCTGTCAAGGGCTCATTACGGACGGGGAGAAAGTATCCTGAGGTAACATTAACGCGGGAGGAGGGTGGAGCTGCTAAGGACAGTATGGATTATCAATCTGGGTGGCTCTTGTATTGATCCACTCTGCCCTACTCTGGTTGCACTTCTGGCTCTGAATGATCCACCGCTGCCCGTAATGCTGCCTCAGCTCCTTCCGCACACGGATGCGTACGGTGTCTCTTCACAGGCTGGAAAAGCTGCAGACATGGACGTCGACAGTTGAGGTCTCGTGGCCGATTCAAAGGTCTCGCGCTTCAATCTCCAGATTTGTTGTTTTTAGTTTGAACTTTCTCTTCGCAGCCACTCGTTCCCTGTAGGGTGTAGAGCTTTTCAGTTGCTTACAGGGCGGACGGCTCTGCAGTGTTCAGCAGAAAATAAAAGAGTGAAAATAAAGGGCCAAGCGCCCAACCTTGAAACTTTATTTGCTCAGACCAAAATGCGCTTTTAGTGCTCCGCTTAGATGTTTAAGTGTATATATACGTAGGTTTAGTTATTATGGTGACACCCCAATGCATTCTGACTTTAAAAATATATATATTATTGTGCTGCGTTTTATTTGGATTCAGCTTAAGCACAAAGATCTTTTTAACAGCAGCTTAAAAAAAATTGCCATATCTGGATCCAAATTTTAATTGTATTCAGTTCTGTTTTTGCTTCACTATGAAGGCCTGTGAGAAAGCACAGCAGCATTATTGTGAACATAAAACAGACCCAAAAAAAACAACGGAAAAAACACCTTTGTTGCAGAGACGGTGTACAGTACACGCTGTTGGCTGATTAGAGACACGTCTCAGCGTCTGTCTCTGCTAGTTTTTTCTCATCCATAGGCACTTAGTTCGCATTCAGATGGGCTATCTGGTGTCAGGGATGTAGCCAAGCCAGTTTCAAATCTGCTTTGCTCTTTCTTGAGGGAATTCATCAAAACTCAGTGAACTTTGACAATCCTCCTCAATCTTCTCCCCACTGCCAAACCCGGGCTGTGATGGGAGGAGAGGAGAGGAGAGGAGAGGAGAGGAGAGGAGAGGAGAGGAGAGGAGAGGAGAGGAGAGGAGAGCTAAATTTAGAGCAACTGAACTGCAGAAATATTACAAAAAAAGAAAAAAAAGATTCCTCTGTTAAACTCTCGTTCTGTTGTTCCAGCGGTCTCGCTGCTTTGCCCTCATTTGTTTTCCTCTGACTTCCCCGCGTATTAATAATTCTTGTTTTCATGTCACTCTCGAAATGAAAGAGCTTGAGCTTACGTCACAATTCACCTACAAAAATATTGCTTCTTTCTCTCTACCGTTTTCACTCCTTCCATCTCCGCCTCCCTCTGCCAGTGACCGGCCGCTCCACGATGAGAACAGTCACCATATTTCGTATCTCTAGCAGAGGCGTCAGCGACGGTTGCTGCAGTAACTACAGCGATGTTTTCGTTGTTTGTGTTTGTTTGCCGCCCCACTGGCTTCCCCTTTAATATGAAAAAGCCACGCAGCGGCATAGCCCTGAGACATTTTTTTGCTAAAAAGCCTTCGCAGAGTGCACTTAATTCTTAAGCAGGAGAGGTTGAATGAGGGTGAGAGGGGGCGTGCGCGCTGCCAGCATAATGGAGCCCAAAGTAGGGTCCTCGGGGCCCGGGGCGGCCCGGGGAGCAGGCATGCAGCCCTGGCTTGGCAGGAACAATGAGGCCGTCTCCAACAATAGCGACGTTCTCTGCTGGCTTATTAAGACATCTGATGGACTCTAGATGGCTGCTTGCTGACTCATCGCTGCATTTCTGTTCTGTGGGCTCATGCATCACCTTCCTGTCAGGAGGATGGTGCAGGGCAGGCAGACAGGCAGGCGGGCACAACCCCTGCCTTCCTTTACTCATCTCCTCTGCCCCTTTTTGCATCCCTTCATTCATGGCCACCTCTCTTTAATCCATCACCGCACCTTGCGCATGTAAGGCTTTAGCTCGTGAATGGCGGAAGGAAACGGAGACACTAGTCGGCAGAGGGATGACAGAAGTACTATTTCCAACCATCGCCTTGCTCAGTCATTGTTATTATCACTTAGCACGGCTTACACAGACACAGCCTTTGTTCTTATTTATAGAAGTTCTGCTCGTGCCCAGAGAAGATGAAACCTGGCCGAGTTCATGTGCATGTATTTTTATTTTTTTTTCAGGATATCTTAAGAGCAGGAACTGACATAAGAGGAATATATATGGGAGAACTTGAAAGGACGAGGATGCTGGAGAGGAATATATCAAATTTGTAGCGTGCTAGGGCGGAGAGGAGAGGAGAGGAGAGGAGAGGAGAGGAGAGGAGAGGAGAGGAGAGGAGAGGAGAGGACAGGACAGGACAGGACAGGAGAGGAGAGGAGAGGAGAGGAGAGGAGAGGAGAGGAGAGGAGAGGAGAGGAGAGGAGAGGAGAGGAGAGGAGAGGACAGGAGAGGAGAGGACAGGACAGGACAGGAGAGGAGAGGAGAGGACCAGGGCTAGCTCGAACCTAAAGAAGCCCACTGTACGCCACCAGTGTGCGGGCGTGTACACAACAGTGCTGCAGTCAGGGCATCAATTTTGTATAGGAAATGAGTGTTGAGGCAACGCAGCAACGGTTGTGAAGCACTTAGGCTGAGCGCGCCTCCCTCTTTCTCTCCCTCCTGTAACCACGGGCTGAGGGGAGGAGGGTTCCGCTTTTTCCTGTGCAATGGGGGGAAGAGAGCGCTGGCAGCAGAATCATGTCTGCCTCCGACTCGAGCGCTACAGGACTCATCTGTAACAAGGTACGCTGTCAATGCTCCCCCACCCACCCCCCAAACACCACCTCTTTTTTTTTTTAATCACTCTGCATGCAAACTCAGCCTCCTCGTCCATGGTGAGCACCCCATCTGCCTGCTCTCAGACGTCTCCTCTCTGTTTCCCTCTTCTCCCCACTCTCTGCTCTCACTCTTGTCTCAGCTGAAGTCTATTCTGGTTCACTCACTTTGCCAGCATCCCCCACTTGTCCTCCCTTCCCTGCCTTCTTCTCCCTCTCCTCCTCCTCCTCCTCCTCCTCCTCCTCCTCCTCCTCCTCCTCCTGTCCTTCGTACTGTAGACATGCAGTTTGTCTGTTTATCTCAACTCTGTAGCGTGTGTTTTGCAGCTCTGCGTTGGACCTGTGCCTCACAGGGTGGCCCATCTGTTGAGCATGAATTTTGACACTGTGGTTTTTTTAATGGCTCTCCTCCCCTGTCTGTTTCATGAAGTCACTGCTCTCTTTAAATATTGCATCCCGTCCAGTGCCTGTGGTTCTTTCTTCCTCCTGCATTTCATGCTGTTAAATTTTGTTGTGCAACAGCTGCTTTGAAATTTCCAAATATCACACTATAATTTTATATAAATAAGGAACCAATTTAAATCCAATTGTATCTTTAACTGAGCTGAAATATGTATATGCAACTATACACATGTAACTGTATACTTTTTTTCCCCTTAGACATGATGTGTTTGAGGACCATCAAGTGAAATTGATGGTCACTTTTTTTTTGTGGTGAATCCAACCTGTTTTGTAATGTGCATGCCTCCCTCTGCTGGTGAGAACGTGCAACTGCTGCAGTGTCATCATCTCGTGTTTCAGTCTCTAATGGGACTTCCAGCATGTGAGGGATTTCTCGTTAGCATCTCTGTCTCTCGTTTCCTCGCTCCGAGAACGACCTCCGCGGCGCGAGTGGAGGTCTGTGGCTTTAAAAGGTCGAAACAGTCGTAAAACACAGCGGGCGGTGCGACACATTAAGGCTGTTCCAGCAGTGAAACCTGCGTGTCAGTGATTGCATTAGTTTCTACTATTGATCCCAGTGTGATGAGCTGAATTTTTTATCTTTTTTTTGTTTTTTTTCCTGAGAGTGAAGCAGAGTGAGCTTGTCTGACTTTATGTTTTCACTTTATTATAAATATCACAGCTTCTGCCACTGTGCATAATGGTTGAAATTACAGTCATTTGATGAATACGACATACCTTTTCATTATGTCTCTCTGCAAGTTTGGTTGATGCATTTGTGCACATGAAGGGGGAAAAAAAGGCAATAGTTTGAAACGCGAAATCTGTCTTTAGTGCCATGGGATGTGTCAGTTCATCAAGTAGTCATAGTGGCTGCATGTGAATACAGTGCTGAAAGGAAGGAGGAGGATGGGAGATAGTTAGACTGAAACAAAGAGCAACAAACACCAAGTTTGTTCTATACTTTTAAAATGAATCCCAACATGCTCAGCCTGTAGAGTCGATAAATATCTGAGATGTATTATCAGAGTGTCCGTGGGACAACGTGGATAAGATCTCCAGGATTTATCAAGTGATTAGTTAAATTGACTTCACTATGATCATCTCACACATACAGAGTACATTTCTCTCTGGAGGCAACTGGGAAAACAGTACAACGTCGCATCTGACCTGTACATTTCTGCAAGTTTTGTGTGGCTCAAAACAAATTGGCTTAACAACTAGACAAACAGAAATTACTGGAGAAAAACGCAGTTTTAAACGGAGCAGAGTGATGAGCTGCAGCAAAGAAGTTGAGGACCTGGCCAGTGGCAAACATAACGTGAAAGTACGTATTCCTTCTCAATCGAGGCAAAGCAGTTAAAACCGCAGCAGTTTTTTTAGTTGAAGGCAATGTGCAGTCTACAGTATATATACTGCTGCTCTGTGCTAATGAGAGTCTCTGCCTGTCCTCCTCATCCATGCGCAGAACTTCATGTGCCTTAATTAGGATTTCTGCTGCTTGACTCCAATGTCCACGAACTCTGCTCCAGATTCAGCTTAACGTGTTTTTCTGGGAGAAGAGGGGTTCAGCAGAGGCGGAGCTGATGGAAGAGAGGAGGGAAGAGATAAGGGAGGAGGGGGAGGAGGAGGAGGAGGAGGAGGAGGCAGGTAGAAAAAAATAAATAAAGTAAGAGAAGGGTGACGTAGTTGTGGCGCTATATTTGGCTGTTTTATGTGGGTGCTCCTGTCTGGCATGTGGAGAGTTTTCCGACCTCGCGCCCGAGCCGTTGCAGAGGAGCAGGTTGCTGATGGAGTTTACGATCTGTGAGGTGTGGTTTGTGAGTTTTATTTGCCTGTAGATGAAGTCTAAGAGAGTGATGTGAGTGGGTTCTTTTTCCCTCTGTATGATGCTTGACAGGTTTCATTGTACAACGTTTCTGTGAGAGTAAATTTTTTTTTTAATGTGAATTTCAGTATAAATGACAGCTTATTTTTACTGATATACAAATGTATAATACATCAACTGTGTCTTATAGCTCATGATTAAAACTGGTTTGTTTAATGACTCAACTCCTGTTAATACAGGCCTGCATGGAGTTGAGAAAGTGGAATAAGAAAGAAAGCTGGATATTGAAGCATTATGAGGTATAATTAGTAGCTTGGTTGAAGACTGGCCTTTTGCCAACATGTTGTGAGCCTGACTCAGTGGATAAAGAGACAACACGCTTGTGCTGGTTGTTAGTGTTGCAGTGCTCACGCACATGCTCCCCTGAGGGCGCTGCTTTGGAAAAGCCACAGGAAAAGACGGGCAGGTACACGTAGAGGTGAACAAGGAGAAGGTCATGGCAGACGCAGAGGGAGATATAGATGATCTGTTCAAAGCTGCGTCTCGGCCGTAAGTCAGCACTTAACTGCATCGCGAGTTACTCCGAGCAGCTGCTACGATGGCACCGTGCGGCGATGGATTTATCTCCCCTCGCCCCGGACGCTGACGGCTATTTCCTCTCCTCTCCTCCCTCCTCCAGGGTTCTGCCGATTCATACACTAGTCGACCCTCTGATTCCGACCTGTCCCTGGAGGAGGACCAGGAGGCGTCTCGGCGTGAAGCCGAGCGCCAGGCTCAGCTGCAGCTGGAGAGAGCCAAGGTGAGACAGCGAAGGCCAAGGGTTTGTGTTTGTCTTTAAACTCACCTTAACTCCCTGAGCAGCAGTAACTAAAGTGCTCATAAAAGCAGGGACAGGATCAGAATGTGCTTACTGTCATTGCACGTCCACGTAAGGTGAAATTAAAGTGGCTCTCCTTAGAAAGACAGTAACATAAATTACACTCCACCCACCTTCACTGAGCCCATATATAGGTTTACATTTATATATACATTTAGTGAGTTAAATTACACATTCACATTATCTCATTTCTGCTTTTCACTTTGTCGTCCAACAGTCTAAACCTGTAGCATTTGCAGTGAAAACCAACGTGAGTTACTGTGGGGCCCTCGATGAGGATTGTCCAGTCCAAGGTGCCGCTATTAACTTTGAAACCAAAGACTTCCTGCACATAAAAGAGGTGAGAGGCATAAAGCATTACGTTTTTTTTTTTTTTTTTTTCTAATACTTTTGAATGTATTAAAGAAACAGTGCAAGTTATCACAGCTACTAGTGTGATGGACCTGTGGCAGGAAAACAAAAGAAGTGTCCACAAAATGTTTCTGATGCTCCAGATAAAAAAACAAAAACATGGATTACAGACTAGAAAAGAATGTGACGGACAAAAAAAAAGCTAAATGATAGTACTTTATCTGGAAAGTCACCAACTCAGAGTGTAAAAATACTGGGACATTTCCACAGTTCCAAGAAAACAACCCATTATTTATGTCGAGTATATATAATAGCTACACGGCCTGCTCTGAATATTTTACAAATACCAACCTGTCAAAGAGCAGAAAGGCAACAGACCGTGTCAGCCCTCAGTTCCCTCCTTTTCTTTCAGCCCTCTCCAGCAAGTAAAAGCCACTCCAACGGTAATTAATCCTAGCCAGTGAGCTCGCTTGCATTGTTTGTCAGTTCGTGAAAACGAACTCGCATATTGCTCATAATCCCCCAGCACCAGCTCTGTAATCAAAGTGGTCGGAGGACACGTTTCTCTCAGCCGGTCTCTTAGGTCCGTGCTTGGTTACCTTAGCTCGTAACAGGCTGAGCCATAGAGAGTCTGGAGGAGTCACACCATATTCTGTGACCGACCGGTGACGGGTTCACATGCACGCATCATGTGCACGTGTCGTCAGTGTTTGTGTGACCTGCAGGACGGTGGAGACGGCGTGAGGCATTAACGATTTAATCATGTCAGCGCGGCAGTGCTGCAGCACGACGTCTGAGTCACAAAACTGTGATTCACTCTCGTACAGAAATACAACAATGACTGGTGGATTGGTCGGCTGGTGAAGGAAGGGGCAGACATCACGTTCATCCCGAGCCCAGTGAAACTGGAAGCCATGAGGATAAAACAAGAACAGAAAGCAGCAGCGAGGTCAGAGGTCGCACAGCTCTTGACACATCTCTTTGTCATCACTCTTCCAGTTTTGTCTGTGTTTCTTTCTTTGCCCTATTTCCAGCAGCTTCCTCCCTATCACACTGTTTGAAGACAACTTTTTTGTCTTTTTTTTTTTAGACACAACTAGTTCTTGCTCATGTGTCGCTAGGTGCAAGTCCTTATCACTAAATTGCCTCCTTAGGGGATTCATGCATAATGAAGCTTCGCATTATGTTGCTCCGCAGGAAAGGAGGGAACGCTTCCTCCGGAGGCTGGAGGTCCACCCCTCCATCTGCAGGTAAGTAGGGCTGAAGACGCCCTGCTGCTGTTCATGTCTGCTGGGAATGTATGCTCTCGCGGGGTTAGATTAGCATATGGGACTAAGATGCTCTCTTTAGAAGTAATGTCTTCCTCCTCCTAATGAAGACGAAGCTTAATGACTATTTCCATTTAAACTAGGGCTCCTAAATTAACACACAATTTACCAAGACTGCAATCCTGAAAGTCAACACATGTTCTCTGAGCCCATGCAGAGTCTGAGATCTTCAACATTTTTAATCAATCAGTGATTTATTTAGTCTACTCATTAGCTTTGAACCGGCTAAAAGTTCATTCTGTTTATTCTGAAAGCCAAACAGAAGCAGAAGCAGGTATGTTTGCATTTTCTTTAAAAACTTGAACTATATTAATATGCTACTCATTTTTGCAACTATGTTTTTAACTATAGCTATGTGTGTGTCAGCTCATTACCTGCCTCATATGTTGTTGTTTTTCTGACTTCCATCCCCTGCCTGTGCCTGTGCAGACTGAACATGTTTCTCCGTATGATGTGGTTCCTTCCATGCGGCCCGTGGTGCTGGTGGGGCCTTCGCTGAAAGGCTACGAGGTGAGTCGACGGTGCCGCTCTTCAGTTGGCTCTCGTCTTTGTGTTCAGAGTAACAACCTGGATGTGGTTAGGAATGTTTTTGGGATTAATCATTTAGTCAAAGACACTCAGTGTCTCTTATGGGTGCACCAAAGTTGGATTTTAGTTGGATTTTTTTAAAATTTGATTTGAAACCCGAACTGATTGAGATATTAAGTATGGACTCCCTATATGTGTTCTATATTAAACTCAGCCTAGTGCTATTTATGAATATACATTATTATTATCATTCTGCATTTAAGTTATTCAAATAATAGGTTCAAATACTATTCCCCTCAGTATGAGCAGCCTTTTTGTAAACTAGCTGCAAACTAATGGCTATCCCATCAGCCCCAGCAGCAATTTGCATAGCTTGGTTGTAGACTCTTATCAATTTAAAATAGGAATTTGTCATTATTTTAAGCCTTTTATTCAATTTGATTGATTCATTTAAGAATACAATCAATATATTGCAGTATATAATGAAATCAATAGTTCATTCCAGCCACAGATTAGACGTATCTGACAGTTTGAGTTTGTTTTAGCTCAGTCTGGTCTTTTCTTCCCTGGGCTGCCTTCTTTGTTCCAGTCTCGTTTTCAGTGGCAGTAGCTCTTGCGTGGCTTGCCTCCATTATCCCATTAACAGTCGTGCAAAATCGCCGCAGTAACATCCTGATGAAATTACAGCGCACACAACAGGCGTCAAGCATCCATTTGGGCGATACAGAATTGCACGTATGCGTTTTTGCATTAGCTAATGTATGTGATATTCCAGCACACTTAACACACACACACACACCCTGGGTGAAACACATGGAAACACACTGAGTTCATCTCAGAATATGTCGATCTGGAATGAGTCTGTGCTGAAATGAGAGGCATGTAATTGAACGGAGCGTCTCGGCGCTTCACTGTTTTCTCTCCGCCCTGCCCTCTCCTCTGTGGCTGCGCAGGCCGCGCGCCAAGCCGTTTGTTTTGTGTCTGTGAAATATTTATGCATTGCTCTGGTGATATGCTTCGGGGATGCTCCAGCGGCGAACGCCAGCCCTGCCTGCTCCTCTCCTTCCCTCTCATTCTCTTCTCCCCTGCTTTGTCTCCCTTGCACACATCATGTTCAGCCGCTCGCCGTCGTCTTTCTTCAAAGCTGCCTCCTCCCCTTTTCCCTCTTTCGCACTGTCTCTGTTCCTCAGAGGAAGCGCAACGCTGTGCGCTTCATCTTCCATTCCGAAGGCCATCCATTTTTCAGGACTGTTTGAAAATAGACGCCTCGTCTTCCTCGCAGTGCACACTGCAAACACTCTGTCCGTGGCACGGTTAAAACCCGCTAAATTACATCTAAGCCCATCTCATCCACTGCACGGCTACGTAAAATTAAACTTCTATGAAGTGTCCTCCTTCAGTCTAGAGCCTAATCTCCAGAAGGTGTCCTGAGGAGTCATCAGACGTCCACACCCCGCAGTTAATGAACTGGATGTCGACTCAGTTAAATTCAATTCACTTGATTTGTCCCCAAGGGGCAATTTAAAAGGGCATAAAGTAGCTGAAAAAACAGAATCACAATCGATAGACGCAAAAACAGCGCACACAGTACAACATACGACATTCTCAAATCAGTTTTTGTTAAACTGTCATAGTTAAACAATAATTTATTTTAATGGTGTTAGTATTTTACCTATTCCTTTTTTTTAGTTTCACATATGTTGCGTGATTGCATCCTCTGTTTGGTTCGTCTGTTGGTGTATTAGCTCGGTTATATAGCATCGGTATCGGGTTGGTTTCGCCGATTCCAGCCTGAACTTTACTCAGTATTGGATCGGAAAGGAAACCGCTGGTATCGAACATCGCCTACAGTCTGGACAGTGAAGTGTTCGTCCTGAGGGGAGCCACTCAAACTCACAAAATGTCAGGGTGTCATGTAAGATCCTGTGAGTTGATTTCACTGGCTCCAAAATTAGCTTCATTACAAACTCTGGTGCTATAGTAATTAAATTTAAGGTGAACACCAGAGACTCCTCGAGTGATGGATTATAGGAGATCCTTTCAGAGCTAAATTCTGCACGTGGATCATTTTGCAAAGAGAAACACAAACATCCAAAATAAGTAAAGTAAAACCGAGGATGAAGGACACAAAAATTGTATAAAATATGTCTTCACAGGAGAAGTTGTCATTGTTTACATTAATAAAATTGAAATTGTCCAAACTGCTTTAATGCATCATATTTGAAATGTATTAAAGCTTTAAATTGAGCTGTGAATGCTCCATTTTAACCTCCCTCCTCTTTTCTTTTTGTCTCCTAGGTAACAGATATGATGCAGAAAGCCTTGTTTGACTTCTTAAAGCACAGATTTGACGGCAGGTAGGTGCGGCTGTACGTGTTTCTCACCACAAGATGCAGCTCTGTGCGCAGCAACTCGTGTGTCTGGGCTCGCGGAGCCGTTCCGTAGGACTGCGCCTATCACGTTTCATGGTCGATAGGACGCGCGATGATGATGATTTGTTTTTAGCTGTGTGAGAGAGTACAAGTTCATCTCCTCCTTTGAAATGGAACAGTTGTGGATGTGATGTGATAAGACACTTCTTCTGTAGGATCTCTATTACACGGGTGACTGCTGATCTGTCGCTGGCAAAGCGCTCCATGCTGAACAAGAAGGCCATAATGGAGAGATCCAACACTCGCTCCAGTCTGGGTGAGTGACGGAAAATAAGTTCTCTCTCTGTTTCTGCTTCTTTGCTAAATAAAGATTAATATCTGCTAAGAATAGATGCCTGTTGTGTCTTTGATATATGAAGCCCGTATTAAACTAAGCTGCTCCGTTTAAAAGCAGCTCACGTGTTCTCTGTCTGCTCACAGCTGAGGTCGAGAGTGAGATAGAGAGGATCTTTGAGTTGGCCAAGTCTCTACAGCTGGTCGTCCTGGACGCCGACACCATCAACCACCCTGCGCAGCTCCTCAAAACTTCTCTGGCCCCCATCATTGTCTACGTCAAAGTCTCCTCACCCAAGGTAAGTTTATGTGTAAATCACATAAACTTCACAAAGAAATATATCAACACCTTGTTTTTGTTCATATTGTAGCTGATTGAAGCTGAAATTTTAAGTTCAAGCAGAAAAATGAACCATTGATTTATCAGCTATTTATCAACTTATCACTTTTTAATCACTGCAGATGTAATGTCCTTGCATTTTTGACACAACATCTGAAGTTGGACATTGTATAAGTGATTTTCTTCCAATTGCAATGATAGAGAGAATACTTCTAATTGAATGCTTAAAATAAGGGACAGTTTAATTCCTAAACTTCTCCTCCAATTCCCTCAACTTAAAGCTGAGTGTTGCACTTTAAGCCAGAGTTATTATAAAATTGTGTTCCACATATAAAGACCTAAGTGCATGTTGCTTGAATTTTCTTGCATGCAAGTTTAAAATTGCACATTGACCGTCCTTGCTGAATAAAATTTTAAGAAATTAAAGGAAGGAATACTTGAGATTTGACCTCCTGAGACGTGAGCTTTTGTTTGGTATACATTTTTAATTTCTCCGTTTCTCTTTATTTGCCATTAGTACGGCCTAAGAACTCTAACCACTAAGCCTCGTCTTTGACCAGGAAGTAGATTTTGGAAAAAAATATGTCCTCATATGTGGACACGGGGGTTATTTCACTCAATATTATCATAAAGCCACCAATTTGTAACAAAATATAAAACTGTTAATTTTCATGTCTTCAACTGAGTACTTGCTAATTAGCAAAGTTATAGCTTGTTACTACTGATAGAAAACTGGTAGACATATTAAACTAGAAAACTTGATGAGCATAAATAAGCTAGTCTCAACCGTAACATTTGATGAGGTTTTGTGCTGCAGAATGAATCCGCTGAAATGCCCGCTATCATGTTTTTACACCAACTAGTATCCAGTTAAGAGAATAAAAATTTAAATGGAGCATAATAAGAGCTTATAAAACTTAATGTCCCCATATGAGGACGCGGGTTCTCAGGAGGTTGAGATGACATGCATTTGCCATTATTTTTCTTTTTTTTTTTTCCCCTGCTTGAACATTTCTGTCTGTGGCTCACCCCACAGGTTCTTCAGAGGCTGATTAAATCTCGAGGAAAGTCCCAAAGCAAACACCTCAACGTCCAGATGATGGCAGGAGACAAGCTGGCTCAGTGTCCACCTGTATGTCTCTCTCACAACAATGACCAGCAGAGACGACCAGCAGCCTCTTATGGATGTGTTTTATCTGTTCTTCTCTCATCTTTTGACTCCTCAGGAGATGTTTGATGTCATCCTGGATGAGAATCAGCTGGAGGATGCATGTGACCACCTGGCTGAGTACCTGGAAATTTACTGGCGTGCTACACATCTTCCCTGTTCTGCCCCAGTTAACCCCACCAACCTGATCACCCCACCTTCAGCTAACTCTAGCCAACAGGTACAAGGAACATTTAAATTTTGCTCGATTCATTCAGAATTTTGCACACATTAATAAGTGCATCTGTTCTGCCTCCTGTTTAGTTCTCTGAGACTCAAGAGTTGATCGAATGATCACAAGTGAAAACATAGGTGAGAAGTCTTTTTTCTGTATTGTGCTCCTGCTGCTTACTCGTTTGGGGCTCTCCCTTTTAAAATGTCCGTATCGCTCTCCTCAGGAGCAGCCTGTGCTGTCGGCTGGTGTCGGACCAGGAAGTCATAGAGCACAGGGACCAGGGCGCCACCAGGGGGCAGCAGCAGCCCTCATCTCTCCAAAAACCAGCCACCACCTTCTCCAGCCACACCTGGGGCGTAGAGGAGAGCAAGAGCGGGGGCCCCCGAGAGAGAAGGAGCAGGAGGCTGGTGAGCTGGAGGGAGAGACGGAACAGGGAGAGGAGCAGGAGGACGGAGACTTGACCAGCGCCGCCACGCACAGAGGACCCTCCGCCTCACTGCTGCCCCCTCGGCCAGAGCTCCCTGCTCCCACCGTCACGCGACAACTCCGCTTTTCTGCAGCTGCACATGCACTGGTGGTAAAAAAGCCAGTGCAGCAGTGCAGTCACCGTTCACCACCTGACCCCCACCCACCAACCTCACACTTCCTCCCACCCCGACCTTAAAATTACATCCCTGCTTTCACACCCAAAGTCGCATCCCTCTCTCGACAAAGCTGAGCCAGCCCATGTGTGCGTCCAGACGCCCACGACTTTCACATAGGCTGATTCAGCTCTCATTGTAGACAAATTGCACCCCTGTGAAGTCGTACAGTACTGTGGCACACAAAGCTGACAGTATAACATCTATACATCCTCCCGATGCAGGGCTCCCGGGGTTTTCTGTGCAGAGAGTGGCAGATGATCTATTCTGTATGTCTTCCATCTGTACAGCTCTCCAGTAGCTGTCATTCCAAATGTATAAACCAAATGTTTTCTCAAAGGCACAATTGCTTCTGTCTTGGAGACCAAAGGAATTTGTTTTTTAAACTATTTTCCTGCATCACGTTCAATAACCCTTTTAAATGATTTATTTCTATTCTCTTTTATTTAACGTTAGCTGTCAATGATGCCACCTGTTATTCATATCTTTGCTCTGAGTATAGCTTAGCGTACGTAATATCTGTACGAAACGATGATACAAAGCCCATGTATAACAAGCACAGACATGCACACAGTCTATATGCATATTCGTCACAGCTGTGAATGTATAGATGCTGGATCACTGGCTTAGGCTGGATTATTTACAATAACTGTGGTTTGTTTGCGGATGGTTGAGGGGCTAATCCTGTAAGGTGCTTTTAAGAAAGACATATGATTCATTCACATGGAAGTCAAATCACAGAGTCACATCACATCTGGACAAAGACACTTTTTAGAATTAACTATTTATCTCTGAGACAATTTGATCCACCTAGTAACATAATTTGTAGCAGATAATATTTAAAACACAAGTATTGGTTGAATCAGATTTAACTTAGAAAAAAAACCTCATTATATTTTTTTACAATCTGCTCCTTTTTGGATAAATTTTACTCTTACCACCAAAGTTTTGTACCTGTTTTTATTTTATTGCTATTATCTGTGTGGAGAATACAACAATAAATTAGCAAGAGATAAAAATATTAACAATTTAAACAAAACATAATTAAGAAGATTCACAGTATGATTTCCAGGGATAATATCTGTAGATTAATCGTAACCTCAAAATGTTCTGAATGTGACTCTTGGCCTTGACATTACTGCATCACCATGAGTACACAGACGCACACAGTCAGGACCAGTCGTCGCTCATAATCACCGGCGCGGCTATAACTGTAGTGGACAAGTGAGCCGAATGACATCAAGAGTGTGTAATCTCAGTCACTTCACAGGAAATGGTAAACGCTGATCTGAACGATAGGACTCTCTCTGTGCGTAGGCTGAATCATCAGACAGAATCAAGAAGCAAAAGTAGTAAAAAAAAAATAAACTCACTCACCGCTGAGAAGCCTTCTGAGCACATCAACAGATTGTGAAGGATCACTTCCTAACAAGCCCAGTTGTTCATTTCAGTATCCTTCGACAGAATCAAATCAGCATGCGTACAAGCTTGTGAGTGTATTTACAATTTAACGCCGGTCTTATATCCGTTGCTGTATGTAGCCACATAAATGTACTGTATGTTCCCATAGCCTGCATACAGTCACCAACCTTTTTTTTATTTTTTTTTATGCCTCGCCCCACTCACGAAAATGACACGTTAAAGCAACTCCTTGTATCTTAAACCTTAAACCACATACCTTACATGTAAATAATCTAAATGTATGTGCATGACATTTATATCCCCGCTTCATCAGAAGGGCTGCTTAGGACTACCCTCACTCGAGCCGTTCACTCATCAGACTGAACCAGTGCGACCTACGTAACCAGTTACATTATTATATGAGTTACTGTAAATAATGTATATTCAATATGCAGATACTATTATTATTAATATTATCAAATTGCACAGAAATGCTGAGAGTAGAAAGGGGTTTTAGTCGCAGTGCAAAGTCCTATACTCAGCTCCTTCCTCAGAAAGCATGTGTTTGTATGTAACGTCCTTTGAACGTCTTTCTCGAATGATGCTCCGTTTGTTTAGTTGCCACCGTGACGTATCGCTTCCACTGACACCCACATTCATTTCTGAAGGATAAGGTTTGTGATACATAACTTCTACTTGATGAAACACAGAGAGCACAGTACCTTCTAAAGCTGATTAAATTTAAAAAATAAAAAACTCAATCAGCTTCTTCTTATTTGCTTAATTTAGATTGCAGGAAATTTCTACAAAACGTGAATTACTCTTTGGAAGTCCAAAGCACAATTTTTTACAACTATCATTTCTTATTGCGTTTCCCTCACCTAAATTCTGTATGCAATACGACGTTTGGCATTGACACTAGCTGAGACTATCAAGATATCTCCTCAGATGTGATGGGGTATAATTGCACTACTATCGTTTCTATGTATGCTTTCCAATGCAATAAATGCACTAAACATTACGCTGATCCCACCTCCAATACTGAACAAGCTGCCCGGCCTGATGATGATGATCATGATGATGATGATGATGTCAACTTTTCTCGTAGTTTCTGACATGTCAGCAAGATAAATGATATCCAACAGTGTCTGATGACGATGATAATGATGATGATGATTATGATGATGTGTTACAGGGTGCATCTTTTGTCAATAGCACACGTGAAGGAGGGGGTGAATAAACAAAACTACATTTATGTAACATTTCTGTGCGCCATGGTTTCATTTCTCAGTGATTCACCAAGCCACCAACAGAGGGCAAAAAGGGACTAAGTGATAGGTATAAATATTTTAAAGGTTTTTGGTTCAATTTAAATTCCATAGTAAGGGGGTGAGTTCAGTCTTCTACGTCTTCCCAACCGAACGTTACACTAAAACTATACTTCCTTAAAAAACACTCCTTATAAAATCAGCTCATTAAAGTAGAGACACTACAGAAGAAGCAGAAATTGTAAATTGTGCACAACCTGAAAAGAGCAGAATAGCACTTGCCTAGACAATATTAGTAAAAATATATACAGTGGCCACTTCATTAAGAACATCTCTACAAGCTGGTGCTAATTCAATACACCAGCTTCCCTTTAACTCCTGGCTTTAATTAGTTTACACATGCCAGTTTTTATACATATATATATATATATTATAATCCTAAATAAGTCTACGGACTCAGTTAAATGTCAAAGTGGTGTTTATGTTCATAACATCATGACCACCTGCCTGGTATCGTATAAGTCTCCAAAACAGTTGTGACTCATCAGAGAATGGACATGGGCCTTCTGAGGGTCAGTGTTGTTGTGTTGCTGTATCCTGCTGGGGATGGCTTCTGCCCTTGACGAGTGTCATAGCCATGGTGTGGGGGTGCCTGGTCTGGCCTAGGTGGGTGCTGTATGGTCCAAAAGTTTCCCAGCACAACGCTGAATTGTCAGCAGATGATCAATGTTATTCACTTCTCCTGTCTGTGGTTTTAATGTTGTGGCTGGTTGGCGTCCACTCTTTGTTACATAGAAGTGGAGGTCAGAATTTAAGAAGCAGCTTTGACTTCAGTGCAGTTTAATGGACTATGAATGAGTGTGAAAATAATGAACACAACAGGCATCATAAAAGTTTAGTTCAGTGATTCTAGATGGACATAGTTAAGTGGTTTCTGTGTGTATCTACTGTTTATATACTGTGCATATTAAACTGGTGAAACACCCATAAAGAAGATTTCCTTCTTTGGTGTAGAAATCAGCCCCATCCAATATATTTTGCATAAATGCTGCTCTTGCAATAGGATGGGAGAAACAAAGAAGAGTATTTAGGCCCATGACTGGCTTTGGAATAAGATGTTCAGGTGGTTTAATAACAAGAGGAATGACAAATGACTTGTTGGCTATCCACAGCTACCTTGGGTGACAAATCCCTTCACCCATGTTCTGACACGGAGGGGTGACATATGTCATAACATGACATGTGTCATGTTATGTCACATGTCATAACATGTCATGTGTCAGAGCTGGCGACCTGCAACATATCCCACGTCTCTTCAGTCAAACCACACATGCTCTTCAGCGAGAACATCGATCTGGATCCACGTGCACCCCCTTCACATTCAGCTTATGCTCTGTTTTCTACAGACTGCTCCATTATTACCACCTCTATCTGCACACGATGACTCACCATCTGCACTAGTTCTCCATTCTAGTAATGCCACACCTCCTCCTGTGAGTGTCTGAATGTCACTTCCATTAATCCCAGATTGTATCATGAGAGAGTGTAAATTGCTCCTTAATAGATCTAGAACATCTCATGTGAAGTTTTTAAAACTCCCGAGCTACAGCACCATCTGCTGGACACTTGGTGGTGGAAACATGAGGAAGTCTTTTTGAGTCCACGGTTCCCACCGTCCCTACGTTTGTGTGTTTTCCTGGGCCCGTGCTGTCACTCTCTCATTGTGTTGACTTTAATTACCAACAATGTCACTAAATACGTCGAGGTGCAACGCTTTAAAGTGTCGACGCTTCCTCCTGCCAGTAGCCAGCCTCTCCACGTTTATATCCCCAGCCCTCTCTCTCTCGTGCTGTAGTGCCAGCCATATTGGAAGGTGTCACTTTATGCCTGCTGATTATTCACAGCCACCTGCTCTTCTGTCCCAACAGAGGAGCTCTGCGGCGGATACGAGGAATCCAGTTTAGGAGGGTTAGAGAGAGTTCATAGCCTCGACAACTTTTAGTAAGGACAGTCCCCCTGTATAGAAGTCATATTTATACTTTCAAGTGACCACTGATGATGTATTTATAAAGCATCAATGCCACAAGACATTTCCTTGTTTTTATTGCATGAGACGTTATTTCTGTCCCAGTTCTCACAGAACAAATGCAACCACATGCAGCGTAAAATGTTTACAGCTTAAAGGCAAACGTATAATGCAAAATCCTAAAATGATATTGCACAACTTAATGCACAGCGTGAACTAGGATAATAAAGCTACATCATTTAAAATGTATAATTTATAATGCTGATGCCATAAATTTCAAGGAGCAAAGATTTAGTGCAACGCTGTTTAGATAATATCAGGATGCATTCCTTTTTACCACTGGCCAATTGAGTTTATGACATCATGAGATCACTGACGCTGAACCATCAACGTGTTAGCAGCGTGTTTGAGTTAAAGTCCGGACTACTTTACATACAGTTTTAATTCCAGAGACTATAAAGGAATTTGTGAGATTTGCATCGTTTGAACTGAAATGAAACCACAAGAGAAGTTAGAAATCCGTAATCAGACAGAGACTGGAAGCCGGTGGTTTGATTTGTGCCAATGAGTAGACATTCTACTCAACAGGGACACCCAAAACAGCGAAACTCCATATAATGGCCTGTAATTGGTGGAAAAATACCATCACACTGTGATTTTTATAAAGCCTGTAAATACAGCCAGCAGGAGGCACAGAAGTCAGTTGTTCACTCATAACACTTGAATTGCAATATACTTACAGGTTATTATCAAATTTGGACCATTTCCATCTATGTGGGATTTTTTTTTTAATTGTAGAACTGCTCCAAATATAAAAGGGAAAGATAATCTGGTCAATGATGCAAATGAAATACTGCCGGCACATCCCACATAATCAAAGCTGTGCAAGATGACAACGAGACATATATTGGGGTGTTACAGACAGACAGGTCCCAGCATGAGGGAGTGACTGATATGAGCTGTTTGTTAACAACGGCAAATTGCTTTGACCCACGGGGGCAGAAACCGCAGGGCTGCGATGGGCAACAGTAAGTAAATTAGCCAGGAGGCTGGCAGGCACATGAGTGTAATTGGCTTTTATCTTCTAACTCCTCTTTTCCTCACAATGAGACGCTGTTTCCATACAGTAATAACCTTCGAGGTGTGAATGGCTGTGTCTCAGCGTCTCCAGGGGTTCGAGCAGAGGGGAGGACCTCTGACTTGACCCCGTGGTCGGCTGACTGCTGGTCACCTATCAGGGGGCGCCTCGCACCGTCCCACCACATGTCAGCGTGGTGGTATGAACACTACACTGATCAGCAAACATTCGCTCACACGTTCTTTAAATCTTGTGTCTCTGCGTTTATCTGGGAGCAGCCATGACCGGTTGGCGTCTGGAAGAAACTCACACAGTAAATCAAACATCACTTTTAAATACAAAGACACAGATTAAAGGTTACAGAGGGTACAGATTATCAATCGTCTCATTCCAGGACCAATAACACAATCCTCTATGGTCAACTGCTATCTGAGTCTGGCTCAGTCAGTTTCAGACTAGTCGTGAAGGGAGGAGGATAAATTCCAGAAAGGAGAAGTCGAGTTGTTCAGATGCATCTGGCCTGACTGAAGTGCAAATTAAAGTAAACTAATTAGTCCGCGTGGATCAGTCTATCAGTTCCATTGTCTTCAGTCAGTGGCATGCCATTGATCCAGAGAGTCAATCTAATCAATCAGTTTGCGTCAGGGCAAGTAACTGGGCCCACAGGTGACAAAACACAAGTCTGCAGGGGCCGCCTGCTTGTTAAATGGCTGTAAAAATGTAATGTTAAAGCACGTAGTCGACACTATATACATCCGCTACTGCGACTGGATGATCTGTATTAACAACATTCGGTCATTTTGTACTGAAACTAAAATACGTGTAATCTTGCGCAATATTCTGGACACTGTCTTCAAGTAAATCCACAACGCTTCGTCTCTATCACATTCGCCGCGAGGACATCTGTGGGTGCAGTGGAGGGATGTTAGAAAGCCTGTGGAATGGCGAGCTCCCATTGGCCGCTGCTCGCCTGTATAAAGAGCCGCAGTGGCAAATTCAATCAGATCAACTGCGGGCATCCTCCGAGAAGCAGGCACGCAGACACGAGGACACTCAACACTGGGACCATTTCTGGGCTATTCACCGCTACTTGCTTTTCATACATTCGCCGCAGAATAAATATACCGGACCACACGTAAAACCATGAAGGAAAGGAGAAATACGCAACCGCTGGTGGTGAGATGTAAACTGGTTCTTGTGGGAGACGTTCAATGCGGAAAAACGGCGATGTTGCAAGTCCTGGCGAAGGATTGTTATCCAGAGGTATGTTCTGATGTTGATGAGAAATAAGCTAAATGTGTATGCACGTGAAGCTGTTTTGTATTTAGTTGACAATCAGACTATCGGGAGTTCCGTTAAAGGAGAGAAAATGGCAGGGATAAAACGGTGCGTCTGTTGCAGACGGCGAGAGTTTGCATGCGCATTTTCCAAAAACGAGTCCTGCTTAATTTTCTATGCACTGAACAGAATATTATTGAATGTAAAAGCTCCCTTTTTATCACGTGACGATTGAAAATGCGCATTTGTGATCGTTTCCTGTAAATTGACCTGTAGTCTAGTGATTTTTTCCCCTGCAGATGCAGTGATTCAAGTGATTGATTGAAATCCAAAATTCTTTCAAATGAAGGAATGTTTTTTTCTCCACTGTGCTTATTATTCGACTTATTCCTCAGTGAGAGTTTTTTTTTTTTATGTTGCCTAATCTGCTAGATAACTTTCATTACCTGTAGCTGACTGACTGACTGACACCTCCCCTCTAATGTTGCTAATTGCTCCCCAGACCTACGTGCCCACGGTATTTGAAAACTACACAGCCTGTCTGGAGCTGGAGGAGCAGCGAGTGGAGCTCAGTCTGTGGGACACTTCAGGTAACTGATCACCTTCTCCATGACTGTCTGGTGTGTGACCTGCAGCTCTGGAGGATGCTGGAAAATCAGACAGTGCCCAGAGAATGTAATGAGAGTCTCACCCGAAAGGAGATAACATTGGAGTTTTCTCTTACATTATTGGATGCAAGGTGGCAGTGTCCACTTTTTTGAATGTAGGAGATAACATGAAATATAAATAGATAGAGGCTTATGTGAAGGCTTTTACTTCTTTTTATCCATTCCAGACTCACAGTAGGTGCACTAGTTGATCTGCAGGATCTCAAGCGATTTTTCATGTCTTTTAATTTGTTGCTGATTACTTTTCCCCTGATGTTTTTTTTTTTTTGTTTTTTTTGCATGTGGCTTGATGAAGGACTGGCAGATCTACAAGTAGATTATTGTGCCAAGTGTGTTTCACTGGAAACTAGGCAGAAAGACAGTGATTATTCCGCTTCACTTGAGGTCAATGCTGACTTCGTGCATCATATGTTCATTTACACTCGGCGTGAAAAAGAGGGTCATTGTGTCATGGCAGATCTCCGGGGAGATCTGCCGTTTAGAGTGCTGACCTGAATACTGGGAGCACGGGTCTGAAGCACCTGTTTGATTCCCTTCATGCTCGCTGCACAGCGGCCTCGCATTCCTCTCCCATCCTGCACGCGCACGATGTGTGGATGTGTGCTGCGCGGCCTCACTGGGTCACCGTGGCAGGGCAAAGTGCTGTGGCGCACATGTGCGTCCGCGCACTACAAATCCTTTATGTAACAGGCCCACTTGTGTGACGCGATGCAGCATTGGTCGTGTTTTTATGTTTTTTGTCCTGCCATTATCACAAATCAGAGAGAGAAAGAGAGAGAGAGAGAGAAAAAAGTGAGTGTAATTCCCTGCCCAGACCAAATCCTGCTTTTTAATCCCAGACTGTGGACCTTCGGTCTGGCCAGCAGGAGTGGGCCTGGTGCCGAGGGATGATGGGCGCACACACAGAGACATCCTGTTGAGCACGAAGGTTTTCTGGAGCAGACAGATACGAGGGAGCTCAGAAACTCTGGTGACCTGCATTTTCCTCCATATGCTGCCACGGGTCACCCATTCAAAGTGCATGATGCAGGGGATTAAGAGTCTGAATAGGACCAGTGGGCCACCACTTCTGACTGACCCAATGAGTCTTTCTTTCTTACTTCATCCTTTTAACTCGTCATCACACACTGCACAGTGCACATGCATGGCAGATAATTATAAACAGACAAATGTTTCAACCAAACACTTCTAGTAAATGCCATTTATTATCATATTTCTATTTCCTGTATTGATCTAAAAGGCTGCGCACTCTCTTGTTTGATTGCGAGGAGAACTTCTTCTTCTCCCTCCCTCCCTCTTCCCCTTCATCTTTTATAGATGACCCTTTTATCACACGTATCTCTTGTCAGGCTGATAGATGGCAGGCGCAAAAGCTATTTGTTGTTCCCCCTCATGCAGTTTCTCCTCCTTACTGTAATTCCCTCTAATTGTGCGGGGTTGTGCTGCAGAGGGCCCCTCCACACTGAGAGGGTCTCCTCATTATCCCGGCTCCTCTTCATTGATTGGACTGACCTCATCAGTGGCTCCACATGGCAGGCAGCTCCTTCTCCCCAGCTCCGCCATGGATTTACCGGTTAAAATCAATCCACCGGTTTTAATCAGCCTGATCTGATCGGACATGCGGGCAGGGAGAGAGAAAAGGAGTGGAAGGCCGTCCAGCGGCCGTAACTCATGAATAGTGAATAATGAATCTCGTTATGGTGTTAGTGTGAGTAATTTATTTCAGGTTCAGTGATCTCGCTTATAAAGTCTTTGAGTTTCGGGGGATACCGCATACATTATCTTTTATTTCATAATACATAAATGAGATTGATTTGGAACAAACCCAATATCCGTTTAAGCTGATGATACAATCTGTATAACTGTAAAAGAGAGGCTTTGTTAATAGAGGGTGATAATGTTGATCATCGTACATCAGTCGTTCTTTAATAGCCTCTCAGCGTGTAGTTATTTTTAAGTTTTTTAGGATTCAACCCCTGAACACAGTTTGATCAAGAGCTACAGCTAATGATTTTTGTTATCATTAATCTGGAAAATGTCTTGTAGACTGTTGTAATATCACCACTTCAACACATATTAAATAGACCTCACATTTGCTCATCTGGAAGCATCCAGCGTGTGGTATTTAGTAGGGGCGGAGTCGAACCCGAATACGGTTTGTATAACAAATAGTTTTCAAGTTATTTTTATCCAAGAAGAAGAAAAACATCTAATCAAAAAGCCGCCTTTCCTCATGTGACCGCAGTGAATGTTTGCCAGAGGAGGCTCTGACTGGACCAAACACGACTTAACTGCATCATTACTTTTGGCAAATAGATTTTTTTTCTTAACTGGGTTGCGAAGGCAGCAAATAACTTTTGGGAAGCGGGAGATTATTCTGTTACGTTACATTAGCATTGAGACGTCTGCAGTCAGGTTCTCTCACGTTAGCATTCATCTTAGTTAGCATTCATTAGCTCTGTAATTCAGACTGTTGTCTAATGCTGCTGGTAATCGTAAATGGTCTGGCTTTTGTATAGCGTTTTTCCACCTATTGGTACTCAAAGTGATTTACAGTCACAGAGGTTCAGTGTCTTGCTCAAGGACACTTCGGCATGTGGCACATTTGGGGCGTTGAACCGCTAACCTACTCTACCTACTGAGCCACAACCGCCCCTGTTGTCTCCCACAAGCACCAAATCATCACAGTCATGTTCTGCCCCTTCAAGTCAGAATAAATTACCTATATTAGATGCATTTAATGCAGACCTCACATTTGCACTTATTTTAACAATAATATATCCTAAATTTGAGTGTGTTACTCAAAACAAAATGGATTTTTACAGCTATTTTAGAGTTTTATCCGAATACAAATACAAATACTGGATGCTTTGCACACCCCTAGTATGTAGGTTACATTTTTAAATATAATACAACTATTTAAATAAAGTAGTCTTGGCAGACGAATGTCACCCAGTAAGTATTAAAATTTAATTTTTTTTTAACAACTTCTGCAGCTTTTGCCTCCACCTCTGGCTTTGTTTAAGATTCCTTTGAGAGTGCTTGTTTTATTAAAAGAAAAACTGAAGTTGAATTTCTTTAGACAACTGTTGTGTCATCAGCCATTGTGTCAGAGTAAAGCTTGTTAACAGTTCAGACGCGGTGATGCTCAGGAACAAAGGAGCGTCCTGTCTCCCTCTCTCTCTGTCCCTGCAGGGGGCTTCGACTGTGATCCTGACTGGCTCGTGTGAAACTAGGGAACGAGCGTCTGATGCAATGTGGTGTGTGTGTTTTTTTCGTTTTTTTTCGGCCAGGCTGTGTAGTCCGTGGCTATCAGCTGCAGCAGCACACAGCTCCCAGTCGGCTGAGTGTGGGTGGAGAGGCAGGGCTGCTCTCATCCCCAAACCTGTGAGTCATCCCATCAGTGGATCATTAATCTGTCTGACCCCTGCATTCTCTCCGCGAGAGGAGGAGCGCTAATGATGAAAACGAGCTATGCCACTCACTTGATTTAACACGCCTTTGCACGGGAATAAGCTCACGCGCTCGCTCATGCACAAACAGAACAGCAGATTGCCCCCTCCCCCACCTGTGCGCTCCGGCACGAGGCCCGCCGCCTCAGACCGCGGAGCCTACTCCCACCCTGGCCCGATTTCCACCTTCAGCACTCAGCTCTGGGCGCCGCACCATCGAGACGGATGAAGTCGAGCTCAGCCGCAAGAATTTGGGTCTGCTCCTTTCTTTTCCTGCCATTGCCGAGTTCGTCGGCCTCAATCTCCTTGTTTCATGCCTCAGAAAGTCTCCATCTGTTGTAGAGGCACGCCGTTGAGAAGGGAAGGAATCATTTGGGCCCCGCTTAGGTATTCTCCAGCTCTGCTGTTTTGTTGCAACAGAGTGAAGAGGGAATGAGAGTGAAAGAGACAGAGACCGGTGCTCTGTGATATTAGACTGCAGGGGGTGAAGGATTAATGGCATAGGAGGGCTCTTTGTGATGCGCCTCTGAAGGCTGCGCTCCTGCTTTTCCTCCTCTTCTCCTCCCTTGTGCCTTTTTATTTTGCCACAATAGAAACAGCTATTTCTTCCGAGATTAGAAACCGGGTCCTGGAGCGTCAGGAAGAGCTGCCGAGGCTGCTGTTGTTGATCAAGGCATAGGCTTCTTACACCCAAGTAAATATTTTTTTGGTTCTAAAAATAAGATATGCTGGAATGCTTTGTCCAAAATGGAAGAAACAAGTGATTTATGTGTCTTGAGTAAAAAGAAAAAAGAAAAAAAAAAACCTTGATGACCTCTATTCTGTCCTGGCACGGTAACTAATTTGTCAGCTTTAATTGCAAGGGCTCTGGGAACCCCCAGTGCAGCTTTTTATTGATTGCTGCATTTAGATCAGTGACCATTTAATGCAGAATCACGCCCTGCCTCCCAGCCGTGTGATAACCCCCCCGGCAGGACACTGCGAAGCCTTTAGGAGCACCCCACCTCTGACACTCTTAAGAGATATCCCATCATCCCAGTGGTGCTAATTGTTCTGCTGCTATTGTGCGTCACTTTTTACAGCCAGCAAAGTGGCTTTTCTGTCTGCTGTACCCCTGTTGGTACAAACGTGTCAAGACAGTGATGCAATTTGCATTCTTAAAGTGGGGCGTCCGCCTTCGTAAAAATACATAAGTAGCACATGGTTTTCTTTGATTAAAATGTGTCCAAGTATTTTTTTTCCAGAGGCACAGAAACACTGGAACTTACAAATATTATCCCTTTGTTCGTTTGTGCAGCGGTGTTTACGTTCTTCAGGACATTGAGTCCTGCGTTTTTTTGTTTTTTTTTTATCTTGTCATTATTCCACTCACAGCACCCGGCAGCTGCCAAATTCTGTTTTAGCCTTTGATAATGTGGAAAATCATTAAGTATTCATGGAACTGAAATATATGCACACACCCATGTTCTGTGTGCTTTTTTCATATGTTTCATTCTCTTGCTCAGTTTTTTACGCTGTAAATCAATTAGGATGGTTGTGTAATACCTAATGAGTGATTACACAGACAGCTATTGTTATCCGCAGCTATAAGAAGAACACCGAATCCCCCCTGGGATTCGGGCAGAGACTAAAGTAAACATGTTAATCCTGCTCGGCGGCTCCTCATCTGTTTTCATCGGATAACGCGCCGGCTTCACCTCTGGCTACAGCCAGATTTAAACAGCGAGTCCGTGCGCCGTGCGGTGTCGATATGGGCGAACGTGCGTCTTTTTGTGTGCCGGCTGTGCATCTGCGGCGCGCAGCTCTGCTGCAGAGCAGAGGAATGTCCCCAACAGTAGGTGGGTGGGCAGTTTGTGGTGTAAAACGATTGATTGGCATTTAAGGCGAGCCTTTATAGAGAGGTGGGAGGAATGCCTGATGTAGATGGTGGATTCCGAAGGCTGTTGCTGTGGTAACAGAGGGACTGGAGGTATTGCTCGCCAAACAGAGGATTTTTGGGGGGGTGGGTGGCTTACTTAAGGATTCTGAGCATGAGTGGGAGCGTCTGCCTGCCCCGAGCCCTACCGTTCCACTTGCGTAATCTACTGCAAGAGAAGATCAATGAGGATTTAGAGCTCGATTGTCATCTTCTCTCCCTCTGAAATGCCAGTGGAGGATATAGAAGCAGGGAAAAGAGCAGTTTCAAGAACAGCGAAGTGAGGCTCAGGAAGAAGTGAGGCCGATTCCACATAATCCCTGCAGCTGTATTCTCCCGTTGCTGCTTCAACTCTCTCTTCTTCTTTTTTTTACGCGATGACCAACTACCTGTTGTCACAGCAATCAGCAATCTTAACTTAATTAATTACAGGCTGAGCAGACAAAATAACATTTTGTAATGCAAATCCAGCCCGAAGCCTTGCACCTTTGATGTGAAATGAACCGCGTAATGGAAGAAATGTATGTGCATCTCCCCGAGGTTGTAAGAACATGAAAGACTGTGACCATTAAATATTCAACAAAAAAAAAGAAAGAAAAAAAAGAACTAGAAAACTTTGAGAACTTACAAATGAGAAAAACATACAGAGATTTCCAAAACAATGTCTGAGCAAGACTCTCTTTCTTGGTCAAAGAACAGCAGACATGGATGATTCAACGCATTAAAACAACATTTAAAGGCTCTGGGGGAATTATCTAAAAGCAGATTCATCTATTTTTTTTGCTGTTTTCCTCCGCATTAACAAAGCTCTATTTTCTCCTGCAAGGTTCTCCGTACTACGATAACGTGAGGCCCCTGTGCTACAGCGACTCGGATGCAGTTTTGCTGTGTTTTGACATCAGCCGCCCGGACACTGTGGACAGCAGCCTGAAGAAGGTAACGGCACGGTTCAGAATTCACCCCTCTGGGCCACTGTTATCCCTTGTAGTGAAAGTACATCTTGGTAATAGGCAAAAACACTGCATACCCATTTGCGTTCACAGTGGAAAACTGAAATCCTGGACTTCTGTCCGAGCACGCGCATCCTGCTCATTGGCTGTAAGACGGACCTCCGCACGGATGTCTGCACACTGATGGAGCTGTCCAATCAGAAGCAGACTCCCATCGCCTATGAGCAGGTGAGACAATAGAAACCATGTTGTGTTGCTATGTTAGAATAATACAATCAGTTTTTAACCTCATATGTCAGACGATATTTCTTTTTTTTTGCATTAATTGGCAAATGTTTCTAGAATAATTTGGGGAATTTGACTGAATTATTTATGATGAAATCAAGACTATAACGGTTAAACTGAAAGAGTTGCTCCCTCATTTCATTTTACAACCTTTCCGTGACCCTGTAAGCGCGTCGAGGCTCCCCCGCTGCATGCTAAAAACAAATAATTCTGAAAAAGGCGCAGTTTAGTGAAGGATATTTTATTGCAGGGCTCTGCCATGGCCAAACAGCTGGGGGCGGAGGCTTATCTGGAGTGCTCCGCGTTCACCTCTGAGAAGAGCATCCACAGCGTGTTCCGCACCGCAGCGATGGCCTGCATCAACAAGCTGCAGCCTCTCCCGAAGCCCAGCCCCACCCGCCGCCTCTCCAAAAGACTCCTCCACCTGCCCAGCAAGTCAGACTTGCTGTCCTCCACCTTCAAGAAGGAGAAGGCCAAGAGCTGCTCGGTCATGTGAGTTGAGACCTCCCGGGTTACAGTCCTCACATGCAACCCCCAACCCCCTGCCTCTTTGGTCTCGGGGAAGGGGGGGTGGGCACGATGGCTTTATCAGGATTACCTGCTGAATCCTTCCCTCACCCCCCCAGAAACCAAACACCCCTCAGAAGAGGTGGACACCCCGCTGTCCACTTGCTCCTGAACCTTTCAGCGCACATCCATCCTTTTCCACTGTTTATCTTGCTTTTGGACAAACAATACCAGTCAAGGTTTGATCATCGAGCTATCATTTCTTCACCTGTAAACAGTATGCAACTACAATGGTGTTACATCCGTCTGATTTTACTATCTATAGGCACATGTTGATTTTCGTCCAAAATGGAAATGTGCAACGTGTGACGTTTAATCTTGTGATGTAAATGCCTCTCGGACAATTCAATGGATATTTTTCTAAACACAAAAAGTAAACCTAGCATGAAACCGACAGGACTTAGCGACATCCTGTACATCCCTAGTGAGGTGTGTGAGGTGTGAACTAGTGTGTCACTGGTTTCCCCCTTTAGTGAGAGTACAGAGATGTACAGGAAGTAGTGGGGCTAACCTCGCTGAGTGCCGTTACATCGAGAGCTGTTCTTATCATCTCAGCTGTGATGAGAGAAGGGATAAGAGCTGTGAGTGCAGGCTGCTGTGTAGACAACAGTCTAGACTATATCAACCTGCGTGGATAGTTTATGCATGGTTGTGTAGCTCTGGACGGTACTACTCCGCAGGCCATCAGCGGACGAAGCGGAGGAGGCTGCAGAGGCTTTGTGTGTATACAAAATGACTGCAGAGTCGAGGGCACAAAATATAAATGGAAGCTTAGCTGGTTTTTACAGTGTCTCTGCTGTCACTGCTGGAGCTCTAGTGATAGTAGAGGCACACAGAAAGATGCCTTTTTCTCACGACCGGGGAACATTTACGCAAACAGGCCGACGTCGAGCTTGCCGTGCGTCATTTTCGTCGACGCTGTGGCTCAATCTCGACGCCGGTCAAAGTGTTAGGGAGGCGCGTTCAAAAAAAGGATAAGTCGTCCCCTGCCTGAGTCGGGCCGATCTGATTCGTGCTTTCAAATATTCTTCGGAAAAAAAACAATTGTAGCATTGCGTTGTTGACGGCCTTTCAGCAATTCTCAAACGGTATGCATTTTCGGAAAAAAAAAAAAAATTGCCTTTCATATCATGTTCCCGGAAGTCATTGAGATTTTTGAACACTTGCAATATGCCTGTGGTTTTCTCACGTTCGCATCAAATCCAATGTAGCACCACTGACCTGACTCTATTCTTCCAGCACGCACACACACACTCACACACACACACACACACACATTAATCTATTGACCTCCAATACGCAGCACTTACTGTAGGCTACAGCAACTACGGAGCGGAAACTGGATGCTTCTCTGAGCTTAAATCTTTGGCTTCATGGTTATGTGTGTGTGCAGCATTGATCTCTGTGCTTCTAACCATAAAGCAATAATGATTTAAGTGCTTGTGGCGCAAGGCAACCTGTACGGCAATAACAACGCAGCTTTGTGATTACCGTCATGCTATAAGTGCTCCACGGGCCGACGTGTTGTAGACCGAGACCTTCTCTGCTGTACAAAATAAGGCTGCTGATCTGTGTTCGCCCCCTTCCCTCTGTGTAAGTAGCCACCGGCATATAGAATAACTAATGGCAATGCTGTGCTATGAAAGAGATCAAGACTGTGGGAATAAGAAGACACAATGCCGTTTGAGCTGGAAATGCTAGACTTTGCATAATCGTAATGAAGAGTTTTAAGGTGAGTCGACAAGGCACACTTTAAAAATTAGAGTAAAATGTTGCAACAGTTAATTGATCAAGGGCTAGTGTGTGGAACAAAATAAAACAAAAAAAAAGAAAGAAAATGGCCTGGGACGCAGGAGAAGAAGTAATCAAAATGCACAGGCTGGCCCTGTCCAAAGAAAGCTATTTTTTCATTCTTTTTTTTTTCTCGCGTGAGTGTATTTTTGTGTATTTAATAGCATGATGTGAACCTCCCCAGTCCCCCACCCCCGCCGTTTGGAAATATCTTCCTGAAATGGTTGTTGTGTCTTCATGGAGCTGTGGACTGCCCCCGTTAGTCGGAGGAACTTAAAGTGGTGATTTGCACAAAGGCTTCCAGTTCATGGTCACACACCAAATTCCTCAGCATTGCCTAGCAACAATTCAGCGCGCACAGAGAGAGAGAGAGAGAGAGAGAGAGAGAGAGAGAGAGTGTGGGTCTTTAGTTGGTTGCGTGGACAGATAGGCTTAGCTTGCAAGCAGACATCCCCGCGTCCATTATTACGGCATCGTTTGTGCATTTATTGCTCGTTAACAAAAAAATAGCATTTCTTGATATTTTTCTTTCGGGTTCGGAGGTGATGCCGAAAGGGCCTTCGGAAGATGGGTTACAGTGATCATGTCAGTTAATATGCAGCCTTTGTGTTGTAGTCAGTGCGTGGTAAAGTGGTGCAGTCAAACTCCTAAGCATGTCCTATTAAAGTTGTATGATTGTACATACCGTCTCTTGTTTTATAGTCATTGTAAAGGCATCTTCAAGGATGTCACATGGAAATATTGTTGCTGATGTGAATATTTATTTGGTAGCTATCTTTGCCTTTGTTTTTTTTTTGTTTTTTTTGTTGTTTTTGATTGACATGAACATTTCTTTAAAGTCTATTTTGGAATTTTTTCTTTTCTTTTCTTTTTTTTGGGTTATTGCTGTGTTAAATAAAGCTTGCCCTGTCCGGCACCATGAAGTTACTCCTCCTGTCATTTTTTTTCTTTTTCACCACAGTGTAACAAAGGAAGTGAACACGTGTCCAGAGGCCTGCATCTCTTTAGTAATCCCTGCAAGTGAGGTGCTTACCTTTCCCACTCTATTAACGCTAATAATTCCTCCAACAGGCTCCGTGTCGCCGCATGCATGCAGAGCATGTCTCATTAAAGATAGAGCAAATTTAAATCAGGTTGAACAGAGGATTACTGTCACTTTCCATTACTTCAGCCCTGATCTCAGATCATAGTCACCGCTCAGGGAGTTATAACGGCAGGCAGAGAAAAGAGAAAGCGTGTCAGACGTGTAACAGAAAAATTTAACTGCGTAATGAGGACGGGACAAAAAGGAACCCTTTGATACGCGAGACTTGTGAAAATAAAAGCGTGGATAGATAGCTAGACATACAGCACATTCGTCCTTCCCTCTTAAGGTGCGCAGCGCTCATCTGCTCTTATCTGTCTTCAAACACACCACATCTGGCCGCTGCCAGCTGCAGGAGTGTCTAAAACTGGCCTGATGCCACAGTGCGTGGCAGAGGTGCCAGCAGGCCACATGTGCCCTCACACTGCCACTTTTATTTCACTGCTGCAGACTTTAACCAGCGCTAATCAGCTCTGACTGTGCAAGCAAGTGACGTGTGCAAGGCAACCAGGACCGTCACGATGTCTCCCTGCCTTTTCCCAAACTAGGAAACTGTGCATGCATTGTGTGTGAATGGTTAACATGCGTCTTATGCACTACATATTAGCGCACACCTATCATCACCTTTTAACAACGATCCCGGTGAGACTGAACCAGAAAACACAGAGAAGTTGTGAGCACCGAGACCCAAACAGGGAGTGAAGCATGTCAAAACACTCAGTTGAGGTGATGGCACCTGTAGAGAAGGTAAAGTGGTAATTATGTTTTTCTCTTTTTTTCACCGCACGCTGTTGTTTTTCCTTTTCACCAGAGGAGATTTGTTTCATGCTGCAGTGATTAGGCCTGGATCAGAAAGGCGACCGGCGTCCCTCTAAATGACCTGAGCGTTTGTATGGTTTCTGTGCAGATGAATGAATGAGGAATGTGCATCAAATTATACAAGAATATACAAGTGTTTCTCAGGATACTGGACATAGTTTTGTGTTTGCGTTGAGTCTCTGAACTGAACTCATTAAAAACTATATTCTCCCTGCTATTTGCTAAAAACAGGCGGGTGCTAAAAACAGAGAGAATTATTTGCTGTCAGACGGTCGAATGGTGGAGCACCTGAGGTAGAGTCTGACATTGCGCACATGCAGACACACACACACACACACACACACACATAGACACAGACATAGTGGGTGTGAGGACATGTAAATGGGCCACATACGCTGCTAGTCCTACTAAATTAGGGCAACATCTGGACAGGCACAGAGAGAGCTCAATTGCCCACTCAGCTGTAGCTCGTACCTCGCGGGCTCGGTTGAGGAGAAGTGGCATCATGGCACAGTCCAGTGAGCTTTCAGGATCAACTCAGCCACTTTGTAAACACTTTGCCATCCGCAGCCACCTCAGAAAAGTTCTTTGTCTCCCACACAAACAGTGGGTCGCTTTGGCCAAGGATTACTGGGGCCGGAGCCTGGAGAGGGACGGCATCTAATCCACCCAAAGCCAATTTAGTGGGCCGGAAAACACAGCGCATTCATTCTGATTCACACACATTTTCAGCCAATTTCAATATCAATCCACTTCACAGTGGCAACATCGTTGCCTTATATGGTGATGACAGTTAAATCAATTCACTAATGATGGAAGATGCAACGACATACAAATAGCTACTGCATTCAAATTCAAAGGTACATGAGACTAATTAGATAAATAAGCTGGAATTGGAGCTGATAGTTCAGTACAATGAGTCCGTGTTCACGCTGGACTGAACTGAACGGCGATGTTAAGGGTGATCCAAAGGGAGTCACGCAGCACTGAGTGGACAGCCCTCAGTGCTGTTGTGTAACACATCATGTTCCGGGGTTGCTGGCCGACCCTCTGCAAGGACACAACAACATAACAGCAAATTCAAGAAGTGACCTGTCACTTTCTGTTCCCTGTCTGTGTGCAGTCAGTGTTTACACAAAAAAAAAAAAAAAATCGCCCCGGATGCCACAGCAAAAGCTGCGTGCATCCGTCCGCGGCCATGTGTGTGGAGGATACGTGCTAATCTTTGATTTGTGATGAGGTGTGATAAGGTGTCGAGTCCTGCAGCGTGCTCTCTGGCTCTCTGTCTCTCTCCTGCTTGCTTACAGACACCAGATCCTCTGCCGCAGTGCAGGGCAGGGCCGGGATTTCCAAACCCATCAACTTCAACACTCATAAAAAATAAATAAATAAATAAATAAAAAGGTGTCGTGTGACTGGATTGATCGGGTCATGTTTACAACACTCCCATTTTGCCATAACGTTTCAGGCCATGGTCTCAGAAGAACTAATGAAATGAGGTACCAAAGATGAATTTCATTTATCATTACCAAGTTCAAAATCATTATTTTACCATTATTTTAGCAATGCTGTTGGCATGACTCTGTCCAATTCTTTGGTTGGTTTCGTTTTAATGATTGCTTTTTTAATTGATTTTTCTTCAAATAAGCCCCTGTTGGACAAATTCTAATCACCATCAAGTTTAAATTCCACTTTGGGTTTGGCGCCAATTAACAAATGTTGCACCCAAACATCCAACTCTGAAAACTGAAATATGCATTATGGCAATAATATAATAAAACAATAATGTACAGAGCCTGAGCCAGAGTGTCATGTCTTATTGCACCATTATTATTTCCCACATAGCGCCAGTAACTGTCCACCTGCGGAGCTCTTCCTTGCGCATCTTCAGGCTCGGCGAGGACTAAACATAATGACATCGCTCCTCCACAACCCCCCACTTTAACGTGTGACCCCTGACCCCGAATTCTCCTCTGTGACTGAACCTTCTGCTCCCCTAGAGCTCTCTCTTGACCTTGTGTTTCCCTGGCAGCGCCACCATCGAGCTCAGTCAAATGTGACCAATTGTTTAATGTTCCCTGTGGCCACAGCGGGAAAGTACAACTTGTTCCACGGTTTTCGTGTCTGTGTATATGTGTGTTTTCTTTTTTTCAAGCAAAACGGGTTAAGAAATCACTTTTTTTTTTTTTTTTTTTTTTAGGACACATCCTTATGTGTCAGCCTGTTAGCCAGGATAAGCAAAGAAACGCAGAAACCTGTCTGTGCGACAAATCACGCAAACTGAGCAGATGCTGGTGGGATGAGTAATCATCATGTTATTCTTGTGTGTGCAGGTATTGCATCTTGTACATGTGGCACACCCGCACGTGTTAGTACATAGTAAATTTCCTTCATTTATTGGTATAAAAATTGGCAGAAGAAAATGTGATTATCCGGACGCTAAGCGCACTCCTTTAAAGCTCACATCTGAACCATAAAGTAGACAAACACATACACAACGGGAACGTGCTTTGTGCCTTTCTTTGTGTTCACTGGGCAACCACGCACAAAGACCAGGGCGTGCTCCACTGTGCACAATTTGACACTGTTTGTGCATGAGAGGGTGAGGAGGAGCACTGAGCTGCACCCCCTAACGCACACACAGGCCCACACATAAAAAAAGAAAGGGCGATTTGGCTACAAGCCACATCCTGCATGTGTCTGTGCAAACCAAAATAACACAGAGGGAGTGCTCATGAGCATCATCGCATCAGCTGCACCAGCAGAGAAATATGCAAGGTCCAGCGCTTTGTCCTTCATGCTGATTAAAATTCCAGATTAGGTCAGCTGCAGCAGGCCGAGTGAACAGCGGTAATAATTACTCCATAATTACACCATTTTGTTTCTCCGCTGTGTTTCACCAGTGTCATTTTACTTCCTACTCAGCGGTCATGTAAATAAGAGCTGGTTTAATTGCACAAATCAAGACACTGACTCAGAATCCGGTAGCCTGTACTGGCGGATGAGCCTCCTCTGTGAGTGGGGGAAAACATGAGCAACCATCAAAAAGACCAGTGAATACCCCTTAAGAGAGCCCATCGCCATCAGTGACCAGTGAATATGCATGTGCATGCATGTGTGCAACTGTTATCTTCAAGGCCCCTGCAGCTATGAGAGAAGTACTGGTGGGGGGGGGGGGGGGGGGGGGGGGGGGGGGGATGGGAGGCAGACAAAGGGAAGGCCTAACCTATACTGCAGGCAGCACTCTGCTCATTTTTGTCTCCGCCACTCCTCTTCGGGGAACCATGGCTACAGGGAGCATGTGCTTTTAGTGATCTGAGCAAGTGTGAGGATGCACACGGGACCGGAGGCTTCTCCCGTTGAGGAATAAATCTCCTGCTTGCACATGTGGGGGCAGGAAAGAAATTAGGAGATAGTGTGAGCATGCAGAGAATAGGAGGGTGCGTGCAGAGATGGGAGGACATCTACCCCGGCTCAGTGTCTGTAAGCCTGAATCTTTTGAGGGGAGGCTCTGGTATATTTGCCCTGCTGCAACGGATACAAACACTGGAGTGTTAAAGGAGGAAGAGAGAAACACTGAGCGCAGAGATGACTTCGATCCTTAGTGACAGGGGAGCTGTAAAATCACTGAGAGTACACACACTGGAGGGGTGTTCTTACATGTATATACTGAAAGGGGGAAATGAAGCATAGAGCCGATGTGAATTACATAAGCACTGCATTGGGAAGAGGTCCTCGCTGGCTGGCAGCATCCACAGGAGGTTGAAATGAGCTAAGATGCAGTGAAGATCAAACAGACACCCCGTGAAAAAACGCAGAAGAGACTTGGACGGTCAGTCTTTGCTTTAAGACAAGCCTGCTAGCAAGGCTTTGCAGTCCGTGTCATCATTTAGCTTGCATTTGATGTTCTGATTTGTAACAGTTCCACTGCAGGGATGCGTAGCCATGACAACAACAGGTAGCATATGAGAAAAGCATGTTTCTGCAGAGGGATCAGAAGGTCGCGGCGGACCTTCTGATCCCTTCGAAAGAAAATCCATCAAAACCAACAGCAGAATGTGTCTTCTAAGCCACATCACGCAGCTAATCGAGACAAGTGATGAATTCAACAAACCTAGCTGTGTATCAGTGTCATCAAATCCACTCCACTGAGTTTTGTGACATCTGACCTCTGTGGAAACATCACTGCTAATATATGAGGAAAACTGTAACAAGAAAAAAAAAAAAATTCTGAAATATGTGCCTGAATGCAGCATATTGAACTATATTCTACACTGAACAGCCAGTATCCGCATATAAATAATGTGATATCATAGTGTTGAGACAAAGACGCATTACAGCTTGCTGGACTGTACATTCTTTGTCCATCACTGCACATCTTACCAAACCCTCCTCTGGAAGCATGTTGCTAAAGACAACAGACAAGACTGCATGAGTATAAAAGGGAAGGGGTTGAATAAATATTTCAGCGGCAGAGGACGACGCATATCAGCGATCCTGTTTGATGTTTCTACGCGGGAAAAGAAAATACCTCTGCTTTCTTGCATTGTTCTCTCCTACTTCAACTCTACTCATTATGCAACCATACATGTCCATGCGGCCAGTACAAATAAAGCCAGCTTCTCTGTTTGGGTGTGAATCATCACCTTTAAATAAGGAAAAAAAAAAAAAAAAGGGGGAAAAGAAAGAAAGCACTTTGAGATAAAAGAGAAGTTTTTAATCTATGCTCTGTCTGGATACTGGAATGCAGTCTGTTACTATGCAACACATCAGCTCTGAAGATATTCCCGCAGAGGATTTTCATCCGCCATCTGTCTGAGTCCTCCCTCTGAAAGCTGTTTCTTCTTTTTTCCCTCTGTCTCTTCCTCCTCTTCTCTTCGACTCGCATTTTCCTGGGTGTTTGATTCCACAGCTGCTCGGAAGGGGGAGAGTTGGGGATGGAGGGGGGCGGGGGGAGACTTTGGAAAGTAAATATGCATTTTCTCCCAGTTGCTCTCCTTCCTGTCTTGATGCAGACTGTAAAAAAAGCTTAGAGGCACCTTTGTGACGGGAATCAGTATGCCACGCAGACGCACAGCCTCCTCTCTCTCTCTCATTACCCACACAGCCTCTGATGTTCAGATGAACTCTTAAGGGGATACAAAATATTTATGGTTCTACATTGTGTTTAACTAATGTGTGGTAGCGGATTACTTTCTTTTCAGACTTTTTGCAATATCTGGTTTTCAGTAAGAACACAAAGTTCGCAGCAGCAAATAGATCAGGGGCTTAAATTGGGTTTGCTACTTAGTGTCAGACGTGTGCAGTGTGTTTGCCAGGTGTTGTTCTGCGGGGGGTTGGGGTGGTATGCACTATTTAGTATGAGACTTATACTTTCATTTTACTGTATTGTTTTTATTCTATTAACTGATTCATGACTTTCCCATAAATCCAATGTTTTTTCTGATAAAATTTGAAATACTGTAATACAGAATCCACTATATTACTTTAACTACGTGACTGAGAATTGTGTTTGGCCTTGACCTGTTTGAGTGGTTTGCTTGTTGCTTCAAGTTGCAGCTGTTTCATTTGCCAATTGTTAGAATTTCTACCTACATCTAACTACCTACATCAACAAACAACAGGTGAGTCTGGTGCCCTCTTCACTATCGCAAGGCTTTTCTTCACATGCTTCACCTTGAGACCCGTTGTTAGCGTGCGATAGTTCTGCAGGTTTACCTTGTGTTCTTCTGTGGTTAGCTCTCTGCGCGGATGCTCAGCCAGAACAAGAAATAGTTACATCACGTATCGGTAGATAGAATCTAAGTCTGGCCCACAGTCTCTGCCAGAAAGCCGAGCTGCAGCAGCAGCAGCAGCAGCAGCCTACACTTTGGCACAGTCGTGCAAAATATACAGTCACGCAAGTTTTTCTTCCTTTTTCTGTGTTTGTACTTGTGGAAGTCTCAACAGCTTGTGACCAGAATCGTGCCTGAGACCAGTTCTTCTTGTTATCGTGACGCTGCAATCTGGCGGCGCTTACGGAAAAACAACAGGTGAACACTAATTGCTTTAATCCGTCCGCCGCGGTCTACAAATGTAAATAAATGTAACAGGTTTACACCATAAACTGTACTTTCCATCCACGTCGTCTCAACAGGGCCGGCTCCTATTGAAGCAGCATAATGACTGACGCCTTCCAAAGACTCACTGTTCTCTCAGTGTGGAGGCATCAGTCACTTTTCCATCTAATACGCGGCTGCCTCAGTCGCCTATTGTCGCAAACAAAACCCGTCATTCCACTAATGTGACAGAAATCACCAAACAGCTGTCACAGTTGTTCGGAAGAAAGGCTGGCCTTGGTTAAAATTCTCGTTTGTGAAATGATAGAAAGGTCATGCTAGTTGTCATGGCAGCCTGCGCCAACTGCTTCCACGAGGCCGTCGGAGAGTGGATGGCGAAGGCTGAATATGCAGACAAGAAGACATATAAGAGAATATTTCCAAGACTACTGCATGTATCTGCACTTTTATTTTCATTTCACTCCACCCAGTTGTTGCAGTTTCACGTGAGACTACAAGGTCGAGCTTTGTGTGGGCTACGTGCACAAACAAAACAACTGATTTGTGCTGATTGTTCATCATTTAAGTTCAGACAGGTAATTGCAGTTGAAATTTCTCTCACGGTGGACGCACGACGGGGCTGATATTCTGTTTTACTGAGATATTCGGCTGTCGCTAATGAAGAACAGCTTGGGCGCAGCCTTCAGTCTGTGACGCTGACAGTCGAGCCAAAGACCCCAATGGTTGCCAGCTCTGCTGTTGTGTCCTGTCAGTGGAGTAAGTCAGTAAATCTGTCAGCCTTACTAAGAAAAGCAGAGGGTCTGTTCTGCTAAATCAGGCAGACAAAAAGCCATGGCACCCCGGCTATGAATCAGAATGTGAGAAACTGACGCGCGCGCACACACATACACATGCATGCATGCATTCAGCATTGCATATCCCTACACACTGTACGCCCAGATGCAGGCAAGGGTGCGCAGACAAAAGCCACAGAAGCACAGGCAGGCGCTCACACACCCACCTTCACTTTGCTGTTCTTAAGCAAACAGCCTGCGGCACAGTGAATGAGCACGTCAGCGGAGTGGGCTGACATTCTGTCACACAAAGACGGCGTACGGAGACAGATGCTTCCTCTGCCTCCTTCTGTCCATGCATGTAACACACAAACATAGCCCCACACGTTCGTTCTTTGCAGCTTCCCCAGAAATCGTCCAGTCAGAAAGTCGTCATCCCGGTCAACTTTAACATCAAAAAGGGGAAAACTGGGTGAAGATATAAAAATATACCTTCAAAGGTGCGCAGAAGTAGGTTACGTCTGGAGGAGTTGATCCTCATTACGGTGAAGGGGGGAGGAAGAGTGGCATACCGCGCACAGGTATAGCTGTGATTGGGTAGCTTTAGCAGTGAGGGATGAGAGGGTGAGTAGGCAGGCAGGCAGGCAGGCAGGCGGTGTGCCAGGGCTCTCCCCACAGCCAGAGACACTCTAATTAAGGAGCACAGTGGGGAGAGAGGGCAAGAACAACAGCTCTGCATTGTCACATAATGATTTTCTTATCATCTCGAGTACAGGGGAGCGTTGCACATCTCTCGTCTGATAGGTATACGCATCTGTGTGTTTTTTCCCGGGAGCTCCGCGACAGCCGTCTAGTCACACCCAGAAACACGAAATCAACAACGATTCCCGTCGCTATTTTCAGTGCCTTACAGTGACAGGGTATTCACAACGCCCCGCTGCAACGGCGCAGAGCAACATTTTAAAGCAGCTATAGATGTGCCCGTTTTAATGCACCCGCAGAGAGCTTATTTTCACCAGGCCATCGTTCCACTTTTATAACGAGGCCCGTCTCTGATTCACGTCGATGAACGTTTAATCCACCCGCTATAGTACTCTGTATGGTCGTTAATATACAGTATATACATATATTTATAGCTCCTGGCACGTTTAAATCTTTGCCCTGATTCGCACATGTCCAGATGGACCAGATGGACGGACAGGGGGGTGAAATACCTGCAGAGAGGGAGAAAGGGTCATTCATTTTTAATCATTCTGAAAACTGAGAGCGCACACCACGATCACCACAGGTCCATGCCATTTTATTTGAGTTTAATTGGGAATATGATCTGCATTTAAACAATAACGCATGAAGAAATCCTGTCAGGAGGAAATAAATGTGTTCAAATGTGTATTTCCACAGATTTCTATTCTACACTGCCTATAATAAATGTTTGTTCATTGCTCGGCCTCTTTTTATTTTTTTCTTTTACAAATTTTCTCACATTCTGCTACAGAGAAAAAGCTGTTCATTAAGTTACACTTACATACTAACAGGATAATGAAAACCCGTGACGTAGGTATGGACGAAAAGATGGATTATGATTAAAAGTGGATGGAAGTCGCTGTTGTGTTTGTAGGAGAAGCGGCCGTACAGGGCGTGGGGGTGGTACGTTCGAGCAGATGGGTCCTGGTCTGCTTTGTGAGAGCAGCAGATGCCCTCAGATCCTAGGCCACAGAAATGCCCCCAGACTCTCACACCAGAGCGCTAAAGAGGCCAAGCCCAGTAACTCCGCCTCGTCACATGCGCCGTCTTTCTGATAGGAATATAGGTTAAAGGGGTTTTTCCCATCCACTAACTTTACTGTTGGGACTGAAAAACAGATCTGATGGATGTATTATACATTATGCATGTTCAGATGCAAATGGGCAATGATTGGAGCAACCAGTGAAACATAGGCACCTGGTGATAGTAGTAACAAAGGGGTCAATGTGGACCAACACAATGCCACCTCCTCTCCTCTCTGTGTCCTATATACACCAATCAGACATAACATTATGACCACCCATGATCTAGGAAATTTGGAGGTCAACTCCTTGTGCTGTTCCTAAATCGTTCTTGTGTGTGTGTCTGTGTCAGTCTTCATCCTGGTTGGGGTGGCTGCTGCCATCGAGGAGTGTCGTTATAGTCATAGTGATTACCTGTAAGTGGTTGTAATGTTATGGCTGATCGGTGTACAGTGTAAGGCTACCACTGCTAACGCTGCCCTAAACACCATAGAAACACATGAGTCATCATGTGTAGCAGATGCTCTGCTCCTCTCCCTGACTTTGGGTGAAGAGATTTGGGAGATGCTGTAAGTCTGTCGGTCTGATGATAGAGCCGCATTCCAAGGAGACGCCGTCGCACAGTCTACTCTGAGGAGAGCATCGCCCTCTAGTGGACCACAGGTGTAAAATGCAGGATGGAAATAAAATAACTCAGGTATTTTTTTTTTTTTTTTTTTTTTTTACTCCTGTCCAACTTTTTGTTTGACATTTCTTTTGGACGTGGTAAGCTGACTGTCACATGAAGGCACACAAGGTTGGAAGTGCACATGTGATGTGGGGACATACTCCTGTCACTATGAAAATGCATAGTGGCATTTAAATCGGACGATCGGCAGCAGCACCCCTTGTGCGGAACACACTGAATGTGTGTAAAGTAATTTTTGCATAGTCGGTAAACACCTATGAAATCTTTATAAAACCTCCATTTAACCAGCTAGCACAGAAAAAAAACATCTTAAAGCGTCCCTGCACGGGGACTGCAAAAAGTGCACACTTAAAATGAGATAGCTTGTTACAATACATAGTATTAAATCTAACTGAGGGGCGTCTTCATCTATTAGTCATCTTCTGTCACTCCTTTTAGACGAAGCTCCTCTTGGACCCTGGACAAGTATTGTGGATCTGGGTATCCAAAACTGTGACGGGAAAAAGACAGAAGGCAGACAGTGAAAAGCTGTTTTAAGCTTGGTACAAATCTCTTTAAAAATATATATGTTTTTCTGTAGATATTGATTGATGTGATTTGTACTTGTAAGCATTAAATCTATCAGGCCATTCACCACTTTTTATAGATGCATCTCAGCAACTATTACAACAGTATTATATACTCATGGAGCCTGAACAATAGATCACACTGGTCATACCCTGAGTATACTTCTAATTTTTATCTGTGCTAATAAACAATACTAATATTATTAATGTGTTAACACACTAAACTAAGATACACAACATGGTAATTCAAAATCAGCATGTTTGGACACATTATTAGATGTCTTATTAGCGATAAATATGGGTAAGCTTTTATGAAAAACAGAAATATACATAAAAGTAATCCAGTTACACTCTTTCAAGTCAACCGTACGTACCACTGTGGACCTCCTACTGGGTTGGTCTTGTGGTGGATGTCGTTCCAGGTGATGACGTTGTTGAGGCCTGTGGTGGCCGATCGTCCAATGGTGAAAATGAGTCTCCTGTCGAAGGCTTTCCTCAGCAGCCGGAGGACCTTCTCTCCCTCCCTGCACGCTGGCAGGTACGCAGTGCGGGAGGTGCTGCTGTACCTCACTCCGGGGTTTGGGTGCTGAGGCTGTAATGTAGTAAATGACAACATAGTAATAAGTGAGACGCCCCGACAGTGGCCCGCTTGTGACAACTCTTAAAACCAAATGGGAATCCTCCTTTTAAATGCTGTTAGACATTATGTTATAAAAGTAAGACATTCATGCATGCATGTAATATGTCAGTTCGTAGAGCCTATACTCATAAGGAGCTAGATGAGGATGAATTTAGGGGTTGTTTCTACAGTTGGTGAAAAAAAATCTGGCCTCATTAATCGATTAAGAGAGGAAATCTAGATAATTGAGTCAGTCGCTAACTTAATTTCCATCTTAAACTTCAGTGTTTCTCTCTTTATCTGCTGTGTGCAGCTGTGTTTATGGAGAACCTCACTGCATTTTTTGCAGTATATAATATTTTAAATTTATTTAATTTTATTTCTTTAAATGATTAATTTTATGTGTAACTGAGCAAATGTGACCAAGCAGTTTCCTTTGTGGATCAATGGGTACTGGACTTCTTGTCAAACAGGCCGCAGACTGTAAGGATCAACGACATCTCCTCCTCTTCCATCACCCTCAGCACCGGCTCCCCCCGGGGCTGTGCCCTGAGCCCTCTTCTGTTCACTCTGCTCACGTATGAGCGCTCGGCGAGATACCCCGGCTGTCATATTGTGAAGTTTGCAGACGACACAGCAGTGGTCGGATGCATCAGCAACAGCGATGAGTCCGGCTGCAGACAAGAGGTGGAACACCTGGAAGGTTGGCGCAGAGAAAACAACCTCTGCACCAACGTGAAGAAGACAAAGGAGGTGATTGTGGACTCCTGACAGGGCAGTCAGCTCCCCCTCCCCCAGCACATTGAAGGACCTGTGGTGGAAGTGGTCTCCAGCTACAAGTACTTGGGTGTCCACCTGAGTGACGACCTGAGCTGGAAAAACAACACTTCCAGTCTGGTCAGGAAGGCACACCAGTGCCTTTGCTTCCACAGTCCTCATGTCTCTTCACAGTCGTGTGGTGGAGAGTGTCCTGTGCTCCTGCGTCACTGTGTGGCACGGCAGCTGCTCGGCTGCAGAGAAGAAGGCTCTGCACAGGGTGGTGAAGGCTGCACAAAGAACTGCTGGAGTCAGCCTCTCCACAACAATGGACATTTACACCTCCAGATGCAGGAAGAGGACAACCTGCATCAGGAAGGACCCCACCCACCCAGCACACGCACTCTTTGTCCCGCTCCCCTCTGGCAAGAGGCTGCGGAGTTTAATTCCCTGCACTAACTTGAACAATTCATGCTGCTCTGCTGCCGTTTTAATTTACGTATAGTTTTTTCTACCTTATTTATCTTATTTTATTTATCTTGTTAGACACTTTTACTAGTATCACACTGCACTGTCTATATTAGTTACTTAGTATCTATATATTACAGTTACTATGGGTAACCTGAGTGCATAAATTTGTTCTATCTCATGCTTCTGTACGGTTTCAAATGACAAATAAAAATCCTTGAGTCCTTGAATATAAGTAAGTCTAGCGGTGATAAAGTAAGATTTAGAGCACTGTTGCATAAAGAAGGATAAGTTTCCTGTAATATACCTAATGAAGTGGTAAGTGAGTAAACCTTATATGGCCCACACTGTTATTATGACAACAGAGGGACGCACTGCAGACTCTCTTCCTAAAAAAGAAATGATGATTGAATGACACCGAGTTTAGCTGGGGGCCTTTTTTTTAATACCTAATCCAGGTGCTTTAATGCGCCTTGTAGAGAAACTGAGCTGTAAAATAGACAACACTGCCCTCTGGTGGACAAACGTAAAGCTAAAAATAGAGTAAATGCACTACAGACACACACTGTGCGTTGAATGATACGAGTGTCAGCCTCACCCCTTGTATCCCCGCCGGGAAGATGTAGTTTATGATAAGAGAGCCGCAGCCCTCGAAGCCCGGGAGGCTTTGGAAGCTGCGAGTCACCGTCATCGTGCCCTCCGGCTGGGTCCCGGTGTACACTCCGTAGTAGGTGTTGCATATCGGACAAGCTGGTTTAAAGCTGAAAACCGAGTCGATACACTGGGAGCAGAAAGAATGAAGGCATTGGAGTGTTTTCTTCTTCTGAATAGTCTCCAAGCAAATGGCGCAGTCTTCGACACTTCGTCCTGCTCGTGTTGTTTCCATTATTTTGCTGGCGTACGTGTGAATTTGTTGTGAGAGACGTCAGAAGAAGTGCTCTTCAGGGTGATTCATCCATGTGCTAGGAAGTGAAGCAAACACTGGGCTCTGATTGGCCTGATTCTTTCATTTTTACTGCTCTGACCAGGAAATGCAACCTAGACTGTCACTGACATTCACTTTTCATTCATTGCGTTATTTATTTTCAAACTTTTCAAATATAAACAAATGTCATTTCAAGTTGTGAAGTCCTTTTTTACTACTATTCCTACTTTTGAAGGCAAATGTTGTGCTTTTTAAAGTTAAATACTTTATTATCTTCATGTAAATGTATCTATATTAATAATCCAACAGCATTATACATTATACATAAGTGGCCCTTTCACAGGTCTGGTAACTTTTACTTTTTGCATTCTATTTTAAATACAACTTTTATTAAACTTAACAACAAACCTACAAATAACTTGGATTTGTCTGTATGTGCGGATGCTAATGTAGTAGTATGTGAGACATACAGCATGTTACCCAAAGGAAATATAAGGACTTTAGTGCTTTATTTCATTCTACTTTATAGTTCTGCTTTTAAAAGGGAAGCATTGCATTTATTAAACTGACAGTTTAATAATCATATTCTGTTATATAATTTATATGAAATACACAAACCTTAGCCTGCTACACAGTGCAGTAGTTCCACCAGTCAGCGACTTTAAAAGGCTGTGTATATATTAATGCGTCTGATCACAGATACGTAATATTGGCTCATTTTCCTAAATAAACAAATACACAAGCATAATATTTCTGGTACAGTAAATAATTTGTGGTAAGTAATTTTGCTGATAGAACTTACATAGGTCTAGTTTTTGCATTTTTAAATGTAAACATTTATTAAACTTTAAATATTTTCATAGTGTGGCGTAGCGGCTTCTGACTATTCCATGTGTTGACCCACCTACACAAAAATCAGAATGTGTGATTTGAAATTTACCAGCTATAAAGATAAAATCTAACACAAGAAAATCAAGTAGTAAAGTTCTGTATAGATCAGGAATTACATCATAATCCAGATGTTTACATGGGAGTATACATCTGGATTATGATTATGATGGCAAAGGCTCAAAATGCAGCTTTCTGTCAGTTCTTTCTTATCTTATAACTTCAATTTATATAAAGCAAAAAAGTAAGTAAAATTACTTATTAATTTCAACATTATTTATTTGAATTTAGACTTTAGTCTTAGGAAACTGCCTGAGGCCGTGAGCAAGCGGGAAATAAACTTTACTCCCTGCTGCCTTTTTAAATCCAGTCGGCGTATTTCTTAGAAGCCACAGGCTTTTAGTTATAGCCTCAATGTTTCTTAGAAATACTTTAAAAGAAAGCTGAAGGACACACTATAGTTATCCAATTTCAATTCATTCTTTGTTAAAAATTAAAACTAAACAAAAGGGCCCATTTCAAACTGCACTCAGCAAAAGCGTCTAACTAATTCTTCAGGTCAGGTCATCCAGGTATATAGATATTTTGAAAAAAAAAATCGCACAACATCAGATATTTCTGAATAAAGCTGATATGCACAGATAGCCATGATGTGATGCGGCTCTTTGTAATTATAATAACCTCTCCTCATTTACCTACAAACTGTGAGTTTTATCTGTGAAATTCCACGATGCCTAATATTTTTATTTGTTTTACTGACATTATTTAAAGTGCACCTTTGCCTTATATTGACAGTTAATAGTAGAAAGGCAGGCAGGAAATGAACGGAGTAAAAGCTTCATCATATATAGCCCAAGTTATTAACAACACGTAAACAAAGAAAAACACGTTATATGGAGTATTTTAAAGTAATTGTTGTGTCCTTTAGATGGCATGAGATGCATTAGTGGAGCTCAGTATCATTGTGCTGCAGCAAGACCTTTTCACACTAATGGATAACTACGCAAATCAAAACGCAACAACCTGAAGTCACCCCCTCTGAATCATCACCAAGTTGACGCGCCTGTGATGCATCCTGTTTTCATATAGAACCTACATTGAATGTCCAACACAAACCCAAACATAACTTTTTATTCAAGTATTAAAATGTAAAGCACATTTCTGAATATCAACAAAGTACGAATCAACACAATTAGAAAAGCAAAACTCAAAGTTTTCCTTAACAATCAATTTGTAGCATGTGTACTCTCTCCCACTATCAGTTCCCCTGGCTTCTCCTCAACCATGTAATGCATAGAAATGTTTGCACAGTAGCTTTAGTAAACTACAATCCTGTGTCCCAAAAATATATCAGTTGGTCCCTTAACTAAAATACAAAGGGCATGGAAACATAGTACTGGATGTGTGGATTAGACCGGTTACTAGACGAGCACATTCACACCTAAGGGTTTATCAGTGGGTTCTCTGGGGTTTTCAGCATTTGTCCTACGAGGATGTTCATGGGGGAGAGGCAAATTTAACACATCAGAAAACATATTTTTATGATTTGTGTGGGATTTGTACTAAAAGCCAGGTGGCGAAGCTACAAACATAATGCTGTTGAACTATCAAATAACACTAAAATAAGCCCAAACTTCTTACCATTCATTGGAAACATCATGCTTAATTATTATTATTATTTTTTTTTTATCAAAAGTGAATATAAGAAAGGCACAACAAAATGAGATCACTATCCCACCCTAAATCAGGTCAATTGTTCCTGCAACATTTTATTTTTTCCAACCGTCTATTGTGGTTTTCCTATTTCAATACACAAATTTACAACTCATTTTCAATGAGAACATAAGCAGGCAGGTCTCCCAGTCTGACAGGGACAGAAGCATAGATATTTAAAGAGCTTTTGTGCCTTTGATTTGGTTTAAGTGGTCTATATGCCCTTCATATTTGACATCGTCATAAATCTGGTAATCAGAGGAGCACATTACTTACATTTGAGGTAATGGGCTTAACTCCTGGGAGACATCTTGATATAACAGGAGTGACCAACGGGAGAAAAAAAAAAAAACAGTGGGAAGTATGCTTTAAAAAAAGTGCTGCAATGAGACATCGTTTGACATTCATTCTATTTAAGTAAAAAGAGGACGAGGTGGTGGAGATCACGCACAAATGTTCTAAGCGATTGACATCAACTTGAAGCCAGCGAGCTAATAGCTGATGGCTGCACAAACCTGTTTGCCCCGGGCACTCTTTACAGAGAGAGAGAGAGGAAGCAAAAAACAAAAAAACACCACTCCTACTTTACTGGAAAAAAAAACAAAACAAAACAAAAAAAAAAAAACAGACTCCCTTACCAAAGTGCCTGTGAGTGCTTTAGATTGCAATAACTTCAGAAAATGAATTCTGTTTATAGAAGCAGTGCTATTCTGCCATATGTACCGAGTACTGCTCATTAAACAGGTCATTAGTAACAATGAAATCAGAGTCTTACTCAAATCTTTCTGGGGGGATATAACCAAGGATGTGTGCTTGTAACAAATAAAGAAGACTCCCCAGAATAGAAACAAACACTGATAGAACATAAACTGTCTTCATAACATTAAACCTAGATTTCCTAAATAATATATGAGTACCATGAATTCCAACATGCCACAATGCTCTAAATAAGTGGATCAGATATCAGTCCTATTGCCACCAGTGACAGTTAGAGGATAGAAGAATGCACCGCACTCAAAGCATTGTCTTCCACGTGTACCGCTGGAATAACTCTGGAGGAAAATGGGAATAAAAAAAAAAACTGAGGAACAACTGGAGTGATATGGGCTCTGCTGCAGCATAAGATGCCTATCTGCTGAGGTCTTTGTCTTCAGTCATCTTAAAAGGGACGGGCAGTCTCAGAGCACAACCCGGAGCTGAGTCATGCCCACTGCAAGGACACTCGGAAAGTCCTACAAAGTCCTGGAAGAAAATTGGTCGTTTTCATGCCCGTCAGTCCGCCGTGATGCCTTTCTCTCTGAGCTCTTCTGTCACTCGCACCAAGTAAGTGGGGTCTGGATAGCCAAAACTGCAAGAAGAAATAGAAATCCATCACTGCACCTGTATGAGCGCGAGCAGCGATAGTGCCACTTAGCCAAGGACATCAGCTGATAGCATTTGCTTGTCAGGAACACGGATTAGATCTGTCAGTCATTACTGAGCACTTTTCTCAGCATCCACATCTCTTAGCAGAATTGCACTGCGGAGTATTACTCAAACACATCTCACAAAGCATTCGCTTCCAACAAAAAACAAAAAACAAAAAAAAAACGGGACATACCAGCGCGGCCCACCCCATATTGAGGTTTTGTGGTGAATGTCATTCCAGGTGATGACGTTTTGCATGCCCGTTGTCATGGAGGTACCGATGGTAAAGATAAGGCGCTGTTCGAAGGCCCGGCGCAGCAGGCCCAGCACTCGGTTCCCCTCGGGGCTGTCAGGGAGGTAGGCCACACGGTCTGTTCCTGGGTACCGAACCCCCGGGTTGGGATGTTCTGGCTGTCGGTAACGTAACAGTTAAAACAGGATCAGTTTTTACGACGGCGTAAATAACTCTGCCATGATTGCGTTGCTACAGTCGCGTTGTGAATTTTCAGTGCATTATGTAGAGGCATTTGTCGGTGTGCCATTCATTTTGTTTTGGAATACATCTGTATATGCTGCTGTTTCTTTAATCCAACACAAATTTCAGGAAAAAAAAATAAATAAACACAACCTTGAAACCTGAGGTCATGAACAAATATAGCTCACACCTGCCTGCAGTCTATCCCCTGGGAGGAGGAACTCGACTAATTTTACTCCAAAGGGTCAGTTTATTTGTCAGGGGAAGCACAACTATAACAACTGTTCAAATTAGCTTCTGCCAAGAGGAGGTTTCCTCAAGTCTGGGACACAAAACCCTTAATGATGTCATCACATTTTATCTCTGCTTTGGCTTGAAGACTACACAGTCATAACAGACCGGTCTCATGGGGTTTGGAAAGCCCCTTACCTCTACAAAGAGAGCTAAAAAAGATACCAGTGGTTACGTAAAAGTAAACAGGATGCTGCGCTTTTAGTATTTGACCTATAAAATGGAGCAAATGTCACTGAAGCTGCAACACTGAGACACCGGTGAAGGCCTAGTGGTTAGGAGAAGAAGCTTTGATATCATAAGGTTTCTAGCCCCTGTGACGTGCACAGTGTACAACACACGGCTGTGTGAACAGATGAATGGTTCAATTTCCCATTGAGGGACAAATATAGCCGCTCAAATTCACAAATGCAGGCTTGTTCTGCAGCTTTTTAACATTAAATAATTTTTATTTTTTTTAAAATAGTATTTTGACTTTTTAACTCAAGAGGAAACAGGTTCAGATTCAGATCAGTTTGATGTATTGGCATTGATGTATTTCTCTCAGGAAACTGAGTGTTGGAGGTGACACGATAGTTAAGTAGACAGAAGCCAGGGGTCAAGCGGTGTCTCCATTTACATATTAGAAGTAGATTATATGTAGATTCTATCTCCTAGATGTACAATATTTTAATGGTCTGTACTATTTATTGTAAAGTGAATTGAAATACACCTGCAGATGATTATGAGTAGTGACTACGCTAAGTCCGTGTTCAGTCTACTCACCGCCTGCAGGCCAGGAGAGAAGCTGTAGATGATGCAGATACATCCATAGCCTTCATGGCCAGGAAGCTCCAGATCAGGATCTCTTTCTACAATCATTGAACCATTGGCAGGCTGGTTCCCAATCAGCTGGCCATACACTAGTCGACATACAGGACACGCTTTCTTCACCTTAAAGGCCTGGTCCAGGCAAGAGCGACAGAAGGAATGGCCACATTTCTCCAAGGTAGTCTTCTCCACTATGTCTCCCATGCAGATTGAGCACGTATTATTGTCCTCTCCCTCGCTCTGGGAAGCCAGGTTGGAGTCCATGTCCTTCCTCTGGGCGGCCTCATGGAGCATGGCGCAGGCCTCCTCGTCAGCAGGCTTCCTGAACCTCTGCTGCTGCCTCTGCGAGCGCCGAGGCAGAGGAGGTGGAGGCTGGAGCCGGCTCCCCTCTCCGTTCGGCTCCAGGACTCCCACACAGGGCAGCAGAGCCCTCTTCCTCTTGGATCCCCCCTCCTGTTTGCTCATCTCTTTGCGGGCACAACGGCATAAGTCAATGAAGGCCTTTCGCGTCTCACTGGAGATGGATCCATCCATCACCCCGGCTCCGGCGCTCCTGGAGCCCTCCACCGGCTGCAGCCGCACGGCACAGCAGCCCCCCCTCTCTCCTCGCCTAATGATACCAGCGCTCATCCCCTGCTTGTGCTGGAAGTCAATGAGCCAGGGCCGCCCAGCTGCAGCCAGGTAATCCCATACCGCCTGTGAAACCAGCACCTCATCACTGCCCTGGCCAGCACGCACACTCATCTCATCAGAGGAAACTGCACAGAGAGTCACACAAAAGTCATCAGTGTTTGAACAGGGATCCAAACAAACACATCGTTTGCAGCTGAATGTGTGAATGACTGTATATAAATCTAGTTTGTACAAGTTGCCCTTTAAGGTGATGCACAAACCTATATTGCAATTTTAAAATTCAGCATGTGGAATCAGACATGGCTACCAGAGTATTGTTTTGTTTCTGCTGACTTTATACAACACCCCTGACAAACGCACTGATCATTTCTGCAGATTATCAAAGCATGACAAAGTAAAAGGAGTCTACACTGGCTCCCGTGTGCAGTGGCCGCAGCATGTCAATGAAATACACAACAGGCAGTAACGCGGCATTGCTGAGGACGTATCAGCTGTTCAGAAATTCAGACTGTAAACAAAGGAAACTAAGCCCCTGTCATGCGCGCAAAACATGAACGCCCGGTGACAGATGCATGCAAACACAAGAGTGACACTTGTTTCGGCTGAAGGATTACCTTGTGATCCCATAAATTCCTTCAATGGCGAATAAAGCGTCCTGTTGAACAGAAAAAGAGAGGAAGAAAGGCTGAAGGAGTGGAACAAACGTTATCTCAGCCGCTCGCCGACATTCAGACTGAGCCATTCTCCGCAGCAGCGAAGGGACATTCACGGATTTGTCGACATTAGCTTAGCCTTCGGTATAATTGTCGTCAACGTTTCTGCGTCGATACAGTGTCGATTACGTCGATAGGCTACCTCACCCTTTGCCGTAGCTCGTCGCTGCCTGTCGGGAATCTGTGGCTGGATTAAAGCGCACTGAGCTCCATCGGAGGAGGCCTCTGTTTCTGACGTGCTGCTGCAGTTTATCGGCGGACAATTAGTCTCTTGTAGTCAGGACATGGTATCGGAAGGTATTCCCAGCTCATATCTCTGTAGGTTTTTAACAGATCTCCCCTGGCCCTGGCAAATGCCATCCAAACCCTGCGCCGCCGCCTCCTCCTCCTCCTCCACCTTCTCAGTCTCTCCCGTGTTCGCCTTCCTCGTACGTCCTTGGGCTAGGCGTAACGCAGAGTAAACAGCGATTGTAGTCACTCTTCTTATCTAACTGTGTGACTGCTGTCTCCCCTCTGATAATCTGCCCCTCCGTTCCATTGCGCCTCCAAGACCGCGTCTTTTCCGACGGCTGGACGGCAGCAAACACAGCCGTCAATAAGAGGACTTAAAACCTTCCTACAAAATGTGAGCAGGAAGTTCGTCACTGAGCTGACATGATTAGCTGATGATGGTGCGTGTGTGTGCGTGCGTGTGTGTGCGCGCGCGCGTGTGTTGTGAATCACACTTTTGTCGTGATTAATGTTTTCACAAACAATAGTGGAGCCTACACGCCGTTTACAGAAGACCCACTCATGAAACAATTAAAGCCGTCTATTACAATAAACTGACAGTGTGTGATGTTGACACGTTGACAGGCTGAGTGTGGAAGAGCGTCTTTAAGATGCTGGTAAACTACTTCTCATGTAATGTCACAGTTAAAATGTTGCGGATTATCAGTCAAACCGTGCATGTTGTAGATGTGCACACGGTAATGTTAATGTTAAGCAAATAACACTAATGTTGCACATTTATATAAATAAATAACATACATATTGGAGACAATGGAGTCAAAACTATTCTATTCATATTGTATCTGACAGAATTTATAAACCATTATGAGCATTTGGTGAAAATCCACCTGCATTGCACAATGATTTACGTGGATCATTGAACTAGAAATTAATATAATCCAGTCTTTTGTTTACATTTATGCCAGACTTTCTGCAGTGTATGTGTCACCTCTATAAGGGGCATCATTACAATCAGGGCAACAAACAAGTATAAACAACTGGACCAAACTATTGTTAATGTCCCGGTTTCGAATCACAATGTAGCTGCAGAAAGTTCTACTATTATAATGATGATGATCTTGGATAGAGAAATTGAAATAATAAATATATACAGATTGAGTGTAGAGCACTTAGTTGAGTTCAATAAAGTTCTATAACACACAAGGGTGTCATTAGCGAAACTGACTGAATAAATCCGTAAGATTGAACCTTTAACATTATTCAGTAAGTGATGGTGAAGCATAGCTTTTCTTTTGCATTTCATCTCCCCTCTTCCAAAAAACAGACTTTGAGTTATTCAGTGTACTGTCGCTCACAATGGTCAAGCTGGTCAACATCCAGCACAAACTGATAAAAATTGTAGACAAATCATTTTTGTCACGAACCCACTCATCTTAACTGTCATGTGCTCTCTTGGTCAGCTGCCAGCTCCATACTGGTAATTCTGCCTCTCGGCCTGCCTCCTCTCTCGTCCAAGTCCAACTGAATCATCTCCCAAAATTACATCGGCTAGAGCCTCCACCATTGGCCTAAAGTCATCTGTCAGTTTTTTCATGGGATTCGCTGCTGCCTGGGTGCTTTGGCTCCCAAATCAAAAACATTTGAAGTCAAACGCCATAGCAGCAGGTGCATCTGATAAACTTCGTTCCTACGGGGACATAATCTGATCAAGTTCAGCTTCACTTTGATTTTAAAGCCAATAGCAATGCCAGAGAGGCATCTGTTGATAAGCAGGCAGAGAGGCAAGCTGTGAAGGGAGATACTTTGGCTTCGACCACTGAATATGTGCTCATTTCTGTTGAAAAAATAACCACAAGCTAACATCCTGTGCCATTTTGTTTCATCATCTCCAAGCACAGAACCGCTCTTAGTCTTCTGCTATCTCAGGACAGGAGTCAGCTCATCTTCTAAAAGTCAGCTATTTTTTTTATAATTTTTTTTTTTGTTGGTGACGCTGGGACTCATATTACTCATATTAAATACTGTTGTCTCATATGTCCCACTGGACCTTAGGGCCATTTATGAATCCCTTGAACACCCCCACGGTTATGGTGGACCACAAATAGGGGCCTTCATAAATTTGATGGTGAAATAAGTTAGGCTAATTGGTAGTTTTAGAATTTTTATGTGTATATAATTGTATCTTTCTGTGAAGATGATACACATTCATTTGAGGAGAAAAGATAAAGCCAGTGTCAAATATTTTTAAGTGAAAGTAAAGTGACACAAACTCAGTGTGTGTGTTTGGGACAGCATCATGATCTTCTCTTCACTTTATCATTGGTTTAGTTCCACTTACTGCACAGTATAATTCACATGCATAATTTCACATATTCAACATAAACCCACTTCAAGGCTAAACTGAAGTGTTAGATTTGGCTGGGCTTGTGTACTATGGTTAAGTAGCTTGCTAGTAATTGATTCCCAATAGCCTGCATACACTGCAAAAAAAAAAAAAAAATCACTGTTACAATCACCCAAAATCATTCTAATTCTAAAAACCAAACAAATTTTAGGAAGACTTCATGCAAGTTCACGTTTCCATCAAAGGTTTGTTCAGCTGTGACATTTCTAACTATGATGAAAACGAGCTGAAGCTTCTCTTCTCTGTCTCGCTGTCTTCCTCTTCTAACAGACCATTGTGATTGTTTCATGGGCGGAATCTGCAGAATATTCTTCACATGCACAAACCGATCTGCGAGTGATAGCACTGAAAACACATTTTAAGTACTTTAAGCATGCTGGTGAGAAGCATACATACATGTATTTAACTAAAATCTACAAGATATAATTCAGGGTAATTTACATTGGTATTTTACTTAGATTTTCCATTTCACACATTTAAATTTATAGTTACACACTAGGCCAGGTCAACACCCTGCACTGTTGTTCATGCTGGGAACGGCTGCTGCCATCAAGAAGTGTCATTGCTATGGAGTGAAGGTGGCCTGGCCTGGTTTAGGTGAGTGGTACACGTGTTAACAACATAAGCACGAATGCCAGATCCAAAAGTTTCCCAGCAGAACACTGAATTGTCACAAGATGGTCAAATTTATTTACCTCTCCTGTCAGTTGTTTTAATATTATGGCTGATTGCTGTATGTGTAAGTTGAGCACCAAAAGGGAGAAAAGTGCTGTACAAATACATTCATCCTAAGTGATTCAACTAAAAGTGACCAGAATTTGAGATCTGATCACTAACTCATTTGCGTGTGTTCTCTGAGCTGCTGTAAACACACAGTGTGTCCTGGCTGTAAGAGATGTGTGTTCTTTATTAGTGCTGATATATTTTGTCCTTGTAGCTGTTAACTAACAAAAAAGAATCAACAAATTAAAGGACTGAATATGAGCAGGCTGTGTGTAATTTTGTCAGCAATGTGTTCATGTTGATGTATGCAAAGTATGCGTATTTAACATGCTGCATTTTCTCAATAAAGTGTGTTTACATGTAGTAGTAGAGATTTTTCTTTTGTTGCTGCAAAAGCAGTGCTGAGGTGACATCACTCTGCATAAGGACACTTCTAGGGTAAGACCTATAATTAGAGCTTCATGTGGGTCTCTAAAGTAGCTAATGTCAGGTCAGAGATTAATAACTTAACATGTCAGTGAAGGAGAGACACAATTTACTCCTGTCAGTGGTTTTAATGTTGTGGCTAATCGGTGTAATCTTAATACATTTAGAATATATTACTTTATGATATAATATGTTACTTTATGATATAATATGTTACTTTATGATTAATAATTAATAATAATATATTATTTTATTTATTAATATATTACTTCATGATCATCTAAGTATCAGTAGTACAGTGTGACTGGAGGTAGGGGGCGCTCTTGAGCCGCCCTGGAACACATAGCACGGTCCCTTCTAGAATCCCGTCTTCCCCCCACCCTCTGCTCAGGCGGGTAAAACTGTTCTCGCGAGAACCACAAAAACACACGATAATTATAGAGACACCAGCGCTGAGTTAACTGTTTAGGTCTCAGACAGTCATCTTTTTTTAATTTTTTTGCCGGGCACTACTGCTAGGTAACTGTTATTACCTAATATCGTGGGCTGACGAAGGAGTTCAGTTGCTACAGTGAACAGTGAAAATGTAAGTTGGCTTTACTCTGCAGCCGTTAAGTCCCGGTAGTGTGGTAGAATGCTAACATTAGCCAACATAGCTAGCACACGAGTTAGCGGCAACGGTCAGCTACTAAAAGGCGCAGTTGACTACACCGACGTATAACTTTCCAACATCTAAATATAAATTGGCAGCATCTTGTCGAAAAGTCGTAGCGTTATCTGGCTTTGTTTACGTGCCTCACACAATGTCGGTACCGGTTAGCTAGCAGGCTAATGTCAACCAAGATGACAGGGGAAGGGTTAGCACTAATAAAAGCTCGGAAGATCTCATTTTAGGCTAGCACAGGCTAGCCCCACGCTTGTCCGTGATATTAAAATGATATGCCTCCTTAATGTGCGTCACAACTAACGTTAAATAACTATAGCTTATTGTTAAAGTTGTATTATTAAACTCTCCTTCAAAGTAAAGACTTAATCTTTGCTACTATCGCTTTTATTGGCATGTCCACTCTTTGTATCACTACCTTTTTCTCGGATAAACTATCCTTAGGAAAATAAACGATGGATAATTTAGAGGATTTCATGCTAAATTTGAATGAATGAATGAATGACGCCCATGACAACATGACTAAAACGTGACCTCAAATGTACTGCGCCCTAAACACGTGGGTAGAGCAGAATAACCGCCCCGATGTTAACAAGCGGTGCAGGGTACTCCTTGAATCTCATTAGCATAGGCTGAAGCACGCATTATATTGTGTTATCTTAGTGTCACTTATGTCTCTTTTCTTTTCTGTCATTAGGCAGCCCGCAACAGCTAAGTGGTATGACAGGAGAGACTCTGTTTTTGTAGATTTCTGCGTGGAGGACAGTAGAGATGTCCAAGTAAAGTTTGATTCGTCAAAATTTCATTTCAGGTGGGTTTATATGATATTTTTGCTCACACGCACATTGTCCCACATGCATCTTTAGGAGAAGATGAGCCTCTTCTTTCTCTGATTTTCCTCTTCCTCTGCGGTATAGTTGGTCAACAGATTTATGGGAATAACTGACCTCCTCTTGTTTCATCTGACAGCTGTGTTAGTGGAACAGATAATATCAAACACCAGAATACAGTGGACCTTTTCGGGGACATAGACCCCAAAGTAAGTTTGTCACCTGCAGATGTAGATGCAGTTCTGTTGTGCAAGTCATTCTTCCAGATATTAAATTCTCTATGTAATACACAGGAATCCAAACACAGGCGCACTGACAGGTCTGTGCTGTGCTGTTTAAGAAAAGCAGAGGTTGGGAAGTCATGGCCCCGCCTTACCAAAGACAAGACGAAGGTAAGTTTCATTCTTATTAATACAAAAATATATATTATAAAATACTGGCAATATAATCGCCATGAATCTGACAATACATCTCTGCAAGCTCTTGTACTAATAAGTATCACACCATCCAACCATGTCTTGGTCAAGACAGATTAACAATTTTAGACGTAAGAATAGTGATAGTGATCTAGCTTAACTGCCACCAAATATCACCATTAAAACATTGGAATGCAGCCTTGTTGAAAAACTTGAATCCATCTTTTCTTAGTGCAACTGGCTGAGTGTGGATTTCAATAACTGGAAAGACTGGGAAGATGACTCGGATGAGGACTTGTCAAGTTTTGACAAATTCTCAGAGGTAACCTTGTCGAACAAACACAGTGCTTAATGCAGCTAAGTTCAGATTTACTGACGTGTTGATCATTTCCTGTGCATTTCTGCAGATGATGAACAGCATGGGTGGGGATGATCTACCTGATTTAGATGGTGCAGAAGAGGAGGTATAACAATTCTTTATCATTGTCCAGACAGCCTTTTTGTTTCTATAAATTTGAAATATTGGTAAGATAAGTAAAGTATGAAGATTTATAATTCTTGATTCTGACTTGTTTGTTTCACAGCATGACTCAGCAGACAGCGACGATGAAAGTAAGTACTGTTCTAAAAGAGTTGTCTTGTCATTTGTAATCCATATTCATTATAAGACCAAAGGGGACATTAGTCATAATACAGAGCAGTGCATAAAGGCAGATGACTAACTCACTCGAATAAGTCATAAAATATGTGGGGGAATGGTTATATCTGTGTATGTTATTGTGAGATGATGTTAAAGTTTTAATAACTTGAAGAAAACTATAAATAAATCTATTAAATCAATTTAATTAAGGGGTGGCTAATGGTTGGTACATCACAATGGTTCTATGTTGATATTGGTTTAAGTAAGGCTAACCTTTATTCAGTAATGGTCATTTGTTTTTATGAGTTCATAGGTAACTGAGCTGATGATAGCTGTTGAAGTATAATCACATGGTCTCATCATGTTTTTTTTTTTTTCTTTCCTTTCCAGAAATGCCTGACCTTGAGTAGACGAAAAAAAAGGATGCCACCTCAGTAGTTAACAAAGCCTGTTCTAAGTCGGTTGAAGAGACACTAGAAAAGAGTTGGCAGCCATGCTTGAGAAGAAGCTAATCTCTCTACGCAGTTTCCAAAGCGCAACCCCCTCGTGGGGACGACAAGGAGTGACTGTTGGATACAGACATGCGACATACAGTGCTGTGCTTTGCTGTTTTGTTCTGCATGGACAATTCTGTTCAAATGAAAATGTTATTGTTCATTGACTTAAATGACTGTAATGGGATGTGCTGACGTCTTACACCCGTTTTCATTTTTTTGCGATGTCAGGTTATGTATTGAATGTTGTGATTTCTAATGAAAAAAAAAACTCAAAATGCCTATTTTCAAAAAAGTAGATTTTTTTAATGACAGATTTTCCCCTTTAATGTTTATATGTAATTTGCACTTATTTTGTTTTATTTAAAAAGCAGGAGTTCTGCTTGAAATGGGTTTTCCAATGTATGCCAATATCTGCAGATATTTAACAGTATTTTTTTTCTTTAAAGACATATTTCAGCATTTAAAATAAACGTACGCTTGTGCAATTTACAGCTTATGTTGAGATTACAGCAGTGGAGTGATACAAACTTTGCATATAGCCGTGCCCCTTTGCAAAGGTGCGTTTGTTTGTCTATGCCAGTATACAAACCATAACACATTGTAGCAGGCACAACGATGATTTTTCTTCCATATGCATACTGAGGTGATGGCAGAAATCCTATGTCTACCAAGAGCTACCCAAATAGTTAAAAAAAATAATAAAAAAAATACAGGTTAAATGTTTATCATATACACCAGAAATATCCTTTGGAAGCTTGTGTGTTTGAGTCGACACGTGTTGAACACTTTTGCGTTTGTCTTATGCTGTTTGAGTTTGGGTATACATTTCTAATAAACTTAATCATTTAAAAAAAAAAAAAAGGGTGTCACCAGAATGTTCTTCCCGTACTGACAAAGTCATTGAGATGAAGCAAATATGAGGCAAATCACATCATAGTTCACATTAAAATACTATTTTATTTATTTATTGCTGAGCTGCAGTAGGGCAATAGTAACATCAATTTGACTTAGTATCTAATTCTAATATAAAGTACATCAAGTAGAGTCCCATTAAGAACCAGTAAGAGGGGAGGAACAGCTGCAGCAACTGGCAGCTCTTCAAATGTTCATGTATGGGCGTGTGACTAGAGAACTGAAAACGAATCCATCCTTTAACCGTTCTCCATGAACGTCATTCTGTGACCACTGTGTCGTCCTGTCTACTTCACAGCGCTACATTCTGTCTACTTCTCTCTACATGGGGGATTTCAGGGGGTTCCCATTTCTGTTCTTTAGCACGGGCGTTCAAAAAGGGAAACAGCAGCCTGAAATTCCCTGATGCTGCAAATTTACACTGAAAATTATTTGGCATTTTGCTGTTTCATTTTCCAAACCGTGGCAACTTGGACATGTGAACTTCCCACTCAGTCATAGAAGAGTTCTCATTATCTCATGCTCATCTATTATTAAAATCAGCCACAGATGTTTGTGTTTGCGGTCTGTGGTGCTTGAAATGTTATGTCATTGGATAATTTGAAGGAAGTTGATCCTCTTTTTCAGATATGTTCCTAACTTCTGCAGTTCATGTTTTCACCACAGTGTGGAGTGTGTAGCCCGGAGCTTCTAATCCAGTGTGAGGTTTTGGGTGGCTACGTGTTCTGTCTGTGTCAGCAGTCTGTACCCAGGGAACAGGAAAACACAATGCAAACACCTTTTCAGCACCCTGTCCCTATAAAACTAAACTGTGGGCTTAAATCCACAATAGGCGGCTTAAGGAGTCACAAGAAGAGCATAATGCCCGTTACAATGGGGATGCGACAACTAGCAAATGAATGAACTGTCAGGATCAGAGCAAAACTCGTTTATTCTACCTCTAAAGTTGTTTTCTCCAGGGAAAACTCCTCTGTCCATAAAATGAAAAACAGAACTGAAAAAGTGTTACACACTTTGAAACATAAAATGCATTGTTTATGCACTGATTTGACCACCGCAAAACAATCCTGGAACACTTACAAGCACATATGTTCATTTCGCATGGAAAAAAAAAGGGAACTTGCAGATTGATTCAACAGTGACAGACAAACAGATCATAGAAACTAGCAGAAACTGTTACTGCCAGCGTTTTGGTTTCCATGCATGAATGGGGGAAAGTAGTGAGCTCAGCATAATCCTTTCATAGCACTGCGGCCGTCCCTTTCGGCTGCCCTGGTCAGCATGATGCTCCACTGCAGACGCTCAATGCCAGGCCTGCTCTCCCCTCTGCCTCTCCAACTGTGGATTTTCCACCGCTTTATCCGACCTGAGCCTCCAAAACCAGCCCACCGAGCACAATGTGAAAAGCTCTGCCTAGTCAGTTCTGCTGCAACGAAACAAATTTGTACCAATTCAGATCGCGAGTGGAGAAATTGAGAAATTTCCTGTGCTTCATTGACCAGTAGCAGTAAATCAGAGGGGGCAATAACAGTTCAATGAATTTATACTAATAAAAATAAAAATGTCAAAATTACTGTAAACCAAGCCCAAGTCTACTACAGTCCACAGTCTCTCACTGTTAGTATTTTTGTGAATGACACTTTCTCTGACTGTTGGAGGTACTTAGGTGCTTGATCTGTGTCTCCTCTAGTACAACGAGAGTTGTGGCTAAGCCACATCATGAGTGACGTGTTTCTCAGTTCCACTTTGATTAGTTCCTCTAAAACGTGCAACTTGTAGGCCCAGGGTCAGCGCAGCAACGAGCAGGGGGAGGTCAAGGCAGGAGAAGGGTTAAATGACCCTGTTTTGATTTGTAGTATTGTGTCCCCCCCGACCCCTCCCCTGAGCTCTGTGGCACCGCTGTGGCCCTGGCGTGTTATAAAAAGGCCTCCGAGCTCCCCCTGCTCTGGTAAAGAGGCTGAATGTCTGCAGGACATGCTTAACGTTCGTCTACCCGTGTTCTGCTACTAGCAACCTGCGGGGTTGGCACATAGATGCACAGAGACTGGCTTACTGCTCCTCTCGGGAGCTCTCTATGACAGAAACCAGAAGGCAGAGCAGCAGATTATTCACAACTACATGAGATTTGCATGTTGAGCAGTTTATGTGTTGTTGCATCTAGCTTTAGAAAGGCAGTTTCTGTTTCAGGGCAAGTTGTTGTCCCTTGCTCTGTGTTTTTGGTCTCAGACTAGCTCATTAGTTAGCTGTTCAGTTGACTTTTCATCCCTCCACTGTTTTGAAGTTGCCTTTTGAACTTTTGCCATCATGTGGGAGTTCAGATCCATGTCTTTCTGGCGGGCGGTGTTCGCCGAGTTCTACGGCACCATGTTCTTTGTGTTCTTTGGGCTGGGGGCAGCCCTCCGCTGGACCACCGGGCCCCACAATGTCCTTCACGTTGCCTTTTGCTTTGGGCTGGCGGCCGCCACCCTCATCCAGTCCATCGGCCACATTAGCGGAGGACACATCAACCCAGCCGTTACCTTTGCCTACCTGATCGGCTCTCAGATGTCCGTGTTCCGTGCTTTCTTCTACATCGTCGCCCAGTGTCTCGGAGCTCTGGCTGGTGCTGCTGTCCTCTACGGTGTCACACCTAACAATATGAGGGGAAACTTGGCACTGAACACGGTAAGTCCTGTCCCCGGCACACTCATATTACTGCAGCCATCACACTGACTCAGTCTGCTGTCTTCCTGCGTGTCTGGTTTGAACTCATGCGCTCACATTACGTGACTTCCCGTCCTTCTCCTGTCCCAGCTGCAGCCAGGCATCAGCCTGGGCATGGCCACCACAATAGAGGTCTTCCTCACCCTCCAGCTTGTCGTCTGCATCTTTGCCGTGACGGATGAGAGGCGCAATGGACGCCTGGGTTCTGCCGCTCTGGCCATCGGCTTCTCTGTGCTCATGGGGCATCTTCTTGGGGTAAGGAAGAACTCAGGGTATAGAAATTTAATTCTAGGTTTATGCAAATACCTCAGCATCACTTCACGCATACACAGCTGTCTACAACTCTCTACCTGTGTCTTTATTACTTAGATGTACTACACTGGAGCAGGAATGAACCCAGCAAGATCCTTTGCCCCGGCTGTCATGGTCAGGAATTTCATCAACCACTGGGTGAGACGATTAAATCTGTCGATTTATTTATTTTTTTTACTTTGAATTGTTGTGGTACTGTGATGTAGTCAGACTCAACAACACATGCCTACTTTTCTGTTGATGGCAGGTCTACTGGGTGGGTCCTATGATCGGCGGTGCCATGGGAGCCCTGCTGTACGACTTCATGCTGTTCCCCCGCATGCGCGGCCTCTCCGAGAGGCTCGCCACACTGAAGGGCACCCGGCCCCCAGAGGCGGAGGGTCAGCAGGAGACCAGGGGAGAGCCCATCGAGCTCAAGACTCAGGCCCTATAAGCCTGGAGCAGAAGATTGGCTTCCTGACCCCCATCCCCTCTCCTGTGACACCTCACTCTGCACCCTCAGTTCCCGGTCCATCCTCAGCCCACACACTGTTTTTGCACACATACCTCTTCCCCCACCTTCACGCATGCTAACACACACCCCGAACACCTTTGTCATCCTCGTTCTGTATCCAGAACTGGACCTGCTGAATCACAGTGAAAGGGCACCCACCGCCCTGACCATCTTTCCCGATGTCACCTCGACCTTCGTTCTCCTCTCACCCCTTGGAGTGCAGGACAAAGATGGAGGGTTAGAAGAAGACTTGCCACTGAAGGAAGCACCCTGTGCCCTGTGGTGTTGGGAGTCGGTCGCTTCTGACTGACCAGGTGGCTTTAACTGCTCAGGACAGGGGCCGCTATATCTATCTTTCCTTTTCCTTTCTCTCTCTTTCTGTTTTTCTGCCTATTTTGTAGTCTGCTAGGAGTGAAGCTACAGTAGAGCAGTGGACTTCTGCATGCTTTTCCATTTTGATCCAGTGTGATCTCGCCCTTTGTTTGTTTTGTTTCATGAACTTTGGGTAAATTGCATGTGGTTAATTGTACCTTACCAGTATTTATTTGGCTTCTATTTTTTTTAGCTGTTTGTGTGTGTGTGTGTGTGTGTTTGTGTGTGTGTGTGACAGGAAGAATGAGAGGGAGTGCATTCATGTCTGCGTGCATGCGTATGCTTGTGTGCTTGTTTTAACAGATGATTTTTTTTCTTCAATTTTCAATGCCACAATCCTGTCTGTATTGTGAGTTTTTTTTCTGATTTTCATGCAAGCTTATTTAGGGAAGGATGCTGCCTTTTCCTCACAACCTCACTGAAAAGTTTAATACACAAGTTCTACAATTTTTGTGTTTAGAGTGGTTACATTTTTATATGAGATGAAAAAAAAAAAATAAGACACACGTTTGAGTTACATCTCAAAGCCAAACTCAAACAGACTGTGTCTCATTTAGTGAAGCTCACAAGCACATTCATAAGTATCGTAAGACAGCCACCCCTCCCTCCCCCCCAAAAAAGAAAATCGTACTAAACTATCTGATTTTTTCTGAGTTCAGTGATCAATCCGGTTACAATTGTAAATACGTAAACCAAAATCAGTGGGAAATGTGCAGGGTTTAACTTTGTCCTGAACACTTTCGAGCAGCGCTTACCACAGATTAATGTACAGGTGTGTAACAGTTGGTTTGCTTTTACTTTTGCGTGCATGCCATGGAAAAAACAAAGAGAGAGCAAACCTGACAAGCCGTCACGAGAAACAGGCGTTTTCCACTTGAATTGTGTTGTTTGACATGACTGAATGGTCTCTGTACATGAACTCGAGGTTAGAAATGAAAGGGTGCATGAGTTGTGGTGGCTTCTTGCTGGTGTTAGCTAGCAAACACCTGGGGCCCTCTCTTTTCTGCACGGAGCTCGGCGGGAGCTCTCCGGGAGTGGGATGTTTTCTCCTTCTCCCTCTTTGATATTCGGAAAAGAGAGGAGGTCATCGCGAGGCGTCTGAAATCTTCGGTGTGTTTGTTACGGGGGTGGTAGATGTGCGCCTTTATTTTAATCCAGTCTACACAAAAGAGAATGAACTTTGAAGCTGAACTGGCCCGTGTCCCCTCTCTCTTCCATCCCGCTTTCGTTCACCCTACCTCCTCCCTTTGTTTACGAGGCAGCCATATTGTTCTGCTCTAATGAGGGGACATCTACAGCTGCTGGGATGGAGGGAAGGGGGCATTTCACCACCAACATGTTAGCTGATTCTCTTTCTGCTTTCACATTTTTTATTTTTTTTTTCAGTGTGATTTCCCTGACAGTGGTTGAGTAGAATTTACATTTTAATGACCTGTTGAAATTAGATTTTCTAATGGAAAAGCTTTGTGATGTACAGTGTAAAGTTTCTTCTTCTTCTTTTTTTTTTTTTTTTTTTTAAATGATTGTTGAAACTGGATGGATAGGAAATATAATTTGGTAGTCGTGCGATGTCTCCTCTATGGCTGATGGGTTGTGGAAGTGATTGTGTTAAGACACCAATATGCTTTCATTCACTGGACAGCCTTCATGGAAACAGGCATGCCTTCCCAGTCAAAATGCCACAGATTCATAATTTTTATATGTATAAAAAAAAAAAAAAATCTGAAAATTCTTCAAGTTTCCAAATGATTTTTTTAATTATTATTTTGTCTGTTTTCTTTTAGACTGTGTTCGAAATAATGCTTTTTAACTAGAAAGTTCCAAAGTGGACAGACGTCTTAGATCAGGGACATTTTTCAGGCCAAGGCCCCCCCAAACTGATGAGAGATTAAGTAGGGACTCCCTACATAGTCTTCTATATTAAACTTGGCCTAGTGCTATTTATAAATATACATTATTATCATCATTGTGCATTCAATATTAAGCTATTCAAATAATACACAGGTTCAAGTAGAAACATAAACATAGATATACAGTGATATAACTGTATATATATATCCATTTATCTCTTTACTAAAATATGTTCGATTCATGTTAATGTGTATTAAAGTTTTTTTTAAATATATATAGGGAAAATGTCTAATCAACCAAAGATTTGGCGACCCCCCCCTGCAGTACTTCTGCAGAGCCCCTAGAGGTCACAGACCCCTTATGTTTTAGATGTACAACAGTAGATACATGTTAAAATTTCTGACATATAAACCCAGGAATGATTTACATAAATCAGAGGAGCTTATGTCTGTGAGCAGTATATGTTTCAATTCTGCAGCTGCTTGTATAGATAATAATATGAGCCTAAAGGAGCTGTGATTTTTAATAGTGGGCGTTGACTTAGGGGGAAATGACAAATTTCCTGTAAATAAATGTACTCAGCTATTTTGGATATTTTGAAAAAAGCTGAAATTTTATTTGTCATTACACTGAAAGATCGTAGCAGAAGCCTCTTGAGTGATTTATCCAGACGTCTGACGACACCAGATATAAAAGCCTAAGCAAAGGATACATGCAACATTGAACATTCAACACATCATCATGTTATTGTATGCACCACACAGAGACGTTCGAATACAAAAGAAATGTGACTGAGTGCGAGAGCTCAAACTAAGACACTCTATCCTCCATCAGGATAATATTTCTCTTTACTGCAGTGTTTCCTTTTAAATGTGGAGCTACTCAATTTCCCTGGCTTATCCGTATTATATCACTGACTGCTTTTTTTAATCTTTAAAGCCACAAATGCCTTAATTTAGTTACAAAAATGTACAAAAAAAACAAAAAACTTCAGGATTCATGTGTTAGGAGCAAGGAGTACCGTGCTTTCAAGGCTTTCTTGTGTGTTTGCGTGCATCAAAATCTGAAAGAAAGCCAGGTAATGTAATGTAACATTTACGCATCTACATGAGTCAATAGGACAGGAGACTAATCAACAAAAGCTTGCACTGTACATATAATAGAAAACATGACATAACAGACTCTTTAAGTGATATGGAATAGAAGCCTTGCCCGCCACCATCAGCGCCACAGGAAATATGCCATTTTCTGCACTGTCAGTCTCCATCAGTCTGGTATAGTTTCATTCAGCTGTGATGGGAAGGATCACTCTTCCCTCCGTGTTCCACTGTACTTTAGAGCAAGCCGCAAACTCTGGCTCATGCATGCATGCTGTGTGTTCACAGAAAGGGTGTGACCAAGGCTTTTTCAAGGAAAAGGGTTATATACAATCGGGAAATACTACTGAAAGATGCTTAGCTCATAGTCATAAAGGCTTGGATTACCATGACCTGGATGACTAGGGACCTTTACAGACATAACTTCATGATCACTAAAAATATTATGAGCAAAAACAGGATTAAATGCAATATGTTCCACAGCCTAAACGAACCCATCTCTCACAGCTGACAGTCTAACACCCACTGGGAATGTCATATATCATTACTTTTTTATGTCTGGTTTTGTTGTTGCTGGAAAAAGTCTTTAATATGTACAGTAATTCGCTTATATTTCCACATACAAGCAAAGTATTGAAACTAGCAAACCTATCAAAAGAGGGAGAGATAATAGTTTTGTGAAGAGGTGGCACAACAAGGCACAGCTGGGCGGCACCATAGCGTCGTCGTCGTCCTCCTGATGTGTTCCGTTTTACTTTGTCCTCGCAAAGAGCTCCCGCTTTCCCGCAGTACCAGCCGAACATGTCGAGCTCCAGAGAGAGATCTTATTTGTTTCTGATACATTCACACTCAAAAGTAGATGAGACTCCAGCGTGAAAGAAAGAAGAGTTTTGCTCCAAGTCTCTGTTCAGTGTCTTCCTTGCACTCCAAGTTCTAACGTTTTTCAAATTCCAACAAGCTGTTGAAGTCGATATTCGAGCTGTAAGACAAGCGCAAGCGAATGATTAATTAATTAGTAATATGGTCAACAAAAAACCAAAACAACAACAACAAAAAAAAAACAGCATTGCAATGGATTTCACAGCTTGAAAGAATAAAGTAAGAAAAAGAACGTACATGTTTTCGTCGTCCTCAGAAGAAAGTGCAGATTCTATCATGCCTGAAGGCAAATCGGGGGTGAACGATGGATTGAGTCTGAAAGAAATAGCAGGAATGATGGAAGCGCCACCAACACATTCATTTATTACCAGTACAAATGTGACATACGAGTTTCTCTCACTCAGAGAGTAGCCTTTGATTTGCTCAATATTCCTTTATTAAGGAAATGAAAGTCAAGGAGAGAAATGTAGAAGAAACACTTACAAACTGAAGTTACCAGAGAGGTCAGAAGGAGAAACCATATTGGGAGCCTGGTGCGTATCCCTGCACATGTATGAAAGAAAGAAACTAGTAAGAAACACAACCAGTGCTATTACCAGTAGAAATGTGAGACCCAAGCTTCCCTCGCTCGCTCTTTGCGACACAGTCGCCTTTGATTTGCCCAGATATTTTCCATATTATGGACAGAATGAGTAGGCAATAAGAAAATAAAAGTCAAGGAGAGAAATGTTCACGTGACACTTACATACTGAAGCTACCAGGGAGGTCAGACGGAGAGACCATACCGGGAGGTTGCTGAGTTTCCCTGCGCACGTATGAAAAATTAAACTATTATGAAGCACAATCAAGACTGCTTTAGTGGAGAAAAAAAAATAAAAAATCTAAGCTTCTTTCACAATTTCATGAATTGAATTATTAACATTAATGATGACACTTAATTATCCCAGTAAGTTGAATGTCTTACAAAACTGCAGGAGCTTCCCAAACGAAATTAGTGCATCATTAATAAACCTTTCTCGCTGTGAGATGACTGCCTTAATAAAAGCCTGTTATAGTCGGGTATAAATAACACGGGCGTATAATTTAATGTAACAGATGCATTCATTTGTGTTCCGTTATTGTCACAGGCCCACAGAAAATGATAAGCCAATATATGTGTGGGCTTATTATTACTAAACCGTTTCATTATGTAAATTTTTTCTATTATTTCCACTCGCAGTTCAGTTTAGGAAAAGTTTTGAGATAAACAACAAGGTTAACCGTGTGTTAGAATCTTCTCCGCTCGTTGGTGCACGACAACACAATACAACACGAATAACAGGTGAGTAAGTAGGTTGCAGGAAAACAAGGACAAAGTAGGAAATAGGTCACTTACATGGGGAAGTGGCTACGGCTGTTCTCAGTCAGGGATGCCACACTAGAGGGCGAGGCTGCTGTTTCCCTGTACGTGACAGTAAAGAGAAAACTCAGGGCGGACAGTAAGGAAGTGAAAATAGAAATAAAATAAAAGTAGCACAGTGTGAACTGGTACAAGAATGTCGCAAATATTCAAAGACACAGAAAAGGTCTGTTAGGCACGTGTCAAAGAATAGGTATGTCCCGCTTGATGTAATAAACACATATTTCACTGGCTTTAGCGAGACGCAAAAACACAATGAAACATTGGAGACTGACATACTGCTGCTCCAGAAGAATTCAGAAAATTTAAACATGGGATGAATTGGACTTTTGCCTCTTGTACTTTGGAGACCAAAATGTGGACACGCTAAGGAAGCGAAATGAAACTTACATGAAGACCGGCGGCATGTTGGAAGTTTGTGTAGATCCCTGGACATCCCTGTAAAATCACACACGTTTTTTTGTTTTTGTTTGTTTGTTTTTCGTAAAATTGCATCAAATGGTATGATTTGTAGTAACAAGCAGCTCCTTACTTGCCAACTTTAGTCTGGAGAGACACAGGGATGTAACCTCCATTGTGCGCTGGAGTCTCTGTTTCAAACAAAAGATGGAGGGAAAAAAAAGCACTTCAGCCATCCGTTTTTAATGAAATTTCTAAACATACATTGGACTTTCTGCATAATGTTGTTTACCTGAGTAAAATTTTTTGAAAACCTCGTGTTTAGGAAAGTTGGGGTAAAGGTGTGTGATTTCATTGATGTCACGGATGCGATCACCAAGGCTACGGATGTCGAGGTCTCTCTTGGTGAAAGGCTGGATGTTCTGGACTTTCTGTCCGCCAGCTAGGAGAAAACAATATCGGATTTGTCAGTTCACATGTCTCTGAGAGAGTGAGCAAGCGAGGAAGTGACTGATGTAGAAATGCAAAATGGAGAAAGCTGCTGTTGTAAAAGTGGCAGTAATACCCTTGCCGACGATGTGCATTTATTGATGAGAGCCTATCCGGTCATTCTTCATTATTATACACCTAAAGCAGTCCAGCTTTCCAAAAATATAATAAAATCTTTTAAATCATATTATATTTATAACAGTGGTCTAAATATTGAAAAAAACACTAGTTGTTCAATCTACATGTTAAATAATAACTGCATTTATTAAAAATATACCACAAAAATCTTCACATAAACATAATAAAATGTATACTGTACAGTTCCCTCTAAACTAAGTCAATAATTAATTTACTGTGTGTATCTTAGCATCATTAGAGTCAAAATGAGAAGAGGAAAGGACTTGATTTGGGGAAGTTGACTAACCACCACAAAGATACTCTACGTGTCCACCAACCAGTCAAGTTGTTGCTTCACACATGATGTGGAAAATTATGATGTCATAAATGAAACTGTTCTTTGACATTACGGATATACACCCACTGGCAACTTTATTAGGTTCACCTAAAAGTTGGACCCCCTTTTGCCTTCAGAACTGCCTTAATCCTTCGTACTTTCAACAAGGTGTTGGAAACATGCCTCAGAGATTTTGGTCCATATTGACATGATAGCATCAGGCAGATGCTGCAGATTTGTCGGCTGCACATCTATGATGCGAATCTCCCGTTCCATTATTCTATTATTGGATTGAGATCTGGTGACTGTGGAGGCCACTGGAGTACAGTGAACTCATTGTCATGTTCCAGAAACCAGTTTGAGATGATATGAGCGTTGTGACATGGTGCATTATCCTGCTGGAAGTAGCCGTCAGAAGATGGTCCACTGTGGTCATAAAGGGATGGACATGGTCAGCAACAATACTCAGGTAGGCTGTGGCTTTTAAACCATGCTCAGTTTGTACTAAGGGGGCCAAAGTGTGGCAAGAAAATATCCCCCACACCATTACAACACCACCACCAGCCCGAACCGTTCATACAAGGCAGGATGGATCCATGCTTTCATGTTGTTTACGCCAAATTCTGACCCTGCCATCCGAATGTCGCAGCTGAAATCGAGACTTGTCAGACCAGCTAACATTTTTCCAATCTTCTGTTGTCAAATTTTGGTGAGTCTGTGTGAACTGTAGTCTCAGTTCCCTGTTCTTAGCTGATAGGAGTGGCACCTGGTGTGGTCTTCTGCTGCTGTCCATCTTCTTCAAGGTTGGACATTGTTGTGCATTCAGAAATGGTATTCTGCATTCCTTAGTTGTAACAAGTGGTTATTTGAGTTACTGTTGCCTTTCTATCATCTCCAACCAGTCCAACAAGACATTTTCGTCCACACAACTGCCACTCACGGGATATTTTCTCTTTTTTGGACCATTCTCTGTAAACACTAGAGATGTTTGTGCGTGAAAATCCCAGTAGATCAGCAGTTTCTGAAATACTCAGACCAGCCTTTCTGGCACCAACAACCATACAACATTCAAAGTCACTTAAATCCCCTTTTCTTCCCCATTCTGATGCCCTGTTTGAACCTCTGCAAGTTCTCTTGATCACCTCTACATACCTAAATTCCTAAATTCATTGAATTGCAGCCATGTGACTGGCTGATTAGCTATGTGCGTTAACAAGCAATTGAACAGGTGGGCTTAATAAAGTGGCAAGTGAGTGTAGAGTGGTATCACTTCATTTTATAATGTTGATGTTTGTGTGAAATTCAGTGACCCTAACCCTAACCCTCGGACCAAATTTGAATCAATTCGTCCTTGACTCCTTACTTACTTTCCAAAGAACACACATACGCAATGGTGATGCCTCCAATCTCTGAATCACTGAAGCGCAGCAGGAATGTCCCATCAGGTCTGTCTTTGAGAATCAGGTGCAGATGCTGCTTCCCAATGAAGCCAAATATCAGCCTAGCGGAGAAGAACATTGTAAACATGTGTCATTGCTACGGACTTTCACGGGCTGCAAACACTCACTACTGAAACATCTGCGTGATCATCTCACCCTTCACTCCAGTAGTCCTTCAGGTGTTTCTTGCTTAGCTCCATCACTCCCTCAAACCACTGCCAGAAAGTGAACGGTCGACCTGGGAGGACTTCCTGTAAGGTTCAAAGTCACTGTGAGATTTGTATTTAAATCTGCATGAATCTGTGCAGGAGGAAATACGTACATACCTTATTAAACTGGGCCCAGGAAACCTGCATGTTGGTGTAGTCTTCAGAAAGGTTGGTTTTGTCGAATATCTTCTGGGCTAAGAAGTGTTGGTTGTAGTAATCTAGTTCATGCTGGGTTTGTACTTCAGAAGTAAATTTACTGTTGAGAGTGCTGAACATTATACTCCAGGACACACGATCCGGCACCACAAAGGGTACTCTGTCCTGATGATGACAAAAAAGGTTTACGGGGTGAGAACGCTCCTACGCATTTACAATGATGCGAAAACAGATTAAAGCAGACTGAACCACATCATTTGAGTGAAATCCAGACAAAGAGTCAAGGACGTCCAGAGTAGCACCAGTAGGACCATTCAAGGAGAGTCATCAGAAGAAACCATTCACAGCCTCAAAGAACAGGACAGTGAAGAATAAATTTAAATTTTACACATTTCTCCAGTAGCTTCTGAAGAAGTGTGTGTCATTTATGTATTCATTCTGTCATCAAGTCCACACCAGACATTGTGACAGCATTGTGTTGCGCGTCAACAGGCAAGGAAGTACAGGCTTGTTGATGCTCCAGCGTGTCGCAACTGACAGATATACAAAAAAAACGACACAACATGATCAGTCCGTCCTTCCTTCCTACCATTGTACGTTCATTCCGCATTGATGAATGTCTGCCACTCCTCTCTGTTCTGTTGTCTGATAAAAACTCAACATACATTTTTAATTACGGTGCCACAGTGGCACATCTCCACCAGCCCTGGCAGGCATAGCCAACATGTCAGAGCCTGCTGCTGCAGCTATGCCACAAGCTTTGATCTAACTCAGTTCACACAGAGTGGGCTGATTCCAATGAATAGCCAACACCAGCCTAGGTATCTGCGGTGGGCACACATCAACTCTGAAAAACTTACATACAGTAAGTCACTAAAAACTAAAAACTGATGAGGCTGTACCAACACTTAATGAAGTGAAGCTTTCCATACCACATAAAATCCCCTTGGCAAGGTATGCCATCACTTCCTTGTTGTGGCTATTATAAGTATTTATCTCAACCATCAATGCTGCATCAGCTGAAAACTATGTTGCCTCCATCTGTTCTTGTTCATTCATAACATTCATCATTCAGTGGCGTTTCCTTTAAGAGACTTTAAGTACGAGCCAAGCAAAAAACCACCAAGCAACTCATAGCAACAAAGGAAGTTCAGCTGCATTACTGATAGCAGGAAATAAAACTTACCGGTTCAGAAAATGCACAGTCCCATATTATGGTGGCCACAGCATTGTTGTCTTGACTGCCGTGAACAATGACGACCACGGGCTGAGAGATCATCTAGAGTCATAGATATAATTCGCAAAACACGTTTTCACTTTGTGGAAGAATATGCGAGAATATTAAACAATGCTGTGTTAAATGTAATGAGAAACAGGCACCATTGAGAAGCGTAGAAGTGTAAATGAGGAGTTAAAGAGCAGTCAGTTTAATGGGTATTAACAAACCTGTATCTTGTAAGGAGTGTCACAGCCTGTGATGGGGATCTCTGCGGAGAACAGGAGAGCAAATTTCTCCTCCGTCACAGATTCGGACCCCTTTCTGTCAGCTCTCTTGATTTTCTTGATGGACTGTCAGGTTACAATCAAGAGTTAAATCGGCCGGCAAGGGTGAGCAATGATTAAATATAGAGTGGTAAGCGACCAGTGGTACGTACCATGTTTCTGAAGGTGGCACATGTGCTTTTGCTGGCCACGTTGTGTTCTAGGACGGCTGAATTGTTGATCAGTTCGCCAACAGTTTCACTGCAGATGACATGGATTAAGTGTTTAGTTACTCTCTCATATGAATTGAAAAAAAAATGAATGATTTGTTTTACGTGACAGTTTTTTGACACGTAACAATGTGCTGCATGGTGATCTATGATTCTGTTTTTACAAATTCACAAATGTCAAATAAAGATCCAGTTGATATGATGGAAATTTCCTATGATTAAGAGAAACAAGAACAAACTTTACTATGTTACAACTGGACAAACAACCACGATTTTCCACTGTTATATAGCAGACTTCTAAGAATATGGAGCAATAAACAATGAAGGAAGGATTTTAGAGTTGAGTTTCTGTGCAACTTTGCACAAAGCTACAATTTGGATCCAGGCCCTGGATGGATAGACGCCCTGTAATGTTTGCAAATAGTAAACCTGTCCACAGGTAAGTTTGATCTGATATCCCAGCGAACTGGTTCAAATGCCTATGTTTCACATTATCAGAGTTTATAGTTTATTGTGTTGTCATAAACTACGATAAGGTACAGATTTACATCCTAGATTACAAATCCAACAAACCTACTTGGGAACATCATTTAACCAATGAAGTTCCAATCTGTATGTTTAATAGCAGTGTTTAGTGTTTGCCTTCTCCACCCTGAGAGTCCTTGTTGCCAGGTCGTATACGTGACTCACCTGGGTGCACTGCCCAGGTTCCTGGCCTGCAGTTCATTTATGATCTGAGCCCTCAGCATCACAGCCTTCCCGGGAGCTATTTTCTCCCCCAGCAGATACCGCACAGTTGCAGAAAACTTGGACTGAGTCTTAATGACCTGAGGGGGTTGCTTGTCTACTACCAGAGAGCTAAAAGAGATGGACATCAAAGAGGGGAATGTTAAAGTGAGCATTTTATGCAGATTTCAGCGAGGGAATGAGAGGAGAAGGATCGAGTTAGATACATTTATTTACATGTGCGGAAAAGAAATCGATACCTTTCGATCAAAACTTGCAGAAGTTGTGCGAGCCTTTTCTGGAGGTCCACCATTTGTTCCCCAATCAACATAATTTCCTGCCTCAAGTTCCCGTTCATCCCAAGCAGCTGCTCGCACCTAATGGAGAAAACATATAAAGAAAGTGAAATCAGTAATTTTACATGTTGAGTAACCTGGTGTTTCTATTTATAATGTACAATCTAGATTCTCTGGGAGGCACAGAGGTGGTTAGCACTAATGCTCCACAGCAAGAAAGTTATAGGTTTGAATCCATCGGCCGACTGGGGCCTTTCTGGGTGGAGTTAGCATGTGACTTTCTTTGGGTACATTAGGATAATTGGGAAGTGGGAATTGGCTGTGAGTGTGAATGGCTGTCTGTGTCTCTATGTTTGCCCTCAGATACACTGGAGACCTGTCCAGGATGTGCCCCGCCTCTCGCCCAGTGACAGCTTACAGAAAATGAATGAATGAATCTACATTTCTCCAAATAAACTGATGACGTAAATGCTCATGCAGAACAGGTTGTTGCTAAACAGGTACAGTGTTCACACGATGTCCATAAGCGCTGGACGGACACAAATTTTGACCTGATGGTGGTGCAGATTGAAATGAATCAACCTGGCAAAGACAATATAGGCTCAGGGCTTCTGGAATTAACGTGTCAGTCCCCGGATGAAAAGTCATCAGTGATTAGCAGAAAAACGTAAAAAAAAGTAATAATAAATTACCGAAGTTGTTGGATGAATCTATATTAAAACATAATCACAAAATTAAGGACATGTATCATTTGAGTGAGAGTAAGTGGTTGTAAACCATAGAAATAAAACAATAAAACCTTCAAGGGAGCACCTAGAGAGGAACATGCCAGATGTGGTGCAATGTTTGAAAAGGTGTAAAAAGAGGGTGCACCCCACCGGGTCTGAAAGGGGTTGAGGTTGTCGTCAAAGGGAAGTCCGATGGCTGACTTGTGCTGCGCCCATCTCCAGGCCTTCAGCTTGACGAGGAATTCACCCTGACAGCGTTCAAGAAGGTCTACGCACTCCTGCAGCAGTTGGAAACGTGCCTACGACAGCCCACATCCAAACACGTTACTCACACCAACAGAGGTTCAGGTTATAACGACACTGATACGAACAATCTACTCACATTTGCCATTCCAATGTGATTACTTATTAAAAACAACACGATGCAGACAACAGACAGACTTGTCTTGTCTGTTTTAGGAAGTTAATAGCATACGACAACAAAAAAATCAATAAATAAATAACTAAATGAATGGTATGAAGCTAAGATCCCTCTGCTTGATAATGTGCAATTATTGTCTGTAGAAGTAAAAACCATGACTAAGGTGCCTGACATGTTGGCACCTGCAGTATTGACGTACCGCAGACAACGAGTTCACTTTGAACTCCAGCTGCTGTAACTGGGTCTGGAGTTTGGCAATTTCTGTCCTTCCTGACTCCAATCCATTCGCTTGGAACTGACCTGTTGATAAAACATTTCACGTTTAATACTTTCTGACTGACTGATAACGTGCGCCTCTTCACTGATAGAACAGGTTAGACTGGGCATCATGCAAACATCCCAAATCAACCAGGTTTGACAAAGTAAGACAAATCACTCGGACTGGTTACAATGAAACTGGTCAGTGTTCTTTGTTAATCCTCTTAATACACATTTTATCCTCCTTCTTTGTACATAAATAATGTGTGAGATGGGTGGATGCCTGACTAACTGAGTTACCTTTCAGTGTATTGTGTGGGGTAGTTTTAACTACTACTAACTACTAGTTTTTCCTCCAGCCAATAGATTTGCTGTTTACGTTCACGTTTGTCCAGAATCACTTGCTTAGTGAAGGAATTTCATAAAATGTGATACACGATTTGCTTTCAGTAAACGATGTCCGGTGAGTTTTTATCTGTTTGTCTTTAGTAATGGGAAGCGTGGGGCAATCACCTTAAGTGCAAAACAAATCAAAACTAATGGACTTGTAGCGGACTACCAGTGGAAGAGAAGTCCCCATGTCCTTGTTGCCATCCACGGAAAACAAGTGCAGAGGACGAACCCCAACAAGACATTTGTCACCGAGAAAAACCTCACACTGTTCACCAGAAAGAGACAGGCGTACAGGTGACAACTCAGATAAACATCACCCCAGACGGTGTAGGAGGTATGATTACACAAACAGGGCTTAACGTTCCATTCTGTCATTTACAAATAGGTGCTAGTTTCGCAATCTGTCTTAAACATGTACTAGTATGTACAAAACAGGATCCTTTTCACATGCTGTTCGTCTGACATGTCAAAGAAAGGGAAAGGGAAAGCACAAGACAATGATATTAGAAATGACTCTGCAAACTAAATGATGTACAGTAATTGATCCACCCATCTGTTACAGCTATTTATTCATTTATTCTGCTTCGGTAAGTCTTAATGGTGAGTCCGCGTGCTACTGAAAGAAATCTGTGCTTAGTGTGCATGTTACGTATCCCTCACCTTGTAAACTCTCATAGTTTTGCCTCTCCCAGTTGAGGTCTTCTTGCATCTGGTGCATGTTCTTCCGGATTTCCTGGAGCTCCAGCACCTTCAGAACCAGGTGGTCGACATCGTGTAGGGGCTCGGGGCGGGGCGGTTGGAAGGGTGGGAACAGTGTATCATTGTTCTACAAACATGAAACTGCACTTAATAAAGTGTGAATGAACATTCACCCAAGAAGCCCCAGTAAAAGCATATTCACTTAACTGACAGCAGTTTCTGTTTCTGTTCAGAAAACATGATACTGATTATTTCTAAGTAGATTCGTGTGACCATGGTGGGGAAGTGCAAGTCATTCTTAACCTCAAAGCCCTACAGCCATACTGAAGGGTTTGTAATGAACTAGAAATTGTGCCAGTCGTTCATTTTCCACACATATTATTTCCTCAAAGAATGGAAATTTAATATCCGAGACCTGACATGTGCTTGGCAGTACACAGTTCTTTGGGAACAGTTCAGATTTGTCCATATTACTGGCACATACATTACTGACATCTAGTTGTTCATAGCACCCTTTTCGTAGCATTTACAACATTTGCTTACTGTATATGTGGGTACACCATAACATGTGAATTGCACTGCATTTCAGCTATATCCAAAATACTAACAATTAAGAAAACAATCAAGTTTGCTGGATGAATTTAAATTGTCATCAAACCACACCCTGCCCCCCAAAACACATATGCACCAAAGGAGAGTGTTCCCAGGTAAATTTAAAACCTTATTTTCAAGGACTGCTGAAATAACAATAATCCGTTCTTTGCCATTTGTAATGCAAAACCAGTGTTTTGTTTTAGGTTCTGTGCTTGCAACATAGCACTTGCTGTCTTTGAAGTTCATACTAATGCATCTGTGACAACAAGCCATGTCAGGCCTGGCAACATGATCGCACAGTGCATGTGGGTGAGGGTTTGCACGTTTAAAAGATCTTACCCTGCCGATCAGGACTCTCTCCTGCCTGAGAATGTCTCTGACCATGACTGCAAACTGTAGAGACTGCGCCTGAAACACACCCTGTGAAGCAGAGAGAACATGATACCGCCATTAATTGTTTTCCCTCATAGATTTGTGGTGCTCAGTGTGTATGTGTAGGTCTTTTCTGGAAGCTGTTAAAGTGGCAGCTGGCAGCATTTCAGCACTGGTCGATTTGGCAACGCCTGTGTTACCAGGACCACGTGGGAACACGTGGTGAGTTCTGGTTTAATCCTAGAACTCACAGAATTGTAGGAGCGGATTAATATTACCACAACACAAAGATTAATCATTCTGTGAGCAACTGCTCACATGCTTCACAGAGCATGTGAAAAAAACTTAAGGGGCCTGTGGCTCCAGATCTTCATCTGATAGCTCGAATCACATCCAGATACGTGCTCATAGAGGTTACGCTAACGTAACACAGTAACCTAAACAGTCGCAACAGAGACCCAGCACCTACGTTGGTTGTGGACTTTTACAACATATATAAAAAAACCTCTTTTTCTGTTTTGTCAGTGCAATAAAAGATCGCTGCAACCACTGGAGGCTGCCCTACATTATACGAAACGGCTCGAAGGTGCAACATGCAATCTCAACTGTAAACAAGTGTTGCTGAAAGCAGGATGGAAGCTAAGTGCCGTTCTGAGAACTCCCGATTGCCACTCTCCTCCTACCATGTTCCTGCTGATCTGCATCAGCTTCATCTTGTCCACTACGTTGACGTTTCGCTGAGCAGTTTCTTGTAGAATGCTGACGGCCATGTCCAACAGAGTTCGAGCCCTGCTCTCCTGCTCCACATTTTCCAGCGCAAAATCTTCCCTGCAAGCGCACACGATAAAATGCACACACGTAAACACTACGCCAGCACACACACACACACACATGGCTGTAACACAGCTGTCAATCCACACCAACAAGTCCACATGTTAACATGCAGTGAGCATACACATGTGGACATATACAAGCATGTATGTGTGTCTGTATAGCATGGGTGTGTATGTGTCATACCATCTTTGGCTCTCGATCCACTCAGATATATAATGCCTGACTTCAATAGGGAAGGTGGATGGAGGATAGAGGGTGTTGACGGTGTCATCAGGGAGGCACTGCAGAAGATTGGACATGTGTGCCCACTGGGCCATGATCAAGCGGGGCTAAAAAGTGAACAGAGTAACAGGGCATTATGTACGTCTATGCAGATTTATCGCTTTTTTGAACATTTTGAATTGAGCATATGTTTTGGTTAAACAACACATTAAGTTAAATTATTCCTGGACAAATCCTGAAATAAACCAAAACTGTATTATTTTTCCATGTCTTTAGCCCGCCCCAAACACATTCAATCCTACCAGAAAAAAAAAACAAAAAACGTTAAAACGTTCAAAATGCCCAAAAACAAACATTTTTAACTTGTTTAAATGTTAAACAGTCATCTGGAAAAGGAGACAGAGGGACGTCTTAAATCTGCCGCCACAGTCAGCTTCCAGCACGTGGGATGAACCATGTACTGTAAATAGTCCGTGCAATAGAAGGTCAATGCACCATTCATTTGAAAAGCATGTGTAAAACATTACATCACTATCAGGACCATTTTTATTTTCATTCAATCCAAACGTTTACACATGTCGCTGCACTCTGCCCCACTGGTGCCGGTATTCACAACATATACTCCACTGCATGAAGACGGGCAGCAAGCCAATGAGGAGCACAGTCATGATGTCTAGAACGCAGCATTGAGCAATATCTCTCATTAACAATGAAGTCATCATGATCCATGATGACTGCATTTCCGAGGAGATAAACACACTAACTATAATAACTGAATAATCAAATTATGTTACAGCCATTCGTTTCTGAACACATTCAGGCACACTGAAAGACTCCATGTTAACCGTGTACATTCATTTATAGTATGAGGTTGTCCAGATTTGTTTTTTTAAAGGACTTCTCTAAACATGCCTTCCTTGATATCCAACAACATGTTTTAGACATAAATAAGTTGTTTCGTGAGGGGAGTAACCAGAACCAGAAGGAGCTACATGTCTTGTTGTTGTCAGCCTCCCAAACCAGATCCCTGCTTAACTTACTGCTAAACCTCCCGCCTTGGTAACGATTCTGTAACTCCGACCTGAGCGACATTTTTCTACGATGAGCTCACAAACGCTGCTTCGTAGGCTCTTTGTGGCACATGGCTCTTGCTTCTTTTCTTACTTATGCAATTAGTTTATTCATTTTATCCATTTACTCTGAGATGTGCGTCAGTGGCATTGCTGTCTAGAAAAAGTAGTTACAGTTTACAGAGGTTATGGGCCGACAACCTCTAATGTCAATACACTCGTGTTAATGTTAGCTCAGGTCCCCAGTGTTTGCCACTTGCTAAATTTACACCAGCATGAGTCAATTCAGATGTCCTGTTTTGTCCTTTTGCCCGTCATAGTTTTTTTTCTTTTTTTTTTGCACTATTTTTTTGGCACGTCTTCATGTTTACTTGAGACTTAAGTATTTTACATGCATTTATATACAGCACTATAAAAGTCTCATATGAACATGTGGGGCATACCTGGATGAATTCGCTTGGATATTACATGGTCTAAATGAGCTGCAGGTGTCCATCACATAACACAATCAATGTTCTATGCAATATAATCAATATGATCAACTATGAAATTTAACAAGGGATATTCAACATGCTTCGGGCAAACACAGACGTTTTACAGAAATCACGAGCATCTTCAGTCTGCCCTACCTGTTATTCCACTACCTGCTGCTTTGTTCAAAACAGAATCGAATTACATCTGACGGACAAATGAAGGCTTGCGGATTACAACTCACTCCTTCTGATAACCATCTTACAACGCTTGCTCAACACAACACAGCAGAGAAAAAACAAAGCCTGGAATGCAGCTCCTTTGTTATATAAGGAGATTTTTTTTTTTAATAGCACTAAACAAGTTAAAGCATAGCCATTTAATATGAGTACACTCCCTACTATTTTGCCTTCTTTTGTAAAGTTGCTTCATGTTTCCAAAGGGGACATTAGCAGGAGGAAACACAGAAGACAGCCACGCAGCACCGGTGGCTTATTTATACTTAACTCCAAAGTAATCAGTTGACTATTCGGGTTATAGTTTAAGCTAACAGTTTACAACCAAGCTTAGGGCACTTAAGGTCTCAGCTCTAAGCTCAGTTTAAGGCTGTCATGTTTCCTAACTGGTTGCTTAGCTACATTGTGTTGCAAATGCCCCACACGCTGGCTGATGATCCTCAAGTGTTACAATCTTGTAGCGAAACATTTTGATTCTTTTGTGAGGGGATGTGTATCACCGCTTCAGCGCAACAGCTTTCGAACCTGACAGCCCTCCAGAAGCTACCTGTAGCTAGCTATAAGACAACCACCGCCACCAGCAACATCACAGCATCACACAGAAAGTGGCTGCAGTTGTAGTTACACGAGTATGTCCCCTAAAACTTGTGTGTTTTGTCTCTGCAAACCTCCTGGTCCAGTGCTGCAACTTTGAGCCAAATGTCGCTCGTATTTAGCCAGGTTACATAACGAGGTATCTCTTTGCTGCAAGGGTAAGAGTGCCATTACGAAAGAATTCGTTATTTACATAAACGTCTTTGCAACCAGCCGATAATAATGTGAGATTGTGTCAGCTTTCAAGCATTAGGTTTAGGAGAATACTAAAATAATGCACATTGGCATCCTTGCATTATTCAACATGTAACCGCAGAAGGTTTGACTTAGAAAGCGTCACAAATCTTCAGATATGTTCCACATGAACTGCAAAGTAGGTTACATCTCTGTACTCCACAAGCAAACATACTTACATTCCTCTGAACAATGTCTTCCTTGTGCAGGGGAAACCCTGCCATACTTTCTATCCTGCCAAGAACATGCCTCAAGGGAATAATAAGATTTCACAATCACTGGTCCTTTCTCAAGATATATTTATATTCTGTATGTAAACTTCTATTGCAGGCTGAATGCCAAGGGAAATGCTTATCAAATTATGTGATGCATTGTAGGCGTTTTGATTTAAGGCCATAGAGACATCTATCATACAGTATGAAACAGTGTTAGAGAAAGTACCCCTTTAAAAGAGGCTTCTGTTTCAACTTTAGTCTGTAATGATATCTGTAACAAGCAAAATATAATGTTTGCATGAGGGATTTATGTGAGTTGGAAAGGTTAACTTCACCCTCCAAAAAAAAAAAAAAAATTTTAAAAATGGAGATGGATGGAGATTACCGACTGAAATAACAATCAGTATCTGCTCAGTCATGTCACTGGTTAAGATGTGGAAAATGGCATGCCAGACCACAGACCAAATGTAAAGCTGATGTCATGGCATAATGGGAAGTCCTACCCGAATATTTCCACTGGCATTCTCAGAAATCAATGTGGGGGAAATTTGACAATATATTTCAAGTGCTTGGTGTTAAGATATGTTGGCAGATCAGAACGGTGACTAATGTTTATTTTATGATTGTGTTCAAATAAGAGCTGGTTAATTAGTGAACCATTATTTAACCTGCATTTGATTGTCTCCAAATAATCTACATCCAGACATACCTGAATTTCTAATTTATCTGAAGAGCAGCTCAACTAATTTCCAGTTTGACTGAATAATAAACTCTAAAACCTTGAAAATAACCAGCACCACACGACAGCTTCACTCCCTCGCACGCAGCACGAGTTCGCTGACCAAAAAAACCATCCTAGGAATCAAATGGTCCAAGTCGCCTTTTATCACACGAGCCCGCTTACACTCCCTAAAACTTAGGATGAGCTCGGCAAAGACGTGTGTGTCACATGTCACAGGAATGACATGTACAACCTGGGAGGAAGTGTCAGCAGAGCAAGAGGGGACAGGTTACTAACACAAACTTATGTTTGATGTTATTATCCAGGATAATCGACATGAATCTGTGCAAACACGGCTGCAGTCGTGAGAATTCAACCACCTGTAGCGTGCAGCACAAGGCGATGATACGGAGTATTTGATCTGATAGGATTTAAAGTGCGAGCGAGCGACTTCCGCCTTTTGTGTTTTGCGGGAGGAAGAGAGGCGGTGCTGACTGGATCGTTTTAGGACTGCTTTCTTTGCCAGCTTGCCAACTCGATATGAGCGATGCACCAAGAAACAAGCAGCTTCCAAGCACTCCGCCCTGGCCTCACATTTTCCACCCTTTCCCCCCAGGAGTGCGTCTACGTGACCCTGTAGACTGTGTAGACTGCAGACTTTGGCCTGTTGTTGTTGTGTCGACACACAGATAAGCATTGTCTGGTGCTTCACTATTCCTGACTCTCACCAGAGTTTCGCAATATTACTCGTGCTCCGTATAAAGACACTGGCACACTAACACAAACGGCGGCTGCCTGGGACTTTCAAGTCTTGTTAAAAAAAGAAAAGAAAACCGTGATCTGATCACAACATAACTAAAGCGTCAGTGGTAATATCACTTGTGGGAGCGAAGGGAGGAACTGGTGAACGGTACAACATGCTTGTTGGTCATTACGTAACTTTCTTCCACATTTTTTGAAGCAGCTACGTGGGCTACGATTAATAATAACACATAGTGGATATCCGGAAGTGGTAAAACTTGAAAAAAACGAAATAAAAGCGATTGCAACCCCTGTTGAAAATAAAAATAAAAATACAAAACCATATTTGTCGCAGGGTAAAAGGCCGATGTCCATCCTATATATCAAACATGACAGAAAGGGGACAGCACCACTCACTACGCAGCTCCCACGAATGGAAATGCCTCGTGAGCGTGTCTAGCTGAAAATAACGTGTGATAAAACAAACTACATTTACTCTTACCTGAGTCAAACAGAGATTTAGATTTCAAAACATTGACAAATGATCCTCTTCTTCCTCCTCCCCTGTCTCATAAGTGGAGCTTTCCGTACATCAAGTTGACATCTCCTGTCTTCATCACTCACTTTTCAACGCCGTTCCCCCTGAAAGGCTGGACGATCACCGTCTTTTTAACCCGGAGAGAAAAGGGGGCTGCCACAGGCCGCAGGCAACTTCTAACAACGCACAAAGTAGGCAAGACTCACTTCCCTGTAGCGCGCAGTCTGCTGCTAGACCGTGGAGCGCGCTCTATATTTCCTGCCTGCACGTTCGTCCGCGTCCACGCGTGACCCCTGTGTGTGCTGGTTTTAACATCAGGGCTGCTGTGCGCCAGCACGAGCGGTCATATTTGGGGAACAGGAAACAACGTTGAATCCCGCGACGACACTCAGCCTACACACCTTAAACGCACCAGTACAGAACACAGAACACACGGCCGCGAATATGACTGCGCCTGTTTGCTGCATTAGAAACAGAAACTACAACTGAGCCCAGTGGGCTTGGTAAACTTCCACAGAACAAGTCGTGGGCGGAGTATCGTTGAGTCATTTCACCTCCTGTTGTAACTTCCAGTAAGTCTCTACGGAGACGCGTGATACCATATCTGCAGATAGCAGTGCCTTCAAGTCGGACCTTTTCCAAACGGTAAAATTGGCGGATAATCGCCAGACTTTAGAATCCAAGATGTGTCTGACCCGGAACTCTTTAGTTTTATACTTTTATTCCCCTGTAGCTGGGTGTTATTCTGGTTATTCTCTGCGCGGCTCATTAAATTCCTTATCATGCCTTAGCGGTGGTACTAATTAACCTGCATTTCCTCATACAGCCTTTATTCTTCATCATCATTCAGAGACAAATATTCTATGTTTTTTTTGTTATCATTTATCTCACAGCTATTTCACAGTATATATCATTTTATTTATTTGACTACATTAGAAAATAGATAGACAAAGTATGAATATGAGTTTAAAGAAGTATAAAAATAGTGAATATATAAAGGATTACATAGTAAAAACCATTCAATACTGACCGTGTTGTGCCGTGGGATGGACATTAATGAACTGTAAAGAGATTTATTAGAAACTAAGCCGACAACACAGCAGTAGCAACAGTCCGCAGAAAACAGAGAAACAGATGAACACAGTGCAGACCCGGCAGATGACAGGAAGGCAGCTGGTTTTAATGTAAACAAGCTGGACTGCTATTGATTTCTCTAATGTGCTCTGGGACTACAGTACGGTGGAAAAAGTACTTCCAGTGCAAATGATGGCATCGCCTGATGCAAGGCCTTGTTCGTTGAATGATGGCACACACACACACACACACACACACACACACACACACACACACACACACAATAATCAACCTTTCTCTTTATTTTTACATAAATCCTATTATATTATATTATATTATATTATATTATATTATATTATCAGAATGTCTTTATTGTCCCATCATGCTGTATAGTTGGACAAAGTCATCTACTCTATGCTTTTGCAAAAAAAAGACAATAATAAAAATCAAGAAGGTGCAGATTTTATATTACTGACATAACTGTTTTGTATTTATATAGCCCCCTATCAAATGTCAGAAAATTTTATTTATATAGTCTCAACGACAATAAAGCCGTCTCATGGTACCCTTATGGTTAATGTAAGCATTAAGGTAAAGTAAAAACTTCCTTTTGCAAGAGGAACACTTGAGCAGAATCCAACTCTTAAACGTCAACCTGAGGTCAAGTGAGTAGAAACACATGAAGTGCATGTACTTATACCTTTTTAAATGTACCTTGTGAAAACAAATGTATTCCAACATAGCATAACAGCCCCAACCACCCCTGCCTGAAAGAGTTTCAGAAATAATTAAAAAATAATGAAAACACAGTTGAATCAACAGCTTTGTCAGTTATTTGAAACTTATGCTGAATACTCTAACCTTAAAGCAGGACTTTATTATATATTGACTAAACTGACATTCTAAAAAAAAAAAAAGTGGTATAAAATATGTAAAAACATATAATATATAATCTTTATTGGCCCTATGGGTTGAGAGGAGGAGCCTCTGTGGATCATACCACAGATACTTGATCAGTTTGAGATCCAGGTCAACAACTTGTGCTTTTATTCATGTTTTTTTTTTTTTTTTTTTTTTTTTTAAGTGAAACTCAAAACTGTTTTCGTGTGTGTGTCTATGGCAGGCCGCAACCTGCCGGGGATGGCTGCTGCCATCATGTACTGTCATTACTATGGGGTGTGGGTGCTTGATCTAGTCTAGGTGGATGGTACATGTCTAAGTAACATCCACATGAATACCAGGTCCAAACATTTCCCAGCAGAACACTGTACTTTCACAAGGCAGTTGATGTCAGCTTTTTATATTTTTATTGGAACAGTATAAAATAGTTGTTGCCGACAAGGCAATCATTAATTTTCGTGTTTTATAACAAAGAAAAGTAAAACAAATAACAAATAGAAGAGAAAATTAAACAGCGGCATAGAACATAGCAGTATAATTAGCAACAGCAATATCTTTGCACATAACGGGTGATCTCACAACTAAAGAAAATGCAAGCTTGTGCTGAATGGAAGAGGCCTCAACAATCAGTCTTTCATACTGCAGCATTTTGTTCTTTCAGACCCTTCAGATATCTCAACACTGGTTCCCATAATCTATCAAAAGCTTGTATTCTGCCTGTAGTTTTGTATCTAAGTTTCTCCAAACACGGTGTCTCACTGATTTACCTCAGCCACGTCTCAAATGTAGGTACAGTATCTGACTTCCAATGTCGTAAGATAAGTCTTGTTGCCAAAATACCCAGATGTACCATGCAATTTTGTGCTATTAGCTGCATCGCCAGCAGACCGCAGAATGCCGACCATTGTCTATTAAATGACTTTGAATAAAAATTGAATGTAGAGGACCATAATTAGTAGAGACTGGGGCACAAAATTGGTGCGGCAGTATTTTGCTTAAACTCAAATGTTAACTCTTAAAATATATAATACATGATTGTTAACCATGCAGGATAAATGACAGAAGTTCAGTGTGTTTCCACCAGGGGTCAGTAATGTTTAACTATATTATGACTGACCTGCTGCTTTGGTTTTGAAGCTGTGTAGGTATAGACATAATAATAAAGTATAGACATTTATGGTTGTGTATATCTGTAAAAATGCTTCTCCCACCGTTTTGCTGTCATGTTGCATTTGATATTTTTTTAAATTGTTGTATATATATATGAGACTTTGTCGGTATCTAATCAGAGTGGATTCATCCGCTTTTTCAGCCGCTTGTGAGGCCAGTATTTCCTGGTTCGGCCACATGAGGGAAGTATGGACACACATGAAAACCTCCCTGCCTTCAGCATTGAAGGGTCTGTTTGAAATTAGGTGCCATCATAGCAACACCACACATGATCATCCACAGACTACCCAACATGAAGTAAATCTCCGTCTGTAGAAGGATTCACGTTTTTCCCTTCCATCTACCTTGAAAACACTATCAGTGTCTGCTGCTGTTCTTGCAGACACGCCTCCGCTTCAATTGTCCTGAAGCATCGGTCTGTTTTTTCTCACGTGTACTTATTTACTATTTATTTATTCAGAGATCACATTTTAGTCACGTGAGATGAGGCAGGCCGAGGCTTTTTACCGGGACATTCCACCTGTCAGATCCAATTTCCTGAGAGTTTTGATTGACCAACTCTGAAACAATGCAGCTGCAAAGGTTCGATGGGAGCGGTCTCCATTGTGCCTTCTATTTTGATTACATGATATAGATTTAATTTAATCAGTTTATCAGACTCGATGTAATGATTATAATTAACTTTCTGTTAATTCTTGCTACTTGCTTCAAAATTGACAAATGTTTCATGTCTGATGTTGGTTAAATATTCAGGATAATATTTGCATATGAGGGCTAGGTCTTCCAGGAAAGAGAATGTTTAATGTTAAAGGACATGGTCTAAAGCTGGTCTGAGGTGGTATAGAAATGTTTTTATATCTCATCAAAGAGGTCTTCTCGTATCAAGCATAAGAATTCAAAAAATGTTTTTAAAGCCTTTGAATTGACCAGTATACTTAGAAGTTTTCGTAGTTCTGTAGCTCTCAGATTGCCCCCTGACACATAACCTATAGGTAAATATTTATCTTATTCTTCTTTGCCACATTACCACACTCTGTGCAGGCCTGACACCGTTTTCAGGGTGCTCTTAGGTAAAGGGCCCGTACTCAGGGCCTGCAACATCTGGAACCAATACAGATGTGCTGGCTATCTGTGGGACCAGGGAGGTTGGAGGTTCTAGGCTGAATTGAAGGGGGTGGTGAGGAGCTGGGCTGGTTGCTACTTTGGCCCTGGGGGTCTGTGTGTCCCTGACTTCAAAATAGACTTGATTGCTAACAGCTGGCAGTCCTAACTCACCCGGTGTCAGGGCTCTCCTCTGATGTCAACCTTGTCAGTATCAAGGCCCGGACAATGGAGGGCCAGCAGCAGCAGCAGCAGCAGCACAGCGAAGGTAGAGAGGACGACAGGGTCTGTGTGAAATGAGATTCAGGGAGTGACCTTTTTTTTTTTTTTTTTTTTATGAAGGTTGTTACCATAAATAACATTTCAGGTTTTTGTCGAGCTGCCTCTAGGTGAAGCAGGCGCTGATGACAGTCATGAAAAAGATCAGACGTTCGGGTTGAGTGCGTGCTGAAGAAGTGTTCGACGGTCATACGCCGCTTAAAGTGAGTGCACTTAAAGGTGAGCACGAAAACACGTACACGGATCCCTTCACTATATAGAGACTAAAGGCTTCTCTCTGGTCTCCCTTCTAATCAGATCATGTAAAATGTATAAAAACGCAGCTAAAGGAATTAGTCTGCTAATCTTTTAACTGTTCTGGAGCGTGTTCTCAATATCACTTTGTTACCAGAGATAATATAACGGCGAGGAAAAGTGTGTCTGAGCCGTGTCCTGCTATTCACCGCAAGAGTATGAGTAAATAGGACAGCAACTCATTAGCATCCTTTATTATCCAATTACAAACTCAGCTCGCCTAATTACCTCCAATCAGCAGGGAGATGAAAATGATTGACTTCCTGGAGGACAAGACTCGGATCAGGACAAAAAGGAGTAGTCACGGGAAGGAAAACTCACATGACGCACATTAGACCTTAAAAAATATGAATATAGAGAGAGTCACTACTGCTTCTGTGTTAGGACTATTCCTTATCAATACCTGTAGCAAGGATTTAATCTTTAAGAGGTGAATACACATCTTCTCACGTTCCACGTGGTCCCTTCTACCTGTACAAGGTTATGTTGTTCTGCAGATGCTGTTATTGAGTTTAGGTGAAATAATTTTTAAACAGCTGCAAAAACGATTATCCTTCACCAGAGGATGAAGGGCAGCTGCTGCACAAGGTTGAGCTTATAACTGAGCTATGCATCATTATTAGACAATTAATTACTCTTGTCATTAACACCAGCGGCACCACTGTTCTTCTGGGACTCGGTCGCAGATGTTTTCGAGCTACGCTTTGACACCGCTATCTATAACAGGAGAGGAACCGATCCAGTTTCAGGCCTCGGCCAAAACTTTCACTTCACGCCACGGAGTTGCTCGGATTTACTTCTTTTCTCAGTTGGTTTTTGAGTCTTTGAGAAAAATGTCAGGAAAAGGCCAGAAATAGCATTAGGCAGGCCGCCGGGACGAGCTGTTGTTTACAGACAGTGACAGGGATGAAGGACCTCTGCGCTCTGGTGCTGAGGCCTGAAGCCTCCGGGGGTTGGTGGGGTGGGGTGGGTCGGGAGGAGAGGGGGGGAGCTGGTGCTAGCTCTGCTTCTGTTGCTGTGCTGGACGCTGCAGCACACGCGTAAAAGCACACGCAAGCTGGCAAAGTTTTGAACACGCAGACACATAAAACTGTTTTTAAACCTCAGCGCACAAACACGCACAAAATTTAGCTTCTTTCTAATATTTCACACAAATGCACATGACTCCAGTGTAACGCATTCAGAACCTTATGACGTAATCTGCCGTGTTTATACATGAAGTGATTTAACATCATTTTAAGAAACTGTGACCTTAACACCGAGGTCAAGCATGTCATCCACCATCCTTATGCAGTGTCTGCACTCGGCCGCAGAAATAAAAGACAAAAAAAACAACGACACAGCCGCAATGCAATATTGACAAATTCAGTTTAATATTGTGTGATACTTTTCTCTTAAAATACAGTCTTTTCTGAGGTAGACTATTACAGTTCAAGAACATTATTATCATTTTTAAAACAGACATCAAAAAAGACATGAAATAAATACTTTCATGTACAATATGCCGCAAAAATGAGGTAGAAATGGTTACGGAAAATGTACAATAACCAAGAACAAAAGTCGCTGCGGTAACAGACCAAAACGTACAAAATAAAAAGCTTGTTTTGTTGGACAAACTGTCAGCGGAGGGAAGGAGGAATCAAGTTCTAAGTCATCATTATTATTTAATTTCTGTAATTACACGAGAAGAACCGCTAGCGTTACCCAAAGGTTGCCGCTCGGAGCCAGGGCTGTTACGTTATTTGTAAATGTGTTTTTCGGTTTCTGAGACAGTGATCAGTATGCACAGTGGGGGTCACGGCGATTGATCCAGCTGTATGGCATGACTGAAGCCACCAGCTGGAGAGGGAAGGCTGCACTCTGATATAGGATTGCCGGACATCAATCAGACCATTTCCACTCCAGATACAAGAGAAGGTTGGAGGGGGTGGGGAGAAGATACAGCGCCACATGGTCACTGGGGCTTGTGGCCAGGGGGGCAATCCAATCTAATGAGATTGCATTGGGGAGGGAGAAAAAGAGAAAAAGAATGATGAGGGCAAGAGGGAGGGAGAGACAGAGAGAGGAGAGGACGGTAGGAAATATTACATCATTCTGTGTACACCTCCTCAGGACCATGGCAACAGTCTAATATGTACGACCTCTGTTCTTGCACGCCAGTGACTGGGTTTTTCCAGCTTGTTAAAACAGAACTGTAGCGCTGCTGGAAAAGGAGAGTTTTTCTTCTGGATTGTCTCCATGTCATCCGCAATATTTACTCATCAGCTGTGATTTGTTTTTAGACTTTGGGATCTGCTAAAAGCGACAAACCTTCCTCGCACTTCTTTTTCGCGCGTGTGCTGCCGTGTTTTTGGATGGTGTCTTGTGCTCGGGTGTTCACCGTGGGTGATTCGCGTGTGTGATTGTGTGTGTTGTATTTACATTTTCAAATGAAGTGTTGCGGCAGCAAAACGATGAAGAGCAGACATGCATATACGGGATGTGTAAACACGAGATGAGACGGAGATTTGAAAGCAGTTTGTCCAACAAAAAAGGAATATTTTCTTCATTCTACGTAGCATTTCTTGAAGACAATCATCACTCCACCATAAACTACAATAAAAACAAAGGGTAAAAGAACAGAAAAAAACGTATTTATATATTCATATATAATAATACATGGATTTATGGCATCAAATATCCTTTGAAATACCTGAATTACATTCAATGTTACTCTTTGTAGCATATTCAAGTTTCTTTCCCGAGGTAAAAGCCCAGCTGCAGTGGGTATTACAAGACTGTCAGGTTTCTCCTCGCTCCTTTATCTCGCTCCGCGCCACTCTCTACTAAGACCCTAAGATTACATACATTCTTTATTTCATATTTCTGAGGTAAAGAAATTCTTCCTGAGCATTTCAAACAAGACTACATACTATGAAAACAAAAAGGAGTACGTGAAATAGAAAAAAAAACAAAAAAAACAACAAACAGACATGCTGTAGCTGGATGTGCAGGAGGCGTTGATCTCTAAGTAGGATTCTCAGGAAAACTGCATTTGATGTGGAATGTGAATAATATATGAAGCAAGTTGAACTGTACCGAGTTAAGTGGGAGCATAGTGCCATTGGTGACTTAAATAAGCATGTATGAGAAGGATGAGAAGGAAGATTTTACTTGAGCAACTTTAACTCCTGGGTTTGAATTTCTTACATTTTTTTCCCCAAAGAGTCAGGAGCAGCTGCTGTGTCGTGATTTGGTAACAAGCTATTATGTTGTGATTTTGACGTCCAGTCCATTTTGATAAATTTAACAGTACTGCTGATTGTGTATTTGGCTTGACAAGTTTTTTTTGGTCAAAAACTGTGGTTTGCTCAAACGTATCCCAAGCCCTTTGCACTGAATGATTAGTGACAATCCAATGACTAAATCAACATTAGGAGAACATGGAAAATGGACTGGTAATAAATAGGATCCTGAGAGTAGCAGCCAAAGGGGGGATTTTCCAAACCCTGATTATCCATATTCTTGGACCACGTCACCTCGCAACAAATAATTGATTTTGTCTTGGACCAAGGCTGATCAGGATCTCTGAGAGTATCCAAATAGCTATCTGATTTTCCCACTGGCCAAACGACCACTCAAAAGGCCTATCCATCTTTCTTTTCTTTGGGAAAAAAATTAAATATTGCGGGTATTTGTAGCGAAACAAAAACATCACATCATGGCATGCTTTTTGCCAGTGAAATAACTTTGCCAGCTCTCCTGTTTTGTTGAGCATCTCTGGCTCTTTTGGCTGCATAAACTGTAATTACAAAACAACATCAAAACATTCCCAAGGCTTGCTAGAACAAACCAAAGACAGGGCTGTGGTGCAGTCCGAGTACAGTGACCGGCTGCTTTCTCAGTGGCTATACATCTTGCTCCACTCTACACAAGTGTCCAGTTCTTTTGTGGCGGTGTGTGGCCGCACCTTGCAAAAGGCATTCTCAAAGTCTGTGAAGTCTGGGAGTTTGGAGGATGTTGTGAGGCCGTGCATGGCCCCGTTTGGGGATGACGCTGAGGAGAGCGCCTGCTGGCTGAGCTGCAGCAGCTCCCACACTGAGAAGCCCTCCGTGCGCTGCAGCACAGCGTTCAGCTCCCTGTCGCTCAGGCTACAGCCTTGGGGGGACAGTGCCTGCAGAAGCACCTGCCTGCGCATACCAACATCTGGTAGGCCAACATGATATCGCTTGGTAAAGCTGCGATGAACGGCATCTTGCAGCAGATCTGGTCTTCCAGTAGCGCACACAAGAATCAGCAGACCTGTGGACCCCGCCTGGGCTTTCTCCAGGGTGGTCAGCAGTGTCTGCCTGAGCCCCTCCTCTTCCATAGCTTCCACCTGGCTAAGGAGCACCACTGAAGGTTGCCGTGCCCCTGCCACCTGCAACAGAGACCCCAGAATGTGTTCAGCCTCAGGCTTCCCTTTAGAGGCGAGCATGGCTCCACTCAAGCGGTAGAAGGAAGCCCCCAGCTGTGTAGCCAATGAACGAGTCAGTGTCGTCTTACCCCCTCCCCTGGGGCCAAACAACAGGACGGTTCTTGGAGGCCGAACCATCGGGCTGGGCCTCAACACAGGCCACAGCAGGTCCTCCTCCATGGCAGTCTTCACATGGGTGAGCCCAGTCAGCTCACCCCAGCTCAGGGCCGGGCTGCAGTCCAACAACTCCCCATTGATAAGGTCCAACATTCGGGGATCTGGGCTCTTCATAGTCTCAAGAGTTGTATTACATAACGGAGGGCGTTTCAGAGCCTGGGAGCGGTGCTGTTGCTGCTGGGTGAAGCCCTGCTCTGCCACGCCATTCTCCCCTGTCATACCCGCTGGAGGGCTGTACTCGCCAGCTGTCCCAAACTGAGGAGACACCAGGGGCTGAGAGGAGGGTTTGCTGGGCTTGAAGGTTTGTGGGTCTGTGCTGCCTGAGCTGCCGAAGCCATTTCCTCTGCACTCTGCTTTGTCACTCACACTGTAAGGTGAGTTTCCCCCAGCTTTCAAGGGCTCATAGCTGTATTTCCTGTACCGAGACCTGTCCCCGCTCTCATCCTCTTCAACAGTCATCTCGAATGCTTTTCTTTTCAACGTCCCTCCAGACTCAGATGTCGCAAGGTTGGTGCTCTGGTAGCTGTAGCTGCCTCCTACCACAGTGGGTCGTGAGGGAACGGGAGTAGGGGCCGGTAGACCTGAGGGAAGGTAAGTTGCAGAAGGGTGACTGTAGCTGGGAGCCAGACTGGTCTGAGGAGGGTATGTGCTAGGGGGGTAGTTATAGACAGGTGTGGTAGGGCTATAGCTGGCCACTAGAGTCGGGGTGGACTGGAGAGTGTGGAGGGAGGTGGGGGGAAGTGCTAGGCTGGGTTGCGGACAGAACCCTGAGGAAAGATAGGTGCCATTGTAGCTAGAGGGGTACTCCCCGGAACCACTGCAGGAACTGCTGCCACTGTAGCCAGAGTCTGACAGATTACTGTTCACCACTGACACGCTGCCGACCCCCGGAGGGCCTGCGGATGTGGCCACAGTCTTAGAGCCCGAGAGGCCGTCATGGCTTCCAGGGGGCACCAGGGGGTAGGAGGGGTCATTGCTGTGCGTCAGTGGCCAGGGGTCCAGCTCAGTCTTGAGGGCCCCGAAGGCTGCTGGCTCCGGGTAGGCGCCCACAGCGGGAGGGCGGTCATACGGTGAGTCCAGCACGCCAGCGTACTTCTCAGCATAGCGCTTCAACAAGTTGGAGGCTGTGAGGGCAGAGATGTCGTCGTTGGCCCAGGCGTAGTTGTGGGAACCACGGCCGCGGGCAGAGTATAATTCCGACTTGTGGGCCGGAGAGGAGGTGGTGGAAGAGACGTCCAGGTGCTGCTCAGGCCACTGGCTGAGGGACTGGGCATGCTCTGGGTTCCAGTGCATCTTCAACAGGCCTGAAAAAAAAAAACACAACCAATTTATATATTTTTTCAAAACACAAACATGCACATAGTTTAGTTGCCAACTATTTCTGTGACTGCAGAGTAGATGTCTTTTTTTTTAATCCACTATTTATCCAATAGACATTTGGAATAGACATCCGTCACATTCATTTAGATTTTGTATAACCAAAGTCACACATGTCCCAATTTATTTATTTAACAAAAAAAAAAAAACATTAAAAAGGTGAAAGCCCAGAAGATAAGACCTTTCTTCAGGAAACTTCATGAATCTTTTTCAGTGTTACCATCATGCATGGTAGCAGAAGAGGACCATATTTCCCAAAGAGGAGGGAGAGGAAAGTAAAAAGGGAAATTGGGGGGAGAAAAGAGAAAGCAGATCTGTAGGTTGGATGTGCTGTTTTGCGGTTTCCCATCTTATGTTGGTGTAGCGATAAGATCCCACCACTATTCCCTATACTGCTAGCATCTGCAGGTCGCCCAGAGGAGCTATTGTTATCTCCCCATGCATGTTGCTCTGAATGCCTGCTCTCTCCGCCCTGCACCCCCACCTACCACCCACCAATCCACCCACCCACCGCACACCAGAGCTCCAAAGGCCCAGTGGCCGGCTGGACACAGAGAGGGAGGCGGGGGGGGGGGGGGGGGGGGGTGGGTGTGTGTGTGTGTGTGTGTGGACAGTGGTGTGGAGAGAGTGAAAAAGAAAGAAGGTGGGGGTGAGTTTGGAAACGCAGCATAGTGTGCTATTCATCAGCACAGTCTCCTATGGAACATTGGGAAAGTGGAATGTCTGTTCCTCTGGCTGACTTCAGCACTGGACTACCTCTGATTGATCATTGCAGAGTTAACAGGGGAGGACGAACCAAACAAAAAAAAAAAAAAGAAGAGGGAGAAGATATTTGTTCCACAAATCCCTTTTCAGTGAAAGATGCATAAGATGAATGAAAGTCAGCCAATGTAGAATGCATCTGCCAATATATATATATATAAATATCAGAATATTATGGTTATAGAACTGTCTGTTTCACGAAGAGTAGCACTGCGTCTTGCTGAGGCATTAGCTTGACATTCCACACATAGCTTGGCATTATTGAACTGTCACGATTTACCCCGAGGTGAGGACCACTCCGGCCAGAAACAGGAAGGTAAAAAGGAATATGGCAAACGCCGTCATTGCTGCCCTCTCCGCCTGATGATTCATTATTCATGGCTGTCTGCGTGTGTGTGGAGCCAGGATTCTTATTGCCATTTAAATCAAATCTCAATATCTGCAGCCTGAGATTCTGCTCTCCCGCTCTCTAGCTCGCTCCTAAACTTTGGCCTCTTTCTTTACCCGATTTCCAAACCTTCCCATGTGTGTTTTCAGATTACGCCTGTTGTTTATTCAGTCAGATGAGACCAGCAGACCAGATGGCCATTGGATTATCGTGTCCTTCATATTCAAATGCACTGCCTTAAGTTCCCAGTGGCCAAACCAGTTCAAGTACTTCCCACAGGCACAGATGCACAAGAACATTCTCAAACTGTGTTCACTTGTATTTTTACAAACATGCTGAAGACATTGATTTGTCCACACCCAGATGACCACATCTTTTTTTTTTTCTTTTTTTCCTTTTTTGTGGTCTGACTTGCAGGTCTTTGTCCAGGCTGCAGAAACCATATATGTCCTGCAGGCCCTTCCCATCTGCAGCCCAACCAGTTTGTGAGCAGCCCCAATAATGGGGCCTGTGTGTGACAGAGATGGATGAGAGCCCAGGGGAGCTCATAAAACCTGCAGCGGGGAGGGAGGGATGGAAGAAGGCAGGGATGGAGGGAAGGAGGGAGGGGAAAGAGTGGACAGCAGGCGCTTCGTCCTTTCTAAGCGGACTGGAGCAGACATTAGAGGACTCAGTGAGGCGGGCTAACTGCTGTCCACTCCATCATCAGAGCAGCACCAAAACAGAATGGTACTCTACCCCCCTGAGCAGGGTAATGAGCAGCTGCCCATACCTGAAAAAGCAATTCGCTATTAAGTCTGAGAGTTATTACTTTCTATAAGAGTTGTTAAAAAGTTCATTATACAATAATTCCTTCCTGTAGGTTCGCTTAGATGAGTGATAGGGCGCCAGTCACCCCTGACAGAAACCGCGGGGTTGCAGCGCTGTTTAGCAGTTTCCATGTAATTAGATCCCGCCTTATGCTGGATTGTGGTTTTTAGAGCACTGCACAATAAACTGAGCAAGCTCTAATCTACACTTCTGCTTAAATCAGAGCCATCGTGTAGATTAATTCACTGGAGGGACAGGAAGAAAGCTAAGATTAGAACGAGGAAATCAGGACAATGTTGGCACACTGTGGACAGCAGTGCAATCATTAGATTAACTTCAGTATACGCTTTGGTGCAGTGCTAAATAGAACTGTAGAACAGAGGGACGAGGCAATGCACGGCAAATGGGAACATAAATGTGGAAATACAATTTGCATTGTGAACCAGCTGCATGTAGAAAAGCTGCAGCTCTTATCATGCCACTATTTTCAGCTCGCATACAGTGGCGCGTTCTTATTCTGCCCATCAATCCCATCAACTCTGTCTCACTCATATTAGAGGGGGATTACAGATTAAAACCACATTAAAAACTGCAAGTACACTGGTATATTTGAAAATTTGGCATGCTTTCATTTCTGGAAAGTAAAGCTCCTCTTGCATTGTAGTCAAAAGTATTTAATGTATTTTTTATTTTTATTTTTATTTTTTCATTTATCTGTTGCACCGTTGAATTTATGGTGAACAGAAATCAGTCGTGATGACTAGGTGAAGCATAAATAAATGATGAGATTGCTCCTCTGTTGACTGATGGTCTTACTTGGCTGCAAGGAGGTTGATAAGAACCTTCTGTGTATGCACATGACACTTCCCACTGTTTGAAAGTGTGTGTGTTCTTGGCCCCAGGAGAGACAGATGTTCTTCTGCTGACCGCCTTACTGTCTGTGCGGCCATTGTAGTGGACGACCATCCAGCAGACGTACGCGGATCAGACCATCCAGTTGGCCCTGAGACAAAGCCAAAAGGATCCTATTGTCAGGGGCCTGTCTAATTATGGAAATCTTATTAATCTATTCAGCAGCAGTCCACTGACAGCTTTTGTGTCAGCCTGGGATTTATTGAGGGACCTGTGTGAGCTGCATCCTATTGTAGAAGTGCGTGATGAAGACAGTGGCACGGCTCTCTTCAGCAGATTTACTTTGAGGAGGCCCTAAAATTAAAATTAGACCACTTATGGCTAAGAGGGGAGAGTGTGCGGAGAATTGTGATTCCTGTCAGAAATGCTCAGATCTTACAGAGTGACTGAATCCGCTGTTGACTAGGTGAAACCAAAGTCGCCTTTCTCCCATAAAGGCTGGTATTACTCTTGACTGTGTTGTGGTTTCCTATAAAAGAAATATCAGTGGGGTGAGCTGAAACGTTATCTTGGCAGGAAGTCCTGAGACGGAGGGCTCCAGTGTAGTTTCACAGCTCCCCTGAGGTTGCTTTCCCCTTCTCCATTCCCGGCACTTTTGTTTTCCCAGCCCCGAGGAACAAAACGGACACGGATGCAACAAGCCTTCAGGGACAGCGCGCTATTAAACTGTGCCGATTGTGAAGAGGGCGCTTGTAAACAAGAGCGGCGCGGATCAATCCAATCAGGGGTCTATTCAGGGTCGAGCTCCACCCACATCCACTACCACTCCATCAAAACCCTCCACACAGAATAAGTAGAGCCACATGCTCTTAAAACCAAGATCTATAAACTTCTTCATACTTTTGTTTATTTCTTGTAAAGTGTGGACCTTAACTTGTCTAAACAACGTCACATTTACTAAGCTACCACAACAACAACAACAAAAAAGCTTGACATAAAATCTATATTACATGTGGTGACATTGTGTAGCCAAATCTTTTTTCAAGAGGCCTCACAAATGGTCACGGTAGAAGGTCGTTCTGTCTGTTCAATGAGGGAGTAAAGAAAGAAAATATGGATGCAAAAATGTACGTTTTTTTGTGCTAAGGACAAAATTCTGTCAATACCTTGAACGAAAAAAGTTTCAGAGAGCGTCGAGCAGCTAGGAGAATGCTGCTCCGGCTGTTGTGTCACTATGTCAGTGATTCAATTTAGACGCCATCTCAGAGAGAGGCACTCTGAAGAAAATGCTTGAAGGGATGCAGTTACAATACCGACGACAGGCAGAGAGCAGCGAGAGGGGCCGAGTGTGACGGACACAGCGTTTGTGCTGATAAATCACAAAGTTGATGCTCTGGTGACTGCATCACTCGTTATGTATTCAGCAAGCACAAGATGATCAATGAGTTGTTGGGTGTAACTCCAGCCAATGACTGGGCTAAGTCTGTCATCAAGAATCTTTTTTTTTTTTTTTTTTGTAGTTTAAAATGAATCTAAATAAGGCCTATAGGGTATGTAGAAATAATGTTTATTGAAGGTAGCCTCTTCGAACCCTTTTTGTTCATCAAGAGGCAACATGAGGATCGACCTCAACACTTGCAAGTGAACTTTGTGAAAGGGAACCATTTAGTGTTGAAATGGTTATGGTTGTTTCTCCTCTAGCTGTTTGTAATTTATGATGATTTTAGGTTGGCCAATAAGAGCAAACGGCCACGTTGTTTCTGGCTTGAAAAGTCCCTCCAGCTAAAACTGGCCACGTGCATGGAAAAACAGATTAATGGAACTGGAACATGGAACTAAACTGAAACAAATAAATAAGTCAACCCCTTTGACTTCCTCACTAAGAAATACGATTAATCGCGATTAAATATCATTGATTATTATTTATTATTATTTTGACATATCATTATCGAACAGATTCATACAATATAAATACTGAAGCTGTATGTTGTACATTTTCTACTGTCATCTGTTCAAAAGTGCTATATGTCAAAAAGTATAAAAGCCACGGCTTAGATATAATGTGTTCACACATGGGCAAATTTGTATATCTTACAAACTGAATGACTAGCAATGGTTAGAAAACGGGCACAAAATGAGAAATTAGGCATTTTATTGTCTACTACTACCACTACAAAAAAGATCAACCATGTGGTTACAATGCAAGTTAAAGGGTGAAAATAAAAAACAGCATCACGCGGCTACGGGGTGAAACTGCAAAGAAAACTGATGCACCAGAATTTGTTCAAAAATAGTTTTCTTCTATAACCACAAAAAACAAACAAAATAAATAAACAACAACAAAAAAAAACAGAACTGTTCGTCCAGGTAAGAAGTTAAGATTAAATTAACAATAGTGTGTTTTTGTGTGCTAAGGTTGCTGCTGGTGTAGCGTTATGTTAGCGTTAGCAGAAGTTTGCTAATATGACCAGAGCTGCAGTCAAGATTAAGCCTGGTGTATTGAACTAGTTCATACAAAAAAACCTTCCCTTTAGTGAGACTTCCAACAACAAATAGTGTTGCTATATGATTTTGCTGTGATCCTTTTCAACTACCATGCTTTATATAAACAGAGCTGAGTTGAGGCAGTTTGCAGTTAGCTAGTAGTATGGTTATATGGATGCAACAATCCCAATTGGCTTTATTAATTTTCTGCTCAGCTCATTAACTACTGGTCACCTTAATCGTGACTGACAAGCCCTCCAGTTGACTTACTGTTGCTTCTTAAGGTAAAAACACAAAGAGGTATGACGACACTTCAAACAAGGTGAGGTGTGTGGGACCAGCATAAACTCTGAATGTGTTATTTATGTTTGTTATCTTGATTTGTTGTGCGCAGCCCCTAAAGTCCTCTGTTCTCAAGTTCACAGTGATTTATGGCACTAATATCAAGCGGGACGTTCTTTCTCGGCTGTACGTCGCTGCACACTCCCGGCCTGTCATAAAAAACACCATCCTGAGAGGCCGGCCGCATTTCACAGCGCGGCTGGTGGAGACAGTAGAAAATTGTCTGCGGACATTTTCTCACTTCGGTGTGAAATACACATTTTATGAGCTCGTGCACAGTTTGTCCCTGAACATGTAAAAAAAACAAAATGGCGATAAATTCCTCACGTACAGTATATTGTGAATTATTTGTGTTGTCCTGTACTCATGTTACGCAATGATCCTTAACAATCATGCCCCACTGACGCTGAACAGCCTGAGTTACCGTGTGGGGGTGTTGCCGAAAAGCTGTTTAAGTGCAAGGTTAGTCCTTGAGCCACACCGCCTTAAGACGGGGATAACGCACACACCGGACGACGGGGATCATCGTATATCGGCCGTGCATAATTGGACATTGCTTGGGAAAATTATTATAAATCTATGCGTTAGTCACGGGCCCGCTATCGCTCAAAAGAAACGCAATCCCACACTCCCGCTCTGCCTCTTGCTCCCTCCGGCTCATCTGCTCCTCTCTTTCATGGGCCTAAAAAGACGTAATAACAGAAGAGTGCAGGAGCTCTGGTGGGGAGTTTTCACACCTGCTGCCCAGAGCGCGAGCAGACGCAGCTCTTTTCAAACACGCCTCAACAGTCCAGTCCCAGGAGGAAGGAGCCCATCTCCTGCAGTGGCATTGAGGGATGTCCTCTGTGTCTATGCGTGCGTCTCTCTATCTATATACTTTTGTCTTTTCGGTGGATAGAACTATCTGTACCGCACGCATCAGAGTGACAGTTTGACTTGTTTCCCCCTCCTGTGGGATTGTTCCAGGGCAGCTGTCAGAAGAGTTTTTGTCAAGAGTGTGGAGCTAAAACTGCTTCATTGAAAACAAAAAAAAAACAAAACACAAACAATACAATACGATAAAACTGACTGATGTATTTTGAGACTGAATCATAAAATTCTACTGACATATCAATATTAAAATCGTAAATTCGTCGACTAATCGTCGCCATTAAAAGTTGTTATTTTGCAGAGTGGGTGAAGTGGAGCAGCAGCCAAACTACTTGATGGCATTTGTTAAACATTGATTAATTGACAAACACGTTTAGAATTGCTAATGATAGTGCAGCAAAAAAAAAAAGGAAAAAAAAGACCCATCTGAGAGCGTGCAGCAGCACTTTTCTCAGCACTCTCCGAAACTAGAAAGCCTCCGGAATAATTGCTGGATGCGTCACTTCATGCTCGTAATTTTAGAAACAACTCCCCCATCCCCCGTGCCTGCTAACGCACGTCCACAAATGGCAGGAGCCCGTCCACCCGTCCCCCCCTCCTTCCCTTCAAGAAAAACAGGGTCCCTATTTTCTGAGACTGCAGGCTGGCTTTAGGTCATTGTGTCCACTAATATATCAAAGAACAGCTGTCCTAAGGCTCTGTGATGACCAATCACCCCCTCCATCTGTCTCTCCCACCCAATCTCTCACTCACTCCATCGCCTCCTCTTCAGCTCTATCTTTTCCATCCAATCTCCTTCCATCTCTGTTCCTCTGCTCCTCCACCTCCCTTATTTCACCCATTCTCAGCGAGCATGTTGCACCCCCCCCCACCCCTCGCTCCTTTTTTCTGTCCAAATCCCCCGGCCCCTCTGTGCTCCCAGCTTATGCTCTCAGCACATGGACAGCTCTGGGATTTGTTGTTTTCTGTTTGTATATGCACAAATTACAGCAGGGCTCGATACAATCAACGGCCACGCTTCCCTCTCTGGCAGCGCATTTTACGACCCCTTCCACCCCCACCCCCACCCCCCAACACACACACAACAAACGCCTAACGGCATAACGATTAAAGAATGTTATTTCTCAAGTGTAGTCATTTGCTAATTAGCTGTGCTGGTGTGAAAGACGTGTCACATTGTCAAGCTCTGAATTCTGCTGCCTCAGGAATCCGGTGAAGTGTTGCCATCTAAATGAGCCTCACCACCCAGCTTCTTAATTGGACCCTTAATGGGAGCGGAGGTCTCCTTAATGAGCTGATAAACCCTTGGAGAGACACAGCACAGGGCCCGTGGACTCACAGGGCCGTGGGTCCCTAACCCTTCTTTTCTTGTGGACACAGACGCATGCAAGCATACACACACACACACACATACACACACACACCCGCACGCACACTGGAGGCTAATTACAGCCCATTCACACCCACTCTAATGATCCTAGGTCTTATTCACACACACACTTTAGCAGGCTGTGTGTTTACTCAAGGGCCTCACAGGCCCCTCTTTTCCACCACTCATACCACTCGGCCTACAATAGTGATGGACGCCGCGCCGTCCTCCAACCTGCTCCTTCAGGGGGCCAGGACGAGATCTACTCCTTTTTTTGTTTTTTTTTCTATACAAACCGCTCCATGACTTAGCAGAGTCACTCACAAAGACACTCACACAAAACATAAAAACAGAGCCGGAGAGAGAAAGGAGCGGGGTCAGTCAGAGGAGAGCTATAAAAACTGCCAGATCTGTGTAGTGGCTCTGCGTGTGTGTGTGCGCTTTTTTTTTTTTTTTTTTGAAAGAAAAGGTATCGCTACACCAGCAGGGGCCCCCAGCAACAAGAGTTAGGGCACTCCTGGGTTGGCGGCCTGGGACTGATTTAAGAGTGTGTTTGAAGTGCAGATTACAGATTCTTTGCACCAAATCCCTCCAGGAGTATCCATGGCCCCTGGAATCTCTCTCAGGTTTCTTCTCAGGTCCGGCCGTGGCTGCTCGTCCCAGCTTGAAGTGTTCTGGACTGGCCGGAGACGAGGGCCGAGGCCGGACGCGCAAAGGGAAGACTGAGATCCACGCGGTGGCTGAATGTGGGATGGCCGGATCACCGAGGCTGGATGGGCAAGAGTGGCGTTGGATATAGCTGTGCGCACCCGTGTCACTGTGTGCGCAAGTATACAGTGGGACTCGCTGTGTGCAGGAAGAGAAATGTCTTCAGCAGGAGTCAGAAGTAGCGCCAGGAAGCGGGAATGCTCCACATTCCCACAAAGGGGATTCCAACATAGAGGTGAGAGTCTTCGCATGTCCTGCACATACGCGAAGCCCCTCAAAGTGGGATCGTTCCTCAGAGGAACCGTGACTACAGTCTACAGTGTCACCGCAAAGCACAGGGGCGTGTTTGCGTGTCACTGGTCTGAGAGTAAACAACGCGACTACCTAACACTGCCGTGTATATGATCCCGACCTGTCTACACACACACTAGTGGACTATTCTGAGGTCCTGCAGAACTGGGCTACGCTGCGCATGGAAAACCATCGTGCTGTTGGACGGAGAAGATGAAAACCTGCATTGTTCCCTCGTCATTAAAAGAAAGTCACACATGAAGGGCAGGACTTAGTCTGCTGGAAGATTCCCACGAAGGACCAGCGGTGAAGGCATGTTAAATATTCCACCATCCATTTGTGACATTCTTGGACGCACTGTCCACTCCAGCAGGACTGAGCGCACTCAGCCAGCATGGACCGGCTGGGTGCAAGGAGACGATGGAAGGGCCAGTTAAACCGGCCCCAGATATTTGTGCGTGTTGTTGCAAATTAGTGTTATCTGAGCTGTATTAGCAGCTATAAACAACACTTAATGGGGAAACTGGCATTGAATCAACCAAGAGCCACTTGTGAAAGGACATGTTTCATAACAACACTAGAGGTCAACTACTTATTCGGCTATTCCAAGGGTGAAATATAGAAAAAGCAAACAAAGAGTCATGGTTACTGTCAAACATCTGCTCGCAGTTTGAATTCACACGCCCACGCACTTGCCTACGCAGCCTCGGCGAACCGATTCTCAAAACAATGAAACAATCAATTTTAAAACAGTAATACTTTTTTAAATTTAACCATTCTGCTCGATTTCTCCCTCTTTTCTTGTAACTGTCGTGCCAATAATGCTCCTTTGAGGTGAGTTAAAGAGCCGGGGAGGGGGGGAGAAAGAGGACATTTAAGGCCGAGGCCACAGAGGCAGCCCCATGCTGGCCGGCAAACAATGCTGTTTTGGAGAGCCGGAGCATTGGACTCAAATGAAACCTGGTGGGAGGGTGCAAGGAGAGGGAGGGGGGGGTAGGGGCAACACTGGACACGTCAGTTATTAGGTCAGCACTGAATGGAGGAAAGAGAGAGAAGGGGGAAAAGGAGGGAGAGCAGGAGGCAGCATGTGTGTGTGGTGCTAAGTCCTGTACTGGTAAAATGACACTTGCAGAACTGAGGGGTTCCTGCAGCTTAAACCATCAGCCCTCCAACCTCCCTCTGTCCCTCTCCCCCCCCCCCCATCTGTGTCTTCCGCCTGCTGATGAAACATTCAGACAGGGCCAGTGCCCGGGGTTTAGCATTTCCACGGCGCGCGTCAAGGAAAAAAGTCAAGTTTCTGCACCGAGGCCGATTTTCAGTTACCTGTGCATTTTTCATTCTGCACGCAAACGACAGGACACATTGTCCACTCTGGCTTATTTTTGGACTGGAGCGAGGGGGGGGCTCATTGATTCAGGCAAAGTCCAAATGAGTCAAGTGAGGTTGTTTTGTGTGTAGGGTAAAGAGAAAAGAAGGGTGTAGTGTACTCACTATAGGGGACAATAGGACTCAGCATTCTGTGGAGCTGGTCTCAGTAAAGAGGAATGCTGTTTCGTGAAAGCCAGCTAAGGTTAGTGTCCGTCCGGCTGCAGTCCATCACTGGCGTGAGCTTGCACTGACGACACAACAGCCCTGAGGAAGAGAGGGAGAGAGGTGAGGCAGTTACTGACTGCTGCACAATGTCTGGACAAACACTCACATGTCAGCCGACGCTTTGAGGCGAAGCTCGCACGGCAACGCGCGCACAAACACACGCGGCGCAGAAGTGAGGCAGGCTATGATAGAATTACTGACAAACCTGAGAACCCGGTCAGTGTAACAAAAACTGAATTCACACTCGCGCCCTGCCAAAGTGAAGCACACAAGGGCATTCATTATAGGGAGGCATTAAGCTGATTGTGAAGCTGCATCCAGCCTCTAAAGAGGGCTTTCTAAATCTGCCTCACAAAAAGACTCATGCATACCATTGCTCTGTGCACTGGGGCAATAAAGACTGCATTCTTAGGACACCAAACACTTTTGGAGCCCTGTAAGCAAAATGCAGAGGAAGAAAAAATGTTTCCTGTTATGACCAAGTTTTACGTTTAAAACACCTCAGATTCACGGTTTGTACAAAAGACTGAAATCACAACAAAAAATTTATATATATATATATATATATATACACAGAAAACAATTAATTCAACCAAATCTGTTTGTCTGATAAAGATAAATAAAATATATTTAATCTCTATTCTGGTTTGGGTTGTAAATACCACTTTTTAATCACACACAGATTAAAAACTGGAAGTTTAATCTTCCAGTTTCAGTTGTTTTTATTCTAATACGAAGCAGCTCTCTGAGCGAGTCCATGAGATTAAAACAACTTATCAGGATGTATTTTGTGTTATTTCTAAATTACGCTGACACCAAAGCACTATTTTACATCGCAAAAAGGGAAGCGTACGGGAGAAGGATAGGCAGGTGATTAAAATTGTCTTCCCATTTTCAAAATCTGTGAAGACACACAAAAATGTTTCCAGTCAAGCTCAACAGAAACAACTTTTTAACATGATTATTTTTCCCTAAACGCAAAACTGTCACTGATGAAACAGAGACTCTGCTTAAAAACAAACAACAAGGCCGTTTTACAGCCAGTCATGTACCCTTCACATGGAGGTAGAAAATTACGCAATGACCACACGGCCGCCTCTGGACACCAACACTGTCTCGGACTACAACCCCCTCTGCTCCGAGTGACAGCCAACTTTTAACTTGCAGCCCAGAATAACTAACTCCGCCGTGGCAGCAAACCGCAGCTTCCACCACGAGCAAACAAGAGCTCAGTGCCTGCACAGTTCAGAGAGAGGTTGAAGGGACAAAAAAAAAAAAAAAAAAAGTGGGGAGCTCGGAGGTTTGGTTTTCCTCATGGTCAGCGGCCAAAGAGGAGAGCTGCTGCTCCAACAGTTCCGGTCCTCCTCCCAACTTCATCCAACCGGCAGAGCCGAGTCAAAGCGCGGACGGAGCGGACAGAGGTTCTGCGACAGCACATCAACACATAGATGCAGAGGAGACGGGAAGCCTTACCTATTCATGCCGGCACGTCCTCCATCAGACCTGAAAGCGCTGGGATAATCCCTGGAGCAGACCAGACCTGTGTGTGCACTGCTATGCTTTTTTCCCACATATGGGACACAACTCTGCTCTCGCTCTACCTCTCTCCCTCCCTCCCTCTCTCCCTCCCTCTCTCTCTCTCTCTCTCTCTCTGGCCAGTGACAACAGAGTGAGCTCCCCTCCCCCATGGATCTCCCATCCCCCTCTCCCTCCCCTCCTTCTCTCTCTTTATGCTAAAAGTATTTAAGTACGAAGAGAGAGGGAGAATAAGGGGAGGGCAGCAGGGAGGGAGGGAGACTGACCAATCACCCTCTGAAAAGAGAGACAAGCCACTCATGGTGAAGCCTGGACTGGACACAGAAGACCACGGAGAGACGGAGTTTAGTCGGAGGGAAACGACAAGAAGAAGTTGGATTTGGCCCTGGATGATTAAGGAAGTGTGGTCACATTCAACATACTCAGGAATAACCACTTACGCTTCACACGCCACCTCAAAAATCCACTTAACCAATACCTCAAAAGCAGAAACAAAACTGTTACATTACCAGTTACCTAATCTTTTAGTCATTCAACAGAGCTCCGTCAAACCTGCCACACCCACACACCCACGCACTGTATGTGACACAATGAGAAATAGAAAACAGGACAATGTGGTTTGGCAAGCAGCCAGCCAGGTTTGGAGGTGTTTACTGATTAACACATCATTAACCCGGCAGCACTATCCAGGGCCGCCACACTATAAATGATCGCTATATACAGTACATTAGTAAAGTCAGGGGGTGGAGCGGGGTCTTGTCAACAAACTGCAAAAATGTCGAGACACAAACTTGGTAAGTGTCTGCAATCTTCTTAAAAACTAAAAAGGCATCGAAAACCTATGATCCACACATACAGTAAATACGGTGCGTTCCATTCACCTCAGAGGGCGGTATTTGGCACTGGGAATGATGTCACACATGAGTTATCAGCGTTCCAGTAACAGAAGTCGGAAAACTAGACCGATGTGTCCATGAAAGCACTTGCCTTGTCCAAATATAACTTGGTGTGTTTAATAATAATAATAATTGCGTGCAGAGAGAGATATTATTGCTATAATGTTAAACTAAATTTAAGCTATTTAAGCTACAAAAATTGTAAATGGAACAGATAACTTGAACCAATTCATGAGTTTTTTACTTGAATTATTTACAGTGATGAAATTTAAAAGACCACAAAAGGAAGACATTTATAAAAATATATTATAATATATAAAATAAAGTTTTAATTATTTAATGTAAATAAATAAATACACTATTAATCACTACTGGCCACGATGGTGTATCGTGCTGTTTTGGTTTTCCCAGGCTATTGTTTTTAGCCTTTGTTAGCGCGTCATGGGCTTGTAGTTCCCATATAACATATGAAAAACTTGAATTACACTGTAACAGCATTTCAACATATGTATGTGGAGAAATACTGTCTGTACAACCGATGTAATGCAACAAAAACTAATCAGAAGTGCTAATAAATGGAATATCACAGGAGCTTCTAACTACTGTTTACACATGGGGCGGCCATCTTGGTAACTCAAATCCAACTCCCATTTGAAAATTCCAACTCGGAACTTGGAAATTACAACTTCTGAGTACAAATGGAATGCACCATTAGGCACTGCAGTATTACTTTCTTGGCTGCTCAGCAGAAATGTGAAGGGAGGAAATATGAAGCCCATGCGAAAGGGCCAAAAACTACAGTTCCTCAAATGTCCTAGGCTTCTGTGTCAATTTGATGCCTTAGCTATGACAACTACACAGGGCATATGCAGACCCTAGCGCCGTAGCCTGATATGGACCTCAGAATCGCAGAAATGTAACTACAAGCTGCGTTGACGCAGGTTGCAAAAGCTGTGACTGGTCCAGTATTTCTGTCTGTTTCTCCATCTCTGCAATTTTCAAATTGAGTATTTTGGATCAATAAAGAAGGAACACATCAAGGAAAAGTTAACCTAGAAGGTTTGCAAGTATAGACTGTTGCATAACTCGACTTCGGTGAAATTTTGGAGAAAGTTTCAGGAAGGAGAAAGTGAAGCAGGAAGTAGAAACAAGTTCGGGTGGCGTTTTTACAGAACGAGCAACAGCAGCAAGCGCACAAATATATGTGCGTAGGTTATGGCGTTTATGTCCCGCAGTGCCCTGAATGAGCTCCACAAATAAGTCAATCTCCATGTTTAAATGTCCAAAAATACAGCGGAAATAACCACATGTACATAAACTTTAACTGTATATAACTGTTTGCATAAAGGCTTTGCATAATTTATGGCGTGGCCCCGGCTTCACTCGCCCACCTCGGCTCCACCTCCGAACCAAGTGAGTGTTAAACTGGCGACAGTCCGTGCTACTCTCATTCAAATTCAGAACTGCTCCTCAGGAATGGGTAACAGTATTAAAACAAATGAAGGTCTTATCTGCGACTAACAAGTCATTTGAAAACAAAAAAACATTAAAGCGTGAACTGCTCAAAGAGCTACTCAGGTCATCAAATGTGCAGCAGAAGAATTGTGGAAGTAACGGAAAGTTATTGGACTTATTCACATTAGTGCATTACTGCTATTTGAGTGGTGAAATTATAGTAAATCACCACTTTAACCCTGTGTGTGTTTTTATTACCTTTAATATCTCACCGTAAGTCTCATCTTAAATTAGTTATATTTAACTTTTAATTTGTTATACATCTAAAAGTGTAAACAGACAATGGTGAATCTCCCACAAACATGTTTTTTTTAAGTTCAAGGTAAAACTTGAAAGAAAACTAAACCAAAAGCTACTCCTACAACCGCGTTAAAAGCATTTGACGTGTTTATGATCTAATATTCCTTCCACTCGGCTCCACCCATCTCGTGGTCAGGTGCTGTTTCAGTTTCATTTACTCGCTCTTCACACACAGCTGTCAGGCTGTTTTTAGCACCACATCGAGGGCCACATGGCCCAGTCATCTCCTCCTGTTACACAGGGCCGGTACCGCCGGCCAGGCTTTCCTGTCGCACCGCCGCGCAAGCTACTCACGCCACAAACATTCACACAGAAGTTAGCACGACAAGAGTCAGCTGAAAATAGAGAGCGACACTGTGATCATATGGAAGACGTCCTGAGCATCCCATGCACTTCATCATGTGAGAATATTGCAGAAAGTGTTTTCCCAGAGGCATGCTGACATGTAATGAATGGCCCTGTGCTGGAACTAAGATGCTCGCCGACTATCGTTAACAGCCTTGTTTGTAATCACCATTATTCCTTTAATTACCATGGATTACTACTGAGATGTCGTTGAAGATAAAATGCAAAAAACGAATACAACCACACATCTTTCCTCACGTGTAACGTTTGCTTATTCGTAAATGATTGTCTGACTGTCCTTTCTTGTTTCAAACTCTTTACATTGGTTTCACTATTCATAGTAAGTTGTGGACTCAAGTAAAAAAAAAAAAAAAGAATCTGTGCAATAAACCAAAATGACTCTTTAAGCACATGACCTCTGAAAATTCTCGTTTGTAACATGACATGTGGGTTGAGCTATTTCAGGAGATGCCCCAGTGGTCAGTGACATGGCTCAAATTGGAATGTAGGGCAATAAACCCATTGGAGGAAACACTGCAACTCATTAGAGTCGTTACAAAACTTAACACACCCAGAGAGTCCCAGTTCAGAACCACAATTAGACTCCTTGATGTTTTCCCTAATATGGGATCCTCAATAGATTTGCTAATGGTGCCTCTGTGGGGGGTTAGGTGAGGGTACGGTTGAGTAGGGACGTTGAAAGCAGACAACTGGCGCTCTCTCTATCACTCTATTGCCTTATTAGTGCTGAGGCAGCAGTGTGTGGACACAGGCAGCATGCTGAGTCCAGCACTACTGCAGCACAAAGACTTCAGGGCCCCAGGACTCGAAGCGAGCCAAAAAATGAGAAAAATAAGACGGACAGAGAGTTTCAATGAGACGGAGCAGCTAGCGCCTGCACGGACAAGTTCTCATATCACGAGTGAGTTTGACTGGCTTGTGTGCCTTTTCAAACACGTATTGAATATTTCATCATACCTGTGACAGCTCAGGCCTGGCCAGCGCTCAGAAGACGTTTTTAATCCAGCGGATACTGGGGACATGGGTAACTGTCAGGGATCAGACGTTGCGTAGGTGCCTGGCTGGTTGGAGGTTAATGGAGAGATTTGAAAGGCAGACAAAAGAGCCATGGCGGCTGAAAATGACTCATGAATGGGCAAAGGGTGCAGGTCAACATGCTAGTGTTTGACCTCGTACTCCAGTGCGTGTCAGCCCAACACCTCCGTTCAGCAGGTTGCTCGCCCAACGACGAACCGTGTTAGCGGGTCAGCCTTTTTTTCCTCGAGGACGAACTGATGAATCAGGACTATGTTTAATTTGGTTAAATGGAAATCTGCATGCAGAGCAGCCCCGCCGAGTGATTAGCTAAGCAACATGTCACGCTTAACAGTCGCATGGACAAAAAAAAATCCTCGCCCGAGACCAAGTGAGCACAGGTCGAAGTTCTAGGTGATGTTAGGAGAGCCACTTGTGAAAAACTGGAACAGGCATCGTAAGTTTTATTTGAAGGGTTTGATCAGTGTCGTGAGGGATTACACAAAGTGTGGTGACGTTCTCAGACAGTCACATGGTTAAAACAATATTAAAATTCAAGATGCAAAGAATGTGGGCCCATGTATAATAATTTAACATATAACCAATGATGTTGTTTGCTTTTGTAGCTTCTCACGTAAAATATTTTTAGTATTTTGCAAAGTTGAGATTAAAGGTCACTAAAATGACTAAAATGTATAATTGACATACTGACGATAAAAGCTGTGAAATCTGACCTCAGAACACCAGCTAGAACAAATAGAAACGATGACACGCACATTTTTTCCCACATTTCGTTTTTCAAAACACGCATTACATTTCATTTCCTGTTTTCCCTCCCGTGTGAAAAGTCCAAAGAGGCTTCGAAACAACGAGATGAATGAAAACAACCCACTGACTATAGGTAGCAGCGGTGTGCGTACGTTTTTGCAAAAATGCCGAAGGGCGTGTGTAACGAATGTGCAAATAATCCATAGATGTGCCTGCTCTAGAGGGGTGTGCGTGGGCGTGTGCTAGTGGTGATAATCAGTTCCAGGCTCCTGAGGACGGACGATATCATTTCATTAGAGGAGAGGAGCGAGTGCCGTGGCTTTGGCCGGGATTAGGTCAGACGGAGAAACTCTACCCCAGCCCCAGTTGTCCTGAAGAGGGCTGGCTGAGCGGTGGAGGAAGGGACAAGAAACAGTGTGTGCCTAAGAAAGAGACAGGAGGAGGAGGAGGAGGAGGAGGAGGGGTCAGCAGGATTATTAGTGGGAGGTTCAGCTGTTTATTATTCCAATTCTATCTCTAACAGCTGAAAATTGGAGAATTAGGCGGCAGCCCTGAGCAACCTGGGGATCAATGCGGAGGGGTTAAACCCCGTGGCATGGCTACACACACCGACGGCGCTCCCAGATCCTGACGCAGCACATACACACACACACACAGCGTAGAGGTCATTCACAAAACTTAACAGACACATCAGATTTACCGCTCTGAAGCGATAAGACACTCACAAACTTTGCAGGTCGATGAATAGCTTTGCACTTCGCATGTGGGCGAACCTTTGAAAAACTTAACAGTAGTTGGTAAAAGCTTGAGACTCTGTTGGAATTTTATTCAATTTCCCCTAAAGTTGTGTGTATGTGTGGGATTTACAAAGAAACTCTCTATTTTATGCTGCTAACCACGCCATGTGACCAGAGAGAAACCATTCAGAGAGCCAGCTCAACAATGTCTTTAAACATGTTAAACACCGGCTAGCCGCCTCTCGGTGCATCCTGTCCACACCGCCGTGAGCCTGCAGCGTCAGAGGGGCTGTGGTCACGTCCATGCATGTTGTTAATCTGGAGGAGGGACATGTGACACTGGGAACTGGGAAACCTGAACTTTCCACACCATGCAGGCATGCAGTTCGATGGCATGGAAACAGATCTCGTGGGAGTTGAATTTAGATTTTAACTAGACTTCTAGCTGGATCGAATTACAATCTGTGCTATAGGTTGTCATCGTTTGGTGTTTTCTGAGTGGTTCCAGTTTAAAGTCAACACAGATGACTTAATTGTTAATGTTAACCCTAGATAAAGATGTTTGGGTTGTGTGTGCGTGTGTGTGCATGTTCTTATTAAACAATAAAGAACTGCTGGTAACGAAGGCATCTCCCACTCCTGGACCAAAATGTTGGATTTGAATACAGCTTAATATAATATGAGTGTGTGAGGTTAAAAGGTACAGGAAAGAAAGGAAGAGAGTGTGTTTCTAATAATCAGAAAACACACATCAAAATGAGAACATGTAAAGCTTTAGAAATAATGTTTTTTTAAAGATAATGTTAAATCCCCTGAAGATATATTGATGCAATAGGGAGGCAGAATGCAGCCTTCAAACTAGTGTGGTAGGATTTACCTTTAATTTACCTTATATAAGACAGCCAGATAATGCAACTGAAAATTAGCAGAAGCTCCCAGAAACGTGCATTTTAATGATTAGGCTCAAAATGCTACATAGGCTACCTCCCCTGTAACAAAAGTACTGTTGTCACTAATAGGTTTATGTCCCTGTGCCCTGGTTTATATTCATTATAAATCTTTCATGTATCATCGTCAGCTATATCTTCTATCATGATTAGATTCTACATGTAGGCTTTACCCAAAAGTACCTTTGACAGATGTACGTTTATCTCCTTCCTCCTTCTGCTCTCTTCTCCACTCGTCTTTTTCTGTCTCCACTGGGCCGACCTCAACCATATGAGCTTAAGGTTCTGCTCAGTGTTTCTTCTTATTAAATGGGGGCTATTCCTCGCTTGCTCTCAGTGCTTAAGGTGACACACAGCGTCTTGAGACAATGTGTATTGTTATTGATGCTACAGTATATAAATAAAATGGAGTTGAATTGAACTGGATATATATATATTCCAGATGGAAGTGTTAAGATTTTTAGTTTCTTACTTGGTCCACATTTTTTTATAACCCTTCTTTAGTCGATATAAGCAGCTCCTATGTTTCATTGCACATATTTTGAAGACCTCGGACTGGCAGTCTGTCATTATAGTGTTCGACAACCAAGTGTCAAATGCCATAGCAAGGATAGATAATAGACTAATGTGATCTACCCGCACTACCTCTGTGGTCTAATGGTCAGGATCTGGATCGACATATCGGGTATGCCCTGGTCAGGACGAATTTATTTATTACTTTATTCATCATCGGGAGAAATGAAGTATATATCTATCTATAAATTTACCAGTATAATACCAATATAATTGCACCATGTATTAAAATAAAGTAGGTGTAGAATGGACTGAAAGACTGAACAAGGCAGTATTCTTTGTCCATTTTGTCCATTTTCTGAACAGAACACTTCAAACTAAATCCTTATCAGTATCCAGAACCTTTTCTGAGGACTTGAGGTTGTTAAAGAGCTGTGGACTCGTTAAAAGAGGAATTAAAATGCTGTGATTGAGTTCATGCTCACTACTGAGTTCATGCTTCACTGAGTGGAGTCTGTCCCATCTCCAGCTAACAGGTAGAGTTCGCCCCCAAGCCCCCGTGAAAAGGCCAGCAGGTGGCACTAGTCTGAATTTGTCATGAAAAAAAAAGAGAAATCGGAAGAGCGAGGCTTAGCTGGAGAGCTGGGAGGAAAAACTCTTGTTCAGACCTGAATGATGAGGCTCAATGTTGCATTTGTGTATTGAAATGTTCAAATGTTTAAGATGTTAAACAAGATGAGCCTTCTAGTTCGCTGGTTGGCGAAGCTGAGCAAGGATCTCTCTTTCCAATGGGCTCGAGCACTTTAAAAAACTAGGAACACAAACACTCAGCAAACGGCCGAACACTGGTTCGCCCTATCACAAGCAAGCAACACTAAAGATGATTTAACCTCTCTTTCAGCGCAGCTCAACTCCTCCACAACTCCCTTCCCAATTTCACCTTGAGTCTGCAGAGGTCTGCTTTTAATCAAATGAACACATCACTGATATATCTAATGACATATACCAGGGGCACATTTCCTTTCATGTCATACAAATGAGGGCAGGTTGATCAAAAATGATAACTGATGCAAAGCAGAGCCGTGCTTACTGAGGCAAGTTGTAACTTGATGCTATAAGTCAGTGACATTAATTTGCAAAAATGCTTACCTAATGAAGATGATTTCCTTAAATAATGGCATGCATTTATTCACAGCGAATAGGTCAGCTTCAAATTGCATGAATGTATTCATTATTTCAAATATCTTCCAGCAGATTTTGTCTTCTGGAAAGGAGCACATTGCACTTTTGGCCTTACTCAGCTGATTCAAGGAAAATTAAAATTGGAGCCGGTTGATACAGAAATACTGACAAACAAAACCAATTTACTATGGGAAGTTCAACAGAAAAAATATCAATCGAAACAAGTTAACAGAGATAAATTTCTCACTTGTTTGTCTAAGCTACAGAGCAAGATATTGATCAAATTACCTCTGCTTGTCCACTGAAGTGCTACAGGAATGTGTGGATAAAAATCCCACTTAATTATGACTCACTCACCTTCCTCCCAAATCAGCAGCTATTGATAGATGTGTTTGTGACAGAACAGACTTCTGGAAAATTGACCGGAATTGATTTCATTTTGAGAAGACAATTCATATATGCAGGGCAGGCGAGAGGAAAATCAATGTTTGCCATCTGCATGCAAAATAGGAGAGTGGTGAGTGCATCCGGTGACACTGCGGCGTCGCTGGGAGGAAATGTGTGGGAATATGAGTTTCACATATAAGACGGTGGTTAGTTTATGTGTGTGTGTGTGTGTGTTGTGCATGAACACGCTGCAGATCCGAGTGTAATAAAGAGGTAATAAAGAGAGGAGGCAGGCCCAACCTAAAGAGCACACACAAATAATGGAGGGACCCTTTGGTGAATTAAAGCGGAAAGACAAAAAATTCAGGCTATATGTACGAACCATTTTCAAATGATCGGCGCTGAGTCTTTTCTGTTCAACCTCAGGAAAGGGAATTAGTTTCCCCTGTGATGTGATTGTCACAGGCTGCACTAGTTCTGGTTGGTCTAATGGTCCCTCTATTTTCTTCTCCATCAACAGAGGTTGGTAGGGAGCTAATGGCTATTCTCCACTCCTTACTAAACTCTTTCTCCAGGGGCTAACTCGTGCCCAGTGTTCAGGGAAACGGGGGCAACAGAGCAGGGCATGGCTCACCATCGAGTCTTTTCTGAGCGTCCAGCCTGTTGGAGAAGACCTGGATACAGCAGGAGCCCGGTGAAAGCTGCCTGTTGTCCGGCTAATCCTGGCTGTGGCCCCGTCTCCATTGACAACGGCGACCGCCACAATGGTCTCTTTCAGGAGTCGTCCTCTTCACTGACACACTGACATAGCAACAATAGAAGAAGACACTTAAGGAATGGAAAAAAACTTGTCCATGATCACACATGTGCTTTCTTCACCAATGATACAGGAGAACATTGCAGCTGTAAGCGACTTGTCCAAAGCAAATGCAATTCCCTCTAAGGGATCATCTCAGGAAATGTGAAGCCACAAACATGTGGGATCCGTCTGTCATGTCTTCTCTGATGAATGCAGGAAACAGTAGCCTTGGACAGGCAGTTGCGCCAGAACAAAGGGGGCGAAATAGGTTTCACTACGTTGTATAAAATGATATCTCCACTTCAAGACCGGCTTTTCTCACCTTGCTTTTTTCCTTTCCCTTGCGCACATTTGCTGACCAACAGAAAAGGAAGATGAATGCTTCCATTTCAGATGGCGAGCCCCCCTTCTCTCATCTTCTTCGATCCAGATTTCACATTAAACTTGTAATAGCATACGACCCTGCAAGGCACGATTCTCATTCAGGTAGGCCATGTTATATGAATGAGATTTGGTGAAATGCCAATATTTATGCACATACATTCACATTCGGAGCCTTTTTCATCATTGCATCTACTTCAGTGCCGCAGCTAGAGCAGCTGTCATTTGATACATCAAATTATACCGAGGCACACGCGAGCGTGTGCATGTGCACCCGCAGCGATGAAATGTACAGCGACACCACGCCGTTCAGGCACAGTTTGTTGTGTAATAAGCCTCTCGCCACTGCTCGCTGCAGCAATATCCAGCCAGCTGGCTGCCCAGCTAAAGCTACAGTTGTTGGGAAGGTCATCTGTCAGAGTCTGAACCAGGCCGTGGCCGTTTGGCATCCCCAGGAGGTCCGGAGAGAGAAGAAGAGGCGTCTCTGAAGGACACTTTCCCTCCTCTCCTGTGCTCTAATTCAATAGTTCTGACAGGGTAGTGGTGTCCCAGTGTCTGCCAGCCCAGTAATCTCTGCGTAATTGAGTTCCCAATCAGCCATCCATCAATAATGCATCTGGTTCCATGAGAGTAGAGACGACCACACTGATCCAGCCTTCTGCATGGAGGAAGGAGACAGGATTCTGCTCCGACCAGCCAGACGGATCTATTACTTCCTGGACTTCACTCACTAGCCTGACTGGTTTGTGTCGCTCCCAAACACGAGCGCCCTCAGGAATTGTGTTATTACATCAGACAGTATCGTGGCTGAGGGTAGTTTGCAGAGTTGAAATCAGTGTCTTAAAGACATATAGTTACAATCACAATAGTGGACAGTGGATCCGCCCTCTCGGCAATGGCTTCTGCAGATTAAAATTCAAGGAAAATGTGAAGAGACATCAGAGAGATCTGAAGGTGTTTTGTAAAGCGCGCTTGAAAACTAGCATGTGCACTAATACCTAGCCACATACTCATCAATTAAAAAACTGGTGTGCGTGCCAACCCATCAATTAGTGACTAAGACATGGTCCTGCAAGGTTAAACTGTACAGCTGTCTGAATGATTTTCAATTATACAGCCAGGAAGCCCCCCTGACAGCTCACTGGCTCAGACCACTCTTTCTGGTCTCACAGGTTCATTTATAATATCTAACGGATCCCGTATATATAATTGTGTATCACCACCTTGCTTCCCTTTTGTCCACACAGTCCACAGAAGCGATCGCAATTTCAATTTCCGACCTCGGAGCACCTGGTATCTCTTCTTGAAGCCTCTGTTTGACCCTGGCCTTGCTAGGAAAAAGAAAAACCTCTGCCCAGAAGAGATATTCATTAGACTTTTGATGAATGTAGCACTTTGATGTTTGACTACAAAACATCTAGTCCATAATATCACGTAATTAATTAATTTTTAAAATGAGAAATCACAAATAATCTGAAGCTTCCTACGTCTTGTTACATCATGGTCCCTGGATCCCTGTCGTGTCCCTTTACCCTTGGGTCTGGCAGATTAATGGCTCATTTAAGTCCCCATTACATTACATTAGCCCATTCAGCCGGGGCATACTGTACACTCCAAGGCAAATAAATCACCTCATGAAAATATTATAATCATATACTCACATAAATGTGTTTGACTGCCACAATAATCTGTTATAGCATAGTTAGAAGGTCTATTGGACCAAGTTTAACCTGAAAGCAGCAATTATGTCACTCACAGGACTCAATAGCTTGCGAGTCTATTGGCCTACGGTTGGTTACGGCTGGGGCAAGAATATTCTTGTAAATGCGCGATCCGCAACAAGAAAGCAAGCTGTCTGCATACTGCATTGCAATATTCAGCGCTGTGAGCCGAATAAAGCAGCGGTGGTTGGATGGCTGGGCCAAAAGTCACAAAATGCCACAAAACAGCGCTGCTTGCCCAAGCAGTTTAGAAAGCTGATTCTGTGCTGCATAATAGTGTGACGGCGTGAGCCGAAGAAAACTCCGCGGATTGCACGCTTGGAAGAGGTGTAGGAATGGTTCACACCACCACACAGCAACACACACAACAACACCGTTCCCAGCTGGAGGTTAATTCAATCCCAGCGTGTTCCATTTTGAGGCTGCTGTCAGGCTCAGGTCTGCGGTGTGACATTGTGAGCGAGAGGTAATTACATTTTGGTCCAGTTCGGCAACTCAGCGTCTATTCAGAGGGTGGCCTCCTCCTACAGACCACAACCACCGGAGGAATGTCCAGCTTGGGACACAATGCTCGAGAGACACGGCCGCTCTGGCGCAGAGCTACACTTTATGGGCAGCGGTGAACTTTCACATTTGTACAAATATAGAAAGCAAAATAATAAGCAATCAGGTTCATGCAACTGATTATGCCTGTATGGTCTGGTTTTGAGTTTCCTGTTTTATTTTGTTAAGTTTCTTGGTTTCCTGTTTGGTGTTTCTCCCCATGTCTTCCTTGATTGCTTATTGTTTCTCCTTGTGTGCTCCACCCTCATTAGTTTCACTTGTGTCTCATTATCCCTCTGCCCATGTGAGTATATATAGCTCTGCCTTCCCTTTATTCCCTGTCATCATTCTTGTCCCCATGATTTTCAGTCCCCTTTTTGTAGTTTAGATGATCCTGCCATGCCTGCAGCGTTTTTTGTTAAGTCTTATCTTTATTAAATAGTTTTTGTTTGTTCACTGGCCTCATCTCCCCGTGTCCTCGCCTCCTTCAACAACTCACAAATGAGCAATTACATTACAATCATCCAGATGTCAATTTAAAACTGTTCTCTTGACAGTCACTAGCCGTGCAGCAGATCCGTCAGTGGTGTTGTGGAGCACTGGTTGAATGTAACAGAAGACTGTTTACTTTTGTTTTTAAAGGGCTTTTTTTGGAAGAGCGTCCGCGCTGAAAGAGTATCCGAGGACCCATGTGTCAGCACATAAAGGACACGCCCACAACGGCTGTCCACTTTCAAGTATTAATGAAACACACTCAATTTTTAATAGTTGCTCTCCAGTCCCTGTGTGCACCTGACAACCAAACTTTGTGTCAGGTTTATAGTGCTACTGATGCTCTTAGTTCATGTGTGGTCATGTTGTACTTGTCCATTGTGTACTATTGATCAGGCGCTCCGGTGAAACTTGTGACTAAAGCTTAGTCTTATCCCAGCAGAATAAATCACAGTATTGACCCTGTGGTTATCAATAAAGGTAATGACAAACATCTGGCCCCACCTTTAATGGAATCGACAGAGTCTTCCTGGCAGCGGTCCAGCATTGGCCACACATAGATTGTCTTGATCTTTCCAGTGGGAACCCACTCTTATTATGCAAATAGGAGAAAAGCAATCGCCATCTAAAGCTAAGCCGTGCAGCTATTGAGCCAGGAGCTGAAAATCTCCATAAACACCAAAGGAAAAGGAACTTTAAAATGTCTGCTGACAATACGCCTGTTTAGACTGACTAAGATTTATTCTGTCAAGATGCTGTGACACAGTGTATCTATGTCAATCGAGGAATAAGTGAGGAGATCAAATCAATGGTTGGTCCACTGAGGTCCAGAGGTGCTGAGCTGGACTTCTGGAGCAGCCTGCAGAGGCAGCACTCTGTCCTGTGTGTCTTAGGCGTCTCAGGCCTGAATCTAAGCAGGATACCTTTTCATTACAAATGTTTTGTGTGACAGCGTGATCCCTTGTATGAACTACCTGAGCTCAGGCTCTAATAAGAGCATGCCTATAACACAGTTTGCACAACACTGTGTCCTTGGTCCTGGCACCAAGGAATGGTTAAGGGAAGCAGATTAAATAAATATGGTTCATATTGAAGAGATCATTAAAACATGAAGCAGGTGGATACCCTGCAGCCCACTTAGCGTTTCACTGCAGATGACAATCAAAAGGAACATGCCCAGTTGAGTAACAGTAAATGACATAGAATTGCATTGTATTGACAGTATTGAATTCCTAAAGGTAGTGCAACAGCAAGCAATTACAGCTCTCCACCACATACAATCTGAAATAACATCATTGTGCTCTAATGGAAATGTTACAACTGACATTTCCCTTCACAGACAAAATTACAACGCAACGATGTGGCGCGCACCCGCAACAAGAGAAGCAGAAAAGCACAACGTGGAATTCCTTACAAAGGTGAACTATACGCAACATTTAAGTGATGTAAGTGATGATGGTAAGTGTAGAAGCAACACAGAGGTGGGTGACTGTCATACGGAGCAATAACGTCCTCGGCCGCGTCTTAGAGCTAGTGAAATTTTACCAGCGTGCCGTAAAATCCGGTCATGCGTCTCCCGGTTTACATCATCATTTCTTTTGGGTTTCTACCTCATTTAGTAGATGTGCTGTGGCCCAATGGGCGAGTGACTCGTAAAGTGGAGGTGTACACACACAACCAGAGGGGAGAAAACGTAAAGGTTTACTGGAACACTTTCATTAGGAGAAGCTTTAGGGGCTGCATACAGAAAATGTATGTGTAATTTAACACTTGCAGATAAATAGAGCGTTTTTTTATTTTTATTTTTTTAATCAACACACACAAAGGCGGGCTCGAGTGTAGAGTTTAGGATTAGGGCTAAGACCAATCATGCTGCGTGACCTTTCCATTATCCACCTATTTGTAGCAGGAAGCTATATAATTCATCAAATTCAAGAGTAAAAAGCATGTGCAAGTGCCACGCGTAGTAAACTTTGTGCCACGCAAAACAATTTATTTCTCCAGAAAGAATCATTCGAAGATAATCTGATCATTTGAAGCCAGCCTGATCCCCTGTCTGTTTTTTTGTTTTGTTTTTTTTTACCAGCGAAGCCAGGATGTCGTGCAGAGTAGTTAAACATTTTTCACGATTCTTTTCCCATTTACGGTAAAACGAGGCAGACCTGAACCTTCCAGTCCTCCGCCAATCCTGTTACTGCCAGGATTTGTTCTGCTGTCCCCATAAAAGATTAGTCCTCGAGGAGAAAGAATTGACTTGATTAGCTAGACAGCAATTTAATGGGATTGTCAGAGGGCCTACAATAAATCAGCTTTTGTGATTAAATGGGATCTCCAGTAAAAGTTGTATGTCTCCAAATCAATAACTATTGAATGTTTTTCCTTTTGTTCCAGGCAAAGGTAAAAAAAAAAAAAAAAAAGAAAAGAAAAGAAAAGAAACAAAGCAAAAATTTCCGGTGGGCTAATGACCCTGCAGCCAGTGGTGAGAAGCAGCTTATACATTCAGTGAGAGGGAGAGGAGCCACTCAGCCTGGAGACGAAAGGGGGAGAGAGAGAAAAGGAGATGGAGAGATTTGTATTTAGAGTAAAGAACAAAGCATCGGGGAATAGTTTGGGCATTAAGTAAAAGCAAATGGACTTAAGCAGAAGCGGATGTATAGCCATAATTGGACTGATACTGTAAAAGCTTTAGGCATCTCTGTAATGGCTAACCACAGACGGCACTGTACCCCTCTCTGTCTGCCTCTGCCCATGTGCTCGCAGGGATATGAGTCAGGTCAAAGAGATACACTCCATGTGTGTCCCTCTCATTGTGATTGAACACTCTGAGGAAGAGCTGGGTTTTGTCTATTAGTGGAGAGAATAAAATGGTGTGGAGGCACAGAGTCTCCAGCCGGCCCATGACCCCGTGCGGGGATGGAGAGCTGCCCCGGTCAATTAAGAAAACCGAGCTCTGATTCCTCCATACATATTAACCGCGGAAGGTAGCGCCCATAGATCATCACACCAGGTTAAATGGACGCCATCATTGACCAAAGGGTGTTTTTTTTTCTTCGGCTAAATAGATATGGGATTTGGATTTGGCGAGAGGTACCGCGAGGTTAAAAGATTTATTGACGTTCCCGAGGCGTATTGTGCTTTTTTCGCAAAAACACAAAAAAGAGGACATTCATCAAAGCATGCCCAATCCTCATATAATAAAAAAAAAAAAAAAAAAACATCCATACACGAAAAACACTGACGACTGCACCTAAGCATGAAAATGCTTCCTATGTTCAAATCTGCTAACCAGCTGTACGTCTGTGTCCCTGTTCTGTATCTCGGGTGCTGAGCGCTAAGCTCTGACTCACCCCTCCACTTCACACATCACATCAGATCAGAGGGTTAGAAGAGCGTTCCAGGTCCTACCAGCCCGCTCTACATTCCTGCCGCTTTGATACTTGTGTGGGGTGGGGTGGGGGGGGGGGGGGGCTCCCCGTGTCTGTCCATCATCATCCTCTCCTCCACCTCCAAACCTTCTCTAATCCCCCCCAATACACACACACGCCACTGCTCCCTCCACCCCCCACCCCCCTATCCTCCCCCAGCTCAGAGGAATTCTCCAGCTCTCTGGACAATGTTTCATTTCTTCACAGGCCACATCTTTGATAGCTTAATGGCCCCCGCAAAGAGAAAATAGCTTGCACAGGGGAGAGACGGGGATTTTTTTTTCAAGTGGACCCCATATTCGCGTCATTCACGACCGCTGTGTGTGCCCGCGTTTCACAATGAAACAATGCGGGTTAGGACTTCGCTCTTAAATGGATGCACACCTTTCACAGGCTGGAGCTCCGAACACAAGGACAGCGTGCATGCAGCGGACAGCCTTGGGCATTGTCCGGCAGCAAGTGAAAAACATTTTCACACAATCAAGCTCGGACTGAATTCCATGTCCCTATTCACCTCTGGTTCTCAACAAGCCGTGGCAGCTCTGCTCTTTGTCAGTGGCATTTCACCTCCTTTCAATTTGACAACATCGCAAGTTTTAACAGCGTCTTTGTGGCCCTGTGCACTTTGAAGGTCTGTTCATTTTCTAGGACGCAGGCACAACACACAGTGAGTGGCAACATACACTCTCGTCGGTCTGTCTGTCCGTCTGTCTGTCTGCGAGCTACTTCATTGTGGAGAAATGGAAATATCCATATACATACAAACAGCAAGATACATCAGATGTTTTTCCTCTGACCACCCACCTAACTATTTTCCAGACGTGCGGCTCAACCTCAAATAATCTGCCTTGCCATGTAATCAGGGACTGATTTACTTCAGGTTTTGCTGAGCGAATGCTACGAGAAGCTATAGCTCAAATGATAATCCGGGAGGGAACGGGGCAGGACAGCATATAACACAATATTTCCAAAACAGACTTGAGCTACAGAGCGAGAGGAGTGAAAAACCTCAAAGTAGATGGTGGATTTATCGCAGGTGATTAAACCAGCAACCGTGACACAAATGTACATAAATGTTGCGGAGGTAGGTTGGATGCAGTGGTGCGCTGAAGCCTGGAAACGAGAGGATTTATCAAATATGAAAAGTAAAATGAAGACACTAGGCAGGTGTTAGATGGGGTTAGAGCAGAGCTTGGTGCACCTTGCTGAACCACTGACCTTCAGGTGCCATTTCAGAGACGAGTCCATGATGCTTCTTTTACAGCCAGCCCAGCCCCCCCCCCACCTCTGTCAGTAATAACGTAGCTTATAGTCATTTTAAGCTATTGGACATTTTATGACAGCCATAGTTATGATTGTAGACCAGGCAGCAGCAGCAGCACGGCCGAGCGCATAGAACAAGGTGAAGACTGACCCTGAACCAGCCCACGCCATTGGCTCAACCACGCAAGCAGAGGAAAGGTGGCCAGGCGCGCAGGCATGATTACGGCCGGAGATGTGCGAGTGTGTGGTTAATCTCAGGTGTTGTGAGCAGGTTTTAATATAGCTGGTCAGCGAGGATGTGATACGGGATAATTGCCTCTGGGGTTGTCACAGATGGTGCTGGTTGATCTGCTAACTATGGCCAGGCCACAGCTCTGTCAAGGACATTTTTACAGCTCTGATCTCCTTATCTCACCCTCACAATGTCAATCAGTAACATCCTTTAAAGGTAAGACTTTATGTGCTGTTCATTTCTTCCGTATTGGTTTGTTTGCTTGGAGGTTGTAGCGTCAAGTTAGCAATACTAAAAAAAAATCGAAATGTAAATAAAAAAAATATATATAAAACAAAACTACATGATTGTCTCAAGGGCTCTTACTAACTGCTATTATATCTATTAATCTGCCAATTGTTTTCTTGAATAATCTTTCTTACAGACAGACAGATAGATAAATAGCCTCAGTTTACTCATATCCATCATATCTGACAAAATGAGAAGCCATTGTACTTATAAAATTAATTTATTAACTGGTTATAAAAGCAAGTGTCTAAATTAATAAATTAATCAGTTAATTATAGCAGTTATTTAATTTTCTGCTTTCTGTACATTTGCAGTTTATTCTGAAAGTTTTTGAAGCTACAAAATTACCACAGCCATAAACTGGAATGAAAACCGTTTTAAAACCTTCATAAAGAAAAAATTGTGAGAGTGAAACGACAAATCCAGGTGTAGTTTTTTTTGTAGTGCGTCCAAACAAAACTACACATAGGTGTAAACTGCACACACCACATTTTACTGTAAAAAAGCTGGTAATGGTAAAACTAAGCCAATACATGAATTATCCTGATTGCAGCCAACGTACTGTATTAGATACAATGTGAGTCCTGTTTTTCTACTCACTGATGCAGCTTTTTTTTCCCGGATGCAATCGCACTTGAACAAAGACAACAAGCACAGAAACAAAGAGAGAAAGAAAGAGTGACAGGGAGCAGCAGCAGGATGATAGAGGTCTGCGCTCGCCTCTCATCAGAGCTATTCCAAGCGGCCGCCCTGTCAGAACACGCCCCAGATGAGGTCTCTCAAGGCGTAGAGTGAGCTGTCATAACAGGACGCCTGGAGGGCCGTTCGATCAGCCAGACAGCGCTGAGAGGTGTTAGACACACACACAGGACCTGTCGGCATGTGAGTGGTCCTGGTTATGGCCACGGCGTACAGCCCCGCTGACAGACAACCATCATTCAGGGCCCTTTATCTTACCTCCGCGTTCTCCCTCCCTTCTCTCTCGTTCTCTCCTCACCCCGAGAGAGGACTGGGAGTGAGGCAGCCCCACTGACAGGTTTACTTAAATATTTATGCTGACAGGGAAAAGACAAGAATGTTATCTCCAAAGACTGACTCAGCCACTCACATGAAACATTTGCTTCCTAACCCCCCCCTCCACCCCCATCTCCTCCTCCTCGTCCTCCTCCTTCTCCTTCTAGAGCTAGTTAAAAAGGTATGTGCAGAGAAAAGATTGAAAACCCAGATAAGACGGACCCAAACGTGCGTATAGCTGCTTTCATCAGGTTTTTACAAATGTTAATCTGCCTATGCAATAAAATGACTGCAAAAGTGTCAAGGCCGGAATCATGACACTAATAAAATGTTAAAACTCACCTCCCAGGCTCTGCCTCCGACCACGTGAACGCCCTCTCCTGTTGTTCATGCTCTGGTCGCCCACTTTCAAAACACAGATGGGCCAGTGCTGTTGCAGCGCTCCGGGCCCAGGGGATGTGTGCGCGAGGATGAGGCAGCGCTGCGCACAGACGCCACATCTCATGTGATGCACTTCCCATTAAAAGGAGGGAGGACAGCTTCTGCAATCAACAGATCAACTTTTCAAACAGCCCTTTGTTTCCTGACCCCTCAGCAGCTGGCAGCAATTAGCTGCCAGGACAGGACGCAGCCGTCCAGCTTGCCAGTCGCTCCATTAGGGCCGCGGGAAGCAGGCAGGGGAGCGCGATCGCAAACACTGGAGGGTATACATCTGAGCCGGGGCAGAAGTTGTGGAATCTCCGCTCCCCGTATCGTGCACAGCTAACTTTACGAGCTCTTGAGGGTGGTCATACACCAAGCAGCTCCGGACACATGCTCAGCCGACCACAGTGCCGTAGGGGATTTTGTGTGTCTTTCGCAGGATGGTTTTTGCTTTGTCAAGTTGGCACGACGGAGGCGATGAGTTAAGATCACCCAACAGACTGCCAAGTTTCCCCTTGAAAAGTCGTATTGCTGACAGCAATAATAAATTGCAATCTGACTAATCAATTGCAGACCAGCTTGAACCCCTTAAGTCCTTAAGAATGAGAGGCTGGGGAAAAAATCAATTTGCAATTTACATCAGGCTGATGAGTGTTGAAAAGACAGAGAAACAGACAGCTCCGAGTATAATTACATCGAAGCCAGTGCGGAGCTGTGGCCCTAACATCATCACAGGTTTGATAATCAATCAGGTACGGCGCAGGGGAAGTGATTTGTGTCGCATCAACGGGCAATAAGTGTGTGATGACAACCTCTTAGTGGCCCGTCTTCCTGGAGACATGGCTACCTGGCCGAAGCACAATGGGGCCGGCTGGAAGAGGACACCGCGGAGGTTAAGGAGCACACTGAGGCGGTACAGTGTCTCAGGTGCCAGAGGCTACTGCCGTGTTTTGTTGAAGCCAGTGGACTCACATGTGGTGAAATGAGATCTGTGGTAAGAGCGCTGGGCCGTGACGCTTTTATTTTATTCCTGCATGCAGACCGGGAAGAGGAGTGAAAAAGGGGAGTCATTTCCACCCACCGTCAATCTCTTCACTCGCCCTTCACAAACATACACGGCGCATAAAGAGGGGTTTTGACACGTTCATGCGGAGAGCACAGTGCACAGCCAGAGCTAAAAGTCATAATGAAAAACAGAAGCGGAGGGAGGTGAATGAATAGTCGCGGTTTCACCCGTGTTTTGTTTTCAAGTGGAGACAGAAAGAGAAGAGGCAGAAAAAGGAGCAGGCTCGGAGGGTTAAATGTTGGCAAAAAGCAGAGAGGGCACAAAAGGCCCATTGTAAGGGACAGAAGTGTCCCCGGAAAGGAGGGGAGAGAAAAGAAAGACACCACTGGCTGGTCCCCTGGACCCATTGTAAGCAAAGGGGAGTGCAGCCACGCATGACAGATGTCCCTGGCCATTGTTACCCCAGCAGCCTCCTCTCTGCCTCCTGCTCTGGCTCTGGAATTCCACGAGACGGCCTCCAACACGCCTCGTCTCTCGTAGCGCGTTCCCCATCCCCACCCCGGCTGTGCCGAACCAGAGGGTGTAAACATCGCCCCTCGTAGTGGGGACGGGGCGACACATCTCATGACGATTCCACAAGTCATACTTACAAGGCGCTGCTGTTTCCCGCCGGCCTTACCCGTGTGGCCGATCACTTGCCGAGACGTGCAAACATACTAACTACATGAGACACGGCAGCTCTGTGCGCGCAAAAAAAATAAATAAAAAATAGCAAGCTACCTAGAATACAACATGAAATCTGACATTCACCAACACAGAAATCAATAAACACAAGATCCATTGCATTTGTAATCCTCTGAATGGCTTCAAAAACCAACACACATTTGGCTTCGGGGCTGCGAGGCAAAAGCAATTACTAAAGTAAGCGTTAAGTGAAGCGCAGGTGAAAGCTTTCTGCAACATAAAGAGTTGAGGTAAGCTGTTTTTACAAAGCAGTGACGTTTTGCATTCCCCCATTCATCAGCCCACCATGTGGCAGACCTACAGAGGCGGCTTGTCGGCCTGTCAGTCACAGCAACAGTGTGCCAGTGGGAAGTGAACGCAACAATGGCCCTGTCTGGTTAATGGGTGAGAGAAATAGGCAGACAATCCTTCATTTCTATGTCTTACTACCACACTGTCTGCTCTCTGTCCCATTCTTCTAGCCCCTACCACATTATACCAACACTCGTTCAGTCGGGCTCCAATCAGCTGCCCCACCCCCTCCCGCCTGTTAACATTCAATTCAAACGCACCACACACACACACTTGCATTCCAATGCATACGCATGAGAGAGACAGAGAGAGAAAGATCTCTGAGCGTAGTGGAAAATCTGTTTGAAAGAAATGAATGTTTAGCGGGTGGATCAATGGCTGCCTGTTAAATCATTTGGTGAATTATAAGACTGCTGAGATTTAGCTTCTTCTTCTTCTTCTGCTGCTGCTGCTGCTGCTGCTGCTGCAACAACCCAGGAACTCTCCGGCGCATTGTCCGAAGCCCGATCGCGCTGACCCCAAAACAAACACCGCATCAGCAAAAAAGCGCCAACTTTGCCACCGGTGTGTGTGAGAGACACTTCCAGGTCATTATGAACACAGCTTGTTCCAGGTATAAGCAAAAAAAAATAATCTTTCCGCTGCATTTGCTGAGAGGTTCTCAACACCTAGGCACAATCTAAATTTGCACATATTATGCTTTGATTTCACAGCAACATGAGAGGACACCACAAGAGCAACGTGAGGTGCGACGCAGCGGTTTACTTCATTTAATGCAACGAGTCAAGCAGTTGCTCACCTGACTGAAAGGACATAATAAGGTGCATAGGGTATCAGTTATGGGCTGTATGTGACTCTTAAAACAAAACTTTTCATTCATTATATGTAGCTGCACATAGCCTTTAATTATATTGCTGAGACATCATCAGGAGGGTCTTCTGCACAATTGCTTGCAGCAAATTCCAATTCACGAGATAATCCTTGATAAAAGGTGATTTTATTTTTTCAAAACAGCTTTCTTGGCCCACCACACACATGACAGTTTGCATTTTCCCTCCTGTGTGATTGTGTGATGGTAGAATCCCTGCAGAAGTTATTTTTGTTGAACATTATTAGTTATTTTTGCGTGCAAGCCACTCTCTTGGCTTTTCACCTCTGCCCCACTTACTCAAAAACACATCTATTTATGTAACTTTTTTTTTTTTTTTATCCCTGCAGCTTTTTAGCGTGTTTTCGTCTCCATTCTTCACTGTCATTTGGCTGCCACGTGCCTGAAACTGTGAACGTACTATACTGTACTTTAATGACGCCAGAGAAGGACCATTAGCGCCACGCACGCTCCTTGAACTCACTCGCGTTAAGAGACGTGTCCATTGTCGCAGCTGAGAGCTTATAGCAAGTGAGGATCCGCCCACAAAGAGTATTTATTCTTCTTAACTAGCCTCCATAACCTGATGGTCTGACCTTCAGTCCAGCGGTGGAGAAAACCATAACATATGGCCTCGTCTGCCTGATCATGGGACGACCCCGGGCTGGGCCAGCAGACCCCTGAGTAAAGTTAAATGAATGCATGTAAACATTTAGCCCCCTGCGCACTGTGCCGTGATCCCCTGCATGGGCTTAGGTGACCCCAGTCAACATCAATCAGATACAATACAATGGGAAGAGGCACACAGGGGAAAAACTGGGGTCAACCGCACTTTTAATAAGCAGACGCGGATGGCATTGTGGAAGCAGAACGGTCCTGTTCTCCTGACCGTGGGTAAGCTGGGCACTCCTGCCCTCTAAACCGCAAGCTGCAATTATGAGGAGTCCTCAATGCATGAGCTTTAGAGATGAGTGGATAATCTACTTGGGCGGATTTAAGACTAATCTGCCATTTCTGCTCTCCAAACCGAAGCACAATGGGATACATATAGGGCTTATGCACTGATATGATGATTTCAAAGAGTGATGCACTGGATGACAGAGGGACAATTTGTAAGGATTTGGCAGAAATATGATATAACAACAAGATGAAATGCTTCTTTTCCAACCAAAAGTTTAGTACAAATTGTGCAATGACAGCCCACAACCTCTTTCTTACAAGTAAGCTCCACCGCTCAGGACATGCATCAAGCAAACAGACGGAGAAAGGCTGTTTTGAGAGCTGCAGGGGTAGTACTCCTCTGCCTCGAGAGATAAGAACCGCCAGTCGAGATGGAAATGCAGAAGATGGTCACGCCTTCTTCCCTGTTACAACATGCTGCAGATATGTTGTCATCCTGAGGTCTCTGTCCATCACGGCAGCACAAACCCACAGAGCTAATGACAGTTAGTAAACAGTCACTCATGGCGTCCTCTCTGGCTGTCTGACTGACAGCAAGGAGCAACGAGTCTCTGGAAGAAACGCATGTAATAATACGCATGCGTTCCTGCGTGCGTGAAAAAAAACATACACGGCGCTGTGCATCCTCCGTAGCTGCTGGCTGTCAGCCCCTCATTTCATTACAACTCCTCCACGCCAGGCACTTACAATCTCATTACATTTTACAGATCAGCTCTGGGCCGAGCCAGAGCTTCCCCACGCAGACAATAACACATTGATCAAACTTCTGAACCCGCAAAGAGCAAGGGCACAAGCAAACCTAGATTCACGGTTACACAATCAATATGGAAGGAAGGAATTGCCTAAGACTTCAAAACAAATCTGGAGGAGTTATAACAGTCAAATTTTTATCATCAAAGATTACCGGGGGATTTTACATAAGATTAAGTGCTTTCAACAGGCTGAAAAGATTATTGCAATATTTTGTTGTGATAGGGTGACTGACACAGAGTGAACTATTTCTAAGTCACTCTCTCGGCTCCAGTTGTGACAGGCTGTGTTTGAAATCCTGAAATTAAAATGACTAAGTCAAAAAACGACTCTGTAATAATCTTCTCTCGTTACCCTGAGGAAATAGCACGAGGCTATGAAAGGTTACGGGGCAATCACTTGGTGGCTGAGGTCTGAGACCACAGTTGTCCGCAAACATCCTCCAAAATAGAAAATAGACTTCCTCAGCTGCTCCACAACCACATTCACCAAAGGTGACTGCTTTCCAACCCCACCTCCCATTCCCCTGTGGAGAAGAGTCCTAAGTCCGTGCTGCAGAGCATTGTTCAGTACTTCAGATAATCCTATACAAGGCTGAAAGTCTTTTTTTTTTTTTTTTTTTCCTAACAGACTCATGTTTCGGTCTGAGAAAACACATGACTACTTTGCTTCCATTTTCATTTGCAGGGAAATTAAAAATGAGAGACAACAGATGGAGGAAAGGAAAAAATAATGGGAGGCAAGTGGAACATTTTGTGTGCATGGGAGCAAATAATCCACTGAGATAAAAAAAAAAACAGATAAATAAATAAAAAAATAAAAAAATAAATCACATCTAGCGATGCTGTGTTTTTGCAGGCTCCCTTTTGTTTCTCCCTTCTCCCCGCCCCCACTGCCAGCTCTGCCTCCTCCGAGGACCGTGGCCAAGCATCCATGCCCCGAGTGCGCTCGCTGGAGCACAAGGCGGCCCTCCCTGCAAGAATGAAGCCTATTCAACAGCCTGCCTCCAGATGCTCGCCAAAACAGTCCTCCAGGCTAAGGCAGGGAGCAGAGGAGGGGAGAGAGCAGGAAAGGGAGATAGGAATCTGATAGCCTCTCATTAACAGCCCAAATAAATTGAAGGGAGAATCTCAGGCTGAGCCACTGCCCTCAGTCATGATATGTATAAGTGATAGCCTGAATGTTTTGTCTCCTGTGGCGTTTCAAAGATCCGCTGTGCCCTGCCGGGGAAGGTGTTTGTTGTTGCTGATAAATTCTTTAATGTGTAGCATCCACTGTGATTCACACACATTTCCCTCAGACCCCAAGTGACGCACAGTCTATATAGAACCACTGAGTGGGAGGATCTCTTTAATGTAAACTACTCTGCGAATTTCCCTATTGTGGGATAAATAAAGGCTTATCTTACATCATCTCATCTTACTCATAGTAACATCCACCTCGACACTAGGCACATCCTTTTATGTTCTAATTCAGGTGTAGCTCGCATGTTCATATTAACCAGAAATGCACCATCTTCAAGTATGTACTCAGTCTTAATCTGAAACAAATAAATACGCACAATGAAGCACTAAACTGTGATAAAATCAATAGGAACTCAAATGGTGTATTAAGGACCTCCCCACTACCAAGATTTTATGTGATGCTTTGTAAAGAAGTGCCCCCGTGCAAGAGAAGGAGCAGATCAATGCAATATTAATGTATCAATCAGCACCACGTTATCAAGCTGCAGCTGAGAGAACAGCTTTGCAGCCCCTGTAAGCGTGATCCTCAGCTACATGATCCCTGCACTGAACTCCCTAGCTTCTTTTAATAATAATATATATTGAATATAGACTCGATCATTTATACCTTCTGTCGCAGAAGGAATACCAGCGAATCGTGAGAATAGTGAAGTTGAGCTGTGTGTATATTTCAACGAGGATCCAAGGAGTTCCTTGTCACCACTGTATTATTGCATCATCTTATCATATTTCCAGAGATTGTTTAATAGACCAAACGTATCATCAGTGCCTTTGTCTCATTTGGTCAGGCATCTAAACATCCTCTTTACAACCAAGATTTGAAAAACGTAGGTTGAATTTCTTAGTTCTGAAGTTTTGGAGCAACAGAGTTTGACTAAAATGCAGGGGGAAAAAAATTAAAATTGAGTCAAGTCAACCAGGATTCAGATTCTCAACATGGGAGCAGAAAGGAATCTGCTGGTTGCTGTTTCAAGCCTGACACCTGGTGGCCTGGACTAAGAAGTGCGTTGAATTCAGAAACCACAACAAATATTAAAAATATCCTTGTAAATATTCATAAACATAGAAGAAATAAATATCTTAAGCCAGACCATGATATCACCTGCTTGTGGGGTCATTTCAGTTAATCTACATCTACTTTATACTTTTATAACCTTAACTGAATAGGCTGTCTATCAAAAACAATACTGTGACAATATTTATTTTTAAAATCCAATACCAAATATGTAAACATGTGCTAGGTAACATGTAGATGTAGGGTATGAATCAGAATAGTTAACTTACACAGGTATGGAGATCTTCTGTACTGACCATCCTGATCAGTCCATGGAGGTCATGTCCCAAATAAACCACCATCCTTCACTGTGGTACAGGATGCAGATCAGAGGGAGTATGAGCTTGACCTGAAAAACAAAGCGACTGGTATCTAGTATCCACATTATTAAGAAAATGCTTCTAGTCAATACAATATACAGTAGTTTAAGATGAATCTGATTCAAATGATCAGCTTGCCATCAAGCTCTGCAGTTGTCTGATAAAAAGCCATTCATTTGAATCAGGTGTGTTGGAGGAGGGAAACATCGTAAACATGCAGGGCAGTGGGTCCCGAGGACTAGAACTGAGAAACACTGGTGTACATGCAGGAACCAATTTTACATTTTTGTTTTAATGTTTACATTAATCAATACTTTTCGTATACGTTAAACCAGGAGTGTCACATTGCTGTGGCAGGCTATTAGTAACAACAATTCCAGATTTGTTTTATTGCACAGAAGAGAATGTTTACATTTAACAAACAATCCTTCAGAAAAATGTATGTTTGACACCTTTGCATTAAACCATCAATCATCTAACCAATTAATCGACTATAAAAAAATAACAAAAAACAAAAACAAAACATGTGCAGGATAATGGTTTAACTTCTTCTAAGTTACATAGTTGAGGTACTTTGTTAGCTAAACATTTGCTACGGTAACTTCTAACGTCCCCGAATGACACTAAAGTGAGTTTGACACCGATGGTCTAGCTAACTAGCATAAATCGTAAACGCTTTAAAGGGCTTGACATGCGCGAGCGGCCTCAACAATGTCCCAAGATGGCGGCTCACGCTACAGGTACGCAGAAAAAAAGGCGCTAAGTTTCGTCAAACAATAAGATAGCATTTAATCACGATGAAAACAAAATAACTACTGAAACGACAAGTTTTGGGCACTCATGCTCCAGTCTACATAAAAAACAAACAAACAAAAAAGTCGATCTGTCAGAGTTTGACTTGAGTTTATTTTTAAACTCACTCTAATTTAGCTTATAATTAAAATATGACAATAGATACAAACCTTGTGGGCCACGTTTGAGGTTGTCAAGGCTTCAAACTAAACCTCTCCCTTGAAGCGTTTTACAGTTTAATATCTTTTTATATGTCAGGTTGTAGTTGTGTACAAGAAGAACACAAGCACCAAAAGTAGTTTCAAAATAAAACTCATCTGTTCAAAACAGGAAATGCAACAAGGCTGTGGTTTGTAGGACTCTTGTATTGTATTGTGTTGTGCTGTACTGATACATGTTTCTATTATTTTGACAACCCTATTTTAATCAGTGGGCTAGACTAAATAACAGAAAAACTTAAGTATTTAATCCAGTCCAGTTTAGCAGCACCACTAACTTTATCCTCTACAATGATCATTCAGTTGAGTTACCACCTTTCTGATACATAAACTGAGCATTATTTCATGTATATTAGTAGATCATCCTGTAATCCTTGAATTTATCCAACAGTATAATACTAGATTGCATCCATTTTCACTACTTATTGTTTTGTGAATTTATTGGGTTATGTACCTCAAAACAAAATTATGAGGATTCTGTTGCAAATTCCACCACTTAAAATTTTACATGTTTGAATGACAATATCCTTTAAGTCATTCTTTGTATATAAGAAAAATCCAATATATTACATAGAGTTCTATAAAGCTGCCATTATATTTGTTTTGCGGTGGTGGTCACGCTTAGAACTTGTATTTACCCTTATTCTTCATTTTAATACTTAACTGTGTGTTTTTATCTCCTGCTTGTTTATTATTACGTCTCAAACATTTCTTTGTGTGTGACTTTACAGATTTTGACCCGAGCTTTCATACTCAGCTTGTGATAGTTTTTTTTGCATTTTTTTCTTAAAAATTGTTCCTACTCTGCAAAGAATACCACAAATATCTACTTGGTAAAAGGTTCAACTGCAGCTAAACACACTCCGTAATATATATTGAGGTTTTAAAGAAGTGAGTTTTACAGGTTAGGAGTCGTGCTGTTGGCGTCAGACACTAGAGCGACGTTTCTTCGCACCTGCGACTGTCAGTGAGTGGGCTCTGACCATTGACCTTTGCGGAGAGTGCAGACGATTCGAGTTCAGCTCGGCTACGATCTGCAGCGTTGTAATGAGAAAGAGGGTCGTTAGCTGTGGCAGATGACCCGCGTGTCACACTGGGACACCTGCTGTTTTTATAAAATGACAGAGACAATCAGTAGGCGCAGTTTATCTTGAAGGTATTGTTTCGAGGCGTAACAGCACTTCTCCCTGGCTTCATCAACATTTTACTGCACGTGCACCAGGCAATTAACTACAGCACTTCACTGGAGACAGATTAAGTTTCCCCCAAGGTGAGTTTGATTATTCAAACCTAAACCTGAAACATAAAATTGTTTGTATGGCTATTTAAAATATATGTTGGTTGTGTTTTGTGTAGGTGATCTCAGGATGAACTTACTCCTGTGGTGTATGCTGATCTTTTTTCTTTGCTCAAGCACTAAAGAGATGGCCGTGGGTACACACAGACCATTAAAGTATTTATCTAGGTATGAAGAAAGGTTCACTCTACTTGTTTTGATTTTTTGGCAGCAATTATGAAATTTAATCCAAAAGATATGATTGAGAAAAAACAACTCCAAGAAATTTGTCATCTGTCATCTTAACGTATTCAGTGTAGCTATCTTTACAGGTAGTTGGCATTTATATACAGAGTATGTGAAACAATCTGTGGCACCCATGTCCGCTGTTTCACTTAGGTGGCATTCGTATCGGATGGCGAAAGGACAGAACATTATCCGAAACTTCAAAAGGCATTCAGATGGAACGTTCACCAGCGACCTGACCAACTATCTGGACAAGATGAAGGCTAAAGATTTTGTAGAGTGGTTGACCAGCACCAAACGAGAAGGGTGAGTCGAAGAGACATTTTTACAAACTACTACTTTTATTTGAAATGATGCTGAAGGTTTTAAATCGGTTTTAAATGCATTTTAGCCATCACGTTTGAAGTTTGACCATAATTCAAGCCAGAGATTAACTTAACCGTCTGTGACTGGAAGTCTTTTTTTTATTTTCCATTCAAAGTGAGAATTACTTGTGTCGTCAATATTAAAGTAGATGTATCTTGTAAGTAGTTACTCATATCTCTATACATGTTTTACAGATGTCGTGAAGAAGTGCTCCACATTGCAGCTGAAGTATAAGACACCACAGTTAAGATGTATGTTTGTCACTGCTTCATGCCATCTGGCAGCGTAAAAGACTCCTCTGCAACAACACAGACGATATCCATCAATTTATGTACTGAGAGGTATTCTTGGATAAAAGCTATAAGTGTGGTGTTTTTTGTTATTGTTGTTGTTGTTTTTGTAAGAAAAAAACAACAACACAGTATGTGATATTTTGAAATGTTCAAATTATTTTCTTTGAAACTGAACGTCAGCGACAGGTCTGTACAAGAAAATACTTTTTTTTAATACTGTTTTATTTATTTTTATTTATTTTCTTTGCCATATGAATAAACTCAGATGCACAATGAAAAAGTATATTTTGAAATAATCGATTTTGGGGTCTGAATGCATTGTGAATTCACCTACGAATGCCTTGGATAGTGTGTTGCACATGAATGTATTTTCAAATAACTTAAGATTGTAGAATAAAATCGTATAAAGCCGCCATGTTTTGGAGGTAGTTTCTAGTGGTCGGAGTGGGAAAAGGACACGTTTGATACATACACTGGGATGACCACGGGTGGGTGCTGTTGTTTGGCAAATCGAATGAATGAGACAACTCATGCTCTGCACAGCACTGATTTAGGGAGGGGGAAAAATAAATAAAGGATGTAAAGTACCATTTTTCTTGTGCAACGAAGCCTGTACATGGCATTTGATTCGTGCATGTGAATTGTGCACACGATTTAGCGGAAAAAAGGACAGGGACTTTATGTAGGTGGAGAAAAAATGTAGCCTGAACCTCATGATGGTGGTGTATTTATTTATTTATTTATTTATGTATTTATTATGTATATATTTATGTGTGTACTTTGGGAATGGATTGGGGGAAGGGAGCGGTTGTCCACTTCTTTATCATTGAGAAGTGGGTTGTACGAGGGTGCAGCTGTGGTGGGGGTGCTTGTCATCCGGTCACAGCCACGATGATGGAGAGCTTTTAGGGCTCTGTGCTCCCTCCTCCACGGTCTGGCTCTCTGGAGATAGAAGGAGACCGCGGGGGGAGGAGGAGGGGAGAAGGAGGGAAGGGGGGAGAGAGGGAGGAAATACCAGAAACACAACCCTCTGATCTGAGTCAAAGGGTTGAAATGGGATCAGATAGTAGGAAAACCCCCTTTTACTGCTGGCTATTCACACTTGGTATCTGACATTTACCAGCAGGGCTGCGGTGAAATGAGGCAGATGCACCGAAATAAACAGTGCAATGGATGACGAGTTCTCATTAGGGATTGATTTGTATAATAATATTCAACGCAGCCATCTAGAAAAAAAATCTATATATGTTTACCCGGAGATAAACCACATGATGTGAGAGGAGATGCGAGGAGGACGAGAGGGGAGTGTAGGTGTGGCTCTCTGTGAATTAGGTCGAGCTCCTCCGCACGCTCAACACATTTTATTTCGGGTTGAGTTCAGCTCTCGGCTGTCCTCCTGTGATCCGGCCCCACCCAGAGACCCTCGGAGCCGGGCAGAGGACGTCCGCGCTCCTGGTTCCACCTCCAGCACCAAGGACAGCTCCTCCGCGGAGCGCGCTCCGCCGCCGTCCGAGATTTTTCGGCTCTCACGTGTCGGAAACGAGACTAAATTTAGGGAACCGAAAATATTTCGGTGCGATTGTTTCGTGCGGGGGAGACGGTCTCCCGGGCCGCCGTGCACGGGCTCCAACCCACGGAGGCACTGGGCCAAACTGGGAGTGTGCTGCTGACTCAGCCTCGACTGCTGCATTAATTTATCTGCACTGCAGTGCTCCACCACCTCCCATCCCCTTCTCCTTTCCTTACCTCCCCCTCCCTTTCTACGCTCCCTCTCTGTCTCTCCCCTCACTCCAATCTCTCACATCCATTCCGTTACATGGCAGTGCAACGTTTCGAGAGACGGAGGGTGGATAGTCAATAAAGAGCAGGTTCTTTTCTTGCTTTTATGTGTGTATGAAACATAACGGAGAGACAGAGTTTAAGACATCATTAAAAAAATGTCCAGGGAGACAGGGGTAGGGCGGGGGAGGGGGAGGAGGAGGAGAGGCTGGGAGTCCACGTGACTTGAGGGGTGAGACAGGAAGTAGGGAGACAAAAATCTTTTAAGGTGACACAAAAATAACTAAATAAATAAATAAAAACTGATTAGCCTAAGAGACATAAGAGAGAAGAGACATAATTTGCATACACAAAAAAATAATTTGTCACCCTCCTCCTCCTCCTCCTTTTGGATAACACCAACAGATCAATACCTCCCATCATCTCGGCTTTGTTCACATCATGTGGACGTAATTTCATTCCTCTGGGCTATTTACTTTATGGTGAACCGCAAACAGGAGCATCCCAGGGCAGTTAGGCTACATAATAATGGGGCTGTAGTCCATCTCCCGCCAGCCAGGGGGAGGTTGACACGGGCCCCTTGACAAATTCAATAAGTCCATTACATCTGAAAGGCTGCCTTTCACGACCACTCTGCTCCGTCTCACTGGAGGTTTTTGTGATCCTCTCGCATCAATATACGCCACCACAAAAGTAACGAGATGCACACAAGACGGTTACCACTGCTTGAAGCCTGAAAGGAAGTTGAAAAGGGGGGAGTTTAAATCTCTTCAAACAGCAATAACAACAACAAAAAAACAACAACTCACACGTTGTAACTGGAAGGCTGCTTTATTGGTAATAAAAAGGTTCGTGCTCAAATGAAGACAATCTTTCATATATTCTTACCAAGAGTCCAAGTGGTTGTGCAACACACCATCATATTGTACTGTATATCCTCTTTTACCACGGTGTCAAATGATAACAACAGTTCGAAAAGCACTTTTTAATTTTTCAGCGAAAAAGAAAAAACGCCCATAGTAAACCATGCTAAAAAAAAAGAGAGATAGAGAGAGAGAGCGAGAGAATGAGTCCTCGAATCAAATATTGATACAAAAATAAATTTCAGATGGAAACAGAAATATCGAAAGAAACAAAATCAAAAGTATAGAAGGCAAGCTGCTTTTTCACAAGCCAAGTGGGTGACACACATAGCACTAAGAACAGGACATTTTTGAGTTAGCTGTTTTTCTGTTAACATCACACACTGTTGAATATTAAGATGAAGTGGGGTGTCTGGATGATCCTCTGGCAGTATTTCAGACTCGACGTCCCTGATTAATGCTGTGCTCACCCCCCAAACGCCCACCCTCCACAGTTTGGAAACATGTTTTGAAGTTCTTTTTTTTTTTTTTTTTCCATTTATGTCTCTTTTTTTTGTTAATCTTTTCAGTGTGGCATTGACATCCAAATTCGCAGAAAAAGCAGAAAAAAAGGCACATGCCATTGAGTGGAACACTAGAAACAAACCAGTCGACAAAAGAAAATGTGAGGTTGAGAAGCGAGTACATGATTGTTATGTGTGTGTTGAGCTGTAATGGCACTGATGTGTGAGCGGGGTGGAAAGAGTCCCTGGGGTGGGCAGCGTCTCAGGGCGCATGAGGCAGTCAGTCACACCAGCTGACGTCCTTCGGGGGAACAGATCACTGGTAAAGATGGAGGGCAGTGGTAGGAGAGTCACCTTTTGTGTGTTTGTGACGGTGGGTGTGTCCTGTATACTCCGAAGGTGAGAGATATGACAGTTAAGTGAGACATGTGCTGGTAACATTATCCTTTCGTCATGATCGGGCTACATCCAGTAACATCGCACATGAGCTATTCCCCAACATAGAAGGGTGCTGGAAACAACCAGTTTTAGACATCCACTGAACGTGTTGCACATAAATCAAATGTGACAAACAGTGTTCTTCTGTTTTATGTATATACATATAGACACATATGTATACATGTATATATCTTTTGTATTATATAATATCTATATTTCATTCAATTTCCGTCAACAAAGTGAAAAGTGTCTCAAAAAATCCAAAAGGTAACAAATGTGACAAAGGGCATAGCTGGAAGCCATTCTATATTATTGTTATTATTCATTTTTTGATTATTAGTAGTAACATTTTTAAAATTCCGTATTTACAAAAAAACACAACAAAGCATGCCGATAAAATAAAAGAATATAATACAATATTTATAGTTTCTCTCAAAAAGTTCGTTCTTTTTCAGCGATTGTGCCATTTACATCATAGCCTGCACTGTACATATATATGTTTTTGTGTTTTCTTTTTTTTGACTTTTTTTTGTTTGTTTTTTGTTTTTTTGTTTGTTTGTTTTTTTTTCAAGTGTGAATGTATCATTCTAAAACATTACATCCAAGATGGGCATGGGTAAATTGGATGACGTAACTCCTCCTGTGGTTCTCATTGGGAATGTATTTGGTTTTCGATGTGCAGCAGCCAAACTGATTCAGAGACCTCATATTGTAAACAGACCTCAGTTATTGTTGTACAGGGGATTCTGGTACAGGCAGTGTTAAGCACACCAAAAATGGCATTAGTGGTGTGACGGCAGATGCCAGATTCGTATCCTGTCATCCACTTATAAATAGGACCATCACTCCTTTGTAGAATAGAAATGGCACGACGTTATGGAGGCAGTTGTGTTTCATCTACCACTTCAAAAAGCCTCCTTTATTTTATGAAAAACACTCACAAAGCTTATTATACAACATAGCTGCGTCGATGTGAGGCCTGCTGATGCTTTTATTGTTTTTTTTGTTATTTTTTTTCCTTCCTCGACAAGTGTTAGCTTTTACCTCCGTCTCGGGCTAATTGTTTTCAAAGCAGGTGATGTGCATTTGAGAACCTGCGAGTATGTGAAGTTATGGTGTGAGCCTGGGTCCAACACCACACAGTGTTTAAGAGGTCCCACAAAAGCACAATGATACACTGACAGACATGGGACTTTCAGCACTCTGACTCAGACCAGCGCACTACTCCGCCTGCGTTTCTCTCTCATTATCATGGCAGTCAGACAAAAACCCTGAAGGGAGGACCTCTACCTATTTATTGGTCCACGTTTATGCTGTGTTATTCATCACCCTTACCCATTCACCTCCCTGAAATACCAGACAAAACCCATTTGATTCTACAGTCCAAACTACAAGCCCTTCATGGCCATCTACCCTCCACACATGCTAGGCACGACAAGGCATGTCCTTGTGATAATTCTCTGTTAACTCTACTGTATCAGATGGCCGGCGTCACTCTCGCTGATCAAAGCCTCTTCGGAGAATGATTGGATCACAAGGACATCAGAGAAGGACTTAAAGGCTTTTTTTTCTCTTTTCTTTTTTTTTTCTAAAGCTGGCACTCAAATTGTCTGAAAAGCACTGCCTAAGACATCCCTCGCCTGGGAAATTCTGATGTGGACCTGACAGAGTATAAAACAAATTAAACTAAAAAATTAGTCCCTAATGTATTCTCCTGCATTTAACACAGTTTTCAGTCCTTCCTTCCACTAGCAAAACACCAAAAAGAAAACCCGAACAAAAAGCTAAGACCATATTTCTGTCCCCTCTGCAGGGTCTACAGCAGTAGAGGGGCTAACTATCGACACTTGAGCTCGACGGACCCTCACGTATGGATTCCTTGGCGTGAAACATTACCTGCTCTCATGGTCGTAACGGGGGACCACAGGTAAGTAAGAAAAGTGACTGGAAGTGGATGGAAGTAAGCAAACAAAGAGATGTAAGCCCCAGATTTGGTTCAGGACTACTGACACGGCCTCTCCAAATCTGTGCATCCTCAACGTGAGGACGTCCTGCTTCCTAATACTCACACACTCCACACACTTTCTATGCTATTTAACATTCAGAGCAGCTAAAAAAAAATCCTCTCTTTCCGTTTTGCGTTGTTGGCTGATCCGACTCAGACGTTGCCTCTGAGAGCTTACATCTTTCGTTCACTTGGAATCTCGATTAAGGGTCGAATTAAAAGATCTGCCAGTCGAAAAAGCAAAACTAGTGAAGGGCAGGATCATACAAATATCATTCCACCAATATTCCTTATATCATTATCCACAATCTCCATTTTACTTTTATAGTTCTTTCCCCAGAGGACAGCCTCAAACCTATAGTCAAGCCACTGCAGTGGTCCGAGAACTAGTGTCTTGTGGACTATGATTACTCATGCATGATTCCTGATCAAAACATGCCTTCATGCAAGTCATTTCTATGCATTGGACGAGCACAATAATTATTATTTATCTGGAACTCGGTCTGAGCAAGTCTCCTTCAGCCCAAGTCAAAACAATGACTAGTGACCCCTACCCGGTCAGTGTGAAAGCCCATGTAGAAAACATCTTTTTTTTTAATGTCAGTATAACAAAGAGAAGATGAAAAGACCTGTGACATGGGCTAAATGTTATCTCCTTTTTTTTTTTTTTTTTTTCCTTTTTTGCTGCTCAAATAATGAAGTAAGATGCAAGTATACTCAGCACAAACAAACAGAAATAATCTTTGTCTGCGGTTGTGGGTTTCCCCCTGCCTTCATCGCTAAACTTGCTTGGTTGAACATTGTTTCCTTGTCGATAAAGATGATAAAGTTACAGACCCTCCTTTTAGACTGCTAATACAGTTCTATTGGGATCTGCGTGATCCGGTCCCGCAGCACTGGCGCTTTGCTGCGGGGTTCCACACTCGGTGGTAGCAGTGATTTTGCATTTCTCCAATCATCTAGCAGAGATTTCTGTGCCTCGGCACTTGGTCCCCAAAGTAATGTGTGCCACTGGCCAGCACATTTCGAGTTCACTGTTTTTCATTTTGTACTTGTACTCTTCATTTCTTTGAACTTGGTCTCTATGCAGCAAAAGTTCCTCGGTAAACTGATTGTGTTTGGTTCAGCTGTCTTTGACGACATAGGAAACCACATTGCCTCAGTAGTATTTGAGTATGTAAACATTTTTTTTTTGTTTGTTTTTGTTGTGTGTTTTTTTTTGTTAGTTTTTTTTTCTTACTTGCAAATGATCACTTTTTCTACATTTGTTGGGTTTGGACTCAGAGTCTCATCTCGCTGTGTTTTTATTGGATCACTGAATCCTAACACTTGGATTCCCACTCATCTTTTTGGTTTTTGTCCTTCTCTTTCCTGGCCCACTCCTCCTTGTTTTCATCCTGCTTCTCCTTGTCGGGTTTGGTCACGCTGTCGTAAGACGGCAGAGAGGCAGTGGATGGCGTGCTCTCCTTCTTCTCCTGGTTGGTCCCGCCGTTTTCGAGCTTATTGTTAGTAAAAGTGTGGCGTTTGAAGATGATGCCACGCTTGATAAGGTGAACGCGGTAGGCATTTTGGATAATCCTGGCAGAGACATCCTCCTGTTTGCGGCGGAGGGTGGTGGTGATGGGTTCATACGACACCTTGGAGGGGTTGGCTGCCACGAAGCGCTCCTCCATCTGCTGCCTCAGCATGTCCAACTCACCACTGTCACCCAGCACACGCTTAGTGAAGGCAAACAGGATGTCGAGGCAGTGAATGCGATCGCCACTCACCATGGGCATGTCCATGGCGATTAGTTCTATAGTGTTGGGCTTCGGCACGCGGAGCGGGTGCTCCAGTGCGTCGGCGAAGTCAGACAGCTTGGCGAAAGTGATGAACTGAGAGGCAGTGGGATCAAACTTCTCCCAGATCTCATAGAAGGTCTCAAAGTCATCCTCGCTGAGAGGATCGGCACTTTCCTCTGTGGCCACGCTGAAGTTCTCCAGGATGATGGCAATGTACATGTTAACCACAATCAGGAAAGAAATGATGATATACATGACAAAAAAGAAGATTCCCACTGAGGGGTTACCACAGTCGCCCTTCACTGATGTGCCAGGGTTCTCTAAGTTGGGATCGCAGTCTGGTGGGTAGTTGAGTATCGGCAGCAGCAAGCCGTCCCAGCCAGCCGACGTAGTGATCATGAACAGGATGATCATGCTGTTGCCAAAGGTCTCAAAGTTGTACAAGTCGTCAATGCCCGCCCCGTGTTTTACATAGCCAAAGTTGGACATGCCAAATATGGAGAAGATGAACATGACCAGGAAGAGCAGTAGGCCGATGTTGAAGAGAGCCGGCAGCGACATCATCAGAGCAAAGAGTAGAGTCCGGATGCCCTTAGCTCCTTTGATCAGACGAAGGATTCGACCAATACGAGCCAACCTGATCACCCTGAACAACGTAGGCGACACGAAGTACTTCTCAATGATGTCCGCCAAGAACATACCTGAGAGAAAGAGAAAGGGAAAAAGCATATATATAATCGGAGTAAACGGTGACACTCTCAAGTCACTGTCTTCCACTTCCGTTACTCACCAACAATAGACAGGATGACCACCACCACATCAAAGATATTCCAGCCATTGGTGAAGTAATAATGGCGAAGGGCAAAGAGCTTCAGCAAGAACTCTGTGGTGAACACTACGATAAAGATGAAGTTGACCCAGTAGAGGACGTTCTCGGTTTCATCCGACTGATCGTCGGTTTCCACCATCATGGTGACCATGTTGAGGCAGATGAGAATCATGATGGAAATGTCGAAGACTTGCTGCGTCACAAAGTCAAATACCATTCCTTGAATCTTGTTCTAGATGGTGAAAGGACACACAAAGGAATAGCATTATCGATTACTGAAGGTTTTTGTTCGACAATATAAACAGAAGCAGTAACCATAAAAAAGAAAAACATACCTGTGGTCGAGGAATAGGTTTTTGTGGCTTTTTGGACCCCAGTTTTTTCATGGCGTTGTAGTACTTCTTCTGTTCCTCTGTCATAAAGATATCCTGACCTCCAAAGTAAAGGGAAAAGCAGATATTTGGTTATAATCACATTCTAACTCTTTAAAAATAGCATCTCTCTGAGCAAAATACGGAATTAGGAGAAAGAACGTCTCTTATCTTTTTCTTCTGCTGGTTGAAATTGTCAATGATCACACCAATAAACAGGTTGAGGGTGAAGAAGGAGCCGAATATGATGAAGACGACGAAGTAGATGTACATGTAGATGTTGACTTCGTAGTCAGGCTGGTCTTCCACCTTAAAGGCAGTGTTGCATTTTAGTCACAATTAAAAAAATGTTTTCATCAAGAGATCACGCTCATCTCTGTGCAATAAAATGAATTACAATTCACCATTTTACATGGGGTCATGTAAAATAGTAACTGGGCCAGGAAATACTCTATTCTTTGTCCTAATCTATGTTACCTAGCTGCTGGCTTATATTTAGAAAGTCGAACTTTCCTAAAATGTTGAACGATTCCTTTAAGACATGCTTTCGCCAACTGGCATCGTGTGAGATAACATTCATCAAAAAAATCAATGCATATACCTCTCTGGAGTCCACAGCTGCATACATAATGTCCATCCAGCCTTTGAATGTGGCCTTTTTAAAAAAAAGAGACACGAGTAAACATGATTGTTTTAACCCAAAAACGACAGCAATCATACAAAGAAAATTATGAATTGAAATTATGGCAATCCTCAAAGAATACTCAAACTCAAACCGAAACTGACGCATGTCCCGTGGAACAGCTTGTGCATGGAAAGAAACACGTGGATGAAGAAAAGGACGGAGAAACACACGAATATGCACAGTGAGTGTGAACGACAGGCGTCATCATAGAACTGGGAAAGCAAATGGACGCAACGAGAGACCTTCGGTGAAGCTCAGAAAAGAAAAATGAGGAAAATAAGGAAAGTAAACAGGAAAGAAACCCAAGTTAGCGTGAAAGGAGAAATGGAGTCGAGAAGCAGGTTGCCGTCGGAGGCACGTTCTCACCACTTGCAGCAGGGCGAGGTAGCCGGCGCCCACGTTGTCAAAGTTGATTTTGACGTTCTTCCACCTGACCTCAGTAAAGTTTTGATGAATGAGTGCCAAACACTGGGTCTTGTTGTTGACCACGTCGACAGGAAAGTACTCCTCTGCCGTCTCATTGAAACAGAAGTAGTACTTGCCCGCAAACAGATTGACCCCCATGATACTGAAAATCAGCCAAAAGATGAGGCAAACCAGCAACACATTCATAATGGAAGGGATGGCACCCACCAAGGCGTTGACTACCACCTAGACCAGACCAGGGAAGACAGGATATGACAGTGTGAGAACCACGAAGCAAACTCAGGTCAGTCAACCCCCCCCTCTGACAAGACACTACATACTGTTATGGCATCCCACCAATTAAAAACGTTATACGCCGTTTATTACGGAGCAGCAGTTCAGTCGTACTACGACGTCGTGTCGATGTTGCTGTGCGTACTGAAGTGTGTGCAATCACTGGAATGGAGAGCTGTATCAGTCGCGGTTTAATTAGAGCAGCACTGATGTGACTCGGAGGTGTTCTTTGATCTGCTGAGGCATGTAGCTACGACTCACAAACACACACACACACATGAACACATGCTCCGAGGCAAACACCCCTACATTATCAATATGAATCACATTTTTTTTATTATTATTATTATTTAAATGTAATCAGTCTTCATACAGCTACTGCTTCGGACATGTTCTTAACGTGTAGGGAGAACTATATGACTCATATATGTCACGTATTTTAAAAGATCAAATGTACACTTTAAAAACTATACTATCCTGATATTTATTTAATTATAGGCCCACTCACACTCACATATATACACTCACACTTAGGTTTATCTGTTCAGCTGTTATTTCAAATTTACACACACATACACATATATATAAATTTAATATATATATATATATATAATGTAACGCATGATCGTATAAATATGAAATTATCACTTTGTGTGGCGTGTTTGCCATGCCAGTATGAAGTGTCCACTCTTACCACCCCAGCCTTAGAATACAAAACAATAATTTCTAATATAGCTGACTCTTTTACCATAATTAGCCCAACTTAAACAATATACATAACATTACATCATTATAATTCCCCCAAAATATACGCTTGTCTAGCCATCCTATCTGATGTCCCGTTGTTTATCGTTGCCAGTATAAAAAAAGCTCAGCACAGTGAACCGCTCACTACCAGTGTTAGGCAGGCCGACCAGCAGCTCTCAGGCAGACAGCTGAGCATGCATGTCTTTGGCAGACTCGTTTTGTGGAGCCATATTCCCTCCTCATTACAGACGGGCAGGAGGAGCTCTAGAGCAGGATTCTCTCAGTGTGTGCACGGCCTTCACAGGCCAACTCATGCCGAATGTGGATCCAGAAATTTCACATGCATCCCCACAGGGGCTGCTGGATTATAGCGCCAAATGTTTGTTTTAGGACTAAAAAAAGAAAGACATGTCGGCGTGAATGCACTCGCTGAGAGAATGACTCTTTGCTCGATCTGAGATAGAATTTAAATGCTTCCGAAAAGTCAGTGTTTTTTTAAAAAAAAAAAAATAATAAAGAATTAGGCCATGCTGTGTGGAAAGCATTCTCAGAAAGAGGGAAAATGGCTTTCAAAAATGCATAATGTGCATCGGCAGTTTTTTAATACATGCGTGTTACATGGCATTGTGCAATCTCAAGAACCGCTCAAATCAATACATAAATAAATAGAGAAATGTGTGGATAGAGAGATAGCGGCTAAAGAGATCATGAAGCTTTGCTTGCTTGTGTGTCAGACTAGCCATTCGATATTTAGTTTTTATGGGGGTGTCTGACAAATATCTACCTGTATCTACAATTTCATTAGCCTGCTCGCAGTGAAAACAGTCGATTAAAGTGACTGGGGTTCAGAGGTTACATCCAAAGCCCCCATTATATTATATCTAAAGCCTTCCATAGCCTGTAAAGCTAATATGATCATTTCCAATTCTTCAGCAGGTTCATCAGGAAAAAAAAGGGGATACATTGGGTAAAATGGCTAGAGGTGGTGTCATTCCTGTACAATGCATTGCTCAGAAAGCTAGGACTGAGATTACAAAGCAGCATTAAGAGAAAGAGAGAGCAAAGTAGAAAGTCAGAACAGCCCATAGTCATTGCATGTTAAGCAGTGCAATGTGTCCAATCGAAGCTGCACTGCTCGCTCGGGGGCGGCTGAGGTGCGTTGGGGACTTGGCGATGCTGTCGTGCTGTGGGGTCTCAACCAGCGAGGATGCAAAAGTTCTCATAGTTCTAACTCTCCAGAATCTCTTTCATTTGGTGTCATCTCTCCATTCATGTACTTCCCTATTCATTTATTTATTGCTTTGACCTCGAATTTTCCATTTACAGTCCAAACAAAATGATAACTCAATTGATGAACATAGACAATAGAGTAAAATAAACTGATACAGCAGGATCAAATTCCTGTTTTTTATTATTTTTTCTCGCTTTTTTTTTTTTTTTTCACCTTTGCATTACTGGGCCACCCTCGCCTCCCCTGCCACATACACCCAGTGAATGAGTTCATTCATAGGGGCATTGGTACTGGCATTAATACACACTACTGAAGCAAATGTTCGGCCTTTCAACCCCAAAAATGACAACATCGTATTACCAGGTCTAGCCCGAAGTCAACTCTTAAAATTTTAGTGAAACACCCATGACAACATCCATAAAGCCTATCCAGGGCCTAAAAGCATTGATGTCTGCTCGTGCGCAACGGCATCACATTTTAGTCGCTGGATATCTAGTATGAATGAGGCAAACTTGAAGGTTTCATTCATTTACAATCAATCCGCTCTGGTCTGTCATTTTTGGGACGTGCTAAAGAAGGGGCGAGACATCGTCTATTTAGGTTTGACAGCGTTGTCTAAACCCTGAAGCGCTTAGTGCTAACCTATGGGCCACTTTCCACCCAGAACTCTAAGTCTAAATCTAAATAGGCCCGTTGTTGCCTCCCAGTTTCACATCCCGTGGGAGTGGAAGGCAACAGGAAGCCAGGGCCTGCTGTATGCGCTACAGTATGTGGTGCCATGACATGACAGCAGAAATGCCTTGTGTGAAATGGCAGCCTAGCGTATTTGCTAAGCTTCTGCCTGCATTCCAAAAGGAAGGCGTGAAAACTGATTATAAGAGTTTAATGTGGACGATGTTGAGAAACTTCTACAGTTAAGAACCTGCCTCCAGAATGGAGCGGGCTAGCTGGTTAGAGGGCGCAACCCTAAAGAGCTGACACTGGCAGAAGCTTAACAAATACTGTCTTCCCAAAGCCACAACACTGAGAGTGTGTGTGGTTTCTGTCTCAGTCCCTGATGCAGAAAGATCCTGGACAAGCAGAAGAAGAGAGAGAGTGTGGCGACCCTGCAGCGGTCCGGCCCAGGCCGAACTGGGTCAAGGTGGGGTGAGTAGTGAGGAGGGACAGGAAAGGGGGAGGGAGTGCAGAGGAAGAGGGACAGGAGGGGGAGTAAGGGTGGGGTGAGTGCTGCACATGTGGGGGAGAGGAAGAGGGGGAGCATGAGGTGAAGCTCAAACTAGAAGACATGGCAACCAGTCCAAGAAGAGTGAGAGGTAAATGAGAGACGCAGAGAGTAAAGAAAGAGAAAGAGACAGAAGGGATCACGACTGACAACAACCAGGTGCAACCTAACGCTACCGCCAGTCACTGAAACGACCAATCAGATCTGGGTATTTAAGGGAGGGACGGCCGAAGCAACCAGAGGTCATTTCTGCTCTGTAAGCCACTGACTCTAAGAGATAAGACAGAGTCCTCTGAGCGGTTGTTTGGCAGCTGTCCTGTATGCAGAGTTTTACTGTGACTGGTCAGGCAGAGGTTTTGGTGTCCTGCAGCTCCCCGGTTCCTGCTGGTTGTTCTCGATGCTAGATGCACTGAGGGATGGTGTGAGCCGGGGGAGGGAGGGAGAGGAGGGAGGTTATGGGAGCAGGAGGGGGCATGTGGAAGGGAGGGTAAGGGGGGAGGGGGGCAGGTGGGGGTGAGGGGGAGGTAGGGGTATCAATTGAAAGCAGTGGTTGAGAATCAGGCCAAATGAACAGCTAACTGTTGATTTGAATGCTCTATGAGATGGCATGTAAGTTTGGTTAGCTTTGAATAAATTCACATACACTTCGGCCAATCAAGGAGAAACAAAGTAAAATGAAGTCATCAGAACTTGTAGTTGGTATCTTATGTGATGAGGCAGCTTTGTGAAATATTTCTGTTTCTGCTTGGGAATTTTTTTTCTTATTATCAAATCAAATTGTTTGTTTTTGTTAAGCAGAAGTTCAATTGAAATGTATTTTTTTATTCTGCTGGCAATACAACTTTACTGTTACTTTACTCAGTCTCCCAGCTGCATCATGACTTATTCTTTCGCTCTAACAAAGGCATGGTACAGGATTGCGCATGGAAAGGTGATTTTTTTTTTTTTTTTGGCTTTCATTTCCTGGTTTAAGAAAAAAAAACATCAATCCCCCATTATTTTGGAGTTATGTATATATATATATATATATTTTTTTTGTCCTCTTAGTTTGTTTTAGATCAGTTCTAGCATGCTTTAAACTGTTGAATGGGCATGCGGAAGGATCAGCTGCTTAGCTTTGGATCTTACCCTCATCCCTTCAAAACGTGACAAGGCTCTGAGGGGTCTCAAGGCCCTTAGTGTCCTGAGTGATTTAATGGGCCCTAGATCGGAGTAGCCCAGCGCATTAGCTACAAGGCTGACTATAGACACCTACACAAAAACAGAGAAGCAAAAGAGGTTCCAAACTGTTAGAAGTGAGAATATTCACTAGGGAAGAGAGACGGCCCTGGTATAGGCGGAGAGTTGCTTGACATACACACATAAATCTATGCATGTATATGCATGTATAATATTGCATTTATACATGTATATACACTGAGAGAGAAGGTCAGTGTTTAGTATAGGTTTTATGTGCGTAGTATTTTTTTTTTTTTTTTTTTTAGTAGTAGCAGTAGGCCATAGGGATTGTTTGTCTGTTATTTTGGGGCAGTTGACGAGATGTGAAAAGTCCTTTGTACCTGCAAAGAAATTAGTGGTTGAGAGAGACAGAGAGAGAGAGAGAGACAGAGAGAGAGAGAGGGAGAGAGAGGAGATAGAGACATAAGACTCAAATAAAGGGTAAATTAGGCAGAAAAGAGTGCTACATGATTTAGTAAAGATACAAGCGAAGGGACTGGGAGAGCAGAGGAAGAGGATTTGGGGAGGGAGGGAAGGAGAGAGGTTACCCTGTGGAAGCTGACAAAAAACCCAACAGACTTGAGAGCCTTACCCTTGCCCCTCTAACATTGTCTCTCCATGTCGCTCTCGGGCTGAGGCATAAAATCCCATATAATTTAAGACAGACAAACTAACGGAACCTAAGAGAAAGAATACAAGTAAACATGTACAAGTGTGTCATTTTGCCATTTTTTTTTTCTTTTTCTTTCTTCAACACATCAACTCAATTTGTCACACGGCATTTAAGAAGTCAAATAGGAGAGCCACAGTCACATGAAAACCACACACAAAGAAACGAGGGGATGGAGGTTAAGGGCACACCGGATATAGTTATTAGCACTGGATGGCACTGAAAGGACAGAAATACACGGAGTACAGTCGAGTTACACACAGTTAACCACGGTTAACAATAACAGCACACGACCTCAAAGGAACTGGTGCAGCCCCTCATCACGTCCGGCAGCAGCCGCCAAGGAACACTTCCTGGTCAGTTATCACTGGTTCAAACAAACTATGAATCCTTAGATAATGTGGAGCATTTTGAATCATAGATATAGAGGGTATGCATCGACGTCACGCCCGGGGCCACGCCCCCCCTGAGTGGCAAAAACACAGTGAAATGTAGCAGGAAAGTAAGACTGGAAAAAATGTGGATTATCACATGAAATTAAGGACAATTGGACAATGATCTATACAAAGAAGTATGGATTTCAAAAGGTGGAATAGCCTCAGTTTCAGTTAGTTTTAGGTCATTTGAGTTAAGTTCAGATAAATGTAGCTAAATAAAAAATGCTAACGCTAAGAGCTTTCCTGAGAAGTAATGCTAGCCATATAATACCGTAGCATCTGACAGGACGTTAAAAGGATGAGGAGGAGTGATTGCAAATATTCTGTTTATTGTTTAATTGTTATTTATTGTTGGAACTGAAATAGTTATTGTCGGCCGTAACTACGCCAAAGCAACAACATCGACAAACTCATCTGACAGCCCTCCAGAACACAACTAAGGTATGACTTCATCAAAAAATACCGCTTAAGTTAATATTACCTGACACTTAATGTGTAATCCAGTTGTTTCTTCGTAACCCATTTACTTCTCTTTACTTTGTCATTTGGGAGCCTGTGAAAATATACGTCTGACTGCTTTTCAAATCTACTGGTGCAGTCAATCGCATGACAGCTCCCTTTTATTTAGCTTTACAGTTTATTAAAGCCTATGACTCAAACTAATGCTGCTAATCTCCACGTTCAATTGTCACTTTTTGCCACTCAGTGGCCATAACCATGGAGACCTCGCTACCTGTGACGTCACGTGCACACCCTCTATACATCAATACAGTTCACATAGAGGGCTATTATTGTATTGTTGATGCTACTTATGTTTCTAGGCCATGTAGCTGATTTAAGCTGGACAAAGATACAGAGGCACATTATTAACCAAGGAGGAAATGGACAATGAGAATGTGGTCAATAAGCTGCACAATTGTTTCTAGAGGAGTGGTGAGAAGTGTAGGATCGACTTCGCCTTTAAAGAGCCCTGAATGGCTTTTAGAGGCTGTTCAGGAAGCTTTCGTTGGTCAAATGCACATTATTAAAGCTGCAAAATTACAAGTATAGATGGATAAATCAGTGAAATAGAGATGCATTTATCCACAGTCACAGGAACTGAATCATCAGGAAGTCATTTCTCATTCCTACACATCGTTATCTTGGTCTGGATGCTGGGAGGACCGAAACAAGGGGAGTGCCAGTTCCTTACAAATAATTAAAAAAAATATCAACAGTGAAGACGTGTGAAAGCACCTCCAACCAGCCACCGACACCAACCGGTCAAACTCACCGCAAGAATTACACAACATTCAAAGCTTACCAAAAATCACGGAGGGAGGTTTGTTACAGGCAAAATCTTCATTTTGACTGATGCCATTATCAAGACTACACAGACTACAAGAGGTGAACTGTTTAGACGTGGAGCCCGTCAAAACTGCACAACAGGACACGAGGAAACGTGTGAGCATTGATTTAAATTTACTTGAGAGTACTTACTTACACAGACCTTTTTTTTAAATCAATAACCTCGCCTCTTGAGGGAGTCAGTAGCTGCTCTGAAGGGGGAGACAGTAAAATAAAGATTTTGCCTTTGATCTACACTACAGTGTTTGGGGTAATTGTCACCTTCAGCCTGACCCCTTGGAGAGCCCCCCTTTGGGGTGCCTGCCTCTGGCCCCCCCGCTGGGCCAGCTGTGTGGTAGCGGCCTCAGTGTCTCAACGTCCTTCTCACAGAGCTCTGCAAGGCAAGGCCAATGACATCTGGGGCTGTGATCCCATGATGACGACAGCACATACCAAACAGAAATAAAAACAAACTAAAAACAAAAGAAAGGAAAAAACAAAACACAAAACAAAACAATGATAATAATCTGAGTGAAAAAGAAAGATGAGTGGAATATGACACCTAACAGCCTCACGCTCCTCAGTGCCGCCGCCAATCAAGAGCAGTCTAATTTAACAATAATTAAAAAGATGATTTCAAAATATAAAAGGATATTTATTCCCATTGAGTAAAAACATATCAAAACTATATTTATTTATTTAGATGTGTTTGAGTTATGAGACGCTAACACGATGCTAAACTCGCTAACAGCTCTGACGTAATAAAGACATAAAAACATTTTCATAACAAAAATCAGGAGGACACAAATCTAATGGAGAACAGAAAGATACGGTAACAGGGAAATGAGGAGGGACACTTTCACCCAAAGAGTCAGGCACATCCACACTCAGAGAAAAATAAATAAATAAATAAATAAATAAAGCAAACACAGGCCGGTCTAATGATGGTGCCCCCCCCACACACACGTTTCTGAGTCCATGGCAATGGTTTGACCCACAACACATGACACACTCAGGCCACAACACAGCCCAGACTCATCATCAAGCACAAGTATTAGTCTTGCCTTTTTTTTGTTTTTTTTTTTTTTTTGTGTTTGTTTGTTTGTTTTAAGGGGGAGCGCTAGTGAAGACCAAACTTACCGCCGGCCGCCTGTCACCCACCATCATTACATCTCAGCACAATATCACCACATTCCTGAGGTTACACTTCCAAGAGGGAACAAAGGGAGGACGGGGGGGAAAGAAGGGAGGGAAACATAGGGCTCCGCACTGCCCTGACAGGCAGGGAATATACAGTGGCAATAACCAGAATCAGCACAGCGTGCTATCATTATAATCAATACAAGGTCTGTGTGCGCTGCATGAGTGAAATCTAAAAGCGTGAGTTGAAAATAGCTGCGTAAATGCATGGGTGTGGAATTGATTTAAGTGTTCATTATGTGAAGAGTGTAATATGTGTGTGTCTGTTGTTGCAGGGGGGGGGATAAATAACAGGAGCTTATAATGACTCAAACTTCTGGCCATTGATAGGAGTCCATTCACAGGTATTGGCTGAGGTGTTGGACACTGCGGAGAGGTGGTTAGTTCAAGGAGAAAGTCAGAAGTCAGGGAAATTCTTATTCTATCCAACCATGCCACTCGGTTTAGATTAGTCCTTGCAAAATGCAAATGAAGCATTCAAAATTATCCCCTTTTTTCTTCCCAACATTACATTGAGGCTGAACTTTACACCAATCGGGCATAACATTATGACCACCTTCCTAATATTGTACAGGTCATTAAACATGGCCTTCTGAGGATGTGCTGTGGTGTCTGGCCTCACAGTGTTGTTAGTGGGGGGGCCTTTGGGTCCTGTGGGTTGAGGGGAGGGGCCTCTGTGCATCCTGCCGATACTTGATCAGCTTGGGATCTAGTGAATTTAGAGGCCAGGGCGACACCTTGTGCTGTTCTTTGTGTTTCTTTTGTTTTTTCTTGAGTTGTTCCTAAACCATTTTTGTGTGTGCCTGTGTCAGCCTGCATCCTGTTGGGGGATGGCGTGTCATTGCTTGGGGGTGGGGGCACATGTCTAAATAACATCCACACTAATGCCAGGTCTAAAAAATTTCCAAGAGGAGCATTGAATTGTCACAAGACGGTGAGTGATAATTATGTCCGCTATCAGTGGTTTTAATGTTATGGCTGATCGGTGTATATATCATATTAACTAAAATGAAATAGTGTTTTTTGTGTGTAGCTGCCCGAGAATAGAGTAAAGATTCCCTGTTCTGGACTTTCATACTTGACTGTCACAAGGAGCAGAGCAGTACACAGAGAGAGAGGACAAAGGCACATATCAAACATCTCAGAGGTCAGAAACACAGGCAGAGACAGCTGTACAGAAACATCCAGGACACATCCCCTGGCTCTGAGCACGGCTTGAACGTGGTGCTAATCGATACGTTCAGCTACTGATTGAATGATTCTATTTGTGCACGTAAACATTTATGTGTAAATGTTTCTTGCTTCTAGATCTCCCACACAAATAACGTTTAAATTCAGAGGAAGATATTTATTGTACACATTCAAGCGACTCAGAGAGATGATGGAGTTGTGAAAGGGGAGTGAGGCACATGTGCACTAGGCATGGACAGACTATAGTATAAATAGTCCTGTAAAACACTGTCCTTATAGCACGAGTAAAAGAAATAAACAAGCTTTTTTTTTTTTTATTAGCAACAACATGCCCCCTCACCTAATACAAGCCATGAAGCAGATATTCAATTAATAACCTGACCTTTCAAACCTAACCACACCCAAAAGGCAACAATAGGAGCAACACAGATATAGAATAATAAAAACATCATATGCTGTTCCTATAATGGACATAAAAGTGCATATAATGGGGTTCATGAAAATCTAGTAAATGAAGACAAATCGTTTGTGTTACAGTTAAAAATGGAGAAATTAGCGTTAGCTCAGCGGTTTAAGGGGATTTATGAATCGGTGTGTTGCTGTTGGACCAGGGTGTGATTGAGGACCAAGTAACTAGTCTGTTCTACAACACGTGATGGAGGACACAAGAGCTAGACTTACATCCACAATGAAGAAGTCCAGCCAGCACCAGGCGTTGGTGAAATACTTGACAAAGCCATAGGCCACCCACTTCAGCAACATCTCCAGGATGAAGATGTACGTGAACACCCTGTCGGCGTACTCCAGAATGATCCTGATGGTCTTCCTCTGCTCAATGTACACATCCTCGAAGGCCTGCGGGGGGGGGGGCAAACAGGGAAACAAGCCTCGGTTACAGCAAAGGGGGCGACGGTTCACGCGTGACATCCAGGATTTACGATTCCACTAATGAAATTGTTCACGGCGCCACAGCCCTGATCACCGCCGCTGATTTACAGGAAGGAAGAAGATGTGTTGTGCGTGAAAGATTTCTGCTCACTATGCCGGTAATATAGATTAGTGGCAGTCTTTACTCTTATTCGGGACCGTTTGACATGCTTGAGAAAAATGCACCTCCTCCACCCCAGGAAATAGATTCACAGTTTAATAAATGTTACAGTTCATTTATCACCTGCGCCCATGGCCCCTCTCTCCCAACACACAGCTGACTGCACCACTGATCAACTTGTTTGCCCTCCTCACTGTAATCTGTGAATTCTTATTTTATTCACTGAAATATTTTTTTTGTCCTAAATAATATATATATATATATATATTTTCAATTATTATTTGTTATTCTTACCAGGGCACCACTACTGAGAAGGATCATGAAGATAATGAGGGTCTCGAACCAGTTGTGCTCTACGATCAGGTAGCAGGTTTTTCTCAGGAACCACCAGCTCTTGCCCCAACCCATGGTGATGTCCACGTCACAGCACTTATACTTGGCCACACAAGCTGAGGATGAGGAAAAAAAGTGATTAACTGCAATATCATGTCTCTTTTTTCTATTTATCGCAAGTGGATTCCTTTATTTTTACACCTTTAAAGTCTGAATGTTGTTGTTTTGAGCATAATATGTAGTGTGTGTGTATCTGTATTCACTTTGGACGCCTAAAATGCCGTCTGACATAATATAGAAGGTAAGTGATATCTAATTTAGTTAATTTCCATTACCTTAACTGAAACGCTTCTCTTTAAATGCCGTGTACTTGTGCAAGCATCAGATATATGACAGACTGATAAGCACTCTCCACGGGTGAGTGATCTTTCATAATGAAACTATCCTTCGCCCTGCCTCCCTATAATTTCCACTCAGCCCAGGGGGAGTCTCTGTGTTGTGGAGTGGAGGTAATGGGTGCAGCGGGAGCAGCGCTCTCACCATCTGTCCAACATGGCTCAGGCTCCATGTACTCCTCCACCGGCTCCACCACCACCACCTCTTCCACGTCTGGCTTGATGTCGATGGTGCTGCCTTCTGACGAGCTGGTGTCGTCCAGCTGCAGGGAAAAACATGCAGGAACACACACACACACACACACACACACAGAAGCATGCAAGCATGAACACACATAAACACAGGCACGCAACAGCGACTCTGAAACTTTTCACTTCACGGCCGCTAACGAAGGGAAAAGTTGAACTCATTACGACTTCTGGGACCGGTCTGGAAATGGACGTTCTATGCCATTAGGAAATTGAATTGGCTCAATCTTTAAATGGAAAAAAAAAATGACCTTTGGTCACAGAGCTCTTTTTCCATTTTGAGATAGACATTGCAACAATCCTGAACGTGACACATCATCCACATGAACGCTGAAATGGAAGATCAAATGACAGCCCTCCTGCTCTGAAAGTCTTCTAAATGCATTTCAGCAAAATTATACATCAGTTGATAGCCATTGTTTCACACTGCCTGCCTGCTCTAGCCACTCTAGAGGGCTCTACTGAGTAATGGAGTTGTAGTTAGTGTCTGAGCGGTGCAGACAATCCAGCCACACCCACCGTTTTACTGTCCTGGAGAAGCTGAGCGTTATAAACAACGAAAACAACACCATGTGGAGCCGTATTATTTACGCAGCTGCTGCTTCAAAAAAACGTGCTTTACATTGTTAGGAATTCTTCTGTGTTACTGACCTCTTTGCTGTTCTCATTGTCCGACTCGCTGCTGAAGTCCTCCGTGTTGAGATTCTCAAAGTCAGACTCTCCCACAGCTATGGGCACGCAGACGGTCAGATTCGGGTTGTGGATGAACGACATGTGGTCCTCGTCGATCATGTACTTGCCCACGCTGCTGCCTATACCGCTGGTGGTGCCGTTACCATTCTTGGCATAGTCCAGGTCTCGGTTGATGTCCACCCCGGTGTGGTTAGCGATGCAGTTCAGCTTCTTGTCGTACATGTCGTCCAGCGGCTTCTGCTCGTCCTCCATCGGCGGTTTCTTCAGCAGGCTGGCCACCAGTATCCGCACCTTCGCCTTTATCCAGGCGATGCCTTTCTTGATGCGCATGACGGAAATCTGCAGGTTGTTGGGCTCGCCGTCGTCATCCGTAGCGGCCAAGTTGTCGGCGCTGAAGGAGCTCAGCAGCAAGGCAAGAAACAGGTTCAACACCTTTGAACACATAATGTTGAAAGGTTATGCCTTCGATCACTGACCACTTCACAACATTTTGAATGGAACCCTGCAGACTAGAACACTCACCACCAGGTTACCAATCACCATGACCATCATGAAGACGATGAGGCACATGCCCTGTCCCGCCACCTCCATGCAGTCCCACATGGTCTCGATCCACTCACCGCACAGCACCCGAAAGACGATCAGGAAGGAGTGGAAGAAGTCGTTCATGTGCCAGCGGGGCAGCTCGCAGTCAGCCGCGATCTTACACACACAGTCTTTGTAGCTCTTTCCGAACAGCTGCATGCCCACCACGGCAAAGATGAAGACGATGATGGCCAGCACCAGAGTCAAGTTCCCCAAGGCTCCCACTGAGTTGCCAATGATCTTGATCAGCATGTTGAGGGTGGGCCACGACTTGGCCAGCTTAAACACTCTCAGCTACAGATGCAGGGGTAGGAGGGAAGGGCAGAAGGATGTAATATACTCTCAATATCTTAACAGGTTTGAGACATAGTAACAGCTTTATAACAGAATGTGCATATGATACGAAGCTAACTCAGTATTTTATTTATTTTTTTCAGGAAGAAGCTAAAGGGACAGTTTACCAATCGGAATGACCGCAGCACAGACAGCCCCTCGACGTCAGCCAGAGCCAACTCCACCAAACTCAGCGTCACTATGAACCCGTCGAAGCAGTTCCAGGCCTCCTGGAAGTAGTAGTACGGATCCATGGCCACCAGCTTGAAAAGCATCTCTCCTGCAAAGATCCCCGTGAACACCTGGCAGGTGGGAAAGAGAACAGGTTTGACTAAAATAGATTTGGCTTGATGACATGTTTCATAGGAGACGTGTGCAGTAGTCGGCGGCGAAAGACTTTTATGATATTTGTTGTGCAGACTGAGGCAGACTATATATGTTGGAGAAAAGTCTATCATGTTATAAATGACAGTTATGGACGCTGCATTTCACCGGTAGGATAAATCTAATTATTTAAAGAGGCAGCGGCACATATAGTTAATGTCTGTAAGCGTGTGTGTGTGTGTGTGTTTCAGCTGCTCTGTAATCAGTAAGGATGAAATGGCACTTCTGTGGTCTCGTAACAGCTCAGATAAATTACTGATGGCTGTCCTCAATCATAGAGCTCACATAATGAATAAATACATAATGTAAGTGTGGGTGACTTTGTGTGTGTGTGTGTGTGTGTGTGAGAGGGAGAAAAAGAGAGGATGACTCATTTCATTTCGCTTCAAGGTGACCTAGAAATTTCCACCTGTAAAACACTTTGGCCTTTCCTGATAAATCATCCTGGGGCAGAAATGTGTCTGTCATTTGTGACTGATCTGATTTCACATGTACATCGATATCAAATGCCGAAAACTGTCACGTAGCAGTGCAAAGATTTACTCACTTTTCTAAAAATAAATACGTAAATAAATAAAATGTTTAAGTGAATGTAGCCCGGTTGAGTTATCTGAGCCATGATTCGGGCACCATTTTAGAGCAGCTCATCGATCAGGCACCATGAAATATTAATGCAGGCCTCCCAGCTGTCAGCCAGCCAGCAGAGAGTCGGCCTGGTCCCGCTGCAAACAAACAGCAGCTCCACTTAACCAGGGGAGAGGAAGAGGCAGAGGGAGGAGGAGATAAAAGGAACACGTGCGTGTGCACACGTGTGAAAGTTAGAAATCCACAGATGCAGGGGAAGGTTAGAGGTCAACACCCGTCTGTGAGCTGCTGGAAAGAATCTGAGAAAGTTTTAAGGTCAGATGAATCAGATAAAAACAAAAGAACACAAACGTCTCCACTCACCAGATTGCCTACAGACAGCATATCCTCAAAGTCAGTGGTCATGGGGTAGTGCTCCATGGCCATGAAGAGGGTGTTCAGCACAATACAGATGGTGATGGCCAAGTCCACGAAGGGATCCATGACTATCAAGTTCATAATCTCCTTGATCTTAATCCACATGGGGGAGCACTCCCAGATCAGGAATGTGTTAGAAAACTTATACCAGCATGGTGGACACTTTCGCTGAGACTCCTCCAGCTCTGAAGACATAGCGCGGATCACACATCAAAACCCAACATACTTGTGCACTTGAGCAGACAGCATGCAATGGTATAAATATGATAGAGAAAATTGTATGCATTGTATGTATCTGGTACTGTTGGATATGCAAAGCAGATAAGCAGGAAATTCATGTCAAACTAATCAACCAATGAGAGCAGCCCTAGTTAAAGAATAATGAGAGAGCAGGTTAAATAGCTGGGTTAAAGTGGCAGTACCCTCCACTAGTGTGTTGGTAATGACGCTCATGACACTGTTGGCCCGCTCTTTCCGCCCAAAGGAGGTATTGAGCTGGTCCACAGACACCATCAGGGAGCCCGACAGCTTCTTCTTCACCTCAACCTCAGTAGTTGGCTGTCAGGAGGAGAGGAAGAATCAAGCACCCATGGAGAGGACATGAACACCATCCCACATCACCACCGGTGGCCGGCGGAGGGAAGTGCACAACAGCATTGGCAGGAAAAAGTAGTTGAGGGTCAGATTTTGTTTGGAGGGATGGGGGGGGTGGGGAGGGGGTTGGGACAGGAAATGTTTCATTCTTTTCTATATCAATGCTGGTTTCAAGGAAGATGTGTGTGTGTGCTGTAGATGCATGCAGGTCTCAGCCAAAGTGGGAGCAGTGGTCTAGCGCTACTTGACCTAATTGTGTTTGAATGGAATTAGCTCATCCCAATTGGATAATAAATGGATTGTGAGATACTGTGCAAGGAGAACTGCTTCTGCATGAATGCATGTTCAGTCCTGTCATGCAGTAATGGAGGCTTTGCTGCTATTGCAATATAATCATTGGGGAAATTTAACAAAATGTCTCCCAAATCTGGCCATTTTTAATGTAACTTGCAAATTGATGCTACTGTATCTTCCTACTTTGAAACCATACAACTTATATTGCAACCATCAAGTCAAGAGCATTCTACAGAGATCGTATGGAGGCAGGTAGTTCAGATCCATCCAGTTGTCATGCATGGGCATGCTCCAAGTCAAAGAGAGGAAATTACAGACACCATAGCCATCGTTCTAGTTGTCTACAGTATGTCATGCTTGTTCTAGTTTAGGGTCTAAATCTACCATGCTAACTAGAATGAGACACAACTAGTTTACTAATGCTGACCAGGGAGAGTTTGGAGAACAGAGAAAGGTAAAGACAGACAAGGACAGCAGCCCTCCTTTGTGTCCTAAAGTTATTTATGAAGGCCTGATAGGATGGTGTGTGCTACTTATATCATAAGTATTATAGGTGAAGGGGGAATTGGGGATCCAGATCAAAAATGTTTGTGGCTCTACAGTGCTGGTTCCCTCTGTTTCCTACACCTGCTATTGTAGATCTACCCACACAGGCTAGCAGTGGACCTGGATGCCTGGAGGAACACATCAACACACTGGAGCCTGTTAATGCATCATTATATGCTGTTTGTTAACACAAATTCTTTTCTTTTTTTAAACTACAGTGCCTTTAACAGGAACTTGAAGCCAGTGTTAAAGTGTTTTTTTCTTTTTCTTTTTTAAATCTAACGGGCCAATGTTGAAGCAGTACAACGACAGAATTCTGTTCGATTCGTGTCTGTTCAATAAATAAAATCCATATCAGCATATTAAAGACATTCATCACTCAATTCAAACAACAAAATTTCCTGGAAGTCACTGATAGACCCAGTTTCTCTAACCTATGGATTTCACAGTTGGTTATGGTATATTTGCTCTAATCGTTTTCTTAAATTTCCATCCTTTGCCTATTGTCGGAGGGCAGCATACACTGCGGGGGCTGGGGGAGGGGAGGCGCGAGCGCTTAGCCAAGAGATACATACGGACTTGCAAAGATGACAGAGTAGAAAATAGAGAGCCAGAAAGAAACGTAACGGACGAGAGGGGGGCCATGCCTAGATAGGTCTACTCATTGACTTCCTTACACTGTCGTCAGTAGCTGCCTTATCTATTTTCACCTCAGGCAGAAGGCGTCCACCGGGCCCAGGGCCGATGAGCGACACCACGCCGTTGCAATCCACCGTGCTGTTCCTCTTTCCCTGGAAGCCGCTGTAGCTGCTCCGCCGGTAGGGGCTGAACAGGGAGCCGCGGCGCTCCTCGCACTCCTCCACCGTGCTGTGCTCGTCGTCGGCGAACTCATTCTCCGAGCCCACGTCCTTGCCGCGGCCCTTGAAGCTGAAGATGCTGCTCTTGCTGTTGTGGCGGGAGAGGAAAGGCGAGCCGGGGATGCTCAGGAGGGACTGGAGGAGAGGAGGTAGAGGAAAGAGATGCCCAGAGTGTCTCTCAACAACAATCGCTTGCACCGTCATTTTATGCTGTTTGTTATCAGTTATCATCTGCGGGAAATATAATACGACCGGGGCGCTTTCTGTGATTTAATAATAAGACAGAAAAAAATGGTCAAGCTCACACCTACACACAGGACAGAGATGCAGCCAACTGGAATAACACGCATGCAAACAGTATCACTGCACAAAGTATGCTAGCTGAAGTGTGAAATCACATCTTTTTTTAGAAAGGAAAATGGTCACCACTGCATATCACATGAGGGATTTTTCCAATTATGTTTGAAGTCTCACTTAAGGCCAGTGTGGCTTATAATGTTGTTTGGTGTATCTGAACTGAATGTAAAAACAAGTAGAGTCAAAGTGAGGCAGAGACAAAGCTGCAAAGCTTCCTCCCTCTGAAACATTCATGCAATCACTGAATAATTCAAGAGCTGGACATGTGCTTCTTTATCTCTGGCCACTATATGCTGCTCCCTACTTGAGATAGTGCAACAACACACTGTGCATTCTTAAACTGAAATTTTCCACATCAATCGACAGTCAAAAAAAAAAGAAAACAACGCCGTGCCCGCAGCTACATGATTCACTGACATCTACATTCTCTTCATACAGCCACAAATAGATCTGCTCTTGTTCTGTGACTTTTTGTCTTCCTCCACCCGAACACCTGGGCCGTTTTGTTGAGAAAAAATGACTGAACTGGTATTCTTCAGGCGGAGGGAATGTGGAGAAGTAGATCATGGACACATTTTCATGGCCATGTCATTTTATTCAGACCCTTTGGAAAGAGATCTTGGTTTTTAGCATCAGCGGCTGTCACAAAATCAGGACAAACACCTGGTGGGTGTTAACTAAAGATGATACCCATGTCTTAAAGTTACAAAAAAATGGCTCCAGAAAATGGCCAATCTGTTATTTTATTTTGACCTCTGTTCAGTTTTTGTTTGTTTTAGGTTAAAGTCTATTAGTCTTTTTTAAGTAGTATTCTCGAGGAATACATTTTCAGATTCAGGATCACGTCTAAACATTGCAATTATTATTTTCACATTATAAATCAATCTTTTTTTCTATTATCTCGCTGCAAATACTCTTAATTATGTTTAAAAGACGGACATTTTAAATTGTCTCGTGACAACTGAGATTGTTTTGTCTCACCTGGTTCATAATGGAAGACTTTCGACCCAGGCGGTTATCAGGGAAACGGAAGCGGCTCCTCTTGCTGCCGTCGTCCGACTCCGACTTGACAAATTTCTCGCTGTCGCCCTTCTCCTTCTCCTGCTCCTTCTGCCGCCACTTCTTCTTGCGGTTGCGCCGCTCTTTGGCACTCTTGGAGCTGAGCTTTGACATCTCGGAGGAACTGCAGGACAGGTGCCCTCCTCCGTCGTCTTCCACCGCATCCTCCGACACTGTGCCCGCAGAGGTTGCCATGGCAGCAGTCTGCAGAGAAACAAGCCCAAGAACAAAGTCAGAACAATGACACGGCGTGATTTGGGGAGCCTTTCGTCCTCCATCTTGCAGAGAACTTGACCTGGGCGTCCTCCTGCTGTTTCTTGAGCTGCTCCAGCATGGCCTTGAATTCTTCCTCCTTCTGCGCCGCCTCTTCCATGGTGGCCTGGTTCTGCTCCTCATAAGCCATGGCTACCACAGCCAGGATCAGATTCACCAGGTAGAACGAACCCACGAAGATCACCAAGACGAAGAAGATCATGTAGGTCTTCCCTGCCGCCCTCAGGGTCTGTTAAGAGGTCAGTGCATCAGAGGAAGAGGGGGGGCGAGAGGGAAACAGAAGAGACTCTCATGACATCTGATACACAACCTCAACCACTGACTCAAGCTCAGTGTCAACCTCATCTGCTCCTTATGGAAAAAAAGGACTCGTCAGAAATGAACACGGTCTACTGGTGGTGGGGGAAAACAGAACAGACAGATCGATCTGAGCATTTCTGGATGCAGGAGTCACCCCAGCAAAAATGTCTTTTGCTCCTTACTTCCACAAATATACAACTCAAACACTGTATATTTGCACAGTACAGAATTATCTCCCCGATCATCTAATATAGTCATGGGCGCAACAAAAATCTTTCTCTTGTTATGGTTGTAACATGTGTACATGTCAGGATAACATGCATGTTTGACCCAGCTTTCTAGCCAGTGCATAGACAAGAATGTCTTTTCATGTTGTCTGGTGAATAATTTGTAGTTTTATTCGCATACAAACGAGCCCTCATTCGACTTAAAATCACCAGCAGAACGACTTCCTTCGACAGAGGAGTGAAATTCACTCACACATGAATTATGAATGCAGCCGTGAAGTGTATGCAACACAACAAGAGCGGCGTAAGTTGATTACGAGGCCAAAACATTGCATTTTTTGTCTCACAGTCACAGATTGCCAAGCCTGGTGTCTACTGTAACAGGCCACGCCAGCGGGGGAAATATACAGAGTGCTGTATGACCAGCAGGGATGACATTTACTGATTTACTGCACATACGGCAGCAATTCCAAACACAGCATATACAGAAGACACGGGCAGCCTGCAGGTAGAAGCTGAATTTCAAAGATTTGTGTAAAAATAAGTTATGGGCTGGGATGCTGCCATCAGATCCCAATCAGGTCTCATCTCTCTCAGTGGCCGTACGGTGATCCTGAGCTGTTAATATTTCATGACGCTTCCTTCCTTCCCTCCCTCCTTACTTCCACTCAGCCTCTGCATGCAGAGGCAGGAGTCGCCACCATTTCAGGGAAGCTCGCTGTGGAGCAGCCCTGACAGAAGGACTGGATATCGGTATCCAGATGAGACAAGTGGATGCAGGGAAAACAAAAACACACAGAGGTGTACAGGAGCTAGAGGCACAGAAACCAGTGGCGGGTCATTGTCTATTTTGAAAACACTGTGGCAAACAAGTTTCTAAAGTGGGTCAGAGCATCACAGGATGTCCTGCTGCTTTAATGAGCATGGCAATTCTACAACACCATCACACCACAATATGATCTATAGTGTTTTGATGAATCAATGTGTAATTAAGCCTCTGAAATGCCACAAAAACTGTCATCACTACATCTTTGAGGGCTTTAGTTAGTTTGAATTAGTCTATAACTCGTCCAAAGTATAACTAGTATATATATATATAAATATTAGTATAACTAACTAATCTAATCCTCACATTTACGAGGATAAATGAAGCCAGTTTTACTGTCTGAATTATTTACAGTGACAATTTTTCAACTGATCAATGAGTCAATTAATCGTCTCAGCTTCTCTGTTGGTTGTGTATTGAATCAAACTGATGTTGTTGACGCATCTGTTTTACCAGCATGTAAAGGTTCTCCCAGAAGTCCTGTGTCATGAGTCGGAAGAGAGCCAGGAAGGCCCAGCCGAAGCTGTCAAAGCTGGTGTAGCCGTAGTTTGGATTCCTCCCAGCTTTCATGCATGTGTAGCCCTCTGGGCAGCGGCTGAGGGGGAGAGAGAGAGGGAGAGAGGGAGAGAGAACAGGGCATCCAGCCCGAAAATGACTCACCACTATTTACTTGCAATGTAATCTGACTATAGGGAGGTAGGAGAGCCACAGCAGGTCTATGGTAGGAGCAGCAGCATTTGGAGGAGGTATCTCACCCAGAGTCGGAGCTGTTCCCACACAACAGAGCGTCCAACTGGCCGGGCAGGAAGTAAAAATTGGCTGGAGAGAAAACAAGCAGCCACAATGAGTCATTCCCCACACATTCTGTCGCAGCCACACTTATTTTGCAATATTCTCTAAATTTCCAACTTCAGTTTGCTCACGTATTTCCATATTTTCCGTATTTAACATTTTTCATACATATATTTTAATTCCCCCCCCAAATTTAATTTTTTTTTTATTTTTTATTAACAACATATTTTAATAACGCATAAATTATCTTTCAGTCAGCGCTTCACTCATTCAGCGATGCAGGAGCTGTCTCAACAGTGCACCATTTCACACAGAGCGCCACCTGTCAATCTAAGCCTCTGTCCTCAGCAGGACCCGCCCCATATCGCTGCCGGTCCAATCACGAGGCCGCATATTACACGCCGTCAGGATCCCCATAATTGGCTGAGTGATTCACGGTGCCTACTACATTTATCTACGTTTAAATGAAAAGGTATGTATGTTTATGTCTGTTGTACATGTCTTAAATTTGAACATGTTATTATTTGATTAGCTTAATATTGATTCAAAATGATGAGAATAATGTTTATTTATAAATAGCACTAGGTCGAGCTCAACTGTACACATATAGTAGATAGGGAGTCCCTAATTAATCTCTAGATGACTTTGGGGGTCCTTGGCCTGAAAAACGTTGAAGACCCCTGTCCTAGGATGAGGGCTGACCCGTCTCGCCCGTCTACTCACTGTCGTTCATGATGTACTCGTCGAAGCTGAAGCCCTTGCTGCCGTTGGCCAGGTAAGTCTCGGTGCTGTTGACTGGCCAGATCACACACTTTTGGCGCAGGTTGCCCATGAAGAGCTGGAGACCAATGAGGGCAAAGACGCTCAAGCAGAAGACGGTCAGGATCATCACATCCGAAAGCTTCTTCACGGACTGGATCAGGGCGCCCACAATGGTCTTCAGGCCTGGGGGGCAGCCACAAACACACGCACATGTACACAAACCATTGCAGGAGATGCAGGTGCTGCTAATCTCTGGAGTGTCTACTTCTACTAATCTTTTTTTTCTATTGGTGGCAAATATCCAGAAACAAAATTTTGTAAAAATTTGGTATGAGGCAACATTACTGCCTTCATATTGAATTTAAAAGTAATTATTTTATGCATTAAATTTGCGAATTAGTAACAGAATTATATGACTTAATATTATTATCTGATATTGTATTGAATTTATATGAATAGCATGTTAACTGGGTCAAATGTGAAACCTAATTCTACATATGGGTAGTAATGCATTTGGGACAAATCAACTGACAGATTACATACATGTCTAGAACCAACAAACAGGAAATATTCAGGAGCCTTCCCACTCTTTTCAGGCTTATCCAGATAAATTAGTGTAGCGCAAATCAAATCAAAATGTCTGGCTCTCCGACAGGAGAGAAATTTGCATGTTTGATGCCAACGGTGGATTAAGTCGAAACGAGGGGGAAGACTGCAGAAAAGTGAGGAAATCCATAAGGAATAGAGCACAGCAGCACAACGAGGGGCCATGAGAGGGGGCACAGGCAAGGGGGCTGGAAACCGCATGCAGGTCATTTAAACTCCAAGGCTGAACAGGAGCAATTCAATGCCAGCGCCAGTGTGGGCACTTTCTTGAACTGTCTTGTGTAAGGTGACATTAAGAAAGCACTGACTCCCCGTACCGCGGACCCTGCAGTCTGTCTCAGCCACTGTTTCACTAAAAACAAAATCGCTTTACCTTCCAGACAGGCATCCTCTGGCAGCGTTCACATGGGTCCACGAGGAACACAAACATGGAAGCCGGATGACCCGCACCCCCTTTTTACTGTTCAGCCACTACAGGTACAGTGGACTTTACCAGCTGTACGTATAAAATATATTCTCATAATATAGGCGAGTTACAGCTTGATTAGCTTGGGAGAGCCACAGTCAATTAAGACAAAATAAAGAATTTAAATTAAAATAATTTTTCTCGTCTTGTAGTATGTGAGTAGATCCCATGGACAAATTTAAATGGTATATGAATTGTAGTGAGGAACTTATGTTTACAATGTCTTTTAATAAAAACAATCCTGCACTAAATTCAACTGTATGATCATTTTAGAGGATGTAGTTTGTGGTGCATTTAAACTTCTGTTATTTAGTCTACCCCAGCGACTAAAATGGAGTTGAGAAAATAATAGAAACACAATACAATTCACGAGGACTACAAACCACAGGCTCAGAAATTAAAACACAGCTATCTCAGGTATCATAAACAAATGCTACGTACCATAATCTTGAAGCTAAGATTTAGTGCGGGACTGTTGCATCAGAATGGACTCATTTTCACCAGTGTACCTAATTAAGTGGCAATAATTCTATTAATTTTACATGAGCTACATGTTTGTCACTCTAGACCTGGGGGTATTAAATGTAGTTCAGTATTTTGGGAAACACAGTTAGATGAGAAGATCACTACTTCCTGTATTCTAAATGCTAAGCTAACAGTTAGCTGAGCATAAAGAGAAACAACTAGCCTGGTTGTTTCTGGCAGTAACATAATCTGCCCTCAAGTATTTCTAAAGCTGATCTAAACATCTAAACAAATATATTTCCCAAATGTCAAATTACATAACTCATAATACATTTTATTCTAAATATTATAGTTTTTTTTTGCCCCTGAAATTGACTTCCTTCTTCAAATTACACCGTGAACGTGCTATTTTCCTTTAAAGTCATCCACGTAGTAGCTCTTTGTGGTAAATACGACATCTGCTCAACATCCTTTATCAATAGATGAACAGATGAGTGGTCAGTGTCACTCAGAGAGGTCAATAGGCCATCAACCATCCCATCTGCGTCCCCAACCTCTGTAATGCGAGCACTTTTTTTTCTCCCTCTGTGTAGTATATCATTCAAGTAGGTCGTAAAAAAAAAAAAAAAAAAAAAAAAAATAGAGAAAGAAAAATCAATACTCAAACTAAAAGACAAAAGAGGGCAAATCAAACTTTCAATGCCATTTGTCAGCCAAGCTCTTGTTAGGCTAATATTATAAAAGCAAGTGACCGAAAAGCATCATGCAGCATAAGAGATATGTTCACAAACTAGGCTTGGCAGTCTTCATACATAAATAATGGGTGTATTCTGTGGGATCTCTCTAAGAGCTATGTCATTTCTCATATCGTACAACTTAAGACCAGGATTGTGGAGGTTTTTGGACCCCAGTAAGTGGAATCCTCTCTTTCCAAATCAGTCACTAGCTATACATGTGCAACTAAACACATTTCTTTTTATGATAGAACAAGTATGAGGATTTGTGGATAATTTGAGACGCTATGATGTATTTTTATATGATAAATACTTTGTATAAACACCTGATTTTCGACATTTAGGATGGGCATATTCTACCAATATAACAATACGGGTGTTATAAGCTAGGGAAAGTAGTGGGCTAAAGCTATTAGGAGAAACACAGCTGCCTTTGAAACTTGCCTCATAATGAGAGCAATACTGGGGCAGAAGAGAGTGCAGACACTTTGGAGGGCCCTAGAGGAGACTGCAAAGCCTATCAAAAATGTATTAGTACCATTTTTGATAATTTTGGAGGAAAAATAAATCAAAAAATGGTTGTCTCCAATTCTTTTGTTGTTGCTTAAATCATAATTGTAATCATAATAGTGAGTAGAAAAGAAAGGGTGAGAGGATCAGCCTTAGTGTTTAAACTGAGTCTCACCTGGAATGACAGAGATAGTTTTCAATGCTCGGAGAACTCTGAATGTTCTCAGCGCAGATACATTGCCCAGGTCCACAAACTCTGTTATATATCTGAAATAGGGGAAGGATCACACACAGAACAAACACGATGACAAAAACCACACACGCCAAGAGCACAACACCACCGAACCAGGAGGAAACGACGCCACTCACAGAGCCTGTCCACTGAGGAGAAGGGTGGAAGGTAAAAGGAAAGAAAGACACATACACCTAACACCGACCCCGCCCCACCGTCCCCCACCCCATCCTGTCTTACCTGGAATTACAGAAATAGTTTTCAATGCCCTCAACACCCTGAACGTGCGCAGAGCTGAGACATTGCCTAGGTTTACAAACTCTGTTATATACCTGCAGGATCAAACCACAGTTACAACAGCTTGTTATTTGCACGCAGGTACGAGGTGGAAAGGTAAAGTCACACAGAGATGGGATTTGTGTCGTCTCCACAAACAGGGAAATGTTGTAATTTACACGATGCTGATAATTTCTATTTGCTGGTAGCTATAAACTACGAGGTGAAGTATAGTCGACAAGGGAGATACCGGGGCCTTAAATTGGATGTTGTAGACTCTGGAAGATTGAGAGAGAATAGGTGAATGTGACAGAGAGTTAGATGACAGGAGGGAGATAAATTGGATGAATGGGACTGAGGCGTGGGTGTTGTCAGGGAGGCCGCAGTGTGTCGGATGGAGACCTTCAATTCCCAAAGAGAAAGACCAGAGGAGTCTCAGATCAATGGAGGAATCGCGGAAGATGGGTTATCAGACAGAAAAGAAGGAACAAAAACGCATCAGCTTCAATGCCCACCCTCTGAAATAAACTAACAGTATTTGCGCGCAATTTTCATTTCATTATCCACAGGACCACAGGAAAAAAAATAAATACTCACGCCATCGAGATGACCATGAAATCCAGCCAGTTCCATGGATCTCTTAGGAATGTAAACCCATCTATACAGAATCCTCGCGCAGTGATTTTTACAAGAGACTCAAACGTATAAATTCCTGTGAATGTGTACCTGAAAGACAAAAGCGTTGACAGAATCAGTTCATGGATCAAAGCCAGCTCACTTCTTACTGTTAGCATCCTCGTTAGCTGTTCAAACGCCCAGGACGTGCTAAGGTTAGTGTGGGGCACAAGATAAATTTAGAATTACTCAATCAGATAAAACTGTTTTTACACCGACATGTTTGAGAAACAATTTGTTTCAGCAGGTTTACTTTATTGTATTCACTGTCTAAATTTAGCACGTCAACATGCTAACAAGATAGAAACTGCAATGCTACCAACTGCTCATGTTGTCAGGTTTATTTTACTCTATCCAGCTGTATAATTACTCATCTTTTTGTAACAATTAAGCTACTTGTGGATCATTAAAGTTTGTATAAGTTTAAGTAAGTCTAAGTCTATCCATATTTAGCTCCTAGGCTAACAACGACCATTTTAACAGGCTTAGTAGCATGCTAATAGGCTAGCACTAACTAAGCTAATGGCCTGCTAATGTTAGCTAGTATGTTTTACATCAGCTTTTGGTCGTATCTGAAGAACCAATTTGTATGTTATCAAATTAACAGGTTACTAATATTTTCCCCCTTTGAATTTCCATTCATTACAAATTCGTATTTAACTTGGGTAATAAAAACATACAATGTACTGGATATTGTATTGATAATTGTGCATTTATATTTTTTATTCAGATGGTCACAGGAGACGTCAAGGACTCTGCAGCTATTTTTAGGTGAGTTTTTAAATAATAAACAAGTATATTTTTCCACATAGAAACTGTGTGCTAGCTCTGTAGCTCAAACATGATGTTAAAATACAGGCTATAATTCTTAGTGTGCATTCATAAAACAGTGAGTATATAAAAAAAAAATGTACTTACTCTACTTGTTTCGACCACTCGGGAGGATCACTAAAGGTCATGAATATACAGTTGGTCAAAATAGTACACATAATGATCATGCTGAAAAGAGTGAGGAGCAGGTTAAGGAAAATATGGGCTATAGAGGGGATTATGTGCATCATCAAACTTCAATGAAAAGGTAAAACACAGCAATAAAAAAAAACAGCACCTACAGTAATGTGATTTCTGGGGTGCAGTCAATCTTAACAGCCTCTTAACATGTGAAGGGTTAATGCCATAAACCAACTCCAAGCACTCAAAGCAAGGTGGTTACGTGGGTCTACTGCCTCAAAGGCCATTATTTTACCCATTAAATATTTAAATGGTATATATTTAGTGGAAATACAATGGCATGATGAAACTATGGTGCATTTTAAAGGTGCAAGGCTTTCAGTACGGGGAGGTGAACACTCAAAGGAACCAAGCAAAACCTCAGAATTAGCTTTAAAGGCAACTGAGGTCGGTAACAGCCGCGGCCAAAAAATGAGGGCATTTTTGTTTTGTTTCAGAAATGAAACCGTTAATATTCTCATTTTATTCTCATGTGTTGTTTAAAGCAGAAGTGAGTAGGATTTACGAGGGGATCTAGTAGCAGCAGAAATGTAATAAAGTATTCATAACAGTATGTTTTCATTAGTGTAACTATGAGTCATTTGGCTAACTTAGAGCCCTTCATTCATACAAAGAGGGCACGTCCTCTGTGTTGCCCTGCTGTATTTCTACAGTAGTCATATACAGCTTCATGTTTTAGGGGCAGACACTCAAATGGCAGTTCATTAGGTACACAAGTAAAAACAAATATATATTAATGTAACAGTCCTGCACTGAATCTTATCTTCATGAGTTTTATTATATTCAGCATTAGTTTTAAGTAAGATAGAGGACTGTGTTTTCATCTTGGAGGCTGTGGTTTATAGCACTTTTGAATTGTATTGTGTTGCACTGACACATTTTAGTGCCATTTTAGTCAGTGGACTAGGCAAGATAAACCACATGTTTAATTCTCCAGTTTAACAGCACCACAGATGACATCCTCCAGAACTATCATGAAGTTGAATCACCACCGTTATGATGCCGTTTCAACATCAACTAAACATGATAACGGTCACGGAGCTCAGGTTTAGCGAAGGACTGTTACGTTGGCGTGGGCTCGTTTTTGATAGTGTACCTAATGAACCGGCAAGCGGATGTCGGTTCAGGTGCATTCAATTGGTTGCAACCTGCAGTCACATCTCTAGATGCCACTTAAAATCACAAGAACTGATCCTTTAAATCACTCAATTAATCTCTCAAGTAGTTTTCCTGTTTTACCAAAGTGGTTATAAGTCTAGTGTAGGACTCTCCAAGGCATGAACCCGACCGAAGCTCGTAGCTGTGATCTTTGGTGCGTAAACTACAGAGAGTCGACTTCAGCATCTGCATCCATGGTCAAATAAAGACGAGAACATGCAGCTAAGGTAAGACTCGAATAGGTCACCACACAATTTATATGTGTGGCAGTTACTGTGCATATAGTAAAGTGTGTTTGAGGCAGTGAAAGTTCACATAGATAAAAAGTATAATTAGGAAAGAACTACTTTCTCTAAAATTAGAAAACCTTAAATTCAATTCTGAGTAGACTTGTTTCTCTGTAATGCAGCCTCTCGTAACTGGATAGTTTCCTGCATCAATCAGGGGTCCAATTCTCTGTGGGTTTTATCGTGTGGTCAATAAATTGGCTTGGGCTTTGGAAGGGCAGCTCTGATCAGCTGCACAGCTTGATGCCCAAAAAACGATTTCTCTCCGCCTCTCGAGTCATTGACCGTCCTCTAAATAAAGAGGGGTACAACCTTCAGGGTGCTCAGGGTGCTGAGACGGATGGCACAGATAATGGGCTCACTGAGAAGGTCTGGCTTGGTTTACTGTTAAGGGTGACTCATCATTTGTGCCTCTCCCTTCAATGATGCTAAAATGGCTACTGTCTTCTGACTGTAACATACCAATCCTCTCCCGCGGCACCAGTCACAGGAAACATCAGCAGCAGTGCGAGCAAAAAGACGGAACACGCCACCATGAATAATACACGTGAACAGGAAACCCTTTTGTCGCTGATGTTCAGACACCATTTCAAAGGATATGAATGTATCAAAATTTTAATAGCTATTCGCCTAACCAGATTTAAAGGACTTATGAAGTACAAGGCAGGTGTGGCACTAAAACGGAAGATTGTCTTCCCTTTATTTATCACTATAAATGTCTGTGGAGAGAACAGAAAGACAGAGAGAGAGGGAGAGAATTAATTAGACAGAATACTTAGAGAACAATAGCATGAAAAACAACAAGCAGAGTATTCTTCTGGATACACATCTCAAAACATACATATGTAGAGAATATATAAAAGATGTGCATCTGCCCGTAAAGTATCATGCCATTCATTTTGTGTTACACATGTAAAAACAGTTAAAAAGGAGCTGGCAGGATGCCTGTACTGTTTGTGTGTTGTCCCAGTCTCTCAGCGTCGCCTGGCCCGCCACTGCAGTTTTAAGCAGAGGAGACGAGCAAAACCGAGAGGAGCTGGCAAGCCATTTTCTGTGGATAACCCCATAATCGTTTAAATAAAACATGGCGATTTGCATGAAACTTTAATGGAACTGTGCATTTGCACAAGTGATATGGGCCCTTGTGCTTTTAACAAGGCCTCCCTCACTACATTAAGCCCTGCAGAGCCACCAACAGCGCAGTCAAGGATGGGGGGGGGGGGGGGGGGGGGGGGTTGTTAAGATGTACGGTGAAAGGCCTCATGGTGGTGTCACATGACACTTCCAAAATCAGGCACGTGTGTGAAATGTTGCAAAAGAGAAACAGAAACTGCAAAAAAAACAACAACAACAACAACAAATAAACATTTCTGCCCAGACAAGAGTTGACCTCACTGATGTTAATTTGACTAAAACCAAGAGAGACGTCAGGTCCAGCCTGCACTGTTAAACACGATTAGATCATCTCACTCTCTTGTTGCTATTGTAGGTCAGCATTAATACTCTCATACGTACTGTAAACAGTTCCCAGTATGGTCAGATATAATGACACACTTGGAAATGTCCTAGATACCAGTAGCTTGACATTTCTATTAATTACGAGCATTACGCACATGAGCACGACCGAGACACACAAACTGATTCACAAACACACGCATTAAGTGACATTTGCTCACAGGCCAGCACGCACCGAAATGAGTAAACAATACTGTCATCCCCGCACACATGAGTGCACGTATACGTAGGGAGACGCTTTTTTTTTCTTTTCTTTGCAACGCATGACTACACAGCTGCACAGCTACTGAAAATTTCATAATCCAGAGCTGAGCAAAGAGGAGAGCCGAGAAGGAGGAAGGACGGAAAAACAGGGGAGATGGAGAGCAATTCAAGCAGGCAGGCAGGCAACAACTGTAGCAGCAGCAGGCTGAGGAGAAGCAGGGCGGAGAGAGCCAGAGCGAGGGAGCTGGGCAGAAGACGGTGAAGAGGAGGGGAGGAGGCGGAGGGGGGGAGGGGGAGGGGCGGGAGACAAGAGAGAAAGCGGCTTCGACACCGAAGCTGGAGGCAGCAGGCAGGGCTGCAGCATCTGCATCCGTGAGGGCCGCAGCATCCATTCAGCGAGCACCCTTCTTCCAACCCATGTGGTAAATTGTAAATGGGCTGCAATTTCATGGTGCCTTTGCCAGTGCAGCCTCACATTCACAGGCGCGTCAACAGAACAATGGCGCACGGCTAAACTGCTGTGTTGCGTTGTAGATGCTAACCGGCTCGCTTGTTCTCTGGTACTGCCATTTTGCATCCAAAAAAGAAAGTAAGATTTCCCACAACTCTGGAGACATGCTGATGTCTTCCTTATGCTGTGATCTGAACGTCATGTAAATTTAATGTAACGTTCAGCTTTCTGCGATGTTTGAGGTCATATTACTGTAAATATTCCTATTTAATTAATACAGAAGAGGACAAACAAGCAGACTCCGCCTCTTCTTTAATAAACACACAGATGTGGCATTTATCTCACCGACAGGGCTGATTTCAAACTTCAAACTAAAATCTTAGAGCATCTGGAGAAGCCCGATAGTATTTAAAAAGTGTTCCCGGCAGAACACGTTTCAGCGATTCTGGCTGCTGCAAGAAGGAGAGCAAGTGTGCTCATGCATCCTCGCACATGTCGTCCATTTCATCCCTGTCCTCACTTTATCTCTCCCTCCCTCCATCTCATTCTTCCTTTCCCCTGTCCTTCAAAATGACGCTTCACTGGCCTTCTACGGTGACGTCGAGCTCGACCTGGCCTGGCCTGGCCTGGCCTGGCCTGGCCTGGTCGGGTCGGGCCCAGCATGGCCCAGCCCTGCTCCAGCCACTAACCCGGTAGGGAGGGCTGGATGCTGCGTCATCACCCAGCCAGCCTGCCAGCCCGCCAGCCCTCTGCCTCCGCTATGACCCAATCTAAAAAGAGTCACAATTTAAGATTTGCCGTGAAGAAGATGGACAGCCTTACTCCTCCGCATCTTCCCCCCCCTCCTTCCTGCGAGGATCATATCAAGACCCAGTGCCGGCCCCCACCGCCCACCGCTCCCTTGACAAAGACATACAGAGCAATGTTGTCCCATCAAGGTCACCACCTGATCTGACGTCACGGCATCCGCCCGGGCTGCTACACCCATATAGCAGCATCAGTTCCCTTTGGCATAAGGAGACTAGATTGAGGGCCATAATTAGTTTTGCCCGAAGCCGCTGTGAGCTGGGGCCTGAGCTGAGATCTGCACAGCTCGCATGCGTTTGTGAAAGTAATGCATGGACAAACCGAAGTGCGCGTTAGCCAGTGGAAAATCAACAGCCGGACATGTTTGCCACGTGTCATCCAAATCGTGCCTCCTCCTTGTGCACCGGACTGGTGCATTACATAACAAATCAGCGTGCACTGTGTAAAAACAGGGAGGAATAAGACAGAGACAGACGGAGAGTGAAAGAAACCCACCTAAACACACACACATCTGAACGCACTGCGTTTGGCCAACGGTAACGACTAAACCGATTATCACCACCTTGTTGTTGTTAGTTAGGAATATCTTGTTATCTTGTACAACGTATTTATTAAAATGCAGCAGGATTTCAATGACTGTGTGATTGGAGGAGACCATTTTGAATCAAAACACCAATTTCGTTACATAATTCTTTGTTAAAAATAGACAACAAACGGCGTTACCATGGCAGAAGCTTTTAGCCTCGCTGCTCAGTCCTGTTATAAACACAGCCTCCTTAAACTCCCCACAGCACACTGTACTCGTCGGCGAATGTAAATGCAAAGCACAGCCATTTTACGACCAACTATTCCTGCAATTTGACACAAGTAATGAAAGCGCTCACGTTGTGGCCCTCTGTCTGAAAACAGGGGCGCTACAGTGCATTATGGAGGCGAGATCTTCCTAAACGAATGCAAATTTTAGGGACATTTCAACTCTTTTTAAGATCCACAAGTGACGGCGTCAGCACCTCGGTGCAGCAAGAGTAAGAAAATGAACGTGGAGCCGATGCGACCTCCTTCAACAGGTTCGGTTGACAGGTACACATGGTGGTGATATTCAGAGACCGTCAAGGTCACCTGGCTGTCCTCACACTGAGCGTCAGACATGACAGAAACCCCAGAGAGACACGTGTCTCCTCTCAGACAACCAGCCTCCCGCTGCTGCCGCCTGTCTCTCCTGCCTCAGATTTAATTTTTGAACAATTAGGCAGGTCTGTCATGTGGAACAACACTCTTTCAACGGTAACCGCTTCTGACCTTCTCCCCAAAGCCCTGTGAGCACCTCGGAGGCGCGGCAGCAACCAACCCAACGGCTCGAGAGACCGACCTTCACACTCCCCACGGGTCTCCACGGACAAAAACGTAATTGCATTCTGCAACCTAATTATACAAACTACAATGACTGTAAACACAGCACACCTGGAAGTCAGCCATCGCAAACCGCGCAGAGTCTGTCTGAGTAAACTCATGTATGAGCCACATTACGTCATGAAGCCTCTCATCTACTGACCGATGTGCTTTTTTTCGTTAAGGGTAAACAACTAAACTGAAAGTCTCCTAATCATTAAGGAGTAACAGTTTGAAAAGCACCAGAAGAAGATGAAATGAAATAATGCAAAAACAAAAATGCTTTTAAAAAATAAAATACTGAATGAATTACATTGGCTCACAGTGATGTAATGCTGTTGTATTTTGCATTACCAGGCTTAATATTCGAGTTTTTGGCAGGACATGTGTTCATAATTTGAGCTTTTGGAAGCCTGAGAGAGAGGGACAAACACCATCTGAATAACGTGACTATGTGTGGATGGCTTCTTTGTGAACTCACTTTCTGAGTGTTCAGGTAGTATGGGTCCAGATCCTCCAGTGGTACCGCCACCATTCCTTTAGGGACGTCCCCATAGATGTAGGGCAGACTCTTCCCAGCCTCCAGGTCGCTGTTGGGTTTGGGCTTGTTCTCGTCATCGTCGTCTCGGTAGCTGCTGTCCTGCTTGGGTGGCTTCTTTTTCTTCTCCTCATTGATGCGCTGCTCAAGGACCGCCAATGATTCCAAAGTAAACTTCTTGAAGCTATCAGGTCCCGGCGGTGCAATAAGGGGTGCAGCCATGTTTTCATCCTGCAGCTACTTGGGCTTTAGGTTTGTACCATCCACAGTAGCAGCTCTGCCAGAGAAAAGAGATTACTAAAAGGCATGAAGCACTACAAAAAAAAAAAAAAAACAACTGCCTGAATCGTGCATCCTCGCCACATTATTTATTTACAACGTTCGTGTTGACAATCTGCAGATTCTTTTTACAACTGATGGAAAAAAAAGAAAACACTACAACTGTTTGAGAGCAGAGGACTAGAACCAATGGGAGTTTTATCTCGTGCTACGTATCTTTATTTGCGTAGATTGGGTATATGTCCTTGCGTCTTGACATTACAATGTTCAGATAGGAACTAAAATATAAAAAGCTACAGTTTATAGGAGATTTCTCTGTCTTAATCTCAGCTTAATCTCAGGTTTGCATAAATAAAGAGACTAGTTAAGATTGAGATTATACCCATGTGATAGCCATGTGGTACCTCAAGGTGCCAAAGATGATGACATTTGGTGTTTCACCTTCAGAAATCTACCCCAGCAAGCTCAGAGTAGCGTGAATTGCTTTATTCTATCATTAGAAATTGAAAAGAAATAAATGTCTGATGTTTTGGGGTTCATCATATCTGGAGAAGCTACTTAGATGTGCAATGGAACACCAACAAGTCAAACTACCTTAGTTTGTTTTTTTGGACATAACATGACCTGGGTTACAGAGAACATTCATTAAAAACCTTTATATTTGGTCATTTCCTAAATCTGAGATGCTGCTACAAGATACTGTTCTAAAATAATGGTCTGTTTTTTCTCCTGTTTTATATAAGAGTGCACAGACCACAAAATAAAAACAGAAATAAGCTAATTCACATGTTTAACAGACATTCAACTATGCATCCATGCAACACCAACAGTAAACGAAAAAGATGCCACATTAATGAAAGAAAGGAAGATCAACACAGCACAGTTAATGGCTGCAAGACTCTCTCCAACACGCTTGGATGTAAAAGGGCCTAATGACAAGCGTTTAAGCTGCAGGACACCATCGGGGTCAATGTACTAATCTGAGGCACGGGCTGAAGGAAGGAGGATGGGGGGCTGAGAGGAGAGTACAGCCCAGCCACACCTGAAATTGGTTTATTTTTAGATATCATCACTATATTAAACCCGTTATTCGAGGTAAGAATCTCTTTTTTCAGCAGGGAGAGGCGGCTGCAGCCTAAACAGGACAATGTGTGAATCACAAGGCCTGTCCCTTCCCTGCTTGCCCTCTTGCATAACACAGTCTAATTGCGAATGTATTTCTGGTATCGCGCAGGAAGCACTCGTCTCTATCTGTCCTGAAAATCATGCAGCCCGTGAGCCAAGACGTCTGTTTTAAAATGGACCCCGGAACCTCGCAGTCGCTGAGCCTTCTGCCGCTCCGCCGGCGCTGTCCGCTTCAGCACCGCACGGACGCGCACGAAGGCACGCATGCACGCGTGAATACACGCATACAGAGGAGGGGGAAAATCCTAACCGATCCGTCTGGGTACTGAAAAAAATAAATAAAAATAAATAAACATTTTGCTCGGTACCGGGCCTTCTCGTTGAGCCTGCAGTTTATCCTTCATTTCTCTCCGGTGTCATTAATGTCACGATGACAGCACCCGTCTTGTTGTGTCTCAGCCTCACTGCTTGGCAGCGCGTACAGCACATTCTGGCATCTTCTAGCTCATTTCCACGGGCGCAGTAACAAACCTACACGTAAAGCCTTTAATTAAGAAGAGGGGCTTTTTTTTTTATTTTAATGCAGCTTATTAAATAAAAAGCCTCGGCTCGGGATCGGAGACACGCTGGGGGTTATACTGCGCACAGACGTGGCCCGCTACGACCAAATTGGCCAGGGCAATATTGCTGCAGTGGGTGGTTTGTATGTTGAAAATGTCACGCTGAGGTAAACGCAACCGTGGATTCATCAAAGTCACGAACGCGATGTTGATGTATCAAAAATAAATCAGTGTGTTACATCCGTGTTGGCATCCAGCGCAAACTGACGCCGTTTTGTATGTGTCGTTTTTTTTTTTCCTGTGCGTTTTTGCGCGTTTGTCTTGAAGGATCTGCACCACACCCGTGGAGCCATGTCGACTGCCAGATCAATAAGGGCTCAATCTGTGCACAAGATAGCCCAGTGAATTAAGCTAAAAACAACACACAGCCTCCGACGTGAGGCGAAACACAACAAATACGACGTTTTTTGCGACCAGTCACGGTGATGCCACACCAAAATCACCTGGAGGAATGTAAAAAAAAAATGCCTTGGCTATTGATGATGTGAGGCAGATCGGGCTACTTACATAGCATCAGCCACTCTTTCGAAGCCTTACGATGATTCAAGAGTATCATCATGAAGTCCACGGGGTGAAAATATCAAAAATAAAACCAAAACTTCGAAAAATGATTCGATGTTTTCCAAAATATTTTTTTTTCCTCTTTTTTTGACGTCGGAGCAGTCAGACGGCGCCCTACCTGAAGCCAAACCTATGAGCCATTTTCTCTCTCAAATGTCTTAATCAATGGCTCGGTTGCTCGACGAAACGCTTAATCCGACCAGTCTCTTGCATTCGACACCAACTGATTGATAAATACGTGTGTCCCTGCGCTGGTTGAGCATTTAGACGCTCAGCAGGCGCAGACACCCTCGTCCATCCCGCTCCCAAAAAAAAGATGCGGGGCTGTGTGCAGCTCTGCGACATTTAGGCTACGCAAGGATACCGACAGGGAGGACAATCTAGCCTCACCTACCAACATATGCACGCTCCCTCCAAACGATTATAAACGAAGGACACTCACCTTGTCGTCGTTACAGTGAATCCAGAGAGCCGTTGCAGGACTGCAGATGTGGAAAAGATTGGGGAGAAACTGCGGTTGTCGCCATATTGTTGCTGCTATCTTCCCCCTCAGTGCGAGCAGTTTCCCTGCATAATTGATGACTCTCAGCAGAATGTAAGGGAGTGTCGGCAAGTGCCGTTTCGTAAAATCGTAAAGGTCATTTAGGCCTGCAGCCTCTAAACCCCCGGCGTGCGCCTTTCACGGGGCAGGCTGGACGAGATTGTGCACAAGCAGAAAACACGCGCAAGGCTTTTTCTGACAAAAGGCATTGGCTCACAGTGTGGTGAGTTTGTAGTGCAGGAATTTATTGGCTGCAGGCAGGATGTTAGAGTCAGCCTGAAGGCCACTGCATGTCTCAGACAGGAGAAGAAAAAAAAAAAAACATTTTAGATGCGTTTAAGTACAACCATGTGGGTACATATAGTGCGGAAATAATAATAATAATAAACATTTTCTTTGCCACACACTCACTTGCCAGTGTATGAATGAATTAAGGAGTTACTAAAGTTTCTCTGTTATTTAGCCTAACCCACCGACTTACCTTCATTAACATAACCTTTAGTGCAGGATTGTTACATTAGAATGCGTGCAATGCATGTGAGTGTAATATTAGTGTAATATTACACTCACATCTATCTATCTATCTATCTATCTATCTATCTATCTATCTATCTATCTATCTAGATAGATAGATAGAAGATATATATATATATATATATATATATATATATATAGAGAGAGAGAGAGAGAGAGAGAGAGAGAGAGAGAGAGAGAGAGAGACTATTATTATTGTTGCGCATCACAAATTAATATGGAAATAGGCAGCTCCTAATCTGGCAACCTGCCCCCTGTCCTCGGTTGATAGGTAATATCTGTGTGTATTAATAGAAAATCTTTAAAATCATTATGTATTTTAAATTTACATAAGGAATAGATCAACCAAACCACAACAACATACTTTTATATTGTTTTTTTTTTATTAGTAGTATTTTTACTTTCGACGCAGCGCAAACGTGAACGTGCACCTGACGTCACTGGCCGGAAGGAATTGTTTTTGTTTGCGGTTAAAAAAAGTGGAGCCAGAGATGTAAATGGAGTCCAAGTCTTTCCTGCTGTTTGCGAGTGTGTTGTGTTTGACTGCACTCAGCTCAGCTCAGGACAGTGAGTATACAGGCAGAGACAGGAACTTTAGATTACATCCATACATTTTGCTTTTCTATTTTCACAATTAACTAACTACCAAAGCGGGGATAGCCTACTAGAGTGTGCATATTTTAATTGTGAGGCCTACCTTGTTGTATTACTTCTCTTTCTTTTTTTTGAAGAAAATCCATTTTCTTTCCATATTAGTAAAATTTAAACAGACACTTGGCAGCATTTTAAGAACCTACACATTCTTTAAGTGTTAATTATTATTATTATTATTTTTAATTGTTAGCAAGTTCAATACACTCAGAGGCTGTATGTAGCATGTGCTAATGTCAACTTACTTTAGTAGATGTTATTAACCATCTAACCTTCATGACTCTCTACTAATGCTAGTGTGAAGCTGAGGAATTTAACTGATGATCATTTTCAGTGGTGGTAACACTAAAGTTAAATAAAGTGTGCTGTTGTCCCCATGTAAGTTCTCAATGAACGTTTCCTAACTTCCTGAAAAAGGAAAACATGCTCCTGCAGTTTACTAAAAATTGTTTCATTATTTGTTTTTTGCTACATCACCTCATCTTGTATTACTTTGTCTTTATGAATCAAACATCCATTGAAATTCTCAGTCATCCAGGTCCACGTGTATCGAAAAACAACAGAGCTGAAACAAACAAAGGCAGCCACACTTGTTGGGTGTCTTGAAGACGTTTCTTAGCTTCTTCAGGAGAAGCTTCTTGGGTGAGTAACAAACTCCCTTTAAGATGCTCAACAAGTTCATTTCTTTTGTTTCAGCTCTGTTGTTTGGTCCTGAAACAAAAAATATAGATACTCAGGAATCTTTCCTTCTTTTACAGCCGACATGTTGACTTGGGTGTATTAATCACGGCTCCATTAATGTGTTGGTTTTGTGTTTGCTGGGTAACTATCATGTCTTGCACTCTTAATGGAACCAGCATTAATTCATTCAACTTTCTGCCTGTGAAACATTATCAGCATTTAGAGCATTGCTGTAAACCTATGGTTATATTTGTTACACTGCATTTTTAAAGATTTTTTTAAACATTCACTTGCTGTAATCACACTACATATTTAACATTTAACACCCTGACAAAATAAACCACAAGATGTCAGAATTCACGTGAAATCTCTGCTTGTCTGTGTCGATGAGGTTGTGGGCAGCGGCCCCTGGTCGGCCCCCCGGGTGCATCTCGGATAGTGGGCGGCAGGGAGGCTCCCGAGGGGGCGTGGCCCTGGCACGTCAGCATCCAGATCCTGTCCGTTCATCACTGCGCCGGCACGATCCTCGACCGCCTCTGGGTCCTCACCGCCTCACACTGCTTCCATAACTACCTGTGAGTAACGCCCACACATCGGGTCTGAGTCGCACGTACCCGCTCACATGCCACTCTACGTTTGCGTACAGGAGGTAGACAAAGGGGGACTGTCAATTCAATTCAGTTCAATTTTATTTATATAGCGTCAATAATAATACAATTCTCCCAAGACGCTTTACAAAAAACAACCTTAAACCTCCAGAGTGATGGTGGCAAGGAAAAACTCCCTTGAGCAGAACCCAGCTCATATGGAGGGACCTAGCTGGGTAGAAACAGAGAAGCCAAAGAGTTAAAGAAGAGTGGGAGAAACAAGATAAACAAACTTCTGTCATAAATAGATACGTCGGACTGAAGGAAACACGTAGAAACTAATAATACAAGATATAACTCAAGTCATGGGCAGGTTGGAGTATTGTTCATCCAGGTAGGAGTTAAAAACTGCAGGAGGCCATGAAGACTGGGGCAGACCACGACAACAGATGTAGCTTATGGAGCTCCACAGGTCAGATATCCTCCAGGCCAGAGACCCTCACAAGAAGATGGAAGGGGATAGGAGCAGAGGGGTTAGAGGACAGGAGCTTGGTGCCAGACAAGAGAAAGTAGAGGACATGTTCTCAGTGCACCGTCCCTCAGCAGCATAGGCCTTTAGCAGCATAACTAAGGGATGGTTAAGTCCAGCCCTAACTATAAGCTTTGACAAAAAGGAAAGTTTTAAGTCTGACCTTAAAAACAGAGACGCTGTCTGCTTGGGATAATATGGTACTGTGAGGTCTTTCAGATATGACTGAGCTAAGCCTTTAAGGGCCTTGTACGTAAGGAGGAGGATTTTAAATTCAATTCTAGATTTTAAAGGGAGCCAATGAAGAGAAGATAAAACTGGGGTAATATGATCTTTCTTGCTAATTCCTGTCAGTGACCTTGCTGCAGCGTTTTGATTCAATTGGAGACTTTTTAAAGGGCTATTTGGACACCGAGACAATAAGGAGTTACAATAATCCAGCCTGGAAGACACAAATGCATGAACTAGTTTTTCAGCATCACTTGATTTATGTGAGAATTAAAGGGCATATCCTGGTCAAATATAACACCAAGGTTTTATACAGTAGTACTGGAGGCCACGGTAATGCCATCCAACGAAACCAAGAGTTTAGATAATGAATCGCTGACATGTTTAGGGCCAAATACAGTAATTTCTGAGTTTAAAATTAGAAATTTGCAGGTCATCCAAGCTTTTATGTCTTTAAGGCATGCTTGGATGCTGATTAGTTTCATCTGGTTTCATGGATAAATATAGCTGGGTATCATCTGCGTAGCAGTGGACGTTTATGCCATGCTTTCTAATAATATTACCTAAGGGAAGCATGTATAATGTGAATAATATTGGTCCTAGCACAGAACCCTGAGGGACTCCATAGCTTACTTTGGTACATATAAAAGAATCATTGTTTACATGGACAAACTGGCATCTGTCTGACAGATTCAATCCACTCTAATGCAGTTCCTGTGATCACACTTAAAATCTCTGTAGTAGAATACTGTGATCAATATGTGAAGGTTACAACAACTTACAAATGCTACAACTCTACAAATAAAAGTCATCAAGGTCTAAGACTCATCACGTGTACAAATTGAAAACTTATTTTTCAAAAGCAAAAGCTACTGTATGAAGCAGCATTAACAAACTAGTGTTACATGATGCACAGTTTTGATGCCTTTGAAAAGACACTGGGAGCCAAAAAAACATCCATGAGTTCAGACTGGAAAATGCTGCTGACTCCAGCTTTGTGATTATGTTCATTCTCATTCTACCGTACATGTACACTTCACAGGAGCTGAAGTTATCAACCTCTGTGTGCCGTTAAAGATGGGAGAGCGTACACCTGGCTTCTGCTGTACAGAGACGAGGGCTGGTGGAAGAGACGAGGAAATGAGCAAACACAGCCGTGAGTCAAACTTGATTTATTTGTTTTGTGTCCAGATGGATCAGCAGAAGACATTTTCGCGTGGTGGCAGGACTGCACACGCTGTCGGCTCTGGGAGATCACGCTCAGATCCGCTCCATCAGCAAAGTCAAAATGCACGAGGACTACGACGACGTCACGTCTGACAACGACGTGACGCTGGTGCTGCTCGGCTCCCCGTTCGACTTCACGGACCACGTCCGGGCCGTCTGCGCGCCTCACAATGTCACCCACGAGCTCGCCCTCAACTTCAGCCACTGCTTCGTCACCGGATGGGGGAGCTCCTATTTCAGAGGTCGGTGCAGAAACTGGATAATTGTGAAAGATGACTTCATGCTCCAGTGACGGCTTCAGATTCACTATCGTTTTAAATCTAAAATCTCTTCTTTGATGGAGGCCTGAGCTGTAATGTTTAAATTATTGATTTATGTTTGGCTATTTTGTGCAGATCAGTGATGACAAGTTAAATATCAATTAAATGGGATTGACATCTGGTCCACAGATATTTTATTCATAACTCAATAACATTTAAAGGCTTCAACGTTGATGGATGATTTTTAGAATGAAAATCTCCTTTTATTTTTTCATAACTGTAGATCACCATCGCAGTGGGGAAAAGTATTAAATGACAGATGTTTCTGTGTGATTCAGCGGTGTAGTGAATAAGATATCTGATTCTAAGTTATGGCGACATGCAGTAGGCTGCTCTCGTAATGAGCAACAGACAAGTAGGTTCATAGTCATAGCGCGTTGTTTAGGACGTCCATATTAATGTGTGAAACAACTCATTTGTCCAACTATAATTAACAGTTATTTCACTTATATTTCAGGGTCAGATGTTTGCATACACTCAGTTGACTGTGCCTTTAAATAAATTAAGATTACAGAGTCTTTAAGAAGCATCTGATTGGCTGATTCAAATCATTTTAGTCAACTAAAAGTATTTTAAAATATTTTATTTTTATTTCAAAAGACGTTTTCTGTTTCTGTCTTTGTTTAATGATTTCTAGTTATTTCCATTTTCTTTTCTTTCTTTTTTTTAAAAACTTTAACATTAACATTAACATTATTAAATATATGTTACCTGTAGTTTTGGGACATTTTTTAAACCCATTCACTTTTGACAAAACTTGTATTGTGTTGTAGATTTAATTTAAATGAATCAAAATGTTGAGCTTCGTTAAAAATTAATAAATAGTCTGAATATGTAAATCTTTACATGTTTTCATTTTGTCCACAGGGTAACATCAATTTTATACGATTACAACCGTCTTTAATTATATTTGCTGTATTCATTCTATCAATTAAGCATTTAAATGTTTGCATGCTGCTTCTGGATGCTTCTCACTGTAACATATGAATGAATATCTGATCATGAATCATGAAGTGACTGGAGAGCATTCAAACTAAAGTCCCGTGTGTGCTGCAGGTCCACTGTTGAACAGCTTGCAGGAGACTGAGGTGGAGCTCATTGACAGGAGGACATGTAACCTGATCAGCTGGTACGGCGGCCTCATCACCGACAACATGATCTGCGCTGGACTGGAGAGCGGAGGCAATGATGCCTGTCAGGTGAGGTGATATGTTTTTTTTTTGTTTTTTTTTATATACAGGTGTGACATCAGTAACACTTTGCTGCTGTTGGTGTTCAGGGTGACAGCGGGGGTCCCCTGCAGTGCTACAGCGACAACGAGGAGAGGTTCTACGTGGTCGGGGTGACGAGCTCCGGAGAGGGATGCGGGCTTCCTCGCAGGCCCGGGGTGTACGCGCAAACCAGCAGCTTTTCAGGTTGGCTGAAGGCGAATCAGGAAGCGGCGTCTCCCGCTCTACGACCGGACACGAGACTCCTCGCAGCTCTGCTCAGCTCAGCTCTGCTGCTGCTGCTCTGAAACATCTGGCCAATGAATGTCGCTGCTGAACTGCAGCCTCCAGTGAGTTTCTGTTTGTTCTTTTCACACACAGACGTCTGGATCATGAAGAGATGAATGTACAAGACACACACACACACACACACATATATATATAGTTCATTAGAGCTGGTTTAAAGGCTTCATCCCATATTGTTTCATGCCAAAACATTATATACACTATCATGGATATGATCTGCTTCATGTAGTTTGTGGTGCTGTTAAACAGCTGTTGTAATACAGTATATTAAACTGATCAGGCATAACATTATGACCACTTTCCTCATACTTTGTAGTTCTGGTCTAGATTGGTGGTACACGACTAAGTAACAACCGCACAAATGTCAGGTCCAGAAGTTTCCCAGAGGAACGTTGAATTGGTCCAGATGGTCAAAGTTATTTACGTCTCCTGTCTGTGGTTTTAATGTTGTGGCTGATCGGTACAAAGGGTGTGGGGTGGGGGTTAATAGTAATAAGAAAAGCAGCAACTCCCCGTCCACCTTGAATAGCAACTTGTTATCAATTTTTCCTTTTTCTCTTAATAATCTATTACATCCACAGTCACACACGTTTTAAGGATTCTTATCCAACTCTTTATTGTAGCCGCCATGTTAATTTATTCTATTGATAATTTTTTAACTAATTTTTAACTTTACTTGTTTAATTTGCAGTTGGTGGTACATTAGCTGTACATTATGCACGTGCGACAAGTAAGAACCTTAAGCAGACTGAAAGTAGACAGTGACGTTATGACCTCACATGATGCTGCTGCTGCTGCTGCTTCATTTTTGAAGCAGAAACAGAGACACCTGCTGGAGGGAAGCCGACGTTTTCATCTGTAGCAGATTCCTGAAGCTTCCAGAGACACGACACGAAACGAAAACAAGAACTCTGACAAAGCATTTATTTACTTATTTATTTTTTTATTTGACATGAAACACATCCAATGACAGTGTGACAGTGTTTTTGTCAAGTAAGACATGTTTGTTAGAAGTTCTCGCACCATTAGACTAGATCAGAATGTCTCTGCTGCAGCTCGACGATGCATAGTGAACAGACAGTTGTTGAGGTATACATTGCGGGGCCCTTGAGTTTTTGTTTTTCCTCTTTATTTTTGTGTGAAAGATCCCAATTTCATTTACCTCACGTGTACATTTTGTGCTTAGAATAACTTTGGAGGTTTGAAACATCTCCTCACATACACAGCTTGAAAGTAAATACTGAGATGGGAATGGAGGATGCGTCCGGGTCGGGAGACTGTTCCACAGGTTTATTACGGAGCAGTGAGTGAAATGAGATGATGGAATAATAATAATCATAATAATAATAAAAAACAAGGATTTGTTTTCACATAAACAAAAGGGAAAAACCCTTTTTTTTTGTAATGACATTGGAGGACAGAAAAAAAATAAAAACTCTTTCCTTTGTTGAATAGCACCAATGTCTATTGAAAAGGCTTGAAGGCCAACATGAAATTATAAAACTTTATTAAAAGCGACAAAGCATTTATCACACAGCAGCTCAAGAAGCTTCACTTCGTTTTTCAGGAGTAAATGAAAAGTGGTTTATTTTTTTTTGTACTGCTCCTAAATCCAACCAGCTGTTTGCAGAAGATCCAAATAAAAGCTTGCATCAGGAACATTATCGATGAAACCCCTTATAAAATATATTAAACTCCAATTCTGGATGGAAACAGTAAAAATACAGTGGAGACGACATTAAAAAAAAATAATAAAATAAAATAAAAAAAAAGGAAAAAAAAGAGTTATCAATATTTTGGGATAAATTTCTTACAAAAGACAAACCTTGTTGCACCATAAAGCCAAATATCCACTAACACACTCTCACACACACACACACACACTTCCTCATAGACACATAAAATGATAACTGGAAAAGTGCACATTGTTCCTGCCCAAATAATTGGAAAACTTTTTTTTTTGTCTCTTGTTGCGATGCGATGTTGTTTAAATGCAGAAAAAATGCTGTCAAGTATGAAAGATCAGTCAAGTTTGTTGTTTCTTTTTTATCTACAGAAGTCATTTCAATGTACACATGAACACCAGTAATACAGTATTTGACCTCTAATACAGTATACAGACATCTTCACCCTCATTTTGTTACTTCACTTTTTCTTCTTTTAAAGGAGGATACTGCCTTTTTTTTTTTTTTTACTTTTATCTTTAAATCACAGGTTGCTTACGGGTTGTTGCTCGTTTATTCATTTATTATTATTTTTTTCAGTGTTAAAGACATTCAGAAAGAATTGGTTTAATTAAATAATGATGTTGAAATCAGAAAGGCATGACCACAAACTTAAAAACAAAACAAAATAAAACAAACTACAGACAACTCCCTCTTCCTCTAAAAATATGCGATATGATTTTAAACTGGTTCCTCGTGTAGATTTGGTGGAAGTCACAATAAAGGAAGTTCCACAGGTTTAGTAAGGCAACGTCTCCTTCTTGATATTTTTTCTTTTTTATCTTTTTTTTTTTTTTTTAGAAACTCAATAGTTTATAATCAGAAATGTCCCCATGATAAAAAGGCACTGAGTTGCCTTCTGATGATTTATCTTATCGACATTAAGTGAGAGGTTGACTTCAGGTGGACAACTACGCACCAGCAGCTCAGTTCAAACCAGGAAGCAGTCAAATAAAATCACCTCAAGGTTACTTGCATTTTACTTTCAACCGTTTTAACGAGAGGACGTTCACCTCTGAACTCGTACGGGAACTTTTCAGAGTATATTTTTGTTTGTCATTGCTCAAATCAAGGATGTCGACAAACAGTTTGTGGCTCTTGTCTATTGTTACCGATACATTCATAAGCATCAGATTTTCTGGAAAATAAAAAACCCAGAAAGCTCTGAATAATCCAGACGGTCTGTGAACACAACACATACTGATGTTCTGAGGGTATTTACAGAAATTAAAAATAGTTAGCGTGCTGCAAAACAAAGAACTATTTCAAAGATTATATATTTAAAAAAATAAAATAAAATATCACAGTTCAATAATTTTTTTTTTTGCAGCATTTTTCTCCATCTTTACATTTGAATACAACATAACATGCTTTTATTTCACGTCTTAATAAGTGAAAACTGCTTAAAATGTTTTTGTTTTTCTGTCATGCAACAAATTTAAAAAAAATAAAATCATTGAAAAGATTAGAAATACCCCAAGAACAACAGTAAATGTTATTAAAAACTCTTCTTTGTGTTTAAAATAAGGTCAGGTATTTATTTCTTAAGGAAATAAAGGATGTTGAGGGCTGTGACGGTGAATGTGATTTAATTGGAGTCTCAATATTCAACGCAGGCAAAAAAACTAACCAACCCATCGCTCTGACACTCCCTGGCTTGTTTTTGTTTTTTTATTTTCCTGCATGTAGACGTCGATTTCACTCTCAGTTTGCATGCTCACCTAAACACCAGGTACAGCCCCAAAAACCTGCTCTGAAAATGGATGTTTTTTTGTTTTTTTCTTTAAAAAAAAAAAAAAAAGGGATTATTAGTACTTATCACAATCATACGAACTACCTAACTCTCCTAACTCTTACTGAAAACGAAGAATCTGTTTCATCTTTACTATCCAGCCTTTCTTTTCCCACACCAACAATTCAAGTGTATTTGTTATAGACTCTTTGCTGTGAGTGAATGCCGACGCCGCGTCTGCTGCGATGCGATGGGGGAGGTGAGAGCCACGGAGCACCAGGTGGGAAGGTGACGCGTCGCGGCCGCCGCTTGCTGGTGGCACTTTTTTTTTTTTTTTTTTTTTTTTTTTTTAATACTGATGCGGATTTTGCTCTTCGGGAAAGCAGCCGACACGAAAGCGAGTCTCCCTTCAGGCGGGCGAGACGGGAAGTGGACTCCGAGGGGGTGGGGGGGGCGCGAGGACGTAAAGTGCAAAGGGGGAAAGTTCCAGTCCCGCCTTCAAGAACAGAGAGAAATAAAAAAACAACAAGGGTGTGTGGGTACAAACACAGGAATGGAATGAGGAAGGGTTTCTTTCTTTCTTTGATGAAAGTATGTAACTAAAATGTCTTAAAAACATGAACTGGACCGATGAGGGAGAAGAGGGACGCGGACAGATCCGATTCCTTCCAGTTGACAGATGTGTCTACTATGAAGAGGAGACGAGAGGAGAGTCGCCCCCCCCCCCCCCTCCCCTAGTAGGAACCAGTGAACCTGGACTGCAGCGATCAAACAGGTGGAAGCAAAGAAGGAACAGTTTCTGAGAGGGAAGCATGTTGTCGTGACACTGTTCTGGCTTTCCCACATCGTTTGGTGTGTGTGTGTGTGCGTGTGTGTGTGTGTGTGCGTGTGTGTGTGTGTGTGTGTGTGCGTCTGAGGTTTTTAACGCTGGGGTGGCCACCGTTTTCCAACCCCAGGTCCTTCTCCCTCACGTCTGTTCTCAGCGCCGGGCTCGGTTTCCCGTGTCGGTCGGCGGAGGGCGTTCACATGTTGTAGGCCACGTAGATGGGGTCCAGTTGGTCGGCCAGGAAGGAGTCTCGCAGGTGCATCCTCTGCTTCTCTCCCCTGGAGTTGATGGGGATCACCCCGGGGTCCACGATCACCACCACCCCGACGATGAGGTGGTGCTCCTCCAGGACCACGTTGGTGACGAGGGGCACCAGGTCCAGGGCCTCCTGCTCCGAGCCGCTCAGCTCCGCCACCACCACCAGCAGGTTGGTCCACGTGAACACGGCGCTGCAGGGAGAGAGAGAGAGAGCACAGAGCCATTAGGGTGAACTGCGTGATGAACGCGAACGGGTGAGGTTTGGCGACGCGGGCGGGAGGCGAGGGGGGGGGACTCACCTCTCTGCTATGCTGCGATGGGCTCGGGACACGGACGTCTCGATGTCGATGGGGTGATAGCGCAGACCCCTCAGCTCCAAGGTCTCATCGAGGGAACCCACCACAAACAAGGCATCATGGCGATCTGTGGGAGGGGAAAACACACAAACACTTTCATACATATTCATACTGGAAATCAATGAACAAAACCGATATAAGGAACTACTGCATCTCTGCATCTTTTTGGTTTTCATTTGACTTGAATAAGCAAAAATTCTCCTTTTGATATCACTAAATACAGTTACATATACAGCGATCAGCCATAACATTATGACCTGGCCATGGCTCTGTCAGATCTGGAGGACGTATCAAGGAGCAAGTTTATTAATTTTTTGTCCTAAAAGTTGATGTTAGAAGCAGTTAGAATATACGAGTGGAAAGATTTGAGAGAGTTTAACAAGGGACGAATTGTAATATTATACGACTGCATCCAAAACTACAGCTGTTGTTTGGTGTTAGCACAGAAAGCGCCTACAAAGGACCATGGAACAATGGAAGGAGGAGGCGCCACCCGGCCTGATGGATGGACTGGTGTTTGCACGGCTTATCTGGGGAACACATGGCACCATGAGACAAGGGTCGCCTCCGTGCTGTTGTCACGGTGATCGTGATCGTGATGTATCACCATGTAACAACAACAACATTGTTGCAAAACAAACAAACAAAAAAAAAACAGGACTGCATTTTCCTAGAACGAGATCTCCAGTGTTATCCTCTTCGCAGGTCGATGGTTTTAATGTTGTGGCTGATCGTTGTGTGATAAAAATAGGAAATCACATTATAGCCGCTGAATTAGTTCAGCTGTTCTAACGCGTCCTCTCACCTCCGCTCGCATCCAGCAGCTCTGTTCTCTTGATGAAGCCCAGGTATCCCGTCCTGGCCCACAGAGTCTGGGGCTCCCCAAAACTGAGTCTGGTGTTGAAATGATCCGCCTGCAGGCTCTCCTCCCCGTAGATGGTGTAGTAGCCGCTAGCACTGTGAGGGCTGTTCACCCAGATCTGCACAAAACAGGAAAATAAAGGGATTTGTGAATGAGTTTGACCTCTGAAATAAGAACCGACCCACCTCCCTCCCAGAGAATAACACGATAAAAACACTCGTCTCATCGCGTCCATTTGACTTGGTGCCGGTTGAAACCACTCAATATGTGGTGGAAGACAATGACCAAAAAAAAAAAAAAAATCGTAAAGCGTCCGCTTCCCATAATCCTCTCTGCCCACTCACCTCCCCGAGATGCGAGTCTCCCAGTGGGCCTCTGGTCTCAGGGTTCACGATGATGACCCTCACCCCCGGCAGGATCTTAGAGGAGAACACAGGAGGAGAGGTTAGTCCTAAGGACGGCACGACCACTTCTATTTCCTCTCTGCCTCTGCGGCCACACTGAGCTTCACCCAAATGAGTTTCACCGGTCGATAATCAATACTCACAGTGCCCGACTCCATGAGTGGAAGACTCTGCGGCGCTCCTCGTTCCACTAGCCTCACCCTGGGGAACAACACACGTCCTGTCAGTCACTGCTCAGCAAAGCATTTTGCCTGTAGCTGCTTCCGAGTCTCCAGTCTTACCTGTCGTGACGCAGAGACTTCATGTCAACATAGACGGTGGAGGGGTCCGGTCCAGCGGTGCCCTGGTGATACAAGAGGAGCATATTCGTCAGTAAAACTAATGAAAAAAATCCTTTGGTTAAATTAAAGAAAAAACATTGTGCGCGTGCCCCCGACCTGCAGGCCGATGGCCAGGTTGACCCTGGAGCCGAAGGCGGTGCTGACGGCGCGCGGCGACAGGCCGAGGTCTTTGAAGAGCTTGGAGAAGGACTGAGAGAGAGCGAGGCGAGGACGCTCCTCGGCGATCACCACGCAGCTGCGCACGCACGACAGATTGAGACCCCGCGCCTGCAGAGGGACAGACGGCTGGAGGTTATTCAGGTTATTATAGACGGACCATGATCGTGAACTCAGCTTTGGTGAAACAGATATAGAGGGCATGCATTGACGTCACTGTCCCCCTGCGAGACTGGGAAAAATGTAGAATATCAGATTAAAGACAGCTGGACTCGAAAATGATCCATACGAAATAGTATGGATATTGAACAGTCGATTAGCCTCAGTGTCAGTTAGTTTTAGTCCATTTCTTATGATAAATGTAGCTAAAAAAAAAGATGCTAACGCTAAGAGCTTTACTGAGAAGCAACGTTAGCCACATAATACTGTAGCGTCTGACCAGACACTAAAAGGATGATGAGGAGTGATCGCAAATATTATGTAACTTGAGCTGTGAATTCACCAAAAAATACAGCATAAATGAATATTACCTGACTCTAAATGTGAACCACAGCACCAGGTTCGGCGCCTGGATTTGAGTTGTTTCTCAGTAATGCAGCAGTCCATTTACTTCTCTTTTCTTTGGCAGTCGGAGAAACATTTTCACAGGTATCTCTGACTCTTTTATCAGATCTGTTGGTAAAGTCAATCGCACAACAGCTCTTCCCCATTTTTTTAATTATTTTTTACAATTTAGACGCTATTAAAGCCCATGACTCAAACTAATGCTGCTAATCTCCACGTTCAACTGTCACTTTTTGCCACTCACTCAGTGGCCGTAACCATGGAGACTTGGCTGGCTGTGACATCACATGCATACCCTCCATAGAGCAGATTTATGACTTAGATGTAAGCTTCTATACACTCACACATCTATTTGATAAAGCAGCAAACATTTCAAATGTATGGTACGTTCTGACGATGCTTCACAGTCTACATTTGTCCTTTGAGGTCCGTTACATAAAAGGTTATCTGGTGCGTGTACTTATTACTCACTCGCTCCGACTGAGCACACTCTAATTTCACCTTAACAAAATATTCTCTAAATGATCCGACAGGTGTTTATTAGTCACCTCCGCAGCAGCTATTATCCCTGACATAAACTAATTCATCTCCGCGTTTGTTATTAGAGTGTTGGGAGGTGACGGGGCAGAACCACGTGTGGCAGATTGTGTGACTGTGACCTTCAAAATATCCGTCTGCGTGCCCAGGCCTTTGGTGCAGAGCTCCATGACCGAGTACGAGCAGAACGTGTCTCTGATCTTATTGCTGCTGAGCGTGTTCAGCCACACGGACAGCGAACTCTCCAGCTCCAGAGGAGGGATAAGGATGGACTGGTGACCTGAGTAAACGCTGGAGACAGACAGAAAGAGGCTCAGTAGAGCAACAAGGCAACACGGGAGGTAAGTGTTTTACATGGTGGATGATGGTCTGCGTTGGGGGTTACCTGGAGAGGCACCACAGGACGAAACCCAGGCCACAGTACGGGTCCAGGCAGATGGCTACTTGGCGAGAGGAGTAGAGCTCACACTGCAGCTTGATGGAGCGGCACAGAGTGCTGACTGCAGCATGGGACATCTGAGGACATTTAAAAACTCTTAATGTCTACGGTATCATCATTTCATTTTTACCACTTTTAGTTTTAAGTTCAAATACTGACCCATTAAAGCCAAACTTTAAACGGTTTTATTTTTTACCTTGACTCCGGTCAACATGCCGGTGGTGGACACGCTGAAGTCCAGGTAGGCCAGCATCTCGGCTGTAGGAGGTTTATAGATGTGTGGAGGCCGCTTTCTGGGAAGATCATCTGGACGGAGACGGAAGTGGAGTTATTTCTCTACTGGACAAAATAAATCACACGTCCTCCCACGATCTGACTCTAACCTGATAATTACTCAGTCGTTCTGTCGCATCACTTCAAACGTGAATGTGCTGCTTCTATGTCAAACTGGTTAAGTAAAAGGGACTTTTATAGATTTATTACATTTATATATTTACTGACGCTTAGGATTCAGGAAGCACTAAAGGTCTCAGAGGTAATATTTGCTCTTGAAGAGGATGTGCCTTCCCAGTGCTCTGTGTTGTGGTGCTAAACCAAAATCTTCTATATCGATTCAATGTCCATTTGTAGGCGAGGGATAATTGAATTTGAGATTTGTCCACAAGATTGGTGTGTGCTACCTCCCTACGAATGGTCTCCTAAGTAAATTATAGCCTGTTATCACATTACTGAATGAGGACATGACATGTTATCTTAAAGATAGACCAGGAAAGAGGAAATTGTGATAAATGAGGACATATGGCCGAATGCCTGGACGCAGTCTTTTTTCACCAAATCCAGGACCTGAAGAGATTCTAGTTCAGAATTTATATTTGTTATTTCATCGTGAGCAGAACATTCACATCCCTCTTTCTTGGACAAATAAATACCAGATGAGCCAAAAAATGGCATCATTAAAAACTGGGCTCAGATAAACTGCCTTGAACAAAAAACTGTGTGCTTTTTTAGCTAATGAGACAGATATTGTCTAAGTTTTGGTATTAACTCTGTATTTCTGCCTGTTTGCTTGTATTTTGGCATCATTTCAAAAAAATTTAATTTTAAACAAAGTGCAGATTATGGAAAGGTACAAATTTAGTTTAGACTAATTTGACCCACACCAACAATTAAAGTTAGAAGTGCAAGCAGGACACCTAGTGGCCAAAAGAGGAACTTCCCTTTTGCTCACTGAATCCACAGACGTGTCATAAAGGCAACAAAAAACAAAATAAAATGATTAAAACATCTGGATTGAGTCATTCCACTTAAAGGTCTAATGCCTCACAGCTGCTTTGGTTTGAGCAGATCTCAACATACCTGTGTCAATGATCGTGGGCCATGTTTTGACGTTGACGCTGGTCGCTGCCTCCCTGGACCGCAGGGTCCTCATGAGAGGCTGAGTGGTGAGGATGCAGGCAGCTTTGCTCACCTGTGACACACAAAGAACAACAACAGAGGCATTTAAGGACACCAACTACTAGTGACATCTGAAAAAATAAATAAATAAATAACCTAAAAAAATAAAAAAATCCATTTAATTATTGATACTTTATTGATCCCCTGAGGTAAAGTTCAGTTTTATTTGCTTCTCTCCAGGGAAATCAGTTACAGGGGTCAACAGCAGGAGTATTTCACCTTATTAGTGAAGAGCTATTCATTATTTATGATAAATCTCTCAAGGGGTGCAACGAAAGTGAAAGGTTCACATTCATATCGCAGTATTTGTTTATTTTTATTTAAACCAGTGTTATAATTCATAGAGTGAGGTTGAGTGAAATTTGACTCTACTAGAGAATAAGTACGCTCTGATCCTTTGAAGGGTTTTCCAAGATTGAATGAATGCAAAGATAGTTTGTGTCCTATTTGTAGTACTTTAAGGTCTTTAACAGGGGTGTGGAGGTACTGTACGGTGAGAATTTTTATACATTTTTGTAATTTCCACCCTCAGATTTAAATTTCTTTAAATAAATATCGACATAAATCCAGCATATTTTAGTAAAGGGATAGCCTAATATAATATTAATGTATATGTATAAATAGCACTAGCCCGAATTTAATATAGAGAATATTTACTTAATCTCTAGATCACGTTGATGACCCCTACTATAACATAATACTCACATCGATGATCATGCGGACAGTGGGGAGCGTAGCAGCCAGGTTCTGTGGGTGTGGAGGCCTCACTGTAACAGGGATGACCCCCGCGTAGAGACAGCCATAAAAGGCAGCTATCAGGTCAATACCTGCGGAGGAACGAGACGGGCTCACTCACCAAAATACTCAAGAGCAGCACCTTTTCATTTTTAGTTTCAAAGTAAGTCAACATGAAACAATTAGGCATGTTTGTGTGCTTACCGGGAGGATATAGCAGCACCACGTTGTCTCCTGTGTTGAGGCCTCCTCTCTCCATCAGAGTCGCTGTGATTTTCTCCGCTCTCTTGTGCAGCTGACTGCAAGTTGCTGTGCACACTGGTAACCCCTGGAGGAGAAACAGTGGAAGCACAGATTAACTCATGTAGAGCAAAATTTATCACCGTTTTCACTTTAAAAGTAAAAAAAATATTTGTATCAGTATCTATTAATGTCTGTGATTGTGTGTCTGTGTTTAATCTACCTTTGCATTGAGCAGCACGTACAGAACGTGGTCGGGGTCGGTTTGGGCTCTCCACTGCAGAGCTTCAGACAAGAACTGGTGCTGAAATGTCACAGGGAGGGTTGAGTAAACATCGAGGACGGACTTAATGAAACATTTCCATGTTTGAGTTGCGTCTTTAGCAAATAATAATGTGTCAAAAAGGACCGACAGATAGAAACACTTAAAAGCTGCCCTGAAAAACTAAAAAAAAAAGACATCAATACTCTTTAGAGTTTATCAGAAATATTCTGGGACACACTCCCATGAAAACACACAGATGATTTAATCTGGCAAATTGGAGCAGGTCAAAAACTAACCTTCAAAAAAAAAAAAACAAAAGGGGTCATGGAAACTTGAATAATTTTTCTGCTGAACTTAAATAAAGTAACGCAGAGGGAACAATTCACCGGCTACTGATTGGCTCCGGGAGCATGTATGTATTTATGTTACAGCTGAAATAAACAAACACGTAAAAACATGACTAAACATGTCTGTAAATACTTTATAGAACAAAGAAAACATTCATTTTATTCAAGTAGAATAAGTAATTTATTGTACAATAGAGTAATTTATTATTTGTCAAGCTATACACCAAAGAGCTATTCATAAGGATATTTATTTATTTTTTTAAATTCTTTAAAACTTTATCATTATTTATTTTCCACAGCGATGAAGTCTCTACTAAAAACTAATCTTAATACAACACAGAGCATTGATTTTGAAGCTTATTGTGCTTAAAACACATAATATATACATATTATTTAAGAGAACACAAGTAAAAAATAAAAAATCACGCCTCTCTGGGGTTGATTTGTCTGCACTCCTAATGCTACCTCCTTCATTCGTACTTATTTTATACATTATTTTTACTTTTCATTTCTTAGTATTATGTACTTATACATTGTTTGCACTGCCACCTTGCACTTTAATGGGTCACGTTTCTCATTAATAGTATTTTTTATAATTTTATTGTGATTATTGTGTTCTGTTGATGTCATTTGATGTTGTCCTCTGGGTCATCAATAAATCTGAACTGAACACATCTACAAAATATTTGTGAAGGGAAGGTTGATCTGGAACCACTCTGTTAGGAACTGATGACACGCTGGCTAAGATCTGCTGAGATAATTAAACGGTTTGGGAGGAATCTGAATGGTGATTGGTTACAGGACTGCTGAATATTATGTGACCGGATCTGGGCCAAACAAAAACTTGGGACATGCCTAAAACAAAGTGTAATAAATGCACCACCAGCTTGTTGATCCCTTGTGGCAATCAGCTTAGGAAGTGGCCAGCGCACAGGACAGAACAGGACAGGACGTGAAAGCAACGAATTCTTTTAAAGGCAGTGAACATTAGGCAGCACAGAGAAAATAAATGTTCTCCAGACACACAGACATAGTAATCAGCAGTGCCATATTAAAGTCACAGGTCCGAGTCACCCTGTGTGCCACCCACACTCTCTCTCTCTCAGTCAGAAAACACGTCGTGCTTGTTGTCAACAGTGAATCAGGAGTCACATCATGCAGACCAGCTGCCCCGACCACTCATCAAGCCATGCTACAGGTGGGAGGGTCATAGTGGACACAGCGAGCAGAGGTGCACACCAAAACGCTCCTAATTATAACAAGACACACTATAACACGTCATAGCAGATAATTAAAAGGTCTATTTTGGTCATGTTTTGGTAAAACTCTGTTATTAACTGATTAAAGCTTACACTCGCTTAGAAAAGATGAATTTACTTCAATGGATTATTGTGTTTTTGCTTTAACAAAGCTAGCAGCATTCCTAAAAAACGACAGCACAAAGAGTTATTAAGTTCATTTTTACGTTAAGCTTTAAAACGTGTGGACCCCTGCTGGCCGAGGAGCCGGCCTGGACAGTCACCGTGTCAGACCAAGCTGTTGCTGGCGGTCGTCGGGCTATCAAAAAGCACGTGTGACTGACAGAAGCAGCGTTAAGCAAGAGACGGGTGGAGGGGGAGGGGGGCCAGACTAGAGCCTTACCATCATGGTGGGCCACATACAGAGCTAAAGCCCAACCAGAGCAAAGTAAAAGGCAGAACAACAACAACAGAGATTTAGGATAAGACATCAGCATCATCCATTTTCCATGACAGATACAGGGTCATCCTGAAGCTGTCAAACACATTCAGTTCAGTTTGTATAGTTGTAGAATAACATATGAAGTGGAGATAATTAGTTAAGCTTATTTCTGAATTAATTACTTTTCTAGTTAGTGTCTTGTTCTTCTCACAACAAGCAAAATATAAAAATCGTTAATTAAAGGTCCCTCATAAAGAGTGGTCCGTTGTCATGACACCAGCGAAAATGATGCTACATCCATTACGTTATGTGTATATAAGAGTTAGATGTGTGGTGGTAACAGTGCCGGTACCTTTCGAATGAGATCCTGGTCCTCCACCACACCCAGCTCTCTGCCTGTAGCCTGAGCGATCCGCTTCCCAGCCACCAAGTTACCGACCAGCATGGAAGCTGGACCCACGTCCACTGTACAGATCAGAGACAATAATTTATACGATGAATTCAATGCAACAAAAAAAAAAAAAAAAGGGCCACATTTCTGACTCTCGTCCTCTGCTGGGGCGTTAAACACGCTTTGCAGTGATATAAGTCGGCTGATCGTGTCCGAGTCGGCCCACCTGGCTGCTTCTGTCGCGGCTTGGGCATGTTTGTGACGCAGGTGTGCGGGCACATGAGGATGTTGCAGGGGTGCAGGTTTCCTTCCAGAAAGTTCTGCTTGGTTTCACAGATGTGGATGCCTCCCAGTGGGGTCTTCGGGAGGGTGTTGGCTGGGACGAGCGCGAGGCAGTACAACCCAACCTGATGGATGCTGTCGATGGCCTGTAGACGGAAATACAGATCAAGATATATAGTTTACTCAACTCACTATATTAACAAGATAAAAAGCAGTTTATTATCTTTCTGTTTGTACATGTTAAGTATTCACTGACGTCACTGCTGCCAGTAAATACAGTAAATACAGTGAGACTGGGAAAAATGTGGATTATCAGATCAAATTAAGGACATCTGGACTCGACAATGATCCACACGAACTACCAGAAAACAAATGGTCCATGTGGCCAGAAATCAGTTATCCTGATGTTTATGTGGACCTGATTTCTACGCCAGGAAATACTCTACTTATACTAAACTATGACCTGTTGGTATTTTATACAACACAGCTGTGTAAAAGTGGATTAGCCTCAGTGTCAGTTAGTTTAAGTTTGTTTTAGGTCATTTCAGTTATGATAAATGTGGCTAAATAAAAGATGCTAACGCTAAGGGCTGTTTAATTGTTTAATTGGTATTTATTGCTGGAACTGAAATAGTTACTGTCGGCCGTAGCTACGCCAAAACAACAACATCTACAAACTTATCTGACGGCCCTCCAGAACGTAACTTAAGGTATGACTCCATCAAAAAAAAAAAAATACAGCATAAATGAATGTTACCCGACACTAAATGTGAACCACAACACCGGGTTTCTGTGCCTGGATTCTAGGTTTTCTTAACAATTAACCATTTACTTCTCTTTTCTTTGTTGGATATGTCTTTTTACAGATATATTCACCTATTTACAGTTCTTCACCTTGTTTTTTTAAATTCATTTTACAATTTAGACACTATTAAAGCCTATGATTCAAACTAATGCGGCTAATCTCTTTACTCAAATGTCGCTTTTTTTGTAACCACAGAGACTTCGCTGGCTGTGAAGTCACGTGCACACCCTCTATTAACTGCGAATGCATTTAACACTTTTAAAGTAACTTAAGACACAAAAGGTAGAGATGTCTGTAAATGAGGAACAATCTGTATGCACCTGAATAAAGTGCAGAAATTATATTTAGTGTGATTGATTTAGGGGCGATATAAGTGGACGTCTTTTAAGTCATCCAGGTCATGGTATGTTTACAATAAAGGTAAAATAAAGGCCCTCATCCAAGTGACTTGAGTTTGACTTGAGGTTTTTATTTGGTACCCACTTGAAAGTCACATGACTATGGCCTCTACAAGACCCCAGATTTCACCTGCATTAGAGGAATCTCTTCCAATTAGTTGCTCTCCAGGAGTGAGTGGAAGTCAAACCTTTCGGGGACCGTGTCGTAAAGAAGCGTATGTACCTGCAGTACGCGGCTCATCCACTGGAAGCTGTCTTCTTCACTGGCATCGGGCCTCTGCTCTGCCACGATCACTATCCTCTCATCATAAAACACCGTGACCGAGAACACAGCGATCCTGCAGAGGTGACAACAAAGCACTGAGCACAAACATGCCCTCTGGACAGACGTAATGGGACAGGCCCAAGGAGGTATTTATTTACAGGTGACATGCTACAACCGGTCGTTCTGGTTAGAAATATGACACATATCAATTAATAAGTGCTTCTATAGGTGCATGTATCCATTGACTCCAGGCTCAGAGGGGCCAGTCAGTGTCTCACCTCCCCCTGTAAACGGTTTTGACGGGCTCCACTGCCAGCGCCGTGGCCACCAGGTCGTCAGCGTTGTGTCGTCGCCCACTCACCATCAGGAGCCCCTCATTCTTCCCCACAACAAACACCAGACTCCCCTGTGGAGAAAGACGTCTACAACTCAGTGCGGACGAAGCAACATCACCACCTTCATGCGATGTTCATAGATGTTTACAGTCGTATCCATTATGTGATCCCATCAGGAAAAAAGCCGTAACAGAACCGTAAAAAGAACAAAGTGCAATGCACTGTAACTACAGTGATTTTGTATATGTCGTCGTACCGGTCCCACAAATCCAAGCAGACCAGTCCGAGTGAAGGGAATTTCTCCGATGGGTGCTCCGGCTTGGTTGACAGGGATCACCTGCAAATCAGCAGAGACACTGGATTCAGTATTCAACAATAAAAATCACACGGTTTCAAGTGTACGTCAGGTTCAGTTTTGCATGTACACCTGTACAGATATTCTAAGAAAGAGGAGGATATTTTCTACTTCAGTAAAATGACTGAATTAAATCTGTGGTTTAATTCATCCTTTCACATCCTAACACTTGTACTATTCTTCCTCTTTGTGGTGAACTTCATAAAGGGGCTGTTCCCTTTGGTGTTCAAGTCAACCTTTCACCGAATTAGCACTAAATGTTCTTATGCATAGCTCAACCGCAATCCTGTCAATCAGACTTCAGACTGTGCCGCACTATTTCTGAACCATTACACATTAAACATGTGTCTCAGACAGACCTCGAACGTGTTCTTAGTGACACCGGGGAGGCCGTAGTACATGGTGCCACCAGCCCGAGAGTTGATCACAATCTCCCCGATCTCATCCGTCTTACACAGCTGAGGGGGCCCGTCTGGTTTCACAATGCACATCAGAGCTGCAACGCACAAGCAAGTCACAACACAGTCATAAGATCAGATCAGAGAAAGTAGGTGGACTGTAAATTCAACGGTGCAGCTGAAAGGGAGGGCGGGGTGCGGTGACTAACCTCCAGGCATGATGTGGCCCACATCCTGTACGGTGAGAGCGGAGTTCTTGTCTTCTGTGTTCACCCTGATCACTCCGTGGCTCAGCCCGCCCATGGACAGGATGGCCCGGGCTGGTAGTGGAGCTCCTCGAGCTCCAGGCCTGTGGAGAAGACACAACTTAATGCTCAAGTCGTGTTTAATTCAAGAATGCTTTGGACATTTCATTTGTAGAGATTCTTGTCGTTCCTATACGGAAGAGTTGAACTTTTATTTTCATTCTGTAGATGCACAATCTCAATAAATGTCATTGAATTTAATACAAAATGTGGACGTTGTAAGCAGTGAAAAGTTTGACTTTGGATAAAAGATGTTGAGCAGACATGAGTTTACTTTAGATTAAAATCAAGAGTCACGCAAGCCGGTGACAAAACCACAAAAACAGTTTGTTTATCACTGGTTGTTCCTCTTGGTCGCTCTGTCTCAGCCTTCCTGTTTGTGTTGGATAATCAGTCGCACAAGGAATAAAAAACTAATTTGACGAAGTTATGTCCCCTAATTTTTCATACACATTAATTCTAAACTGTGAATATGAGTTTTTAATGCCCAATCTGAGGCTGAACTAAACTCACCAGCCACCAACTCAAAGCTAATTCAACCAACTTCTGTCGTGATCAAGATAATTTACTCGACTTATTCTTACACCGAGTATCTCTAACACACATTAAAGTCACCTGTTTACAGACAAATACTACACCAGAACATGTGGATGTGGTACCTGCGTATGGCCACCGTCAGGGCCTCGGGGGAGGTGGCACACGGACAAATGACCTCTGGCTTCAGACCATGTGACTGGAACACATTCAGGAAGGCATCACACGAGGATACGGACCCTGATGGATGAAAACATCACATTAAAAAACAGTAAAAAATATTAAAACAACCATATGTAGTAGTAGTAGTAGTAGTAGTAAGGCTGGGCGGTATACTGGTTCATACCGAGAAACGGTATTTTTTTGTCCGTTACAAGTGAATTTTTAGTATACCGCCATACCAGTGTATTTTATATTACACAGCATTCAGAACAGTGTGTCAGACTGGACCATTTTTCAGTGTATCACTTCTAAACACGCATGGTGTGATGGAATGGTCCAAAAAATGAAAATGTGTCAGTTGTTTGTTGTTTTTGTTTTTTTAGGGTGACCAGACGTCCCTGATTACTGGGGACAGTCCCAGTTTTGGATGATCTGTCCCCCAGTTAAAGCCGTCCCCAAAAATGTCCCCAATTGTAGCTTTTTATCAGTGAGGGAAAAAAATGTTGCGCACAGACTACAGTTATTACGGTAGCCGGTCGCGCTGCTATTGACATTACAGACATAGCAATTTATATATGTTTGAATGTGAATAAATAGTAGAAATAAATGAATTTGTCTGTTTCTTCATTATTATTATTATTTATTTATTTTTTATCTCAGAGCTGTAAATGTCCCCAGATTTCCCATCAGCAGGCAGTGCTAACCCAGGGCCATGCAAACCTGTTTTACTACTAGTGTGGGATTATTCTATGACATTTACTCATCATCACAGTAAAACAGTCCAGCCTTAGTCAGTCTAGTGCATTAGTTCGTCTCTCAACCACTAGAAAATGTTGTGAACACGTGCATGAATGAAAATAAAATGCCGAAAAATACTGTGATATACATTTTAGTTTAGTTACAAAGCGTCAGTGTTTGTGGAGGAAGAGGGACTCACATGGATTCGCACCATCAGCCACTATAAGCATTCGTATAGAGGACAAGTTTGTGTCCTTCTGCTCCTTGTGGGCCATCATGGCCCAGTGGAGGTCACGGCATTTCACCAAGGCCACACGTGCTACGAGAGCATAAGAGGAACACGTTATATATAGTACAGTTAGTAAGTAGTTCGTTTCATCCCTTAAGTATACATTTTAGTTCTCTATCCAGTTCATCCTTGACCCATTTTTAAGCCATTTTCTAATTTTATTCATACGGTGGTTTTCATTGTGCTGAGATCAGTCTAAATATACGATGTGAACCGGTGAAAGTGCACAAACGTGGAATATGAACATTGACTGAACCTTTGTGGATGTGGACCCTCTGCACCCAGGACATGGGACAGGCTTTCATGACAGCATATGGCACAGTGATGGTGTGAATTCTGTTCATGACACTCTGCAGGGAAAAGAAAACACACATTGTCAATGTCCTACTGTGCGTCAAACCAAAGTCGCACAGGGGGATTGGATGCATCGTGTAGTCACCGTTAAGACGCCATGCCACATGCCCATGTCCTTCTTGCAGTCCAGCACATTGACCAGTGTCTCCCCTAAGACAGAAAACACAAAGACTTATAAGGCAAGCTGCCACATAAAAAGAGAAGAAGAGATGAGAGGCTATTGACACATGAGTTACACGAAGAGCGGAACTCTGACCTTCACAGTAGTTACAGGCTTGGGTCAGGGCTTGACAGTGTGTCAGCATCGAGATCTTGGATACAGCTACTCCCATCACCGTTCCCTCCTTACTGGCTTTATACTATGGCAGGAAAAAGAAACACACAAGCAAAATGTTGCTGAGATTTATGAAGAACACAGAGGAAATCCAGATATAAACCAAAAATAGCCATAAATATGTGTATATATATACACACAATCCTTAGGATGGGAGAGGAACTTAAAAAGATGCACCAGAACAAGGAAGTACAATTTATACAAGACGGTGGCGTGCACAAATCCTTTGTGTGGACAAACACAAAGACACAACGGTTACTAAGCCAGAGGCATATCTGCGCTGAATCTTGCTTAACTTTGCACACATTGAGAGGAAGTGATTTCGCAATAACGTAAAATGCCATGTGTGAGTTATTTTTGTGTGTTTAGTTTTGCACGGAGCTGTTTGCACAGACACGACTGCACGGCCATAGTTCCATTACACACATTATTCACACTATGAGTTCTACACATTATATATTATTTTCTATTAATTTAACATGGTAAGATATAAAATAATAAACAATAAAAATGTGTTTGTAATAGTAAGCCACTAATTAAATGTCTTGATCATCTTTCATAGTTTCGTGGCAGTGCAGAATAATAAAAAAAAAAGTTTAATAGTCTATTTATTTATTTAATAGATAAACTGGGAGCCACACATAACATGAATTTATTAAAGCTCCCTAAAATAAACAAAGAAAAAATCATTTGATAACTGAAACAGTCCTGCATTTAAGTGTGACTTAAAGTTGTACCTCTATGTAGGCGGTGTCTGTGTTGGCCGTGGGGATGTGAGGCTGCCAGTCTTTGGATGGTTTGGTCAGGTACTTGGTGTCCGTCACAACCCATTTCATCCGTGGCCATCCTAGAGACCACAAAAAAAATACATTTTAGCTGACACAAATAAAAAAATAATAATAAAAAAAAAGTATTGCACTCATTAAAAGATGCACTAAATTGACAATATTCACCTTGCAACCTCCAGGTTTCAAGGCCAAAGGTGAACAGTCAATACTATATGTAAACAGGGAGACAACGAGCCCCCACCTCACCAAGTCTACATTGAACATTATATTGCACATTCCCTATAATGAGTCCGTCTAATGGCTCCCAAAGAGACTGAGCTGAGTCTGCAGCGCTGGTGAAGACGGTTTAAGTTTGCTGACCTTTGAACTGGATGATCTCTCCATTTGGTGTCTTTGGCAGCCCTTTGAGGCACACCTCACTGGTCAGCGCCAAACTCACACCACAGCTGCCCAATAGGAAGCCGATCTGCTGGCTGCCAGCGTCCTACGGAGAGAGACGAGGGTCAAGAGGCTTATGACATGTTGAGAAAGGTTACTCTGCTGAGTTTGACAATTAAAAAAAACACACGTATACACTCGAACTGTCAATACATCGGTCATATAATAAACACGTTTGTTTATATTATATTTACCTGTCGGGACAGAGGAACCTCAATGGGCACAGGGATGACCTCAGCTAACAGGCAGCCATAGAAAGCCACCCAGAACATGCCAGGGTCACTGTTCGGATACACCAACGCCACCTAAGAAGCACAAAGACTTATTTCACATAACAGGCTCTATTATATTATTCATATCAATGGGCGAAAAGAATGGGAGAAACTCTTACTCGATCTCCAGGCTGTAGCACAGGCTCGGTCTTGGTGCCTAACTTATTCAACAGCGTGTAGGCCAGCTTCAGACTGCGACTCCACAGTTTGCCTGTGGGGGAAGAACAAAAAAAAAAAAAATTGTTGCCTGTTAAATTGTGATTTATTAATGTTGTGTAACTGTTCCAGGACTGTTCAATTCTCCAACCCACTGGAGCTCCAGAAGGAAACGTACTGTAGGTGTTCTCCTGCTCGGGCCAGAAAATATTTATTCATTGGATCCAGCTCACAGGCAGGAAACATAACTCACGTTTACATTAGCCGGGCGGTGACAAATAAAAACTTCACTTTTTGTGCATCAACAACGCTGCGTATTGCTCACCATATGTGAGTGTGTAGAGGGGTTTGCCGGTGATATCCAGAGCGGTGAGGGCGGGGCTCTTGGCTTGCGTGGCCCCCCAGCGGGCCAGGGCGGCCTGCAGAGCGGGAGGCCAGTTACTGACCACTCCCAGGGGCTCCCCCTTCACCGGGATGATCTGACGCCCCTCTGGCTTCGGGGTGTTGGGGTCTGGCTGAGGAACTGGACGTGAAAAATTGGCACGAGTAGGAGAAGCAATGAATAAGGGTGTAGCCCTGCAATAACACTGTCAGCAACAGAACGGATGTGCTACAAGAAATTTGGTGAACTGGAAAAAAAAAAAAAAAAGAAAACATCTGTGGGCCATGAATAAGTTTGTCATGTGCTATTTGACAGCCAAGATGATTTCTAAGCTGCATTAAATCCTAACCAGTATGTCTCTCATGCCAGTGAAAACGCAAGATAAGTTAATTATGGGTATTTTTTTTGATCCTACTGAGCCTCCATAAATCCTAAATAAACAGCATTTCTCAGTCATGTTTGTTCATACATGTTTAAATAGTCTGGAAATTATACTAACGCCACCCACAGTCTGAATGAGTCATGCCCCCCAACAAACTGTGAGATACATGTTTAAAAGACTATTTGCGGCGGTGAAATTCGACCACGCTGAATGCGCTTTTTGTGAATGGATGCACATTTTGTGTCCCACCTTCTACGATCTCCTCAGAGTCATCCAGGAAGAATTCGCTGAGCGGTGGTCTCTTGGGGCGTTTCAGAGTGTTCAACAGCTGCTGGATCTTAGTGGACACCCTGCTATTGACAGGCACGCCTGGACAAACACCGAGAACAGCCACCGTCACAAACACATGGAAACAAACAAAAACACTCCCACACCCGCACATGCACCTCGACTCTAACACAGATCTCTACTTGGTCGCGCACTAGCACAGTCAGGATCAGAATCGGCAGCAGGAAGGAGTCGAAAAAGGGAAATTTTTGTAATTAAAGAGACACAGAGTGGACGATTTTGTTTTTTTAGGGAAAAATCAAACACAGGAAGTTCTCTACTTCTAGACCTAGGACACGAGACAAAGACAGATAGACATCAGGCTGGAAAGCAAGCGGATTTGGGCCTCTTCAGCATCCCTCCCCTTCCCCAGATTCGATGTATATTACCTTTTCTTTTTCCTTTTTTAATTGAAAGGCAAGACAGGGACAGGATTAATGGACCCAAAAGAAAGAACACAAAAGATCTGTCATTAGCAGCATCCACCACACAGTGAAATGAGGATGAATTTGAAGGTGATCGAGGGTGAATCTGGGTATATTGTTTTGATTGATTTGAACACATTCAATCAGATTTGTCACCGCAACGCTGAAAAAACAGAAACATGTCAGGGAATGTCACAATTAAAAGAGCCGAACCGCCCAATCTGAAGAAAGAACCAGAGTTCCACGTACTCATGGGAAGAGAAGATTAATTTTTCCACCACAACGTGACATAAACTTACACCCTCGCAGACATTTGCACCCTCAAGAGACATTTATACACATCCTGTCATGTACCGTCTGCAGTGTCCAGCATGCTGGAGCGGCTCTGTCCACGACTCATGCCCCTGACTGCTGGGGGGAGGTCCACCCTGGATCCTCTCTCCTGTGGAGTGGAGGACGTCACATCTGGGGGGACGCTGTTCTCTGTTAGGGGAGAAAAATTAAGCCTCGTGATTGACTAATACATTATCGCCGGGACATATCGGTTATAATACATCTCTCTCCTTCTGTAAAGTTTACCTATACGTGTGTGGGCCAGAACGTCGGCTAACAGGGAAGCAGCAGGCGGGGGCTGAAGCTGGGGCTGGGGCTGGGTCTTGGGCTCTCCATGGGAGAGGGTGGAGGACGCAGATGAGGACGTGGAAGAGCTTTGGACGGAGCGGTTTATCCAGTAATCGGGGCTCTGCAGGGTCTGGGCTAGCACCGCGCTGAGAGCCGTCTTTCTGCGCAGCGAGCCTTCATCCTCTGATGCAGAAGATGTGTCTGAAAGTAAAACGTTGGGTGTAGGTCAGACATCTTTAATTCACTACAGTCTCTTATTCCACCCCGAAGGATTTATGCCCTGCATTTATCAAGGACACGGTGTCTTACTCTGGGGTATTTCAGCAGGTGACTCACTGTTTTTGCAGGATTTGGCCATAATCATACCCAACAACCTGCTCGTTGAGTGTAAGGAGCTAAGTTTACCTGGAGGTGTGCAAGTATCTATGGGAGACTGGACAAAGGCTGATCGTCTCTTGGTGGGCATGGGAAGTGCCATCTTCTCTTCTTTGTGTTTGGCCAGAGCTGCCTGCACAGCTTCTGTGTGAATGTCTACGAAAAAAATTTAAAAATTAAAAAAACAGAAGAAACCAAGTGAGACAACCACTGGAAAAATAGCACCGCTGGATGGTGTGTTACCGAGAGTTGAGTTACCAAGATGGCCGCCTCATATGTAAACAGTAGTTAGAAGTTGCTGTAATATTCCATTTATTAGCACTTCTGATTAGTTTTTGTTGCATAAAATCGGTCGTACAGACAGTATTTGTCCACATACACATGTTGAAATGTTGTTTTAAGTGTATTTAAGTTTTTCATGTGTTCTATGGGAACTACAAGCCCATTTAGCGCCAACAATGGCTAAAAACAAAAGCCTGGTAAAACTAAAACAGAGCCAAACACACTCGTGGCAAACTGTTTAAATTAAACAAATTTCTGCCTCATGTGGTCTTGTAGATTTCATCAGTGTAAAAACTCATGAGTTGGTTCAAGTTATATGTTCCATTTAAAATTTGTGTAACTTAAATAGCCTAAATTTCATTTATTATAGCAATAATATTAGTTCATATCAAAAAATATTATATATTAATATAATATATTCTTCACTCTGCACTTAAATAATGTAAATACTGAACACACCACGTTATATTCAGACAAGGCAAAAGCTTTCATGGAAGCGGCCATCTTGTTTTCTGACTTCTGTAAGTAGAACGCCGATAACTCGTCATTCTCAGCTCCGACCTCTGAACTCTGAGGTAAATGGAACCATTATTTTACGTGTCCCATGCCTACCTGATCTGTAGCGCTCATCCCTGGCCCCTCCACTGCGGTGTGCGCGGTGGTGTCGGGAGGCTGAAGAGGTGGAGGGGCCCGGGGCCTCAGGACTCGGGCTGGGGTCGGCACTGTGGCTTGGGGAAAGCTGCACATCTGGCAGAGACAGACCCGCATCTACGGAGCAGAGTCACGCATGGGCACAGTCAACACAAACATGTGTAGGGCCGGCATTAATAAAACAAAACAAACATTTAGGAAAGTCACGTGATCTCGCTTCACGTAATTGGAGCGACACAACGGCATCAATATTTCATGATACTCCAAGAAGCTCTCTAAATTTAGCCTCAGTCCATGAAGTGGAATAAGGACAACTACTTGACTGATGCAACTTATACTGTTAGCAGAGCACACGAAACTGGGTTAGATTCCAGCAAATATATTTTTAGTCAACGGTCTTTTTTTTTTTCCCCAGAGGGCTAGGCAACAGAGTCCCTGTGGAGGAGATGGATTTCAGAGATAAAGGAATTTAAGGAGATGGGTGCAGAAGCATGTGATCACATTTGGGACTTCCTGTTACATTTAAAGTAAGCTGACCATAACACACACACACACACACACACACACACACACACACACACACACACACACACACACACACACAAAAAAGCCTCTGGACAATTATGGGAATTTTACTCAAGTATTAAATATGGAACATTTGTGTATTCCTTTTAAATTTCACAAGTAAAAACAAGCCACGGTTGTTTGGAACTGCTCTTTGCAATTATCCAACAATGACGCATCAAGGAGGATTTTTTTTCATGCCGCTGCTAATGTGGTGCAATTTTTCCTGAGGAAACACCACACCCTTATGTGAGGCAGCTGAGAGGAAAAGAAAATATCAGACAAATCGACTCTCCAGCGAGTACAGAGGTGACTGACTCCAGTGACACACTCACTGTTACTTCCCTATAATGAAGAGCTGACGCTGTTTTGAGAAAACGGTGTTGAATTCATTGAAAAACTATATCTTTCGTAACTGTGGGGCTGTGCCGGAGCAGTGGAATAATTACATGAGAAGTTGAATGTTAAATGCTTGGTTACCAAATGTGCAATTCACATTTTGACCACTAGAGTGCCACAAAAAGCCACAATTGAACATCTCGGACAAAGAGAAGTGAAGTTGATAATCAAACTGTTATTTCAGTGCACTTCTCATTACAGATGGAAAATAAGCATCAGCTGCTACTTTGAGAATGGAGAAATCCTGACTCCTCTGAGGCAACTACTCGCGTCGCTTAGTGAATCACGACAACAATGCCGACAAGGAGGAGGTGACAATCGTTCGAGAGTAGAAAGAAGGAGGGCTTGGACGTGAGATGAGGAAGCACAAAGAGCAGAGTCGGTCTTACTTGGCAAATGGGGGATGTAGGAGGCCAGCAGCTTGGCTCTCTTCTTCTCATAGCCCTTCTGTGTGATGTCACCTAGGAGAGAGGACAGAAACACCACACCGTTATGTTAGTCACAATTACCACACAAACACCAGGCAACTGTGCATACACATGAAGCACACAACACACATTCCGCTTTAGCTAATACATTTGAAGGGGTTGAGTCATAATAATAATAATCCTCTTTAGAGCAGATCTACCGAACCCCACATGTCGACAGCTAAGTCCATTTGCAACTACACAAAGAGATAACACCATTGTTTGGCCTTACATTAGCCCCAGTGGACAAACATGACGAGCACACAAAACCCTGCTGCAGGCTATGAAGCCCAAATATGACTCCAGCAACCAGCAGATAAGTGCGTTAAGCGGAGGACCATGACTACACTGAAGGCTATTTGGGATAAGTTGGGATGGTAAGGAGGGAGCCATGTGAGTCAGATTCACATGGGACTCCAACATTCACCCCCACCGCCCTTTTCCCACCGCACGCCCAGCGCCACCCCTTCCTCGCTCGGCCTCGGACTGGCAGGACGCCCATCAGGGTTTGGTTGAGAGCGACGGAGCCGTGACAAAGTCCACTTAACTGGGACCACCCCCCCCCCCCAAAAAACACACGGTTTGTTTGTACAGCAAACACACATGCAAAACAGGCCCCCACTCAGTTAACCAACACGCGCGCATAGCTCCCCTTTTATACACACAAACAATACCAACGCCACAATCTCCCACACTCGTTCTGCGGCCAGTGATAACACTGTGCGCCGTGTCAAGTGCAACGAGCCAAAAGGCTGCTTAGCCTCAATCCCCTGACACCTACTTAACGGCGATGGCAACGACAAGAAGACCTCCATCTAACGTAATATTAAGGGACAGCAGAGAGTGAGGGGGGGGGGGGGGGTAAATACAGAAGAGAAAGGATATGTGGTCTGGTGTGTGTATGAAGCAACAATAGAAAGAAAATGAGTCTGAGCCAAAGTTCAACAGGGAGATCGGAGAGAGAGGAGGGGGCGGCTGGATAAGCCGACGCTGGGTGGGGAATCCCATGTGTAACTCAAATATTGTGTGTTGTGTCTTAAAGCTTTCTCACACTCTGGTCACTATCTAGTGGAGTGTGGGATTTGGCTGGATAAACACCAGTTTCCCTTAGGACTGAATATGTAGATTGCCAGTACGGAGCTGAGTAATGCAGACTCTTATTTCTGATCCCTCCCATGCATGCAGAAGAAAAGTCTCGGGGGGGTTTCACAGCACTGGAAGTTATGTGAAACTGGGGGGATGAGGGAGTTTGCAGAGACAGAACCAGTAAAAAAAAAAAAAAAAAAAGTCAGACAGTTTTACAGTGAGAGGGAGTGTACGATTGACTGCTTTGTCAATGGGGTGGCCAGCATTCAGCTCAGGGTTCATGCCTGGGTACACACGCTGGCCTCAAACTTACTCAGGGTAAAAAAAAATAAAATTTTTAAAAAAAGACGGCAACAAATGAGCTTTTTCTTTTGTTCCTCCTCCTCTAAGGCATGCTACAAAGCTTGTTTGTGAGGAGGAAAACACTCCCAGACAGACATGCAAGCAAAGTAATCAGCAGCAAATTGATTGTAGCGGACTGGAGCGTCATTGTTTGTCGGGAGACAGAGGTTATGCCAGGGCCCGGTCCCGGTGTCCAAGTGGTGCCGGGAGGCATGAAGAGGGGAATGGAAAGATGGAGGGAGGACGGTCATTAACGCGGACAGAGGAGAGTCTGTGTTGGTGTCGGGCTTAACAACGAGCAGGGGACTGGCACGACCGTGACTCCGCGGTTGGCAGTGGGCAGAAAGACACTGAGGGGCCTCGGGTTGAAAGACCGACTGTGACAGCTGGTACGAAACAGAGGAAAAGCTGTGAGTTTGAAGAGCAAGAATGTGGAGTTTGGAGTGTGAGCAAAACAGTACAGTAACTGTGCGAGTGTGTAATCTGAGGTCAGGGGACAGGATATGAGCGTTACCCCACCCTGCGTGTGCGCTGCCAAAAATCGTCTCCCTGCGTCTGTCTAGAGAAAGAGGAATGTGCTGATTGGAAAACGCCGTGCTAAGTGAGAGAGAGGGGCCAACTGGACAGGAGAGCGAGCTCAGCGGCCAAAAAGTCCCCTGAGGTGCAGGAAGCTAATGTGTCCGTGTGTGTGTGTGTGTGTACACAGCTGGTGCAGGTTAAAGGGTGCTACAGTGCACAGAGGAACGAATGCCGGTGGAGCCTGGAGCAGGGGTGGCATTACCACAGGGATGTGTGTCAGTATGTCAAACCTGGACGGAGGGTTTTTGTCCAGGCACGGCCAGAGGTTGCTCAACGCGTGGTGGGGGTTAGAGGGCGTGGCGTCAGAGTGGGTGTGTTGCATCTTATTTCTATGCGATCATCCTTCTTGCTCGTCATCCAAGCTTGTGTTTATCACGCTGGTTGTGAAAACAGGCCGGGGGAACTCTGGGTTCATTCGGAGACAAGATGCCAGTGACCCTTTGACCAGTGCTTTGAACTGCCGCCGCAGACCTCTGACCTCAGGAAGAGCCAGACGGAGATCTGATGCCGTCACAGCCGACAGCACAAGGTCACAGAGGGGATAAACACACACACACACACAGCCAGTAGTACCAGTTACACCAGGAACTACAGGGAGTTCATTCTGGCAGATATTTAACAAACCGTGTTTGCAAATCATCCCATCACGTTACTGTTTACACTTCACCTGCCACTTCATTAGGTACACGCGTAACGAATGCTTCCTAATAGAACAGTCCTGCACTAAATGTTCTCTTCCCGAATGTTATGGCACTCAGTATTTGTTTGAAATAACTATAACTACTCAGAGCTGTTGATTAAACTGTGTCTTCATCTTGGAAGTAGTTTGCAGTACTATTGTGTTGAATAGTGCTGTACCGACAAATACTTTGGCACCCCTATTCATGTCAGAGGGCTAGTCTAAATAACAGAAACACTTTAATGTTTAACTGAATCCTGTTTAACAGCACCATAAACAACATCCTCCTCCAAAATGATCATATTGTTTAAACATACTGCAACAGTCATGAAGGAAGAGAGCAGGGCTATTATATGAGAGTGTATTTGTTCCGACCAGTGTACATAACGAACTGGCGAGTGAGTGCATGAGAGGCATGATGGTGTATAAAGTCAACACGGACCTGTAGCCGTGTGTTGTGAACATCAGGAGGAATCATTGTGACCCATGACTACTTCTGACAATCTAATTAAAACTAAGAGCGGCCATATGATACCACAGGCTTCGTTCTAAATATTTGTTTCGATGGGTTTTTCCCCCCAGCGGCTGAACAGTTGAATCATCTGACTGACTGTGGCCGATACATTTAAAGCTGCTAATTATAAGGAATAGATGAGCCTTAGGAGGAACAGCAACACCGCATCAACGGGGAATAATTGATGAGTAATGAACTTACAGCGCGCAAAAAGAGTGTGGTGGAAGAAATACACAGAAACACAAATGAACTGGGACAGTACTTCAACACCTAAAATCTTCGCGCAAGCCTCCAGGTCACTCGACAGTGGGCGAAATTATTGTTGAAAGCAGTTTAATTCCAGCCGCCACCATCAACAGAGAGCACTTAGCACCAGACGTTTACATAAATCCACAGCAACAGAGCCGGTGTGCTCCCCAGCTATTCCTTCAATCAGCTGGCACCTGCTGCCAACGTCTACACTACGACTTTCCTTCTCAACTGATCCCACTTAAAAAAACAACAACAACAACACACTTTTATGTCTTTGCAGCCACAACAACAGACTTTTATAACCGTTAAAGTCCAGCCCTTGAAGATGAACTAAGAGCTAACGGGAGGGAGTCTGGAGCAGACAGTTAACACAACCTGTGACACACACACACACACACACACACACACACACACACACACAATCACATCAGCGTCAGCGGAGTACATTGGAGTTTTGCGGTGAGGGGACCGAATGGCTTAAGAATCAGCTGATCGGCCTTCTGAGATTCACATGTTCAAGTTATATGAACAAAGGGCGTTCAGTCAGTTGTTCTCTTGTCGACGATGTCGCAACAATGCGAAATGTCTCCTCAACGAACGCCGTTTGCGTTGCTTTCGCTTGCAACAGCAAACCCTGTGTACAGATTACTGAGACCCTCCCCTACTTATACATACGGTATGTATTTATCCCCCCCCACCCCAACAGAGAGAGCTCTGTAATTACTGTAGGAAGATTAGCAAGTGGCATGACTGACACCCATAATTTACACTTGCCTCACTCTGTCGCTTGGCAGGTTCCTTGCCAACACATAACTGTACACAAACATACACTCATAAAAGGACAACTACCTCAATTACAAAGGTAGCGGTCCATAAAGCTTCCCTTTCACACACAGAGAAAACCATCCAGCGTTGGCATCATGGGACTAATCTGTAATCGGAGATTACATCCAACAGATTACTGTACATCTCCCGGTCTGGACATTTGTGCGGTTTTGTCAAAAGTGCGAACCGAGGCTAGCCTCTAACCCCGCAGCGTAAGAATGTCGTGTAACCCTCTTAAGTCATGGCCAGGCTCCCAGCCAACGGCGCCGGTTTCATCTGCACAAAGATGGTCTTTGTGTGTCAGCGTTTTACAATCTGCGACAAACACGGCGCTTTACACACAACGATTATATCACAAGAAACTGATACCAACACAAAAACCCTTCCCTCCTCGAGGGTCTTTTTGAGCAAATGACAGCGCGAAAGACACGCAACCCAACCACACACACACACACACAAAGAAGTCGCTCGCACAAACAGTCACGGTACGCACATTGACATGTAAATACACACATAAACACAGGGGCTGAGAGAGGAGGAACTAACGTCACCCACAAGAGCTTATTTATAGAGACACTGAGCAGAAACACAAAAACAATGGGCAGACTGTGCTGAGAACACGGCTAAACAGCACTTGGCAGGAAATGCAAATGAATGAGTCTGACACCAAGGCCATTTAATGGCACCTGGTCATTAGTTAAAGTCCATGTAAGAAGCTTATAGTGCACGCTCTAAAATGGAAGCTGTTACACAAGAACAAACACAAAACTAGTCTGCTTTTTCATTTTTTTTTTCCTGCTGATTCATTTTTCAGTTTTCAGTGCCATCTATTAATGGATGAGTCAACTGATGGAAAAATAAGACCTTAAGTTACTTAAAGACTTTGAGGGAGGATTTGCTTCTATTCTATCTAAATTAAATATTTGTTATGGAATCATCAATGTTGGACCTTGTGAAATTATAATAAACATTTTTACGTTTTATTTACGTGCATACAGACGTTGGTTTTCATGGGGATCTGAGCGAAGGACTGTGTAGACTTCTTAGATCTATGTCTGCGTGAATCAGCACCGACCGCGTCTCCACTCAGGGGGTTTTCTGTTCATATCTGGAGAGCCGTTCAGACATTCGTACATAAAACCTCCCACCTCCAGGACCAATGTTTTCCTCCTCTGGGACCCAGCGAGCCCATGTGGGGGTTTTTCAGGCAAACAGGGAGGATGAAGTGGCCTCTGGATCGCTGGAGAAGTCTGCCGGCCAAGCTGAGACAAAAAGCTGGGGGAGTGTAATTTCTCTTGGCAGAATCTCCATTAGAGACTGGATCCAGTTTATGTTTGGTTGCTTGGAGGACGGAACCAGCGGGCCTCGATAGTTAACTGGCCCGCCCAGTCACGACTGACTCACGACTGAGTAAGAGTGGCTAAAATGTGGCAAGCCATCATTCATAACAGATTCGTAATGACAGATTTTCTGAATGCAATTCTTGTAATGAATGACATAGAAAAGATAAAAAGAGGATTTTGTAGGTCTGCTGCATTAGCCCCGCTTTAAGCATGACTAACGAACCGGTAACAGAGTGTATATAAAGTAACTAAGGTGCTGCTTAAATGAAGCGTTGCAGCGTGCAGATTGCCTCTGAGCATGTTAGAGACGAGGAGATTAACAGCTCAAACTATAGCGAGGATGTGAATATTCACAGAAACACCGAACGGGAACAGTTCAAGATGACTTAAATTTACTATTCAGCTGGACAGGATGTCACAAAGGTCAACAAGAGTCCGTCACGGACTGATGCATGCAGTGATTAAAAATGCTTTTGTTTTACTGTGTGCATTACACTGTGGGGAATGACAGTTTATACGTTTTGCTGTGAAGCCATTTTCTACTGTGGATTGAGGTCACATTTCCACAGGACTGAGGTTATTACTCTTGAAAAAATGTGAATGAGATATTTCAAATGAAGAGGAAGCCGACGGAGGCACGCATGTGTGCACCGACGTCCTCAAATGGGTTTTTTACAGCTTACAGTTACAAGGGTGTGCGACACCTGCGTTTGACAGTGTACGGTAGGTAATAACTGTAGAGTCTCAAAGGGCGTAAGCCGCACAGAGGATGTAATGGAAGGCGTGATTGCCCCCGAAAACTAGAAGTGAAACTATGTGCAAGGCATTACAGGAAACTGCAGAAAGAACGCGGCTAAAAACAAAGACGTAGCGGCTCACAATGCAAAATGCGCATATACATCAAAGCCACTGTGTTAGTAGATGGACTGTGAGGCATTCACTCACTCCCCTCATCTGTTTTAAACACCCAAGAAAAGAGTGTATATTCAACCCTACCACGAATAAAGCAGGGAATCGTCTTCCTTTATGGGATAAAAACGCTTCAGTTCAATTGTCCCTGCTTAGATGAAAAAATAAAATAAGATCAGACCTCGTATAAAGTGTAAGAAACAATCCTTCTTATTTGACAGTCAGCATTCTGCCAAAGAAATCAAACTAATGCGTCGTCCGAGCTTTAAAAGCATTTGCATTTGGCTGGAGTGCACAGGGACTATTGCTCGACTTCCTCCATCACTTATATTACATTGTGCATTTCACACAGACAGACGCAGCACTGTTGAGCCAGCAGGGTGAGTACAGGGGAGGTTTAAGACAGGGGCGCCGTTGCAAAACTGTTTTCACCTTTGCATCTACATGAAAAAGCCTCGGTGAAGAAGATAATCCCCACTGTACTGGTCCCAGACTAATGTTTACTCTGCGCTGACACTTAACAAAGTTTTGTTAAATACACTTCAACATAGCGAGTTGTGCAACCTCGACAGCGATGAGCTGTGGTTTAGATAAATTCACATGTCATTTCCTGCATGATAAGAGAAAGTTGCGGCAGAGCAGCGTCAGACGTCCATGGGGCGGTCGTGTGTGAGTAAGCAGAACAAGTTACTGTTGTGTGTCCCCGTGTCAGGCCGCCCTAAAGCACAATACAAGCGCAACAGGCTTTTAGCCAACAGTCTCTGACATTAGCTGCGCAGATGAATGAGATCACACGGGGCAAGAGGCCAAATCCCAGATAGATATCTTGTCAGATTATTTTATTAACCTGCCATGAACTGTGTTCTCTGCAGCAGGGATTATCTGTCACCTACGGCTAACAGACAACTAGATTATTACTTAGCGGGAATAAATCAGCGCTATCACAGCAATCTGACCATTTCTCACATCAGGCACTTTGGGTTATCACGGTCACTTTAGCGCAACAGACAAAACACAACACAAAATGACACCAGCACATTTTTGTAGTGCTGCTGTGACTATGATCTGCTAACAACTGAACTAAAGTTGTTAGGAGTCGGCACAACACGTGCAGATTACGAGACCGCGCTGGAGAGATAACATTTTTGCAGGATAATAATGACAAATATAGTGTATGTGTGTTTTCTGTGACATGAGCATTGTCGAGGACCCTCTATGTGCTACAGCGAGAGGAAGTCTTGTCACTTCTGGCGGAACACAAAGTGATTTTATTTTGGTAATGACGATATGCAGGAAGATTAATAATATTCTTGATCCTGTTTAAATTGCGTGAGAATTACATACGTCATGTCGGTCAGTTTTAAATATATTGTTGCGTGTCAAGAAAGTCACGGTTTGATGTCGACCTGTTAAAGTATTGGACAGTTACTGGAAAAACTGAGTGAAGTTGTCATAATCTTCTGTCTCCACAGGTTACGCAGAGCCAGTGAGTAACTAGATACGTCAATACATAGACAGAAAAACAGACTTTTCTTGACAAAATTATCTTTTAAATTGATAAAAAGCCGTACGTATACTTCAAGGCGCAATTTATTTCCGTACCATACATATCTCTTCAAAACTAAAACCAAATACGTGTCCTCTAATGCTATTAGTAATCTCCTACAGCGAGAGGTTAAAACATTTGCAGGATTATAAACTGACCTGACCTAATTCAGCACACTATTTAAAAAAGGCAAAACATTGTCAAAGCGTATTTAGACAGAAGCAAGCTGCAAGCTGCATGACAGACCGGTGCCTCAGCATTGCTGGGTAACCACGGCGCACTGACCGGCGAGAGTGAACGAGAGGAATCGGGTTTCACTGCAGTAATGCTGTAGTTAAGACACACTGGGGTCAGAAGGGTGGGACGGAGCTGACCTGACGCTCGCTGAGCCCTGTACATCAGCCGAGGTGTCATCTGTTTCCCCCGACAGATGGGGGCACATATTCAGCAGGAGATGAAACACGTGCCATAAACTGAGCTAAGCAATATACAGCTCTCTCCTTCTTCATGACGTACGCACAGATGATGGTCCTTGACTGTGCGTAGTTGCTCAGAGGTTAAAGGAGGACATTGATGTAGAAGGAGGAATGTTAACCAGGCAGCTGACTCATTAAATCAATACGATAAGCTCATAACAAGGCATGAGTGGCCTTTGAGAAACACTTAGATTCTGGGTGTTGAGTGTTCAGCTGACACTGAAAACCACAGACCTTATTGCCTACGTTCCAGGCCCTGGACAGCTCATGGTCCTGACCTCATACCACCCACTGCTCATTAAACAGCCTGTCATCGAGACGGGGATCTATTGCCGCTCCGACAGTGACGGCTCTGAACCCGCGGAGACACTCATACAAGGTGAAACACTAGAGGGGCGCGTAAAAAGTGAAATGCACTGCGGTGAGATCCAGGTTGTATAAACGCCCGTCAAGCTCTGACATAAACAAACAAATCAGTCGAAACATTTCACTTCGTGCAGAGCGGAGGAGTTGACGTCGGAGGGGAGTGGCTGTGGAGGCTTTGTCGTGTCTGAGGGAAAGAACAGCAACCGAAGCTCGTTTTACTCTGATACAAATTAATGATGCCGCCGGAGCTCAGCTGTCGAAAACAGACTGTGTGGACACCTACATGGATCGGGCATAACATTATGACCACCTGCCTAATAGTGTGTAGGTCTCCCTCGTGCCTCCAAACAGTTTTGACTGATCAGAGAATGGACATGGGCCTTCTGAGGGTTTCCTGTGGCGTCTGGCAACAGGATGTTATCAGTGGCGGTCGTCTGGGCCCTATGGGTTGAAGGGAGGGGCCTCCGTGGACCAGTCTCGTTCCAGTGCATCCCACAGACGCTTGATCAGTTTGGGATCTAGTGAATTTGGAGGCCAGCTTAACACCTTGTGCTGTTGTTTATGTTGATTGAGTTGTTCCTAAACCATTGTTGCTGTATTCAAAGCACAACTTTGAATTTTCACAAGATGGTCAATGTTATTTACTTCTCCTGTCACTGGTCATAATACTGTGGCTGAATCGTTGCATCTGAAGCCTATTAAAGAAACTGATGTAGCCAAAAATGACTTCAAGCTGCTTTAAGTGTCTGGGGGAGGTCATGTATATAATAGAGATTTTTGGCATGTTAGCATGTCTGACTTTACAAAATGGCCACAACAACTGAACATGTGCATTAGCGTGGACCTAAAGCCAGACATGACGTGCGTACGTGATGACAAACATCTGGCAAAAGCGTCTAACATCTACCTCGTGTGTCTCAGGATGTTTACACACGCGGCCTGAGTCACAGTGAGAAGTTTTATTGGATATTCTTAAGATGCATCTTAAACTCCAGTGACTGTTTCATCGCAATCGCAGCCAAAGAGATTTTGGTTTCATCCAGACAACTGTCATCAGGGTCTCGTCACTGTCTGTGGGAGTATATAACACATGACACAAGGCTACTTTACAGCGAGGCCCTCCTACTGATAAAAAACAAAAGGTGTGGAAGAATACCGATCAGCCATAACATTATGGTTATCCTATTATCATGGCACCTGCCTCTGGGTGGGATATAAGGATTTGGGTGAATATCCAGGGTTAAACTGTGATGGCTAGATGACTGGGTCAGAGCATCTCCAAAACTTTAGATCTAGCCGAGGGCAGAGTAATGTACCCCACCAAAAAAAATTGCAGGCTTCCAGATTCACCCTAATGTCAATCCAATCCAGCATCTATGGGAAGTCAGATTCCATTGAGGCCCCTGATGAGAACTTGCAGGATTTCATCTTGGTGTCTAATGGTGCATAATGTTATGACTGATTGGTGTGTGTACACTGACACTACTTGCAGTCACTTGTGCAATATCTTCCCCTTTATACACCAAGATTATATATATATATATATATATATAGTCCAATAATAGTTAGATCTTCGCAACACAGACCACGGTCAGTGGAAAAACAACCAGTTTTAGCTCATCTACAGGAAATGACAGCGTTGCCACAAATGTCGTCGAATCTTGCGAGCGTCAAAATGAAAAAAATAACGCAATGCTTCTATTCAAGACATGCAATACAGCACTCGTCCTCTGCACAAAGACCAGCGCTACTGACAGTCAGGGATTAAGAAGCTGAAGCCACACCCACTCTATGTGTTTTCGAGGCCTTTGTTTCAGCTCTTTCTCTGGAGATTTGAATTAAAGGGGTCCATGACTACAAGCCAAGCTCCAGCACAATGTGCTCTGAGGGGCCAAGAAGGGAGATATGCATCAGCTAGTTGAAGGGGTTTCCTGAGGACTTCTACTCACGGAGGATTTCAGATAACCCTCTGGCACCGCACAAGAATTAGGAAGGAGACGGTTCAAGTGCAAAGCACGAGTCCACAAGAAAAAAGAAAAAAAGAATTAAATAAAAGGAACAAATGAAATAGCCAAATGAGTGACTCACAGAACGCAGCTGACCTTTTGGAGGCTTTCATTGTACATTAACAGCGGGGGCCGCTTTAACCCTGATCTCTGGTTTCCCATGAGCACTTCCCGTGACGCAGGACTGTGGTTTCAGATATAGAAACTGACCAGCAGCTGAGAAAATACCTTGTGTTCCTCACACCCGCATCGGAGGTGGTAACGGTCAGCTTTAATTGATCAGCTGAAGAGTCAATGACCATCAAAGAGAGGAAGACAATAACAGAATTTACCGCCGAGGCAGAGCTGTGGTCACGCTTCATCCCGTTGTGCAGTTTGACATTAATGTGCGACCAAACGCCACATTACGTTAATAACGTTAGTCTACACACAAAACCTGCCCGTGAAGTAAAAGAAAACCATTTAAACACCGTGACCTACCATGACCCATCTCGACTATCGCCCCCTTCAAATATCAGAAGTGACCCTCCCATATGGTGAACCACGTACTCTTTTCAACCACATAACTATTTCTGAGAAGCTATGTGGCTAGCCCGCTACATAACCTGCAAGATGACATCAGTGAATGCACTGTGTCGTGCATCTTGCTGAGTACAGGTTAAATGTAGTTTAAAACAAAAACGCCACAAAATAATAACACGCGCAAAGTCGTCATTACCCTTTAGAGCAGACTGATATCTAATGACACGAGCAAAACAACTGTAGAAAACTGACTGGTTTTTCATGACGCGTTCAAGGAAGCTTTGACATGTGTTGTGTGCAGGTCAGGTGCCAAAATGCTTGCACCGACAACCTATGAGGTGCTCACGGCTAAACTCATGCTAACATGCGAAGAAAAAAATTTTAAACCACTGGTCCGCCGCTTTAACAATTAGCACGCATATAACAACTTTCTCATGGGGTCAGACGGCAGGCCGACTGACCCAAGAAGGGCAGTTCCAAACAGGCTGAGGTATTTCACACACAACCCATGGGCGTAACACTGACCCATATGTAGCAGCCAGTTTAGTCTGCGGTGGATGTGTTTTACCACTGGCTGCTGCCGCTGCCGCCGCTGCCTACTGACCAGGAACATTAGCCTCTGCGAGGAAGACGCGTACACACAATTAGAACTGACTCCGTAGGACTTTGGAGAGGGTGGCCTCCACTGCAATAATGGTGGAGCCTTTGTGTCAAAGAGATGCTTGTTTTCTCCTCCTCGGGCATGAAAGCGAATTTGTCTTGCCAGCCAGGTCTATTTATATTCACAAGAGCATTCTTGAGCATTAGCACAGTCACGTGGCGCCCAGGGTAGTGGGTATATACTAGCAATAGATTGGAGGGGCTCCGCATCGACTCCTATACTGACAACAACACAACATGATTACACCCGATGTTTAACCACTGAGACACACACTTATTGCTGGTTCATTAGGTACACTAGTGAAAATGAATACATTCTGATATAATACGCCTTCACTAAATCTCAGCTTAATGAAGTCATTATTTAACATTAGTTTAAACCGGTGCTTCTCAATTCCGGCGCTCTGGACCCACTGCCCTGCACGTCTTCGATGTTTCCCTCCTCCACCACACCTGATTCAAATGATCAGCTCGTCATCAGGCTCCGCAGTGGCCCGATAAGGAGCCATTCATTTGAATCAGGTGTGGAGTTGAGAAACGTCGGTTTAAAATAACTGAGAGAGATGTTGATTGAACTCTGTTTTTATTTCAGATGCTGTGGTTTGTAGCGTAATTGAACTGTATTGTGTTGTACTGACGCATATTTTGATTATTTTGTTAGTCAGATGTCTAGACTAAACAACACTTTTAATTCGGCCTAGTTTAACAGCACCACAAGCTACATCCTGATGATCAAACGGTTGAATCACTAGTGTACCTAACATTTTGACAGATCAGTCAACACCGTGTGGTGTGTCACCCCCTCAGCGTAAATGACTACTTGACTGCAGGGCACGAATGCACGTAGAGGACAGACTGTCGCCCTCAGACCAGGTGAGACGACAGGTTGATCGTGTGGTGAACGAAGGTGGAAGAGCTCTGTTTACAAGCGATACCAGGTTTAAGGTGGGCGTTGTGCAGACAGAGAAAGGGTCTGATACCGTAAAACAAAATCCCCATTCAATATCCTCTCATCATTAGTCACAGTTTGCGTCACGCCTTCAAACTCAGAGGCCGAAACTGGTTCTCTCACTTTGCGGTGGATGGATGTGCCCTGGAGAAGAAGACACACCTTACTGAAGTGACTCACAGTTCTATGACAAGTCAGGGGTTTATAAACACGTCCTGTTTCTAAGTACTACTTACTTTTACTGGAGATACATAAACAAGTCGATCAATGAGCGGACGCCAATTTAATGTGAACCTTCAGTCACATGCCGTCCTGTTCTGCTTCTGACGAGCAGCTTTCAGACACAGGTGCTTCAACCACTGTGCTTAATGGCACTCTGCACACACTATACAACCTTTCCACGGCTTTTATGTGTCCTCTTAGACTTCCACACCTGAGCCCTGGCAGTGGGTTTTGGCACTCGCTCGACATGACCCTTACAACGTGGACAGAGACTGTCTTTTGGGTTTCGTTTGCATCACACAGCAGTAACGGCATCTAATTTCTTGCATGATTCTGTGCATATCGGACCTTTTTAATGTTGAAACTGATAGAGAGACCACACTAACTCGAGCTACCTGAAATCACACGTGTGCTCACTCAACAAGTTAAGCATCTTCCACTGTAAAAAGTCAGCTTTGCACACCAGATACATGCAAATGCTGAGTGGGATGTCAGTATAGCTCCTGGCACAAATTCAACGAAATCAGGTTGTTTTCCTTTTATTGCATGCCTCAACTTGCACCTGGGGAACTTAAGGAGTCACGCTCACCCGCCACACACGCCAACACACACACACACCCACGCCCCTGTGTGAGGGTGTCCTGGTATTTAATGAGAGCATGTGAATAATTCAGCCTACTACAGGCCCGGAGGAGGGAAAGGGGACGACAGCCATCATTAACTATTCACAGAAACGGTATTATGTCGAATGTGCATGCGCAAACATACTGTATACATAGCATAGCGAAACTTTTGCCAAAAGTTCCCGGCCATCTGCCGGCCCTGGCCCCGAGGCTACAAAGAAGGCAATTCGTGCTTTTTTGCATTTCGACCTATTGGGTGCTTTGCATAAACCCAACAGTTTCAACAAAACACTGCACCATCCATCTAAACTCTGTGGGCCGCTCAAATATGATTTTAATGAGCGAGTGGAGAGAAAAAAAGTGGAGAAATGTTCCAAAGATGTCCTGCAAGCAAGGCTGCGCGATAAATCATGTTTAATGTTTACCACTCCTCCTTATAATCACATTGTTTTAAAGTGCTCATGCTGGTGCATTATAGTTCACAGCTGCTACGTCTGAATAAAAAAAATAACTGAAGTTCGGCCAAGATATGCCACAGACAATCTGCGAATGAGCTCTAAGAACACACATTTTTGGAAAATTATAGCGTTGCGTTACGTTAAAAAAAATACTCGAAACCTGGATAAACATGGGTTTCACTTTTTTGAAATTCCTCGTGCGTTACTGTAAATAGAGTTGCGCAAAGTAGTCCAGTGACCTGTAATTACATGTTCCCGGTTACTTCAGCTGGGGACATTTGTTGCATATCATTACTGCCTCCCTCTCTGCCCTTGTTTCATGTTTCTCTAGACAGATGACCGCACAATAACTGTAAAACTACCATATAATAGCCTTGTGACTAAATGTAAATGTTACCATGTAATGAGGTAACGCTGCGACAATAATAACAAAACCACTTTTACATCATTTTCCCCAGCTGTTCGTGCCAACATTGGTAAATATATGAAATACAGAAAGACTCCCACAACAGTGAAAAAGTGTGACTTTTTATTTTACCAGGGTAAAAGTACATCTTAACCTTCTACGAGGCCCAATTCCCCTTTTTGGTCCACCTCAATAACGCAAGCGTGGGACATGCACTTGACAAGTTTGAGGAAGTGTCTATCACATGTCGGTAATCTGACTCAAAATAAGACTTCTGTCTGCCAAAAATAAACCGTTTATACTGCAAAACGTTCACAAATAATCCAGCTGCGTGAGATGTTTTCACAGAACAGAGAGTCATCCTCGAGGATCCGTCAGGCTCCGTCCTACACGCCGACGATGATGACTGGGGTCAGAAAAATGGACGGCTAACGCGGTCCATATTAGAGTCGTCATCCTCTGCTGAGCACCCTCTCCCTTTATACACAAATGAACACAGCCTACTGCTGCTGCATTTGAATGATTGACCTAGAAAAGAAGCCACTGGCAGTCATCGGGACGCTCAGCCTCCACACACTGATCGGAGAAGCAAACAGACAGTAGCTCCACACACATAATAAATAAGAATAAGAAGACGGTAGGAGCAAACTGGCAGGAAATGCCAATCATTTTAAGTCCTATTATGATTTATAAATAGCACCTTGGCCTGAAACCACTAGGTGCTGACACACTGATGAAAAACTCAGTCGTGCAGAACTCCGCTTGTGTCAGCAACTTTTCAGTTTGTTCCCAACACACCTAGCAGATGGTGCATGATGTCAGCCAGGTAGACTGGTTACGGAGAAGAAGAACCAGACATGACCCCTCATCCCCTGGCGCTGCGGCACACGGCGCATGTCATATTCACGAGTATGACCAATCACCGGGCCCTCCCTTCTCTTCGTACGGAGGCAGCTCATTCCGACACGCACGCACAAAGACTGGGTTCATTTGAATGGCCTAAATGGCAGCGGAGCTCCTGGCCACGGCGGCTCAGACCAGCTGAATGGTCCTCATTGTGTCCCTGTGGTCACAGGGGGCTAGCAGAACTGAGTTGTTTTTTAAGAGACCATTTGGCAGGCCCGCGTCCTTATCCGAGCAACGCAGGGACAGGCATTTCCACTTGGTTCAGACGACGGCTTGTTGTGAACTCAAGAAGAAAGACGGCATATAAGGTAGTGACAGGAGGCATGCAGCCCATCACATGGAAGAAACTCAAAATCTGCGGGACAATATTCAATCCACCTTTTTCCACCACGTTCATTTCCTTAGAGCTGCAGCCTACAAAGTGATGCATTAACAAGCCGTGTGGTCAGACAACCAAGCGCTGAAGATTGGCAAAGAACAAACATAAACAACAGTATAATGTGAATTCAGCAGCTTCCTCTGGTCTCATGTTTGTCACAAGCTCTTAAACGCAACAGCAAGACACTAGTCTTAAAACCAGTTCCTGTTCACAGCTCCGTCACAATTCGAGGCAAACCAAAAATAAAGGTGGCATGTCTTACACCGGAAAGAATCACCACAAGCAAGTTTCACGAGTCCAAAAAAGTGCACAAACTCTTTGTAGTTTCATTATGAAAAGACACGGCCAAACACATTATAACATGGATTAACAATCTGTTAATAACTTGCATCAGTGTAAGAAAAAATAACACCCAGGTGTATAGTGCTGTACACTGTTGTACAGATCATGGACAATTTAATGTCATTATGTGAGGACATAATGAAAATTTGGGCAGTAGCTCCTGGCTTAATTAGTGCAAATCTGAAAATATTAGAATAAGCACTATAAAATAATAAATAAACAATAGATTTATTTACACCAAAACACATCTGATCTTCGCTTTGTAACACTGCCCAAAACGCGCCCTGAGATACTTAAGGAGTAGTTTACACAGTGTAAACTAGTCTCCTATGATCTAATGTAGGTATATCCTGTTTGTGATTAACAGGCTAAACCATTCAAGGTTTAGTAGGTCAGGCCACCCCACTAAATACATTAACAAAAGAGGTCAGTCATCTTTTCAAACACCACCTGCAAATAGACGAATAGTAGTAACATCGTTCTCAGCTCTAAAAGTAATAGACTATTGAAGGCGTTATTGTATTTTTATTACACTGGGTCAAATCATTCAACTGTCCAATAACATAATGAGTCGTTTTATAGAGAGAGTGTCCCTTTTAAGGCTTAAATAATGGAATGAGATAAGATAAGAAGTATCTTTACTGAACGCCCCACACTCTCTGGAAAGAAAATACTAACTCAACTATCAAGTTGTTAAATCCGAGGGATCTGTGAACACACAACAGGTCTAACCTTGAAGAGGACGGGCGACAACAACAAGACTAAGAACAGAAAACTGGGGCTACAATTCGCTCACCAAAATCTGACAACAGAAGACTGAAAAATGGTCCGCCACTCAGGTGGTAGGGTCAGAATTTCTTCTTCTACAACGTAAATGCACCCTGCCTTGTATGTGTGATTCAAATCGGTGGTGGTGGTGTAATGTTGTGGGGGAGACATTCTCGACACGCATTTTGCTCCATAGTATTAAACGACTTTGGTTTCAATGCCGCAATCTATCCGCGTACTGTTGCCGGCCGTATGCATCCCTTTATGACCACAGCGCACCCATCTCCTGGCCATTTCCAGCAGGACAACGTCTCAAACCGGACATAACGATGAGTTCGCTGTACTCAAATGCCCACCACAGCCACTAGATCTCAATCCAATATCACATGTGGGATGCATTGGAACGGGAGATTCTCATCACAGACGTCCAGCTGATGAATCCGCAGCAACTAAGCGATGCGATCGCGCAGCTTCCGAAGACAAAAGAAGGTGTCCGAGCCGGTAGCCAGTATTAGCTAATAAAGTGGCCAGCGAGTGTACGTGCAAGCATATATATGGCGTAAGTGTACAATGGCTGTGGAAGGACAGCTGAAATGAGAGCTTAAAATACATTGTCACTGGCTGGATTCGGCTGTATGCATGCGGCCTTAAAGGTGCCATGTAGCAGGGGGAACTGTCAGAGATGTGTGACGGTGTGTGTTATCGGTGGTGTAGCGGGGATAACAGCTGCTCTGGGGGGAGGGGTTGATTAGGACTAGGCTTTTCATGAATGAATGGTAGAATAAAACCATCACACACACACCTGCCTACACCTGACAAAAGAGCCAATAGGGTTAGTTGACAGTAAGATTGTGGGGGGGGGGGTTAGTGGACCAAGCCATGAGGAGCACAGGTAGGCGAACCTTTAACTCCAGAAATGGCAGGTGTATAATGGTGTCCACCTTTTCTTCATTAAGCTCATAGAAGGGAACCCGCTAGCTTCAAGCAGATCGGTCCATTCATAGGAGACGCTCAAGAAGGGGATTTTATTTTGTTGTTGTTGTTGTCGTTGTCAGGCTCTGGGTTCTGTAAAGTGTCTTGAGCCGATCTGGATTGTTATGACTGCATAAAGTGAATGTCAATAGAGGTCACAATATAATCACTGGTACTCATTCCTGACAGATTGTATCTTGATGTGACAGCAGAGCGGATGATGACTATAGGCCTGGTCATTAGATTTCAACACCACTCACAGTGACTCACAGTTTTACAGCAATGGAAAAAAAAAAAATATGTATTTTACAACCTGAAACCTGGAGACTGACGCCAATGTTAGAGGAAGGTGGAAGGCGTTCAATCAAACACACGTAGAAGTACAGATGAGAGAGAGGAGGAAAGAGGAAGGGGTCAAGCCATGATGGCCAGACCTCGCCTGAGGCCATCTCCCCCACCACCACCCACCACCACCACCACCACCCTCCAGACTGTCAGCCCGGCTTTGACTTTCAAACACACACGTTACAGAGGAGACAAGACAAAGAAAACACACCTTTAAATGAACGCTAGGTTTAAAATGAGCCGGGACAAAGAGGAGAAGACGAAGAAGAAAAAAAAAAAGCCTTTCTCTTTCTCCGGTGCTACGGTGCTTGTCATGCATTGCTAGCTCCTGAGCACACATCCTGGTTTAGCACAGACTGAGCCTTTCTCGTTCAAGGCATTATCAAAGAAACGTGGGAGAATTAAAACTACTGGTATAATCGACACCGGCTAACACAGACAGCCCGGACACACACATAGCTGGCTTCAAAAAAATATACATATATACATATATATATATATATAAATATATATGCTCGAGCATCCCTCCACCAGCACCACCTCATGAGTCCCCTCCCCTCCTTTTACCTTCAGACAGCTCCAGATCCAACTCCGCCAACTGGTCTCTAACCTCTTTTGGCAGGGCGGACAAATCCACGCCGCGGTCTGCCATGACTTCGCCGATAAACACGAGTGTAGTCTGGTTGAGAATGAACCAGGCTGTGGCTGTGGGATGTGTAAAAAAAAAAACAAAAATGACAAAATAAAATAAAATAATAATGGTAAAATTAAAAAAAAAAAAAACTAAAAAAGAACAACCCCTCCCTCAAGACACAAAACAAGCCTCGGAGTGGGAGAGACAGTCCATCCGCACGGCTGGCCCTTCCGCCATAATGGGAAAAACTCACCGACGGCGACGAGCAGCTGTCACGTGACCCGAACGTGAGTTGATTCATCGCGTCTGAGCCGCTGCCGCTGCTCCCTCTAGTGGACGAAAACAAACACACATTCTTAACTTGAACCCTCCCTCCCTCCCTCCCTCACATCACCGGGGCAGAGGGAGCACACAATTTCACCAGCAACACGTCCAACATCAGACAAAGCGAGTTTTTAAGATTCAAAATACTTTATTAATACGAATTAATTAATTAATGATTCAATAACGCTGATGTTTATTCTGTTTAACACATTTTTTTTCATGCAATATGCACAAAATGTGCAATACCGGTAAAAACACTTGTTTTTATATTAAAATTTTATATTTCCAATTCTCTGTAAATGGTACATTTGCACTATTTTGTATATATTTTGCGTTTGCACTGATAAGGAGAAGCTCTCCAATTGTTATACACATGTATTGTTATACAATTTATAATAACAATAAAGGACTTTCTATTCTATTTTGTTTTAGAATGATTTTGCTGCAGTCTTACAGAAGCAGTACTTCACATCATCATCACAATAAAACATCATCTTCCTAAAATAAAGGCTTAAGTTTTTTGCCTAAATCATCTCCTCGTGATACTGGCCACCTCTGGTAAAATTTGTCTACATCCATGTTTATTTATTTATTTATTCATTGCTGACATGAAAGTGGACAACAGAATTTGTACATACAGTAAATGCACACTACATTTTCAAATCAACACCTCCATGATTGGGAAGGACCAGCAAGAAGAAAATGTTTCTTACTTGAACAGTTAAACCTGACATCAGATCATATGATTCTACCCCTGTAGTAAACTCCAGACTGCAAGAATCAACCCATCGCCTTACCGTCTGAAGGCACCCAAGCATGACGAGATCTTTCTCCATTAGCATCAGACCAGGTTAAAAAAGCTGGAGATCCAACTATGCATGACCTGCAGGCTCTGCAGTTTAACAGCGAGGTCCATTTCAGGCCGTCCTTCTCGGAGGGCTGGCAAGCACTGCCACCGAGGGCACAGGTGCCAAAGGAGCCGATAGCCTGGATGAGAATGTTTCCGTGTGCTCTGCCAGTCAAGGAGGGAAAGTTCCAGGACCTCCAGTCAATGAAACGCGTCATGCCGGTCGAGCGTCATCGAAGTCAGGAGATGCAAATGCCTCCTCTGCATTTGGTTAGTTCACAGGTTATGCTTTATTGTTGACAGAGTTGAAGGTTTAAAATAAGTCATGTTAAAAAATCATCAATCACTCAAAGTAATTTATTTCTCCTATGTTACATGATTGACAGACACCTTTTTGAGTGAAACTAATAATAAATATCATATATTTAACATTTGGTTTAGTTTTTTGTGTTTTCTGAAAAATGGGACATTATTTTGAGAGGGTGTCAAAAAACAACAAGCAGTCCATTCAGCACATTATACATAAGAATACATAAATAAGTTGAAATAAATAAGCAGTATTAGGAATAAAAACAATTGGGATAAAAAAAAAAAGCCTGGTGGCTGCAGGCTGCAGGCAGAACAGACCTCCTGTCTTTCTATTCTGTGCTTTGGTGGGATGAGCCTCTTTAAATGAGCGGCTGTCAAGTTAAAATGTATTAAATACTGAGATGAATGCGTTCGGGTGTCTCACCTGTACACTCCGAGCTAGCAGAAAACAGAGGCGGGGAATGTGCCAGGATATATTGTATATATTACAAGTGGCTCGTGTGGGATTGTTTGATTCATTGTACTCGTCTAAGTAAATCTAAGCTTACACAAGCGCTTATACAAACAAACACACCCAACAAATCTAAGGTTAGTATAGCCGGGTTGAGTTTATGTTGACTGCAAAGACGCAACGACAGGCTCAATTAGTCTGATAATTGTTTCCTGAATTAATGTTTTAGTTTACACAGGATTTTAAAAAACGTACTCTCATTTTACAGTGATATAAAGCAGATAAATAGTGAGCATACTGATCAGCCAATACATTATGACCACCTACAGGAAATAACACTGGCCATCACATTGACCAATATAACGCTCTGCCGGGAAACTTTTGGACCCGGCATTAATGTGGATGTTACTCAGACGTGTACCACCCACCTAGACCAGACCTGGGACCCCCACCCCATAGCAGTGACACTCATTGATGGCAGCAGACACCTCCAGCAGGATGCACGAAAACGGTTTAGGAACAACTCGAAAACAAAAACATGAAAAACTGCACAAGATGTTGACCTGGTCCCCAAATTCACTAGATCCCAAACTGATCAAGTATCTGTGGGATGCACCGAAACAAACCAGTTCCACAGACCCCACGCCTCCACCCATAGGACCCAAACACCCACGTTTAACAACATCCTGTTGCCAGACGCCACAGAACTACACAGTATTAGGAAGGTGGTCATAATGTTATGCCAGATTGGTGTATGTGTGAGCTGTGGAGAAGGTTGGAGGTTTTGTCCAATGCTTGTTAACCCAGAAAAATATATGCAAATATTTCCGCTGAAAACTGCTCGAGTTACGTTCCTTCAACAGGCCACGGCATCCTCACTGTAGTTACATTATAAAAATAAATACGCACTTCCAGCCACTCCCTGTGCAATTAAAGAGCTGCTTATATATATATATATATATAAAAAGAAGTTATGATCGTGTTTTAGACATTGTCTTTCAAGGAAAACAAGCTTCAAAGCAAACTGAACATAACAGTGTAATTGCAGGCTACTGTCACGTATTGCGCGTCCAAAACTGCAGGATTTCTGGGCAGAAACACACGTCAATAATCTTCGAGTCCAAGTCCAACAACATAACCCTGCAATCCAGAGAATTTGATTTACTAGTCCGAAGACGTATATTTTACATAATTTCAGATTTAAAACTGTTAAACGTTCAATAATATGTTCTGTAAATGCATTAAAATGCAGTTTCTGATTCTTTTGTCATACGTTAAACTGGATGAAGCATAAAATTAGAATAAGACATAATGTGTAAGCTTTTAATGGTAGAATATAAACTCCACCCTGTTGGTATATGGCCCAAAGTACATAGTGCAAGGTACTCGCATACACACTCATGTTTATCCGATCAAACTGAAGTCTACTGAACACAGACACGACGGTATATAATATTCTTTAAGATGTAGTTTCTTTAATTAAAACTGCAGCACTGTAAGTGTTCATGGTATTCCACTTGGACATGCATGGAAAAGTAAATATATTCATATAGTACAGATATGTACAGTACAAGGACAAATTTTAAAATCAACAGTCCAACAATGGGAGTGTGAAATGTGCAACTTTGACACTGTTGCATTTCTCATTTAATTGCTCGTTCCATAGCAAAGTGACATTACTAGGCCAAAGACTTTCCTGAACGTTGTTATCTGACCTAATTTAAAAAATAATAATAATAATAATAATAAGTTAGACAGGGAGTCAAAAGACGTGACCAGATTCATCTAAAAAGATAGGGGGAGATAGAATTTCTTTTGACTACATTATTCTGTAGAGAACAAACAAACAAACAAAAAAAAAAAATAATCTTTGTGTTAAAGAAATTAGTCTCTATATTCATCAGTACAATCAGAAGCGTTATGACAAAGGTCGCGTGGCGCTGAAAACGGCACACAACAGAAAACAGGAAATGACAGGAAAGGTGCCGACGACACGAATAACACAAACGCTAAATACAGTTTGAAGTTTCATTCCATATGAATAATCGTCTACAAGGGAGTGCCGGACGAATATATAGCGCCAGCCAGTACGACAGAATGCCGGGGTCGCCATTGGGACTGTAGGGTAAGAGGATCAGTCAAAGGTTAAGGTATTAAAGTTGCTGAGCAAATTCCCATTCATGAATACAGTACAGATAAAGAGAAAAACCATTATTTAAAATAAAAAAAAAAAAAAAAAAAAAGTTCTGATGTCTCTGAAAAAGAAGGCAAGAGAACCGAAAGAATTACAAAGCGACAACAATTACTTTAGTGCATAAAGACACGTCCTTATGTTAATGGACAGATATCCTGTTTTTGAAATATCGCACATCTTGCAAATATATGATCCTATTACACAAAACAGGGACAAAAGTACACAATAAAAATAAAAGCAAACCACATTTTTTTCTGTTTATGTAAAAATATATCGATATCTGCGTAAAATATCTTTCTAAAGAGCCTTTAAGGAACAGTCACAAGATGTCGTTCACTGCTCCTAAAGCTTTGACCACGGAAAATGTCTTTGCTGCGTTTCTCCACCAGATGACAGACATGTACTCTGTATCATTTCAACACATAACCCATCACTGAAAACCAGACTCCCGATTTAATTAAATGTCACTTTTTAAAGGCTCTCGGGAATCTTCTGCAGATCTTTTGGTTGTTTTTTGTTTTTTTTTCCCATTTGTTAAAGCGAACAAATGACACAAATATACTCCTGTAAGGCTCCGTCCATTTTCACATCTTCAAATGTGTGTGTATTAAAGAGGGAATATCAGAGGCACCGATGTGATTGTAAGGCAAAAATCATCAGACGTCATGTGTGAGACTGTGTGTAAGTGCAAGAAACTAGCAGGGATATAACGAGGATTGTGTCACTGTGACCTCTGAATCGTTAAAATAACAGTCAGGCTATTTACATCCTGCCCCCAGAACAAGTACCAGGCGTTCTTCTTTGGAGATCCGGACATGCGTTCTGTCGTTAGTATGGCTTAATTTGGGTTTGGTGAGGAGCAGAGAGACTAAAGGGGTTCATCGCACTTCCAACGAGCAGCAAGGATGTGCAACCATCCTGAGAAGTGTGAAAGTAACAGTTACAGTAAGTCCAGGGCCCACACAGAGAAACAGTCACGAGAATAGTTTTCATACAAAAATGAAAAAGGCCTCCAATTAACAGCTGAAACTGCCTGAATGATTTTTTTTTTTTCTTTGTTTGTTTTGTTTTTTGTTTTTTTACGAAAAGGACAAATTCCCTTCAGGACAAAAAAGATTCAAATCACATCGTCTAATGTGTGTTGTTTCTATGGGTTAATCCGGGAGCCAATTAGTTTAAAAAAATATAGCTGCACATACCGTATCGATAACATAACACCCTATTAGAAAAAGTCACATGCTAACCAACTAGCTAATAATGTATCAGATCAGGGGTAGGCAAACTGCTATGTTCTGATGTACATAAATATACAATCACACACACAGTTAACACGTCGCATTATAAAGGGGTGTACATGAGGTAAGGTCTCTGGGTCCATGTTGAGATCACCTGGAGGTGGAAGCATTTTGCAAAAGGTCTGGGTGGATAACTGAGATCTAGACGACTACCGTCTGTCTGTCTGTCTGTCTTTGGGTGTGTAGGGCTGTATGTGTGGGTGTGAGCATGGCTAGAAAGTCGAGGAGGCACTATTCCCTGTTGAAAACTGTGTGAAGCCCTGTGTGTTGTTTAGTGACTGATTTGATCAAGAATGTTTATGCAACACTTGCGCATTCGAAGCGGTGCAAGCTCGGTAAGTTCATTAGGGCAGTATACTCGATGCAGTCCTACAGTCCAGTGAAGAGTCCGTTTGACTGAAGGTGAAGAGGGATGAGCGGGGAGGCGGGGGGGGGGGGGGGGGGGGGGGGCAAACAGGGGGAGGGGTTCTTGGAGTCCAGCCCCTGTAGTCTATGGCAAAGTGAACAGGAAGCTCTCTCAAAAAGTCTCAGTCCATTCCCAGAAGGCTGCTGCTGCTGAGCTCCAGGCCACAGCGTGATGGCTCCACAGGAGGGTTAAAAAGAGCACGGGTGGGGGGGGGGGAGAAGGGGAAGCTGGGAAATTTCAGACTTTAAGATTGGGGAAGTCGGGAGTCTTTTCTACCACCTGGGTGACGAGCCATGTCTGGGCCGTGGAAGCATCGCTCATCATCTGGCAGCCGATTGAGACTGTGCAGCCATGATAATGTGAGAGGATCCGCTCTCGGCCCTCTGCTGCTGGCCCATTCCTGCCAGCACAGACATGGCCATGGCCTCCGCTGCTGCCCTTGAACTCAGGCCGTTCTGCCCTGCAGAGGGGCTGGGCGCCAAAGAGCTGTGCTGAATCACCGGGGCAGGGGAACCTGTAGGCTCTGAGGCGTCTTTCATGCTCTCTTCGACAGCTATATATAGAAAAGGAGAAAGAGATACAAGTGCAGATTAACATATGCATTTCGTTTTTAACTTTAAATACACTCCGTGTTCTTCTTCTCGTTGCGTTTTTACGCGTGAAATGTGGCCGAATTGCAGATTATTTGCAATATTCCTGCAAATCACTTTCTACTCTACCTATAATCCCAGTTGTAATCGCTTAAGTCTAACAGCTTCTACAGTTGTCATGTTTTTTTTGTCGTATTGTCATCTCACGTGCCCGAGTCAGTCACAACCCCTCCCCTCATAGACTTGTCACTCTTGTCAAGCTGTGACTTTTAGCCCACAACGTACAGTTAAGGAAATGTTCTTGAAAAGTTGCAGGGCTGTTTTTTTTTTTTTTTCGACATTTCGATATTGTGAGTTTAAATATCACCACGTGAGTAACAAGGCATAACTGTGCAGAGCTTACCCAAGTAGGCGGTCTTCTTTTGTAAGGTGGTCACAGGACAGTCCTTGTGGGCCAGCAGCAGCTGCTTCAAATGAGCCACCTCGTTCCGCAAGAGGGACACTTCATTCTGACAGGATGGAAATAAGGCCGATGAACGCTTCACGTCACGATTACATTTTACAGTGCAAGAAAAATCCCTAACTGGTTTTGTTTATCCGTTTTTCTTTATCCGTTTATTACCCACAACCCTCTGAACCTGACTTTTATTATCTAACTTCAACAACTAGTTGGAAGCTTCTCAACTGTGCGCAGTTGGTGTGACCTTGCATACGCCGAAACCACATCTCATCCGCAACCACCCACTCCAAGACCACTCACCGACAGCGAGACGTTCATCGAGCTGAGCTCCTCCGCCTTCTTCTCTAGGGAATTAACCCACAGTTTGCGTTTCTGTCTGCAGCGCGACGCCGCCGCGCGATTCCTCTCGAGGAAACGCTGCCTTCGCTCATCTGGGTCATCGTCTGCCGTCCGCCGCCGACGCCCGCCTGTAGGCTGAGCTGGAGATACCTGTAGGGAGGAGAGGGGGGAGGGTCAGGAGGAAATAGACAGATAGGCGAAGACGGGAAGAAAGATGAGAAAGAAAAAGGAAGTCTGAGTCATAGTTTCATTATTAATATAGCCAGCACACAATACAGTCATCTCAACAGAAGAAGTACAAGACAACGTTTCTGTAACTTGAACATCCCGTATAAGACTCAGTAGTAGTCCTGACGAGTCATGTAACAGTCAAGTTCTTAGCACTTCGACTTCATTTAAACTACCTGAGGTTGTGCAGGTGATGGAGCATCTGGCTGTTGGACGAGCAGCTGGCTCTGTTCTGCCTTCTGCGGCACCATGGGGCTGCTGCCCATGGCCATGACTCCCATACTATGTCCTGACGGGCTCTGCTGGGACAGGGCGGCCTTCAAACGCTACAAAAGACAAACCACATGCAATATTAATAACGAGCACGGGATCTAGCACAGACAGACCCAACAATGCAGTGAAGCTCTGAAAGAAAAGGCTTCATCACTGTAGAAAAGTCCTAATCTATGTAAAAAAAAAAACAAAGACAGTAGGTCAAATTCAAAAGTGTGCTGACATCAATATAATAGCTCCACGTTAGCATCTCCACCACGTATTTACAGCTTCAGCAGGAATCACTTGGTCTACACCTCAGTTATTATCGTCCAATACAGCCTAAAGTAAGACTTCCACACAGCACAAGATGTGTTGTGTGATCAAAGTGAGTATATTTAGAAGATAACCTCTGAGCACTGACTCTATAAAGGTACTCTGCAGAGGTGCATTCATGTGACACCCTGCTGCAACTCCGGAGGCTTTGCATGTGCCTCGGACACAGATGACGTTGCTTTGCGATGATGTGGTATCCAGATGATTTAAAAAAACAACCGACTGCGGCCCTGAAGGTGCCCAGCAGGTCAAAAGCACATGCACGTCTACAGGAGCCTTGTGCGATCACCACGAGAATCATGAGCGCGCATGTGTCCGGAAAAGGCCGCCACCGAGCAAGTAGTTTGCATATAAATGACGAGATGTATAAAAGCAGATGCATCTATAAAAATATAAATTTAAGCATGCAGGTTCCGCTGAAACACGGATGAAAGGATCCTTGCATGAATCGAGTTTAAGACAAGTAAAAAAGTCATATGACGAAAAAACCAAGCCAGCGCTGTTGAAGGCTGGAGGGTGAAGATGGGAAACAAAAAGAACAGATAAAGAGATAAAAATAGAGAGCTAATCTAGTGCTGACCATCTTGGCCTCTGAGTGAATGCTGTAGCCAGAGGGGGAGTTAGAGCCGCTGCTGCTGCCTCCCAGAGGAGGACCAGGGATCCCAGGAATGTTGGGTACCATGCACATGGGTCGGGCCAGCTGGAGAAGAGACGTGACACACACATATATATACAGATTAAAACTAAAGCAACTTCTTAGCGATAAAAGTTGAGATGGAACAATTGTACACTGCCTTACGTTGATGACGGAGGGCACGTGTCCGGGACCAGGGAGCACAGGTACCGCCTGACCGGAGGGAAGCATCATCATGGGGTAATGGCTGGTTGGAGAACTAGACAGGGGATTCAGTCACGGTGGCATAAATGAATAAACACTCATAATATCCATACACGTGTGCAGATAAAAACCGATGCAACAAATACCATCTGAGAGATGCATAAAAAAAACAGATGCATTCCAGCTTTTGCAGCTACAAATAACATCGCGGCATCTTTAATATGCGAGGTCCACTCACAAGAACATGCTGTGCATTTTATACTGTCACGGTGACGTACAGTTTGTTTATGAAGAACTTTAATAGGGAACGTTTAAAGAGGCAGAGCAGGGTTTAAGAGGTTGGCACGGGTCTGCAGGACACTCCTGACGTTTACTCACCCCAATGTACGATTTGAAGGTGGCGCTTGTGTGATGACCGACGTGGGTGACGGCATGGTGGGCTGAAGAGCGTCAAAGCCCAAGTGTAGTGGGAGAGAACCTGGACGCACGATAGTCGGGGTAGGGGCTGAATTCCTGGGTGGTGTGTCCTGGCGTGAGATTAGCAATATTTGGTAAAACAGAACATAACATAAAGCTTCTATGCAAAATCTTACTTCACGTACCCAAAGTAACACTGTTGTCATAACAAAACATATTCTTACTACCTCATTTAAAGTTACACCACTCTTACAAACACACTCATGCAATTGTCTCCTCGTTTCTGTCCCACCTTTGCTTTAACTAGCGGCTCTCTGTGGCAGTCTGAATTCCCAGAGATAGATTCGGGGCTGTCTGGCGGCGAGGAGTCCACCTCCACCGGCGCCTCTTCTTTCACCTTCACGTCGGATGGCGTCTGCAGAGTCATGTCCAAGGCCACCGAGTTGGCAGCGGGGAGCTGAAAAGTGACATGTGATCAAGAGAATAAGTTCACAACACTCACTATCTACAGTGCATAAAAAAAAGGAAGTGGGTAATTATCACGCAAACTAACCAGTGTGCAAAGTGATAGCTCTAAGTGCAATAAAACACTGAACCATTTAACTACAATTGCCTAACTGAGCTGTGGCAAGAGTTGAAATCACATATATGGGCAGAGGTGCAAGGAGGAGTGCTCAAGCTATTGCTGTTGACTACATCAGCACTTGAGGTAAAAAAAAAAAAAATAAAATAAGGAAGTAAAATTTAATCAGTCACTACATGGGAGTCTCTGAAAAAATTCGGTTAGTTTCTGTTGATGCATGCTGATGAAATCAACCACTAGCCTTTCTTACAGAGTTCTTGGCCCTCTTGTCGTCGTCGTCTTGTTCGAAGGAGCTGGCCAGCTCATTAAACAAACCAACCTCCTCACAGTTCTTTAGGAAACGGGTGGGAGTAGGTGTCTGGTCTGGGAAAAGGCAACGAACAAATATAATTATTCAACGCCGTCTCGCTCGGTTCACACTTAGCATTTAATATAGAAATCTATGACATGTGTGGTGTCGGAACACGCCGACGTTGAGAGGATTTATTTAACAAAAGAAGGAGAGCGTTTGTCTCGCAGAGAAACACCACCTGCGATGATGACAGAGTCCGTCCTAGCTGGTCCGAATTTCAGTGTCATCTCGTGCTTGTGTTTGTGTACCGCCAAGTGGTCCTCATTGGTAAACCTCTGGAACAAGAGAACAAGAAGAAAAGCAGGAAGGATAAGAACATTGTATGAATTAGCCTACAGGTAACTGTAACCGTGTCCTGGTGACCTGAAGAGACAGCCTATATTATTACCTTAGCCCAGATATCGCATTGCAATAACCACAGACACACAATCTCTGGGAGATGAAGCCCAGCGCATGCAGCCTATAGAGTTTAACATTATGTGACAAAGAAAATGCTGTGTGTGGTGTACAATTCCTCATGTCTTTAAAGGCTTGTATAGGCCCATTATAGCCACGGGATATGGGCTCAAATATCCTCGCGCCGAGTAAAAGTTTGTGATAAATGACTGCGTGGATGAGGGCGGGGACTTAAACGGCACAGAAATGTCAGGAATGAGCAGTGGATGTCAAAGACTTGAGGAAGGGCCAAAATTACCAGCAGGGAACACACATCAATAAGTTAGCAGATGGCACGGCAAAACAAATAAAGGTGATCCGACTGCTACCGAACCAGTTAGTGTTATGATCATGTTCTGTAACTTCCGTCCCAGTATCCGCAGCGACACGAGGTCTGGCTTTAGGACAATTACACATGCAGAGCGCCAACAGCCACCCTCTGAGACATGGAACTACTTCTTTTGAGAAGTGGCGAGGTGATTCAGTCAAGAGACGTAGGAGGAATAATCTTGGCTCTGGCACCGGCCTATTCACCATTCACTGCAGCCTATTTTAGGGCACCGCGTTGCAGTTGCGAGTTCAGTCGCAAGAGTGAAGTGGAAACACAGTCAAGTGTCAGGAGCCTTATTTTTAGCTCCTACCAAACAGCATCACCGATACAACTGCATGTCTCATCTGTCTCTTTCCTCTGGACGAGGCGGCGAGGTCTTGTGGAGGAAACTATCTCTAACTAATCTCCCTCTATGAGATAATGGCAGCTAGGATTACCCCTCCCCACGCAATAAATACTCGGCATCGTTTACTGCGAGGAGGGAAGGGGATGGGGGGGGGTCCTGGTGTTGTTGTTGTTTTTGTTGTTATTGGTGTTGTTAACTTGGTAGAAGGAAAACCCTGAGCAAAGCCAGGAGTCAATCATCCTTGTTCTATTACGGGCATGATTCAGACTTTCCTGGTAGACAACTGTTGCTTGTAAAGGGCAGCAGTAACGCAGCATAGCAACATAAAGGCTGCGCCACAGCTAAACGTACATGAACAAATATCGTCATCTCAAATTGGGAGGAGTGGGATCTGAAAATCAATATTTCTTGTGCAACTATTTAAAAGTATCAAATTCAATATCCGGTGATTTCTGCAGTTGTGTGTAATTATTCTTCAATCACATGGAGCCTAATTTAGTTTTAAGAATAATTTCAGATTCATTTGTGTTGTGGCTGTGTTTCTAGGAACCTGTGCTTATCAATGTTTTTACATCAGCACCTGCGTCACCTGCGTGAGATGCAACAAACTCGAAGAGAACTGAAGTGCAAAGTTTACAATCATTGTTTTCTGTTAAGGCACCAGAGGGTGAAAACACTTCAAATAATGTACCTTAACTATCTGGTTAAGTCACATACACTTTGCATCTGCTGCTCAGGTATTGACACAGTAGATTAATTAGAAGCTACGGAGTGCGACATTTCTCTCAGGAGTTGGTGTAGACTAAAACAGAGCCAAAAATCAAGAAATATTACTTAAATATGCAGTTTCTGGCCATAATAATGTTCATCAGAACAACTTCAAACAGCAATGATGTTTTAATTCAGTTGAAACATCATTCAGCTGCCCTCTAATGTAAAAAAACAAACAAACAAACAAACAAAAACAAATGAATTCATGTGGTTTGATCCAAAGACTGTGTCAATAACTGTGTTTATGTTCGTCAGAGTAAGGTAGTGTTGCAACACTGGAAACACACCCAAACATCTAGCACCCTACTACAATCCCAGACATGTTTATACAACAGTTTGACACTCACACAGCGCCACAGCTGTGGAGCCGCACTGTCATCAACCTCTCTTTGCCTTGAAAAGCCTCCGTGCAATTTTGTAGCTTTAACTGTCAACCGAATTAATAATGGTATCCACAAATAACATACGCAGAGTGTTTACATCACAGAAACATAGTAATGGACCATAATGTTTGAAAATAACCAAATATGAATCGCTGTTTATTTATCCAACATGTGTGTTTGAATGCCTTACAGGACTGCTGTTGAAATGGCAACATGTACAACAGATCACTTCTGATCAGAGAATAGAGAGAAGCCTTATGAATCCCAAATGTAACCACATAAACACTTTCTTCCTTCGGACCCCATGAGAGATAATCAATTTCTAGCTGCGGGGCTATCGCGCACAGCTAAACACGACATCAGACGGGCCACATGAGCACGACACGAAACATGATCATTCCCGTTAAACGACCATGAGTCCTGCAGCGCACTTCTCTTAATTCCTACACCCTAATTTCTGTGATATCAAGACAAGCCCGACGGTGCGGCACGAAGCTGACATGTGCGTGCACTACTGCGCTCAGCTGAGTCACAGTTGTGGCTCAAACCTGTGTCTGCAGGCGCTAAAAGACAGCATTGACAGGTTGAAACAATAACCGTCCTCTCATTACTCACTGGAGCTTCCAGTGAGTCACTGCTAAAGGAGACATTGTTGTCTCACAAGACAGCGTGCTAGCTGGCTAATGTCATCGGTGCGGTGTCCAGTGGAAGTGTGGCTTCAATCAAAATCAAAAGAGCGCTCTGAATGAGAGATCGTGTGTTAGCAGATCAGAAGCCCTTTCAACTAATATACACCCACTTGCCAAAACATTAGGCACACCAGTGAAACCAAATGCATTTTAATGTAACTGGATTTAATTTATTATCCTACACTTAAGTTATTTAGCCTCTAACTCACTGACTATAAAGCATTTGATTTTCACTGGTGTGCCGTAAGAACCGTCTACTGAGTTTAGGCATTTACTTTTGCTTTTGATTTGTTTGTTTTTTTTCTTCAAAAGGTAAAGTACAAGCAGTGACAGTCAACCATTAGATGGCACTCACAAGAAGAAGAAAAAAAACAACACATGCAAGCGCACGCTGTAAACGGAGGACCAGGAGAAAGAGGACTTACCTGTCCACAGCCGGGAGCGTTGCACACAAAAGGTCGGTCGTCCCCCATTTTTGCAAAGAGCTTGCAATATAACTGCGGGAGAGGAGAAGAGGAGAACATTGCTGGCAAATCCTGAAAACAACAAAACGGGGATGCTGTGGCTTGTAGTCTTTAGTCTGAGCAGGAAGCCGAACGCTACTTAAAAATAACCCTGGCGAGGAGGAAAACACGCACAGAGGCAGAGAGAAGAAGTTTCCCTGGTGATACTTCCTTCACACAGGGGGCTCCTAGTTGGCCAATGAGGAGCTGCTTACAGGAGAGGACGCTAGCTCCCATTTACACAAAGACGTCTCCCTCTCCTTCTGTCTCATTTTTCGCTCACTTCCAGTCCCTCCCTCTCTCATTACCACTCCCTCTCCTCAACTCTCCAGCACCTTGCAACCTTTCGCCCGCTTCAGAGTCTCTCTGATTCAGCTGTGAGGCGTCGCGTTCAGTCACCTCCTCATCTACTTACTCAAGAGTGTCATGCACACTCACTGACCAGCTCATTGGGTACGCTCGTAAAAACAGACGCAATTCAATTCAAAGGTCCTGCTCTAAATCTTATCTTCACACAGGTCATTATATTCAGGATCTGTTTTACGTAACCGTGAGAGCTGTTGATTGGAGGTTGCGGTTTGTTGCGCTACTGTACGAACGTGTGTTTCTATTATTTTGTCAGTCCCATTTCAGTAAGTGTTTATTCCAGTTCAAAAGCACCGCAAATTACATCCTCCACAATGTTACATTTCATTGTAGCAGTCATGAAAGGGGGATTTACGGCAGGGTTTTCCATAGTGTACCTAATGACATGACAAGTGAGCATAAATTCACAGCCAAAAGATCTTAAACTGAGCACATTCACCCTGATTAGTATTTTCGCTTTTGTACGAGGACAAAAGCGACTGACGGAGAGTGATACTGGCCGAATCTAACATGTTTTCCCCAGTATGTGAGTGGCATTCATTTTATGAAACTTTCAGTATGAGTAAGAGTCGATGACATTGATTCCGAGGTGCAAAGAGAAGGTGAGGTGAGGTGATCTGACTCAGATGGGACAGTCAACAGCGTTTAGAAAATGGTGCCGATTCACAGAAGTTTGAACCCAACCGTAAACAATTATTTCATTGATATCATTTTCAAATTATATACCCATGACATAGATATTATTTAAGTACACATCTAATATCTAATTTCTTGGTTTCGTGCAGAACATAAAGCATTACCGCTGCTACATTCTATGTTACATAAAGGGTTCAACAATGATCATTATTTTTCACTATGGCTCATTTGTGACATGTTGTTACAAATTCTAAGAATGTGATAGATTATATCAGAGTGACATTAACACGGAATAAAAATAGAGAATAGAGTAAGGATAGTAGCGCAGGACACTCCTGCAGAGCTTTGAACGAACTCCAAAACAGTTCAGCCCTCTCCTTATGTTCAAATGCCATTTTTAAGAGCCAATTGCGCGCACGCCTGAAGTCGAAGCTAAAGCTCTGCTAGGTTTACAGCTTCTATCAGAAACGCCATCTCCAACTTCACCAAACCAAACTACCCCACCCTGCATCAGCTCTGCTCTGCATGGCCATGTGGAGACATAGCGGGAAGTTTTAGGGAAAATAACTCATTAAATTTAAATCAGGGAATTTGTCGGGGTGGGGGGGGGAGTTGTGGAGGTTGGGAACAGCAACGATGGCCATTAATGTTTTAGAACTCTCAGCCGTCCCAAAGTGACGTCTGGCAGCTGTTACACAACACAGTCCTACTGAGAGCGCAGCAACTACCAACATGCATCAAGGACATTGTTGTGTACACAAGTAGACGCCATTCAATGAAGAGTATGCAACGCCGACTAGTATATATGCAGTCTATGTATTACAGTCTGCCCATTCACGTGCATTAAAACGACGAAAATGATTTAATGCCAGACCTTCAAAATTTCTTTTGTGATTCACCTCCTGATACTTTATGCTGTTCTAACTCAGAAAACTTCTTAATTTAAAGCTTAACACGCACACACACACACACAGCTATTTCACAAACTGGAAACATTAGTTTAAAATGTTAAGTATTCATATTATAGTTAGAGTCACTGTCCACACTAACCTCTTTTGCACCTACTATACAGTTTGAGTATGTCGTCTAACATTACTGAGTGGGACAGATTATTCATTATTTTGGCAAGGTATAAATGTCTGAAACGTTTCCCAAAGTTGAAGTCAGACTATTTTCCTCCTTCCTCCCTCCATCTCTCCCTCTGCACCGCCGAGGACAGCTGCCCTTGAGCCAACACATGATTACTGAAGCCTCGCGCTGGAATATGACGCTCTCCCATGACGCCGAGTCTGTAACAGGCCTGACTGTTGTGTCTCTCAGCCCGATGTCTTTATGAGGTTAGCTGCATTGCGTTTGTAAGAACAAGCCGCCCCCTCGGTGCACAGTTCGAAAAGTCCGAGAGGCTGAGGGGTTTGATTTCTTGCAGACCTCTCATGCTCTGGAGAAAGGCAACAGGTCAGTGCCAGGGCCCTCGCAGAGTACTTCCAATTCACTGAGTCTATTTGGGCAGAGATGTGTCTGCAAACGAAATACTCCAACTAGCTCGTTATAGCAAGGGTGTGGACTGTGTGGGGGGAAATGGACACATCTGGCGTGAGGAGTGGGAACAGATTTCAGAATTTACATCTTACCAAAGACATGCTAGACATTAACTTGGCTGGCTGGCACCAGCATGAAATGGGGGATTTGATTTTGTGGAAAGTCCACCATGATTCCAGACATCAGGGGTGGAAAATACCATTTGTTGTCATTGCCGCCCCAACCAATATCTAAATCTGATTAAAACAGATGTGTTAAGGTTGTGGCTCTGTAGTGACATAGTTCATCTCAAAAGCAATCTTCAAAATTGCAGTGTTATCTGTCAACTCCTGCAAGTGCCATTTGTGTACAGAAAGAAATGGTGACGTCAACGAACTATTTCCACTTTAAGTTGAATGAGCGTCAACTCAGAGAATTGATAGAGTCGACCATGAAGTTTTAATGCGTCTTGTAAAATATCTCCTTTTTTTATGCAGACGTCAAATCTGTGAAAGAAATAAGTCAGACAGCTACGTGCACATCAGTGATGATGCACAACACTCGTATTCATTGCAGACCTTGATATCAGGTCCACTTATTTTCGCCTCCTTTCATCCAAGGTGACATGGAAGCACTCAAAGTGCCCTAATTCCTGTCCTTCTCATTGAGCCGCTGCCAAGGTCCTAACGTTAACTTGGATTTCTCCGACTCAGCAGGTGTAGGGGAACAAGTCCCGGCTATAATCAGCCACAGCCATCCAGTGTTTGATGCAGCCTGCTAGGAAACTGACTAAACAAACTGTATTAATAGCTCGCGCTGCAGCCATGACTCTGGAATCTGAGGCTTAAATTGCCAGAGGGTAGGGAGACCCCACAAAAAGAAAAAGAGGAGACGAAGAGGGAGAGAGAGAATTTGAAATAGTGGAAGGAAGGAAGAAAGAAAAGTGCAGTACGTCGCCGGTAACTTTAGTATAATGAATATTTGCAAGATCAAAGGTGAGATCTGTGAGCGGTTGAGAGTGGAGATCTAGGTTGTTGCTGGGTGTGTGCAGCAACTCGCACGTCTTTATGTAAGCAGTGAACACAAGATTTATTAAACGGAACAAATGAAATCCTATATCCACGTCTGCATAACTAACAAGGCCCAAAAGATAAATACTTTGCTGAGCTAGCAGACAATGCAGGACAATGCAGGAGGGGGCACACGCCAGTTTTGTAATATTTAAATGAAAAAAAACGCCTCACCGAACCGAGTAGTGCATGTTTTGATTGGAAATATATTTATTTTAACAGCAGCGGATACAGCCTCTGGTGATATTCAGAACAATTTGTACTTACCAGGCCCATAATAAACGAGTAAATCAAATAAATAAATGTCCACTCCTTTAGACCCATGTGAAAATGTACATTTAAACCCCAAAGTACTCCTGTATGACATTTATTCGCCAGCAAAAGCCATTTGCAATGTGTGGCGTTGCTGAGTGTGGGTCAGTGTGTTTGCCTGTACAAAACATCCCGCAGTTCCCTCTGGTGTTACACTTTTCACTGGAATGATGTACAACTCCGCCAAAAACATGACCTACATTCCTAGTGAAGGTGCTGACATGCGTGGGGACACTGATCGTGGGGTGTCCGGTAGTTCAAGTTGCAAAAGCTTGATGGATATCATTATGCTACTTGAGACTTCTGAGATATTTTGAGGCTCTTCTCTTGCAGACACAGAGTCTTGCAACGGGTATTAAAACACGTTCAATAAAGAAGGTAAATGTCATAATGAGTTCTCAGACTCAAGTTCCTTCTTCCAGACAAACGCTGACAGGCTTGAAAAAAGAAAAAAGAAAAAAAAAAAAAAAGGTTTGTCTCTTTTAGCCTCCATTACCTCCTGGCTGCTACGGACACATTTAGCCCTGCCTTTTCCCGTAACAAGACCGCCTAATCTCTGCAGCAATTGGCCAGGGACGCAGTCAGTCAGCACAACCGAGCGCACACAAAGCTTCGGAGGCTGCCAATAACATCGATGAGCCCAATCTCATTGGTTAAAAAAACAGAGATCAACTTTTTCTTTTTTTTTTTTGTCTTTTTTTTTTTTTTTTTTTTTTTTTTTTTTTTTGGATCCACGCAAAACTAATGGCTAGTAGCAAGCTACCGCGGCTATAGCATTAACACCAGGCCGGAGGAGTGATAACAACGCCGCTAACGCTCCCCGCGGTGACAACTAACGCACATTAGCGGTCACTTGACCACGTCCAAACGCAGCGGGCGTGTTTTGAAGCCGGCGCGTATAGTCAAAAATGACAAAAAGCAGAAAAGAAAGGGCTCGCAGTTTGTTAGTTGGTTAGCGGACTGACACTTGAGTCCGAATGGAGCGTTTGAGCTGCAACCAACAGTTCTGACTGTTACACAGACGTGGACTTTCAACAGCGACAAACGCCGAAAAACTGCCGCAACTTTGCGATAGTTTAGCGTTGTGGACATATCTTTGGTGAATTTAAAGGTTAATAAAGTGTTTACAAACTCACCCTTGCGCCCCTCTCTCTCTGACTCCCCTCTCCTCTCCTCTCTCTTGGAATTTGACACTCCCCTCGACGTCGACTTGTCGCGAGATTTCCCGTGAGCTCTCGTGGTTGTGAAATATAATTTGTGAAAACAACTGTTCTGCACTAAATCTTAGCTTCCTGACTGTTTATTGCTCACTTTTTTTTTTTTAAATTGACTTTTTAACTTATCTAATATTCAGTCTATGGAGCGTCACAAAGGTGGTGATTTTTGGAAGATGTAGTTTGTGGTGCTGTTCACCCTTAGGGCACTCATTAAAATACTCATACTTATAATAATTAAAAAAAACTACTAAATCGAGAGTGTTATTGTAGGTCATAAGAAGAATTTTTGTTTTTTTAATGAAGAAAATCAAGATTAATGAAATTTGCCAAATATGGTTCCCTGCCCTCAAAGGGCATACGAATGTCAACATGTATATAGACTTAGACTTACAAAGACGTTAATGATCTACAGGGGAATTGCCTGATTGAAAGGTGAGCTGTTGTGCAGTTGGGTAGAATTTGGTATAAAAGAAGTTCTGTAGCATTCATCACAGGAGCGGACCTGAATCAGTCTGCTAGAGAATGATCTCCACTGCGCTAATGCCTAATGTTCGGTGTAGTGGATGGGATGGATTAACCATTATGAAGAGCAGTTTATCCAGTGTCCTCCTGTCCCTCACTGAGGCAAACGTCTCCAACCTCCTACCGATCACATGTTCAGCCTTTCAGATCAATTTGTTGATCCTACTGAAGTGTTTTTTTGCCACTCCCCCAACAAACATAAAAAAAGAAAATCATAAGTGCTGATTCAGACACTTGTCAGCATACACATTATCACATTAGACAGCATTAGGACACTTCTGTGTAGGATCTAATAAAGCAGCTATGCTCAGCGTTCATGCAGAGGTGGACCTTGCAGACCACATTTGACCTGAGAATGTTTCCTTGATCTTCTCTTGGCTGGGTGAAACCACACCACATGCCTCTAAACCTCACTGAGAGACACTGTGACCAAATTCAGAATCTGTGCTGAATCTTTATGGTTCCTTTCCCCATAAAGGATCGAACTGCATTGAATTAAACACGGACTAAAATGGTTTTGACAAAATAATAGAAGCAATCCAACACAACTCATCAGTACTATAAACCACAGCATTTAAAATGAAGACAGAGGTGAATCACCACTTACTTTAATCAATACCATAACCTAAGATGAAGCTAAGATTTAATGTGGGACTGGTCTATTATAATGCATCGGTTGTAATTAGTGTATTATATATTTTTATTTTATTTTTATTGATATTTCTAACCTTCTTTATGTAAATATTATCGAGGCACCCTATCGTAATGTACCGTATAAAAAGGAAGATATAAAAGTTGTGTGTAAGGCAGTGACTTAAAAGGACCATAAAATTAAAAAAAACAGGCTGTTTTATATTATATTGCAGTAGCAAATCCATTTTAGTGATTTCACACAATTTACAAATGTCATTTATTTAATATGTTTTGCCTTTTAAATACTGCCTCTCATAATAGTAAAATGTACAGTGTTCTGCTGTCCACTGTATAGACATGAATATGATCTGTTTGAAATGGATGTACATGTAACATTTTCAATAAAAAAAAGGGGTTGAATGCAAGCGATATTAAAACATGTGATTTAGATTTTGTTGATCAATATGGATCAATACAGATGTTTGACAGCGCGTAAAGCACCAAAGACGAAGCAGCTGATGTAATCCACGGCCTCTGTTACTTAACCCTTACACTTTTCCTCCAATAAACAAGTGACAGCGAGTATTTATAGGCACTTTTGTGAGATTATGAATGTCAATTTATAGACAAGAGAGACCCCTGATGGATGATTTGTGAATTGAACATGAAAAGGACAGCCTCTGAATTCCTCTGAAATAAACACACTCCACAATTGAGATTCAGCTACATGAAGGTTATAATGTGAAGTTTAGATTAGATTAGATTAAATTAGCTAAATACTTTGATTACCCTGTGGGAAATTCGATGTCCTGTAGCTTCATTGCATAGAAATAGATAAAAAAGATAGTTATATAATAATATGAATGTAAAAATAAATAGAAATAAATAAATACATAGCAGTGGCAGCAATGACCACAGTCCAGTTATCAGTTTATAAAATGATCGTGTGTAGGATTTAGTTAATGAAGCTGTTAATCTGGATTAAATTAAACACTAAAGTGTTTCCGGTATTTAGCCCCGCCCACTGTGCGCTGACAATGGGGTTGTCAAAATAACAAAAACCTGAGTTGACACAATGCACTAGAATAGTACTACAAACCACTACAAACCAGCCTCCAAAATAAAAACACAGTTGAATTAACAGCTCTCTCTGTTATTTTAAACTAATGCTGAATACAATGACTTTAGGAAGCTGAGACTTGGGTCACAGCATTAGAAAGCATTATCTTTCACCAGTGTACCTAATTAACTGGCAGATGATCGTATAATCTGACTGTTTATATGTGTGTTTCTGCTGACTTCTTATTAGTATAACTGTACATAAAGAAGCATTGTATTTAATTCTAGTCATGGTTGAGAAGATGCAATTTTCATAACTGAATCACAATCAACTACAGCATTTTTCTGCACAAAGTTATTTGCTATTGTTGTATATTTTGGGGGGAATTGATAAGTTACGGTTTTAAAATCAGGATCTATTATTGATCTTTAAAAAAGACTAGATTCAAATCCAGTGCAATAAAGATGCAGCGGTTTCCTTTTAGCCTCCTGCACAGGTGTCTGCTATGTAAAGAGGATCTGGCCAGTAAAATGTTTCACGACAGGTTTTACAGTTTTCTACAACTGAGATTTAAAATGCTTTCTAACTGTACACACACACACACAAAAAAAAAACACTCACACCTCCTCAGACACGCACACACAACCCTGCTGACAATTAAAACACATGATCATTACCTCTGCAGGAACAGGAAGACAATCACACAATCACACTAAGCTGCACTTTATGTACATTATCACATTATTTACATTTCCCCTGTTCATATTATCTTTTTTAAGAGTGTTCATACTTCTCTTTAGCGTTTTATTTAAATGTCTGAGTATTATATGTGTGTCGGGAGTCTCTGCAAAATTTTGTTGTGTTCTCATAACGACAATTAAGACTCTTGATTTCAACGTGTTAAACGCTTTCGGTTTGAACATTAAACTGATGTTTTTCAGAAGAACAGCTGAAAGAAAAGAAAATGAGTGAACTGGAGTATAAAGGCATTTACTTGCAGTACGTTTACAAAGAAAAAAAAAAGCACTTCGCCAGATGTGCACTAGACATGATCTAAGGGGTTAATTTTTTTATACAGAACAAGCAAACAAAGTCAAGCACAGAAACAAATTTACACTTTGCATTTAGTGAATCTTTCAAGGACAAAACCTAGTAATCATGCCATTCCACAGTTCTAACATTTAAACATCTAAAATAAAGTCACTGTCAAACGTATCCTGCAAAGACTTGGACCTGTGAGCACCCTTGAAAACCTAAACGTTTGTTAAGTTAAGACTGAAAACATCCATTGTTATAAAAACGAACATTTTATTCCTCGTTGGCAACTGGAACGGCACACATCGCTAAAATAAAACCAACCTAAATACTGACTCGTCACGTGACAGCAGACATTTTCTTTGAAGACTAGAAGGAGGCATGGTTAGTGTGCCTGGCACGGTTTGTGAAAGAAATCTGTGAAACCAGTAAATAATATTCAGCAACCTTTCGCTGCATCTACACAAACAAAAACTGTTCCCATCTGGCACAATCATTTCTGTTCTATTCAACAGTGTGGTTTTTGTTTAAAGTTACCCCGTAGGCATTTGAAGGGGAGTTCACTGGGACGTCACTGAGAGAAAAATGACCACTCCGACTATTACACATCCTACTTTCATACATTTGTTCCTCAGCGTTACTTCAGGATCAGCACCATCTGACAGTCTGCGTACCTGGTTATTGGCCCTCATTTATAAACCTCAACGTTTAATGCTTATGTTTAACCTCAATATTCAGCTTCTCCTCACCCTCTCTGACAAACATGATTTTTTTTTTTACTTATTTTTTAAAAGCAATATCCAAACTTTGTATAAATTTAACAAACAACAAAAATAAATAATCCACAAGCTTAAAATTTATAATTTAGAAGACTGGGAGGACTGGACACGATCTAGAAGATGAAGAGCAGCTTCTTTCCGCACTAACAGCATATTGAGCTCTGGGCTGGGCTTTGCAGCAAAATGGGGATAATTAATATCAAAATGATCAGACCTGTCAATCCAGTGAATTAATTACTGCTCGTTGTGCAACTATTAGACCGTGTAGAGGCAATGTTTTTGTCTCCCAGCACATAAATTTGCAATCGGTTGGATAAATGAGGGCCGCTGTCAGACAATATCCCAAAATTCAAAGTAGACGCCTCCTTGCTAATAAACGCAGTGTTAAGAGTTGTCGACTAATCAGCCGCTGAGGTTGCGAACGCCTACGCGGATTCAGCATCAGTCCCTCAGCAGTAGATAGTCTTTGATGGTCTCTGGTAAAGGAAGCTCTTTTACAGCAGTGGGGAGGAACTGCACTCCCAGACTCTGGCGTACGGCGCAGCGCGCCAGAGAGCGAAGGGTGGGAGCTTGAGCCACCATGTTGGTCAGCCTCGCCAGCAGCTGGGGATCTTTACTCAGCTCCCTGGGGAGGGTACCGTCAGCCCGCCGGATCTCGAACCGCCCCGCCGCTCGACACAGGAGCTCCAAGCACTCTTCCTCCTGTTCGGTGCCCAGGCCCCGGGCCAACAGGGCCACTAGTCGGGAGATAGGGGTCTGGCCCTTCAGGTTGGTCACGTGGACCTGTGCTCCGTAGTCTAATAGCACTTTGACACTCTCCAGGTTGCCCTTCATGGCCGCCCAGCTTAAAGGCGTGTCATTGTTGTAGTCCCAGGCGTTGGGACAGGCCCCGCTCTCCAGCAGAGCCCGCACACATTCTGGGTTATCTTTGAAGGCGGCCCAGTGAAGGGGAGTGTCCTTGTTGCCATCCAGGGCGTTCGGCTGAGCCCCGTACTCCAGCAGTAGCTCCACGCAGCTCTCGTCCTTCTCTGCCGCGTAGTGGAGAGCTGTGCGGTTGTATCCGTCCAGAGCATTCACCTGTTGGTGAAATGCAACACAAGCAGTGTGCTAAGTTAATGGGGCAATTTTTAACTGTACACATACGAGAGTGTGCAACGCTCGCATCTCCATGCACACATGGCATTCCTGAACTATTATTTTTTTGCACACTTTGTTTTGTTGTGTATTAATAAAAAAAAAATCTGAAAAAAAATAAATAAAAACATCAATTTATACTTAAAACTAATAAACTACTAAAACAAACAAAGTAGTTAGTACGAAAACTGTTCACAGTGATTAAATAAAGGCAATTTCTGGAAAGTCGCGAAGCTTTTGCATCTTTTACTTAATTTCTGAATCCTGTGAGCCCAACAAACAACATTAAATTCACTGAGCCTGGATATCATGAGAGAAAATGTTTTTTTTATATATATATATAACATTTCCACCCAGATCCCAGATGAACTGACTTTAGTTTTATCATCACATAAGTTTCAAAACTGGTCGTGCTCACACCTGCATTGTCCCACAAAGAACCTCTAATAGGCCGTTTAGGCTTCTGTGTCAATTTGACTCTGTAGTTATGGCAGAGCACACGCAGACCGTGACGCCGTAGCCGACGTGCACCTCCCCAGAAATTAACTACGTGCTGCAGTGACACAGGCCTCAAGAGCTGTATTTCCAACTGCTTCTCCATTTCCGCAATTTTCAAACTGATTGTTTTGGGTCAGTAAAGGTGGAACACATCAAGGAAAGGTTAACGGAGGATGTTCGGAGATGCAAACATTTTGGCGATATTTCAGTCGCCATTGTTGAAAGTGAAGCAGGAAGTGGAAACAAAAATTAACCTGACTGGTACAAAAAAAAAAAAAGACTGAAGAATTGACTTTCGTTTTACAGGCCATAGGTCTTCAACGTGGGTCTGTGAACCCCATGTGGTCCACGGAGGTACTGTGGAGGGGGTCCCAAAATCTGTGGTTCATTGTTTATTTATTTATATATATATTTTTTTTTAATTTTCCCCCACAATTTTCTAACACATATCTAAATTACTTGAACATATGTTGAGTATGTAAAAATATGTTGAATCAAACATAATTTAATAAAGGAATAAATGGAGGCAGAAGACGTTATCTTTCAGTCAGTACTTCATTCATTCAGTGATACGGGAGCTGTCTCAACAGTGCACCGTCCCCATCACTGCTGAGCCAATCACAAGGTCGCATGTTTCACACTGGATGTCAGATTCCCCGCAACTGGCCGAGAGAGTCTAGTCAGTCCCCAGGTGAAATTAAAACCTGTCAATTATTTTATCTGTCAGTTGCGTATACCAGTCCGGTATGTTTCTGTTTAAGGCAGTTGCGCTGCCACCCTACTGTTGCGAATGTTTGAAATAAAAAAAGAATATTTGAATCCGTTTGGTATTTGAATAGCTTAATAGTGAATGCAAAATTATGATAATAATGTATATTTATAAATAGAACCGGGTCGAGTTTAATGTACAACACATATAGCAGGTATGGGGTCCCTACTTAATCTCCCCATCAGTTTGGGGGCCTGAAAAACGTTGTAGACCCCTGGTGTAAGCTACGCTGTCTATGTCCCGCACAAAGACCAGAGTCATATAACATACCTCTGCCCCCTTCTCCAACAGCAGCTCCACACAGTCAGCATCAGCAACCATACAGGCACAGTGCAGGGGTTTGAGGGTGCCATGCATCCGGTTCACATCAGCCCCCTTAGGCAAACAAGGGACACGTCAAAATATAACCGATGACAGTGATCGATTAGTTTGACTGGAAGACTGGCAGACGTACCTTTCGAATAAGATCCTCCACATTGTCGTGTGGGAAAGAGCGGATGGCTGCGATGGTGCGGATGAGCCGCTCGGACAGGGAGTATTTGCTCTGAATGCTTTGCATGATGTACCACATAGTAGAGCTCATGTGTAACAGAGGACCATTGCACCCAGTCTGGGGTGACACTACAGCACACTGAAACACATTTTGCAAGAAGTGAATAGAAAATCTTAACAAAGCGTCTAGACAAAACAGGCAATTAATTTAATTCAGATCCAGTCAAAGAAAACTACTTCATTATCACATGATGGTTGTCGCTTTTTTTTTGGTCACACAAAATACATTCCTTGCATCATTTACCTGTGTTTTTCTTGCTAGTCACACCATATACATAAAGAATCTGATTTATTTTCGTGCACAATTAAAATGCTGGCCTAATTTTTTTCATTATTATTCAAATAATGTGCAATGGCCCATGACTATACACTTTGATAGTGACTTACTTGTTGATCTCAACATGGAAAGTTCATGCAATCATTTTTTAAAGACAATTATTAATTACTTTTATTAACAAATGAACAAAGCACATATTATGCAAATAAACCAGCACCCTCGTTCTTGGATTATAATAATTTTGTGATAAATAAATAGTACTGGGACACTATAGGTTCGTTCGTATATTTCCAAATAGCATATATTATCTTGTACCAGCTATAGCTAGCATTTTTCTGCAGTTGCTCCTCAGTTATCGGACTGAGAGCAACATTTTCGGAGGTTGCCATAAACTAAACAACTGACTGACACTGTCAGCTAACGCTAGCTAACGCGACAAAAACTAAAATTAACGAGAAATATTTGTGCTTTGCACGAAGTTAAAAGCGTTGACGTTAATATGCAGTTCACGGGAGATACGTGGCGATCAGTTTTAGCGACAAAACAAAAGCAAAATATCCCCGGCTGTTTTCCTACGTTAGCATCCAGACAGCTAGCTGCGAGCTAACGCTAGCGTCGAGGTGGAAAGAGCAAAGCGAAAGACGCGAACGGGAGAAAAAAAAACGAATGACACTAGCTAAAACATTTGTGAAGGCGCTTTTGATGCCTCCCTGCATTGACAGACGAGAAATCAAAGGCGCTTGTTGAGAAAACGTACCGTTTCTGGTCCACTGTTTAAAGGTCTAACAGCTGACTGTCTGTGGCTTCTCGTAAACATGAGAGACGTCACTAACACGGCCACGCCCTCCAGATCCGAGTCTGTGTATTTAAACACGACTGGTCGGAACGGAAGGTTTTCGTGCTTATCACAGATAAAATACAGTTTTCTTTGACCTACCGGCGTTATTTAGGTCTGACCGGAAGATACGCCCTTGCCAAGTTTGCCTTCTCTCCCAAAATAGACATGTATGTCAACACATACCATAAATGCCTTGTCCATGTAAAGGAGTAGAAGACGATAGACCCCTGGGATTCTTTAAATATACGAAGGAAATGTACTTATTGATATAATTGTTTGCGTTTATTATTAACTGTATTTTAAATCTTTTATTTCTCTTTTTACACTACCTTTTTTTTCGTATTTCCGAGGTGTTAATGTGTAAATATGTACGCGGGCAGACATCAAACTAACGATTGGACGTAAACGTCACATAATGTATTCACAAAAAAAACGCATAACAACCATAATAAATAATCTAAAAATTTCTCTCGTCTTTGTATTTTGACTTTATTCTCAACATTTCGTCATATACTGTGTTAGATCTTCGGTTGTTCTGTACTTCCCACAATCCGGCAGGGGGCGCTGTTTTCTTTCTGTCCCACATCCGCCTCCGTACCAGGCAAAGGACGAGTAACAAGCCAGTTTTGTTTCTTCATGATTTCTCCTGTGTACGAGTCAAGGAGTCAGTTGCGATGTATTTTATTTTCCCTTTTCTTTTTTAATAAATAAGTTATTTGAAAGTTAAGCAAACAAGTGGTTTTGTTGATTGTTTGAGGCTGTGCTCATCCCAAAGACTTACCACGTGTTAAAACTAATTTTTTTTTTTTTTTGAGATTCCCTGTGACTGGTCACTTGGCTGCTCTTAAAGTGGTGATTAAAACTTCTATCTAAACCAAAAATTAGATGGAGATTTTCTACAGATGGTTTAGCTTCAAGATTTAACACAACTTCAGACTGTCAAATTCTAATCGCGTACGCGTTGTCCATTTTCTAAAGGTCTGATGGATATTTTTACGCATGAGCCATGACGACACTGCACTAACACTTTATATATTATTAACCTCAAGCTATTTAACTCCAAACCCAAATGATTATATCTATATCTATATATATATCTATATCTCTCTCTATATATATATCTCTATATCTATATATATATATATATATTTTTTTTTTTTTAAACTTATGCAGTAAATTTAAAATAAGTTCCTAATTCTTTGACACAATAACTGTATTCAAGAACTGTGTCATCTTTTTAAGGCTCGATTCAGGTCGCACATTTAATGTCACATGAACTTTTCCCCCCCAAAAGTCTCATGGATAAATGAATAGAAAAGAAAAGAAAAAACAGTACAGCCTCACATGTATAAAACACTGCATTTCGTTCATGCGTTGATGTGCGTCAAAACAACCCCAGCAGTAAGAAAATGTGAGACAGAAAGCCAAATCAAAATAATTTATTTTTGGTGACATTTCATACAGTTCTAAGATTGTGTCTCAAACACTTGGTTGATCCATTTCTACATTTCCTTTTTTGCCACCCCAAACCGAAATTAACAGAAAAAGAACGCAAACATATGGAGAGCAATTCCTGTAGGTACTTGCAAGCCTGTCAACATCAACCATATGCTTCTAAAATGATTTCACATTACTCATGAGTAAGATCCTTTTTAAAAACAAGTTAGTGCATTTATTTAATTATACTAAATCACTAGCTGCTCATACTCATTAATGGAAAAAAAAAAAAAATAAAAATAAACAGCCCCAGTGATTTGATACTCGTTTACTGCATTACTAAACCCGATGCATCAAGTATTTTTCTCTCAGCTGACATCTCGATCAGTGTATAAATGTCATATGCGTGATTTTATTTTGCCAATGCGATTTCACACAACTTTGGGGAAACCAGCCTACCAAGATTGGGAGAAAAAAGCGTTGCGCATTAGAATTAAAATAAATAAATTTTTAAAAAGCAAATACATACAGTGAGTCAAACTTCAAATTCTAAGTCAACCTGTTTGTTTTTCAAAAGTTAAAAAAAAAAAAAAAAAAAAAAGGAAATTAAGAGGAAAAAAAACAAAAAGGAAAATAAAAATCAGCAAACTCACCCTAAACGCACAAAACAATCTGGCGGATACCTGCTGTCGAAAGCTTCCCTCCGTTAATTCATGACTAGAACAATTACATTCTCCCGCATACATTTCTAGTGAAGGGTTATTACAATATAGCATAGGCAACTACACCTCTACAGCTTCTTCAAAATCCAGTTTTACTGGGCCGAAAGTTTCCCCAAGACTACGTTATTTAGCAGACCTCTTCAACAAAAATAAAATCCTAGCAGGCTATGATCGTAGGCAGCTGGCACATAGCACGTGAAAATGTTCCAATTTTTTTTTATTTATACCCACGACTTGGCTGCCAGATGTCACATCGCTATCATCCTCAAGCTAACGGCACCACTCACTATTTTTGTACGTCCTTTGTTTAGAACAATTCACAGATATAAGCTTAACCTGGATATCCTGTGATGATGTAGAAAAAGCCAAAACTCACCTAAACCACCAGGCGAACTGAACAGTCAAATCTTAGTATTAACCTAACCACTCTTTATTATTTTCTTTAAATCCTCATGAAAAAAGAAAACAAAAAAAACAAAAAAAAAAAACAACAAAACAAAAACAACCTACTACCCAAACAAACATGTAAACAAAAAACCTGACTGATTATCAACGTGATAATGCTCTGAATCCATTGGAGTGGGCAGACCCAAAACACTTCAGATAGAAAGAGATACAACTCAACATGAAAAACTTTGGACCAGGCTAGCAGGTTCACCGAAGTCGGCGAGCACCCCCAAAGCGTATTTTTTCGGCTTCAAACAAAACCACACATCTGACTGCGGCGTACATCAACAGCTTCTTATATCTGACGGCGTTTAAGCCGATCACGAACCAGGATCAAAATACCACCATAGAACACATTTGATTAATATACATTAGAAGATCACACCGTCCAGTTTTTTTTTTTGGGGACAATGATTCTGAATCTCTGATGTAAAAATCATCCGTTTTCATTACAACAGTGCGACAGCACTATGTAGCACTTCAATCATTTTGCTTAACAATCAATGCATACATGGACATCAGTCAACCCTTCAGTCATACTTGCAAACCTAAGCACACAAGAAAAAAAAACAAACTGATGTCTCGTTGCGTGTTAGTGATATCTTTGTATATGTACATGACATATATGCATGTTCTTTTCTTCTTAGTGCATATTGTTCTTGCAGACCAACATCTATTCTTTTTAAAATTAAACGAAAAAAGGTAGAGGGCCCGGTACGCGGCCCAGCATCCCACCTCTCCCTAGCAGAGCGTAAATGAATGGCCTCCAGAGAAATCGCACTTAAATTCTTTTAAGCATAATGCCGGAGGCCAGAACAAGATTTTTTTTTTTTTATTATTTCCCCGTTTCCTTTTCCAATCACTCGTCAAAGTTCTTCAGTTGTCACTTTGCCCTCGAGTCCTGGTTGTCACAGTCTCATTGTCATTTAAAAGCTTTTCTTTGGACAAGTTCCAGGGGGGGAAAAGGCGGCTACCATAATGTTGTTGCTTTTATGTTATTCATTTTTATATAATTATATATATCCATGTATATATTCATACATCTTTTTTTTCTACTCATATCAAGTTTTTTTTTCTTTTTCTTTTTTTTTACTTTGGCGATACTGGTGGGATATTCTGCTCTTTGCCAGTGTGCCTGTAGCCTCCCTGGGGGGAGCTGCGTCGGGCTGGGGGCGGGCGCCTCTGGTCCCGGAACTTGAGGCCCCCGGAGCCTCGGGGGCCGTTGCTGCGGTAGTAGCCTTGTGAGTCACGTTCGCGCGGGGGCCGGCTCTCCTTGCACTCCCACGGCCCCTCCCTGTCGTGGCCCTTCTCCTGCTTGTCTCCGGGACCACTGCCGGAGCCCAGCTCCTCAGCCTTGTTCACGCGCAGCTCGCGCAACGGCTGGCCCGACGCGGTGCCGGAGGAAGCTGGGGCAGGGGCCGCGGGGGGAGGAGGGTCCTTGGGTGGCCGTTGGCACACTTCGGCGTAGCTGAGTTTGCGGGGCTCCTGAGCCGTGGGGGGAAGATCAGATTGCATTTTTAGGAAAATATACATCACAATTTTTAGTTTTTATGTTTACGTTTCTTGTTGTCGAACCCTCAGATCTCATAATCTCAACGCTCATCGGGGTAGGAGTGAACCTTCTGGACTTTGGTGGGACAGGGTAGATAAAGAGAGCAAAAAAAAAGAGATGAGCATAAAAGAGGAGACACAGAAGAAAAAAAAGAGAACCAAAGCCAGTCAGTTCACCACCTCACTTCCCTCTATGCGCAAAAGCTCTCATCATCAGGTAAACAACTGTGCTCAGGTTAGTGGCACGAATTACAAAGGAGCAGAGTCTTACCTGTGCAGGGGTGGGCATGGTGGCTGTAGCAGGGGCGGGCGTGCTGGGGGTCGCAGGCGTGGAGGCAGCAGGGGGCTGAGGCCTGGAGTTAGGCACCGGTTGCGTGGAGGGGGACGAGTTGACGGTGGTTTGAACAGGTGTGCGTGGAGTTGCTTTAGGTGCCGGGGGCTCTGGCCGTTCAACCCTCTTCTCCTGACGAGGGATGCTGCCGACAACGAAAGTTTTAGCCGTTCAAATTAGCATTTTATTTTTTATTCTAATCCTCACGTCCTACATTTACAGACTGAAGACAATCAATCATACCCAGGGACCGAAGGTGCGAGTGGTTGAGTAGCAGACTTCACTGGTGCCAGGGCAGGACTTGAGACGGCCACAGGTTCCTCTGTGACTGGGGCCTGGCCTGAACCTGCGCTCACAGTGGCTTCTTTATTGGCTTGTTCTGTCTATAAAACCCAAGAAGAAGGTTTTCACGTTAACCACATACGGTCCCGATCTCAACAATCCTCTCAACGCAGCATAATCAGAGAGATGCGAACCCTCACCTTGTCCCTGTACAAACCACGAACAACATCCGACATTCGGTTTTCTAGCACTGGCTCCCCCTGCGTACTGACCACGCAGCCAGGGAGAGGGGGGAAATTGGTGGCGGCCAAGTCGAACTTGGGCTGAGAAACCTTGACATCCGCTAACGGCACAGGCCTCTGTGAAGGGGAATTCAAACGGAGCCAACAGACAGAGATGGGTCACGAGACGGTTCATGCTTTAAATACAACGTATGAGATTCGTGACAACAAGGAAGTGCCATTTACCGTAAGCCTTTCGTCTTCTCGCCTCCTTCGTGTTCCTCTGTAGTTTGTGCTTCGTCTGAAATGATTCGTCAACAATGACTCAGCATCAGTCCAATGTCAGTCAGTGCGTGCACATACACTCCCCCCTGATTTATTTTAGAAGGGCCCTGTGACTTTAACTGACTGAAAATTACGCATCCTGACTTTTTTTTTCCCCCGTTGGAGTTCAAAGTGATTTTAGAGCTCAAATATTGTGCAAAGGAAATTAATTTTATAGATTTCTACAGACTAGTTTCCACGAAATCTCTGCTCGTTTGGGAAAAGCCGTCGAGATGGTTGTGCATCGATTATGGAAACCAGGTTTCAAATTACAGTCCACGAACATCACAGTAGTCGGGGGTTTACCTTCCTCGTCCCGCAATGCCGCCGTCATCGCTGGGGTCCAAAGACGAGGAAGAGGAGGACAGGTGCGAGAAGGCCGAGCTCAGGTCGGCGGCGGTCTGGACCGGGTTAGTGGTGGTCGCCGCAGCAACCTGAGCGGGAGGCTGCGGACTGCGCAGGCCGGTCAGACTCTCCAAGGGGACGGGGGTTATGGACGCCGGGGCGACCTCGCCCGTCCTCGCCGGGGGCTTCACGTGGTTTCTGACGCAGCGAAACGGAAGGAGATCAAAGGCGACGGTCAACAATCGTGTAAGATTTAAATAACGCGCTGGCAACCAGTGCTTCCTGTTGAACTCGAGAATAAACCTCACAGGGCGTAACTCTCCGACCATATGGTTTTTATATTTAAGTCAATTTGCAGCTTCAAACTGTTTGCACAAATGTTAGTCAGCTTCTATAAAAGAGTCAAAATTGCATTGTAATTGGAAAGTGTACTCGTCTCATGAGCAGACGTGATGGAGGCTGTAACAACTAAATGAGTTCAAAGGAAACACTGGTGACACCAAACAAAACCTGACAGTTTGCTGGAGGACCAAGACAACATGCTGTGTCTTCTCAGTGAACGCACATGACATGCAGATGATTTCTCCAACTACACTTGTGCTCATGATTGGCTGAAGCGGCGCGTCGTTCGTGCGACAACCTGTCCGCAGCCAATCATCAAGTCACTGAGCAGAGCTGACAACGCCAACGCACGGCCCGACCAGGCTAAAAATAACCTGACGTAGCACAAATAAAACTTTTAGATCAAATCCCCCCCCCTTCCCTTTCCCCCCGCCCCCATCAGCGTGATTGACGTAAATTCATCTTTCAGTCGGTTTTTTGACCCTCAGATCTCATAATCTGAACGCTCATCGGGATGCGGGCGAAGCGCCTGACTTTGAAAGGAGAGGACAGAGAGAGAAAATGAAAAGATGAAAGAAAACGAGAGAACCAAAGTCAGTTGCTTCACCCGCCGGTTTCCCTCTATGCGCATCATGATCTCATCATCAGGTCTGACTTATTTCCTTCTGAGAAGTTGTCGTCTCTTGCGCAAAAGGTTTGGAGCGTTAACATGACAGCAAAGACGACCTCGGCCAAACTGTTCAGCTTATCGTTGTTATTGCACGTTAACACCACATGGCGCATGGAAACACAATCACTAATGAAGGCAGCAGTAAACAGTGTTTTTTTTTTTTTTTTATAAATATGAACTGAACGGTTAGTTGAGATGGAGAGAAACAGTCACATGTAATAATGTAAATGCAAAGATGAGGTTTTGGAGCCGGTACTGGAAAAAGCCAATCAAATTAGCAGCTGACAGTTTTATCAAATGACAGGATGAATCCAGGATGTTCGTGGCAGAGATGAAAAGGACTCTGGCCGCAATAATGTGACGCGCCCAGTTATGGATTTAGTCATTTGGCTGTGGCGGGAGGGTGAAGAGATGAGGGTAGCAATGAAGCTTAGAGTATAACAGTGGTACCTGAAGGCATTTATTACATTCTTTCTTGAATAGAGGGGCACACTGTGGGGACAGTAAGAAGACAGGGAGTGAAGAGCAGTTCCCTGGTGGGCTGACGTTATCTTTAGACAAACTCTACTACAGATGGTCTGATGTCCACTGCTTAACTTCATGCAAACGAGCACACAATGGTACGACTTCCCAGTTAGAATGTATTTATGCAAATAAACCTAAAAAGATACTTGTAATAAAAAAATAAATTAAAAAAAAGACTTTCTCACCGGTTTCTGTTGAAGGGGCGTGTGATGTTGAGGGAACTGGAGTTGGTTTTGTAGTGTCCAGCCGAGCCAAAGCCATTCACAAAGCTGCTGTTGGGAAACGGTGCCTGCTCATGATAAAAAAATAAAAAAATAAAGAGACTTTCACTAATCCTGCTTCATTTCAAGTTGGTGCGTTTATTCACGGTGTAGCGATAAGAACTTAAACAAATATTATTTGCTCGATTGGTTTGGTCTGAAGGCAGAGCTGCTGTTATTGTTATGCAAAACAGTGTTGATGTCACAGGGAATTCAAATGGAAAGAAGCGAACGCCTCATTTGCATTCACTCTGTGTTTCTCCTCAGACTCTTTAACAAATAAACCGGACAAGTGTATCTGCCGTTTGATTTTAAAAGTTGCATTGCTGCATTACAGGCACAGGACCAGTGGGTTTCTACTGAATTTATGACACACTTTAATATGCGTTTCACAGCCATTTTGGCCGAGTTAATTCCCATGTTTCCAATGGTACAATCAATTAAATGAAAATTAAAGTTTTTGAAATTAATACTGCATAAGTTTAAGACATTAATAAAGTCAGCAGATTTTGCAGCTACATAAATTGCCCAATATATCTGTATTGATCTATATATGAGGAAATTTACTCATGATTTTATTCTTTACCATTTCTTTTACTTGATCACTACACACATCATGTCATTACTAGAACAGAAGTACTACTATCCAATAATACACTATTTAGGCTGTCAGTATTTATGATATTCATGATGTCCATAGTCTATATCAAACCTCCACCACTTCCCAGTTACTCTGTGGCTTCATCTTGTAAATGTTACCTTATCCTTTTCCATTTTTATATTATTTTGCAAACCTAAATTCCCCTTTAGGGATCAATAAGGCTTTCATCTTAAAGCGTGAGGTCGTTTAAAGCGTTTAAGTGAAGCCAGTGCTCGTCGGTGGACTCACCAGAGGAGTTTCAAAATACGGTGTGGGCGACGGTGTCCAGGTTGGGGGTACGATGCCGTAGACCGGGTACTGCTGCTGAGGGTAGACGTGCTGCATGTAGAGGGGGGAGCTGTACTGGGACTGGCTCTGGGACTGCTGAGTGTACAGGCTGCTGTCCATGCTACGGTAGCCGTTCTTTGCAAAAAACGTGTTGATGGCCTTTATCCTGGCCTGTCCGAAATTAAACGAGGAGGAAAACGCGTGAGCGAAGGGGCTTTTTTGAAATTTCTTTTTCTGTCCAGATGTTTCAGTATAACTCACCATGATGGGTTTTCCCTGAAATGTTTTTACTTCCTCTCTCAAATACTTGTAAGCCTGATGGGGAGGGAGGATAAAGTAAATAAAAAGGAGAGTTAGTGTCAATTCAAGGTGCAGCATTTCAAGTGAACGCAGTAGAGAGATAAGAAGTGGAGGCTGGTACCTGTTGAGCATCCGTGTCAGATTGGAATGTGATGTACCAGTTGTTGTTGTGTGCAAACTCGACACTTATCACCTTCGGACAGTTGTCATTTTTGAACAGTGACTCTACTTCCTGTATATTAGACACAAGAGAACAGTCTCACGTCAGTTAACCACACTGGCAAGCTTCTAACCATATTGTTTTTTGGGTTTTTTTGTACACGCACAACTCAGACTGACCTCAACAGGGGTGGTTTCAGGGACCTCTCTCAGTATGATAATACACCGCTTGTGATTAGGACGCACTTTCTCTCCCTTCTCGTCCACTTGTACCATAGGAGATGCTGGCGAGGGGGAAAATTTAACCATATTTAACGACGTTACAGGGCGTATCAAGATATTTTTAACACGCATTATCCTTAACTTTTCACTTACATCTCAACACATCCAGGATGAGGTCCATGTCCGTGGTGAGGACCTTGATACCTTCCATGCTGGCTATAGTCCAAATAGGGACGAACTGATCGCTGTCCATCTGGGACATCAGGTACAAATCCTTCGAGAGGTTCTCTCTGAATCACACGATGACAAATACAGAAAGATTAGCGATCCCTTGACAAATAATGAGCCCGCTTTACAAATACGACACAAATATGAAACGGTGCTTTCCTCTTACCGTGAGAAATAAAACTCCAGCTCTTTCTTCAGAGACTCTCGTAGATTCTCGGAGGAGACGGGCTGTTCTTCAGTTTTGGAATCTGCTGGTAATCAAAAAATGATAAAATATGAGCAATGAGAAAAGTGTCGACGTGTTTTTATCGGGCATGGTGATGCACAAGCGTATAATGGACGTCTTTTATTCAGCACCCTCAGATATATTTACTGCAGGGATGGGGTTTAGTTCACCTGTAAAAACACAGACTGTCTCATTGACTGAGGAGGATCATCCCACAACTAATCACTGTTATCTGTATGTCAGAGAAGGCTCTCAGCATAAACACAAAAACAAAAGAAAATGCGCTTGTCTTGAGTTTTCTAGAAGACGTTCTGCCACTCATCTTAGTCATGACTCGGGCCCCCAGTCATTTCAGTCTCAGGTGGGCAGCACCCACCTGAAAATGTTACTAATAAGAGTCCAAACTCCCCACATTGTCACTAAGAACTGTAGCAGCTACGTGGAAGAGTCCAGCTGCCTTCGTTCAGGCACAACCTCCCTCCTCACGCCTCCTAGAAGTCATCTGTTTTCTAGGTAATATTTGTTTGTTGCAACTCGGGTCACTCAGCTTGAAGTACACAGAGAAACTCAGATCCATGCAGTCAAATGTTGGGTAACGAGAGGCGTATGTTATTTGATTGTTCTGACTGTTTAACGACCTCATGTTTACATTTAATGCATTTTTTTTAGCCGTGTTTTCGAAAACACGTGTTCCTACAGTGGTCTTCATCAATAAAACCAGAAGAAAATTATGTATTGCATGCAGCATTTATTTAAACGCAACTCGTGTACGGAGCTCTGATCGGTTCAAAAAGCTACTCCTGTCCCATATACGACCCAGCAGAATTTTAAAGGGATAAAACTTGAATACTTGCACGTCAGTTTAAGGTGTTCTCCCAAATCTACCCTCCAACCTTCCTTTACTGTGGGCTCAGTGCACATCTGAAAATGGCACAGCTTTTATTTTTTTTTTGTTTTTTTTTGTTTAAAGAAAGGGGGCTATCATGGAGGTCATAGTGGTGTTGTATTGGACATGTTTGCACGTGGGACGAACACAAAGAAAGACCACATGACAATATTTACGCATTCCAACATTGTCTGAGATACATGAACCTTTTTGGCACGGCTGTTCTTTTGGACTCGCATACATGCGTTGCTTAGCTTGTGGCCAAAGTCAAAAGTTAAATATGAATGAGTGTCTGGGTGAGGTGTGTTCCAGTGCTGTGTGCTACCTTTTCATCCATCTGCGAGACAGATTCAAGATGAAGCACACGGGTGTTCGACTGATATATGTGAACATTCACATATGGAAAGCATATCTGTGAGACGACTTGTCAGTTTATTAGGTACACTAGAGTACACCAATCATTTCTACTATAACAGTCCTGCTCTGAGGCTCATCTAAATGAAGGTTATTTAAATATTAGTTTCAAATGCCAAAGATGTTGAATCAGCCGTGTTTTCATTTTGAGGACTGTGGTTTGAGGTACTATCGAACAGAACTCTATCGTTTCTATTTTTCTGACAAACCAATTTTAGTCCGTGGGCGAAACCAAATAACAGAGACACTGTAACGCTCATTTCAATCCGGTTTAACTGCACCACAAACTACAACGCCGTTTCAATGTGAACTCAACATTACAACAGTCACGAAGGAGGATTTAGCGCATTGGGAAACGGTTCGCCCGTGGGACTGTTCATGGTATTAGACCAAACAGTTTTGTTATCTCGGTTGCAAGCGTTTTATTTGCTGTACAAATCGTTATCATTGTCACATGTAGTAGAAACAGAGTAATCCTCAGCTGCAGGCACGTTCGACGTGTGGAGGAGACGGCTGCATGTGATGTGTGGTGACTGACCTGAGGTCCCGGTTGTGGACTCAGCGGGGGAAAAGCCCAACTCTGGAGGGTCCATTCCATTTACTGCTATCTCAGCTGTTGCTGTGGAGCTGCCGTCATCCAGGGCCGTGAATCCCACAGTGTACTGTTTGCACCCAGCAGACGAAGGCTCAGAATAACCTGTGAACAAGAGTTTATTTCAGAAACAACCGTGCAGAGTGTAATTTTTAGGCTCCACGTTAAGGCCCACATCTCACTGGGTTCGGTTTTGTACTTTGTGTGTGCTTCAGTAACATGTATGAAGCTTTTCTATCAACAGACATGGACAAACTGTCATATGTTTTTCCATTGTGCTGGTGAATCTCACCTTCACTGATGTCTGAGGGAGGCCAATGAGAACTGCTGGTGACAGCCTCGCTGGGGGCCACAGGCATCTCCTGCCACACCTTGGCATTTGGGTTCAAACCAGCACCCTTAGAGGTGACCTTCGAAACAGACACAGCAGGATCAGCCGAGTTCAGCGCACACTCAGGGACAGTGTCTTGTAAGTAAAGCAGCTAGTTATCTAAACAAGACTGCTGCAGATTGGCAGCTTATTAATATTTAAACAGATCAGAAAATGCCTCATCTACAACCGAGACCTCCTCTGTGATGACTACTGCGTATTTAATCTTCTAAGATTTGTCATTTCATCTGCGCTTGCTGCATAGCGGCTTATATGAAATGCAAGACAAAAATCAAACGATTAAAATGTGGAAACATTTTGTTACGCAGGCTGATAATAGTCTGCGTGTTAATGTTCCCCCAAAGCACTTCGTGTTTTTCAGACGTTTTCAACAACAAGGTTAAAAAAAAAAAAACAGCAGAACACAGAATTTAAGTGTGGTGTAAAAAAAATTTACTTTACAAGAAGAGAGTATATAGGTCAAAGGAACCACCAGTACATTGACCTTATATTATAATACATGAACACATGGGAAAACAGAAGAAGAAGGAAAAAAAATGCTGTGTTGTCCAGATAAACCGGTTGATAAAACTAACACAACGAATAAACTCTGTGTCACGTTCACTTAAGTAATGCTATGACTGCAAATACAGCCATCCACATGGTGGTATATCTGAAACAAACCGTTTTTAGATCTGGCTCTGGATGGTTTTGTTTTAAATATAACTTGTATTTTTATTTTTGTGTTATCTAAGGTTAGACTCCCTCCATATTAAACTAGCTCTGGTATGGGAGGAGAAATCCTGACCCTGCAAAGATCTGTGGCCAAGAATAGATCGCATACTGTACATAATGAGGCACACAGACACTGATGTGAACTTAATGTGAACTAACTGTAGATTATGTTCTCATGCATAATCATAAATATTACTTAAAAGGACACAGAGATACAGTCTGACGAAAGAAGAAAAAAGATGCACTGAAACTGAGCAGATAAAGGAGGAGCAGGGACTTTAACTGTAGATTTGAACAAATGAAATTTAAGACTTTTTAACATCTTTTTACACCATTACGTGTTAAATTTAAGACCTACACGGAGTCCGATCAGAGATCCAGAATTACTTTAAGAATAAGAAAAATGTATTGTCATTCAACTATCAACTCGGGACATCCCTGGGTTGGGCTTCACTAATGAGGAACAGAAACATAATAGGCTGGAGCCAGAGGGGGTCAGACTGCAAATTAAGACGCAAATGGATGCAAGGATTTAAGATTTGAGTAAATGTAATTTAAGTCCTACAGTGCAAAATATGATTGCGCTTAAGACTTTTTAAGGCCTTAAAACTGGATTATTTAATAGAAGACTTTTTTTAAGACTCTGCAGAAACCCTGCATCCAGCGAGGAGAGGTGGATGGCAGGTTGCTGACAACTTTGGAGCTCCAGTTACTGTCAGATTTTACTAGCTTCCTACTTTGACATTGTCACTTGCCACCTGCTAATACATTAAGCCCTCTCTCCTTTCTTTTTTTTTTTTTTGCCAAAGCACTCGGCCTGACAAGAACAGCTGCCAACCACAATAGGCCTAGAGACACTTCTCCCCACTACACAAGAATGGCCATGACCAACCAAATAGGCCTTCTGTGTAGGTCAAAAAAAAAAAAAAACCGCACACATTTATGTGCGATGCAACTTGACACATGGTCACAATGCGTGCTTGTGTGTAACAGGCCGTGGTGGTGGTGGTGGTGAGCCCACTTCGTGTCAGCTGACTGCAGCTCAGCTCATGTCCCTGCGCTAGCTGCGCTACGCTATGCTAACCCTGATTAGCTAACACATGACGTTAGAGTGAATGAACCTTTACCACACGGCCACGAGCCGAAGCATCGATCACCAACAAAATTGAAAAATAAAACAACCAAACCGGTGCTTAGCGGCTTCAAACAAAATGCCACAGTCATTCTGCATGTTAGTCAAAACTGAACTTGTCGGCTAATGATTACTCAGCAAACTACTTAATGAGCTCGGTTGTTGCAGTGGCTAGGCTAACTAGCTCTGTACTTAGCACTCTATCTATATCTCTGTCTCTCCATCTCTCTCTGGGGGGGGTGCAGTGGAGCTCATGCTGAAGATAAGTGTAAAATTACCAAGAAGCAGTCGAGCAGCTGCTGCCGTCTGTGTCTCAGACCATTTTCCGTTCAGCTTAATGATTAAGCATCGTGGCAAATTTATAAAAATTCAGACTGAGTAAAAGCCGCACGTTTGTGGTTTAACAGTCGCTTTGTTTGGGTTAATTTTAAACTGCTGTGTAATTTAATGCTGCTCATCACGCACAAGAAAGGGGGGTGGGGGTGGGGATGGGGGGGGCGTACTGCTCCAACAGGTCCAACATTAGCCGGCTAAATAGCCAGCTAACTAGCCAGCTAGCTAACTAGCCGGCTAACTAGCCACAGAAGGCCGCACTCACCATGCCGCCTGACCCTCCCTCGCTCCCCGGAGGAGCCTCGTCCTTCCCCCCGGTCTCCGGTCCGGGATCAGCCTCCTCCTCCTCCTCCTGCAGCAGCGGCGGCGGATCTCCGCTCCGGTCTGAACTCATCAGCCGCTCCTGACTCACTTCCACCCCGTCGCGGTCTCCCGGCCCCCCGCCTGCTGCTGCCACCACCACCTCCTCCTCCTCCTCTCCCCGATATACCGGGTATTATATGCTACAGGCTGAGGCTAGCGACCTAGCTGTGAACCAACGGAGCGGTGAATCAAGCTTGCACGCTAAGATACTAATGGAGGAAGCGATGCCAAACCATGACTCTTCTCAGACCACACTCCCCGCTGGCGTTTCGTCAACTATTGGAGACCACACACCGGGTTCGTGAGGCGCATTCCTAACCGGGCGACCGGAGCGGACACTGGGGACACGCAGCTTTCCTCCGCACCAGGCACCAGGCTCACAGTCCGCCGGAGACGTCCCGGCTTCCACCGCGAGGTCTCGGTGACCTCTGCACAAACCGGTTCCTCTTCCGGGTCCACACTGGAAATTAGTGTTTTTATTTTTATTTTTTTTTAAACACTATGTTCACTGATATTTATTTATTTATTTATTTATTTATTTAACATTGCGCAAATTATAATGACAAAACACTACTACTAGAACTACTACAACAACAATTTGAACAATAAACATTCACACCAACCGAAGACTCTTGTGTCACACTCGCTTTTTTTCACATGTTTTTTTTAAATAACTTTATTCAGAACTTACATAAAACAAATACAATGATATTCTCATGCACAGAACTGCAAAAGATTAGTAATTTAAATTTAAAAATCATACAACAATGAAAAAAAAAACACCACACACAGCTACATTTTACACATCGACCTTTATGTATATAGTGCTTGGTTATGATGATGATACTAACTATGACTTCTTCTTTTCTCTAGCTGTTTTTTGAATTTGTTTTTGTTTTTTCATTTATTGTTCGTGTTGAATGTTTGCCACTTGACAAGCCCCTAACCCTCCTGCACATTCCTACCTCAAACTTTATATTTCTTTTTTCTCTTTTTAATGTACTGTATGTTTTCAGTGATTTTATTGATCCGGAAATAAATAAATAAAATTAAAAACTATACAATAAAAAATAGAAATTTGTTCTACATGAGCCATCCTGTAAAGCTTCAACAGTGTGTTAATTATTTATTTCTCAAATATGACATCCAGCCATGGTTTAGAGAAGACTGCAAACGCAAACCCACATTTGCTTTCCTGATCTTAACCACATTTGCACAATAACATGCACACACCTCTTTTTCTGTCCGCTTCAACATCCTCCACCTGTGGTTTTTGTCTCACTATTTACAAGTGTGTTTGAGAAACTTTCCATTTCCTATATTCATCACCTTTATTTATTTATTTATTTATTTTTTATTTTTTTTATTTTGATCTCATATGATGCTGGCATTGTCCAGAAACTGGTGATTGGTGATTATCAGTGGGTTCAGTGAGTGGCAACAAAAGAAAGAGAGAGCTGTGATATAATCAGACTTCTTTTCGATGTAATCACGAGCAGACGATAAACAACTGATTACTCTATAAATGATGCAGAAAAGGTTGATCAAACATAGGGCATTTGGTATTACTATGGAAAGTGTGTTATCACATCATCAGCCTTGCAGATAAAAATGTCTCCATTGTATAACAAATAGTTAATATTGTAGTTAATTATTATTCAGTGGCTGTAGCATAATGCAGTGTTTGATTTAAGACACATAGACTTGCTGTATATTTGCAATAACTTGAATGAACGAAACACTTGACTGTAACTTAATTGAAATAAAAATAAAATATCTTGGTTACCGCAAAACACTTACTTCACAACATAGAATCTGTAGTTTAATGACTAGATTCATGTAATAACTATGAATCATAATATATAGATGTAAACATTCTCTATTTTCTTTAAATCTAATTTAAGACATGTACATCAAACTTGCAGTGCTCTAATAGAGCATGTAATGAGATGTCTTTTGTAAAGGATGAAAGGATTAGATCTAATATTTTTTATTTATTTATTGCTTTATGGAAAAGAGGGATATGTTCTAAGTACAATATATCTAATTATCCATATGAGCAAGGTCTCGAAATCTCCCTCCTATAAGAATAAATCAGTGAGAGTGATTTTATTGAGCCTGTTGGAAAAATTTCTCAACCCCATTTGATGCAAAGGAAATGAAGCAAAACAAAGGCTCCATCCATTTTAGTCAAAGTGATATTTGGTGGTTAATTTAGTGAAAACTCACAGGTGATGTCTCACCTAAAAATACAGCGCGGTGTCCTTACAGGGACATCCAGGTAGAAGGCGAAGCTCATGATGTCAGACACAACTTAGTATTAAATGCAGCACATATCTAAAAGTATAAAAAAGTGTCTGCATGAACAAGAATTAAAGAATGTGAAAATTTGTATTGAGTTAAACAAATATTTAAGACTGATGCCTTTAGATATATGGATTTAATTGACTTAACCAGCCACATCTGGAAAAAGGTCAGGATAAAAGGCTTGGATGTAGATGCCCTTGAGAAGACTTTTTATATTTTTGTAACTATGACATTCTGGTCTCCACTTCATGTGGCGCATATGTTATGTTAATTAACACACCAGAAATCTGAATAAAATCCTTGCATGTGTGAGCTTAAGTGGCAACAGTAATGATTCTAGTTTATTCCCAGACAGTTCCAGCTTCAGAATAAACACTCTGTTCCATAAATCAACAACAAATCAACATTTATTTTAAGCTATACCTTTAATCATTCTCACGACATTTCGCTATTGTCTGCAAAATCTAGTCACAACAAGTATTTGAGACTCGGGAGAGCTACAAAACACAGAAGAACGCATTCAGCAGCTCTTTATAATGGGACGCAACATTTCCCTCCGCTGAAAGCGGCCTATTTCCCAAGCGCACTCCTCTTATTGATCACGTGCTCCATGTCGGCGTGCTCGGACGTGTCCAGCTTGATGTCGTACTTGGCCAGAATCTTCATGATGGGCCTGATCTTCAGCCACCACTGTGACTTAGGGATGCGGTGCCTGCAGCAGACAGAGGAGGCGTCGCTCAGCGTTAGGTCTTGTTACCGCATATAAAATGTGTAAGTAGAATGTGGGTCTTACTCAAAATCTGTGTCTTCCTTGAGATTTGCAAGAGGCTGGAAGGTGAGCGCCCGTTTCCTCATGCCCAGTACACAGGCAGAGTCCGGTGTGTTGGCAAAGATACGACCTAAAAAAAATAGAGAGACTCAGATGACTCCTAATGCCTTCTCATTATTATTCGTCTCATTATTTTCCTGTTGGTATAAATTCCCATTAAATGTGCTGCAGAGTTTGTTTTCAGGTCTGCGTACCATGCCGGTAGCACTCCTTGAGCTTCTCAGTCAGCCACAGAACGGACTTGGCGCCCATCTTTGTGCCGAAGTTTCTGTCGAAGGGGGTTGGAGTGCCGCCCTTTGGACAAAGCAGAGGACAGGCTTTATGCAGTTATGTGCGGAAAAATGGGAAGGAAATAATTTCACTTCAACCACATGGACGCACCTGCTGCATGTGTCCGAGGACGTTCTTGCGGCAGTCGAAGACGCCCTTGCCCTCCTCCGAGTACAGGTTGAAGATGAAGTCAGTGGTATAGTTGGCGTTGCAGTTCTCGTTCCTTTGGAGGAATTTACATATAATTCTACTGTCATATGGAAGGACGCCGACTTACAGCGGATGTACAGTTGAAACCAGAAGTTTGCATACACTGTGTAAAAGGACATAAAACTTTCTTTCCTGTCTGAAGTTAAATCATCTGGGCTTTCCTTCATTGTTTAAAGTCAGTGATAAGTTATTTGGTGTTTATGTTGCTCAGCTTCTGCCCAAACTTGAAAACGGCCTGGCCAACCATAAAGGAAAGCAATGGGACTTTTATTCAGGAAAATATTAGGTTGAAAACCTTCAGACAGAAACAGAAATGCATAGCCATCATCACTCTCAAACAAACGTCTTACATACATTTTAAATGTTTTAGTAATTTAACCAAATATTTTAACTTAACTGTTCTTAATCCTTTTATCATTCACAGCTGCATAAATACATCAATAGGCCGTCCTAACTGTGAACGTAAACTAAACCTTATCTGCTTTTAGTAACAAACAAACATTTATCATTAATTTCAGTCAAATCAATTATAAATTTTATCAGTGTAATTTAAGTCACAGTCCATACCAGTAGCCTCTTTGTGGATTAGCCCAAGCTGAACAGTTGTCTCTCCTGTCGTCTGAAGCCACACTGAAATAAAAATGATCTCACTGCCACATGCAGGCTTCATCACCTGGTGCCAGCTTTGGGGGTTTTTCATTCCTCAGTAGGGAAGAGCACAGTGCTCCTCTTCTCCTACAGGTGCCAGTGTTCTTTGGCTTTGACCACCTGAATTTGGACTTTTGACTCAGTCATACTATGTTTGTGTATGTAAGCTTCTGACTTCAAAGAAAGTAATAATAAAAAAAAACTCTCTAAGAAATTCTCTTTGTCATTATTGTGGCATTTAGCAAATAGAAATAATTTTGGTAATCCTATCTGATCTAAAGTTTAGTCTGATTTAACTTGAGACAGTGAGGAAAAAATGTTTATGTGTCTTTTTACACAGTGTATGTAAACTTCTGGTTTAAATACAGATTAAATAACATAACATGTACAATACCGATCAAAAGTTTTAGAGCACTCCAATATTTATTTATAATTATTGAAATTTATGCATATTTAATGTCTCATTTTACTCTGAAATTAAAGAAATAAAGAACTGAAGTTTAATAATAATAATGGAATCAATAAATAACTCAAAATATATTCTCAACCTTTGACTCATCAAAGTAACAGTCTCGAACACTTCTTTCTTTCTAACATGGAAACCAAATATTTTTCTTCAGAAGTTCCCAGAAATGTGTGGGTGGCACTTGTAGGGTGCTTTGCTTTCACTCTTCTGTCCAATTCATCACAAACCAGCTCCATGGGGTTAAAGTCTAGAGACTGGGCCATGATCTATTCCATCTTATCCTGAGGTAGGCTGGTGTAGCTTGGACTAAAGTTTTGGGTAATTATCTTGCTGTAGGATGAAGCCCTGACCAACTATACCAGAGGATGCTCCGTGCTGCTGTAAAACCTTTGACTGGTAGTGTATTTATGCTTTGGTCAAAGGGTAAAATAAAAGCCTTCATATTCTGAATTCATGATTGAATGTAAATTAAACGCCCACATCGATGCCTTTTGCTTGACTTCAACCCTCAAACAAAACCTACCTGAGAATCAAACCCCTTTTCACTGTTGTCTTCATCTTCTGCAAAAGATGCTCTACGTTCGTCTGTTGGCAGAATTCACAAATCACTCACTCAGAGCACAGCCATGCTCAGTCTGCAGAAACTTTTTTTTTTTTTCAAAAAAATAGAGATCTGAAGACTTTAGTGCAGCGTTAAGGAAGTGAACTCAAGCCCTGAACAGTGTGCTGCATCTGCAGGTGACACCTTTGTGCACGATCTAAAAACGGAAAACTCTTCAAACAGTTCCTCACCTCCAGATCTTTAATGTTGAATTTCTCCTCATAGATGTAGGCGGCGTCAGCTCCAGCAGCCAGACCAGCCATGGTGGCCAAGTAGCCGCAGTATCCGCCCATAGTCTCAACGATGAACACGCGGCGCTTGGTCCCGGCCGCAGACTGCTTGATTCTGTCGCAAGTCTGCAGAGAACCAGGAACCTGTTCAGCTGTTTTTATTTATTTCTTATGCTTTTAAAGTGCGTGTGTGTTTTAGTTGCTGTTTTGCCACTGACGGAGGTGATGGTGTTGAGGGCGGTGTCAGCGCCGATGCTGAAGTCAGAGCCGGGGACGTTGTTGGAGACGGTGGCTGGGATCACCACCATAGGAATGCACATCTCTTCATATTTCTCTCTGGCCTGAACCAGCTCCAAGCCTCCAACGTAGGCCTGCAGCGCGGGGAGGAGACGGAGACGGATTAGTGTGTGTGTGTGTGTGTGTGTGTGTGTGTGTGTGCACTTCTAAAAGTGTGGCTTATTTGCACATTGCAGACAGAAAACAAAACAAAAACTGTTGTGCAAGGGAGATGGAAGCAAGGAAAGGCTTATGAAATATCTCCCCTACATAAAACAAAATGTATCTATGAATGTAAAGTAAAATTAAACTACAAATAAGACAGAAAGAAAAAAGAGAGAAACAAAAAATATAAAGGTACAACTTTACTCGTTGTCTGCAAATTTAGAGGAAATTAAAATGAATGGAAGTACATGTGTTAACAGGTGACGTCTTCAATTGTTTTTTGAAGATTTTGCTCTTAGAGATGCAGGTAAATTGTTCCATGAGGAAGGTCGTCTGTATTTTAAGGTGCATTGATGAAGAGGAGTCCGACAATATGATAAATAAAAGTCTTAGTATGATGTGAATGAATGTCTGAGGAAAACCTGCCAATGGAAAATCATGAGGAAAATGTGACAAACTCATGCATAAACATAGGTTTGGAATAGATTAGCATCTGAAATTGATAGCAAATGAAAGTTCCTAAAAAAGAGGAGTACAAGAATCATTATTTTTAGCACAACAAACAATCATCCTGTTCTGGATAAGCAGAATCTCGTTGAGAAAGGTAGAACATGTCGCTTCCCAGACGGTTTTACAATAAATAAAGTAAGGTAAAATGAAACTATAATAGCAAGTTAAAAGATGTGATAAGAGCTTTGTGGTGTTGCGTCTCACCTCAAATCCACCAATAATCACCAAAGCGTGAATGTTGAACTTGGAGATGTTCAGGCTAATTTGCTCCAAGATTTTGGCCGGGAGAGTTCTTTGGGAGAACAGCAATACAAAAATGATACAATCTCAAGACGAAGAAACAAATAAAGTTATTAAAAAATGTGTTTTACCTCTTGGTGCCCAACACTGAACCTCCTTTTCCTGTCCAGCCGCTCACTGAGGTCCAGTTGATGGGCTCAACCTGCGGCGAGAGACAACAACAGACAGTTTCACTTAGGGAAATTTAAACATTCAAAACCAAACAGTCCTGAAATAGTGAGTAAATCAAAAGTGAGACATTTCATATAATGTCTAAGCCATGGCTTTTAAGCGGCTGTGGAGAGGATGCAAAGTAAACCCTCTTTTTACTTTTTACCCTTTTACTTTGCAAAGTAGCAAAGTAAAAGTAATAATTTATTTATCCAGCATTACTAACTCCTGGTACTTGTTTGTGTAATACATGGGTCTTCAACAGGGGTTCACGACCCCTAGAGGGTCTGTAGAGGTACTGCAGGGGGATTGGAAAATCTTTAGTTGATTAGACTTTTCTTTTTTTTTATTTTCCCCTACAATTTTCTGGCATGTACAACCTCCTGCTGCACATGTTGAAATAAAAATAAATAAACAAACAAAAAAATAAAAATGACTATTTGGACCTGTGTATTATATGAATATCTTAATATTGAATGCAAACAGATGATGATAATAATAATGTCATAAATAGCACTAAGCCGAGTTTAATATAGAATACATACAGATAGGGGGTCCCTACTTAATCTCTCCATCAGTTTGGGAGTCAGAAAAGACCACTGATGTAAAATATCACAAAAACTAGTCTATGGGGACACGTGACTTCTACTTTTTCCAGTTGCAGACATTAAAATAATTAGATTTGGTTCCTTGGTTCAAAATTAAACACATAACTTCCGTTTAAATATGTATTCAGGCCTGCAGAAATGTGGTTTGGGACAAGCTTACCTGTCCTTGAGCCAGACCGTCAAAGCCGTCATGGACAGCCAGCATGGTGTGACCCTGGATGATGCCCATCCTGACCGCTGCACGGACCGCGGCATTCATACCGGCACAGGGAGCGCCGATGTTCATGATGGCCACGTTGATGTTGCTCTGAGAGGGAAGGGGAGACACTTAAAGGATGAGTCACTAGATAAAAACTGCAGCCGTTATCATTAATTCCTTTATATGTAGTGATAACAAGGTTTAGGTAACGAGCGTGACTCACCTTGACATCTGGAGGATTTATGTGAGCCAGCAGCTTGTACGTGTTCCAGTTGTTCTCAAAACTCCTGCACATCACAAATGAGGCTGAATGACTGACTTTATTAGAACTTAAAACAATGAGTTTTGCCTTTAAATATTTTAATTGGAGTTATTAATCGTTATCACTTTGTTTTTTATTATTTTATTTATTGCTGGGATTTTTCCTTTTTTTCTGTGACAATAGACTGTGTAGTTAAAATCAATGGGACTGTTTGACTCTAACAATGTTCAGTCACAATAAATTACCAATAGAAATATGTCATATGAATCCTTCTAAATAATGAGCTATGAAACTTGAAAAGGGGAAAAAGAAATGTGCCAGTTAATAATTTATTATGCTGTCACCAGTAAATAATTAATAACTGGATGATGCTATCTAATTCATTGTAAAGAACATTTTAACTTTTTGTCGTTTTGTCGTTTGGCTTTAAGCTTGCATTTGTTTTGTACACATTAACAAGATCAAACACAGTAACATTTTAAAGCCTGTGATGCGCTAAGAAGAAGATAAATCAAACAAGACATAAGCAGAATGACTATGGTGTCATGTTTGATTGTAAGGTCGTGTTGATTACAATGATATGTCTGATTATAATGTCATTATTTTGATTAAAATACGATGTTTGATGTGATGGGCCTTCACCATATGCTACTAATCAAAAACTGTGACATATTACTGTTGTGTTTTAAGGGGTTAAGTAAGGCCTTCAGCCTGTGTATAACACTGGGAAAAATCAGGAAGAATCAGGTTATTTCTGCTATCTCACCATATGAGGAGTTGTTTTCCGCTTTGCTACAGCTTGCTCACAGACAAGGATACATCGCACCCCAATATTTCATACGCTGGAAACCAGATAAAGCTTATTGGCTACACATAGAAACTCATTGACACATGTGAGGCAGCGCTCCTTCCTTCTGTACGGGTGGAGTCTAGGTATAACAAGGTCACTGTGTCTGCTTGGATGAGGGCTTTTTGTTTTTTTCTACCCTTAAGGTGGATTGACTGAAGTCTCAGCGCTGAAATCAATACTTATTCTCTGTGCACCAAATAAATAACCTAAACGTGAGAAATTGTTTGTGCATAGACGTGCTATCCTTTCCAAAAACGTTTAGAGATCCTGGGCTGGAGGAGAGGAAGATATCCTTCAACATTATAAAAATTGTAAACTTAACTCAGACTAAAAGAGGAGTTTGCACCACTACAGTGGGAGGTTGTGATATGGAGGCTGTTTCTTGTAGAGCTTTGGAATTACAGAGACCATCAGCTCTGATAAGCGTTTGTAGCCGACAAAGACAGTGAAGGTTGCATTTAAAATGTTGGGGATTAAACGGAAGTTTGGATGTGTGTATCATCCACAGTCACAGACTGGCAGGCAGAAGCTTGCAAAAATAAGGGAAGATAGTAAATACAAGATCAACTGGGTGGATGCGTTGCCGCTGGCTTTGATGTCTATGCGCACACAAGCTAACCGACTAACACATTTAACACCACATGAAGCGCTTACAGGCAGACCGATGCAGAGGGCCTTATGAGGGGCCGCCGCCTGAGCGATGCGACAAATAACTAACATGCTATCTGCGACGCCTACAATACGCAAGGCTGTGTTCCAACAGGTGAAAGCAGTATCTGAAAACAAGGACGCTGAGTCGACCGACGTTCACAATCAGATGAAGCCGGACCCTGCAGCACTGGCAGCGATGCCATTGCCCCGATTCACAACCCTGGTGGCCGACAAGCTCCCAGGAGAGGCCGCACTGTACCGTGCCATTCGCCCGCCACATGGCTGCGCTATACACAACCCGAAAAGCATCAGTGGCTGGAAGAGAAGCAAGAGCTGCTGCGCGACAGAGAAAGGCGTAAGGCGGACATGCGACTAATAACGGAGGCGTTCGAGTGCCTCCAATGAAGAGTCACCTATATTGAAGCGCGCTTGTCCTCACTGGGAAAAGAGGATTTCCCCGAAGCCACAATCCCCTAACTCAACATGCTGCTCTCCCACTTCCACGAATTCCCAGTTCTAGATGAGAAGAACACACAATGTTGTTTCCCGACTGTCACTGGGAAGAAAAAAGAGAGCACCTCAAGAGCACCTACACTGGAAGAAAAGGGGGCATATAAGAGACTCCTTTTCTATATTTGTATTCATACTAGATGAAAAGGGCATATAGAAAGACTCTTTTCCACTTTTTCTCACTTTCACCCACACTATTTAGTTCTATCTTATACAGCTGACAGCATTTAACATGTGTGACACTGTAACCTAATGATAAGGCTTGAACCTCACAGGTGGTGACATTCATACCCAATGAATAGTTGGTAATATGGTCCGAGCCTCATTACAAACAGTATTCTTTACAGTGATCTTATGGTCACGAAGTATGAACCCCATCTAAAGATAATAGAGTTGTTCATTGTGATCTTGCGGTCGTAAAGGGGGGAAATGTAGTATAATTTTAAAGCCTGTGATGCGCTAAGATAAATGAAAAAAGACGCCAGCAGAATGACTATGATGTTTGATTATAAGATTGTGTTGATTACAATGCTATGTCTGATGATAATGTCGTTAGTTTGATTATAATACGATGTTTGATGTGATGGGCCTTCACCAGTTATATGCTACTAGAACACAGAGGGAGAGCACTGAAACCAAAAGTATATCTACTGTATTCCTCACAAGGCCATGTGTGTAAGGGCACATAACATGTAGAAGATAGTTGCACTTATTGCACTTAGGAAAATTCAAAAGTTTGTTTGGAATAAATGTTATTACTTTAAAAATAAGCGTAGAAGTGAAAAATAAGGGTGTAAAATGGGCAAGAATTACTTTACAAAAGTGGGAACTCAGGGGAATTCTTAAGTTATCGGTGTAAATGGAAGTGGATAACTTTGGAAAAAAAAATAAAAGGTAGTGGACAACATCACACAGGTGGATATCGATGGGCGTTAGACGTTAGTAGCCACACACCCCAGCAGATAAGACGAAACCACCTGGACTCCAAGGCCACGAAGCCTCAGCAACAGTGACGGTGAAAATTTCTAATTGGTTTTAAATGTAGGGGATGGACAGGAGGTGTGACCTGTGAGACCACAGCAGTATAAAAGACGAAAACAAAGGCCTTTACACTTTAGAGAAGGATTGTGGTGAACTTTGTGTGCACTGTAATGTTGCTCTCCTTTGTTGCTGGCAATAAAGATCACTCTGAAGCTCTGAACGCTGACTCCTGATGATGTTTCAAGACACCAAAGACACGACTCCACAAGGCTGAACTGAACCCCTGCCAGGAGCTTTCTTTGACAAAGGTCTCCTGTTTGACACTTGGCCTGAAAAATGTTCAAAATCCCATCCCCTAAAAATATAATTTCTTGTTGTTATCACACTCAAAAATGTACGCACTTTCCTCTGAGCTTGATGGCATCATCAAATCTGCCCTGACCCATGGCGGCAGTAACATCTTTGGTCTGTCAAGCAAAAACAGAGGGAAAGATGAAGAAACCTCTCATTGCAGCAGATGAAATCTTTATGTCGAGGTGAGAATACTTTGACGTACCACTTGCACGCACTCCATGAGCGGCAGCCTGACCGCCTGGTTCCCGGACAGGCTGACCACACAGGCCGGAGTGTCTGGCGTGGCCTCCAGGAGCGCCATCACAGCCTCCACGCCCATCCTGCTTCCCTGGACGGCACACACTCGATCGTATCACCGGGTGAGAAGCCCGTAGAAGCGGAGGTAGAGCTTTGTGTTTGACACTCACCAGGATCCTGTCAAAGGCCGAGGGCGTCCCTCCTCTCTGCACGTGTCCGAGGACCGTGGTGCGGGTGTCAAAGCCGAGCCTGTCGGTCACCAGCTGGAGACAAATAAATCCCGCTGTTTGTTTGGCACACTGTCTGCGTAACTCGTTAACATTTTAATATGCTGACTATAGAGAGAAGAGGTTGCCTTCTTGATCTGCTCAGATGAAATTGGTTTGCCGTCTCTGGACATGGCACCTTCAGCCACAATGATCACATTCAGACGGGAACCTCTGGCCCTTTGCTAAAAAAAAAATAAATAAATAAAATTACTACCAATAATAATGATGCTAATGAATTCTAATCTGTATCTGAGAGTCTGCAAATATGAGACATACGTACATCTGCCAGCCTCCTGCACAAGTGGTTCTCCCAGCCCTCATCTGGCGGCATCTCTGGGATGAAAACCCAGTCAGCGCCACAGGACAGAGCCGTCACCAGAGCCAGGTACCTGCAGCAGGACAGAGCAGGAGAGTCTGGGCATGTTCACAGGAAAATATGCGAAAACCCCAAAGACTAACAGCAGTTAGATCCCAATAGAAAGTAGTTAGTTTGAAGTACTTTTTTTAAATTGATCAAGTATTTTTTTCAGTTTTTGTGATTGGCATAAGAGATGTGACCTCGCACACAAGGAGCAGTTTTCTTCTCAAACCACTTGGCCAACAGTTTCTAATGGAGCATTTATTAAAACATATGTGATCGTTTTATAGAGTATAATCGTTCGTATTTCTGAACACACAATACAACTTTAATTTTATTCAATTCATGCTAAGGACTTAAGACACAGTTCTGGAATCTGGAAATCTGGAAATAAATGATCAGTTTTGATAGCAAACAACATTAAAGAATATGTTGATCTCTTTAAGACCAATATCATACGCACTAGTGAAAACTAATATAACAGTCCTGTACTATGATCTTCAGTTTATACTGAAAACAGGTGGTGATTCAGCTGTTTGATCATGCGGGTTAAACTGGATTTAGTCTAACCCTCTAACTAAAAAATGGAATCAAAAAAATAGAAACATGCGCTGGTACAACAAAAAAACTATTCAATAGTGCCACAAACCACGGCCTTAAAATAAAAACACAGTTAAACCAACGTTTGTCAAGTTATTTGGAACAACTGCTAAGCTAATATAATATATATATATATATATATATATATAAAATATATATATTTTATATATATATAATATATATATATATATACATAATATAAGCACACAAGCTACTGACCCACAGTGTCTGCCCATCACTTCCAGGATGAATGTCCTCTGGTGGCTGTAGACAAACACAGAGCGTTTAGCACATCATGCATCTGAAGACCATGTTTATAATGTATATAATGTGTCAACACGCTGTATACAGTTGTATGGTGTATGGTGATTAGGGGTAATTTCACCCTTTATTTTTATAGAAAAAAAGGAAACATGTTAATGCGCATTCATGTAGCGTTACACGGCGGTGTCTGACCTCTGTGCAGTCGTGGTGATGGCGTCCACCACCTCGATGATGCGGTGCAGGGCGGAGTCAGTGCCAATGGTCATGTCTGTGCCACAGAAGTCGTTGTCGATGGAGCCGACCATGCCGACGATGTTCAGGTGGGACGATTTCTTGGCTTCGTCCTCTGTGATCTTACCTGCAGGAAAGAAAAAACAAAAACAAAAACATAGGTGCTGGATGTTTAAAAAGGCCTTGATTACATTTTGTTGTTTTTTTTAGAGGTGTTTTCAGTGTGATTTAATTAATTTCTTATGTTGGATTCCATACAATAACAATTGAAGACTGTGGTAAATTTAATGAAACTTATTAAAATAAAACATCTTTTTTTAAACATGAGGTTAAATCTAAAAATGTTTGCTCTGTGGATAATAGACATTTGGTAACAAAAGTCATAATACAACAAGTTTCTCCATCATTGAAGACATATTTTGAGTTTCAGGAACTAAAAATATTAAGTTTGTTCAGTTAGAATAAAGAATTTAGTTAAACTGGTAATAGAGTAATGCTAAAGTTACTGTAACTTATTGCTACATTCAACGTAATGTATTTAGTTAATGCATTAATTCCATTATGGGCTCAAGTACATTGAACTTAGTCCACTTCATTACTTAAAAAGTTGCCAAATTACTTAAAAGGCAACAAGTTATTTTTACATTCAACTCATCTGGGTTTACAGTGAGAGATTCAGGGAAAAAGTTCTACTTCCACATAATCAAAGCCCTTATTACCCTGATTATAAGTCAGTATAATTGAACCTTAACGATGCCACGTGTGCTTTATATTTCTCTCTGTACCGGCTCGGACCAGGTCGGCCAGCAGTCCGCTCCACTCAGTCCTGAACTCGTTGGCTCCAGTCAGGCTGCCGTCGCCCCCGATCACACACAGGTTGGTGATGCCCAGCTTCACCAGGTTGCGAGCGGCCGTCATACGACCCTCCCTGGACCTGAAGTCCTTGCAGCGAGCGCTGCCGATGACAGTACCTCCCTGAAGACATGAAAAGAAGAAGCTTACTGGAGACATTCAGACACTGAAAGAGGCCAAATGTATTTAACCCACTAGTGGTTTCCAAGACATAAATCCCAGTGTGCATCCAGACAGGTTTATAACGAGTCATTAAGATGTGGGTAAACAGCGAGGCCACACTGAAGATGACATCACAGAAATGAGCAAAATGTCTTCTCCACTGCCAGGACTCTTTATTTAGGCAACAGAGACGGTAGAAAGAAATGTTAATCATGAGTTTCAGTGTATCGTCGCCCCTCCAGCGGCCAAGTTTAAAGTCATCTCTCAAAGATCAGAGCTTGTGAGATGTGGAGGAAGCTCACAACTGCAACTCCAGTGCCAATTTTCACAAAATAGATTCACTCACTCACTTACCTAGAGTCATGTTCAGTGAGGAGGAAGGTTTAACCTTTAACCTTTGCCCAGGCTCAACAACAAGAGTCGTCAGTAACATGAGGCTCAGCACATAAACAATGCTTCAGTTTCAGTCTGGTTAAATAGAGCCACTGTCACAAGCTTACATGTATGTATTAGAAATGTATTTATTTATTTATATTCTGTGGATTTTCCGATGTGTCTCCTGTTTTAATGATGTGCCAAAGACAATTAAATTACATCTGCTTCTATTGTGTTGGCAACAAAAGCTTTATTGTGAACAGAACCAAAAATATGGGTGGATACGACTAAGCCTGAAAACAATCCTCGTTTCTTTCTGTATCTCTACTATTTATATGTTTCTCTATTCTTCGTCTTTGCTTGTTTCCATTTTTTCATATTTAACAAAAGCAAACATTCAGTTCTTTAGAAAACTGGCTATTGTTCTTGATAAATAAAATGAAATGCTTAGCAATAAAAACATTAAACCTTTCAGTGTTTCTGACGGACAACTCTAAAACCCTAATGCGGTTCGTGTGTGTGTGTAGTTTGTTCAGCTTCTCACCAGCTGAAGCATCATGGACACACTCTCCCATGTGGCGGGACGGATGTTTTCTCCTCCATCCACGAGGCCCTGGTAGCCCTGTAGCACACAGTGACACTTTATTTATATCACCTCACGTACAGGGGTTCTTTCTAAGCTTCCATGTTATATATATACACCGATCAGGCACAACATTATGACCACCTTCCTAATATTGTGTAGGTTTTCCTTGTGCCTCCAAAACAGTTGTGACTCATCAGAGAATGGACACGGGTCTTCTGATGGTGTCCTGTGGATCAGGGTTGTTCCAGTGCATCTCACAGAGAGTTGATTGGTTTGGGAAATTTCAGGTTGGTTTAACTTATGAATTTCAGTTCAAAAAGCTGCCTTAAATGCGTGAGTAAACTCAACTTTGTGAAAAGCTTTATTTCAACTCAGGAATTAATGACTATTTATTGTTTAAACTTGATACTCTCAGCTGAAATAACTCACTATGTTATATTATACATTGTATAAAAATCATTTTGTCTTGTTAACTTATGATTGTATCAACTCACAAACTTTGCCAGTTATTTAACTCGTGATTTTGTAGCATTGGAACTTGATTATCTGAGTTCAAACTGAACCACTAGTCAATACAACATACAGTTACACACGCTTTCAGCCAGTCACTTGAGCTGACTCTATATATTCACACCAATCTCTTTTTTAAGTTACTTTAATGCTTGGTTTTAAGGCAGCTTTTGATGTATTTTAAAAGATCTTACATGATAATTATGACGCATTAATATTGCTTCCACACCAGTTCATGAGAGATCCAGTTAACATTGTAAAGCTCATAATGTCGGGTTAGGTTGGCACATTGAAATTTCTGGCTTAAGCCTTTAAGTTGAAATACCAGGAGCTCATTAAATCAAGTTGAAATGTCTTAACTCAATATGTTAGGTTGATTTAAAAAAAGTCAGGAGAACTTATTGAGCTGGAGCTTTTTTGCAGCGGGGGTCAGGTTGCATCCACCTGAGGATGGCTGCTGCCATCAAGGAGTGTCACTGCTATGGGGTGGGGGGTACCTGGTCTAGTCTAGGTGAGTGCTAAACATCTAAGTAACATCCCATTAATGTTATTTACTTCTCCTGTCAGTAGTTTTAATGTTGTGGCTGATCGATGTGAGTATTTATTGGGCGTATTTTGTCGTGTACAGTAACATTCGTGCAGCACAAACCTCGTGAACAAAGTAGACCTTGGCGCCGGTGTAGAGACCGACTCTGACTGTTGCTCTCACGGCAGCGTTCATACCTGAGACGCACAAACAACATGACTTTACGCACAATGCAGGTCGGAGTCCACTTTCTCCGTCTTAACCTTCGAGTGACTCGTTCTGTACGCTGGCAGCAGAAGAGACAGAAATAGTTGTTGGGGGGACAGGAGCCGGTTTAGGGGAACTGTATGTACATCTCGCCTCTGGATGCCCGGTACGCTAAAGGCCACGGTGGGCGGTTGTGTTGTGGTAGGCTGGCATGTCGCAGCTCTTGTTTCAGGAGACAGCAGCTGTGGATAGTGGGGTGGGAGGGGCGGGGGGGGGGGGGGGCGTTTCTTTCCTCCATACCAGAAAAAGGTCACTGCCACTAAAATTAGCCCCAAACATGTAAAATAAGTGAACACACGAGGCCGATAAAGTCTCAACACAAAGGCCGGTTTGGCGAAAAAGGGCAACACAGGAGCGTCGGGAAAATGAGACATCATCCATATGAGCTGGTGAGGTAGTTATCAATAAAAGGTTGTTAGGTTTGACAAAGTAAGACAACTTCAAGGAGTTATATCATCACAAACTGTGAAGTTAAAGCTGAATTGTAAGTGTGCAACTCAGTTTTAATTAGATTTTTTTTTAAACTAGTAATTAAACAAAGATGGTGCAGTGAATCCAAGACTTAAATCCTCAGATCAGGTCACGTCTTCAAATATACATCAACCTTTTGACTTCGACTGTGCCGCTCCAATATCGTGGAAAAAATGTTGATCACCCTCTCTGGTCATTAACACGATACCGTGTTATCTTTTTTTGTTTTTTTTACAGAAGACAGACTTCTGCAGCTGTTTGAGTCCCAGAGTTGCGCTCAGACACATCGGCAGAGATGACGCAGCCTTTTTCAAAATTGTGTTTTCGACATTTCAAAATAAAAACAGCAGAGCCTCATCCTCTGCTTACCTTGGGCATCCCCACCGGACGTCAGCACGGCAATGGAGCGTCCCAGCCCCATCTTGGTGGGGTCCATGGTTGGTGGTTGGAGATTCTTGGACATGTTTCCAGGTGAAGCGGGCGGACGGGTGGTCTCCACGAGACGGGGGAAAAAAGGAGAAGGAGCAGGGTGCGCTTCTTTCACTCTCAGCTTCTCAGGGGAGTCACGAGCAGAACGAGGGCTTTATAGGAACCGCTGTTCCTGATCCGGCCCCCTCCCACCACTCACTCCCTCGTGCAGCTTTACTAAATATAATCAGGCCCCAGTAACCACCTGCAGGGGACAGCAGGGAAACACTATAGCTAATGCTACTGGAAAGAGAGTGAATGAATCCTGCATCAGCTGCTGACAATTAGTTTCCTTAAAAAAGTGACCAAACTCTATTAATAAATGGCTGCAGCTCAACTAGATGCACCCAAACCTGATTGTTACAAACTCTATTTAATCAAATCCCTTAAACAGAACATTTTTAGAGGCATGCAGTCGGCTAAGAGGTACCGCCTGTTAACACAATATTTAAAAAATTAAAAGAAACACCAGAGGAAATGAGGGCGGATTGAGAAAAATTAGTTTCTGAGGCCCAGAGACTCCACACATCCACAGTGAGAGACATTATCTACAAATGTTAAAGACTTGGAACGATAATTAACCTTAAACGACAGAGGACGACCTTCCCAAAAATTGTCTAAGAGCAAAGCAGTGGCAACTAATCCAATGAAACTCCCGGGAAAACACCCGAGGAACTGAAGGCCTCTCACACCTCAATCAAAGGTCAGAGTTCATGACTCCACACTGGTCGAAAATGGCATCTGAGCTGAAGGTTATACACAGCCATGCATGGAGGTGGCAGCATGAGGCTGTGGGGCGAATTTGATATATTTTAGAGAAACTTAAATTCTGCTCTGTGACATAATAATAAAAAAAATGGAGAAAATCATGTGTAACACGACGTCAGGTCATTAGATTGTGAGTTGAAGCTCAAGTGTGACTGCAACAAGACAATGACACCATGAGGGTAAGTCTACTTCTGAAGGGCTCAAAAGGAATAAAACTAAAGCTTGGACTCCGCTGAGACTTTGTGGTGAGACTTGAGAAAAGCAGTTAATACTCACACATCCTCCAAACGCAATACTGCAAAGGTCAGCTGAATTTCTAGACAGTGGCATCTAAGCTACCACAAATGTTTGGTTGTTGTTGTTCCCGCTAAAGGCAGAACAACTTCCCACTGAATTCAACGAGCTGTTACTTCTTTCATTGTGAACAACCGTTTAGTTTCTGTAAAAAAAAAAAAAAAAAAAAAAGCACAGAATGCATTTGTCAGGTAAAGGTTTTGAGGTCACTCGGGTCGCCTTCACTTTACGGTTTATTTACTTTACTAAAGTACTGACAGTTAAGAAAAAAAAGAGGTCAGATATTTCTTTAATGGCACAGAATAATGGAATTATAGAGGAAGTTTATCAATGTAGACCCATGAAACCCATGACAAACTCGGTGTGTAATTACTAGTTAATTGTATGAAAAAACCTCCATAATGCCGAATCCTTTTCATATAATTTAACACGACAACGATTCGTGCAGCTTTTAGTGTGTCACATTTCCAGAACCAGACAATATTACACACTGCGTTGTGTAGATAAAAATCTTTTGGAGCAGTTAATGTGAATGACGACAAACAGCAACATCGTCCTGATAAGAGAGTTAAAGAGGTACCTGAGTATGATCATATTGGAGGATTTAATTTATGGTGCTGCTAAACCAGATTAAAATGTTTGGATCGATAGCTTTTATTCAAATGATGAATACCATAACCTTCATGTTACTTTAGTCAAACTCATTTTAGTTACATACAGCCCCAATTTGATCTCAAGCAGGTCGGACCAATATCATAACAGAATAATAACCTATAAGCAACAACAACTCCAGACTTTTTCCATTTGTTTAAGCACAAAGAGGAACAAGTAAATTAGGAGATTGTTTATATTTAACCCTGATAATGTGTTAGAAAGCTGCCGACAGCCTCAGAATTGACCCTGGATTTAATCCAGCCCCAAACTGTCAAAAAACAATCATCCAGTGTTGTTTTTCACCTCATATCTGACGTGTTATGCATTCATGTGCATGTTTTCATCTAAAGAAAAGAGTGTAAATCGAGCCAAACCTGATTAACAGAGCAACCTAAAACATTGTCTATGTCAATATTCTTCACAGGTCATATTTGTCACTTCTTTTTTTTAGAGACTTTCAGAATTTATTTAAATGGTGCAAAAGTCTTTTGTTGCAATAATAATAATAAAAAAAAGTTACTCCTGAGGATATCACGAAGCCCTGTCCCCATAAAAACAAGGAAAATGTACCTTTTGCACATTTTAACCTGCCAGCTGGTCAGATTTGACCCCAACACAATATAAGGGTTAATAAACTATCCATTAAAAAATAACAAATAATAATAATAATCTGGGCACGTTGCTGTCTGTTGTTTTGTCCACTTCTCTTTCTATAATAGTAAACAAATTAGTGATAGCAATTATTTTCACTTAAAAATTGCAGTCTTCTATGTAATTTTCACATTCACACTGCAGGTCAGGTTCAACCCTCCGGATGAGCCGCTTTTTCTGGAACAGTAAGAAGCTTCTGGGTTTGAATCCCTCAGCATTTCTGTGTGTAACCCTGTCTCTGTGTGGGTTCTTCCTCCCACTGTCCAAAGACAGGCTCGTTAGGTTAATTACTGATTCTAAATTGGCCGTAGGTGTGGTCGAGTGGATACAGGAAATGAACGAATGGTCGTAACCCTCTACACCTGCTAAACTCACATATCTTTCCCCACTTCAAACCTCCAACACTGAAAGATGTCATACATGGCCCAACGGTGACATACATAGAGAGATTTATTATAAACACTGTACATTACAAACATCATTTTTTAACCCACATAACGTTTATTAAAAAATAACATTCTCTCGGACTCCTAGAGTTAAGTTTCTATTCTACATTATTGACAAATATGCATGTAACAAATGCCTCATTTAGACATCACTTCATATATATATATATATATATATTTTTAGAGAGCATCTATGAAACAAGCAGCGACAGTGTCGGACAAACATCTCTAGTCTAATCAGTACACTGGTGTTAGCTTCTCACAGTCAGAAGAAATACTGTATTTGTAGTGCAAATCATCTCTCCTGTAGTGGAGAGCTGAGAGGGGAAAAGGGGCCGGACGAGGCGTCGAAGGCAATCGGTACAAATCTCTGGAAAACAAGAAAGATGAACACTGGATGTCAATGTTGTGAAGTGAACGTAATAGTGACAATAAACGATGTTGGGTATTTTAGACATTTCTGTATAAATCCAGAGGTTTTGCAGTCACACAACACAATGAAACATTTTACACCTTAGACGACTTATTCTGTTGAAATAAAAAAAATGTTTTCTGCTCAAAGCTCGAAACTGACAAGCTCAGCTCTGGTCAAGACAGAAAACACTGAAAGGTAATTTCCACAAATAAAATCTGCATCTCAGACAACGACAGAGTCCCAACATGTAGGTGGCTGCATAAATACAGGCGTGGTGTTAAAATAAGTGTGGACAATTAGTACGTAAAGAGTAAATATGTACAAGTACAAGTTCCGAGTTATTGCTCTATAGTAGCAGAGTGTCTCATAATTAAGTACATAAAAGCTGATCAATAGTTATTTTTGCTGAAACACAGTAAAGAGAGACGACGTCTGAGTAGATGGTGAATAAGAGAGTTGTTGTAGCTCGTTTTGACACTGTGATAAGTGGACAAATAAAAACATTTTGGACCCAGCACTAGTTGTGATCTGCCTCACCTCACCTCACCTCACCCCTGTGGTTAGAAGCATCAACCTGAGTAGATAACAGCTATATTACTAAGGTCAAAGCTTTCCACACGAGCGCCTCTCCTGCTGTTACAGCTGCTGTTCCCTCCAACAAACACAAGGGGGCAGGTTTTGACCGATATCGACCTCCTGGCCCAACACGAGGCCAGTGACGTTGTGGGAGTGAAGCTGGACCCTCTGACAGTGGCGTCAGACAGGAGAAAGCTTCACAAGGTGAAAGTCATCCTGACTCGTCAATGAGTCGAACCCACTCCATAACGTGCTGGCCAGACACAGGAGTTCTTTCAGAAACCAGACTGATCACACCACGATGCACAAGAATTCATTCCTGCCGGTGGCCATTAGCCTGCACAACTCCTCACTCTGAGGGTGCAGAACCCACTATTTTATTTTATGTGCAATAATTCATTAATGTGCAATGATTCATGTTCACCTCATCTCTTAGGAACACTGGTTTCACTTCACTTATACATTTGCTTACTTATCCTTATTGTCTCCTACTTATTCTGATCGCTCTTTGTAACACTGTTACACTTTGGGTTGGAGCTGCTGTAACGAAAAGTAATTTCCCCCTGGGATCAATAAAGTAATTCTGATTCTGATTCTGATGTAACTTCATACGATCTTGAATCCCGCAGGCTGCGATCAAACGTCTGGTCCCATGAAACGTTTTTAAATCAGACGTGATCAACAGCCTACTGTAATATCTTTAACAGGGCAAACAGGAGCAGCTTCAGGCCAAAATGAGACCAATCAGGGGGAATAAGAAATAAAGGTCCTTTAAATACAAGCACAGGTAAATAGAGGTTACCGTTTGTAGAATATGATGCCTCTATTTACCAAATACTGTCCCCCTTCGTGAAGACATGCGTTAGGTGCCAGGCAGGTTATTTGCTCCCGCTCCCGCTCCCCTCCCTTGTTCAAACAGGTGATCTAACAAGTGGTCATCCAGTTACCAACATTAAAACGGATCCAGCTACAGGCTCCTCCGTCTCTGCTCCTCTTGACCCGTCTACATGATCCGGTCTCCGCTGAGTCATTGTGCGACCATTACATAAGACCTTTGAGTACCATTTATTTTAGTTGTGGGGTACCCTATGCACCACATCAAATTAGTGACCCGAGGATTATTGGTTTGTGCCACCTGTGTAGTTTTGATTACACCTTTTAGTAAATAAGATATTTTAGGCCTTTTGTTTCTTTGTAGTCAGGCCTAGTTTTGATACCTTCATTTAATTTATTTGACATAACCACATGTTCCAATCCTCCTTTTTCTTTAAATAAATCCCATTAAGTTGGCTACATCCAGGCTCGACCTCCTTGGTCCCGTGGACCTGTCTAGGGACGCAACAACACGACATTTGCTCTAAGAATAAAGGACGAATACTTGGAAAGGTGCTTATTTTAGTAGCAACTGTAATAAACTACATTTATTCTTGCTTTAATTTTTGTGTTTGTTGAAATAAAATCTAGATTTGCATTTCAAACGGCAGCATTTTGGATTATTCTGATTATCATGAACTTAACACCATTAATTATTCCATATCTATTTGTGATTTAAATACAGCCATAAACCATCGGTGGCGTACTCACAGTGGACTCTTCGAAGTACAAGACGGAGGCCAGCGGGTTTCCACAGCGAGGCGGAGGGGGGAGGAACCTCGGGGGAGCGGGGCCAGACAGCGAGGTGTAGGTGGCCACCTCCTCATCCATGCGCAGCTCCTCCAGCGGAGGGAGACGCTTCCTCAGCATCGCCACCGCAGGACTCAGGGAGGTAGTCTTCTGAACAATGACGTCTGGAACGGGGCCAAAATAAATAAATAAATAAAAAGGACACTATAAAAATATCAATCACTATGCAAGCAGCATGTACGTGGGAGGCCACAGCGTTACCTCTGTGCAGACGCTGAACACAAGGGTTGACCTGACAGCTCGGCTCGGCCTCGGCCGACGAGTCATCCTGCGCCGGCACAAACCGTCTCTGTTCTGATGAAACCGGACCGTGTCGATGCTGCGGCGCCTCCGGCTTCTCAACTCGCGGGGCTCTGATCAGTTTTTTGCCCGTCGAGAAAAAAATAACAGACTCCCTGTGCGGTGCTTGTAAGAACATCTGTCCTCCCACAAACTTCTCCTCCTCCTCCTCCTCCTCCTCCTCCTCATCACTGCTGGCCTCGCTTTCCTCCACCTTTTCTTCACGGTGGGATTTAGCCTAAAGAATGGAGGATGGAAACAATTATTAGTACCCAGTGTATTTTATGTAAACTTTATTTAATATGAACTTGTGTGTGTGGCTGTTTTGGATTTGACTTCTTACAGTCGAGGCGTCAACCGGGAGCTGCTCCGCTTGTGCCCCAGAATCTTTGTCGGTGACGTTCGTGCTCCTCTCGTCCTCTTGATCATCAAAGAGTCTCTGAACAACCTCCTGCCAACAAGTTAAATCAACTGTAATACATGTCGACCTGCAGTCTCACTAAATATTAAAAATCGCGCGCGTGCACGACACCAATTAGCCGCGACACTGTGTGCCGCTTAGACGGGGAACATATGGTGCGCCCCTTCGCTGTTGCCATGGCGACGCGCTTGGTCTGCAACAACGCTCATGCGGTGGCACGTATCGAAAGGCCATAACCCGAGGCTCCCAGAGGAACATTACGCCTAAATGAGATCTTCAACGTCATTCGCTTCACAGGTCGGGGGTTTTAATGATGTGGCTGATCGATGTGCGTTTGCCAACATGGTGAAAAGCTGCAGAAACACTGTTATAGGTGGTGGAGACCTAAGTGCCTTGCCCAAGGACACACCAGACAGACTCAACCCACCAAGCTTTCGGTTACTGGACGGCCGCTCTACCATGTCTCTGATAAGTCCTAACTGCTCTGGAGCCACAAGGGTGACTTACACAATATTAGGAAGAAGGTGGTCATAATGTTATGACAGATCAGTGTATGAGCTCCTTTAATGTAAAACCGCTCTTTAAAATAGAGACTCGAAAGACTTGGACTTCAAGTTTTATTTTTTTGTTTTGTTTTTCACCTTTAAACTTGAGTTTTATATTTAGACCATTTCCTCTTTCGTTTCCCAAAATTACTTCCCTTTTGCTCTCAAGCGCATCGTTAAAGTCGTCATGATCGTCTGCTCTCACCTCCTGCTGCAGCTGAACGTTGCTCTTGCAGCCTCTGCGCCCGGGAGTGCTGTACTGCTTTGTCGACATGTGCCATTTCTGAAAAACGGCAGCATCGTGAGATAACGGCGGTGGCGGCACACAAACACAACGTGACACACGGACACACAACACACGTGTACCAACCATAGCGGACATGGGCTGATGCCTGGTGTTGGGGACTCTCTGTGGGGTCCATTTTATCTCTTTGAGCGCTACTGCTGAGGAGGAAACAGCCGCGTCACATCAGGGTAAAAGACAAGTAGATAAGGGTGCGTTTGGCTTCGTGAGATAACAATGATGCTGCGTCTTACCCACTGGACCGCCCGTCGACTCCGCGCGATTCTTTCTAACCGGCACTCTCTGAGCCTGGGAAAGGAAGTCGCACATTAAATAAAACTGTGTTTGTGTTTCAAAATCAATGCAATAATCTACATTTTTTTCCTGTCTTTTACTGAAAATACAACCGGACTGATGAGGAGCAGCAGTGAGAATACGTCCTAATGTGCTCTTACTCTGTAGATTGAAGTTCCTCTGCCTGGTGGACAGACCGAGCTTCGGGGTGTGGCTGCAGTGACCCTTCCAGCCTTCACGCCCTCGTTCTGGAGGATACTCTGCAGAGCGGCCGGGTCCGGAGAGAACTCCAACGACTTCCCCGACACTGTGAGGAGCGAACAAAGACATTAAACTGATAGAAAATATGCAAATGCATCTAAAAGTAACAATCAGTTACATGCACAGCTTAATCGAGCTGTGTTGTTGACAGGAACATGTCCTCCTCCTCTACACTAGGTGGCGATATGTGTCTTTTCAGCGGGTTAATACCCGCTTTCCGGTTGACCTATTGCGTCACATAATAAACAAGAGCCGTTCATGCGGCAGGCTGGCATTTCAAACAACCAGATGGATAACGGCACACTTTTTTAATCTCGTACGTAATGTGCGCGCTGCTTCTGGTGCAGGTAAGATGCGCACTATCCCTCAGACGGTTCTTCTACCGGCTCCGTTTACCATCTTCTTCTGCGACTGGCTTACTTGGATGTTTTTGTTCCCATGCGCACATGCATTGTCCAGTTAAAGTCTGATTAAGGCGTATACATGGTGGAAAAATTCGATTTCCAATTATCCAGCATTATCTGGTGTCTTAATCGGAGCGTGCTTACATGAACGTAATTTGGATTAAGGCAATAATTTTTTTTTTTTCTCATGTGCATGTAAACATAGTGAATGTTTTATTTAAGGTTGCCTTGTTAATTCTAAAACAATTTTGCGTTTTTTCCACTGGTAGTGACATTAAAAACAATACATACACAGTCACCAGATCATAAGGTACACTAGTGAAAATTCCAAAACTCTTATACAACGGTCCTGAATTAAATCTTAGCTTCATGAGTGTTCAGGTTTGCATTGAAAAAGCATCAGAAAGGTGGTAATTCACCTGGATGATCATTTGGAAGGATGCAGTTTGTGATGCAGTTAAACTGGATTGAATAAAACACTAAATTGTTTCTGCTATTTGGCCTATCCCACGGACTACAATAGCAAGATAACAAAAACATGTGCTGGTACCACACAACACAATTCAATAGCACTACAAAGCACAGCCTTCCACAATTAAAACACAGCTGAATCAACCTCAGTCTCCATCGATAGCACTCCCATGTCAGTGCAGTAGATGTAACCAGTTAGTTATATAAGAAATATTGAGAAATCAGAGCAGGAGGGAAAAAGCTAGAAAACAAGTGCAAAGGTAACGACACCTTCTTGCCAGCAGCTCTCACTGTCTTTCATTATGTTGTAATACATGTCACAAAAAAAACACGGGTTTGTGGGTTTAGGAAGTCTGCCCAAGAACCTTTGAGACTCCAGGAAGTCTCTGCATCCACCAAAACAGAATCCGACACAGAAGCTTGAAACAAACCAAAACCTGGTATTTTGCCAGTTTTTTTTTTTTTTTTGTTGGTTTTGTTTTGTTTGCCACTTTTGTACAGAGTCAGCCGAGTCCCCCTCATTTCTAGTCTTTAGGCTAAGCTACGCTAACCAGCTGCTGCCCGTAGCCTCATTTCAACTCTGCAGATAAGAGAAAAATATCAAAGTATTCTCATGTGACTCTCTATTTCAATAAAAATCTAATCTGATCTAATGTTTAGTTGGACTTTTTGTTTAACAAAACATTACTTGGAGGATTAGAAGTATTTAAATGTAAAAAGAAATTTCTTCACGACCGACATCAACTGAGATCACATATGAGAGTACACGTTGCCCTCCCCGCCTTATACTAACCTGTGGAGGGTGCAGCTTTTTGTCGGGTCTTCGTGGCCGGAACTCTCTGGGGCTGCAAATGAATCCACAAAACATTAACAGCAGTCAAGACAAAAATAAACCAATATGAACCCGTCAGTGAGTGAAGGGACTTAAAATACTCAGTGAAAGAGGAATTGTAAGTGGAGTATTTTTAAAAAAAAAAAAAAAACAACTCACCAAGGAGTTATATGGTTTGGACTGGGGAGTTGTAGATGCCATGGCGGTGACTCCCTTATTCTGGAGGACACTTAGCAGAGCCGCATGGTCGGTCGGGAAGTTCTCCCCTTTGTCTGAAATGTGTAAGAAATCAAACCAAGAAACACTGTGGATGACTCCTAACAAATACACAAACAGGTCTGCGGTGCAAACAACAGGATGAAGACCAGGAGGAAAAATGTATTCTAACTATATCATTAATAATAAACTACAACTACTGCCAGATTTGTCCATCCTTACTGTGTAATTATGAGTGTATCAAGGACAGATTGAATGAAAAAAAAACACATGTATATGATTGTGTCCTCAGTTTTAGCATCTAACACACAAAAATAAAAATAGAGAGACGCAAATATGTTCTGTAAGGTGCAAGTGATTACGTAGTTACCAGTTAAAGCTTTTGAAGAACTGCTTTGTGCAGACAGCTGAGCAGTCTGGGAAGCATCTTTGAGACTCAGGAGGTTCATGTTATCCAAGCAGACGTCTGCACCAGCGACACCGAGAGCAGGTGGCACAGAAGACGCAGTGTTGTTCTGATGCATCGTGTTATTAGCAATGGATGACAAGGGATTGGATAAAGTGGTGGAAGTCTTAAAATTGTTGGAAGGCCCAGACTGTCCAGGCAGGTGCGACATATTTTCTGTCATCTTTCCATGAGACCTCCCCATGCCTTTGGTTGAGTCCGCATTGCTGTTTAAGACAACCGGATGTTTAGTTGTTTTTGAGCTGAATAAACTGTTTTCAGGTTGTGTAGCATGAGTCTTTGGTTGCTGAACAGACAGGGGCTGCTGATCCTTGGTGGCCATTCTTGTACTTTTGGGTTGAGACAGGTTGAAAGGTACAGGTCGGGTGCATGGCTTTTTCTTCTTAGATTTCCCCTGCAGGATGAATAATAGACGTATTCAATATACATGAATTCGCTAATTAAATAAAAACACTTCAGTCTAAGGGGAGTGAAAGGAGCCACTTACAGCTAGAGGTTTCTCCTCCCACCTGCAGTGGGACTGACTGAAGTCAGAGGGAGTCTGAAGATGAATGGACTTCGCAAGCACCGGAAGTCTGCTTACACCTGGCCGGACAAGCGCCTTCCAACCATGATCCGAGCTTCCTGGATCTTTGTTCTCACTATCTTTGGAGGAAAGGTGAGGCGCAGACGCGAGCTTGGAAGACTTTGGGTCTGGGTGCTTTTTGTTGTGCTCATTCTTCATTCTGTGTAAGATGCAGAAGAAAACGTGTAAACAGAGCAGGGAATAGCGATACCCTGCTTTCCATTTAACAGAAGCGGTCAAAATGTGTGAGAAGGTTAATGAACTGCAGCCCAAAGACGCTAGTAAATTAAGAACTATCTGGACGACACATGAATTAACAAGATCACATTGTGCTATATAAAAAGTCTTACCTCAGAAAGTCATTGCGGATTTTGTTCTGGCTTTGCTGCCGGAGGACTGGAGAGGAGTCCATAATGATGACAAGAGGGGGAAGTGAGTGGTGAAGGTGTGAAGAACAACTGGAGGAGGAGCAAGGAATGCCAAAAACAAATGAAAGTTGGGCAACCAAATATGAAACACTATACAGGGTTATAGCAAAGTAAATATGAAGATGAGCAAAATACATAAAGCATGCAATGGCAAACCCATCAGACGTTAAGGGTTCAACAACAGCTTTAAGGTTAAAGATAAGAAGCACAAAAGCAATCAAGTGAATAAAGCTCCATGCACGCAGCACTCATCAGCTACAGTGGTAATGGTAACAAAATAGTCGAGCAATAGATAATGAAATTCATTTGCCTATTAAGTAGATCATATGCCTGATGGCAGCTAAACATGTGCACGGCACAAACCAACGCGTTGACTACCATTTCCAGAGAGGTTAGCTTTAAACCGAGCAGAAGGGTAGCTACATTTTAAGACTTTTCTCGTTAGCACATGCTACATACGGACATAGAGCCAATAGTTACATACTTTATAAACGTTGAAAATACCAAAGAGCCTCTGTTAGTTCCTCCCGAACATCCAATAATTTGTGTCGGACCCAATCGATTCCAAAATGCTTTGTTTTTCCAGCCGATTTGTGGAGGTTTAAAGATCCCTTGTCCCGTCCTTTCACACCACAGTGGGGCTGTCAACTTCCTGGACTCGCAACAGTTTGTAAAAAGCGCGCTACCCCATTGGTCGAGATAAGAAGCCGTATTAGCCAATGACTGTGCGCACTTTGGTCATGACAACATCGTCGGCCAATCAGCAGCGGACTTTCATAAACAGCTCCATGGCAACGAGGGCGAAAGTTGTTGTACCACGTGACTGCGTTTTGCCGCGACCTCCCCCCACAGAAAATCAGTTTCATTTTATTGTTTTATTGTTTGTGATTGTTTCTAATGTATGAAGCCTAGATAGATAGATAGATAGATAGATAGATAGATAGATAGATAGATAGATAGATAGATAGATAGATCACTTGGTCTTTTATTAAATTACTCACTGGAGCCTGAATAGAACAATTACTAATTATTCCAATCAGACTCAAATTATTGTTTTTAATAATATAAATGATTTGCGTTATTTCAATATTTAATCTGATGTCTCCCTAAAACGTGTTGATTTCAGATTCAGACGTCTCGCGAGATTTGAGAGTTGCACAGCTGAATGCTGGAACAAAAACAGGTGAAAAACAATTAATGATAAAAAATTTATTTTTATTTTTCTACACAATTAATGAAAAGTTCACACACACAATAAAGGTCAGAGCATAGTTGTCGGATAACTTCTAAATGATAACATGCATAAAATACTGTTTACATACAATTTTTACCGTAAGAGACGAGCAAACCCGAGCTAATGCAACGTTAAGCTAATTTCTAATTTAGCCAACTGCTAATCAGCTGAAATTAGACCCAACGACCAAAGGTAAATAAACAAAAGACACTCTACAAGTTTGCATATTACACAACTATTAATAACATTTTTATTGAACATACGTTTAAAATACTCCCATGTCGACCTGCAATAACATTAATAATTAAATAAATAAATAAAAATAATAATATAACAGTGTCACACTAATAACAGTGCAAGTCTTAATATATAATAACAAATAACATATGATTTGTGCTCAATTTAATTTAGTATTTTTTACGTCATGGCATTTATTTATTTAGTTTTCTACCACTGGATGGCAGGATCCCAGGATGTAAAGAATCAGACCCTCCCTCCCCTTTTGCCCGTCACCACGTCCAGCAGGTGTCGCTGCCTGCAGGCTGGTAAAGCCCCAGGATTGTCAGACAGCAGCAACACAGCGTGGGTGTCTGCCTGTCACCCAGGGGCCCCGTGTCAACGACAGAGGGAAGAAGAAGAGACGTAAAGGAGGAAACCAGTAAATATCGCTGCTGTAGACATGGACCTGCGCTCTGAGCTGCTCAAGTCCATCTGGTACGGTTTCACGGCCCTGGATCTGGAGAGGAGTGGGAAGGTGTCCAAGTCTCAGCTGAAGGTGAGTGGAGGGACCTGAACCTAGAAGATGAGACTTGAGGAAACTTCATTTTGCTTGAGGACACTTTTTTTTTTTTTTACCGTTTTCTCTCGTCTCCACGCGCCAGCTCACATTGTAGGCCGACAGAGAAGGAGATTATAAGTGTTTCAAATTCTTACCACACAAAAATGTCCCAAGTACTTTGCTGTGTGCTCGGTAGTCGTGTGAGTCTGCACTTCAGGAAATAAGAGCGCACACGATCTGATATTGCATATCATCATCAATATTTCCTGTGTGAAGTTCTGTTTTGAATAACATACTGCTCAACAAGGAACAAATTTGTTCCCTGTATGTCGAGTGAAATGCTTTCACTGCTGGAAGGGGACACAATATACACCTCTGTCTGGTAGCAGCACAAGAGTCTGTATGTGAATAGGAGCCCTCATCACCAAGCTGTGCTCACACTGGGCCGCGATGCAGCAGCTTGTAGTGCAAAGGGCCCTCTGGCACTGGACCGGCCCAGAGAACAGCCTGTTGAATAGAGTATGTTCACAGCACGAGCCCATCTACGTCAAAAGAACATTGTTGCAACGAGAGCGCGGACAAAGTGGAAACATGCTGGTGATGGCTGTCTCTCGCTACGGGGCTTCAACGAGGCCACTGTACTTTTGTTGATCTCATTGTTATGTGACTTGCCGTGGCTCAGACTCAATTTCCAGCCACCTCCACGTTTCCTGCAGCGTTCTGCTGCTGCCCCGGCGCTCCTGGATCGCGGGTCAGTCAGCCCTCATGACTCGGCTTATCCCCCTCCGTGGATTCAGCCCGGGTGCAGGCACCACGTTGGCCTGCTAAATAGTGAGCAGTTTGCATGCCGTGGCAGATGTTGTAGAGCACTGGAGACTGGAGACAGGATGTGGTTATGGCTCAACACAGAGAGCCTGTGGTTATCTGATGGTATGCATCAGAAATTTCAAGATGTTGCACTGAACAAGTTCAATAAGGAGGAAAGGTGTGTTGCGTAACACCTTTTTGACACTGATTACACTTACTAGTTTACGTCGATTGTGGAGTTTTTAAATTCTTGGTTGCCTTTATGTATTATGCATTTATAGACGTTTTTATTCACAGTTCTGCCGCATATCTCTTAATATTTTTGTTTTCCATTTCTTATTTTTCTGTCAACTGCGAAACCCTTTGAGAACTAACGTGCATGCTGTAAATGAAGTGTGGTAGATTTATTTACCTTTTAATCCCACCAACAAATCATTGTCTTCGTCTGAAATGGTTTACTCTGACATGTTTTCCTCCTTGCAACTGTTTTTACACTCATGGATATGGATACCGATGTGTTTTTTGCAGCAGGAATTCAAAACCCCAGCTTTTTAAACATCTCAGCTCTTTTAACGAACCATTGACTATGTCTGAAACAGTTTACTACGCCGTGTTCTCTTGATAATTTTGCTCAGTCACTCTGGCCTCACAACAGTTTTTACACTTGCATGAATGTGCACGCAGACGTGTTGTTTTTTTTTTACAGCTCTGCTTTTTCTTATTGGTTTGTTTCCGATTCACACACTAAACGAATAGATGCAGAGAAGTTTAATCCCAAACTGCGATTTAGCTCTTGTCTTTTACATTGTGGCTTTTCAGGTGTTGTCTCACAACCTGTGCACAGTCCTGTCCATCCCGCACGACCCGGTGGCTTTGGAGGAGCACTTCAGGGACGATGACGACGGCCCAGTGTCCAGCCAGGGTTACATGCCCTACCTCAACAAATATATCCTGGATAAGGTGATAACGGCACTTACGGTTTCACACAATCAAAAGCGTAATCTAATCCAGGGGTTATTTTATTTTAAGCTGTTCATTTTTTTCCCTTTTCGCAGGTTATCGAAGGCTCTTTTATTAAGGAAAACGTAGATGAGCTCTGTTGGACTCTTACGGCAAAGAAAAACTATCAGCCAGACAGAAGCAGCAGCACCATTCTGCCAGACAAAGACGCTTTTCGGCTGTGGTGCCTTTTTAATTTCCTTTCCGAAGACAAGTACCCTCTGGTTATGGTTCCTGATGAGGTGCGTGTAGAGTTTTATTTTCATTTATAACAGTGACTAAACTGCTAGAATATGGACTAATGAAAGAATTTATCTGGTAAAAAAAAGTATATTGTTCTTGTTATTATTATAGTAGATTCTAAATTTATCCATGTTGTTTGTCACTGTTGTTGCGTATATTTCTCACTTTGCTCTTTGACCTAAAAACGCTGCTGGATTTTTTTTTTTTTTACGCCTGCTGAAACTTTGTTTCTTGCCATCATGGAACACGGTGCTCTTTTCAAGCTGCACTGTGGGCTTGTTTCTCACTTGCAAAGTCTCGTTTTGGTTTCCTGTTGTGTTTTTTTCTTTTTTTCTCAGCCACTGCCAAGCGAAAGCCCCAAATTTCAAGGGCAGAGCAGTTTCTGTCACACACAGAGTTTAAGAAAACATTATCCACTTTTATTTTGGTCTCACACAGTGGCCTCTGTAGTGTGTAGAGAGCTGTGGTGTAAAGTGTGGTAAATACTGTTACTAACATAGATTTAGTTGTAAAACAACACAGGTGAATCAAGTTACAGTTTGTGTGATTGAATATCATTTTTAATGAGACGGAACCTACAAAATAAATTGAATACCTTAAAAAAAACATATTATGAAAAGCCCTGCAGTGAAGCCATTCAGAGGAAATTCACTTAAATTAAGTTGATTTTAAATGCTAATAATTCGTTCCACTCCTCTGCAGGTGGAGTACCTCCTCAAGAAGGTATGCATGTGTATGAGCATTGAGTTCAACTGTGTGGAGTTAGAGGACTTCTTCTCTCAGGATTCGGTGCAGCAGAGCGGCATCACCGTCTGGGTTTTTCTGGAGATGATGAACTCTGGAAAAGTAACCAGAGGAATCGATAAGAGTATTATCAGCATGGCCATCGAAGAAGTGTACAGGGAGATAGTTGGCGATGTCCTGAAAGAGGTAGGAGACCGATCCGCCACCCGAGGTCCGCTTTTGGTTGTTGACATGCTCCGCTTCGTGTCGGTGATGGTGTACGTGTATACGCATGCAGGGTTATCTGTGGAAAAAAGGCCAGCTGAGGAGAAACTGGAAGGAGCGCTGGTTCACCCTAAGGCCCAGCAACTTGTCTTACTACACCGGGGAGGACCGCAAGGACTGCCAAGGCAACATAGCCCTGGATGGGAACTGCTGCGTGGAGGTAAGCAGGTGGAGATGAGCTGCACACTGGAAGGAACAGGCCCCACAAGGCGGTTCATCCACAGGAGAAGCACATGTCACTCACTTGTTTTTCTCTACTGAGTCGAAACACCCCCGGTGGTTCTGAAGCTGTAGTGGGGACTCTCCCTAGGTTCCATGAGATGAAACTGAAGGGGCCAAAAAACAATTCAAAGGCGTTTAAATGATCTCACCTGCAGTTTTTCTTGTGAAAGTATTTACTGTAAAATGAAATGACTACAGGGCTGAATAATTTATTATCTTACGGTTATCTTGACCAAGAACAAAATTGGAACACTCTCCCTTTATGACAGAGCAACTAATCTCAATTAGGCTGGTACAAATAATCTTTACATAAGTTATTAAGAATGAATTATAATGAGGAAAAAAAACAAGTAGAGAAGAAAAGATTAAAAAAGTTTTCTTCATGGGATGCAATTACTTGACACGTTTAATGCTGTATAATGTTGTTCCTGTAAATAAGCAGAATAATTCACCATGGGTGCGACCATAGAGCAGGCCACTGTCTCATAAAATATTCAAACCACTCCCCGTCCAGCTGGACAATTAGAAGAAACTTCCTTTTCTCGCTACCATTTCTTGTTGTCATTTTCCCCTCTAACGAAGACACAGTTTCGTACGGTATTTCTGTGTCGAAACCCAAACAAGCTTTGTAAAAAAAAGAGCAACGGTCATAACTGAGTGTTGCCTTGTTCCACATTCACAACCAGATTTCCCCACAAATCTCACAGAGCTCAAGTGAACTGAACTGATTAGTCTTCGAGCCTCACTCATGAAAGAGCCTCTCTGAAAGTTAAAGCCCGGAGCTGGGGGGATGGATGAGGGGGGGTTTCTCAAGTAGTGCCCGTCAATGCAACACAGAACCAAAACCAGTCATGATAAACATGCAGCACTGCACCTCCGGGTGAAAAACAAGCAAACGTTCTAAAACCATGCTTTATTATAGGATGTAGACGATGGTCAGATATTGTTTGGTGTTTCAAAATGGATCAAAAAGGCAGTGAGTTCAATGTTTTATTCCCCTCCATATCACTGTATGTTTAAGAAATAGTCACAACAAATGCACTAAAGTTGAAAACACCTCGCGGTGACCTGATGTTTATAAAAACGAGCGTTCCCTGTTTGAACAGGTGCTGCCGGACCGAGATGGGAAGAGGTGCATGTTTTGTCTGAAAACCCTCTCGAAGACTTACGAAATGAGCGCCTCAGACACCAAACAGAGACAAGAGTGGACCACAGGTCAGAGGAGGCTCACGCGAGTCTTATCTTTGCAAAAGCCCGTGTCTATCAGCGCGTTGAATGTCGTCTTCTCCGCAGCCATTCAGACGGCCATCCGGCTGCACGTGGAGGGGAAGAAGTCCCTCCACAAAGACCTGAAGCTGAAGCGGCGGGAGCAGCGCGAGCAGCGGGAGAAACGGCGACAGGCGAAGGAGGAGGAGCTGCAGAGGCTGCGGGCCCTGCAGGAGGAGCGGGAGCGGAAGCTGGCCGAGCTGGACCTCCTGAAGGAGGCGCAGAAGCAGGCCCAGTCCCTCCTGGAGCAGGACGAGCAGAGGAGGCGCCAGCAGCACGAACAGCTCCAGCGCGCCCTCGAGGTCCAGCTCCGTGAGGCCGAGGAGGTGAGGCGGCGAGGGTGAAGAAAAGATTTAAAAACGCAGAACGACGTGTGCTCATTCTTTTGTCTGTGTCTCAAGGCCCGGGTCAGCATGCAGGCAGAGATGGCTCTGAAGGAGGAGGAGGCAGAGAGGCAGAGGAAGAGGATCCAGGAGCTGGAGGAGATGCAGAAGCGACTGGAGGAGGCGCTGCAGCAGGAGATTAAAGCCAGGCTGGATGAGGAGGCCTTCCGCTACGCTCAAGCAGGGTAAAGTAGAACCGAGCAGATTTTAGCTGTGAGTAGGGAGCAAACATGAGCCTGCGTGAACCACTCGACTTAGTTCATGTTGCGTTATGTTCCTGGGGAAGTTGACATGCAAGCAGAGGAAGTTGTCAAACGCTGCTGTCACCCCGATTAATGCGTCGCCGTGCACGTTTATGTGGACTGGTCGCACAAAACGTCTCACCAGACCGCAAACAATGGGGAGTCTGGGACGGCGCCACTCAACCACGTTCTCGCCTGCCCGCAGGTTACTGGCCGAGGAGGAGGAGAAAATGAAGGCCCTGATGGCCCTGCAGGAGGAACAGGAGGAGTACATCCTGAAGACGCAGAGGGAGAAGCAGGAGCTCAAACAGGAAATGGAGGTCAAGTCTCGGGCCCTGGACGAGGCGCAGAGGCAGCTGGAGGAGGTCCGCGCAAACCGGCACAGGGTCGACCAGGACGTGGTGGTGAGTAAACAAACGCGCAGCAAAAGCAGTCGGCCGACGGGACACCTGAGCTACAGCGCGCTACTAAAGCTCGTTTCGTGAGGCCATAACAATGAGTGGTGACACTTCAGCCGCACGTCTTGGACAGAGGCTTTACACCTGGTGCCACAGATGGCAAGGGGAAATAAAAAGTGACTCAAATGAGAAAATTAAGTCACTCGGGGATGTTTTTGATGAGGTCAGTGTGAGATTCCTGGCTGCTCAGAATAGATATGACAGTACGATACACAATTCACATTAATTGGAGACAGACGCATTACCTCAGCCACAAAGGAAAACACACAGGTTTAACTTAAAAGTGACGACACATCCTGTTTTTAATGTTCATAATGTAACATACCGTAGTGTCTCAACCCTAATTTCTCTGGAGCTTTCAATTCGCCAAACTTGACCATACTTCATTAAGTTAGAAATTGCAAAAGTCTTCACCCAAAATGTATCTTTTATGGATGACGCGTGTACCCATGCTTGTTTATCAGCTTGTTTATTTCGCAATACCTGATGCTCGTAGGGAACACGCCTTTAAAGGAGCTGCTCTTTTTTATTTGTCCGACAGGCCGCCCAGAGGAAGCTTCGCCAGGCGAGCACCAACGTCAAACACTGGAACGTCCAGATGAACAGGCTGATGCGACCGATCGGACCGGGCGGTATGTGTCCCGTGTTCGTAGCATTTAAAGAGCACCACCGGAGAAACCGCACTTTTGTTGTTGTCACCTCAGATCATACAGAAGTTCACAGATTTTAAGGGAGGTCCAAGGGCTGATGTTTGCATTTTATTAGAATGAATATTGCGGTGTGCTCTTGGGAGGAAAAACAAATGTGTCATACCACATTCTCGTTACACTTCCTTAAATTTAATACTTTTTCGTGACCTGTGAACTCCCTCCCTTTTTTTTTTCTTTTTTTTTTCCACCTTGTCGGACGTCCACATTCTGATTTCTAATCGCCTGCTTCTCGTTTCCAGAGAAGAGACCGTCGTTGGGAAGCTCCTTCTCGAGCTTCCAGATCCCGACGCAGAGAGACCCCGGCCTGCGCCTCAGGAGGAAATCGGGATCGGAGGATCAGGACGACGAGAGCAAAGAAAACGTCGACAACAGAGCGGGATGTGAGCTTGAGAAACGTCACTCCCACGCCTCTAACGGAGAAATGGACATCCCCTAAAAACATGAATCAGGGGGGTGGGGTGGTGGGGGTGGTGGGGGTGGTGGGCTCGCTTAGGTCACATCTTCTCTGAAGGAGGTTTTCTGACAGGAAATGCAAGAGACAGTCATCTTATGTCTGAACCGCGTGAAAGCAGCAGGACATCTGCATTTAAAACTGAATTGACAGTACTACCATTTCTGTTAAACGTTGCATTCACTGACCTCAAAACACAGACGGTTTCATGAGAATTCGCTGTATTCACCGCTCAACTAATGCTTTGGCTGCGTCTTGAGTGGGGAGTGTTCCGAACATACAGTAAATGATACCTCGTCGCGAAGAAAATGAGCTGAGAGATGCTGAAGATTCGTCGTTGTGTTTAAATGTTAAAATCCACATAAATGAAGCTCGTTCGTTTAACCTTGTAACATAGACACACACCAGTGTTTAATTTTTACATATGTAATTTGTGGCTTTTTTTTTTTTGTGTTGTGTTGTAGAAAGTTGGTTCACTCTTAGGGTTTACCACATTTTAACTCCTGATCAACAGGAAATAGAGACAGAGGTGGTGCAGAGACAGAGTCTCATTAAACTTCCTGTTTCTAATGTCACCTAACGTTACTGTAAATAAACTCAGTGAACTGATGCTGTAAACAGTTTTCCACTTGTATCTTTACCGTGTTAAATTATGTGCAACGTGCATTTTCAAACGACTCACATTAAAGTGTCATACATTATAGACGCGAATCACATTCTGCCGCCTGATTATTAGCACCGAAGCAGCTACGACAGAAACGGCAAAGACTGGAAGAAGGTGACGCCCACACTGCTGAATTTGCGAACAGCACATCCGCTTCGGTTTGAATTTGAGTCTGCCTCTTTTGTGAAATGAAAACGTGTCATCACTGACTAATTTGACGCCTTTCGCTTGCAAAGGCCAACGATGCATATAGAGCAAACAGAGACATCACCTGACAAACTATGCAAACTACAGGCTGGCTGGATTACATTTTATAATATAGAACTACTTTCTGTTTCTATTACTTTCTCAGCCTGTGTCTTTTAGCTTTTAGTCTGTTTTTCTGCCCCACGTTAATTATATTGTATTATGTGAACTGTATTAGGCAGTTTTCAGATGTTTTAAATGTACAGTAACAGTCACAAACTACAAATCAAGAATAAATATGTAGAGACTTAAATATATGTTTTGTAAAACTATAGAAAGTAGACGTTTTTTTTTGTTGTTGTTTGTTTTAACTTCCTTCTTTGTTGAGATTATATTGTATTTTTTGATATAGCTGCTCTAAATAAATGAGCCTATAAATGCAGACCCTTGGCTGTGAAGTGGAGTTGAGAGGAACGACAAGCAACTGGGTCTCTCTAATACACAGCTCCTAAACAATAATTAGTTTAAACCTAAATTACTTTTGAAACATGGCCTAACACAACAAAGGTGTTACGTTGTTTCTCTTCAAAACATCAAGATCCGATAAGGAACCGTTTTGCCCATTAGATCAGGGGTCTTCAATGTTTTTCAGGCCAAGGACACAAAACTGACGGAGAGACTAAATAGGGACCCCCTACCTACTATATGTGTCCTGTATTAAACTAGTGCTACTTATAAATATACATTATTATTATCATGGTGCATTAAATATTAAGCTATTCAAATGATACACAGGTTCAAATATACATTTTTAAATTTTTTTTTTTTATTTCATACATGTGCAATAGTAGAGTGGCCGTAACATAAACATACATACATGGGATTTCACCTGAGGGTTGAATAGTCTCACTTTAAATTTGTGGGGGAAATTAAAAAATATATTAAAAAAATGTCTAATCAACCAAAGATTTTGCAACCCTTCTGCAGCACCTCCACGGATCCCCTAGGGGCCACGGACCCCCTGTTGAAGACCTATGCATTAGACCTATTATTATGAGGTTGCAGTGATATCAAATCTCAGTAATAATCTGATTTGTGGCCGTGTCTGTGTAACCTCATGTATTTGCCTTATATAACACAAGGAGCAGGCCTCTGAGGGTCCCTGAGGATCTGGGGCCACGTGACAGATTCATTTGTTGATAATCAAGTCTTGACATCTGAAATTTTGCTAAAACAATAATCGTGGGCTCATATTAAATGATATAAAGATTTTGAAATATATCACACGAGATGATAAATGTGTTAAAAGTAGAGTTGGAGTTGAATTAGGCTTCAGGACAGTTTACTTTTTTGAGAATCAACTCTTGTTGTCTGAAATTTTGCCATAAAAATCCTCATGAGCTAATATCAAATTATATTTAAACAGAAATTAATATCAAAATATAAATAATTAAATAATAAAATAGTTACATCCGGGTTTTGTGTGGTGTTTCTTCTCTGTCTCAAGATGCAGTGGTGAAGCAGGAGTAGCAGAAGTTACACTTATTTTTAGCGAATCTGGTTTGGTTTGTAAGTTTTCCTCATCTTTAGCGATTACAAGTTTAATATTTGACATATATAAGGCACAGTTTAACCAAGCTTCTGAGGGCACCTGGGGATGTTGGGGACAATTTACCTGAAGGTTACCAATAAACATCATTGTGATAAAACATTTTTCAACGTGCACGAATCATCCAAATCTTTTTATATCGATGTATAAGACTCAGCAGGGGCGATTCTAGGGTCAGAGCTTAAGGGGTGTTTTAATGTCAAACTACTATGTCACAAATCTGTCATTTGGTTTAACAAATCAAAACAAAACAATCAAAATCAAACTTTATTTATACAGCACTTTTCCTACAAAATAAATGCAACGCTTCATTACAACAAGAAACAAAATCTCAGTCACTCCATGCAACACACTCACACATACATGTGCACACATACATACACACACACTACACAGGAACACACATGTCTGCACAGAATAAAGACGAGAGGGGGCTAAAAATAAATAGAACAAATTGTATTTAAACGAGAGGATGAAGTAGGAACAATACGTGCAAAACACTAAAGATATGAAGGTCAAATTCTCTGTTGTCATGGTTGGGGTCTCAGTGGCATCTAGGATTATTCTTTAACACTGGTAAACACCCAAAGCCCTACAGTTTAAATAATGGGTAAATATGATGATAAAGGCCGCTTTGCTTTATGCTGTATTGCCAGTCAGCTGATTTACTTCCATCTGGTATTTATTTATTTTATTTAGTTATTAGGTTTTTCTTTATAAGAACATCCACGCCTTGTAGTATTAGTGATACTTTTCTTCTTTTTTTGTATGAAGGCCCCACTTGCTAACACTAAGCAGCATCGTCTTCTATGTTTAAACCACATATTTTCTACTATTCTACTATACTACTGATTTTTATACATATATATATAAAAAAAATGTCATCTTATCATAGACAAACCCATTTTAAAGGGTGCTCCTCTAAAAAAAATGTCCTAGACACGCCTACGTGACACTCACTCTCACAGTCAATGTCACACAAGGTTGTTTTATTATCAGACACCAAGTCGCAGACTTCGAAAACAACAGCTTGTCTTGAACAGAGACCTTGACTCTTCCGTCAGGAGGCTGTTTGTAGGATCCAGTCCGGTAGTGGTGAATGTTGTTGTGCACGTGTGTGTGTGTGTGTGTGTGCGTGCGTGTGTGTGGATGTGGTTGTGTCCTGGCATGTGACGAGGGAGGAGGAGGAGGAGAAGGAGGAGGAGAGGAGGGGGAGTCAAGCAAAGCAGAGTAAAGCAAAGCCAGCAGCAGCAGCAGCAGCAGCAAGGAGGGAAGGAGCACCTCGGGGAGGGATTACCAGGCAACTATGCCCACTTTCATGTGATATACGAGCCAGCAAACGTGTCCACATCGTCTCTTCATCTCATCGGTTTGACAGCTACACCGAGCAGGCCCTGGGAGAGAGACAGTCTTTCAAGTTTGTGTGACGTTAGCTCCCCCTGCTATTAGCCAAGTCCTGCCTGGTGACTTCAAACTACTTGACAAGAGCCGATCGATCCTGAACTGGACTGGACTGGGGACTGTTTTTTGGGGACTTTGTTTGTTTTAGCCACTCGTCGTTTTTTTCTTCTTCTTCTTCTTTTTTTTTTCTTTTTTTTTTTTGTTTTACCTTTGGGGGAGCAGGAGGCAGCAGCCGGAGCCGGACTACGGGGAGAGGTGAGCTAACTTGGCCAGGCAGCTAATGTTATTTAAAGGCACACACGGGGAATGTGGGTCAGTCAGGCTAGCGGCTAGTAGCTAGCAGCTAGTAGCAGCGGCTAGTAGTAGTAGTCAAGGTTAGGAGCTAACCAGCTAAGTTAGCTGACTGAGCCGACTGTCTTTCGACGCCAGGCTGGTTGTGTGTTGTGGAGAAGCCTGGTGACAGTGCTGTCTTCCCTCCTCGGTAAATAAAAGTTTGGCGGCGGCCATGTCTACAACTTGGCCGCCCTTTAATTTCTCCATCGCTCGTATCCAGTTACAGTCCTGTCACACGGTGATGTTTGGAGAGATTTCCTCGAACCAGTGTGACAGGTTGTCCGCCGGACAAGTCCTCCACAAACAACAACTTCGATTTTTATTTTTTTTATACACATCGACATACTTTTTTAAACGCAGTGTTGAGACCGTGTCCCTGCAGCTGTGGACCCAGTTTAGTGGCTGTATTCATTCTGAAAATGCACATTTTCCAATAAGCGCGGCGCTGTTTGTCAAAGCTACATTCATAGACCGATTAATCCACCAGGGGGCCTCGGGGTAAAAATGCAACCCCCCCCCCCCTCACCACCACCTCACGCTACCCCACCCCCAAAGCCCTCTTCACCTCCTCCAGCAGCCATGAACACAGCTCAGTGTGTACACAGTGCATGCACCCTGTCCCCTTAAAGCACCCTGCCCTGGAAATGAGGCAAACAATAATACAGATGTCCCCCCCCCCTTGCTCCATTAAAGCTGGGGAGATAGCAGACTGCAATGTTCAGCATGGGAATATGCCAGATAATTAGGTACACAAGTGAAAACAAATCCTTTCTTAATGTAACAGTCATGCACCTAACCCTGACTTTGAGGTTCAGCATTAGTGACTCTCAAATAACAGCTGTTGATTGATGTGTTTTCACTTCGGAGGCTGTGGATTGTAGTTCTAATGAACTGTGTTGTACCAACACGTTTCAATTATTTTGACAACCGCATTGTAGTTCGAGGGCTAAATAAATAAATAACAAACCGCGTCCTCCAAAGTGAACAAAGTAAACTTAATAGTACTTTTTTTTTCCATTTGTGTATCTAATGTTTTGGCAAGTGAGTGTATGTAAGACCATTAAACGGTAGGGTCGTGGATCTTCTCTTTATGAAGTTAGCAGCCTGTTTTATCAGGGCCTGTGCTTTTTACTCAGTCACAAAGTCTGGTTAGACATTTATAACTTTTGGAGTGGTACGAGAAATTGCTACCGGCCGTGTTTTTACTCATTCCAGCTGTATTATCATGTTCGAGGATGTAGTTTGTGGCACTGATGAACTGGACTGAATTAAAAGTGTTTCTGTTATTGAGCTTAGCTCTCTGCCTAAAACGGGGCTGTCAAAATAACACAGTTCAAAATGAAAACCAGTCGAATCTCTCTCAGTTATTTGACTCAAATGCTTATTGCCACCTAATGAACTGGCATGTGAGTGTATTCCTCCAATCTATTTTCCAATCAAGTCCCTTTTTTCAGTCCAGATGCAGAATTGCACGTCTCATGGTGGAGGATTATATCCATATTACTAATATTAGGATAATTCAGGGGCCCCTGCTCGCCCCAGGTAATCCAGGCATGACCACACAGCATGTGTACAGCATGTCATAAGCCTATTACTATCAAGGACATTCTCAGGCCGCTCAAACAAAAGCAGTAGTAGTCAACTGACTGAGGGACACTTAAACAAACATGTTGTCAAAGATGATTAAATACACAAGCATAGCTGATGTACTCAGGCTCAATAACCACACCTTTTTACCTGCGCGCCTGTATGAAAAACTGACATTTAGGGAACCATTAAGGCTCCGCTGCATGTCATGACAAGCACGACCTGGACTGTTAACCACTCACATGCTGGATCTAGTTGCAATCCTGATGCTGTTGGATCTAGTTTCAATTCAGCTTTTCATACGAAGCCACGTGTTGATTCCACGTGGTTATTTTACTTAAACCGAGTTTTTTTTTTTTTTCTGGTTTTATTGCAGTGGGGTTACGATGGCGACGTGACAGAAGATGAGCCGCTGAGTCAGCTTCAACAGGAACCATGGAAGGGTTTCAGCAAACTGCTCCAGAGCAGCATGACAGGGTGAATGGCTTCAGCGAGCCCAAGTCCCCCCAGGACGCGGCCGATGTCAGGTGGACGCCACCGGAGGGAGAGTCTGGAGGACCAGACAGTTGTGGGGGGACGAGCGCGTCGGAGTCGACAGACTTGCAGGAGTTAAAGGCCAGGGAGAGTGACGATGATGAGGGCAAGGAGGAGGAGAAGGAGGTCGCGCCCGCTTCTAAAGGCCTTAAAGGGGACCAGAAGAAAAAAAAGAAAGAGGATGAAGATCAGGAAGAGAACAATCACGGCAAGCAAAACAGCAGCGCATCGTCCAGCTACACAGGTGAGACTTTTATATCAGTAGCCCACGACATGACGTGTTCACACAGACTGATCACGAGTGTGTTCATGCCTTTTTTTTTTTTTTTTTTGGTTGTTGTTTTTGCAGACCTGTCCCATACATCATCGCCCTCGCTGTCAGAACAGCTGCGTCTTGGCCGAGAAGACAACACGGGGTCCGGGATCAGCGTGGAGTGTAAGGTCTGCGGGGACAAGGCCTCTGGCTTCCACTACGGCGTACACGCTTGTGAAGGCTGTAAGGTAATGCACTTTGTGTGTCAAAACAAAATAGAGTAGTTCAGGAAAGCGAGTTTTGTCAAAATATAAGTTGCTGAACCAGTTGTGTTTCTTCTCACTCAGGGCTTTTTCCGGCGAACTGTGAGGATGAAACTGGAATACGAGCGATGTGAGCGTTCCTGCAAGATTCAGAAGAAGAATCGCAACAAGTGCCAATATTGTCGCTTCCAGAAGTGCCTCTCTTTGGGAATGTCCCACGATGGTGAGATTTATGAATTAGCTCAGTTTATAGAAAGTAACCGAGGAATTTCTAGGTATTAATGAGTCATCAGACTACTGCTACTTGTGAAAAACAGGGAACCGCCCAAGTTAATCCGAGCACACTCTAATTGTGGGGGTGTATTGTATCATTATGAGACACTGTGAATTTCATGTGAATTTCAGGTGGGCACCACCCGCGGATGTTCCTACAACTGATCTTCTTTCAAACCTATTTATGTAATACATCGGTAAACTCGAAAGGAAATGTAGATTCCTGGCACAGTCTTGGTAAATTCAATTGGCTGTTCTCTGATCTGGAACTTGTTCCAAAACGAAACCAACTACCAGAACTGGTTTGTTTTGGGACTCTCCACTCAAAATAAGACCCAGCATGTGTGTGTGTTTTTGCTCAGCAATCCGATACGGACGTATGCCTGAGGCAGAGAGGAAGAAGCTGGTGGCGGGCCTACTTGCAGAGGAACAGAACGTCAGCAAACCTGGCGGCTCAGACCTGAAGACCTTGGCCAAACAAGTCAACACAGCCTACCTGAAGAACCTTAGCATGACCAAGAAAAGGGCCCGCAGCATCTTGACTGGCAAAACCAGCAGCACTGCAGTAAGTTCCAGTCTTGGAAGTCATGGCTCATATTTAATGCGTGAAACTCAATCTGGCAAAGACTCTATATAATCTTTTCTGTTTCATGTGAAATTATGCAAGGGGACCACAGTGTTTACGTTTGTTATGTACATACTCCACACTGGCATCTAGAGGTTGACCGATATGGATTTGTTTGGGGCTGATAACAATATTGATTTTTTTTTTTTTTTTTTTTTTAAAAACATGAGCATTGGCCGATGGCCGATACATGCTGCTGATTTTTCTGAGCCGATACTGCTTTTCTCCCTCCATTTACATGATAAAAAGGACACAATGGTAACAAATGTTGCATATCTCAATTTAATTTAACCAAAAACATACACATGTATTGAACTCGAAGAATATTTAACGCCCTCACATACACAATAAAAAATGAACAGCTAAAAATAGGTAGAGCGCTAGGAGGGGAGATTCAAATATCTTTGTTTGGTAACCTTTTTAAAATAAATAAATGAACACAATTTTTTCATTTCTTATTTTTAGGGCTTCCAGCTGCATGCACTTTGCTAGTGGGGGAGGGAAATGTATGGGCTGCTCAGGTCCGCACTGTCTCCAGTGCAGGGCTGCCTGTGAATGCGCCCGTCTGTAAATCTTTATATATATATATATAAATGTATCGGCCGATACCAAAAAAAAAGATGCAAATATCGGTCGACCTCGCTACACCTTGAATGTCAACCGGTTATGCTGCCGTTTGAAAGTTTATCTTTGTCCGCCCTCCAGCCGTTTGTGATCTACGACGTGGACACGCTCTGGAAGGCAGAAAGTGGTTTGGTATGGAGCCAGTTGCTTCCAGGCGCACCCCTGACCAAGGAGATCGGGGTTCATGTGTTCTACCGCTGCCAGTGCACTACGGTGGAGACTGTACGGGAGCTCACAGAGTTTGCCAAGTGCATTCCAGGGTTTGTGGACCTCTACCTTAATGACCAGGTGAGTCACTGTCTCCTCCGTTTGCTGCACAAAAGGATGAATTGTACGCGGCCGTGTAGGGAAGCACTAGTGGACGACTGTTTGTGTGCCCCTTTTCCAGGTGACTTTGCTGAAGTATGGTGTGCACGAGGCTATTTTCGCTATGCTGCCGTCTCTCATGAACAAAGACGGACTTTTGGTGGCTAACGGTAAAGGATTTGTGACGAGGGAGTTTCTGCGCAGCCTACGCAAGCCCTTCAGTGAGATCATGGAACCTAAGTTTGAGTTTGCAGTCAAGTTCAACGCTCTGGAGCTGGATGACAGCGACCTGGCCCTGTTTGTTGCTGCCATAATTCTCTGTGGAGGTGAGGCTGAAGGCTTTTATGGTAAAAAAAATGTTGTGGCAACTTTTTTTTTTTTTTTTTTTTTTAGATTTTAAGAGTTTTAAAAGGAAGTGTATAAAGTCTTTAATGTCACTGACAAACGTCTTGAATAGTTTAAATATTTGGGCTGAATGGAGACGTTAACCTCTAATGAAACTAAAAATAGGACCAACTAACGACCTCTAGCACTTTTACTATAAAAAGCTGTCGTTGCTCGGAAAGTCCTCGTCTCATAATGGCCATGTGTTGATTTTAGTCAAAGGGTTTGTGCGATTTCTTTGTAGTTGGTTGAATTATTTATCTGCTGTATATACGTGGTTGTCAGCGTTCCGCCAATTTGGAAAAGCAAACCATAATACTCATGAACTGATGTATTTTAGCCAGTACGCGTAAAATAATCGTGTTGCTATAATTACAATACTATAATTGCTTCACCTCACTTTACGGTTTTGTGGCTGTCTCCGTAGCACCAGACATTTACCTTGCTATACACTTCACTGGTCTACCGCTGTGACTTTCAATACCTTTATTTGAAACCAAGGTGTTGGCACACCAAGGTCACGCAGGATTATAAAGCAAACCAACCAGAGGCAGTGGTAGACCAGAGGCTTGTACGTCAGCGGAGTCTGGTGGTTGGCTTTGAACGTGTCGTAGAGCAGTAAAAGGCCGCCTCATATCAAAGTACAGTGGTGATAATATAACAGTGATTATGAGGTCGTACCATATACGGCCTTACTTCAAAGAAACGAAACGATTCTCCTGACACATCAAAGTAAATACATGAATAAAGTCTGAACTTGAATATATTAGTACTACTTAAGCAGGTCCAGGCCAGTTGCATTGATACAGGGATTTATAATTGATTTACGCTAATAATAAGTACTGAAAAAGTGTGCTATGGTAATAAATAATTCATGTAGTTTTCCATCATGATTTATTTACATTATTGTGAAAGTGGTATTTAATTGCAGTGTGTGTGACATTAAAAAGGTATTTCTTGGTAGCATAGTGTAAATCGTGAGTCATCTTGTTTCATACAGATCGCCCCGGACTTATGAACGTGAAGCAGGTGGAGCAGAGTCAAGACAACATCCTCCAGGCCCTGGACCTCCACCTCCAAGCAAACCACTCTGACTCTGTCTACCTCTTCCCCAAGCTGCTTCAGAAGATGGCCGACCTCCGCCAGCTGGTTACTGAGAACGCTCTGCTCGTCCAAAAGATCAAAAAGACTGAGTCGGAGACCTCGCTCCACCCTCTACTACAGGAGATCTACAAAGACATGTATTAGTGTTCTCCAGCACAGACTTGCTTTTTTTTTGCAATACTGTTACAGACTGAAATAACGTTTATAATAAAACACTGCGTTCAGTACAAGCACTGTTCCACGTATGGGCATGGGTTCTAACGTGCAGATGTGGCAAACTCACCCAGGAGGGCGACAACAATCAGCGAAAGTCTTCACAATGTCAGCGTTGCCCTCAGCACAGTGATGCGTGTATGTGTGTGTGTGCATGTGATGAGCATCTGGAATCATTTGCTGAAATCCTAGTTTCCCACGATGGTCACTTAACAGGAAGAATGATATGTTTTCTCACCAAGGCTGCTCCTGTTTCATCCTAATAGCAAAGCTGACCCCAGAGCAGTGTCTAGAGGGAGCTCCTCCTGGCTCACTTCAGCTCTGTGTTTTGCTGTAAAGGGAAAGCATTTCAGGTTCTTGCACCAATGGCATTGTTGAACTAGAAAGATGACATCTATTTTATACCTTGCAAGAGTGATTGTAATTGTTCTCAGACTTTTAGTGAAGCTGAAGGTGCACAAATTGGGAGGTTTGTTTACATCATCATTATCATCATCATCATCATCATCGTAAGAACAATGAATGCCATTTGGTTTAAAGAACACAAACTGGGCTGGCTCCAGCAGTGTCGAGCTATGTGTCTGTGCAATACCATTAACATTCATCAATAAATGTGACATCCAAGTAACTTAGGTTTTGTCTTAAAGCCATTTACCCGAGTGGTATCTATTGGACTGTGCTGCACAGATTTTATTTCTGAAGCTGACACTAGAAACACACGACCCGTTGAAGTACAAGGGACAGCATCTTTGTTCTTTTTCTTTCTTTTCTTTCAACTTGCAAAATACCGTTAACTTTCTATTTTAAACTTTATTAGTTTTTTTTGTAATTCTCTTACTAATTATTTGTAATTGTTGATCGTATTTGTAAGGGCAAAACATGAGTTATGATCATGTTTTATGTATTAAGTATATGTGTTCTTTCGTATTACATACCTGCCTATTTAGTTTTAGGTTGTACCAATTATATCATGGAACATATGCCAACAATTATTTCCTTGATGTTGAATTTGGGTTTTTTTTTTTTTGGATCAGCAGGATTTACGCTAAACCAGCATACTGAACCATGGTATTGTTCCTGGGAAATTTGATGATAATTGAGAGTCAACATCCAGCATCTAGTATCCTGTCAATTTGTTTGTGTTCATCATATACACGGTCTTAGATTACTACTCTTTGTGTGTACAGACTGGTTTCGTGGGAGAGTCATGAAATGTAACAGCCTTACAGTACTCTAGGCAGTATCCACAGGTTTCCGATGTTTCCTTTCCCATACTCTGTATCTTGTTTTCACTGTGCATACTCTGAACAGACTTCACTATGTCAGCGCTGGTGTACACAGTTCACCTTCAGAATCCTCCTCTTATGCTCTTATTCTGTCTCGATCCCTATCTACCTCTAATGTACGATCTGTGACATTATTCCACTGTCTAATCGAATCCCTGACATTTTTTTTTTTTTTTTTTGCCTTAATTCCTGCTTTTGGTACACGTTACAAATTTGAAATTATTGGCTGATGTGCGGTGTGCCAAGTCAGCAAAGTTGTGTGTGGATGGATAAAACGAGAAAAGTACACCAAAAAGTTGATGTAAGCTACCTCTATGCCTGTGAAAAAGTGATGGATTGACATTTTTGTTGACAAAAAAAGACGTTTTAAGACTTGAAATAATTTTTTCCTGATGGTCACATGTAACCTATCTGCAGATTTAGTTTAACGATATCTCACTTATAAACTTGATTAGAAATATTAACAACCGATTTTTCTTCATTTTTTATCTTTATTTTTATTCACATCTAAAATCGAAAATACGGAGGAGTGGGTTGGTCACGTGGGTGTATCATCGGTGTCTGGGTTACGTGACGTGCTGGCGTCATCGTAACGTTCCTATTGGTTGGTTGCTACGCTAATTGACCAGGAGAACCGGCTGTCAACTATTTAGATAGTGAGATGGAGCGTACTCGGCGGCTTTCTCAAAACTCACAGAGGATGGACTCGGCTCGTAGTGGAAGTATTTGTAGGTAAGCAGCAACGGTTGTATTTTTTAAGCCAACAAAGAGGACTTAAAGAAAGAGAGTTTTTAGCACTTATGTTGTTAAACTGTGCTACTTAAAAATGTTGCGTTCGAATGCTGTCGCAACGGCAACAAGAGACTTTAGCTAAATGAAAAGTTGCTAAAAACAAGGAAAATATGACATTTAAGTGGATGTTTAACATATCGAGAAGAAGTAATAGAATGTTTGTATAAATTTATGCTTCTGTATTAATCAGAATACGAACATTGAGGCTGAATATGCTGTCGTGGCTAACTGCGTTAGTGACTGTTGGAAACTTTCCGACAGCACATAAATGCTTCATGTGATGAGGATATCCTGTCTGTAGTTTTTAGCGTTTCTCCTTTTAATGCCTCGGCCAAATATTCTCTAAACTGGAGGGTAATTAATTGTTGTTGAATGTGCGTTTAATTACATTTATTTGTACAGTATCCGTTATTTATTTAAGCTGCGCTGCACTTACATTTGTTGTTCTTTAAACGCACCAGTAAACAATTTCTATGGTTTACAATATGTATTATGTTTACGTTTAAGCATGTGTCACTTAAATCGACACATTCTGTAGTTAAGATTGTTTTGGTTTTAAATTAAGCCTTGACTACTTTTAATCACCTGACTTGAATTAAAACAACCTGAAGATGATGCACAAGTGTCTCTCACTTTAAATACTGAAATGTTATGACTATCTTAATATCACTAGCTATGACAAGGTTTTAACTATGAATTTGGTTATTAAAATGACTGAAATAAAGAAATGATAATAATAAATGTACCTCCCCAGTGGTTGAAATGTACTCCCATCCCTTTTCATTACAGGCATTTCCTTAATGGCTTTTGCCGATACGGTGCAAGGTGTTGTTACAGACATGAATGGCCAGTTAGACCATCACCCCAAATATGTAGGTACTTTCAGAAAGGTGGATGCTGGTATGGTGACAGCTGCAGGTAAGCAAGCAAGCAAGCAATTAATTTCTTTCCTCAATTTCAAGATTTCAAGAGGTTGACATGCACACAGATATCTGTAGCTCACTCGGTGTGTTTCACTACTAGGTATCGCCATATTCGGCAGCCAGAAGTTGATACGACGTTTGCAGGTAGAAGAGCCTCTGTGCCTACCTTCCCCCACTCTAGGCATACTTATTCTCCCATTGAAAGAAGAGGGTCGGAGGCTACAGTTTTGCTAGCTGAAGTGATGAACAGGCAGCAGTTCAGCAGATCAGAATCTTTAGTTAACATGTCAAATTTTCAACATGATGTTGGATACCAGCCGGCAAACATCACTGTGGAACAATCTCAAGGTATTCCGTGTTTTCTCAGGCTTAACTCGCTTAAGGTTGGCATCTCTTAATACTTGCTTGAATTTTCCTTTGCAGAGACTCACCCAGAATTGATCCAGAGCGTAGAATCTCACTGGAACTCAACTCAGAGCTTAGACGCTGCAGAAGCTGACTTGGATGCAGGCCAGAGGTCAGATGTTGCAGAGACTAACTCGGAATCGGCCCAGACGTCAGACGTTGCTCAAGCAGGTGCATGCCAAGGAAGGAATGAAGAGGTGGGCGTCCAATTTGCCTACTAATTTACAGTGTGATCATTTATCATTTGTAAGAAATTGACCTGAGCTGAATCCAGGAGGATCCAGGACTGTAAATGTACTGTGTGTTGTATTCAGGCAATCCCTTCATCGGATGCACCAGAGGATGGGGCTTCTGCTGCTGCAGCCTCTAGTACACAAAGTCAAGTAGAGGAAATGGAAGCCTTCATCCAGAGTAAAGACGTGACCTGTGGCATCTGCATGGACACGGTATATGAAAAGACCGATCCAAGAAATCGAGTCTTTGCAATCTTGCCAAACTGCAATCATTCCTTCTGCTTACAATGCATCATGACCTGGAGGAAAACGAAAGACCTTGGGCCCGACGTGGTAAAGTAGGTTTCACTAACATTTGACACCATAATGGCAGTATCTGATAAGACAAAAAAAAAAATTTACTTGACATCATGACTTCTAATTTCATTTTTTTTTTTTTCCTCAGGACCTGCCCACAGTGTCGAGTGAGGTCTCCCTTTTATGTGCCGCACAAATACTGGGTTCAAGGAGAAGCAAAGACGAGTGTGATTGCTGCATTCAAAGACAAATTCGGGTACTTTTAGCTTCATGTTTGATAACGGCACTAACGTGACTGACATGTAAATGTCCACAGCTGTTCAGCGGAAATATTTTTCTCTGGCACGGTTGCAGGTTAGAGTGTTATCTCCTTTTAATACTTTACATAGGTTTCAGTTGTGCATCCTTTTCTGGAATAAAAATGGCCAACACCTCTGGGGTCATATCAGGTGCATGTCAGGCTCTTGTATGTTCAGTTTAGAGAATGTCATCGAGGCTTTTTAAAATTGGGTTTCATCAAGGTATTTAATTCATTCAAGAACTGCTAATGCACTTATTTGGACCCCAGCTCAAGCTGTATCTAATTCTGAACTAAGCTAAGATGCCATATACATATGTGTATGTACTGAAGAAATTATAAGCCTCTAACTTGATGTGGAGCTTTTTAGTACTGCATAAAGTTGTTTAAAATCTGAAGTGATGCAGTATTTTTATTAGTTTGAGAAATTTGCATGTTTATTTTTTACTCTTGTCTCTTAATAATTCCAGTAAGAAATGCTGCGGTTACTACGCCCGGTACAGATGGTGTCCCTTCAAAACGGAGTGCCTTTATCGTCATGATAGACATGCGCATCATGCGTCACTTCAGGTAAACGTACAGTAATCCTTGAGGGAGTTCTCGCTACTGTTGGTGGGCACTAGATGATTTTTGTGTGTATTAACTTTCTTTTCTTTTCAAAGTATCCCACAGAAGACGAGGATGAAGATGAGTGTGATGGTGTAGATCTGCTGAATTTCTTCATAGCCATGACCCTGCTTGGTGATGACGACGACGATGACGAATATGATTTTCCTTTTTACCTAGCTGCGGAGTATGGTTTCTGAGCTTTTTCCATAGTTTTTGTCAGTGCCTGAAACCACTGAATGGGGCCTTCACCAAAAAAAAAAGAAAAAAAATCATTGGCTCCTGGAGAACACATGGCTGTGTTTTGACCTTTCTATCCTCTTTGAAATCAGTATTGAAACAACATTTTGAGAAGCCCTTAATGAAGATCAGAGATATCGGCCATACATCACGGAGTCCAAAATGTGTGCAGTTCTTAATGGGCCAGTCTACAGCAGTTAATTTCACTAACCAGCACTCATTTAACCAGGGAGCAAGTAACTTGTGAAATTCTTTGCTGTAGTCGGTCTGGAAATGTGCACATGGCTCTCCACAACACATGGTTTGTTGACTCTGTTCTTGATATAGGCATCCCTAATTTGGCACATTGTTAGTTTGTACCTCCAATGTATATATATTGTTAACCTGTTTTGTTGTAGTTGGGGGTTTATTTCCCCCCTCCACAGCCATAGTGCTTCAAACATGTAGCAGATTGATATTTTTCCCATTTACCCCTTTACTGTTCATTGGGACTGCTCAGCTTAGGCTTTCTGGCCTAGTGATTTGCACAATTTTGGAATTTTAAGTGTTCTGTGGATGGTAGTTTTAATTTCCTAAAAAGGTTAAAAAGTGTACTGTACTGTTTCTTGTCCACTAGTGCTGATAAATACCTCAAATTATAGTTTTGACAGGAAGTTAAAATGTTAAGATTTTATTTCTTTTAAACAAGTTGTACTTGTACACAGAAAATAAAACATTGTTTCTCACTTTGTCTCATTGAAAACCTGTCCTGCGCTTCATTGACATCGTTACATCTGCTAGAATCGGTCATTTTTCGACTTGTACCTCTAGGTGGAGACGTGGAGCACAGATGTAGTCAAACTACACCCACGAAGAAGAGCAGTCAAAACAAAGTGGCGGGCTGTTCGGTACCTTCAGTAATACATTCATGGATTGGGAGGCGGGGAATTGTCGGCCAGTCTCGGTGTGAAGTTTCACCTGGTACTCCACAAACATCGGGATGTTTCTGAACCGGTTTGACAGCCAGTCGAGGCTTCTGGTTCGGGCCCTGATGTCGGGAGCCTCCGGCCCCCACAGAGCACTAGCTGTCTTCCGCAAGCAGCAGAGGGCTAACCCGGACACGTCTCTGTGTAATTTCATAGAAACGCTATGTCGAGATGAAATAACCCACACGGAAGCTGAAGGGGAGACGCTAATTGTGTGAGTAAAGCTCAGCACTAAGTTCCCACCGCAAAATACCTTTCTAATGTCGGGAGTGTGTGTATCACCGGGTTTCTTTTTTTACCATAGCAACATGGCCTCGACATCTGTTGCTATAGGCAACGACTGATGCCATAAATTAAGGGAGGAAAGTGTTTCGCTGAGCACAGCTTCTTAGTTTAATTTCAATATGAAAAGAGATGAAGATGGACAGTGGCAGCATGTTTTTTATGGTAGTTCTCACATTTATTGAAAAGCCACCATCAGCCAGCTCAATTCATCCAAAAGTTAAACATGTCCTTCCATATATGAACTTTTTTTTGAACATCAAAGATGCCACAACAAAACACAATTTCATCAATCAAGAATAGAAAATATATCCCATTACATATATCATCACAGCTCCCCCACCCCCGAACAAGCTGATTTACTTATATGTATATATCTGTACAACTGTACTTTATTTTTTTAATTTTATTTCATTTGTAGTGCTTTTTTACTGTTTTATATTTGCACAGCTACCATTCTTTTCACCAGTATTCCTTTCACCTCTACATGCATCTGTTACACCTGGATCAAAGGCTGAGATTTCAATGACAACATATGACTCTACAAATATCTGCATAATTCCATGAAACAATAATCTTCAGCTAAAAGTATTAACCTAAGGCAAAACGGTTGGCATAAAAAATAATATCCTTTGCCTCATACTTGTTTTTCTCCTCACTTTTTTTTTCTAGGAAACCATTAGTTTGCCTGTTTTCTGTAGTGTTCAAAAAAAACCTGCTGTCCTTCATCCACCTGATCCGCTCCGTTCTTCCTGAGATGACCGTCCACAATCTGCTGAAATGTCTGAGCCAGGACTCTCGTCCAAATCCCTGGGTCACTGCTTTGAGTAGACAACTGGGAAGAAACCTGGGGACCCACCATGAGGAACCTCTGTACACAACGCCGTGCAGCCAGAGACTGAAGGAGCTGTCCCAGCGTTTGGTTGGTTTCAGTGAGACCAATGGATGGGCCAAGTGCTTCAGCAGTCAAGAATCTGAATCTCAGGGTGCCTTTGATTTAGCCTCGGGGACGCAAAGGAAAAGGAAGAGCAGCCTTGTCAATCTGGACTCAGAAGATGAAGAGGTAGGACAGATGAGTAAACGGGTAAAGACGGACGGCTGTGAGAATGAGTTTGTTGATGCAGAAGAACAGAGCGTAAAACCCCAGACGACAGAAACATCAGAAAGTGATGCTCCAGCAGAAACTCAGAGTGATGCCCTGCCTGAACACATAATGGTAAACAAACCTGAAGGACGGCTTAGTCCTTAGTCCCGTCCACAAATTTATCAGCCTTTTTTTTTTCTATTCATGTAATGTACAATAACAAACCCCTTCTACTATTGTTGTGTTTGTTAAGGTCTGCGTCCTTCAAATAAGAGAATTACTGGAAAGTCAGACAGAGGTAGGAGGATTTTTTTTCTTTCCTCTTGTTTGCACAGTGCTGAGTGCATGTGATATTTGGTATAACTGTGATAATTTCTCCTCTGTTTCAGTGGGACCAGAGCTCCACAGATGTGTTCAAAGTGCTGAATGACTGTGACCCCAGCCAAGTATGCATGTTTACTTCACTAAGTGATATTTTGATGTGTTTGCCTATCCAATTGTGGCACAGAGGAAAACTGTGCCACAATTAGACATGTATTTAATTTGCAGCAATACATACATCAAACATGTGTCACTGAATGTAATGCAGCCCTGATATGAAATCTTGATTACATTATTACTTTATTACCACCACCTCGTGCTACCACTACAGTCAGATGCATTAGACATTTTCTGGTACTATGAGTTATGATGGGACTAATGTCATTGCTTTCCTTGTTTAGATGGAGGTGTTATGCAGCATGCTGAGTTTGCCTCACTTACCAGAACAGACTCTGCCCAAACTGTGCAGCAGCGTACTAGCTCTTCCTTTTGACCTCAGCTACAGCACAGCATCGACACTCATCAAGAGCCTCCTGCTGGAGAAGGTACCGTACGTCACTAGATACGAATGAGATGCATAAAGGGCTGTTTAATCCTGTAACGATATTCATTTTACACAACATTTTACTAAACCTTCCAGGTCCTGTCCTTGTCAGAACTTGCCTCCAGATGTTTGGTCAGTGCAGCGACATCACTGTGTAGCCAGTACCCGGGACCAGTGTGCCACGCTCTAATCGGACCAGTGCTAGAGGAGAAGAACCTAGGTGAGACGAAACTCGAGCTAAAACTGAATATAGGAAAGGGAAAAGGATTCCCCCATCATACATTATATTACTGTGACCTGTGCTTTTCTTATACAGTACATATTTCTGCATACGGTGTATATATATTTAAAATAAAACTAAAAAAGTAAATAAGGGGATTAGCAATTAACATAACATGTCTAAGAGATGTGGGAGGAAGCTCGATCACCCAGAGAAAACCAGCACAGATATATGTACAAGAATAAGGTATTAAGTGCAAACAGCTGTAGTGTCTGTTTCAGAGGAATCAGAGTCGGTTACAGATCAGCAGCCTCATAGCTGGATTGGCCCCTGTTTTGAGTAAACATTAACAGCACAGATGCTTTGATGTTATTGAGGTCTCACCCGGGACTTTTTCCTCCGTCCTTTGCCCCATCACCCATTGATCCTCTCTTTTGAACTTTGTTTTGCTTTCAGGGCATCCACAGGCTGAGCTACTGAACAGACTGATAGAAGGTTGTTTGGATTCTCACTACAGATTACTACTGATTCAGTAAGATTAAACTTTTTAAAGTCTGCTCAGTCTGAAACTTCAACATAAACCCAAAATTACGAGCAACTCATTTACACTCATCTACTTTTTGTCCATTTATGTCAGAGTGACATTCAAAATTGCATGGAGTGAGCCAGTTCTCTCCATTATCCACTGCTTGCTTGACTCCAAGGTAACCCATTTGTTTATTCAAGGGAACGCGCTGAAAAACCGTAGCAGCCATTGAGTTGACATTTCTTGTTTTTTTTCGTTGTTGTTTTTTTCAGCCGGTCTTGAACGAAGAACTTTTCACCCAGTTCACTGAACAGCTCGTCGGCCAGTGTCCTCACTTCACAAAGTCAGTGAAGTTCGCAAAGATGATGCTGACAGTACTCACCAAATATAGCGGCCATGTAAGTTTGTTGATTAATGTCACGCATCGTGGATGATGACGTAGCCCGTGTGATCATTGCACACATGAATGAATCTTGTTTTCACAGGTGACTGCTGCACACAAACACTCGTTGTCCAGCTGCTTGATGTTAAATGAGACCTTCCTGAAGAAGTCTCTTCAGGCTGCTTTGAAACGAATCAACCACACATGATGTTTCCTCTGACTTAATAAGTTGAACGGGAAAATGAAGTGCCTCAATCCACCATTTTGACTGTGACTGATACTAGAGATATGACTTAACCTGCTCTGAAATGCTGATCACTGCAATACTGACCTTTGTTTACTACAATTATTCATGTGCTTCTCTGCTTAAATAAATAAGTAAAACAAATAAAACATTTGTGTTACATTAAGTCAACTGCTGTGGGTAAACTAAATTTTAAGCTACATATAGAAAGGAATACTTTCATTTCGTCACTATTTAAAATTCTACTTCACCACACGTCTGAGAAAAATATTGGATTTTTTACTGTTTGACATCTGCTGTAATAAGCTAACTTAGATTAGTATATCCAGATTTTCAAACGTGATCCATTTATAAAATACAGCATTATCCTTAGGGATTAAGGAGTGTAGCATCTATTAATACATGTATATATTGTTTGTTTGTTTATACCTTTATACTGTACCTTTATTGATTTTCAAAGAATGTATATCTGTGTACATATGAACATTCAAGGAGCCATTACATTTAGTCCAAAAAGTACAATATTCAAATAGTGTGTGTGTAAAATACGAAAAATATTTGCTAAAATAAGTCTAAATTGAACAAAAATGCATTATTTACGGGCACCTGTATAATAATAATAATAAAAAGTGTAATAAAGTTAAAAAGTATGGAAAGAGTAATCTATCATATACTTTCTTTTCCTATTCCTTCACATCCAAAAGAAATGCATTTTAGATTTCCATGAATTTCTTGAAAATTAAATGCAACATCTGAGCACTTTGTAATAGGAGTAAAATTCAACAATAATAATAACAAATAAATGAATTTCAGCATTCTAGCAGAATACCTTTGGGAATTGTCATGCAGGGTAAAAAGCTTTATTTGTGAATACTCTTCTGTTTACAAATATGATTAAAACAAATATATTTATTAAAGTCTCCAAGCACGTATGAATAATAAATATGTATTAAAATACTACTGTACACCAAATGCTGGGCAATGTTAAATAGTCCCCATTCTGATTTTTTGAATGACACTTTATGTTGTATTTTAATAATATTTGTTTATTTTACTCCACTATTAATTAATTAATTAATTTATGTATTCGATTTTTTAAAAAGTTTTCATTTCGTTGTTGCCATGGTTCGCGCTCTTTGATGGCGTCACCAACGCTCGCCTTTATTTTGCGTAACTTCCTGTTCTACTTCCTTTTCAGCGTAGCACGACGAGAGGGACGAGCCGTCAAAATGAGGTCTGGTCTGATTTAACCAATAAATGTTGTAAAATTTACTCTAAACACATCTACTCTGCGTCGTTATTCCTCGCCTAAGCACATCGAGTCGTATTCTTGAGCGGGTTTAAATATATTTAGTTCAGTGTTTCCGAATTAGTTGAAGCTAAAGGAGAAGCCGGTTCATGTGCCGGTGTGACGTGAGGGTGTAGCGCTAATGCTAAAATGTAATCCACAATCATCCGCAAATGTATAAAGTATTTGAGTCTGCAATCCATCATTTGTTATTTATATTAACGCTCTTAGATGTCATTAACTTAAAAATTTTAACATTTTAGTACAAATTTGTGACTATTTTGGCGCTGTAGTATAGCGGCGTTGGTGAACACTTCCCTTATGGGACATTGCATTAGTGGTTATATCAAGTAGGTTTAACAGATTTTATTGTGATTTTTGTGTTACAGTAAGGTCTCCAGGGATACGTTGTACGAGGCTGTGAAGGAGGTCCTGCAGGGCTCTCTGACCAAGCCAAGGAAGTAAGTAGTCAAGTTGAAATAAAAGTCATAAACACACACAACTGTTTAAAAAAAAAAAAAAGAAAAAGTTTAGGAGCAGAGTGTGTGACCAGTTTTCTTTTTCTAGGTTTGTGGAATCGGTGGAGCTTCAGATCAGCCTGAAAAACTATGATCCCCAGAAGGACAAGCGTTTCTCCGGCACTGTCAGGTTCGACCTTTTACTGTCTCACCCACCCTTTTCCCTGTTTACCCTCAGCCCTGTCTGAGTATCAGAACAGCCTTTTATACGGCAGAAATTGGATTTCAAACTCTCAAAAGTCCAGACGGGCCAGGGGCAGACACGGGAGAAGTACTCTGGGTAGTCTGACTGAGCCCACTCGGCTTCGGCTGGTGAAGGCGAAGCAGGCGGACCCCTACCCTGGGTCTTAAAACATGAGGGGAGGCTTCGAGTGTCTGAGCTGGTTAGTTCATGTCCTCAAGCCGACCAATTTGCGTTTTTATTACCAAAGAGGTCAGCTGGACGCCAACCACTGTGGTGGTATGGGTAAGACATTTTCTATTAATGCTGTAAAATCAGAGGGGGCCCTTTCATTGTGTATTTAACTTCTCAATTAGTGTAGATGGTGAATCAGTCTGAGCTAGCAATTTGTAGTATAGCTTGAAATGAACAAAATTGATTTAAATGTTGTAGCTAAAGACCCCAGCAATTGATTTCAGCATCTTTAGTAGGTGGGAGTGGGAGAATTTTTTAATTTGTCCCATAAATACCTATTGACAGTTCCATGATCCCCAGTTATACAGTTAAAAATGAGCTGGGCTTTATCCATATGACTATTTCTAAGTATGGTTTTGGTGTGGAAAAATTTGAATCATCCAGGCCTGTTCCACGTGTTATCACAGATCACTCACATTCTTGGATGGTTACACTTATTGAGCTACGCTGTGTGTATGAAGGGGTTTCTACCTGAAATACTGATGCACGTCCTCATGTAACCATTTGTCGCCTCTGGCCTTGCAGCACGTTCTAAGTCTGTTGCTAACTGTTCTGGTAAATGTCCAGGCTGAAGACTCTCCCCAGGCCAAAGTTCTCCGTGTGCGTCCTGGGAGACCAGCAGCATTGTGACGAGGCCAAGGCCGCCGACATGCCACACATGGACATCGAGGCTCTCAAGAAGCTCAACAAAAACAAGAAGCTTGTCAAGAAGCTCGGTACGGAGTCGGATGTCGCGACAAAACAAGAATAAGAGACCCGGCAGCCGATGATTAAAAGCCGATTGGATTGCTAACTTGTTTGCTTCTACCGTCTTACAGCCAAGAAGTACGATGCCTTCCTGGCCTCAGAGTCTCTGATCAAGCAGATCCCTCGTATCCTCGGCCCTGGACTGAACAAGGCTGGCAAGTTCCCCTCCCTGCTCACCCACAACGAGAACCTGAACACAAAGGTGGACGAGGTCAAATCCACCATCAAATTCCAGATGAAGAAGGTGCGTTGAGCGGATTGTTTTTACACTAACGAGCTTTGTCCCAGTTTTATCCGAGACATTGAAATCTATCGTCTGCTCGCCGCGTGGTAACCTTGCTCTGTGTTGTAGGTGCTCTGTTTGGCTGTGGCCGTTGGACACGTGAAGATGACTGAGGATGAGCTTGTGTACAACATCCACCTGGCTGTCAACTTCCTGGTGTCCCTGCTGAAGAAGAACTGGCAGAACGTGAGGGCCCTGTACGTCAAGAGCACCATGGGCAAACCCCAGCGCCTCTACTAAATTCCAGCTTTTCTATTAATAAAAGTGGAGATGCTCCAAATTTAACTTGTCTGGGTGATTTTTCTTTTAAAAGTGTGAAAATATATTTTTTTTTATCAGTGGTATTCAAGGCTTGATTCTGTAATATCATCAGAGTTCATCTGTTAATATCAGCCATTTAGCATGCACCTATCCGCCACAACATTAAAACCACTGATGGATTAAGTCACTAAAATTAACTATCCTGTTACAATTTAATGTTCTTCTTGGATATTGGATGTTGGAAGGGTATCTCCCACCTAAACATTGTGGCTGATGAGCTGTGTTCACGACATGGAAACAACATTCCCTGATGTCAGCAGCTGCCATTCGCACTGGGACAATGTGGCTACACCACAAAATTATGAGAAACTGGCTGAAGTCTGGCCAGCCTCAAAATTCCCCCAAAACCCAAATCAACTATGTGAGATGTTATGGAACAAGCCCAAACCACAGAGCGTTCCCCCGCAATCCACAGGTCCCAAAGGGGCACATTACCAGTGACACCCTCAGGAGGGAGGCCTTTGTCCACTCCTGAAGAATCAGCAGGGAGACCTACACACTATCAGGCTTTGACGTTGTGACAGATTTATGTGAAATAAATCTGTATAGTCCCAATATACACCATAGAACATAGGTCTTCAACAGGGGGTCTGCTTAGGTATTGCAGGGGGGTTGCAAAATCTTTTGACTTACATTTTTAAATGTTTTTTTTTTATTTTTTCCACGAATTTAAATGTCTTTAAATACACTTTATCATGTATCCAACGTCTAATAGTAAAGGGATAAATGACATGTTTGAAATAAAAATAAATAACATTTGAACCTGAGTATTATTTGAATAACTTAATATTGAATGCAAAATGATAATAATGTATATTTATGAAAATCATGGGGCTGAGTTTAATATAGAAGACATATAATAGGTAGGGGGTCTCTACTTAATCTCTCCATCGGTTTTGGGTCCTTGACCTGAAAAACGTTGAAGTCCCCTGCAACAAAACAAAAGTGTCCCTTACTCTATAGATAAAAAAGGATGGTTAGGTCCTTCTTCCTGAAATAAAATATCTGCACTATGTGTGAAATGAGAAAACAAATATTATCTATACTCCTGGTAACAGTATTTCTTTTGTTTTTATAACTATAAGCAAAAATTAAATGTACATCAGATCAAAACTGAGGGACACTAAACATATGCATGAATATTTTTAAAGGAACAATAAAATGATTGTTACAGTATAATTTGACAGTTTAAACCTGACACTTTCTAACTAGTTCATGACATTTACTGATGTTATTCTGGAGCTTTTTAAACAAAAGTGAGCTTGACATTACATACTGTCAGTTTATTGTAATGCATCACTCTTTACGAAGGAGGAGGGGGACCTGTTTGATATTTACCATTGATATGAGCACAGCTTCCCATGAGCCTCTGGGTTAAGTCTACCTTGCTCAGGTTTGACTGTGGATCTCTTAATAGGATTATCTATTCTCAGCAGAGGAGAAAGCGGAGGAAGAAATGGAGCGAGCACGGGCTTGAGAGAATATATTTGAGTTTTCAACAACAGAGGGCCGTCTGCTCCAGACCGTAAAGTGGATTTGAGGTTTTATCTGAGCGAGAGGTTTGGATTATTCTGCTGAGGGCATCATCTGACGTAGTGATGAACGCTGAGGTGAGTCCAGTAATCGACCCGGCGTCTTATCCGTTCCTGTGAACACTTTTTATTCAACATGTTTCTGAACTGGTTTCAGCCTGAAACGGAGACGGACACTTACCATCTGTCCACCGTGCCAGTGGACAGCGAAGACAGTGAGGAAGGTAAAAAATAGATAGTTTTTTTTCCCACCTTCATTTATAGAACAGGATTTTTTTTCATCCTATAGACAAGCAAGGGTAATAAATAATCAAAATAATTGTACATTCTCACAATTATACAGCTACACATCACATGTCCTCTTGTCCCTTCCCGCCCCAGAGCTGAGATGGACAACAAAGATAGATAAAGTTCACAATCAGACCATCAATTAGTGGTGTGGCTCTGAATTTAAAATTGAATCTTTTTTAACAGAAGTCAGCCAAGAGGAGCCGGCGGTCACGAGCTGGAGCGACCTGTCCATTATAGAGCGCGTAGGCCTCAACAGGTGTCGCGGTTTACCTCTGCTACCACCATGAAAATATATTTATTTAATCCTCACATGTCAATCCAGCTGTTTGTTAAGCTTCTTCTTCTTCTTTTTTTCTTTTACAGTGTAGATCTGTCAGAGAAGGATCTGGAGGTGGGTATCCCACACATCTTACGCAGACACACACCTTCTTCCTGGTTGTGGCTACATGTGCATTTCCATGTATTTAAGATGTAGCACATCATATGTTCACTATGTTGGTCGTACGTGCTTTTAATATTTAAACTGTGATCTGTTTGTGTGTTATTAAGTGAATTAAATTTGGTCTATTCAAAGTACGGGAAGTTCATATTTCTTTAACTTAAAAAATAGAGCTGAATGATTACACCAACCACGTAAAATTAAAAAAAGGGGGTCCCTACTTGGCTACATTAAACCTATGAAGGTCCTACACAGTTTACCCCATGGGCCCCCTTCTATCTATCACAATGACAGATTAATCTATTTGTAACTTGGGGTGGATAGCACATTTATAACTTTATCTGAGTGCTATATGAGTGGACTCAGTGTTACTATCTCTAAAGTTATCCAGGAGTAGGAAAGAGTTAGAGCAGGACGAATGAAATATTCCACTCACTAGCCAAAATATTAGGTACACGAGTGAAAACAAATACGTTTTAATACAGCAGCGGTGCACTAAATCCTTCCTCGTGAAGGTTATAGTGTTCGGTTTATGTTGAAACTGCGTCAGAAAGGTGGTGAAGACTGCCATAGCCCAAAATAATAGAAACATGAGTCAGTACAACACAATACAATTCAATAATACTACAAACCACAGTCTCTAAAATGAAAACACAGTTGAATCAGCATCTCTGTTATTTTAAATAAATACTGAATCCCATAATCTCCATGTAGATAAGATTTAGTGCAGGACTGTTATATTAGAATGGATTTTCACCATTGTACAGGCAGGTTTTTCCAGTCTCTAAACATGACGTCAAACATGAACATGTGTGCACTCAGAACCAAAGTTACGTAAATCATTTCGCTCCCTGCTCCCAGACAGCCTTCTCTCAGATCACCCTGGCTTTCCGCTGCGATCAGTACACGCTGAAGCAGAGGCTGCAGGCCGAGGAGCACGCCCGCAACCTGGCGGAGGAGAACGTCCAGCTGGAGCTGACCAGAGGCCGAGAGACCCTGGAGGTACAGAGTGAGACGAGTGGTCTGAGTGGCCGTCTTCAGACGACCGGGTTCACGTGTGACCGTTTGTGTTTTTCAGATACTGAAGGGCCTGTGTTTGGACAGTAAGCGCAGTAAGATCCTGCAGAAGCTGGAGCTGTGTCTGGACATCCTCGGAGGGACCGTGGAGCGAATCTCCACCACGGCGGAGGTGCTTGGTGCCGTCCATCAGGTATCTGGCCCACACTGTGAGGAGAAAGAGGAACACAATTATCAGAATGAGAAATTGTACTGGTTATTGAAATAATTACCCAATGAATACAAGCTTTTACATACAGTATGTGGAATGTCTATCTCATCTAATTGTCATTCAGGACTCTTTTATTTATCGTATCATTAAAAATTAATCTATGCACAACAAGACGTCAAAACAGACCATTATGACAAAATGTTCTTTAGGATACATTAGCAAATGATTATAAAATTCCTCTGCAGAGTTCTTTCAGATGCAAAAAAAGATGATTAAGTCAGAAGAAGATCTCTTTCCTGACCATAAACAACAAACAACACAACAAGCACACACCGGCTGAGGGTAACAACCAAATGAGTCTGAATAATAAACTGTGTCCCTGGTCTCATTTGAAAGGCAGATGTTTTTTGTGCCCTCAGCATCAGTGGGATCATAGAGGAGGAAGTAGATTTAAAACCTGGGAACCCAAACTACATTTTCTGTTTATGTCTTAACCTACTGAGACCCTGCATCCTCATATGGGGACGTAAAGTTTTAGGTTTTATTGCAGCTTCATTTAAACCCATTGTCCTCATTAGTGGACGCTTTAGTCTGCCATCTAGTGGTAGCAAAGGTTAAAACTTATTTATTTATGCTTATTAACGCTTCTAGTTTTTTGCTGTTGCACAGCCATGTTCAGGCATTAAAATAAACTGTTTTATTTTGTCACACATTGGTGATTTCCATATGATGTAAATACTGAAATAATCCCAGTGTCCACATATGAGGACAGAAACTACTACTCGCTGTTCAAAGAATGATGTTTGGTTTTTATATGTCTTGGGTCCTACTAATCCCAAATACCTTGGAGGAATTAAACATGCATACTAGATAAAAGCTTGGGTGTCAGGAGGTTAATATTGATCTCCATCGCATACTTGCTGGTGTCCCTTATTTAAAATGGTGCGGTAATCATCGCCTGATATATTTTATCTCCCGTCTTGGACAGGAGGCCCGGGTGAGTCGGGCGGTGGAGCTCATGGTGGCTCACGTGGAGACTCTGAGGAGGCGACATGACAGAAATTCAGCGGAGCTGGAGGAAGCCAGGAAGCTGATGGAGCGTCAGAACTCCGGCAGAAACGTCCCCAGCAACCCCCGAGGCTCGCCAGGTTTCTGACGCTCTGCCGTGTTTCGTGGTGATTGTCTTGTCATTGCTGTCGTGTGCAGAATGTGAGTGATCTCTTTGTTGCAGATCAAGAAGAAGGCGACAATAAAAACACAAGCTCTCAGCCGGTATGAAGATATTTGGTTTATAATATAGATACAGCTCCTCTTCCTTAATTGGATCTTCCCCTCATGCGTGTTTGTCCTATTTTTTGTCTGTTAGCATTTTTTACGCCGAAGAATCAGTGTGTCAATCATATCTTGCCAAGGTCAGGTACGGTGGATTTTATTATTTGTTATTTCTGCTGCTTCCTTCATAAATGTTCTTTCCGCAAAATATGAGTGTCAACGCCTCCACAGGAGAAGAGGAGGCAAGACGCAAAGAAGCGAGTCCCGTCCCAGAGCTCAGACTCCAGCTGCTTAGTAGATGACAGGTGAGCTAGAAAACTCAAAGTCTGTGAACTTTAAGCTTGTAATTCACAATCGACATGTTTTGCTTCAGACCACCGGATCCAGGTGAAGCTTTGCCTCCGCGAGAATATCCACCAGAAGCTTCAGCTGCTCAGCGTCCTCCAGACCTGCCCCCCTCCTCCAACCCAGCGTGTCCTTCTTCAAGACAAGTGGTCGCCAGAAAGATGCTGAGCAAAAGGTAAATTTAGCCGACTGCAGGAGGTGGACAATATACCAGAAACGCAGTGGTGTGCTCCGGGTGTTGGCTCTAGAGTTGTGTTTGATTAACTTCATCTCAGGCAAAGTCTCACATTTCATTTAGCCCTGGGGCCTTTAAGTGTTTTTAATGCAGCTCTCATGAGAAGTGAGGATTAGTTTCTAATACGTGTTAATATCTGACTTAAACTCCATCTTGTGTCAGTAAGAAACTCTAAACTTGGCATTAGCCTGGCCACAGTGAATCTGTAATTACTAATTGCTTATTTATTTAATTGCGTATACCTTGTGACACTGAAATAATCAACACGTTTGCCTTTACTACAGCGCCTCTGTGGATACTTTGCAACAGAGACATAAGGCAAGAGCGGTGTCAACAAAGAAAAAGGAAAAAAAGACAACGAACACCTACAGATGTATCTCCTTGGGAGGGTAAGTGAACGCCACGTCATACTTCACCGGTGATTATGATCATAACGACAGCGACTAACTGCTCTCTTCAGGTCTGGATCTGTGTGGACGCAAAACCCTCTGACCCGCTGGCTGTATCGCTGTCGATGGGCGCTCCTCTTCATGTACCTCTTTGTGCTTTTCAGCGTCGTAGCTCTCATTTACGTCTTGTGGAAGCTCCACGATGGAGAGCTCGAGCTGTGATGCTTTTCTTCCCGAAGATGCTGCCAGCGTCAGTGCTTTATCTGAATTTAGTGTCTTTACTGTTGAAAGCTCTTGATATATGTAAATAAAACATTTTGATGTAACACTCTCAGTTGTGTGTCCGTGGAGATTCTCAGTCATCAACAAAAAATAAAGGAAGCTGGGCTTCATTGTTGTCTTCTTCAGTTCTGGATCACTGCTGTGGGGTCTTGACTAATTTCTGTTAACTACGAGATGTGCACCTAAATTATGCTGATCTTGTTTTCCACCAATGGATGGTCAGAGATGCCGTCTATGGAAGGTTTGAAAGGTTGAAAGGTCTCTGTATAGGGGTCAGATTAAGACATAATTTGTCACCTAGTTTCACCATTGTTTGCATCTCGAGTCCCTGACTATGAAAAGTGCTATATAAATAGTTTGATTTGATTTGATTTACAGGTGAGTATCTGGTTGTTAACAGACCTTTGTCATATCGGTATAAGACCTTCCCCATAACAACCTTAACTCCCCACCAGTGATTTTTTCGGACACACCTTCTGATTCAAGATAAAATGTCCACAAACTTTTGGTCATATTCTTTATTATAAATATACAAAAACTGATACAATCACTTGGTTAGTAAGAAAACACACCATACTGCATTAAAAACATTCATCAAACCACCATTAAAGGCATCAGTGATTAATTATTCAGAGTTAATAGAAAAAGACTTACGTCACGTCATGGCTAGACAGATGTTAAATTTTAACTATATATAATATATATACTGCATATTTTTCTTAAAAAAGCAATCAAAGGTGTTTCATTTTTTTTTTTAGTTATAAGTCTATCTTGTAATGGGGGAACTTTAAATAAAAGATAAATAAAATATAATGTCAAAAATTATATTAGAAGTGGGAGAACTTATTTGATATCTCTTGTGAGTGACTTCTATGTGCAAAATTGTGTGCCAGCCACAAAGAAACAGTGAGTTTGTGATGCGTTCGACACAAATATGTGCCTCAGATCACACCAGATCCATAGAGAAGTAACTTAAAATAAATAAAACTGGCATACCACCTTACAATAACTATTAAATTAATTACCGACTCCGGTAGAGATAGGTCCACGTTTTCTGCATCGCGTCATCAAACAATCTCACAGAGAGTCCAAAGACTTAATAAATACAGAGATAAATAGAAAGGAACGACCCGACGTGCTGCAGAGGAGTCGCTACACTTGGCTCACGATTTCAGCGTCCTCAGCCACGAACCACTGGAGTGGAGTCCCGTCTGCGGCTCTCTGGAGGATCACATTACCCATACCCTGAGAAGAGCAGCAGGAAAGTGGTTAAAATTATGATGGACACGTTTGTTCTTATTTGTTAGAAGCCTAAGAAATACCGAATTACTCCGGTGAGACCCACAATTTCAAGTGGCATCCGTCCAGGACTAACCTGTGTGAATGGAGGCAGGTAAGGCGAGGTGGGGCTGGTGACGTTCATGGAGCTCTGCTGTTCCTCGCAGCTTGGTCGTAACTTCTGCAGCTGGTTCCTCTGGTGCCAGGACTTCAGCTCCTCCGACACAATCTCCCGGGGCATCAGCCTGATGGCGTGGTTGGGGTACTCTTTCAGTGACGGCGTTCGCACCAGCCTGGTGTACGGCGGAGGGGGCTTGAGGATGCCCCTCGGGGAAGGCGATCCCTCCTGCTGCTGTCTTTGCTGAAGGCTGCGTGTCAAAGGGGGGGACAGGAAGCACTTCGCCATGTCCACCACGTCTTGCGGCGAGAGGAGGCCGTCCTCTGTGGTGGCCCCCCTCGCCACGGGGCTGGACTGAGCCTGGCTGTTGTTCTTGTGCGGACTGGGGACAGTGGACAGTCCTTTCTTCTGTGCTCCAAAGTGGAACCCGTAAGGAGGGGGGCAGAGCTTGGGGATCTCGCTGGGTCCGTCCCGGCCAGGGGAGCCGATGTAGGAGGAGGACGAGTGCTCTGAGCTGCTGTCCTCGGAGCTCGACTGGTAAGGACGCAGGGGGGAGTACTCCGGAGAACGCACCATGAAGTCGGCCAGGCAGCGCCGCTGGGGCAGCCTGGCTCGCCCCCGGCTGCTCTCTGAGCCGAGGTGCTCCACGTCAGCAGACGGCTTCTTCTTGGGAAGTCTGGAGGAGGCAGCGGCAACGGGAGAAATTGTTAAATAATACCACACATGTTGAATTTGATCGTTCTGTTAATGCGTCTGACTCTGCGCACCTGAAGGACTGGGAGTACTGTCGGCGTACGAGCAGCTCTGGAGTGGAGGGGGCGCTGGTAGAGTGGCTGTTACGCAGGGCTGAGTTCTTGACAAACTGGGTGAGAGGAATCCTGCTGCTCTCTACAGACAGCTGGCTTCCAACTGGACTACTGCACACAACCAAACAGGAGCAAACGCACAAAATAAGTGAACGTTCCTGTACGAGGAACCTCTACCATTAAACTACTATAGATTTAATCTGTCTAATATCACGTTTAATATAGGCTGAAGCAGATTTGTTTGTGTTTATACTGGTCCATCTAAAAAAGTGTGTTTTATTCAAACATTTATGAGATCTGTTTAAATATCACCCTTCAGCCTCTTACCTGGACCTGCTGCTGCAAGCAGACTGATGCTTTGCTTCCTTCTGGTAAGGCTGGTCCAGACTGGACTCTTTCCACGGAGAGTTCTGGATGGGGGAGCGCTCGTACTCCACGCTGAGCTGGCTTGAGGACTGATGGGAAGACTGCAGGGCCTTGGCTGACAGCTGGAGCGGGTCTGAATAGGAAGTGCCCAACACTGGCGGTGAGAGCGGGCTGGGAGAGTCCACATCTACACAGGGTCAGATGCAAAACATGCAAATTTATAACCATTAAGCACAGAGAAATGATTATTACAACGAGGCACATGTTCAATAAAGTGGATGTTAGAGTGCTCATTCAACCTTCAAAATTATATGCGTAGACATTTACTCCAAACTCACCTTCATCCAGAGCCACAACATCAGAGAGGGAGCTGTCGTCAGACATGTTCAGATCTGCGTGCAGACATAAAACACGTTAAAGTTTTCCACCAAACCCACATTGTATTCCACAGCTTGGCCTGAAGGGGGCAGCAGTGTCACTCACCTTTGCATTGGCTGCTGGAGGTGGTGACGCAGGGCGAGTTGCATTCACTCTTGATCCTGTGCTGGTACACGGCCTCCTGCAGATCCTTCACTTTCTTCTCCTCCCTCTTGCACTGCTGCAGCCGGCTCTTCTTCTGTGGTTTGCTGAGGTTCCCTTCGAGCGAGAGTTTGCGGGCCGCCTCGTAAATTTGCCGCTGCAGAGCCAAGCCAGTTTCCAGGGACTGCAGCTCTGAATCCTGCGATAAAGACAAATCCTGACGTTTAGTTTGAACTAGTTTGACAGTTTGACTGTCTTGTCCTCACTTATTATCTTCACAAACACAGACGAGGGCCCGTACCTGTTTATTCAGGTGGATCAGACCCTCATCCAGCTTGAACGAAGCCCCAATCCTCCGTCTAACACGAGGTGGCTTCTCATCTGGCATCAGAGGATAGTCTGAGGGCAGTGTGCCGGTCAACTCCTGTGAAGACAAATAAAATGTGTCAAATACATAATAACCACAGAAAATGCACAGACGACAGTCCTGTCCATTGATACAGAGTTGTGCAACACTCATTAGAACTAATCAAGACACATTTTAGGATCTTGTTAGTGTGCATGTACTCATTCAGGAGTCACTTACTGCCTCCCTGATGCAGAGTTTTCGGAGCTCCAGCAGGCAGAGCTCCAGGCGCTCCTCCAGAGATTGGTGCTTCAGCTTCAGGGCTCTGGTGTGGGTGGTCAGGTCCTTCACCGGTGACGTGGGGCTGTCTGGACCTGCAGCACATAGACACGTTATCAATTTTCTACTCTACTTATTCTCACAGTTCTATCTACTTTCGGCAGAGTCAAAATGTTATTTCATTTGTTTGGGTCTGCTACATAAATAGTTGTGAATGTTTGTCAGTGAACTTGTCGTGTTGATGGGTAAGATTTGCTTTCAGATAAATTCTTGCTGTTTAGAGGTTAATATTCAAGCAAATAAACCAGCACTGGTGCATAATGAATGGTGGCAAAAAAAAAAGAAAATCAACAAAAGCAGAAACGCTAAAAATTTTTAGCAGAAAGAAAAGTGATTTTTTTTTTACATATTTTCTATCATTTAAATTTTTTAAATAACTTCAATAATTGTATCTGCCTCATTGCCCATCATAGACTGAGCTATAATGAGGTGTTGCAGACCTAATACAGTCAAATATGTGGGAATCAGATGCTGCTTTGATAATGTATATAAGATTAATCACATTTATTTGGACAGATGTGCCCAGACACACCACTGAATGTGACTCCAGTTTTTTTATATTGCTGTAAAATGTCCCTACTTAATGAACATGTAAGAAAACGGGAACAACGTGGTGGATATAAATATATATATAAATATATACGAAGATGTGGTTTTTCTTACCAGAGTGCAGGATAATCCCGCTGTCAGTATCACTGATCTCCTCTTTACTCTCGACGGCCGTCATCTTTTCTATCTGCTGGAGTTTTAATAAATACCTGTGGTGACGAGTAAAGTTTATTCAGATTAGTAAAACGAGACGGGCCACTTATAAGAATGTAACTTCTCCTGTTGTTTTCCGACCACACGGCTTCGTTCTCAATCTGCTGCTTCACTTAACAAAAGTGAATGACTGGCGAGTGCTCTTTTTTACACACTTATCCACGCGGCTCTCCATCTCCCCTCCTCCACATCCACCTCCTCCTCCTCCACCTCTTTCTGCCTCTCCCATGGTCAGTCACAAAAGACCCAGACCCCCACGGTTGACTCGGCACATGTGCGGGGGTTAATCTGATTCGCGGTGCCATGGCGACGGGGCACGGTGCGGCCCGGGCCAGGGGAGCGTGTCGCCGTGAGGCGTGTCGGGGGGGGGGGGCGTTTAAAGAGCCCAGGCCCCGAAAAGGAAAGCAGATGGCAGCGGGAATTACCCGACTGATGCACTGCACCTGTTCCCCCCGCTTGCGCCCCCTCCCTCCCTCCCTTGGCTCCTATTCAACCAGTGTCCAGAAAAACCCTATGGGGGCTTTGAAGTGGAAGAATGTCTCAATGCTGGGTTTGTCCACGCAGCATCAGATCACAAGGTCCCTGCTGACTCCTGCGCAACGCCGCACCGTTCCACTGACACACTTTCACAAACAGACAAGCACAATTCATGTTTATGGCTCGCTCCGCTCCATTGTTGCTACTCTCCCGGCCCAACATGTGACTGATGATAAACAGAAACAAGCTGCAGAGGGGGAACGACAGCAACAACGGGGAAAACAATGGCGACAACAAATTGGACGTATCATTTCGGACGAGGAGGGTGAAAGCGCTTCCAAGAAAAGTGCTGCCTTTATTTTTTCATATTTAGGTCAGTTCGTCTATTCTGGATTTCACGTGTCCGCCGCAGACGTCTGCTGAAAAAGGCCAGCGGGTCACAGGAGGCAACGTCACACGCCCAAACTTGTTCCAATGCCACATATTCATATAAGCACAACTCATAAACTTTATGGGTGCATTTAGCAAACAAAAATGTTGAGTAAATAATGTGTTATTAGTTAAGGGGGAGGATGGAAGATATGGAGGGCGACATCACATAAAAGAATTTGTCGTGGCTTGTGTGTGTAATCCTTGGCTCCCGCCTCAGCCGCTGTGTTTGGAGATCGGTATCAGGCCTTTTCCTGTAGGGATGAGGAAGACACGGGGCTTGTGTGGATGAGAACCTCCTCTAACAGGAAATTATTGTGCCATCCTAGAGGTTTTACCCATTCACCACAACAACTCATGTGAACTGGCACAGCTATGAGCAGCCAGTAGCACAATGAGGAGCAGCTAGACAGCTCGAGTCAGTAAAACAACACTGCAACAAAGGCCCTGTATCCACCAACCGGCCTCAATAATCTGCTGCGGGTGCAATATCTGCTGACAGCTCAGGCCTGAGCAGCATTGTTGGGCCAACATTGAGACAAGGCTGCAGTGAGAGGCGGGGGGAAAGGAACAGTTCTGTGTTTTTTAGTGCGCAGGGTCGGCGGACTCAGACGCACGGCTCCACGCTGCAGCGATCTGCGAAGCTAAAGACGTCAACAGGAATCCGCCTGGTAATCAGAGACAGGCAGGGTAATGTGGGATTTACCCACTTACACCCCATAACTGTCTGAAAACTTTCACAAGAGTCTGTGGTCGGAGGTCTGGGCTGAGTGAGTGGGTGGGTGAGTTTGGGTGAAACTCGCAGTTGCAGCTCGTTGCCATTTGTCATAGCTGTCATAAAAAACCTGGAGTCGTGAGAGAGTTCAAGTCGCGGAGAGCCAAAAAACTTTTCTTGATTGAGTGTAGCTGGAGTAGTAATCTATTTCCTGAAGGGGTTTGCTTGCTGATAACAGTGTCTCCACCCGGCAGACCTGATTGATGCAGTCATAACATTTTAACTGAAGGCAGTCTGTTATCACTGCTAATGATGATGACCTACAAATGTGTCAGGGATGAGAGCTGACAGTCCCACCCATCCTCGCCGGTCACTGGGCCGCGACGCCGTTAACATCTACGGAAGTAGATGTTTATGGCAAGAGATCACGATGCGGATTTACTGTCTCCCAGACTTCCCCCACCACCCTTTCCCATGAGCCTTTGGAGCTGCGTGCTCCTGGATTGCGGCCACCTCCACCACCGTGCTCATTACCACTGTGGTCGGCACTGGAATTACCAACGGGGACCAGCCTCGCAGAGGAAACAGCGAGGGTTGCCTGAAACCAGACCGAGTCCTGTTCGAACCCTGTAATTAAGATTCTCCACTGAATGCTGATACTATGGAAGAAACCAAACGACTTTACAGCATGCCTTATTTCAGAGCCTGATGAAAAGCCAAAATCCATTCAGCAGAATGGATCCACTCTGTACACATTATGGGCTCCTGAAGGAAGGAAAAGTGCATCAATGTGGGGGAGAGGCAGGAGGGGGAAAAAAAAGGAGTGTTGTATTACAAAGAACGTCACAAAAGTCAGATTTCTAGTGCTGAGCTTGTAAACTCCACGGCACAGCAACGCAATACAGACAGGGCACTGTGATGGCATGGAGTTAGTTTCATGAACGACTTTCAGCCAGTTTATTTGACCCGGATTAATTTAGATCGTCTTTGTTAAATGGTGTGGCAGCCTTAGCTTTCCAAAGACAATGCAGGGGTAATAAGCAACATGCCGAGGCTACTGGAGGCCATATGCTGGTCAGACACAGCAGCTTTGTAACAGCCCAATGACAACGCAAATACAGAGGGGAAGAAGAGATGCTTCATTGTTCTCCAGACGCTGAAGGTCTGACTGGGGATCGTGACACCTTGTCCCCCTGAGTCATCATCTGGGCAGTGAGTGAGTGAGGCATCTGAGTGGGCAGTGATGGGGATCGGTGGCCATGAGCAGGATGTGGTCACAGTTTTTTCACCCTCAAGTGCTGACCATCACAACAACACACAGAGGTGTTGTCTTCACCACCACAGTAACAGTTACATGTCTGTCAACGTGTGGACCAGAGTGTTTATTCGGCTTCTGTAGACACTAACAACTGCCTCCGAGCCGCCTTCTGCCCCACATGAGCCTTACAGTGTTGTTTATCTCTGAAAAGCAACACGTTGCCATTCATGGTGCAAAACAAGTGATCAAACTATATTTAGACTCACACAACTGTTATGCATCCATTCAGTCTTCTTCTACAGTTTAACAGACAAATAAAGTCCTGCTTGTACAATGAAAGACTCAAAATTGAATTTACATATTGTGCAGAAGCTCGTCTGTCCCACTACATTATATTATTGAATTATTTTTTCATAATTATTTTTAAGGCGTTAAAATGTAAAAATATTGACGAGTTAAATTTGACTCTGCATCGAGCAACTTAAAACGTTATAAAATTAAGTTGTTCTTAATAGTAGTCGTAACTAGCGGGTAGCTTAATTAAAATAATACACACTCATTTATCCATATTTATAAATGTACTGAAGTAACATTACAATTCATTTGTATGAACTGAGGTGAAATGAAATCGGAAAGGAGCAGAAGATGTGAATTGAAGTAAGAAGTAAAATGCAAGGGGACTTCTAAATTACTTAATAAATTTACTCGGTTACTTAAGAGTTGTTTTATATTCAAGGGCTACACAAAGTTGAAATTTATATTGGCTAAATGTAACGTTTGCTGAAGTTTATATCGACCTGTAGCTGCTACTAAAGTCGTGCAGACGCTCTTTCTTCGTCTAAGTCCATAACTTTCGCTTAACGTTAATGTGTTAAAAGAGAAAAACTGTTTGTACTGACCTGGTAGCCTGTGGTCTGCTCCTCTACAGCATCTTTTCTGAGCTTACAGGAGTTGTTGAGACTCTGGTCAGATGTGACATCTGTTTCAGACAACTCCACCTTCACAATCAAAGGGTGGGCGCTTTATTGATTTTGGCTTATCTGTTTATTTTAAACCCTATTTCCAATACCTCGTTGTCTTACATATAATTATTATATGTATTCATTTTGTAAAATGAGTGAAAATTTGTTTTTATTTAATTAGGCGGTAATGGTATATTTTTTGTTGTGGCGGTGCCCTCCCCGGACACTTCCTAAATGGTTTGGTCCGACGCTGCCGACTTTCCAGACACGCTCCTGCTCTATTGACACAGCACGCGACGCTGTGAAGAGGGGGCTTTTAATTTAAAGCACAAAAGAAGAGTGGCCGGGGGCTGGGGGCAAGTTTTAGTTAAAAAGAAAAGGCGAGAAAAAAAACGGGACAGCTGGCAAGTAAGAGGTGGAGGAAACACCACCACACTCACCTCTCTCCCTCCGCCATAGTGATGAAACTGATCTAAACTTGATCTTTGGGCCAAAACAAAACACGTATTCATCTATTCTGTACTGTCCATGGACGCATTAAAACACATTGATGTTGATTACATTCATTAGTTTTAAAGAGTAAAGGATTCATTTCCTAATACTATTTATATTTGTACATGAATATACACTCACATGCCAGGTGATATTCACTAAATCTTACCTCAATGAAGGTTATTCCTCCTTTGTTTAAATGAAATGAGAGATTTTGGAGACTGTGGTTTCTAACAGTGGTAAATAACAGAAACACATTTGTGTTTAAGTGAGTATTTAATAGCACCACAAACTACATCCTCTTAGCTTATAGCGTAGCTGAAGCTTAGATTTAGATCATTACTGTTCTGTTTGAATGTATTTTTTTCCCCACAAGTGTACCTCGTGTTGTGTAAAATACAATTATTGTTGCTTATTGTACTCTATTATTACATTATTTTTGCACTTGCTGCTATCTACAATTCTGGTTAGCTACCCAACCACATCTCTACTATCTCGGTTTGACCTGCCTGTGTAGTAGAAGATGTGTTGCTATGCAATGAATTAATTTACTAAGATTTCTGACTATTCTTTAGGCCAGTGCATGTGGAGAGATAAAAAGTAACTACTACCTCTAATGCGATATGCTTATGCAAGTTTTCCTATTTTAATATGTTCCTACCACTGCATTCATTTGAGTGCTGTAGTCACTTGTAGTTTTGCATAAAAAAACAAACATGTAAAGAACATGTTACACAACCTCGGCTGCATTATATAAAATAAAGGATCAAGGTAATACATATGCATTGAAAAATCTAATTATAAGTCTATAATAGCATTACGTCAGTTGATTTGTGCCACATCTCTGTTCTGTATTTGCGTATGGGTGCTAAAATGACTCAAATGTAAATCTGAAACAGCAAACACAGCCTACTTTATCTGCCTTCAGCCAGTGGCTTCTGTGCCTCACCCAAATGTCTCCAGTGTCTTAACCAGACCCCTGGGTATTCCCAGCCTGTATATCCTGAAAAGTCTCCTCCAGATGGCCTGTGCTTTCTCCTCTCGTCTCGTGATGGAATGAAAAGATCAGCTAATTATACAAAGTCCCATATCCATGTGAAAGAGCTGTGAGAGTCCTCGGGGAGGAGAGCAGCATGCAAATCAATCCCCAGTGCTTTGAATGGTGTCCAGCACAACAACTCGTCACTGCAAACCATAAAGCTTTTATTTCCACAGCACGCAGACACACTAGAAATCAAAGGTCGCGACAGAAGAAGATAAACCAAGATGCACATTTGCAACGTTGAGGGGATTTTTATTGGTACAAAACAGGTCTGTTCAAGCAGTCGTCTTATAAGGTAGAATCAGGCTCAACTGTTGTGGTCCTTTAACGAAGCAAACAGTCACACGCTCCTTTAAACCAGGAGGAAGTATTTATTCAAAAAATAAATGGTATAATGACTATTAAAAACAAACAAACAAACAAAAACATAAAAAATATCCAACCGCAGTACAGTCATTGCTCCACATGATTCTGAATAAAAAATGAGCACTTCCAATTATCATAAGCAAACGAACACTTAATAAGAAGGTATTTCTAAATATGGATCCATGTGGTACAGCTGATATGAACGATGTGTTTCCCTGATTCTGATTAAATTTATAAGAAATGTGAAGTAGGCTGGTGTTGGGATGTTGTTGTTGTTGTTTTTGTGTGTGTGTGTGTGTAGCTCAGTGGAAAGTGACCATAAATATTTAGGGCCACTATGGTGAGATGCTGCTGGGGCTGATGGGAGCCTTAGGGCCTCACTGCTCAGACGTCTGTGTCCGCCTCAGGTTGTCCCTCACACGGACAAACTCTGGGATCTTCTGCTGGTTCTCCCGTCGTCTTATCTCCTCCTGCTCATACTGGAAAATCAAATCAGTCAGTCAGTGAATCAGCTTCCAGGCAGCCAATGCACCAGGCTGGATTCCTGCCTATAGATATAGGAATATTTAACTACTGGTGATGGCCCTTCATATTGTGTCATATCAACAATGAATCTGTTTTGTTAACATTTTAAACTCCTCAGCTGTTTGTCTCGTGTCTGACCTCTTGCAGCTTTTGCTGCCTCTTGCGGAGCTCCGTCTCCAGGTCCGAGGGCCGCCGCTGTGCCATCTCCTCCTCCTTGTGCAGCTCCAGTCTCCGCTGCTCCAACACTCGCTTCAGCTCTGGTTTCTCCTCCAGCAGCAGGCCGCTGCACAGCCAGAGTCACAGTTACACAAACACAGGCCAACTGCTTTGCTCTCTCCAACATTAAGGCCGGATTGTAAAGGTGTTTTTAAGTGTTTGGCCTCCTGTACCGTTTATGGCTGAGCAGCAGCTCCCGGTGCAGGTTGTGGTAACTCGGCGTCTCCGCTGAGGAGCCGTTGAGTTTCCTGGGGTGAACGACCTCATCGCTGTTGCAGTCTGCTGCAGACTGACGGGACAGAAGTAGATGGCCAACAGAGGACTCTGAGGAACATAAATGAGCTCATATGAGGGTTAAACGCCTCACATCTGAAGAATTACTAATGAAATAATCAACTCAATATTGAAAACGATTTGACTCTGCACTCAAGTAAAGCATTTTAAACCATAATTGAATAATTATATATTCTTGGTTGCTGAGTTGTTTGGTTCAGGGATTAAGTACAGAGACACACAATATAAATCAAGTTTATGAAGAAAAGCACGGCCCAGGGATCTACTATTCAGAATTACTGAAATACAGTGGAAGCTATTTGTAATAATAAGGATAATTTTATCAAATTACTTTTAATCCAACAATCCCTGATCAATTGGATAAAGCAGTCAAGTAACATTTCAGTGATTTTCTGACGTATCATCAAGGGTACAGGTGCTTTTTTATTCTGAACAGTCCACTCTTTGTGTTACTTTTCTGCACTATGTATGCTGTTGTGAACTGCAATTCAGCGGGGACACTGAGGGACAAATAAAGGGTTTTCTATTCTATTCTATTCTATTCTATTCTATTCTATTCTATTCTATTCTATTCTATTCTATTCTAAAATACCTTTTTTGAGATGCCCATATCCTGTTTTCTGTGAAATTCGATTGGAAAGAAAAAAAGAAGATACAGTCAGTAAGCAGACATGGATGTACAGAAGTTGGTTTGTAAAGTTATCTTGGTTTCGATCTGGCTCTGACTGGACAGTCAGTAATTAGATAAAGGCTAAAAGAGACTGTGCCTGCTGCGCTGCTTAAGCAGGGGACTGGTGTTTACAACGGTGACATAACACCTCTGTTTGCCCAACATAGAGAAGGTAAGGTAGCCTGGCAGTGGTTGTCTTAGACAAAGCTTGAATATAAATCTTCTCGTGACGAAAAGAAAACAGAGCAAATATCTGAATTACAGCCATAAAGACATGCTGCTGTAACACAATCACAAGGTATAACCTCTGCCACACCCAGTGAAACCAGATAACCACAGAAAAGCATCACATTGAACAGGGAGCAGGTGGTAGGTGCTGCAGTAACTCGTCTGTGGCAGCAGCCTCTCCTCAGAAAAAGTCACAAAGTGACTATCACGCACTATCCCACAGCTAAACATTATCTTCCTCAAGCTTTGCATTTGGGATCATGCCTTTTACTCTTCCTGACATGGACATAAGCCTCCAGATCCTGTTCCTCCTCGGGCTCCCTGCAGTGAGATTGAGCTAGAAGATATCACGTCAAGTGTCTGACCTAACTATTAGGTCAGCTATTGTTCCCGTCATGGCCTGTAAAATAGCTCTGACTGATCTCATAACATCTCCTGAATTCTGGCAGACGCGTTTTGAACTGTATTGTCATAAACTCGATATCAGTTTACTGTCAAAGGAAGAATACGGTCTCATTTTAGTCAATTAATCACTGTGTCATTGCTCAGAGATGAATACATTGTACTTGAATGTTTTTGTCAGGTTTTTCAGTAGTCAGACAGGGACATAGACGTAGTTAGATACAACATTCAGACACATATTATAGTGGAAATAAAATGAAGAGTCCCCACACAGAAATCAAAATAAACCCTAACTGTTAATGCACTGAAGCTGAGACACTTACATCCTGATCAAAAGTCAGCTAAACCCCTGACAGATGGCCAACAGACCAGACGCTGACCTCTCATGCACCCGACAGGAGAAACTCAAAAACAACTTGCGCGGAACTCACCTTTGCAGCCGACCCCTCCATGGCAAGGTGGTGGAGCTCTAGTGTGTCTACTGTGCTCGACAGTATCAAGATTCCTGTTTTAGTCCATTGTTAAAAGAATCACACGTCCTCACTCGGTCTGCCTGTTGCCTCTCTGTGTCTGTGCTGCATCCAGGGCCAACATATTGCTACTGAGGAGAGATCCAAAGACTCAATGTGCCACCTAGCAGCAGTCAGTAGTGGTAGTACACTCTGAAATCTTGTTACAGCATTCAAGATTACCTCACAACCCCCCACAGGCCATAGGACGCTAGATTAGTTAATTGCCACCGACATAAATGCAGCTTAAAGTCAGTCAATTCCTCCACAACAGGCCCATTAATACTGAAAGAGATTCGTGCAAACAAACATATAGTGTGCAGTTGTAACTTTGTTATTTGTTCTTATTGATTCTGGGCTAACACCTAGTTGCAGTGTATGGCTGTCAATTTGGTACATTTGAACTCATTTAGTAATTCCTTACAAAAACGTAGGAGAAATCAATGCCTAAATCAAAACAGGCTACAATACTTTCAAACAGAAATAATCAGTTTCAAAGCAGTAACATCATTGTTACTGTCCACAAGCCTTATCTGCTTATTTGTTTATTAATCTAAGAAGTACATTAAATATTACACAAGATGAAGAAATACAACAGATCAAGGCTAGTTTGAAGACAATTTTACATGTTAGGCCTTTATACAAGTACATAAATATATGAGTATTTACTGTACATGATAAATATTAAGTATTGTGTGATTTACCTATATTTTCTCTCCTTCTGTGTTCCTGTGCTGACATAGATGTAGCCTACTGTAAAACTAAAAATGTCCACGGGAGAACTGAAGAAGAGTGGCGAAACTTCTTCAAGGAAATTCTACAAGACCAGTTGCCCTTATTCAACACCTTTTGGATTCCTTTTGGCGATATCTGGAGATTTTGTGTCGAAAAGAGAAAGTGTTGTGCCAGTTTTCTTAATGGCCACACGGGGCCGCCATACTGTTGCTGTTTGCATATATTACCCACAATTCCTCGCGACTTTTCGCTTTAAACCGGAAGCGGAAGCGCCGCGTTTCTCAGAGTTTGAATGTCTTGTGTTGTGTGAGCGAGTGAGTTGATTGTTGTGAGAATGTTTGGTGACTGTTTGTTGTTTGTTTGTGTATACTTCTGTTTTAAAAAACCTACACACTGATCTTATTTGATCTGGTCTGAGTTTGGCTCTGCTCTGATCGGAGATGATAGGAAAAGCGCCTGCAAGCTTTCGTAGCGATGAGCAAGTCGGCGAGATTCAACTTGTAGGGCCTCCACGCTTCGTGCTGTGGTCAGAGGTGATGAATTGATCAGATATACTAGTTCTGGCTGAGCTTGGGTTCATCTCGAGTTTCACAATGGACAATGAGTACAGAGGCGATTCTGATCTAACCACAGCCGAAAAGAAGGTGGAAATCCTGGACGAGCGACGTCCATAGACTGAAAGTGCGAACTACTCGGTTTAAGACGTGCAAACATTTGCGTGTAACGTAGCTGCAAGTTTCGGATAACAAAGGATTGACCTAATGTAATTGCATGATGTTTGTTCACTTTGTAATTTCTAAGAGAAAGAACTACATATATCCATGAAGACACAAATATCCGTCGTCAATGTTGTAATCACAGGGGCTGTAATATGTCCGTGTGTTTAAATTTAATAGTGTTCTTCCACGTGGACCTCAAACAATACATTCACTCCATATAGCACTCTCAAAATCAGAAAGGCTTAAGCTAGAACTGTATAACAATGAATGTTATCAAGGTCCTTGCCTCTCTGGAGTAATCCATTTATTTTATTTTTTTTTATATTTAAAAAGAACATACACATGAATGAAAGGACACTTAAGTGCAGGGGATATATGTGTGTTGTAGGCTGTTGCTGTAAGAGATGGACTTGGAAAATAATACATAGTCCATGGTCTGTGTAATAATGCGTTATAATACTTGCTGATCCGAAGTTAAAATGAAAGAACTGGTGAAAACTGCGTATTGAGTTGAATGTTTTTGCAGTTTGTACAAATACTGGGTTATACTGCAAGTAGTGAGAATTAGTTGATGCATCTGAAAATGGCATCTTAATAAAAACATGGAGATCGCACGTTCACTGCTGCCCTTTGTATGACCAGCAGTCAGTGAAATATGCAGCAGTATGCTATAAAATACTTCAATGCTTCAGGAACCTACAGCCAGGCCTGATTAACTGGATACTAAAAGAGAACATGAATGATTAAAGTGTTTGTCATATTAAGGTGTTTGTCAGTCCACATTTTATTAATTTACATGGCATTTCCCTGCTATCTATCTATCTATCTATCTATCTATCTATCTATCTATCTATCTATCTATCTATCTATCTATCTATCTATCTATCTATCTATCTATCTAGCTACATTTGTCTCGCGATATAAAACGAGAACTCAAGGATGACATCAACGTTTGTGTGGCAACGTGATCCTTTTCGTCCAATCAACTTTTAGCAACAACCCAGCAAAGCGCGCGAGAGGGCGATCGACCCTCGGAGTACGTGCCCGTGCTCAGAGAAAGTAGTTGTTGTGCGTGTGTGTTGTTGTTGTTTTCTTTCTCGTCAAGATGTCTGAGCACGTCAAGAAGCAACGGCTCAGTCATGCTAACAGCAGCTCACAGACCAGGACCGGCCCGGGCCTGTTCCTGGGCACTCAGTCCGGCGGGGGGACAGAAGGAAGTGGTCTGTTTGTGAACGGGTCCATTCTTCGTATCACCATGAAAAACTTCCTGTAAGTCACTGCTGGTAGTTAGCTGTCAGTCAAAGAGCCATGAGGAAGACGACGGGCGACGGGTGATAGTTAGAGTCGGTTAAAACGGCTAAACTAGCACACATGCTAACATTTAACTGTCACTCTACACCAGAATGCTTGAGCCCAAATATGTGTTTATTAGGAGACTGCCAGAAACAAGCTAGCTGGAGCAGTGCCTCCGCAATAGTCACCTAAAGCCAAGCTATAAGTCAGGTAGGGCACAATATAGTATTTTAACTTCAGTCAAATCAAGCTTAATGAAAAAATTATAGCGATCAGGATCAAGTCAGGTGTTAAACTGGCCCTAAATGTGTCTCAAGATCTTAAGTGAGAACAAAGTAAAGTGTCCTGCTTAAAACTTCTGCAGTGTAATATATAGCCAGAGATGGCAAAGGTGTTTACATTCTGTAAACTGATTTAACTCCTTTACTCAAGTAAAAGTGAGAAAGTACAGGCTCTGAAATGTACTTAAATAATAAGTAGAAATTATATTTATTTGCCATAATGAAACAATACTTCTGCTGATAATTTTTCAAACTGAGCGTTCTGACTGAATAATCTACACAGAATGGACCAGAGGTTAAAATTTTTTTTTAGCAGCTGTGGTTTTAAGAGCTTCTCTTTTCTTGAACGCCAGAAGCTCATGGATTTTAGGTTAAGACACAACGCATTCGCCATGAATCATTCTTGGAGCCGACAACATTGAACAGTTCTCTTAAATAAGGCCATGGATGGGGAGGGTCTTACTTTTCCAAATCCTCTGAAGCGTTGCTGTCTGCAACAAGCCCCTATCACTTCCTTTCTCTGTGTTGTTGCTAGTTCTCGCTTTAACTCTCCACTCATTCGACATCATCCTGGTTCACAAGCCTGTTTTTCTAATGTAAGCAGTAGAAAGTATAGATATGTGTGTACAAATGCAGGGAGTAAAATAAAAAGACATCATAAAAGTACAGTAACAAAGTATTTTCTCACCTCTGTGTATAGCTGTGCTACAATACCAATGTCCTGACATTGTAATGGAACCGTGTTTCAACTTCATGGTCTTTTGGAGACACTGTGCTGCACCTGTTTGATACAGAGAAATATCTTCATGAAGGTCAATGGTGTACGGCTTTCGTTTCAAATAACTGAGAGAGCTGTCGACTCAACAGTGTTTTCATTTTGGAGGCTGTGGTTTGCAGCGCCGTTTAATTGTACGCATGCTTCTGTTATTTTGACCACCCTGTTGTAGTCAGTGGCTTTATAATGGAAACACTTTAATGTTTAATTCAATCCAGTTTAACATTGTCACAAACCGCATCATCCACAATGATCATCCAGTTGAATCATCACATCTTTGACACCGTTTCATCATAAACTAAACATCATAAATCATGAGGAGGGGGCTTAGAGCAGGACTTTTACGTGAGAATGCACTTGTGTACCTAATAAACTAACAGTCTAGTTTAAGGCCTTAAAAAGTCTTAAATACGATCGTATTTTGCATTGTAGGTCTTAAATCCTTACTGCCATTTATTACCACTTAATTCGCTTTTCAATGTTCAATGTGTTCACACTTAGTTCTGCGTAGTTATTTATGAACGGTAAGCAGTACACAGAAATAAAACTACAAACGTTTCCATTCTCATTAGTGGAGGCACATCTGATCTACCAAGATAACCAAATAAGTAATGATTATTACTTATGAAATCCTTAATACGTACCTTGTCCTCTGACAGGACCTATGACTTCTCTGAGGTGTGTCCCGGACCCAATCTGAACATGATTGTTGGAGCCAATGGAACTGGCAAGTCCAGCATCGTCTGCGCGATATGTTTGGGTCTGGCCGGCAAGACCACTATCCTGGGCAGAGGTGACAAGGTAAATGTCACGTCAAATTATTTAGTTAGTTATTTAAAGTAGGCCTCTTTTGTATTTCCTGTGTTGATTTTTCTTAGATCTCGATGGTTAATCAACCAGTGTGATTATAAAAAAGAATTTGTTTCTGTTTTTTCCTTTTATTTGTAGGTTGGACTCTATGTCAAACGTGGATGCAATAAAGGCTTTATTGAAATTGAATTGTAAGTTATGTGACATTCTTCACTAACAGAAAGGTGAAATTCGGTTGTGTTGCATGTAGTTATGGTTTACTTTCCCGCTCCTTGCTGTTATTCAAGGTACAAGCATGGTGGTAATATAGTGATTAATAGAGAGATCCATGCGGACAATCAGTCGCTGTGGATGCTGAATGGAAGACACTGCAACCAGAGGATGGTGGAGGAGGAGGTCAAGGCTTTGTGCATCCAAGTCAGCAACCTTTGCCAGTTTCTGCCTCAGGTATGTGTTTGTGTGTGTGTGTGTGTTGCTGCAATACGACACAGATAGAGAATAATACCGTACTGTAGGACTGTGGGAGCTTCTCACTCTTGATTGGTTCTTCTTTTCCTTCCAGGAAAAAGTGGGAGAGTTTGCTAAGATGTCCAAGATTGAGTTGCTGGAGGCAACTGAGAAGTCAGTGGGCCCACCAGAGATGTTCGAGTACCACTGTGAGCTGAAAAACTTCCGCAACAAAGAACGAGAGCTGGAGGTAAACATGTAAAGCAGTGTCATAAACCTGTAAACGGCCAACACAGGCAGTTTAATGTGGATTATTTTTGCATGTTTTTCACAATAAGAAATACATCTTTAAATGAACCCTTTTCAACTAAGCTAAATCACAGTTTCTCGTATAAAAAAACCCGGTGTTCACGTGTCTCTGTAGAATGTTGTCAAGGAGAAAACAAGCTTTCTAGAAAAGGCCAAACAGAGGAATGAGAGGAACAAACACGACGTGAATCGGTACTATGAAAAGAAGAGGCACCTGGACGTGATCGAGTTGCTCGAGAAGAAGAAGCCGTGGGTGGTGAGTGGGCCAGGTCGCACAATCTATGACACAGGGAGATGTAAACCACAGTTAACGGAGCCCCTTTCACGTCGAGTGGTGCTGATGGTGTTAGCCGCTGTTTGTATGTCCCTGCGATGCTAGGAGTATGAGACCACCCGTAAAGAACTGGAGGGTGTGAAGAAGGAGCGAGAGGAGGCCAAAAAGCACCTTTCTAGCCTGAAGCAGGCCCAGGCCCCCATGCTGAGGAAGATCCAGCTGATTGACAACAAGCTGAAGCCCATTGAGGAACAAATAAAGACTAAGGTGACAAAGCAAATGTTATTATTCTCTGAGTTCTCTGGCTTTAATGGAGACATATAGACAGGGTAATTCTTTTGAAGGACTGGGTTTAAAAAAAAAAAATCACATTTCCGATTTAATTGATCTTCATTTGGAAGCCGATTTTATATTGATTCATAAAATGTCTGGGTCAATTTAATGAAAAAAAATAGTTTCAGAAATCTTGTTACAGACTAGTTATGCAAAGCAAATCTTGTGAGGCCTTGTAACAAGATTAGTTCACGTTTGAGGGTTGATCCCAAACATGAAGCTCCAGCTGTCAGAGCGTTGTGTGCAGGCATTTTGAATTTAAAAAAATTAATAAAAATTCACAGACAGAGAAGAGGATTTTCACAAAACTAATGCTGTCATTGGTTTTGTGAAAATCCTCTTCTCTGTCTGTGAATTTTTATTAATTTTTTTAAATTCAAAATGCCTGCACACAACAATTTTTTTTTTTTTTTGAAAATAAAATCTCTTCTGTAACTACACATATTATTTACAATACTGAAATATTTCTAAATGGATTGATTTTAAATCGTATCGGAACGATTCAGGAAGTAATTTGCGTTGCCCAGCCCTATTATTTTGTTGACTCTGAGATAAATACAACTAGGGGTGGAAAAAACAATCGATGTGGCAATATATCGTGATATCTTATCTTCTTCATTCTTTGAATGTCTGAATATAGATTTTAAAAGAAAACTCATGTTTTGGGCCGATCGTGAACGACTCCCACATCCATCACCACTTTTTCTGTACAAGTGCAATAAATTGGAAATGGATCATTTGGATTAATATTATTTTTTGACTCAATTTGTCCAATGAATTATCGCTGTCATTTGATGTACATATATGCAATGTGTATTTTAAGCTGCGTTTAAAATTTGTCATTGAACTATGTAGAATATCGCAATAATGTGTGACTCAAGTATCGTGATACGTATCATATCATCAAGTCCTTGCTGCCCCTAAATCCAGCGGCACAGGAAGAGCATAACGTGTTCCTACTGAACGTGAAACAGTTTAAGAGACCTTAAGAAACCTTTTAGCAATTCATTAATAATAGAGATACTTTAAGGTTTGAACATGTTTTTGTTTGTATTATAATAGAGTATTTTTCTAAGTTTCACTATATTATCATGACGGTTGATGTTTTTCAGACGGTTGCCATCAAAAATGCGTCCATGATATGCAAACAGAAACAGGATCAGCTGGATCGAAAACACAAAGAGGTAAGTGGTTTGTTTCTGAGGCCATTAAATTACACTGTGTGTTTTTATTTTTATGAGAACTTATGCATATTATATATTAACTTACTTATATATATACAACGTCAGAAATCAAACAAGGTAGAATAAATTCATGTCATGAGCCTGCATGTTGATGTATAATGTACATTTAAAGAGCTTATTTCCCCTAAATGTACCCTGTGTGCGTTTGACAGGTTCAGACTGATTTTCATTCTGTTTCATTCTGTTCGTTGTTGTGTTCCAGTCCCATCGTCATATTTCACTATAAAAGCCTATTTAAGAAATTTAACCTTTCTATCATCTGAAACGCTTGAAGGCTTTTATTTTCAGACTCTACAGGATGTTTTTAACAGGCTAAAATTAGTATTATTACTGTAATTTGTCCAGCTATTATTAATTAACTCTAATAAACCTGTTCAAATAAAGGCTTATCTCCTATCTCCTGAGGTAAAAAAAAAAGATTTTACCTATATCACAACATAATCCGATTTTATTTTCAGCTGTAGGATGTCTGTAATCAGCTCTCAACGCTTTCTTCTACAGATCGACGATATTAAACAGAAGCTGAGACTGAAGCAGATGGAGGAGGAAGACCACCAGAAGCGAATCAGCAACACAAAACGAACCATTGAAGACTTGAAGGCCGAGCTCGCCAAAGTTGGCGACCAACCGGACGTGACTCCGCGAATCAACGCCATCAACGTTGAGTTGAGGCGCATCCAGGAGGAGAAGGCCAAGATCGAAGGGGAGAAGGCTGACCTCCGCAGGGAGAAGGACAACCTCCATGCTGAGTGTATAAGTGAGTGTCCCCACAAACGGCATCTTTTAAAGTCGTTGCTATGAGTAAAGATCTCATTAGGTTTCACACATGTTACTTTTAAAGAGCCCAGACAGACAGACAGACAGACAACACATTTACATTGTTTCTACGTTTGTTGCCAGGTTTGGAGAAGAAGCTCAATGACATGAACAACATGATGAATGCCAAAGAGGAGAAGCTGCGAGGGCGCCACAGGGACACGCACACCGCCCTCCAGTGGCTCAGGCAGAACAGACGCATGTTTGAAGGAAACGTCCATGAGCCCATGATGCTGGTGGTGAGGACTTTACTCTAATGCCTCCATTAGCATTTATAAGCCATGAATGGATACAGTTTGATTTGAAAGCCTAAACTGTCTGTTAAATGCTAAACAAAGAGTTGGAAAAGTGTGTAAGTAAGAGTTCTGTTCTCCGGGGTCAAATTGGTTGATGTTATTCTTTTCGAAAGTGCGGGAATGTTTTTCTCTGAGCAGCTGTTGTTTAGAAAATGGGAGAAAAAAAACGTAATGACACCACGTTTCTTGAGCCTTAATGCTAATCCTGTCTCTATTCCCCAGATCAACGTGAAGGACCATCGCTTTGCCAAATACGTGGAGAACCACATCTCGTTTCACGACCTGCGGGCGTTTGTCTTCCAGAGGAAAGACGACATGGAGAAGTTCATGGTGGAGGTCAGAGTGGTGCACGTCACGACCTGGAGGGACGACGACAGTTGTCCCTGTGCAAATTGTAGCTAAATTAACATCAAACGAATTCAGACTTTTATCTTTCTTGGCCCTAAGGTCCGTGACAAAATGAACCTGAAGGTGAACTCCATTTCTGCTCCAGAGGAATCGTGTTCTCAGCGGGCGCCGTCCCGTAATATCGAGTCCCTACGGTGAGAAAAGAAAAAAAAAAAACTTGTCTCAAAGTGTAATCACCAACAAACGCCATTCATATAAAGTGAACTATGATGTGTTTTTTTTTTTATTTCTAGACATTTTGGGTTCTTCACCTACCTCCGTGAGATGTTTGACGCCCCCGAAGAGGTGATGAGTTACCTCTGTCACCAGTATAAGGTGCATGACGTACCGGTGGGCAACAATCAGACCAAAGCTATGATTAAAACGGTATGTTCCCCCTCTCCCATTACAGCTATTCACTTTTGTTATTGTTCTTGGCCTGGACATCACTGCTGATTTTTGTTCACGTGCCTCATGTTTTGGGACAACGATAAAACTTTAACAAATACTTTCTGTCCGTTCTTTCTCACAGGTGGTCGAGGAGCCCTACCTCAAGGTCTTATACACGACAAACGAGAGGTACACCATAAAGAGGTCCTTCTACTCCAACAAGATAAGCACCAGTAACTCTGTAATGCACCTCTCCCAGTACCTCACCATCACTGTGGATGCTGAGGAGAAACGGCAGCTGGAGCAGCAGATTAGGGTGAGAGACGGACACAGATACCCTGAGACATTTTAGTTTGTGATGTTGTTCAAGAGTTTAACTATTTAACCTCCGCTGCGACCAGGACTCTAGGACAAAGATGCAAAACGCTGACGAGCGGATGAAGGCCCTGCAGAAGGAAGTTGCTGCGCTGGATCGCCGTGACAACGAACTGCTGGCAGAGAAGAAGCAGCTCTCTGAACAGAAGGGCAAAAGGAGACAACTGGAGCAGAAGATCAGCACCAAACAGGACAGGTGCGTCCGTCGAGACCCGACACGCGCCATCCGTTTTAAATGTTTTTACATGGATCGTCTTAGTGACGGGACAATGGCTGGATGCTAACCCTCTCTTTGCCTGTGTTTAGTCTGAGGCACATGGAGCAGAATGTTATTGACCTGAACAGGATTGAGGCGGAAACCAAAGAGAAAATTGCGTCTGTCAACTCCCAGAAAGTGACCATCGTCACGGCGTTCATGGCCCAAATTAAGGTATGGAGAAGTAAACTTAAAGACAAGAATCTTTACGACTGCAGCACATTTGTAAGGTGCCGTGTGACATGATGGTTTCGTCTAAAAGTCCTGTTTTACCTTCTTATAGTTGATGTCTGAGATTTTTCCATCTAAATCTGTTTACCTACACCTCAACTCTGCCTTCTAGTAGACATTATGTCAGATTTGTGGTGTTTCAATAATAGGTTTTGAAAATTTTTGTGTCTTGCTTCGAAAGTTAAAAACTGTCCTAATGATCTTTTTTTTTTTAAATTTATTTTCAGCTGAGAGCCAAGCTGACCATGGAGAAGGTGTATCTGGGTTTGGAGACGGCCGGGTTGACGGCGGAGAAGGCCAAGCTGGAGAACGACTGTAGAGAAGGAGCCTCTGAACTGAAGGTCACTGATGTAAGTATTCGATTAAACGGCCAATGTACTGGAGTTTGTTTGTTTGTTTGTTTTATGAGGATCCTCATTAGCTGCAGCCTTGCTGAAGCTATTCTTCCTGGGGCCCGACCATAAACATAAAAGATCACAATGAAATAGGCAAAAAAAAAACATTTAGAAGCCCAGTCCAGCTGAAAACCAACCAGCAGGCTAGCAGCTACCAACTAGCAACCAACAAGAAGACATCAGCTATTTAGCCTAGCCAACGGCAGCACGCAGTATGATGCACATCACTGGGCTATTCAAGTGGGCACCTCCCTTCACAAATGTTTCATTAAGTTTAAGGCCCACGATACCTCGATAAGGCTTAACAGTGAGTTCCAGTGTCCTGGAGTCACCCCCCTCCGTGCTGCCACCAGATTAGCTTAGCCCTGTTTACTGCTATTCAGCAAAATACACCATTGTGTATCTTTGCCTTCACGTGTTTCATATGTACTTCCGGCTAACTCTCCATGTGTCACTGCAGCAAAGATGCAGCCGTCTGGATCAGACGAAGGTGCGGCTGACGGAACAATGCAAAGGGCTGCTGAGGGGAGCGAAGGCGATCTGCAGGATGCAACCTGACGAGCAGTTACCCGAAGACCTGCGTAATGTTAGTGTTCCTCGGTGTTGTCGCTGGATAAATCTCATTTCATTCAAAAGTCCTCCCTGTAATAGAGTCTAATGGCCTTTGTTGAGGCTTTTTGAGCATTAAATATTAATGTTATTCTGCTGTTCTCTATTTTTGGTCCAGGCTTTCAGCAAACTGCCCGATACGCCGGATGAGATCGATGTCATGCTGCATGAGGAGCGGTCCAGGGCCGAGTGCTTCACTGGCCTCAGTGAAAGTGTAAGAGCACACGAGAACTAGGAATCACTTGGATTAGATAGACGGGTTTAGGTGCAGTTGTGTAATTAGTGCAACTCAAGCTCCCAAGCACTTGTACCTGACCTGGAAATTATAAAGTATATGAAAAATAACACTAACATATAAATTATCTAAAAAATGTTTATCGACAGACTTGGAAAATCACTTTGAAAACAAGTCTCTGACGTTGGACATTACATACATTTCATTTGGTTTCATTCGCCCTCTTGCTTCCCTCAGAAATTTTACATTTCTCCTGACGTTGTAGGTCGTTGACGAGTACAACAGGAGAGAAGAGGAGATCAAACATCTGGAAAAGGAGCTGGGAGATCAGTGCAATGCCTTGACGGCTTACCGACAGAACATATCGGAGGTGAAAGACCGCGCTGTTGAAGAAATATCCCTTATCAGTTTGTCATTTATTACGTGACGGCATTCTGCAGTCGTGTGCGTACAAACGTGTGTTGTGTGCATCACAGGCTAAGGAACGCTGGCTGAACCCTCTGAAGCAGCTGGTCGAACAGATAAATGTAAAGTTCAGCGATTTCTTTCGCTCCATGCAGTGCGCAGGAGAAGTGGATCTGCACTCGGAGAATGAGGTAAACGTTAGACATCACATCACTTCACATCACCTGAGCTTTGATGCAGCGGCCGTTGCGTCATGCGCTGTGTGTTTTGTAATCGTGTCATCTTCACTGCTAACTTATTTTCAAAGGTATAATAAACAGGAGCTTTAACAAAATAATGTATAGCTCCAGGCGAGTGTGTAGTCCCTGATGGGGAACAATCACATTTGTGTCCTTGCTTTCAGATGGTGCAATATAGTGGTTGACAGACAGACACTGTGCACTCCAAACTGAAATCTTATCTGTATCCCTGCATTTATTTATTTAATTAACCAAGATGATTCCCACAGCTATTTGTTAGGCTTTTGTAAATCATGTTTAAAGTTGACACACGAGCAGTTAAAAGGCTTTAAGTGATTCAAGTGATAAATGAACGCACCTAAATGCTGAACCGTAAACGAGTCCTCGTGTGAATTTAATCAGTATGTGACTTGTCTGGCAGCACTCGGGAAGGGTCTTGACTGTTATGGATCTGTAAAGGGACTTAATAAATCCTTTTTGTCGAGAGCTTCGGTCTCTTTTGACGAATCAACCCAATGTTTCCGGATCTGCTTCATCAGAACGAGAATCCCAGTCTGCCTATATACTGTGTCACGTTTTGCGAGGACTTGGTTATTCCCATTTTCCATATAATAGAACAAATATCCAGCCAGATGTCAGCTTTATCTAAGGGCTTGATACAGCGAACAGCAGACTTTGAAAAGCTACCTGAGGTTCATAAATGGAGCCAGAAGAACAAAGTTGCTCAGAGGGTGTAAAGTCAATGATGGGGCTCCAGTGTAAGATGAGCCTGTTCCTCCTTAATGGCCAGTTTGACCTTTAATGAACATTTGATAATGGCTTTAGCGTCCATTAATTTAATGAGAAGCTGTCAGTCTTAGGAAATTACATTTTTGAGCCGATGACTGTGCTCAGCAGTTGACAGATAATGTGCATTTTGTTTTGTTTTTATGCCACTCAGACTCTGTGGAGTGTGTCCATCATTATAACTCAACCTAAAAACTAAAGCTCCAAAGTCACTTGACCTCTACAGGCCTGTGTTTCCACTTCTCGTATTATGAACTCATTTGATACGATTGAGAAGGCTGTGCTTTTGAACCCAGTGCAGGTAAATGTGGTCTCAGGTGATGCTAAGTATCCGAAACATTTAACTCGAGTGCACAGTTCTTTATTGATTCCTCCTCAGCTTTTAATTGTTTCCAGCCATGTTTTAGCTAAAAGGTTAAAGAGCATCCAGGCCTGATTACCTGGCTGATGGATTTCCTAACTCTAAGGTCGTGGAGTGTGAAGGTTAATGCCGTTGTGTTCACGTCTTTCCTATTTCAGGTGGATTCCTCAGGGGTGCGTCCTCTGGCCTCTTTAATTCGTTTTATACACTAACATGGAGCCCAGGCAATATGCAAGGCACCATGTCATTAGCTCTGTTGACAGTTCAGCCACTTGTTTCTCTACCCAGATCATCAGCCTTGTAGGGGCAGAATACATGGACATGATTAAAGAGATGATATTAGATCATCCCTCTTCTTGTGGCGATTACTGGCTGGCTGCACATACAGCCTACAAAATTAAATTCTTACATATATAAGATAAGACATATAAGAACATGTAACATTTAAGCACATATGACATATAACACCCAGCACAAATCACAATATCACAAACGGTAACATGAGAGCTATGACAACGAAAAACCCTCTGCTGAGTGTGAAACGTGGGTCACGTGTGATGGTGATTTAAAGTTCTTTGTTTCTATTGGTGATGAGTGGTGGGTGTGTGGTGAAGTAACAGGTGGCACAGCACATGAAGACTGCTTCAATAATGCTGAGGCCTTTTTGTCCCAGCTGCCCTTGAGTTTGAATAACTCCATGGTGTTGTATGTACAGTCTAACACACTTTTATTTTTTTTTTGCACTGCAGGAGGAGTACGACAAGTACGGGATCCGTATTCGGGTGAAGTTCCACAGCAGCACTCAGCTCCATGAGCTGACGGCCCACCATCAGAGCGGAGGAGAGCGCAGCGTCTCCACCATGCTTTACCTGATGGCCCTGCAGGAAATCAACCGCTGCCCCTTCAGAGTGGTGGACGAGATCAACCAGGTAGAGCACACAGACTCGTCCTTCTGTCTTTGTGAGGACATTCTTTTTTTTACGTTACCTAGCCCACTGCCACGACCCTCAAATTTGCCCTAAACCCAAAAATAAACTAAATCTTAACCCTTAACATGGCCCCATAACATATTCTATGAAAGATTGTCGCCTAGAGCTTAATGAAAACAAAGCCACACACATACAGAGTCTGTACGACTAGAAAAACAAAGCTGCACTTCAACTGAAGCTACTGCAAACTTACTTATAAAATACACAGTGTTTGAAATTATAAATAAATGCTCTTGTATTTGTAATTGTAAGTCACACAAACTATTAAAGCGTTAAACCCTCTGGTTCGTGGACGTGGTTTGTACTGAGCAATTTGAGCTGACGGACAGAATTAAAGGTGGGTGAGATCATTAATCTCAGTGATTTTTATACTTACACCGATACATAACTTACCAGTACAAATTGTTAGTAAAGCAACGTGCTTTCACATATTTGAAATCAGCAGCATTTAATTGACTTAAAAAACGACTCAATGGGAGTGTGAATTTAGATTCAATGTTTTTATTGAGCTGTAGTCACTGCTCGCTCACACTGATGTGTGTGTTGATCACGTTCTTCTGTTCAGGGTATGGATCCTGTGAACGAGAGAAGAGTGTTTGACATCGTGGTCCGCACAGCATGCAAGGGGACAACGTCTCAGTACTTCTTCATCACGCCAAAAGTGAGTGTTTTTCACCAGAGTGACTGTTCAGACGGCAACAAAGATCTTTAGTTTAGTGTATATGTTACACAGACAGTCTGGCTTTTTGATATTTATTTAACTTTAATGCAGGATGAGTAAAAATCCATGTTGGAAACAAATTGTCCTCTATGCATTAGAATATAGAGCAGTGGATATTTTGAAGGTATCTTATACGTAATGCTCCTTCAGATATTTGGTAACTGAACACTGACCAAATCAAAAAGATCATAATTAGGTATGTACTCCACAGGGGTGGGTATCGTTAAGGTTTTATGTCCAAGAACAGAAGAACGGTGCCTATTTATGTGACAGGCAAGATGAACGGCACATTAATTTAAATAATATAAATACAACCAACGCTAAGAGATACATTAACCAATGTAAAATAAAATTCACAACAAACTGTTGGAATGATCATAATGCAAACAGCAGTGTATCAAAACCAGCAGCAATACAGAACAGAGAGAGAGAGAGAACATGCCAAAAGGAAAAAAAAAACAATTTTTCTGCAAACAAGATGCCCACTTGAGACTTTTCTGTGTAAAATGCACTTTGCTCTTGGCTGATGGTTGCCCAGCACACGAGAAAACCCTTTCAGAACTCGTCGATGAGGGGATGCTGCTAACTCCGCTTGGCGTGGGGTCTCTCAGACTCTGCATTCTCAGATATTTGATCAAATTCGAGGTGTTACCTCCCTTGCACAATGTCTCCTTCGAGCACTTATTGCAGCTTTTTCCAGTCTGCATCTTTTGAGTTGAACTGCAGCCAAACTTTGGCCTTTTGAAGGTTCACTTCCATCCATGCAGGTGAAAAACTGACATGTCGGCACAGCAATACATCAACGGGGGCAGTGATTAAGTTCAGCGTCAATGAAATCTGCACTGGTGTCGTTATGTTATGGTATCTGTACCCATCCCTAGTGCGCCACATCATTCAGACCTTTTGAAAAGTCAAATATTTCCTTAGAAAGTAGAATATTGACTTTGTATTTTAGAACACTTATCTCCAGTTCCAGTATCTTTGTGTGAAGCTATAAGCTCCCAGTTGACAGATTATTAGGAACACTGGTGAATACAAATAATTCTAATATAAGAGTCCTGAACTAAATGTTCACTTCATGAAGGTTGTTGTATTCAGGCTGTGAATAAATCTTCCAAGAATATCGTACAGTTGAATCACCACCTTAAACTGAACATGAAGCTAAGATTTAGTGCAGCACCGTTACATTAGAGTGCCCTCGCTTCCACTAGCGTAAGCTAATGGTTTAGCAAGTGAGGGTATATCTGCTACATTATAATCGTGGATGCGTGAGCGTCTGCTGTCGTCATTTCCCTGATCTTCCTGTCCTGTTTCGTCTCCAGCTGCTGCAGAATCTCCAGTACGCCGAGGAGATGACCGTCCTCTGTGTCCATAATGGCGGCAACATGCTTCCCCCCAACGAATGGGACGAGGCGGCTTTCATCAGGCGGCGTTGCAAAAGAAAAACCAGGACATAGATGCTCGAGATCAACGCGATGCGGCCGGTTCAAACAGTGAACCTTTAGCTTTTCAACTTCACAAACAAATTTTTATAAACCTTTGTGAGAAAACATTGTGACTTTCTCCTGTCAAAACACCTTAACATTCAGACAACTCCAGTAGTTTTTGTTTCAAATGGGACAGGAGTCTGTAAAATATTAGTTTTTTTTTTCTTAATGTCCTATTTATGTGTGTTGACTACATGTTTATATATTTGAATAAAATGCTCAGCTGGCTCTGCCCTACATGGATTTCTTTTTATGTAAAAAATAAATAAATAAAAATAAGGCCACCAGTCTACTGAGAAGCTCTGGGGGAACTTGTTTATTTCCAGGCCAGATCAGCAGCAGCTAGAGATGGTGGTTAATGAAGCTTCATGTTGAAGTGTCATCTGTTTGGAAAGGCCTGTGGAGAAAATAAAGAGCACTGTGTTTGTATTTGGGACACGCCTCACCAGAGACAAAGACTAATTACACGCAGACACTGTGGTTTCAGTGCACCAGTCTGGGATTTGCTACATACAGGTATTACCTGCTCTGATAACATAATCCAGTTTCACCTGTGCATCACTTGACACTGTAAATGGAGCCCCTCTGTGAGTCGACCCACACTCTGATTTTACTCTCTTCTTCATTTTTTTGTTTGGCCTTCTGCTCTAAGATTGCCTGCTTCCTGTAATTATATATATATATATATATATTAAGTACAAATGCAGGTGTAGTACCTGGAAAAACCACTGGCAATGCATCACAAGCATCTACCTGTGGTTCTCAGAGACCGTCTCCTTCTGGTACAAAACCTGGTTCTTGCTCCAGAAGACGTCCTTGTTGTGATCGTAGATTGATTTCAGGTGAAGGTCGAGACTGTTGCGTAAAGCCTGGGGGTTAAGAAAAGAGAGCGGGTTTCAGAGTTTCCTCCAGTTTCTAAAGTGGGACATCACACTCCCCATGGGTTTACCTGGTCCTCGCGATGCTGCACACTCTGCCGGGTACTGGCCACAGTGGCTGTATCATAGAGGCGACGCCAGGGTTCCTCTGTTTGAGCAATGTGTGTGGGTTTATCAAATGTTTTTCTCTGCACGAGACAACGAAAGAAAAGAGTGAGAGTTTTCCTACAACAGCATGATTTAGAAATGAAATGCAACAAATCCAGCACTCTACACAAGCAGTGCCTGTATAAGTATCCACTCCTTTTGAATCGTTCCCCTTTTTTGGCTTCATGAACGGAACAATGGTGAACATAATTTCATCTTACAATTTTCTCCTGACTTCCCCTCAGTCACGTAGAATAGAGGAGAACTTAGAGCGGCGGGCAACCATGCAACGACGTAAACGTTGACTTAAGTCACACAATGAGCCAACAACTGAACTCGCACACATAATAATCCAGTGGCAAGAAGTAACAGTTCATTTTGAAAGTTTAAATCAAATGGAGATGCTCCAAAGGACAGTTTACATAAATGAGAAAGAATAAAATAATATAATAAAAAAGTATTTAAGCAGAATTAAAATGTGGATTACTAAAGCTCAGGTTCACTGTGTAGGATCTTGTTTGAATTGTGACTGTGTTTATAGATAGATAATTATGTGCAACTAAAACAAAGTATCAAGTCACAGGATAAGGTTCTTAAGGCCGGACCTGCTTTTATTACCTTATTGTCATAAGGTTGGTCATAAAAGCCACTTTTAATTAATTACTTAAAAAAAAAAATTTATGATTAGCTGTGCACCTGATTTGCAGTCAATCCCACGTGAAAACCCCATTAATGAGAGCAAGCATCCAGGATAAAATGTGCTATATATGTTTCCTTGTCAGAGATCCTCAAACTTACAGGGGGAAAAAAGTATCTCAAAAGCCTCTAAACAACAGAAAAGTTTCAGTTTTTGTTAAAATCTTCGGACACAAGGTGACGTTAACGTTAACGTCATGTTTTACGACCCACCTGCTGCGGTTTGAATCCGCTCAGAGTGAAACCGTTTTCAAACTTTGGTGAAGGAAAAGGATCCCGGCTCGACATACTTAATGTGGAGATCAGGAAAAACACGTATTGCTGCTGTTATTGTTGTTCAGAGTTGTGTCGTTGTAGCCGATGAACGGGTCCAGCTAGAAACTGGTCTCCAGGCAACCACCGACCCCAGGATTCACAATGAAATAGTCATGAGCGCTTCCCCTCCCGATGATAAACAAACATTTTTAATTAATTAGAAGCACTGACAGAAGGGGTTAATATTGTGTAAAGAAGTAAAAATAATAATAATATAACAGAAAAGAACGAAAAGACGAATAGCACAATGGATAAAAACATCAACGGACACGTGATAAAACAGCATTGAAATACAAGAAACATTCAAGCATTAACGAACAGACAATGTGCAGCATTTAATAAAACAGCAAACTGCCGAAATAAAAAGTGGAGTAACAAAAAATAAAAAAAAATTAAAAAAATTGAACTACTACGCGTCTACCGCGCCCCCCTGCCTGACCTTTGACGCTCCCCTCCTCCTCTGACGCATGCGGTGGGAAAGATAGAAGCACAGGAGAAATGGAGATTCAGATGCAAGAAGTAATACGTGAAAACACTAATTAAATAAAATTCAATTTGGTAAAATAAAACAAAATGCCATCCAAACGTTTAAGCTACCTTGGTAGTCTGATAAACTACCAAACTACCATGTTATTATCTTCATAGCACATATTTTCTTGCAAAACTGCTGCAACATAACCTCTTTTCTCGTAACGTTAAGTCATTAAATTAGGAGGTTGCAGCTGTTTTGTTTGCAGGCTTTACACTTTGTTCAGTACCTGTACCTGACAGCTAATATATATATTTTTTCTTTTAACTTTATCTTATATGGTCACAAAATAATACTCCCTGTCTCTGCCAGAAATGTTAAGAATTGCTTTCAAAAGAGAAGCCCGGGTAAAAAAAACACCTGAACCTATCAGCCAATCAACTCCCGGTATTTGCTCACATTCAGAGGCAAGCCACGCCTCCAGCCGCCGTCTCGCGGGCTGCACCTGAGGTCCCTCATCACTTCATCACTGACAGCACGCGACCATGCAGCGGCGAGGCCTGACGCACCTGAGACACTTTCTGCCGTTTTTGCTTTTCGCACTGACCTCCGCGGAACTGCCCATGTGTAAAGAGGTGAGGATACATTCTTATGAAAATCATCAAAGCCACGGTCCCGTCATGAATAACAGTCTTTATACTAGCACGTCACATTTAGTTATTTCTACTGACAGCACGGGGATACGTTTAAATCCTAAAACTGACTTGACTGGAGCTGCAAAGAGATGTGAGAAGTAGGAAAGAAAACCTACCATAAAGGCTATGGTCTGTAGCTATAAGTATAAATAATGATGTAGGCATGTTTTGGGACTTTTTGTCAGAAGTTTTACCCAATGACTCGTATTCAGATATGCACACGCAAGAAAACATGTTTGAGATGTATTTAAAATATAAATATAATTAAAGCTCCGACTCCCTTTGCAATTAATTGTCCAGTATCAACAGTAACAGTTTGTTTTGGCAAACCTCCTGTGACACCTTCTCATGTTGTGTGTGGTAACAGCGGAGTCCAGGCTTTATGTGTGCATGTGTTTTAGTTAAGTGTGTTCCGATGTAACTAATTTATTTGGTGTTTAATTCTACCACTGTGTTGGTACTACCTTGGCCATGTCTCTTTTGGAAAAGAAATCCCTAATCTGAACAGTTATTAAACTTATTCTCTACTCCCATCAGTGTTGTGTTTATAAGACATAGTTGTTTCTTTTTTTTTTTTTTTTTTTTTACTAGAGCTTCCATATGTTGCATTGTCAGCTGTTCTCTCCTTATCTTTTTTTTTTTCCCTATTTGAATACCCTATTTAAAACCTTTTTGATAATACCCAAAACTGGACTTCTTATCAGCCTATCAGTTTTCAGAGTACGTTTAATGCGCTGACAAAGGTTGTCTTAAGGAAGGAGGCCTGGCAGCTGCTACTTTCACACAGTGTTTCCGTGCCAGTTTCTGTGGACATGAGGTGCAGCGGTCATTGCGGCCTCTTGTCCTCAGTTGCCACATCTTTGTTTACAGGAGGCAATTAAGCTAAAGCGTATGTCGGGTTTGATGCATTTTTACATCAAATCCCCGCTCGCCCACCTCCGCAGAGCCACGCTCATTTGATACCTTAACCATGGCTAATGGAGCGGCTCTAATTGAAAACACAAGTGAGTACTGGAGCTGTGTTTCTGTTAACTATTAATCCCACAAAGCTGTGTGTGGCCTTGGATCGGTCTGCTAACCTGCCTTCCTTGGAATATTAGTCTCAAGATTGCACCTGTGCCTGCTCCCTGTTCATGTTTCAAATCAACAAGGTCGCCTCCAATGTTGTGTCGCTCCCCAAATCGCACCGCTTTGGTTGGGACAGTGTTTGTCAGTCGCACACTGTAAGTATCCCCAAAAGGTAACAAAGCATGCGAGACAAATACAGCAACAGCTTGATCTGTCTCCAAAGTTCTGTGACAACACTGAAATTAAATGTTTGCAAAAGGGCTGGATGAATCGGCTTTTCTCTCCCCCCGGCTAAGTAAATAACCCCCGAGGGCTCGAGAGAAGCAGCAGGAGCAGCAGCAGCACCGCGTTCTTGATAAGTGAGATTAAAACAACAGTTGAAACGGCTTCGTGGGCAAATATTAGCCTCACCTCTTATTTGTAAAAGAGGCTGGCCTGGTTTAGGGGGTATAAATCAGCCTTTAATTTTACCAAAAGTTCAAATTTTCTTTTCACTTGATAATTTTCTGGGTTAATTTTCTCAGATTACGTGCTTTTTTATTTTTTTTTACCACACGTGACAGTGAGCTGAGCGTATTTGTGTTTTCAGCTTTTTTCTGCGTGTGAATATTGAGAATGTGGTGCATTTTTTTCTTTTTTCTTTTTTCTTTTTTTTTTTAACCAACCGTGAGAAACCTACACCTGTGTTTTGTCCCTGCAGTCAGATTACCACTTTGAGTACACAGAGTGTGACATACTCGGATCGAGATGGAGAGTGGCGGTTCCCAACAAGGCTGACACATGCACGGGCCTCCCAGACCCAGTCAAAGGCACTCAGTGCAGTAAGTGACCTACTTATTTTTAACATTTGCTGCAGTCTGCATCCCAGCTTTTTTGTCCATTAATCATAACCAAGTATTTTTTGGTTTTTCCGATGAAGTCTTCACAGTGTCTCTCCTCTCCGTCTGTTTTTGCCCTTTTTCAGCCTTCTCCTGTAGCGAGGGGGAGTTCCTCGACATGCAGTCGCAGCAGTGCCAGAAGTGCGCCGTGGGCACCTACTCCCTGGGCACCGGCGTGGCCTTTGATGAGTGGGACACCCTGCCGAGTGGGTTTGTCACTCTCGGTGTGACATTGTATGAAGGGAGCGCCCGTTCGCACTGCGTCAAGTTAGTAACATCCTGCAGCCCAGTTTTAATTTGAACGTATTTGTTTTTTTCTTCACCCTGGTTTCACTGAGTGTTTCTGCTGACGATGTTTTTGCAGCTCGACGTGGACGCCAAAGGGCGAGTACATCGCCTCAAACACAGACGAGTGCACCGCGACACTGTCCTATGCTGTGACCCTGAAGAAACCTGGAACTTTGTTCTTTGAATATTTCTACCCCGACAACAGCGTCTACTTTGAGTTCTTTGTGAGTGTTGCCAGGGACCCGTGAAGATGGCGGCCTGTTTCCAGGAGGAATATTTGATTAACGTTTCTCCCCGCACGTTTCTCCAGGTTCAGAACGACCAGTGTCAGTCCACAGACTCTAAAAGCCGGTGGATGAAAATCTCAGAGAGCACCTGGAGCCCGTACAGGGTTTGTCCATGTGAAAGCTTTTGCACATCCTCACGCCTGCTGGCTGTTAGTCGTCAATTAATGGAGAGTGTTTGACGTGAACCGGTGTTGTTTTGTCCGCGCAGGTGGAGCTGAACAAAGGCAACAACGTGCTGTACTGGCGAACCGCGGCGTATGCTCTACAGGGCAGTGCTGTCAAACCTGTGCTGTTAAGAAACATTCAGGTCTCAGGTAAAGTCTGACATGTTTGTTTACCCCGCGACTCATCTTTATGTCAGTGCCTGAATGTGGATTGATTGATGGTGTTCTTCCAGGGGTGGCCTACACATCTGAGTGTTTCCACTGCAAACCCGGCACCCACAGCGCGAAATCAGGATCCGCCCGCTGTACCCCCTGCCCTGCTAATACCTACTCCAACAAGGGTGCCACTGTTTGCCATGAGTGTGACCAAGATAAATACGCAGGTATTCTTGTTTGCATTACCAGCGCTCTGTCCACAAAGACCAGTCATATGGTCGAGTGACTAATTCTTGTAGACTTACAACCATTACGTATTTGCCTGTTGCCACACACACACATGCGAGGCAGTCAGTATTCAAATACAGCATTTTACAACGCTCAGGTGGTTACAGAATGTGTAAAGTTCCTCTTATCTCTAGATGTGAGGTGTGTGTATTCCCTCACCCCCGCCGGCTGTTTCCTCTGACACGTTTTTTTTTAATTTTGTGTTGTTTTTCCAGAGGCCGGTTCAGGGAGCTGTAAACCAAGACCTGCATGTACAAGCAGGGACTACTTTTACACCCACACTCCCTGTGACTCAAAAGGACAGGTAATGAAGAGGAAAAAAAAAACAAGACACGTGATCATGCTTGTTAGGTAGAGGCGATATTTGTCTTTGAAAATCCTACAAGCGGCCATCTGGTGTGACTATAAGGTTTCCCGTGAATATAAATGATGTGGGCTGGTTGCACAGCAGACTTCTTTTATGCATTCACTCCTGCCTGTGTCTGTGCGTCGCAGACGCAGCTCATGTATAAGTGGGTTGAGCCCAAGATCTGCAGTGAGACGTTGAAAGGAGCGGTGAATCTTCCAGCGTCAGGGGAGAAACAAACCTGTCCACCGTGCAACCCGGGCTTCTATGTCACCAACTCCTCCAACTGTGAGCCCTGCACCAACGGCTCCTACTCAAACGGAACAGGTGCAGAAACTTTACTGTGTTCTCACTGGCAGACAAGTGCGCTCTTGTACACCAGTCCTGCACTGAGACTTAGCTTTGGCACCACTCTCAGTTATTTTATTCAAATCCTGAATACTATAACGCTCATAGGATATATATAGGATATAGGACTTTGTTCAGGACAAGCAATTATTTACACAGTTGTTGGACTTTTCTCACAGTCACATCTGTCATTAACCTCCTGAGACCCATTAAGTTTTAGGTTTGCGGCGGCTTATTCTGCTTCTTTCAAACTTTTATCCTCATAACTAGATATTAGTTGGTGTATCAGAAGCTACAAAACCTCAGTTTAAACTTATCTATTTATGCTTATTGACTTGTCTTGTTTAATATTACAAGCACATTCTATCAATAGTAACGAGATATAACTTTTCTAATTAGTAAGTACTCGATTGAGGACATTGGGACTTCATTATTTGCAGTTCTGCTTTTGCACAGCAACATTCAGACATGAAAATTAACAGTTTTATATTTTGTTACGTGTTGGAGACTTTATTATAATATTGAATGAAATAATCCCTGTGTCCATGCACGAGGACACAGAAATGGAGAAATTAGAAATGCATACCAAACAAAAGCCCAGGTCTCAGGAGGTTAATGTTACACTAATAGCTTCACACTCCTGTGTTATCCGACAGTTAGCCTTTATGTAAACACACACTGTATAAACTGATATTATATGACATTATTTACCCACAGTTTGTGCTAATTGCCCTGTTGGCACGGAGCCCGTTTCGGGCTTTGAGTACAAATGGTGGAACACGATGCCGACCAACATGAAGACCTCCGTCTTCCGTCAAGCGTCCAGCAGCTTCAACCACAGCACAAGTGAGAGAATTAATCATAATCAGTCTAATCTAATCTAATCATAACCTAAAGAAAATAGCTGATCTGAAATCTGCTTACCAAGGTCAGGAGTTACCTTCAGCCCCAGAACTGATTGCATTACGCCAGTGCAACTAAATTGTTACGTCGGAGCTAAAATGTTATTGACTGTTATTATTTGATTTATTATTTAATGTAATTTAAAAGTGGCAATAGTTTCGTCTGCTCTCCCTAAAAGATGCATCTCTACATGAGTTTTTTTTGTGGTAGGATAACAGTTTTTACTTTTTTATTATAATTTGTTTTTGTCATGTGGCAGCGTGGGAGGTGGCTGGAGAGTATATCTACACCACACCTGGGGACCAGGACACAGACTACCTGATGCTCACGCTCAGTGTCCCAGGTTACAGGTGAATTCAAACAAGATCAAAACTAGAGCTTTAAATGCACCATGTACTTGATTAAAGTTTCAGTTAAACGTCACGTCTTCGCAGGCTGTCTCAGTCCGTGGTCACAGATGAAAGGAGCGAACTATCCCGCATCACCTTCGTCTTTGAGACCAGGTGCACGGCTAACTGCAAGTTCTTCTTCCTGGCGGTGAGTGAGAGGAAACGAGTGGTAGCTCTGACGCACGGACGCTTCAAGATGTAGCGATACACTGATATACAGTAGGTATAAATGAGTGTGTTTCTCTGCAGGGTTATAGCGAGTGGAATAACAATGTGATCGAGCACTGGAACGGCAGCAAAAGCAAACAGTCGTACTCGTACCTGATCCAGAGCAACAACACCGTCAGCTTCACCTGGACGTTTCAACGCACAGACGAACCCAACGTGGTGAGACTCAGTCACCGCTCAGCTTCGTCAGCATTAATGGGAAATGTGTTAGTCATTCATTCTTCATTATGGCTTAAGGCTTAAAGGTTTAGAGCAAGTGTATAAATCCTTTTTTAATTAATACCTCATCATACATGAGGTTCATCATTTAGTTTAACTTTCTTTACTTACATTTTTTGTTTGTGTAAATTGTGAATTAATAACGTCCTTTATATTTTATGTAGGGCTTATATATATATTTTTTCATTTTAAATTAGCTTTCTCTAAATTAACCATGACCATATGGTTATACTTGTAGTAGTTTTCATTCATATTTGTTTCCTCTTTTACTATTTTTGCTGTTTCAAAGTTAAAATAGTCTCTGTTTTATTAGTTAATTCTCTATTGGATGACTTTATTGTAAATCTAAAAGTGATGTTGGGACGTACAGTACAGGAACCTTATTAACAATGTTCACTGTTAATTCTGGGACAGTACAATAGTATACCATCAGATGAATAAAGATTTGTAATATGGCAAGCAGATGAATAACCTAATTTAATAATAGTAATAGTAAAACCTTTTATTTATAAGAGCCTTTTGGAACCTCAAGGTCACTTTACAATTAATTAAAAATGAAGTTGGATTACAAAATAGAGCAAAAAATGAACATGAAAACAATAATATACAGAGATAATCAACAAATCATGGGTTTCGATGTTTCAAATTCTTATCAGACTTTAACTGACTGCTGTACAAGTGTTTTTTGTACTGAAATTGTAAGTTTGACTTCCTAATATTGCTTTGAGCTCTAGAGGGCAGTCTGAAGTTGTGTGTCGACATCCAAATGGTCTTCATGCTCTCCGTTCTCTCAGCCTCTATCTGAATCTGACTGTAAAAACCGAGTGAGACGATAAAATGTGCTGATTGAAGCAGAGCGGGTAACAACAGACTCCTCGTGTGTGTGTCCCCTCCCCCAGGAGAGGAAGTACAGCGCCGACAGTGCCAAGATCTTCTCCATCCACATCACCAACGTGATCGGAGGCGTGGCCTCCGAGTGTCGCCGCTGTGCTCTGGTGGCGACCAAGTCCGACTCCGCCTGTGTTCCCTGCCCGCCCGGACACTACATGGTCAGCGGGACGGGAGTGTGTAAGAGCTGCCCCCCGAACTCCTTCATCAGGGCTGCCCAGCCTGTCGGAGAGGATGCTTGTATTAAGTGTGGACCCAACACAAAGAGGAACAAGGTAAGAGGAACAAAATGTTTCTGTTCAGTTAATATAAATTTAAGGATGTGAGTAAAACTAGGAAAGCATAGAAATATTCAGGGTTTATCAGGTCAGGTCCTCACTGTTGTGACTGTGCATATGGGGACTGGGGTTCTTCCCAAGTAATTAAATAAAAAATGTACCTTGACTGTATCTTGACTGGTATAAGGAATAAAATATATATTCAGCATATTGATGCATCCCAAACATAATTTCGCTCTTGAGTATTTGGACAAAACAAACACTCAAATTGTATTTTATTGTGAAAAGCCTCATATCAGAAGCATTGTCTTATAATATTTATGTAGATTTAGATTTTTAGCTAATTCACTAATTTCATTTTTTTAATTTGGCTAATGATATCGGTTTGACTTAGAGTTTACTTCTCATTAAATTAAAGGTTACGTCACCATATAACGTTTGCATAAAAGAGAAAATACTGTTCTACACAAAGAAAATATTCATAATCCTAAAAAGACAAACTATTCCACTGTAACAGTCCCAAAGTAATAACTTCTAAACACAGACCTTTCTTATTTCAGATGAAACTTGTATGGTTTTATCTATTTATTTATTCTATTTATACATGAGATTATTTGTTATTTATTTCTATTACTTTACTCCTGATTTACTCCTATTTATTTATTGCTCTTAATGAGCACTGATTATTATGTGGCCGTGCACTTATTGTTTCCTTGGCTTGTGTGTTTGTTTGATTCTCTGTGTATGGTATGCATGTAGAAAAGCTGCCCTGTTGGGTTAAGTAAAGTTCTCCAAATCTGAATCTGAACCTTTTGTAACAGACTGAGACCTTCCTCAGTGTTTTTGTGTGTATATTTATATCAGCTGTCTCACATGAGGTTATTCCCGCCATCGTCGACAGAACATGATGTCCGTGTAAATGTCCTTGCAGGCCCACACGGCTTGTCTCAGTGACTGTACGCTGGACGTGCAGATGAAGGGACGGGCGGCCCTGCACTACGACTTCTCCGCTCTGTCCAACGTCACCGGCTTCCACAGCAGCCCCCGCTTCACCAGCAAAGGCCTGCGATACCTCCACCACTTTAACTTGGGCCTGTGCGGGACAGAGGTGAGGAAGCTGTGGAACCTGGTTTCCGCTTCGATTACAAGCTTCATTTCGCCGCTCATGTTCCCTCGCCGTGTTTCTCTTTCAGGGCCGAGTGCCGGCTTCCTGCGTGGACAACGTCACGGAGAGTGGGAGGGGGGTCAAAGGTTATGTCTGTCAATCCGTCGTGGTTCCCTCAGACATCAGGAGTCAGAGCATGGTGTCCTCCCAGCCTTTCCTCATCGGTGACTCACTCGTCGGTACGGACTGAATGCTGCAACCGTTTATACCCCCAAACAAAGGAACATGTCTGTAACAGTTTGTTAGTCATTTGTTAGTCATTAAATCATATTGAAGGGTAGTTCACTGTCCTGTCTGAGTGTGCCAGGGCTCCAGAATATATGACATAATGAAAAGACTCGGCTCTTACTGTCAGGTCTTGTAGATATTGCGATCTGAATCTAAGGAGTTGTAAGATTCTATTCACTCTCTTCAGGCGTCTAAAACGATTTTAAAAATCACGTGTGTTAATTAAACTTCTCATCTTCTGCAGACACATACAACCTGTAATAACGCATTAAAGCTGACACATATTTGTATCACTGCTGTAAATATTTAAAAACTGATTTAAATTGCTGGTAATGAAGGTGTGACGACCGAGTCGACCCTGAGCGGCATCTCTTCTCCAAAACTGCTGTTCCCACCAGCGTCTGGGCTGCCAGATGTCATCTTCTACTACAAGTAAATAAGACATTGATTTATTTATTTTAATTCATGCTGGTGATGCTTTCTTATATCCTCAGGTAAATACTTGGTTAAATCTTTGATGTTGTCATTTGTCAGGTTTAAAATATATATTTTTATGTGTGTGATGTTTGCAGGTCCAGTGATGCTACTCAGGCTTGTAAACAGGGCAGGTCGGCCACCGTCAGGCTGAGATGCAGCCCCACAGTGACGGCTAAAGACCACATCACCCTCCCAAGGTGCTTTAAACTTTTGACTCAACAACTTTCATACACAAACAGACATGATGTTCTTTAGCAGCTTTAGCAATTTCAACACTTGTTTCACTGTTTTCCTCTGCAGTAATTGCTCCGAGGGGACGTGCGATGGTTGTACCTTCCACTTCCTGTGGCAGAGCCAGCACGCGTGTCCACTCTGCACCAAAGAGCACTACAGAGAGATCGTCAGTGCTTGTGTCCAGGGAATACAGGTAACGCCTTCACAGCATGGACGTACTGAGACAACGAACCTTTGTAAGGTTGAAAGAATTATTTCTAAACGTCCATTAAGTGAGACAGAATTAATACACTGTGTATGAAATGATATGAAAGGCACTGTGCAGTTTATGTTTTACATGATCATTTACATAACATATGATACAAAAAGTACAGTAAGTGCTTTGTCATACAATAAAAAAATAAGCATTAATTGTAGTTAAATTTTACATGACAATACTGATGTCTCTCAGTTAAATGTAGTTGACTGTAGTTAGCTTAGCCAAAAAGTCAGCCAACACAGACTCTCCTTCACCAATACTCTAGTTTGGTGCTGATTAAATTTGAAATTAAGTAAAACTTTGTGAGTTTTAGTGTCGCAAATGATTTTGACTCTATATTTGATGCAATAAACATAGCAAGAAAGAGAAAACCATATAAAATATATAAAGAATATTTTAAAAGTTTGGTTTTAAATAGCAGAGATGCAATCAAGTCACCCATATGCAAGTCTCAAGTCTTTTCTGTGGGTGCAAGTCAAGTCAAGTTCAAGTCAAGTCCTATATAAGATCACATTATTTCAGTCTTACCTGCAGAATCTGGTCTTAATAAAGAGAAAATATAAGATATTCGTAACTGTGATATAAACGTATAAAAAGTATTTTAATTACTGATACACAAACACAAATACATTTTAAAACTCTTTATTTATATTTAAAAAACAACTCTTTCCGTGGTTGGTTGAATATGCTTCCAGAGGACGAGCCTGGAGGAACTGAGAAATAGCAGGTTGTGTAGAATGAGACTTTTCTGACCTTTTCATATTCTGTCAATCTGTGAAACAGAAGTGAAAACAAGAATGAGAACCATATCTACTTGATTTATTCTATCCAAACTCGTTGTTTTGCACGTTTTGCATGTTGCTTGATTTATGACTCATTTAAACTTTTTAACTGAAAAATGTACGAGAGGGATTATAATTTACTTATCTACCTTCCGCCAGAGAGCTGAGTAGAAGTGTACTTCTCTTAACAGTTGATTCAATCTCAGAAAATCTTGGACTGAAGTCGTTTGCTGATGTGTGACTGTGTGCTTGTGTGCGTTTCAGAGAACCACCTATGTGTGGCAGCAGCCGTTGCAGTGTTACGGAGGAGAGGCGCTGCCAGCACAAAAAGTCAATGCTTGCGTGTCTCTGGATTTCTGGCTCAAGTTTGGCGTTTCCACGGGAACGGTTGCTGCTCTGCTGCTCCTCAGTATCAGCTGTTATTTTTGGAAGAAGACGCGCAAGTGAGAACACCGAGCCGCACTTTTTCCTCCAGTGTTTGCTGAAGCACTGATATCTCACACCCATAAATTATATTAATGGGGAGATCTTGACATAATGTAACCTCCATCTGCAGGCTGCAGTATAAGTACTCCAAGCTGATGAGTACCTCTGGTGGTAAAGAGTGCGAGCTGCCCACCGCAGACAGCTGTGCAATCATGGAGGGAGAGGATGCAGAGGATGACCTGATGGACCTCACCAAGAAATCCTTCTTCACCAAAATTAAGTCTTTCTCACGGGAGGTCAGTAACCGTTTCTCCCTCCTTCACGCTGACCCGCCTAACACAGCTTCTCGTGTTTCACGTTATCATCTCTGTGCTTTCAGAGGACATCAGATGGATTTGACTCGGTTCCACTGAAGTCCTCCTCCTCGCTCCTGCGACGAGAGGAGTTCGACTCTGATGATGACGATGACGATGTCAGAGGATGAGCAGATCCTGCTACCAGGGCGTAGATTTAGAAGATTTAACATCAGTGCACCTCAGACGTGGACTGTCAAATGGATTTAATTGATTTATACAGATACAAGTCTCAGTGAAGGAGCTTTGACATTATGCAAAGAGTGGTCTCCATATTGGGGACGATCTGTGTTTTAAACGTCCGCCTGTTTTTTTGATTCAAGCTGTGGATAATATTACATTTTTTATGGATAAGTGTGAGCGTGCACATTTTCATTTGTATAACTGTGGGTGTGTTTTTCTTTTTTTCATTTAATTTTTTATCAGGCCTCCCTGTATATTTATTAGTCCATCCATTCAATTCAGTCTTGTAATGTCATTTGACAATGTGTGATTTGTATTTGCCTAACATCACAATATGATTATAACTTATAGTGCAAAGTAACGACATTTGCTGCAGTAAATAGAAAAAAAAAGGAACAACTTTAAGAATATTAAGCAATCATGCCTCCAATGCTGCCTTCAGGTACTCTTTGTCGCATGAAAATAACATGTGCACATGTAATAAATGCTTAATTAATGTAGCAAAAATTGCTGAATACACATGTCACGTTCCTGTAAAAGTAAACCCATTATAAGTAAAACATGTATCAAGTGAACAAAATGTATTTTTTTTTTCTGCAATAATCCAAGGGTGAATTTTATAGTTCTCATTATATCTTTATATCACATCATGTTAAATTGAGTCCGATTATAACCACTGAAGAACATTTATATAGGTAGCTATATTTTCTGTTACTGCAATTAACTGTACACTAATCAGGCATAACATTATGACCACGTTCCTAATATTGTGTAGGTTTACCTTGTGCCTCCAAAATAGTTGTGACTCATCTGAGAACAGGGCCCCTGTGGGTCTCAGTTTTGGATCTAGTGAATTTGGAGGCCAGGTCAATGCCTTGTGCTGTTCTTCGTGTTTTTTGAGTTGTTTCTAAAACGTTTTTGTGTGTGTGTGACTGTGTCAGGCGATTGTCACAAGACGGTCGGTGTTATTTACTTCTCTTATCAGTGGTTTTAATGTTGTGGCTGACAGATGTATATAACAGTCCTGTCCACATTACATGTACATGTCCCTCTTGGTATTTTTAATGTTGTCGTCCTTATTATATCTATACAATATTTAGGTACACTGAGAGCAATTTGTAATCCAAGGATAATTCCATGGATGTGTTTAAAGTCTGACATAATTATCTCATTATTTACTATAAAACAACAAAGTAGTCATTTCGATACTTTAAAGTTATACCTAATGATAATTTAAACACTTATTACTAATAATTATTTTGTAGTTTTGCCCCTGTGATCATTTTAATCTAAAAAATACTATAAATCAACGAACACGCAGAGAACAACAGCTGCTGATTACTATTTTTCCGCTAGCACCTGAAAGCAGCACAGGTTTCTCTTTCTTGTTCTCGTCTCAGCTGTCCCGAGCACATTCCCCCCCCCCCCCCCCCCCCCCACACACACACACACACACACACACACAAATTTTTTTTTCTCGCGAGATTTTGCGGCGTATTGCAAGCGGGGTGAAATCTCGGGAGCAGTCTCTGAGGAACAAACAGCAAGAAGACTTAAAAAGCGTGCACGGTGATTCTGCAACATTTCGCAAGGAGGAAAACCCGCAACTCGAGGCCGCATCAAGTTTCCAGACGAAGGGAAAAGTTCAATTTAGCCTCACGTTCTTTTGAAAGTTGTGGAAAGTTTGCCTCGGCGCGGCTCCGAGTTCTCCACCCTTACGGCAAAAAGTGGGTCGGTGGTCGGCTGTTGGTTCTGCAGGAATGTCGCAGAAAGAGAGACCCAAGTTTTATCGACAGGAGGTCACCAAGACGATATGGGAAGTCCCCGAGCGGTACCAGAACCTGTCGCCGGTCGGCTCCGGCGCCTACGGCTCCGTGTGGTAAATCTATTTTTACGTTTCGTGTTTAGTCACCTAAGTTAACCTCCATTCATTTGGACGAGGCCTCGCTGGCTGCACGGGCTAAAGTTAGGTTAGCCTGTCCTGATTGTTGGTGCACAAGGTGGAGCCACGATGTGTCTCTCTCTTCCTCTTGTTGTCTGTCGAGTGTTTTGCACTTATTTAGTCCGTGGTTCGCCTTTTTTTTTTTTTTTTTTTTTAAGTTCAAGAGAGGCCACAGTGCACGAGCGGCTCGCCTGAAATAACTTATAGCAGCTGTAAAAGTAAAGTATCTGATTTAAGAGGACATGTTGAGTTCAGAGTTGACCGTATAACCTGTATTACTAATTGCACGCTCCATGTACGCTCACTGGCCGGAACATTAGGTACGCCAGTCAAAACTGGATGCATTATAATATATTTATATTTTGGTGGCCTCCTGCTTACATATTTCATTTCCTCTATTGCTGTTAGTGTCCACTGTCAGTTATACTCCAGAACATCAGGTAAACTAGTGAAAATGACTTTCTAATGTTACAACAAGCCTCGTGATTGTCACAATGTCCAATTTATTTGAGGCTGTAGTTTGTGGTTTCTGATATTTAGCACACTGACTAAAATGGGATTGTCATAATAATAGAAACCCGTGTGCAGTGCAACACAATTGAGTAGCGCTACAAGTCACGAAAACCAATGCTGAGACCATAACCTTCATGAAGATAAGCTTGAGTTCAAGGCCGTCACAGTAAATGCAATCCTTTTTTTTATTGGTATGCCTAATGAAATGGCAAGAGAGTGCAGGTGCATGTCCAGACATGCAGACTTTAGTATCATGTAATTTCGATAAGGACATTTAATCTGAGGAGGATAACAAATGTCCTTAGTTGCTAATTATGGGTTTTAGAAGAAGTCAGATGTGTAATCTGATGATCTGGCAATATTGTTTTTTGATATTAACAAAAATGTATAAAATATTGATTTTCTCTTCTTCTCATTAATGGTTAAATAAATCCAGACTGGTCTGATATGATTGGCATCAAATATTAAATAATCATGAGCAAAACCCGTCATTTAGATAATTGAAAAATCCCAATTTAGCCAAGTAACTGTAACACTTTATTGTTTTCATGCTGTTAAATAAGAACGTTCGCCATTTCGTTATTTTAGTTAACAGTATTCCCACATTTTGTTTTAGACTAATCGCTGTCTGCAAAAAATAATAGCTGCGATATACAATCACTTTTCAGTTAATTAGGTGTGGCGTGTGAAAATGGATGTTTCCTTATTTCAGTCCTGCATTGACAGAGGAAATGATGAAACATTTCTGCAGCTCCTGAACATTGAATGTTGTCGGTACATATGATCAAAATCTGCAGCACAGATCTGCGTTTGCAGAGGCTAAGACGAGGTCATGCCTTTTAATTTGTGCCCCACATTAGAGGAACTTGATTGTAAGGTGGATTTCCTTAATGCTGCTTAGTGTTGAAAAGGTAAGCTTTCCATGGACGGACTCGTTGCATTGACGTGATGATTAAATAGGTTGCGCTGATACTATCTAGGACACAACCAAGTCAGCGGTGCTCTTGGTTTAGCGAGCAGATGTTTGTTTTGCAAATGGAAGCGGACAGCTGTGCTGTTGCTGGGCAATGGGATAATCTGTTGCTGGTCAGATTACCGGCTGCTCGCCAGTCCATTATTTCACTGCGATTGTGTTGTTTGTTTTTTTTTTGTTGTTATTGTTTGTTTGTTTTTCCAAAGATCGTATTGGCTTATATTTTTAGTGTTTGTACGATGGCTTTAACCATACGGTGCTTTGTTGAGAGAGCATGCATATAAAGTGTCCGATAGCCTTAAAGCAAATAAGAATTGCAAACATTTAATTATCTAAACCAGAAGCAGTAACGTGTTTCACAATATTATTTAAACATGAACTGCGTTTTATGGTGGTTTTATGCCAAGTGCTTGCACGCACAGTTTCGCACTGATAGCAGAAAGTTACTGTGGCTACCCGTCAGGATAGATTTGGCTTCAGTGGTTGCTATGTGTGCACAAGAGCTGGAGAAGTCAGGGATTTAAACAGTATTATTTATATTTACTGTTGCTGCTATAGCAGAAACGGCCTGGTCACTATAAAACGGGCAGTGCCTCATGTTCAGCCCATATTTTTTAGTAAAAACAGACATTCTTATTGGTTGACATGGACTTTTTTTAATATAATTTTTTAAATATCTGTTGATGTTGGTACATGCCTGGATGCTCTGGTCTCTGGGTGCCAGCAGAAGTCACATGAAGCCGTCTGACTTTGTTCAGGTGACCTGAGCAGGAGGAAATGTTGGTTTTTGGTTAGAGACAGTCAGCCTTCAGAGTTGAAGGGAGGCTGCAGCCAGAGCCGCTGCCAATCTGCTGAGAAATGACATTTTCTGCTGATTCCGACCTTTGTGCAGCCTTCAGCAGCTCTCACTGCACCTTCATTGGTTTTGAGGGCAAACCCAGCCCATTGTGAACCACATGATACACGTCAATTTACCTTCTAAAAACTCATTTCTAGTTCAAACTGCTAAGTAAATATTTACTACTTGCAGATTTAATTTGGGTCGGTACACGCTGGAACCACTGTGTTACTGTCGCGTGATGTGTGTTATTACACACATTATATTAACCCCTCCCCTTTTTTATTTACAGTTCTGCATTTGATATGAAGACGGGTCTGCGGGTCGCTGTGAAGAAGCTCTCTCGCCCATTTCAATCCATCATCCACGCCAAAAGGACATACAGAGAGCTGCGTCTGCTGAAGCACATGAAACATGAAAATGTGAGCCGGCTTGTTTCTCTTCCCTTTGCTCAGTCTGGTGATAAATGGACATAAAGAACACAGCTGCTTGTGCTTGCTCATCCTTAATGTTTGCTTCAAAAAACCTGCAGCTTAGTTAAGCAATATTTGTTTTTTTTAAGCTGTTAATTTGTCTTTTTTTCTCCCTTGTTTTGTTTGCAGGTAATTGGTCTCTTAGATGTTTTCAGCCCTGCTACGTCTCTGAAGGAATTCACTGATGTGTAAGTATCTTAATCCCACGATTCCCTGCTTTTCTTTTTTTCCTCTAGTCATGGTTTCACTTGTGGATTGCGATGTTGAAAACTGCAGCCTTTAGTCTCTTGGTGTCAGACAATCCTAACTCCCTGGAAAACACCTGGAGGGAGGCCAGCAGCCTAAACGCGCTGGAACATTTTTTTTTTTTTAGTTGTTCTGTTAGTTATTCACCGAGAACTGTTTCATCACAGGCTTCCTTCCTTTTGTTTCCTGGATTCTGGCTTTGTGAAACATGGTGTCTCTGCTTTGTTACTGGAAAACAGGTAGTTATTGTTTGCTGCTGTTGAAAGTTGTGAAGTATGGGAAGTGGATAGCTAGACTGTGACTCAGTCCTGAGGCTCGTGTGGAGCCTCGCTCGTCACGTGGGGACTCTTTCCCCTCTTTGCAGTTACATCAAGATAAAATGGTCATGTATTTTTATCTCAGCCGAATACTTAGAGCCACTCACTTGTGCGTCCCTGTAAGGAAAATTATTATCGACTCGTATTAATGTTTCCAGAGCAATGTGCGGTGCAGCACCCAGGGTCCCGCTTCATTATCAGAAGCCCTGGTCAACAACATCGGAAGCATTAGCCGTAATATCTAACGTGCATTCAATTTAGTGTGGGAGTAAAGCCACAAAGATGCTGGGAGAACATGAGAACTCCCAAGAGCAGAACACAGGCTGTGAGAGTTTGAAGAGGAGCTTTCTTGGGCCTTTCTGTGGGAAACTGCAATCACAGCTTAATAGGAAATAATGCACATTGGCACTAGAGAGGAGGATATGTAGGTGTTTTACCGTATGAAGGAAGAATTTCAACCTTTGTGCAGACTGACTTCTTTTAAAATTTCTTTTGTAATGTATGAGTATGTTGGTTTCCACTGGAAGATGTTTCATATTCTGACTCACTGTACGTCGTGACACATTTATTTGGTAATTGACAGTTTATGCAATAAAGCTTTTATTTGATTTATTGCTTTGCTAGGGATATCCTGATTAGTATCAGGAGATAGGCACTGGGCCAATCGGGCCTGATCTTCTGTATTTGTTTTACGACTGCCGTTAACCAAAACCATACATTAAAGAAGAAGTCAAAATGTGTCAGCTGTCTAGAAAAAATGTTGCAGAACAGAAGAGAGATTTATGTTGTTTAGTTTTGTAATGCTGGACGAAACAGATTTATAATTTCATGTGTGTTGTGGCTGTGTGCATGTTGAGCTGTTCACCACAGAGCTATTTATGAAAGTTTAAGTTGGTTAGCTGGTTATTTATTCCGCTACTGTTATTTAGCTTTAAGGAAGCTCGGAGACATTAGAGAACTATTCGTCTGTCAGACGCAGAGGTCTAAACACACTCTCCACACACACACACGCACACACACACGCTCTGAAAACTTTTAGAAACCACCACGAGATGAAGTCTTGTTTCATTTTAGAACATTAAAACCTGTGTTTTACACATTTGTATCGCCACTCAGATCAGCAGATACCTAATGTTAGATGATTGGGAGGCACATGTGTCTGTGTGCAGATTTTATTGTATCGTTCATACGCGGTGCAGAGCGAAGTCTGAGCCAGATTTTTCGGTTCTTATCCACCCTACCATCAGAGAGGCATCTCACAAATGCACAGCAGAAAAGAGTTTTTCTGCAACGCAGCTCTGATCTCAACGCCGTGGCCTCAGGCTGGTTTTACATGAAGAACCAGAAGAAACTTCTTGTACTGTGCTGTGCTCAGCACGGTCTCTGGAGGTTGTAGAAAACCTACTTGTGTATTCATTTCTGTTTGCTGAGGTGGTGTTGTGTCCAACCTTGTTATGAAACAACACCTCCTCCCCGAGTCAGATCAATGAAAGGGTCATGTAATGGGAAGTGTCCTTTAAAACAGCAGTGTGTCTTTATGAATGATTATATTTGTTAAAACCATATTTCCTTTTTTTTTATGACTTTGCTCATACAAATGTTGTTGACTCTTGAGGAGTGTGTCAAATGTTTCTGTCGAGTCACTTGCTGCAGCTCTGTCTTGGACGTGATCCTCTCCTTTGGTCTCAACTAGTGGATGACAACACTGCTGGTGATTTTGACAAGAATCACAAATGCACAAAAACAAAACAGGAACTCTTTTCAGTGTCGGCTTGACCGTGTTGAAAGAGCACAGAGCTAAATTGCTGGAAAATGCTTATGCATCAGTTTTGTAGGATCGGACCATTACGGTGCACAGAAACAATAAAACATTCACTCGCATGCTGAGCCGCTGCAGCTCTGTTTGCTGTTGTAATGGTGAGCCCTCAACTCAAGAGGCCCCACCCGGCTCCAAGTTTAACATAATGTCACGGTGGACTGAGTGCAAGAAAAGGTCACGCTGTGTGACTGTGTGTGTGTGTGTGTGTGTGTGACTGTGTGTGTGTGTGAGAATGACCTGGACTGTGCTGGGAAAGAGTTGGAAAAAGTAGGTTGGTGAGTTTTGCTCCATGTTTATCCGCACATCTGCCAGAACATTGGAAACGTCAAGGGAAAAAAAAAAAATCTCCAGTATGCAGGTGCTTTGTGTGTTTCCCCTCGGCTCTAAAAATACAAACTGAGTCACAGCGTGGTGGCTGAAGGTCCTCACTGCTCCAGACGTGCTCCTGTTTCTATAGGAAAAACGAAAACAGAGGCCACTATTTATATGCCTCTGTTTTTTGTTTTTTCCCCAAGCTGGGTGAACTTGTACGTATCCCTGCGTGTGTGTGCTGCTGAGAACAAGTTCAAGCATTAACCAGGTGCTATTTTAAGCCCACACTCTCGGTGCTGTGTGAGAATAGCGGCGTATTCATGAAATGGGTGTTTGTTGAGCGGCGGAGCGGCGGAGCGGCACATGGCTCTGTGAGTGTTGGCTCCAAAACTGCCACTGTAGCATCCTGCTCTCGCCTTCTTCGGTAAGTGCTGTTTGGGCATTTTAAACAGCTCTGGGATTAGTTTTGAATCATCCACTGATGCAGTAACATTAAGCTCATTTATCTGGGGTGCGTTGTTAAATGACATTCCATTTGTGAAGGGCTTGGCCTTTTTAGTGCCTCTGGAGAGAAGTGGGTGAAAAGAAACAGCAGCTAAACCGGTTTAAGCTCACAAAGCCATATGGGAAATCAGTCACTGGCTAAGCTGAAATAACAGCTAAGCTGAAATTTATTCGAAAGTGCAAATATTTTCTCTTTACATCCGTGTGTCGTTTTATGAGGTATGTATGAAATTTGTGTCTTTTTAAACTCTGATGACAATTTATTTTTTTTTGTCTTTGTGATCGGCAGGTATCTTGTGACTCATCTAATGGGCGCCGACCTAAACAACATAGTGAAATGTCAGAAACTCACAGACGACCACGTTCAGTTCCTCATATACCAGATCCTCCGAGGGCTAAAGGTGAGGTTATTAGGAGAGTATTTTACATTTTGCGAAATGCGATCGTCTGCCTTCTTCTTGCCGAGAGCTGGATAGCAAGAGAGAACCAATGCCTCTCTCTCATATTTACTTTGGTTTGTATAAACACAAGGATGCTGACGTCTCTGCTGGTTGGCTGGCAACGTCACAGCATCAACAAGACCAGCAAAGGTCACAGTGCCCAGACAAGAAACTCTCGTTATTATGCCGCATTTCTGCAAACTCCGTCTGTATTTCTCTGGAAATTGGAGTTTAGTTTCCACCTGTGGTAGTGGCACTGATTCAGCCACTCTACACTGATCAGCCACAACATTAAAACCACTGACGGATGAAGTGAATACTGTTGCTCGACTCAGGAAAACTTTTGGTCCAGACATTCACGTGGGTGTTACTGAGACATGAACCACCCACCTTAACGTTGTTCCTGACTGGGTGACCCCACCCCACGTTAAACAACACTACCAGGCCAGCGATTCTTCTTGCCTCCAGACGAGCGTAGAGTCAGTGTCGCTCCAAAGCCGGTTTCTGGTCAGAGATCCGGTTCTTTTGCTCTCGAAACACAATCGACTAGTTCGAGACGGACGGCTGAGCCAAGTTACAGCTGATGTTTACAGAATCTGTTCTGCTGTTGCGACACTGCAGTAAAACCTTTCCACTGGCAGACAGATAGGATGTGTTCATTGTGTTATAGGAAGTGCAGCGTGTGACGATGTTCTCGGCGCAAGTAAACAACTTCTCCTTTCTCAGTGACGCAGTGAAAAAACACTCACAATGAGGATGGCACAGCACGGCTGCCCGTCGCGCCACAATTCGATGCAACTCGTTCTCCATAGAGTTGAAAGTGAAATGGTCAATCACTGCTTGTAAAATCACAGCGATAAGATATAAGAATAATTAAATAACCAAGATGTTACATTGCAACCTGATGCTGTGTTTCACCCATGGAAAGAGCTCCAAGCCTTTTTCTTTTGTTTATGAGAATGTCTTGTCTCGTGCATATATCGATCAGACAGACCTGTGACGGCTTTAAATAATCTTCTTTATCCTGACCTGTCTGACCTGTTAGATGAATCATGGTTTTTGTTTTGTTTTGTTTTTGTTTGCATTGTGCTGCAGCGCCTCTGACATCCTCTTTAGTTGTGAATCCATTCACCTCTAAACCAGTCAAGTGATCTAATACCTGTTTTCTCCTCCTATCCCTCCGCAGTACATCCACTCAGCAGACATCATTCATAGAGTAAGTGTTGTGTTGTTTTATTTTTGTCACAAACAAATGCTGCGCGGACTTTGAGTCCGATTTTTTTTTTTTTTTTTTATATGTGTGTGTGCGTGGGCGGGAGGTGTTGGTTGGTTGCACTTGTGCAAACACTGAAGGGAAGTCATCATGAACCCTTTATGTTACTACATTACTAGTGTAATGTAATGTAAAGATTTATATTTATCTGTAATGATGTCTCCCAAACAAGATAACAGATGTGCTCTCTTTCCATTAACTTAAATCACACTAATTCACATTCATTTTTTTCCTCCCTTTAGGATTTGAAGCCCAGTAACTTGGCAGTGAATGAAGACTGTGAGCTGAAGGTCGGTGAACTGCAGCTTCTGTTCAAAACACGAGTTCATATCAAATCAAATTTCTTAATTTTAATTTTTTTTATTTCTTTTTAATCTTAAATTTCTTTCAGATTTTGGACTTTGGTTTGGCACGGCACACGGACGACGAGATGACCGGCTACGTGGCCACCCGCTGGTACCGCGCCCCAGAGATCATGTTGAACTGGATGCATTACAACATGACAGGTATGAGTCTCCCTTCTGCTTCCTCATCGATTTCCTGCATCTGCATGTCACTCTGTAGAAGTGAACAAGTGAACCGTTGGGTTTGTCTTCTGCTTTTTCTGTGTTTCAGTGGATATTTGGTCGGTCGGATGCATAATGGCAGAACTTCTCACTGGAAGAACTCTGTTTCCTGGTACTGACCGTATCCTTTTTACATGCGCAGCGCTCGCAAAGCTGCTCGGACTGTGACGCGTAATTTGCATAACAAATCAAGCAGCTTAATTGGACATTAAGACTGATTTACGATGTTTGTGCCGGCACCATAGAAGATAATCTACAGCTCTTATTTTCTCTTGTCTTCTTATTAAAACCTACTTTTCTGCTTTTACTCTTCGAACATGATGCTGTCTGAGGTGATAAGATAAATGGGATACTGATAGTACCTGCTTCCAATCTTCCCTCTGGCTTGACTTATACCTTTTTTCTTTTTTTTTTACAATTAATTTGCTCTCTGTCAGTGTGCGTCATTGGCTGCGTTTATATGGATACATGTAAAATTAGAATAATAGGCCAATCACACCAAGAATGCCTCATATAACCACCACAATTGGAAAAGACTAGACGGAAAGAAAATCATTTCCAATTACACCGAGAATGTGGGTCCGTCTTTTGCTTTTTGAATTAATCCCGTGTTGACAATGGACAGAAAATTTAAAAGGTCTGTGTTTTGGAGAATTTAAACCTAAAGCTGGAATTTCTTATAGTGCTGAAGAATTAATATCCACGTATCCAAGGTCAATGATGTGCATGTCCTGTTAATCTTCATCTTTCTATCCTCCCGTTGGTTTCATCTTTTGTGACTGTCTCGAGTTTATAACCAGGTGTACCACTGGGCTGTCCACCGCCTCCACTCCTCCTCTGTTGAAACCTCTCGTCATAAATTCATTCTGCGTTCTCCACAGATAACTCTTTATATCCCCCTTTTTTTCCTCTCTCTTCCCGTGTGAAATGTGAAGCGATGGAACATATTTTAAGTGTTACAAGTTTCACAAGGAGGTCAGTCAACAAAAAGTTTCCCTCATCCAGCGTCTGGTCTTCCTTTACCGTTTGCTGGTAGACATTGATCAGTTGAAGTTAATCATGATGGTCGTCGGAACTCCAGGGCAAGATCTTTTGATGAAAATATCTTCAGAGTCTGTGAGTTCACAAAGCCATGAAAGTTTTTATTTATTTATTTATTTATTTATTTATTTTTATTTCTCTAAACTCGCCACTTTGCTTCGCAAGAATGTCTCTGCTTCCTAATTGACAGCATGTTTTCCACCCTTCAGCTTTTATGGGTTTGAGACTCTGCCTCCTCTCACAGGATAAATTAAGTGCTGTTTGCTGTGAGATTAATGTGACACGAGTGACGGAGCTTTCACTGACTGCCTCTAATGAAAAGTGTTGTCTTGTTCCTTTCCTCTAAATCTGACCATGACTCCTCTTTTACCTTTTTTTTTTTTTTTAATTTTTTTTGTCACATTTTGCTTTAAAGCTCGGAAGTTTCCTTTTCAACATAACATTGTGGTGCGCCCAGAGTTCAGTAACACAGTGTTAGGTTGAGGAACGGCTTCTTAACCAACCTGCTCTGTCGCTATACTCCCCTTGACACAAGCTTCATAGATATAAACCAGCTTCAACAGATAATGCGTCTGACAGGAACACCCCCAGCAGCTCTTATAAGCAGGATGCCCAGCCACGAGGTGAGCAGGATCCACAGATACTTACTGTATGTCAGGCGGCAGGCTGGGCCAGACTTGCTGCTTATCCTGCGTTTATGCTGAGTATCACCTCGACATGGCAACATGCATCACCAACATATAGAATAAATAGAAGAGCAGTAATATTTGATGCCTGTTGTTTTACGTTGTGCTGCAGTGACGCATTGAAAATATTAATATCCACCCACACACACACACACACACACACACACACACCCACACCGATCTGGGCTCGTGACCTCGTGAAGTCAAGAGGGGGCTGTAAAGAGAAGTAAGGCCTCCCGAGGCTGCAAGCAGGTGTCTGATTTTTTTTTTTTTTTTTTTTTTTTCCCCCCCCTTGTTTAATCATAGCAATTGTGCAGTGTCTGACACGCTTGCTGCATGTGAGTGGAACAGTGATCGCAACGAGCAGCTCTGAACCGAGTGGTAAAATTAAACCTGTGCACAGTAGCTGAGCTCACTGCTTGTGACACGGTTCTTACTAACAGCAGCCGTCACTTTTGTGTGTTGAAGATTCTTTCCTCTTCTTTTTTTTCTTTGTTGAAATTTGCCGCCTCGCTTCTCTCAGCGTCTTTTTTGTGTTTTTTATTTATTTATTTATTTATTTATTTATTACTCCCAAAAGATGAAATAATTTTAACTTTTATAAAGAAGCTGTATTTGTTTTGTGAGCAGACACAAATTTTTGTTATTGGATCTTTTAATTTTTTTTTTTTTTTTTTTTATTAAAAATTGTATCCGAATATAATTCAAAACTCATGATGACAATTGGATATTACAGATGTTATCGTCTATGTAAACATTGATTGTTGGACTGATACAGGTTTAGTCACGCTCCCACGTCTCCGCGTTGCTAGGCAACACGTCTGGCCCGTCAGTCACTCAGTTGCCTCGGGGTCCACGTAGCTGTGCAGCTGTTTCACTTCAGGCCGCCAGAAACTCACCTGAAACTCCCAGGGGCTTCACGGATAATTCTTCGTGAAACTTGACCTTATTGCTTGTTTATGTTCCTATAAATTTTCTCTCGGTTGCCCGGTAACAAGAACTTCAGGATGACCTAGTTTATTGTGAACAGTCGGTGTCGTCTCAAACGAGGGAGCACAATAGTCTTTGGGTTTGTGGTGGGTGCATACATGTTACCACTGAGAGTCTTACGAGCAACATGCACATACATTGAGCGTAACGAGGTATTTGTAGTCATTGTTATAGATAATTATGTAATAACTGAGCAGGTGGATACACTGAATGGAATCAGTAGCTTGAAAATAATCTGCCAGGAATGTTTGTTCTGGTGGGTGCTGACATTTGTGTGTTTGTTGCTGCATTCTCCCAGGCCAGGAACTACATCAGCTCCTTGTCAAACATGCCCAAGAGGAACTTTGCTGATGTATTCATTGGTGCCAACCCTCAAGGTAATGCTGGAGAAAACAGGCTTTTCTGGACCTGGACCGCGTTGAGTTATCATGCAACCCCAGTTAACCAGTTAAAATCAAATCCTCCCGTGACAGGACAGTGGGAGCGCAGACTGTTTGTGACTCAGCCTTATTTATGTGTTTTTAAGCTGTGGACCTCCTGGAGAAAATGCTGGTTCTGGATACAGACAAGCGGATAACGGCGGCCGAGGCCCTGGCCCACCCTTACTTTTCCCAGTACCACGACCCAGATGACGAGCCGGAGGCTGAGCCGTACGACCAGAGCTTTGAGAGCCGGGAGCTGTCGATCGAAGAGTGGAAACGTACGTCGCAGTAAAGCAAAGTCGCTCAAAGAAAAAATTATTCTTATTTAAATTTAATCTCCATTTTCTTTTCTTTCTTTTTTTTTCCAGGATTAACCTACGAAGAGATGTGTAGCTTCGAGCCGCCCATCTTTGATGAGGATGACATGGAGTAATGAGATCCGCTGTGACCGGGGCCCCTGTCAATTTAACGAGAGCATTAGTGTGAAACTCCCAGACACGTATTGGACATTGTCAATCAAAAACATCATCCATTCTTTGTAAGAAGTTCATTACCAGTATGAAGAAATAATGAATTAGACCAGATTTATCATTATTATTATTATTATTATCATTATTTATGAACCACTAACGTTGATTGACGCCTTCTGCTGGGAAATGTCACTTTTTGCCATCACCTGAAATTATTTTATATCAGACTTTTTTTAAATTCAGACTTTGATGACTCATCACTGTGACACTGAAATGCTGAAACACCCGGACCTATAGCTGTGCTATTTTGTGTTTTTTAAAAATCCTGTTATACGACTTATAAATAAGCTTATGTCCATCAATCAAAAAAGAAATATGCTACCACTCACCTGCCAAGCTGTCTCACACAGCACTGGGTCACGTTTATTTGTCATCGCCACGGTTCTTCTTGTATTTCAAAAGACGTAACTTTGAAGTGTTTCATATCTGTGACAGAAGTAGATTTTTATGTTTTTAGGTATTTGGCGAATTGAGAATGTTCCTGCTCTGTGTAGTGTCTGACCTGTCCTGCTCACATTTGACACATTTCAATGTTTATCTTGATAGTTTAGGTGCCCTGTGAGACTCTTGCATGTTAGAATCTGAGCCTTTAAGGATCCATCTCTTTAACAAGGCACAGGGAAAATGAAAAGAAATACTCCTGAGTACACGCTCTGCTCAGAAATATGTAAATATTTGTGCCATATTTTTTAAAATCTGATTCATCGTTGTTATGTTATGAAGCAATCACTGTTAGCATGTCCATTAAGACGTTGTGTGCGTCTTCGAGTGTGTTGTTGGTTTACAGGGATTTTTAAGTGTCATGCTATAACCTATGACAGACATGAGGTAGAGTCTACCTGTGATAGAAATCCTGCATAAATGTGTAAAAGAGGGATTTGTATTTATACTTTGTGGAGGTGGTATTTATAAGCAACAATCGAAAAATCCCTTAAACTATTTTCAGTCTTGCAGAGTAACTATCCTCAGCCCTTTGTTAAACAAAATAAAGACTTATTTTTAAGAGAAAAGTGTTTTCTGTCTTGTTTTCAGACCAAACAACTATGTCCCTCCTCTGTGAATTCACAGTAAAAAAGATTTTATCAAGAGGACACAGTTGGATGCATTTATTGATAATGAATTATTTGTTAGCAAATAAGTTCAATGCCTTTTTTGACTCATACCCATGTATATAGATGGATACATAGTATCTATATAAAATGGAGTTAAGGAACAATGTTTACAGTATCTTAATTGTGAAATGTTCTGCTTGGTACGACAAGAAATACCAAGACGTTGTTTTTTACCTTTCGACCCCCTGTAAAAGAAGGAACATCAAGTTTCATATTTGACTTCCTGTTTGTTTCACAGTTCTGTGACACTCCAGGCTTTTGTGGTAAGATCGTTAACGTCAGTTAAAAACCTTTTTTACAGGAATATGAGGAACATCTTTTTTAGTAAGGCTCATAAATGAACAAAACATTTAATGTACATTGACCTGAAATTTCACAGCGTATAGCTAACTTCAATTAAATCATCATTATTCTTCAGTCTTGTATCTGCACACATCACTCTTGAACTGCAACATGTGCATCAGGATATCCTCATATGGCTCATAGGGTTGGGTGACTTATGCCTAAATTATTTATGTCGACCTAAAGAATCCAGGAGTCTAATATAGACCCTTTAATTTGACCCGGCCAGAGCTAAAAATAACTGGCTGGCCCTGGTGTGACGCTTGGTGCGATGGTCATCACCATATATTATCTCCTTAAAGTACTTCACATTCAGCTGTAATGTACGCCCATCAGGCATAACATTATGACCACAGTCCAAATATAGTGTAGGTCTTCCTTGTGCTTCCACAACAGCTGATTCATCAGAGAATGGACATAGGTCTTCTGAGGGCGATCGGCAACAAAATGTTGCTAGTGGGGGTCAGGCTTGTTCCGATGCATATAACAGATACATGCTTAGTTTAGGATCTAGAGAATTTGGAGGCCAGTTCAACACCTTGTGCTGTTTTTTTTTTTTGTTGTTTTGTTTTGTTTTTGAGTTGTTCCTAAACTGTTTTTGTGTGCGTCTGTGTCAGGCTGCATCCCGCTGTGGATGGAGTGTCATTGCTATGGGGTGGAGGTGCCTGGTCTGGTCTAGGCGGGTGGCACATGTCTAAGTGAGGTCCGCATAAATGCCAGGTTCAAAAGTTTCCCAGCAGAACACTGAATTCTCACAATATGGCCAATGTTATTTAGTTTTCCAGTGGTCACAATCTTGTGGCTGCTCCGTCACAAACCATTTAACCACATTTCATCTGACTGATGAACCTAAGCTGCATGTGCAAGTGGCAGTGTAGCATCTCTCGTGCAATAAAAGGGAATATACCGTTAAAGAATGAGTTAAATATTTATTTATAAGGCAATAAACCGTCTCAGCCGCTTGCAGCTTTTTGAATTAAAGCCCATAAAAATGGTGAGACGCTCAGGTGCAGACGTCACTGGGGAAGCTCCCCTTGAGCAAAACCAGCCACTGCGCATGCGTGGTGCATTCGCTCA